>NC_091731.1:35017500-37417500 GCF_030179895.1 Drosophila kikkawai | reverse complement strand
ACAGAGCAAATTGCGTCAAGCTGTTTAAGCAACTATAATGTATATTATATCTATGGATAAAATGGGGTAATATGGTAATATAAAATATCTTATAATTTCAAAACTAGTCTTGGAAAGTTTGCTTTTTTTTATAATATACATAATATACCATAATATTAATTTAAATTAAGTATACTTAGAGTCCTTTTTTGACTTGAAAAAATGCCGAAAATTAGTAAAATATTCGTAAATTATAATTGTTATATTTAATAAATATTCCACAAACTACTATTTCCCATTATACACTTAATGTAGAAAAATATTTGTTAGTAGAACTCTTGGAAAATTCCTGCAAAAATTCCCCAGGCAACCCCAGAGATCCCAGCTGAAGTATGCCACCAATCTGAGGCACTCGCTTGCCAACTGTTCACATGGTCTAAAAAAATGAAGAAAATGGCTAAAAAAAACTGCACATCTTCTTGGCAGTCGTTACAGGCGCTCTCAAATCGCTAACCAATTAACTTGGAAAGTTCACGAAACTGCAACCGCGCGGCGAGCACTAAAAATCGACACATAAAATAAAGTTATAAGAATGCTCGAAGAGTGCGAGATGGACGGATGAAGGATGCCAGTGGCTGAAGACCAAAGACCAAAGACCCCAATGACTGGGGGACTGCGGTTTGAAGACTGGTTTACCCGAGGATCGGATCGTCAGTCTGTGAGCAGCGATTTAACGTGGCGCACATTATTCATTCCGTACGTTTTTATTACTTCATGTTCGTGTTATTTGTAATTTTAACAAGATAATTTTGTTCAGGGATTTAATGACGAGCCGGAGCAACGACGGCAGCACTCAATTTACTATCAAGCCGCACTTGCTCCGGCTTCCAGCTGTATCTGAAGGATACAGAGTCAACTACAGCGACCACTTCGAAGTCCACTTAATTGCCATGCAGCGGAAATGTATGAGAGTCATGTGATTTTCAAGCTGCCTTTTTTGCGTAACTTAATTGGCCCAAAGAAATATTAAAGCAGCCAATTTGTAAGGCGAAAACAACTGAATATAATGAAGCCATCAAAGGCCGGGGAGTGCCTCCAGCACACATCCTTCCCAGAAGGTCTCGCGGATCGAGATCGGATCCAATAAATATGCGAAATATCCGCAGCTGCCGCCGTGGCTGCCATTGTGCCCGCGAAGCCATTTGCATTGGAATTCCTAGAACAATGAAATAATTCCATAAATTCGATCGCTATTTAGCCACCATTTTCCCTCTTGTCCAGTCAACCACCACCATCTTGGGCCCAAAGCTCCTCCTCCTCGTGCTCCCTGGGCTTTTTTTTCCCCGATGGGCGTTAACCATCGCCACGATCGAAACAAGTTTTTTCTGGCTGTGCCTGAAAACTTGTTGGCCGAAAAGAAAAACTGGTTTACAAAACTCAACACTCAACATGTCGGGCTAAAATGTCTGGAGCCGGTGGATTTATGGTCAGTACGTCGAGTGCTATGGTCCGAATGGCTTTTCCTGGCCGGACTCTGGTCGTTGAATTGGCCAAGTTACTGCCTGCTGCCGACGGCATATGTTCGCACCAAGCCATTCGATCTCATTTGCGTCAATTTAGTGTCGTTGGCTTGAGGTGTTTATCTATATTTTGCACAATGGGACACCGTCTTGATGGTTGTCGTCCTTCAAATGCAACATTGTTGCAGCTTCCTGGATGTTTGTTTTTATTTTTAGTGTATTTTTGGGAGAACTTTAAGGTGGTAGGGTTGTTTTTTCTCTAAAAAAAAATACCACTTTTGGTTGGTAATTATGAAGAAAATACTTTTTTACTTTTTTCGAGCTTTTCTTAATATTTATTATAACTATTTTCCTGTTTCTCCATCTTCAAAAGCTCTTTAGAAAATAACAATAATTTCCATTTAATTGACCAAATTGTTGCAGCCCCAAAGAACCACTTTTAGCCACTTATCAGCATGAGAGGCAGCAGCCAACCGTGACCATAATTTGTTTACACTGCCACATTAATATCAAATTCCCTGCCGCTGCAGACCATAAATTAATAATAATAATAATTTCATAGAACCCGGGCAGCAGCAGCAGCACTTCTTTATAGATAAACGAGGGGAATTAGCAATAATTACAAGCAGCGGCGATTAAGTGCATCATAACACGAAGGCGCCTCGTCTTCCAGGCCAGGATGGCTCTGGATCTGGATCTGGTTTTCGCAAAAAAGGGACCAAAGATCTCGCTCCCTTCCAAATCGGGGGTAATATCCGGAGGAGCTCCTTGAGGAGGAGCAATGTCGAGGGCAATTAAAACGAGCAACGGCGCGCAAAACGCACGAAACGGAATTAAAAAGGCATCTTGTTATTAATTAGGGAGAACAGTAGCTGACAGATATAAAATGTTTGCTAATTTGCGATATATACAAGTATATATATAAATGCGTTTGCATTCCCTTTTGGCAGCTCCGGCGGCTTCCTCGCATTCGGTCAAACGAATTCGCGATAAAGCGAATTTCAATGTCTTTTAGCTTATAATTGGGCAAAAATCGTCGTCTGGGGCAAAAGGAGAACAGAAATCAGATACTTTTGGGTCCTCCTCTATCGTTAATATTTTCGGAATTCCATTTGTTCTCGGCTTCCTTCCACAGATCGCTATCAGTGTCGGTGGTGGTGGTGCCTCCTCGAGACCTTTGCCAGCGCGGATTTTATAGTCGAAAATTAATTAACATAACTTCCGTTTTGTGCCAAAAGTAGCTTATTACTGTGCCTACGCTAATTGGGTATTTGCTGGATATCTTTTGTTAGGGAAAGACATTGAATTTGTCAAAAGAAGCTCCTTAGAAGCCTTCCTAATATATTGTTATAATAAGAAAGTATACCGTATTTGGGGAATTATTCTCAGAAAAAGTCTATAACGTATATATATGATATATAAATTACTAAACTATCCTTTATTTAAATAAAAACACTTTAAAACTCCCCTTACAATACTTGAAACATCGCCAACTTTCGCTTTCTTAAAACAACAAAAATTGAACTAGTTGCCCAAATGGCGTGTCGCTTTTGCTTTACCTCAATTTATTTATTTCTATTGAATATTAAATTATTTTCTCAACTCCCAACTCCCGCCACTTATCGAAGCTCAGCGATCTCTCAAACAGAAAAAAATAATAATAAACAATACTACGCGACGCGTGCAAATTGATTTTCGCATTTTGCATGCAAATTTCAATCAAAATTAATTAGTTAACATTTTTATTGTTGTACAAATGAGCAAAAATTAATTTGCATGACTATTAAAATGGAATGACTTTCGAGCAATAAATAATGCCGGCAACAAAAGCAAAAACAATAATAACAGGCGGCCAAAGCCAGCGAACAAGTGAGCAGCAAAACTGTAAAAGCCAAAATCGACTTTTTTCTTGAACTTTTGCGACTACTAATAGTTATAAATAACAAACTAAAAAAAAACATGGAAAATATATAAAAGTAGAATATTAAATACTCTTTTTTAAGGAACTTACAGAGATTATTAATAATGTTAAATTAAATCGAAAGAAATTAAGAGGGGGATGATCACTAGTTTCTGTTGTTAGGAAAACTGAAATAATTTAATATAGTAATTTGTTAGCCTGCTTAAAACTTATTGTTATATGAAAATAACAATAAAATCAAATTGTTTACATATCCCTCTTCATTATTCTGAATTTTAATAATTTCTCTATAGCTTAAATTAAATATTTTAAATTTAAATTCAATTTTTTACACGATTTTTACCCCCTATAAATATTTCTTTTGACCTTTACAACTCTCACTACAAGCCCAAAGTATCCAAAATAAATATAGAGTACACAAATCGGAGAGCCCGCTTAACACCTGAGATGCGACACTGGGATGCGAGTGCGGGACCCGGTGCGGCGGGGGTAAATTTATGAGTGCGCTACCACAAAACTACAAAACTATCGGGTTACAAGGCAGCGACGAGACAACCTACAACATGTTCGGGTCTCGGAGTCGGAGTCGGAGCCGGAGTCGGCCCAGAGCCGCCCATATATGCTGATGATGTTGAACGTGGCAAGTGGAGTCGGCGGTGCCTCCGTTTTGTTGGAGAATTTATCGCGGCGGCAGCACATTCTACGGACCGAGTGTGTGTGTGAGTGACCCAATTTGGCGGAGGTCTCTTTTCCATAGGGGACATTACTATAGAAATATTTATAAACGCTTTACGATCGCCCCGATCTCTGGCTTATCAGCGAGATCAAAATATTTTCGTTGATAACAAATGCCGAATCCAAATCACACAATGCCAAGACCTCGCATAAAATTATAAACTATTTTAATGGTCAAAAGTAAACAAAAAAAGAAGACAAAAAACAAGCTTACGAAATCTGAAAATCTTTGCCTGAAAAAGATAATGGACTCGGACAAATGACCAGCGAAGGAGAGTGACAAACGCGAAAGGCGAACCCATAAAACCAATTAGTGAGACAGAAAAAACTCCAAAGCCCCAAAATCTATATGACTCTGAAGCCCAAAAGCCCAAAACGAAGACAACAAAAAAATTCTGGCTACCGTGCACGCAGCGTTGAAAAAAATTTGGAGTATCGGAGAATGATTAAGAGACCAATTTTACACCCAACAAAAATACGATTAATATTAAGAGAAGGAAAGCGTAGCTTGGGAATATATTAAAAACTGTGAAAATATTTATTATAAAACAAAAATCAAAAATTACTATTAAATAAAAGAGTTGGAAAGCGTTGCTAGGGACTTAAAACTACTAAAACATTTATTATAATGAATTAAAAATATTGTTGGAGGGGGGCGGCTTTAACTCTGAAATGCACTCGGATAAATAATAACACGTAGACTTGTCGGGGTTTTACGCGACGTGCGTCGGGATATTTATTTAGTCGTAGGTAAATTGGTACTGGTCAATACAAAAGAAACTAAAGCTAGGGAGAGCGGATTGGAAGCTCTAGGACTGGAAGTCCGGAGGAAGAGGGAGAGAAAAGGAGAGCGTTCGGGATCACACTGCCTCCCGAAATTAAACGCCTTTCTGGCGTGAACATTCTCCCCCCCCCCTTGCGAGGATACGCAGCAAAAGTAACAGGAAGGATTAGCTCTGGAAAACGTAGGATAACGCTGAGCACTCGTTGGTATGGAGAAGAGTGTGGTGATCCTGTCCACACGACTGGCATCGGTCGCTACTTCGACAGGATCCTCCGGAATGGTGGTGGGCCAGGCAGTTGACGCAGTACTTCCTGTCGATGACTGTCTGGAGCCGTTTCTTCGCATCAAGCCGGAGAAAACGGTGGCACTTCCGAAGAGGATGGTTCCCTTGGCAGACTCGGCATTGGTAGGATAAAATACCTCGGGAACGTCTGCTCTTGCTATCGTCGTATGGAACCCAGTAATTGGAGGAATCGGCAGAAGTGGTCACTCGTGTGGAGAACGAGGAAATCCTTTGGATGGGTGCAGGAATTTGTGGTGCGTCATCACGAGGATTCGGAACACTGGATGAAGTGTTGCTTGGATGCAACAATGTGTGATGCCGACCGTGACAAGTAAGACAGCTGTGGGCGCTTGTGCAATTACGGAGCGGATGACCGCTTGCAAAGCAATTTAAGCACAACTGCTTTTTCTCAATGTATGAAGTACGATCTTCTATCGTCATTTGGAGGAAGCGTGGACATTTACGCACTGGATGGTTCTCTGCAGAACACAAATCGCATCTTTTGGATAAGTGAACAATCCGCGTACTAAAGGATTGTAGTACTCGTGGCGACTGGTTGGAGATTGTCGGTTTAGACGAACGGAGGCATATCGTAGGAGGCTGGAGAGAATCGATGGTTTCCAGAGTTCTATGGCGCTCAGTAAGGAAAGAATCGAGTTCTAGCCACGACGGAATATCGGTTTTATTTGTTAAGGATTGCTCCCATAAGGAAAGCGTCAGTTTTGGAAGCTTCGTGGAGCACAAATAAACCAGGAGGCAGTCCCAATTATCCGTAGGAAGACCGGACAGAGCTAGGGATGTGAGACAATTTTGAATTGTATTCTGCAGCTCCTTCAAGGCTGCCGAGGACTCACGTTCAATGGACTGAATGTTCAACAATTTCTTCAGTTGGCTGTTTACCAACGCGCGTTTATTTTCGAAACGCTCAGATAGGTTTTTCCATGCTGAGCGGAAACCGTCGTTGGTCAGTGGCGAATTTGAAACTATGGAATGAGCTTCACCACTCGTCTTGGCATTTAAATAGAACAACTTTTCTACAGGGGTCAGCGTAGGATTGTCGATATAGACCGCTGTGAAAAGGTCCCGGAAAGTCGGCCAGCGAAGATAATCGCCCGAGAAAACTTCCGTTTCGCACGGAGGAAGCCGACAGCCAGACGGAAAGGAATTTTGGGGCGCAGGAGGTTGGACTGGAGCTGCTTTAGCAGAGATCGTATTGATCTGTTCCATGAACTTAGCGGCACACCGTTCATAAATGGAATAGGTGTCGTCGTATTTTGCCTTAAGGATAGGCAAGGTGTCTGCAGCGCCCTCGAAGCCAACTGAAATTAGCTCTGAACAAGCTTCGTACTCTGTCTCGACCTTGTCCCATAGCGCTCGGACTTGGTCGAGATGGATTTGATAAGAGTACTTGGATGGAGTGGGTGCTGCTGGATTGCAGACTCTGGACTCGAAGTGACTCAAACGGTCACAGATCAAAGTAAATTTGTTTAAAATAGTAGAAGTCATTTTGGATTTTTTTTTTTTTACAAAAAATTTAATATAAATATATGTATGTTACGGATTTATTTATGGGTAGAAGCTGGATTGGGAATTTAGGAACCAATCGGACTCGTAATAATTATATTTGAAAAATTTAATTTTTTCCGTTGGAATTTAAAACGGAAATATGCAAATTAATACAATAATTCCGGTCAGCAGCGAATAATATACGGTCACACAAATGCGGATACGGAAACGCACTTGGATTTCTAACTTAATTCGTTAGTTGGAATTTTAATATAAAATAATTTAAAATTATTTTATTTATCTGGACTTATGTGATTGACCGGTGCTGTATTTCGGAACCAATACGTGTGTGTGTCTATTTGTGCACTTGCCGTATGCAAGTGCAAAATAGCGGAGATAAGGAGAGGCCGAAAAATTGACAAATATCGGAGCGTCGTATGCAGACGATTATGTATGTATGTAAATACTTGGGTGAAGCTCAGCTCAGGATAGAGCGAGGGAGTAAATAAATAAATATACAAATGAAGTTGGCGTTGCGGTGAATATATTTATTTATAGGAGCTGTGGACTGCAATTATATATTATCTTTTTTAGATTTATTATACATATACTCAGAAGTAGAAGTCGTTGAAGATCAGTAGTGTGGACTGTATTGCAAAATATATGTACGTACGTATGTACATATATAAATGTAAATAAATGCAAGCGGAACACAGCGAACATAAATGAATTTAGAACAATTCGGAACTGAAAGTTTCACTGTGGCTTAGGCATTTATTGAAACAAACACTTTATGAATTTTGGAACCCGTAGATCTAGTATAGAAATTATTTGGATATAATTTCTCGAATTGGGGAAATGTCAATGTTGACAGCGATTGTAGTCTTGTGGAGTGGACTGTATTGAATATGTATGTAAATGTAAATAAATGCTAGCGGGAACACAGTTAACGAAGAGGAATTGAGAACTATTGGAATTAAATTCTCACTGTGGCTATTGCATTTATTTATTTATTTAAACACACACTTTTGGATTTTGGCACAAATGTAGAAAATGAATGCCGAATTATTTTGGATTTTTGGAAGGTATTATGCTGCCGTAGTGTCGGATTAATCGGACTTGGATTTAGACAATAATCATACAGAGAAGTTAAGACGAATTGAGTTTCGCAAAACCTAACTGTATGACCGGCAGCAATAATGTAATGGACTTATCTGGTGCGGTGTTAAAGCCACCGGAGCTGCTGGTGGATGAAATCCGGCTCTGATGGACCAAATGTTGGAGGGGGGCGGCTTTAACTCTGAAATGCACTCGGATAAATAATAACACGTAGACTTGTCGGGGTTTTACGCGACGTGCGTCGGGATATTTATTTAGTCGTAGGTAAATTGGTACTGGTCAATACAAAAGAAACTAAAGCTAGGGAGAGCGGATTGGAAGCTCTAGGACTGGAAGTCCGGAGGAAGAGGGAGAGAAAAGGAGAGCGTTCGGGATCACACTGCCTCCCGAAATTAAACGCCTTTCTGGCGTGAACAAATATATAAAAATAATTCACGTACTTCCTTGATATTTTAAAATTTTTTAAGTCAATTTATACAAAGACAATGTTTATTCCAGTGCACAGCCAGTACTTGTATATCAAAATCTTTAAGAAACCCAACCAAAGACGATAATTTTATGCCACCAAATCAGAGGAAAAACAACATGCAACATGCAAGAGAAGTCAGTAATCGGTAGCCCCCAAGAGCCAGCACCTAAATAGTTGTTAATTAAACAAACCAGATTTTTGTTTCTTATTCTCCCCATGGCCTGACTTTTCCTAGAATCAATTAACAAACGTTGCTGGCTGTGCACATTAACCAATTAACTGCTAATCTAATTTTATAGATAGATAGACGAGATCCAGGAAGGAGGGCCAACGTAAATCTCATAGGGAATCCGTTCAATATTATCAATGAAATGCAATCCCAGCCAAGAGAAGACCAAGACCCAAAAAAAAAACAGAAACGAGGTGAAAGGGAGACCAGATAGGAGAAGGAGGAGATGAAACCCTTTAACTAATTAGCATTTTTCACTAAATTCCCAAAGTCCAATTAAAAAACACGAAAACACGACGTTAAGAACAGAGCGATAATTTACCTACATCAATGAGTTTCATTATTCGTAAATGTCCCCTGTGTGTGTGCCTTTTGGATCGGGTCTTTCTTTAAAGGCGATCTTTATCTTTATCTCAAAATGTGACTCTGGGAGAAGAGAGCTCTGATTTCACAGCAGGCCTGCCTGCCTGGAGCCCGAGAGACCCACACGATGGCCCATCGAGAATGTCATTCATAATTAAAAACAAAACTTATACCAATATGTCAAGCATAATTTTTATTTGAATGGCCTGCACGGTCCGGTTTCGGTAGGGTTTGGCCCTAAAAGGGGTCCCCAGAGAGAGAGGGAGGAGAAATCCCTCCGATTAGCCCATAAATATCCAGCATAATCGACGCAATGTTGAGAAATATTCTCACCTCCGATCGTAAGAATGTAGCTTCCTGCAGACGACGACGGCAAATTAACATTTCTGCTGCCTTTTTGGGTTCTCCCTCTTATCCGTTTGTTTGGATTAATTTTAAATTCAGGCTGCCCCTCTGTCCCTGTCCCTGCATCAGACTGCATTCTAGTATTAATTACTTTGGCTTCCGAAATCGAATTTACATATTAAAGTCGTTTTAAGGCAACCACGATTCGTATCGTGCGCGAAGAAATCAAGCCGCATCCACGAGGTGCAGCTGCAGTCCTCAGTCTTTAGTCCCCAGGTCCCAGTCTTTAGTCTTCCGTCCCCCCGACCAGTCTTTAGTCTTCAGTCTACGGACCTCGGTCTCCCAGTCCTTGTGTCTCTGGTGCAGCAGGTTAAATGGAAATCAGCCAGCGCCAGTACACTTTCCTCACCTGGGCACTAAGAGAAAAAAGAGACTATGAAAATAAGAACTCTTTAAATTAAAATAAAATACTTCAGCTTAAACCCTATTAACATTTGAAAATTCTTAAAATTCAGTCCCTAAAAATTCTATAAAATATATATTTTTATGATCTATACCAAGAAATTTTTCTTCAATTTTTAAAGAATTTTTCTTCAGTGTCCCAGCTATTCAACGACCATTTCACAAATCGATACAACCGACAGGAAGAGAGCCAAGGGGACAAACCAAGTGTCGACTGTGGGCTGCCTTTTGTTTTGTCTTCTTTTATTTTAATTTTTATTTTAATTGGAACAACATAATTCCTAGAAGTTCGCACGAACTAACCACCGAAGAGAGCCCCAGTAAAGATCTGCTAATGGAGTTCGTTTGTTTAGCTCGGGCATGGGTTTTGCTTCAAGTCTCTTTTTATTTTTCCTTTTGAGGTTGGGCTTGGACTTGGGTTTGGGTTTGGGTTTGGGTTTGGGTGTCATGCGCTGTGCCAGGCGAACCCAATCACCATGAGGCCATCGTAAATTACTCGATCGTGTGTCTCAGCGAGGACGGGGAGCTGCCATTACTCGGGCCCTCGGGCTGGCCGAAGAAAAGAGGATTGAAAACAATTAAAAAATTGGCAAACACGAATCGATTGTGATTACAGTAAATTGTTGTCAAATTAGCTGCAAAATGAGCGGGAGGGAAATGGCCATGGAGCGACTGCCAGGGTGTGGATAGGATGGATATGGGATAGGATATAGGATGAGCGATCGGTTGATAGGTGATTAAACTGGGCGCGGAGTGGCCCAGAGAAAGTTTGAACTTTTGGTAACAAAGTGGTACCAAGGCTATCAGATTGTCTGGAAGTGATTCCTCAAAATAGGTGGAAGATCACAGAGGTTTGGAAAATAAAGAATGCCCAGAAGATGGAAAGTTCTGATCAGTCAAAGTGGAGTAGGTCCAAAGATCAAACAGGTTGAAGGAAAAGGAATGGAGTCAGAGGAGTGCTAGGAAATTAAAAATACTGGAAAAATTAGGTAAAGTAACTCTTATATCAACACAATAATCAACCTTAAACAGATATATTTATTTAGCAAAATAATAGGACATAAAACCACACAATTAAAAATGTAAAAAAAATTCCCCAAAACAAAGATCTAAACAGAAATCTTTCCTAAACCAAGCTGACAGCATAATTACATCAAAAATATCAATAATCCCAGACTGAACCCCATGTGGCTATCGCATGAAATCAACATATCAAAACACACAATTATACGAAAAAAAACTAAAAATACCTACAGCCGCGTGTGAGTAGCTATCATAAGGCATCTCCTACACACACACACACACAAAGAGAGAAAGATACAGATACAGATACAGATTGATCGATCATGGAAGACGACGGACGGGTCCGGCAGATTGGTGGAGTCAAAATCAAAGTCAAAGCCAGGCACAGGCAGTTGAAATAATTATGAAATGTCAAACCTGTGTTCGCGCTCGATTACGCCACTTGACATGGCCAATTAATCTCGGCTTAATTGGTTTGTGCCACAACAAAACACTGGCACTGTCTGGGAGAGAGAGAGATACAGATACAGATACAGATACACGACATCTGATATTGATGTGCATTCGCTTCTGATTTCGCCTGTTTTTTCTACTCTCTCGCGTTGTCGATGATGATGATGCTGCTTGGTGCTGGTGCTGATGCTGGTGGTTCCTCGAAATTTGTCATATTTACCGGCGGACAAGTGATCGATATGCGCTGAAGGCTGGCGAAATCAGAGGATCGGGGTTATATGCACAGGGAAAATAAATTAGCACTAAGAAATAGGAGCTTAAGAACAATAGTTAATTAACTAAAAGCAGAAGATGCAAGGAAGTTCATTTAAAAGGTATTTTAAAAGCTTTAAATTATTAAAAAATGTTTAAAAATAAATTCAGAGAGCTATTTATGTTTTTGAAATAGTTTTATTTAATTTCAGATTTAATAATAAATTGGGAACAAATTTATTTGATTTTTTAGAAAGCTCAAATGAGAGAAAGTGATCTTTAAGTGCATGGGACCTCGCTAGATCAGCTTGGTACCACGTTTACCTAAACCTTTCCTCCAAATTTCAGTAAAATTATCATTATTATTATTATTTTTAAATGTTCACTAAGCTCTGAACCTAATTAAAATTAATTTTCCTGCTTTCTTAAACCTAAACTTTAAGAGAATCTAAAGTTCCATATTTCTCCCAGTGTTTCATCGCCTTTTTTATTTAATTTTTTGTATAGTTTTTTGCTGCTCTCCTCGCTTGTAGACATTTTATCAGATTCTTTAATTGCGTAAAACATTTTTGGATTCTTCACGTACGAAATTCCAAAACACCGTAGCTTGTTAAAATTCTTCTATCACTGAGCACGAGTATTTGTGAGTATTCGTGAGTATCTGTGTGTATCGAATTCCTGGCCCCAAGACCCAGTGCCAAAGAGAGAGACGCATGTATAATGGCCCGAAAGAGACGCCAATACTGGCAATGTGGAACGTACGAAACGCCAATTAAGAAATTGACAAATTAAAGCTGAATGCTTTTTATAATCAAAACAGACAAAGCAAATAAGACCCGGCAGACAGAGGCAGGCGGCCAACAACTTGTTTGAGGTTGCTTGAAATATTTATGAATTTTTATTGTTTTTATGGCCACGAGGCAACTGGTTGTTTAATTTGTTATATATATATATATTTCTATATCTATGGTATATCTAAAATTTTTGCATATTTTTCTCTAAGCAAGAAAACTTTCCATTTTGCGTGAGGTATTTACTTTTATTTCTCTACTTGTTTATTTTTCTTGCCTGCTCTTTTTTATTTTTATGTATTTTTTTACCTGCAATTTATTTATTTTTTGCATTGCCTTTTTTATTTCGGTAGCCAATCGGCAGCGGCAAATTAACGCAACGGCTTGTTACAGACGCGTTTTACAATCTCGGCGCATTTTTTGCCCGATTGCAGGTTGCACGTTGCAGGTTGCTGGACGGCAGCAGCAATCAATCGATCAACCGATCAAGCGATCAAACGAGCGAAAGCTGCTGCGGCCATGTCAAAGTCCTTTAGCCGCAGCAGGAAGGCTAAAAGGCTGCAAAAGGAGGAAGCAAACCAACAAAAAAAAAAAGGAGACAGAGCCAAGAGATCGCCGCGAGGACCAATCGATCGATGATGGCCGATGCTGGCTGCATTCCGAAATGACAAAACAGTTAAAAAATAATTAATTGCGTTGCCTTAAATGGCCTAAAGCGGTTTGGCTTTTTGTTCCCTACGGCTTGTTTGCAAGCTGCAACAGCAGCAGTAGGAGAAAATCTATTTTAAAAATATTATAATAAATAGAAAAAATATTAATTAAAATATTCTTAATAATTTTAAACAATTTATTAGTATTTCAATGCCATTTTTCTTATAATTTTTCTTTCTAACATTTTCTGAGCTTATTTCTAAAAGATTTTCTTTATTAAAAACTATAAATTGTAAAACTGTTTTAGGTTTTATAAATATAATAATTTATTTCTATTTAATAATTATTTTTTTCAGTGTTTTACCCACTACAATGCGAGCAACAAGTGCACATGTGGCTGCTGTGCGTTGGCCACTGCTCATTGCCCATTTTGGCCATTGTTTTTATTGCCCGCCTGGAGCGGCCATCGGGCAGCCACTTTAGGGCTTATTAATGATGGATTCTCCTCAATTCTCCTCAATTCTCCTTGGCGACTCTTGTTTTATTGCGCAATGCAGCAGCAGCAACAGCAGCGGCTCTTGTCTTACCGCCAGAAAATGAGCCCGATGACGAGCAGTTGGCTTGGGGCTTTGGGCCTGGCCAAAAAACAAAAAGGTACCTGGTCGAATGTATGTCAACCTTATTGTTCCCGCATGACAAATGGACAATTGGCGGGTTGGGGAGAGGTTGGACCAAGGGGCAGCTCTCTGGTGAGAGCTTGGTACTAAACGTTTTGGCAGCTTGGCGACTAATTTGGGCCAACACAGGCAGAGGAGGATCGCGAGCAGGCATTGGAAAAATAACTTCTTAAAGGGGTTGAAAAATACATATGTTAGAGGATTTATGAAATTTTGTAAATGTTGAGAAATATTTAATATTTGTTTTGTTAGAGATAACTAATTAAAAATATAGAAAAATATAGAAATATAATTTAAAAAGCCTATAACTTCTCTTATATCAGTTCTCCCTGAGTCACTACCACCTTTAATCTTTTCAAATCTATTCTAAAAATAAAACTTATTTCAAATAGAAAGCGAAAATTAGTTAATTTCATCTGCTTTGATGTGACATTGAACCTTTAGACTTGCGACGGGGGAAAAAGTTTAGAGATTTCCATCGGGAATGTTGATCTTACATAAACCAAACCCTGACTCATAACATATAATATAAATCAAGATTCTTATCGTCCGAACGAACACAAACCGAACGACAAACCGAGTGCCACAAATAACAAATTTTCACTTTTATTTAACAAATGATCTTCGGGGGACAACCTGAGATCAGATCGAAACAAGTTGATCGTTATGGCTTTGTAAAGTATCCATAACGGCTTCAAGCGCTGACGACTAGACCGAAATTGGCAGTTGGGTCCAGAAGAGACACATTGTGGCCAAGATTCCGGCTATTTATGTAAGCCAACGCCCTGGAGAAGATTACGGATCTCTATCTCTCTCTCTGTGTGTGTGTCTGCATTGGCGATAAATTTCAATCAAATTCGAACACAAAACACACATCGCCCCACTCAGAAGAGATCGGATCATCGGCGTTCGTTGCATAATTAGAAAACATCTAAATTTTCGTTTTGTATTTCCAAAAAAATAGAGAGAGAGAACACTAAATTAGATTTACGACGCCTCGATCAAAGGCAGCCCAAGAAGAAGGCAACGCGGAACGCAATTAAAATCAGCTTAATAATACTCCCAGAAGAAAGCAGATCAGACACATATAGCCAAAAGTGTGATAATAATTTTATGAAAGACTCCACCACCAAACGAGGCAACAAATCAATTCCCCATAATGCCAATAAAAACAGATTTTGAAGACGGCATTTACATTCATGGACAAACATAAATCTCCGGCAGCAGGAACAATGCCAAAAAAAAAGTAAGAATTAAAGAAGACATCCAAACTATTTTCATTATGAGGCCATGAATGAGTTCCCGAGGCGATAAATGAATGAGAATGAATGAATGAAGCTAGAGGCTCTGCTTTTTTCAGGGTTTTCATTGTTTGTGGACCCAGTTTTTGGCGGCGAGTCGATTTTTGGAGGACCTCACAATCGGTAAGAGCACAGTATTACGGGCGATTAGGTGTTAAACACACACAATTCGTTGGGCATTCCCTCTGGCCGTGTGTCTCTCCCCCCTCTGACATAATTTATGATCCGTGGAACATTGCCCGAACCCTCTTCTAGTGTCGAAAAAAAGGGGGTTCTACTGCTATAGAGTTGTACAGCTCTGCAGGTAGTTGGACCCACCTCGGTGCTCGGTGGCAGCACTTACTCCGAGGCCTCCAGATTTTCACTCAAGTGCAATTCCTGAAGCATGCGCCGCTGGACACTCGACTGCAAATTGCAGCGAAAAAGCCAACGTAATTATACAGGGGAAAAGATTTGGTTGAAGTTCTTAAAAATTATTTTTTTATGAAAAAAAAATATTTTTGTGAGTGTATTTAATGCATAAATATTGAGACTTAAATTTTTTAATAAAATATGAAGTGTATAAAATATAAAAAATATAATTCTTGAAGGTTTACAGCTGTTTTAGTAGATAGACTAAATTATGTATAACCTATAAGATGCGTAACGCTACGAGTATATTATTTTTAGAATATATCAATTAAAATTATAGAATGCTTTTAAAGTTTTTATACATCTCCCCACAATACTTTATATATATCCCACATAAACCTCTATTTAAATTTATAAGAAATTTACAAACGTATATTTTTCTCTGTGCAAATTACATAGCTTTTTCGTTGGCGCCTCGGCGCCGCAATTAAGCAGAAATCGGCAAAGTACAACCAAAAAAAAAAACAAAAATAAATAAAATAAGAGAGCAAAAATTAAGGTTAATGCAGGCCGTGGTCCGCTAATTAAGATATGGTTGCCTGGCCGCGAACGCTCCACTGATTCCCGATTCCCAGGCTCCTGGCCTGCCTGCCGGCCTGCACCTTTCGACAAGTCATTGAGCTGTTAAATTTATTTAATGTCCGCACAATGCCCGGCGAGAGCATGTTGCCAGTGGCTTTGTTATTAATTTTTATTGCCGAGCGATTATTGAGACAAGTTCATTTCACCATTTCGTATTATTCGCTGGAATTGTCCGAGTCACGGATTCCCAGGATCCCTGATCGGGCTGCCTGCCTGTCGGCCTGCTGTGCCTTTGTCAGCAGGTCCTTCTTCTTTTCATTTTTTGCCAGAGCTCAATGAGAGGTCCTTCATTCATAGAGTTGTGAGTTCGGTTTCCATTCACTCGATTTTCCAATTTTCCCTGTTTTCTTTTTGTGGGTGTGTCGCCAAATGGATTACACTAATGCGACAGTTTGTCCCACAATTTAATGCACTCGCCGCACACTCGAGGATTTAATGATGTCCCTCTTCCCATCGAGTTCAAGTGCGTGTCGGCAAGAGATTCGCAAAAAGGATTTTCGAAAGACAACGAAATCCTTTCATAGGCTTCAAGAACCCTTCATATTTCATATATCGGCGGCACTTGAGAGTCACAAGTGTTTATTGTCTGCAGGTTCTTTTTTCTCTCTGGAGATCCTGTAACCGATCCCCGATCCTCCCTCAGCGATCCTCTTCAAGTGCAGGTGAGGGTGAGAGAGCACGAGCCCCGTTTCGGTGACTAAGCGACTTTTCGGCTCAAGGACCTGCATTTTCTGAAGACGCTGGAACTGATGCGCTTAACTCGTTGACTTTGTTAGCAGGCAGGATCAAGTGAGGTTCTTGTATACTCCAGTTACTCAAGGGTTGCAACACCCCCCGAGAGACCAAGAAAATTTAAGGGATTACCGTTTTTAATGCTTAAAAAAACCCATTAAAATATTTCTAGGAGAGATTTCCCCTACTTTCTGTACCACATCTGAAGCGTCTTCATGCGCTTGATCTTCTTCTGCAACTGCAGAACCCCGTACATAAGGGCCTCTGCCGTGGGTGGACATCCCGGCACGTATATATCCACCGGAACGATGCGATCGCAACCACGGACCACCGAGTAGGAGTAGTGATAGTATCCACCGCCATTGGCACAGCTGCCCATCGAGATGACCCACCGGGGCTCGGGCATCTGGTCGTAGACCTTTCGCATGGCCGGTGCCATCTTGTTGGTCAGTGTTCCGGCCACAATCATCACGTCCGCCTGACGGGGAGAAGCCCTAAAGACCACTCCGTAGCGATCCATGTCATAGCGGGGGGCAGCAATGTGCATCATTTCGACGGCGCAACAGGCCAGGCCAAAGGTCATGGGCCAAAGGGAGCCCTTGCGGCCCCAGTTCAGGAGATCATCTAGCCGGGCCAAGGTCCACTCCGACCAGGTCTTCTGATCCCGGCCAAAGGGCGAGTAGCCCCATTTGGGCGGATTCTGGCAGGCATAATCGTAGACCGGCAGGGTCTTTTGCTCACGAGCCAAAGGGTATTGAATCATTGCTGGCAAGCGACTCAGGAGCAGCTTCCTGGCATCCTGGATGCGCATCATCCTTGGTGGATTTGCAAAAGTATTAATTTATGTTTCGGTTAAAGGAAAACGAGTGTAAGAAATGTACTTACTTTTTGATTATATGGGAAGTTACTTATGACGAACAGTTTTAGTTACATATGAGAACTTTGAAGGAGTTTGCAAAGGGTAAAACGATCTTAGGTAAAAATCTCTGTGTGAAGTATAAAATAGGAATTGATTTTTTGTGAAAACTAAATCTAAAAATTCTAAAAATAAACAAAGATTCGGAAATAATTCAAAGAATCGTACTAACTTTGAATTTTTCTTATATTCCCCCTTAAAATATAAAGTACATACAAACTTCGTTCATTAAAAACCCCTTAAAATACCCAATGAAGTTTTTATATAAAACCTTATTAAGCTTTTTAAAATCAGTATACCTTAAATATTTACAACTTTCTCAAAGATACTTATTATTAAAGAGGCAATCAATAATTTACGATTCGCCTTTACACCTCCTCAGACGCGACCCCTTTCAGCTCGCTCTGTTCTATGGTTTTATTTATTTACAATATTTTACAATATTCTGTGTTCCCATAGCCATCAACTTGGCTCTTTGCCTGGCGTCAAAATCAATCCAAAATCGTAGACACTCAACGGCCTGGGCGGACAGCGAACAGGAATCAGTCTCATAAATACGCATGAAGCCTCCCATTCATGCCACATCGCACCGAGATCGTTTAAAAGGAAATTATTAGCTGATTGCAGCAGCAACAGCAGCGCCAGCCCCCGCTGCTGATGATCGGGTATTTAATGGGACCCGGGGACCTGGGGACATGGGGACATTGGGGACATGGCAGCTGGGACACGGAACTTGGGCCATGGAGTGGATGCATCAGCGGAGAGCTTACGCAATCGATGCTTGGGCTCATTACGAAGGCGAACATAGAGAAAGGCACTGTGGAAAATATTGTTTATAAGTTAATGGTTTGTAAATTATTAAATTAATATAAAATTCCAATATTTTTCATATTTTTTTTTAAAGAGAAAATAAGGCAAAAGAGGCCTTTGTTATCAAAAAGAAATATAGCCTCCTTAATTACGTACAAAATCTGTTAATTAAAATATATAACCACCTTTACTTGAAGGTTTTTAAGTTCTAAAAATATTTATAGCTCTTTCCCTAGAGTTAACAATATTCCTAAAATTAATAAAAATATTTGTCACAGTGCTTTTTGGCAGAGTCATGGCGCTGTCGCAGCTGGCAGTCAATATTGCTCGCTTGGAAAAATGGCAACTGCCTGCTGCTGGCTGTGTCTTTTTGCGGTTTTTAATTAACGCTTTTGCACAATGCTTGTCTAATTACGCCTTTGGTGCCACACAGGCACGCCAGCCCAACGGCAGAGACTACTAAATCATCAATATTGTCAATGGAGAAACAGCCTGCGCAGTCGCAGCTGCTTGAGAATCCTTCAGGATGAGCAATAGAAAAACGCTTTGGTCGGAGGGGTTAAAAATAATAAAAATACAGGAGACAGGCGACAGGAGACAGGAGAGAGAGACAGGCAGACAAGGCAACGACGATCATCGAATGGCAATTAGGCATTGGCTGCATTTGATGCATCATTAATTGAATTAAATTTGCATTTAAATGCGAGCCTATGAATGGCGAGCGAGGCAGGGAGCTCACCAAGCCTTTTCCCAGCCAACTCGTCTGGAGTGGACCTGCTGATGAAGTCATACATATATAGGTAGGACCACTACTCTTACGCAGCTGAAATGCCAATTTAAAATAAAATAAAAACTAAATTGACAAAGCAAAATAGGTAAATTGGTGAGCGAAACAAAACGAGTATTATTTACTAAAAATATTTTAATATATTACAAGACCCACAAACTTAATTTAGATGTCTTCCTCACTCGATTCCTCATCATCCGAGTCCGAGTCCGAGTCCAAAGCTGAGTTCAAAGCCTCATAAAAGGACTTTACCACATACATGGAATAGCCGATGGCGGCTGGAAAATTTGATAATTGTATTGAATATTCGAAAATAGAAACCTGGTATCAGCTTACCGATATTTAGGAACAAATAGAAACTTATCAGCGCGGTGTATAGGGTGAGCATAAACAACATAAAGTGCACGAGCAGCCATATCCCAACGAGAATGTCATTGTTCTAAAGTGGAACTTGAGCTTAGAGTCTGGAGGTGACCTGGCCAAGACTTACTGAGTGGGCGCCGTAGGCCAACAAAAGGTTAATGACCCCCATGAAGTATAAGACGATGGAGCCTACCGCCACACAGCTATTGATTGGCATTTTGCGAAAAAACCATATTAGATACTCGTGGTATTTCCCCTCGAACACCATCTGCAATCCGGTAGTGCCGAGGATAAAATAGGTGATACCATAGGTAAGGCCCAAGAACATGACGCCCCATTCAAGGGGCACGCAGCACAGGAAATTTTTTAAATGCATATTTTAATTTTGAATATACAGTTTTAGAGAAATTCTAGTCTTTGTCGATAAAGTCAAATTTGAAAACTAATGATCGAACTTAGGGATATGACATTTTTATTTAGAGTTTTTCTTCTTTTTATATTCAAGTTTCAAGTAATTTCTAAAGCTTTTTCTTGTAAAAAAGGTCAAAAGTTCTGCTGTACAGTAAAAATGCCAATTTAAAATGTCTAAAATAAGTTGGTTTCCTGCGTACGTTTGCTGGGACAACGCAAAATAGACTATCATCAATTTAAAATCAATATGTCACATAAATTGGAAGGGAAATCAACGCCAAAAGCCGCCAACAATAACAACAACAACGACAATCGTATTGGCCAAGTTGAAAATGTGGTTAAAAGGAGACAGAGAGAAATGCGAAATAAATGCAAGTAAAGGCCAAGGAGGAGTGTGTTTCTTTAAAGTGCAGTTTTAAATGCTCTTGAGTATTATATAAAAATATTTATAAAAATTATAATTAATATTTAACAAACCAGACTTTGTTATAATGCTTTTTTAGAACAATTTCAGTAAAAAAAAAACTTGGTTGCGACTAGATCTAGTTGGGAATTATAGTGCAAAAGCAAGAATTCAGTGTCGCGTTTTTTCTTATATTAAAAATGTAAAGAAAAAAAGTTATAAAATTCCTTTATATATCTACATAACTATAATATTACAAACAAAATATTGTAGCTTTCTGTTTTGTTTTCCTTAATTTTTATTTCACAATCACCTGTAAGGTAAGTGTTTATACCTCATCTTAGCTGTTTAATAACCCTTGTAAGAGTACAACAAAACTGGACAAAGACTGGACTGTTGCAGTGCGATTACTTTGCTATAATTCGTCGTCATCGTTGCCGCAGCTTCTGCTTTTCCGCTGCTCCTCCGCTGCTACTGCTGCTCCTTTGGTGACATCGTCGCTGGGGTTTTATTGGCCACTTTTGGCCACATCAGCGACAACGATGAGACAGGCAAGCGAGTGCGCTGCTTCCTGTCTTACATATGGTATATGTATATATACTCGTAGGATGTCCTCCTCCGAAATTGTGGCTATATCTCCGACTGTGTGTGTGGACACAACTTGCCATTATTATGCGCATGTTGCATTGCATTGCATTGTTGTTGCCGGATTTGTCAGCGATCCTCAAAGTGATAAAAATTGCTCGTAAATCCTTAACGAGTGGAACTAACACGCGCTATACTGTGGCTCCCACAGAGCCACAGCAACTCCAACGCCAACAGCAACTCCACAAATACTCCACACCACATTTGTCTTTTTAGCGAGCTCCTAAAACAACATGCCAAATGGAACACAATGGCCGATCCTCATCCGCAGACCGAAATGGACGCGCTCATCTCTTGATCTGCATTGTTAGCGGGCAGCAACAGGAGCAGCAGCAGCAGCATCAGCATCAGCAGCAGCAGAAGCAGCAGCAACATCAGACTCGGCAGCAACGTCACACGGTGAAAAATTTACTGAAATGGCTTCCTTCTAAAAGTTTTTAATAATTTTAATAATGGTTGATATAGGGGAAAATTAACTAAATTTTAAAGTCAAGAAAAATCTGTAAATTTTAGAGAAAGTAAGAACCTTTATGTGGTTTCTTGTAGTATTCATATTCTACTTTTTTTTATAAATCTTAATTTTTTAGTTATTTTCTTAAGTGCATTAACAGCTTCAGCTTTCCGTTTTCATTGTGACTTTTGCATTCAACAGCAGAACCCACAGCCAGCCAAAGACTTTTGCCCAGTTTATGCATCACCAAAACACCAAATTGACTCCATTAAATTCCAATTGTGCCAATGTTATTTCTAGTTGGGGGAACAGAAAGTGGAACCACTACCAAGATGGCTTGCTGCTGCAACAATGTAAGTCTCAAATTCTCATTTAAAATATTTTTTAAATATAATAAAAGCTTTTTTTTCTAGAAATAAACCTCCTTTCCAATCAACCAACTTGCTATATCCCATGGACAAGCCACAATTAAGCCTTAATGTCCGCTTCGATAAACGCTAATTTAACAGCCCCACACAAGAAGTAAAACCCGAAGTTACAGGTTAACGTTAACAAATCAGATCGTGGCCATATGGTTAACCAATTAAAGATGCAAAAGACAAAAGCCAGAGGAAACCCAACTGACGACAATAAAATCAACAAATTTTCGTATTTAACGATCGGCAAATTAACATACATTTACACACATGCCCGGTGAGGGGCGGAGGGGAGCAAGGCAAACGGGTTTTCGGCTCATTCGAGGCGGGCCACCGTCAGTCAGAGTGTTTGACCACCCAAAAGTGGGTGAGGAGGGGTGTGCCAGTGTTGTCTCTTTACAAAAGCTTAAAGAGCTGGAAAAACTATGATATTTAAGGAGGGTTTTTATGCTTTTTATAAGCTAAAAAAATTCTCAATTATCCTAAATAAATAAAATATTACAAAAACTCGTAGTAAATATATTTAAAAATATTTGTTTTACTTACCTTTAGAAGTAAAGTTTTAGAAACTTTTCAATGAGTTTTAAAACCATGTTTTTGAAGGTTTACAAGTGTAAATTTAAACCATAATAATATCACAAAAACTTTAAATATAATAAAATATATATAAAGTGTTTTTTATATTTTTATATTTAATTATATTTAAAGTTGTTTTTTTTTTTATTTTATAAAGTTTAAATTATTGAAAATATAGCCTTAAAAAAGCTAAGCAAGCATCGCTTCGAGGCCATGGCAGTAAAAGGGAGAAGGAAGTGCTCCACTGAGCTGTATAAGTAGGTGTTGACAGTTCGTTATAATAATAACTACTTTAAAATAAAGCCCCGCACCAGAGCCGATAATTAATTACAAACGATTAATGACAATGTTATCTAAGCGCATGACAAACGCCGCGGGGGGAGCACCAGCTCCGCTCGTCGGCGTTTCGCTCGAGTTCAGATGAGATCAAGCATAACGCCTCCGACTTTTTCATTTTCATTTCAATAGATATATTTTTTTGTGGTTTGATTGGGGGCGTGGCAAACGCCTGCTGTTTTGAGCTAACTGTTTTGCTTAATTGGCAAATGATTGGATAAACAACTTTATATTTGGTTGGAAAGTTTTTAGATAATATATATTAATGTTTCATTTGGATTTACTAAGAATAATATTAATGGTATCTTTTTTAATATATATAGATATATTTTTTAATAATTATAATAATTATTTTGTTTTCCATTTAAAGAGGTTTGTGTTCGACTCTTCAAAATGTTTATAGTGTAGCTTGACTAAAGTATAGTTTCAAATATAATTCTGGAATTTACATAAAATATATTGAATAAATAAATTTAAATATTATTAAAGGACTTATGGTATTTCTATAGCATATCCTGTGCCTCTTCCCCCCACTTTTTTGGTTTTGTTTTATATGTATTCAGATTGCGCATCTAATTCTGGAATTTACCTTGAATTTATTCACGAAATAAATTTAAATAATAAATATTTATAAATAAAAGCAGCACTTTTAAAGCTTTAACTAATTTTTAAAGGACTTGTGGTATTTCTAGAGCATATCCTGTACCTATTACTACCCCCTCTTTTTTACCCTATTCAAAAAACAACCCAATGCGGCTTCCTTTGATCGAATTCTTTATGGCTATTATGTAAAACACACACAAAATCCTTTTAGTACACAATAATGTCACTCGCATGCCCCATCACTTACCCCGAGAACATTTGTTTTTGTCTTTGCATTTTCCCGTGTATTTGTTTTGGTTTTGTGTCTCCGTTTCTTCTCGACCGCACTTTCACTTTCCCGGATAATTAATGAGCGCCGCGACCCGGAGTCTCCTAAGTAGGGTGCTCCGCGAGTCCCTCCTAATAGATAATTACGTTGTTTCATTAACAGCATTAGCTGCGACAATATTTCACCCGATTTACCCGGGGACTCCGAGTTTTGGAGTGCTGCGCCGGAGGTGTCTCATCTCCACTCTCCACTCGCACTCTTGATTTATTGACATTTGTTGGATAGTTTTGATGCTCCCTTCCGTGGGTGGCAACTAGAGATGTACTAGGTGCTCGTTTTCTTTTTAGTTTACGCGGATTTACTAAGTTAAATTTACAATTAAACACAAGAGATTGCACGAAACGCGATGAAAACGAAGAACAGTGTGCACACACCTGTTGAGAATAACCGAGTTGGCAGCTCAGTTAGTGTTAGTGTGTACACACCGGAAAAGGCTCTGACAGGAAACGTATAGCAATGTAAATTTGAAAAATCAGGCTCACACTAGTTTTCTTTCAGTTAAGGTCCATTAAGGCATTAAACATTATTCAAAATTATGAACTAAACTGAATCTGTCAATATTCATATATTAAATAAAAATCTGAAAGTATTTACAAGTATGAATATTATTTTAAAATATATATTTTTTATCTTCTTATGTTTAAATAAATGTTCTCTTATTCTTTAATAAATATTTTGTAATAATCAGTCACGCTGCCATCCCTAATCCCTCGATTTTCAGCGTTATGGATTATTAATGCAATGGGTTGTGAACGGGCAGATGAGGCGGCATTGATCACTCTCCGGCTCCCCTGAAGTGCTCTGTTTTTCCCCTCCATACTAAATGCATATAATATATTTTTTGAGGGTGTAGACCGGACTAATGCAATCTCAAGTATGTGCGACACGCTGGCTGGGGAGGCGACTGCAACATGTGGCTGGATGAGGGATACTCTGGGATCGGGATCGGGGTCTACCATATATATAAATAAAAAAGATGCACCGTACGTGTACCGCCCGTCGAATTTATGGGATGCGGCATGTTGCCATCGCACGGATTTTAAATACCTAATAAAAGTTACACTTGAAAATTAATGAGCAGCGCTTTTCAGCGTTTATGGAACACGACAAAGTGACAACACTTGAATTAAGTTGTTTCAGGATCGCGGATCTGGCACTGGATACGGAGCACTGGGGATCGCGGATCGGATGGGATCCCCCGAACTCCCAAACTCTCCCCAACTCCACTTCAACTGTCAGAGATATGCGCCGAGATTTCGTTTTAGTTGGCGCAATAAATTTTGTGGTTTAATGGGGACGGGCGTAGAGAGTAGCGGCACGACTCTGAAGTTTCCGCTTTGATATCCGACCGAGGAGAACCGTCTATTAATGAAAACGTTGCTCCACTCCTGCCATCATTTGGGGCGGCGGCGGCCTTTTTTGGCCTATTTTATAGGGCACACTTCCTTTTTTAATGCAACCGAACGAGGCAGAGTGGAGCAGAGCGAGGCGAACGCCTTTGGCTCGGCTTAAAGGCGCATAAACGAGGCTATTAAAGTGACAAAAATTGACACTAATCATGCTCGGTTGCCAAGGCAAAGAAAAAGGGGTGGCCGCCCCGAAAAAGAGTCCACATTTTGTTGGGCTGTCATGTCCCCGCGGCGGTATGTAATTTATGTCTTAACACTTACAGATCGTTAGCCAAATGGAAGTGGCAGTGGCAGTGGAAATGGAAAGGGTTAGGTCAGTGGCGGTGGAGAGATGCTTACAGAAATGAGTTAATAAATAATATAAACACGTGTAAGTAATTATAAATAATTAAGATGGTAATAAAAGTGACAGGAAATTGGGGATAAGTTTCTTGAAAATTCATATTATTTATTATATTTAAATATTCAAAATATTAAGATATGTAGCTACTCTAAAATATTACAAATTTATAAAGTTTAAGGATCCTTTATAATAATATATTATATTTTGTGTGTTCTGCAATTTATTACTTACAAAATGGAGCTTAAAAATAAATAGAAACTTAAATAGAAACTTTAAGGATTGTTTAGATACTATAAAATAGTGCCACGATCACCTCTTATCTTCAATTTTCAACTCCTACGCATTATTTTATAGAGTCAAGGGTTCAATGATAGTCAAATCCCATCCACAGCTCTAAGCAAATACCATTAAATTATTCCCTGACACGGACTATCAATCGCATATCCAATATCCCCCCTATATTCCTGGACCCAATTGCAACACCATCGCTAAACGCAGCAAAGTAAATTGTTCGATTAATTGGATTTTAACAGCGACAAGTAGCCGCCAGCCAGGCCAGTTCAGGCCAGGAGGAGGACCAATGAACACCACAGCCAGACAAAGGCAATAAAAAAGAGTGTTGCTGGTGAAAAAAAAGAAAAACCTGCGCGGCAGCAGCAGCAGCATTCCCAGGCAGAGGCAGACATGAACTCTCGAATAGAGATGAATTTACAGCTACAAATCGCTTGATCAGTCAACATTTTAGCAACGTCTAATTGTCAGTCAGTCAAACCAGACGGCAAAATGTTGAAAAGCAGCAAGCAGCAGCAGTTGCAGCAAGCAGCAGCAGCAGCAACATCAGCAGCAGCAGCAGCAACATCAGCAAAAAGAGGCCCCAAAGTTGAATTTTTATTGTTGTCACAGCAATTTCAATTGGTTCGATGAGCATTCCAGCATTGCACGCCGGCCAACTAGCGGAGCGATCGAGGATAAAATAAAATAAAATAAAATAAAATACAGCAAAAAATAAAAAACGATCTCAAACTGGCTTAGACGAGAAGAGCAACGAGAGCTGGAGAGACACAGCTCCATCATCGATATTATGTCGCTGGCAGACGATTAATGATTGCCAAGGTGAAGATCTCATCGACAAGCGTTTGCCTCTCTCGATCGGTGGTTTTTCAAGTTACAGTAGAGTCTGTCATAGAAGGATTAATTAAAGAAAATATATATTTTCAAAAGAGGTCCTAAAACTTAATTTTAAGATATTAAAATACCACTTCAAAATTTAAAAAAAAAATTATTTGTACATTTGTTTCAAAAAATGTGCTTCTTTAATCGAATTCCAAACTCTTGATTCTTTTGTTAAAATAAAAAAAATCAGAAAAATAATTATTTACTAACAAATATTTAATTTTAAATTTAAAGAAAGCTCTTCCGAAATACCAGTAAATAAAAACATATATATTTTTTTATTTTCCAAATCCCAAAATCTTTTAAAAATTATTTATTGCAGTCCCGACTGTATCTATTTGATGTTTTTTTTCCTGCATCAGCTCAATGTCAGTGCGTCAGTTCGTCAGTTGATCAGTCTGTCAGTGTCGCCGGGCCAAAGCGAGCAACGTCTCTCTCCCCAACACTTGGTATTTATGCCAATTAGTATGAAATTTCTTACGTGCCCGCAGACAGCCGCAGTCCAAGTCGCGATCCCAGATCCAGCAGCCAACAGCCAACATCCACATCCACATCCAAGATCCAGCTCCAGCCGCCAGGCCTCCATCCTCATCACAAAGCATCGGTGCTTCCGCTTAAACTGGTCCAGTTTCATTTCTTCGATTTCACCCTAATGCCGAGGCCTCTCGGCTACTGTTTTATATCTGCTCCTATATAATGCCCTGGCCCGATGTCGCTTATTGTCTCCCGCTCTCCGCGGGCTTAGCGCCATTTTTGTCGCGCTTTCCCAACTTTGGTTAATCTGCGGGCTGAAATCGGCTCGATCCGCGAATATTTTGTATTTAATTTGCTGCCTCGTTTTATGTCTTTCTGCGTGAAGTGTGTCTGTATTAAAAAATTGGCTTAAAAATATTACTAACTATGGTTTGGCAGACCTCTAGATGTTGTTAAAAATATAAATAATGAATTGGTTTTTAATTAATAAATTTAAATTTTAAAAATTACAATTAAAATTTGATTTTTAAAGTAAAACAACATTTATATATTTTATTTAAATAAATTACATTGAATAATACTTTTAGGGAACTATTAAGCTGAGTAAAATATTTTTTAGGAAGTCTTAATTGGCTAGTTGTCAGGGAAGATCAACGATTAATTCGATTTAAAATCGATTTTATTATGATAAGAAGCCCTAATTACCGAACTAATTATAGAACTAGACTTACAATTTGTGCAGAGTTACTTTAAATCAAGAAGCTACCTCTGAAAGCAAAATACAATATTTTAGTGAATTGTTAAATAATCTGACCGATTATATTATGCTTTTAATAATCGAATTAATCGGCCAATTTTATTTATAGTGGCATATTAAAATAAAATTAAGTAAAGTTTCCTTCCTTATAAAACTAAATAAAATAATATATTAACTTAAAATTGATTTAATAACTCATAATCCATTTAAAAACGCCCAATTAATCGAATTAATCGCCCGCGTGTCCTGAAGTCGGCCCAAGAAAACCCCGAACCAGCAGGTGTTTACTTTCTGGACAGGGAATAACGATTTCTTTCCTTGAGCTCCGCTCCAATTAAGTTTTAAGTCGCACCCATGCTGACCGCAAGTCAGACAAATTTCGAAAACAATTTTCCGCCCAGCAAGTGTGACTCGTTAGGCGCTTCGCCAGCGGCGGCTGTGCTCGGTAATTGAGCAATTATTCATTCAAATGGATTGCCAATTTCGCCGACCAGCCCACAACACAACACGGCAGAGCACCGAGCAGAAGGAGGAGGAGGAGCACATCGGTTCACATCGAAGTCGGGTCCAATTTAGCGGATCGAACTGCGAGAGCTGCAATTGCGATTGCAATTATAAAACAATCACTTGTCCGGATAGGCGGCTCCTGGTCGCCACCTTTAACGGCTGACCATTATTTTCAGTATCCTCCTTGGCTTTCCCTTCCTTTTTTCCTGTGTTTCCTTTTTTTTTCTTTTTTGGGGCGGCGTCCACGCAAATTGTGCTTACTTAATAAGTCGTACAACCTGCTAATGTGAGCAATTTACCAAAGGAGCGCGCTCCAGAGTCGTGTCGGGACGGGAGCTACCTAGAGATGGCATAAAATATTGATACTGTACCGAAAAAGGATTTTAAAATTCGATATATAAAAGTTTTCGATAGTTTCGATAATATATATATATATTTTGTGAAAGCATAGGATTTCTCCTCTTAAAAATTTAAGTAAAATACTTTTTTATATAATATCAAGTGCTATATTTTTGTCCTCCTCTCGATATGCATCCCTAGAGCTACCGGTTCCTGGCCCGCATTTTCTGTGCGCTCATTTTCTGTGGATTTTCTGCGCATGCGCGCCGTCCCCGCCGCGATTGCAATCTGCAAATAGCCGCGTGTGTGAGTGCGCACAATAAAAAGGTGCGAGCTTAAAGAATTTATGGGCCAGCCACAGCCGATAAGCTTGGCGAATAAAATAAAATAAAATAAATAAAAGACAGACAGAGAGGTAGAATGAGAGGGAGAGACATACAGCAAGGACAGAGCACCTAATTATTATAAATAAACCAATCGAACAATAAAGATCTGCTGCCGGGCCAAACTTTCCACGAAACGGTGCGCACACAGTGGCCATAAGAACTTAATCGCAAATGAGATTCCAATGGGGGCCAGGACTCGCGAGTCCCAAAACCGAGGCACAAAACGGAGGCTCAAGCCGGCAACGCCATCGATAACACAATCGATGATGAGGCGGCTCCCAGTTCTACTTAGGAGCCTGGATCCCCAATCCCCAATCCCAAATCTGCAACCGAATCCAGGCTAACAAGCGGTTTGATGGCCAGTCGGCTGGATTAATCGCTGACATGGTCGGGGGGAAATTCCGGCTGGGAGGGAGGGAGGAGTAGCAGCTCCCAAAATGTCCACGACAAACACTGGAGAAAATTTGTAGTTATTGGAGAGTTGGGATTGAAACCGTCGAGGAGAAATAGGAATCATATATAATTTTAAAATAATATTCCCTAATTCATAAAAATACTTAGACAAAAATCTAAAAAAATTAACAAATAATTCAAATATATAATTTTAATAATTTTTAACAAATAAACTTGTGCTTTGTTTATCTTTATTTTAATTTTGTTTTCTATTAACTTCTTTCCAAAATGCCACATTATTTCTGCAAGTGCAAGTCCTTGGAGCCGCCGATAAGGCGCTGACGTAGTTAAACATATTGTAATTGCTGCGATGCCACAAAACGGGTTTCCATCGCAGTCCATGGTCCACGGTCTACAGTCCACGGTCCGTGGTCCGCCGCTCCCGGTCCCGGTCATTGTTTTTGGAGTGGCTTCTGTATCGGTCGCAGCATCAGATTACCACTCTATGTGCAGACAAAGGCGCAGCATCATTCAGCCAATAAATGGAAGGCGTCGTTGTCGTCCTCTGTCCTGCGATCCCCATTCCGAAGCCCCATCCCCTGCTGTCGTCATGGCCTTTGATTTTTGTGGATCAGGAGAACACAGCACGGTAGCCGTTCGATAATTTGCTATGGCATTCCAAGTGTATGTCTCCTTATCCGCATGTCAATCAAGCTCCTAATTATTCGCCGAATGCAAAAGATAATTGGGGCCCGTCGTCGCTTTTTCGGATACTGGTATCCATTTCAATATGAAATATATTTCAGCCGATTCAAGACGATGCTAAAGGCAATTATGACAAGCCCACAAAAATCCGATGATGGGGTTCTTACTTTCCGGCCAAAAGTGGCATCCAATTAAGGCAAAGGGAATAAATAAACGAGCTGGGGATAAGCTGCAGAAGATAATCCTGCAGCTTGAGTTTGGAAAGAATATTATGCAGTTGGGGAATATATATGGTAATATAAATAAGTTTGGTTTATTTTTGGTAATGAAAGGGATGCATTAGGAAGTAATTTCATTAATTAATTAATTTAATTTATTTAAAATATTTTACATTTACCCAATTATAAATAATTAAATTTGGTTTGTTATAGTCAGTATTTATTGGCATTAGTAACAGATTAATGGCAGTGATTTCGATGAGACCAGACTTGGATAGTTGTTTAAGATGTGGTTTTCATTGGCCTTAACAAAGAACATCATTTTCCTGAGTTTTTGATACCCTTTAGTGACTTGAAATAAATTTAAGGTAAGCCATTAGTAAAGTCATAAAATGTAATATATTTATTGGAAAATTTCAATTTTAAATTTATGTTTAAGTTCAGAAAATAGTGATCATCAAATGATAATGATATAATAACAAAACTTTAAATCATTTGTGCTTTATGAGATACCAAATGTAATTTAATTCTGATTATAAATTAAATTTCAAAAGGTATCTATTAGTCGTAACTCAAATTAAAAGAAGGCTTTGATTTTACAGCCTCTTTCGGCAGCGTTAACGGCTGCTAATTCATTTGGCATCGCAGCAGGTTTCCACCTGCCTATATCTATCTAAATAGCCACTATCTGTGAGTGGTAATCACATGCTGGGAAACGCAATGCGCTGGTTCTCATGCTCGCATATTGGTCCTGGTCCTGTCTTCCTGCCATTCGCATATAACCTGAAAAAAATGTGTATTAATTTGTACAAGAAAGTATAAATTAGAAAAAAAGTTTATCGGGATTCTGGACTTGCCTGGAATGCACAAGCAATAGTAAAGTGCATGCAGTGGAGGCTGCGCTTTGTTTCTCTTTTATATAAAAAATATTTAATAAATTTATTTTTAAAATATAATTCCAAATTTATAGCAGTGTAGCCACCAAAGTGTAATGAAATCACACATGAACGTTGGAAAATGAAACTGCAATTGGAGTCGCGGAAAAAACAGGGGCCAAGTGGGGAGCTGGAAAGACATGGAGACCATCGACCATCGACCATCGACCATCGACACTTTGTACGCTGTTGTGTAAAACGATTGGCGCGTTAATCAACGTACAAATTTCCGACTTATATGGTTAGCGAATTAAATCGTTCCCCCGAGATCCAGCCACCGCTAGCAGCTACCGGCCTTCCGATCCGAATCCGCGTCCGCGTCCGAATCCCGAGCCTGGTCAGCTGTCTCAATGACAGCTCCGCCGATTAGAACTGGAGCGATAAATTATACAATTGCCATGCGTGCGAACTGCAAAGAGAGAGGATCTCGGTTCGGAGGATCTCGGATCTCGGATCTCGGTTCGGGAGCAGCGCTACCATATCGAGATCCCGGGTCTCGCCGATGACAATTACACTGATTACATTAAATATATGAGGCCCATATTGGGGGCCCACAGCGCCTCGGGGAGTGTTAACTGTTCGCCTGCCCCTCTAAAAAGAGAGGAAATAAAATAAAATACAAAATATATAGAGATTGCCTAGCGTAATTTGTGCAATTTGCTGCCCCTTCAAGTATGCAATGCGACTCGCTGGCACCAAAAGCCTCGTGAAAACTATGCAAATTAGCGGAGCTGCGGGGCTGTTGAAAGAATAATGAACTCAAGATACGCTAATTATTTTCATTAAAATATATATTAATTTATAGTTTTTTAAATCCCCAATGTGCTGTTAATATATTTTATTGTTTTCTAAATCCCAAATATGCGGAATTTAAAACAAAACCCTTTAAATACCCAACTCTGACCTATTTGCAATCCAAATCGCCTTACCCCAAATACCCTTCGTTTGGAATAAAGAAATCGACAAACCTGCATGCATTCCTCGACTTACAAACGGCTGCCTATTTTCTGTTTTTTTGTTTTGTTTTGTTATGACCCGTGTGTGCAGTTTGTTTAAAATTCTTGTGGCGCGGCATGAAAAATCAATTATGTTAGTTGAACTCCCCGAGCTAAACGCTAAACAATTGCGCATAATTACGAGCGTTGCGTTTTGGGGCAAACGCGAAACCTAAATGCGGACTGCATTGCCTCAATTTGAGGCATTTGCATAAGAGAAGGGGTCGCAAACAAGAAAGAACAACAATTAAGGTTCCAAATGGCAAAAGTTAATGACCGAACAATTGAGGAAATTCACGTAAATGACTTTCCGTGGGGGTACGGATTAGAAGGAATTCAGGAAATGTTTACTTTGGAATCGTTTATACTGCAGACATTTCACTCGAAATATAGGAAACGGAAGTGATTTTTGAAAGAAAGTCAATGGCAAAACGCATTAAATAAATGTACAGCAATGGGAGTACAAATTTATTTTAATAAACAAATACGTATTTTTAAATACAACCTAAAATAAACACTGTAAATAAAAATGGCTATACAAATATTATTATTTTCTTTTTTGAAATATACAAATAAACAACCTGAGAAGGCCAAGCTCTAACCATTGTATGTTTCAATTTGTAGTAAATTTTGTTTACTCAATTTTTAAGCATTTCCGCCCGACTTGCATGAAATTTAATATCCGCTAACAGTTCTCCCATTTTGAATTCCGCAAAGAAAGCGCCAAAAGTCACCCGCTTATCGATAGATTTGTAAACTAGTTCCGGTTCCGGTCAAATAGAGGCGATAGCGATAGCCGACGCCGGCTTCCGGGTCAGCACCTAAGATCATTCAAGGATAAGGATTAAAGTAGAGTGCAGTTTGGACTACTATAACACCAGCCTCCCCCTTTCCCATATATACGGCAACAACTTCGCCAAGAGAACCGCTACTTCCTGGCGCAGACATTAGGCGATGTAGGATGTCTCTGGAGGACACCATCCATCTCCAAACAGAGATTACCTCTGCAGAGGACATCGATGACACAGTCTTGATACTGGAGGAGAATGTTAAGGCTGCAGCAGAGCTGGCAGAACCTCCCACCGTCGTCAGCTCCAAGTTGCGCCGCCCTACACTACCACCGGAAATCAAGGAGCTCATCGATACCAAGCATAGGCTCAGGAGACGGTATTCAAGGACTCATGAGTCCGAAGTTCTCAGGACCTACCGTAGATTGGCCCACCGAGTTAGGAAACTCCTGAAGCGCCTAGACCAGGGACTCTATGAAAACGAACTGGAAGAGGCAACACCGGAGTGGGACACCGCCGAACTGGAAACTTACTGGCAAGAATAAGAGGCAGGCAACCCCAAAGTTCCCATTAAAATCGAAAATCTGAAATAAAATAAAATCTGAAATAAAATATAATAAAACAATATTGAAAAACAGCCAAGCTATACATTTTGTTCTAAAAATGTATCGAACGGTCTACATTTTCTTTTACTAAAAAAGAAAGATTGCCCGAATGAGTTTTAAAATAGCAAAGTTTCAAATATTTTGAATTTGTAACGGTAAAAACAACCATTTCATATTTTATTTGTGCAGCCCTGCTGTTCAGTGTGGCCAGACCTTCATTTCTATGCGGCGCCTCATATCGATATTAGTGTTGTGGTATTTTATAGGTTTTTGTAATTTAGTTCGCTTTGGCAGGAAAAAACAAAAAACAAAATTGTGAAAAGTGTAAAGTTCGGGCCAAAAATCGTAGGAAAAAGTGGAGCGCAACAAGCAAGGGCACGGAAAAGCGCTCAATAGAAGGAAGACGAAACATACCACCTGCCGACGAACCTACCTTTTACCTTTTACCTCCCTACCTCCTTACCTTTTCAATCTGATATATTTTCACACGAACACAAGCACGCACACCGACACGGACACGCACGCACACCTGCGCAAGTACACTGTCATCATTGGACTTGTTGTGTTGTGCTTTTCTTGGTTTGTTATTTGCGAAATCGAAAGACGCGAAGGCCACACAACAAATGCGTGCGGCGGCGGCGAGAAGGTATAGAGACTGAAAGATTGGAAGTCGCTGAAATCGCAGTGGAACTGCAAGTGGAAATTGCCGAGTCACGCGGGATCAGCAGTCGGTTACAATGTCCATGCGAACGAAGGTTCTGGGCCTGGTGGACGTCATCATGCGCGTGCCGCCCGTGATGGTCATCGATGAGATCCTGAAGATCGGCATGGGTCTGCCCACGCGGCTCTATCCGGACAAGTCGTCGTCGCCGTCCTCGTCGTCGTCCGCCGAATCCCTGCCCCAGACAGATGCCTCCTCTACGGACGCCAGCCAAGATCCCTTTGCCAGCGTCAAGGCCTTCTTCGGCCTGAACGGCGCTGATGGTATAGCGGCCGCCACCACCTCGGCAGCCGTTGCCGCCCAGGAGGCCCTGGAGCGGAGCATCGAGAATGCCTCGAGATCGGCGCAATCGGACGGCATTCTGAGCTCCGGCTTCAATACGCTGATGAACGAGCTAGCGCAGGACGAGTCGCTATCGGATCTAATCAGCATCACCACCGTCAAGTTTGTCATCTGCCTGTTTGGTAAGTAATCCATTGATGTGTTTCGGGGGACATTAAAGGTGAATTCCCTGAATGAACACGTCACTCGATTGGAGCCTCGGTCAAGGTGCGATTTAGTGGCCTGTCTTACTGTGGGTTCGGAAAGTAAATTCCTATAACTTATATTTTGTTAAGGATTACAAAACAGTTTGGTTATTAAAATCCAACAGTTTTCCAATTAAAAATCAAGGAAAATAATTTAATTTATTTTTTAAAATATAAACAGGTTAAAAGTTTATATTTCGTTTAGAATAATGCCAAGGCAAGTGCATTTAAATTTATTTAGAATTATTTAAGAACCCACATTAAATTTAAATAGATTTTTCAAGGCTTAGTATTTTGTAGCATACTTTTGGACCGCATTTAAAGGGAATTTTAATCCTCAACCTTTTAATTTTATATTTACTTATAAAATATAGTTCCTTTACTATTTTTGTCTATTTTAGGTATACCTATAATTAAATTCTTTTCTTCACGTGTCTTATAGAGGAAATCGATAATACTTCTTGATTATGAAAACCTGTTAGATTGGTTAACTATGTATATAAACCTACACTACCTAATATATACTCCTAGAACCTCTGACGTATGAAAAGAAACCATCGAAAGAAACTGTTTGGGATACTTTCACATGGTTTGTTTTCTCGCCTAATCACTATGACTGCTATAGAAAATAAGTAAAGACTGAAAAAAAGATAGCAGAAAATAGTTCAGAATCATGGTTAAATTTTAAAATAATATACAGAGTTCTGTTATCTTTGAAAAGTAGATTAAATTAATGACAATTGAGTTTAGATAGGTCAGGTAATGGCCAAAGATAGCAAAGTAAACAAGAATTCGTGGAATAATAAGGCATTATAAATTAGCTTTTTCCATGGGGAATTAGAATTTAGCGACCGGGAAATGAATTCTTTTAATAAATATTACTTAAAATATTTATGAAATATCAATATTATTTAATTATATTAATAATTAATATAAGAAAACTCAAATCCACTGCGAAATACAGAATTTGCCTTCTTTTCCAGTAATTTCTCAGCAAAATAATTTGAAATTCTTAAAGAAATGTTGATATTTCTGTTATTTTTCAATGTTTTTCTTCTAGTTATAATACAACTTTTAGCAAAATGAAATAACATTCAAGTTTTCCTTGCCATGAGGCGAAATCCAAGCCATTCCAATTTATTTAAAAGTTCATTGCTTTCGACCTGCGCTGACGAAACCGCTGAATTCCAAGGGCCGCTTATCGCTGGCGTACTTTGATCGCCCATTAAAAAAAAGAAAAACTTAAACCAAACCAATGCTTAGCACTTGACTCATTCAATTACCTTGGCATCTTGCAGGTTTCCTCTCAGCCGCCTGCATCTTTATGCTCTGGACCCGTCACCTGGTGATGGTCTACATGTTCCTCACCTCGCTCGGCCTCACCTTCCTCTCCTACTGGTCCAACGTGAGTGCTTTGGCTTTGATGGAGCGCAGTCCCTGCATACTGGAGGACCTGATGTCGCTAAACACCACGAGATTACTGGACTCAGGCGGTGTAGTCATGTCGTTGGCCCCGCATCTAATGGCCCAATGGTTCATGGGCATGCTCTTTGCGTATATCCATTTGGGTCCGAGATTCGAGATGCTCCAAAAGTCAATGCCCATCATCTTTGCTAGTCCCATACTGGTGGCCATGCTGCCGCTTCCCCCCAAGATGGTGCAACAACTGCCCGTGGTGGCTGGATTTACGCCCATTATCCTGACAATGATAACGCTGATGCACAGTGCCATGGAGGCTAGTCGAACGGTGTACAATGGTTATCAATATGCCATGAATTTCGTGTCCAATTTTGGTCTGTCAGCTTTGATTGAGAACGAATGGCAGCGATTGAATGTGCCCAATGTATTGAGGGTTTTCTGGACCATTAGGTGAGTGAGCATTACAATTAGAAACCTCTTTAAAAATTAAATATAAATTAAATATTTAAACAGAATCATTCAAGGCGGCTATGCCTTGGCCATGGCGGAAACCGAGGAACCCTTTGAACTGATGCCAGCCACCGAGAAGCTCCTAGTCGATGGCTGTGAAACACTAACCGCCGTACTGGGCATGACCGGTGTCATCTCTATGATCTGCCATTACATTGGTCGGGGCTTCCAGTGGTATCTGCTTACCTATGACAACGATGAGGAGAAGTCCCTGGGCACTGTATCGGCGGTGCTCTTCTACATTTTGGCCCTGCAAACGGGCCTGACCTCTCTGGCGCCGGACAAGCGCTTTGTGAGATTGTGCCGGAATCTGTGCCTGCTTATGACCGCCTTGCTGCACTTTCTACACAACATCGTCTCGCCCATTCTGATGTCGCTGAGTGCGGCGCGGAATCCCTCAAGGAAGCGTCATGTTCGTGCTTTAACCGTCTGCGCTTTTCTGGTGGTGATGCCCGTATCCCTGCTCTACTACCTCTGGTCACAGCGATCCATATCCACCTGGTTGCTGGCAGTTACCGCCTTTTCCGTGGAGGTTATCGTTAAGGTAAGACGGATTTCATAAATAATACAATTCAGCAACATTTACATTTAGCGATTTCTAAAACTGTGAGTGAATTTCGATACATTTAACAATTTCATTGGCGATAAATCAATATTTTGTTTGATATATTGGAGCAATATCATCGAAAAATGGAAATTAATTAAACTATATTATTTTCTGAGAATTTTTGCAAAGATGGAATATTTTTCGATAATTAAAATTTCGATATGTTGATGTTTATATATTATTTAAACTATATATTTTTTTTAGATTTAGAATATGTTCCACTAATTACAATCTCGATATATAAATTATATAGTTTTCTAAGATTTTTCGATTTTAAAATATTTTCCGATAATTAAAATCTCGATTTTCGATATTATTATTATTTTTTTAATTATTCTTTTGTAAACTTTCGAAAATAATAAATAAATTACCTCCCTCCAGGTGCTCGTTTCACTGGCCACCTACACGCTCTTCCTCCTGGACGCCCGTCGCCAGTTCTTCTGGGAGAAGTTGGACGACTACCTGTACTACGTTCGGGCCTTTGGCAATTCGGTGGAGTTTTGCTTTGGCATCCTGCTCTTTATAAACGGTGCTTGGATCCTGATCTTCGAGTCGGGTAAGTGGCTTGACCTCCTCATCCTTTTGTCATGAAACTCATTGAGTGGGAGAGTGGGATTCATCGCTTTCCTGGGGCCCATCCGTCTGTTGTTTGTTCCGCGTCCGTCCATCTGTGTGTGCATGTACAATTTTTTTTTGTTTATTTGGTTGATTTTTTTTTCCGTGTATCGATAATTATAACTTGATAGCCCAAAATGCTACAGGCGGCGCCATCAGAGCGATCATGATGTGCATCCATGCCTACTTCAACATTTGGTGCGAGGCCCGGGCCGGGTGGTCCGTGTTTATGAAGCGTCGATCGGCGGTCCACAAGATCTCCGCACTGCCAGAGGCAACGTCAGCCCAGCTGCAGGCCTTTGACGATGTCTGTGCTATTTGCTACCAGGTGAGATTCTGCGATCCGGCGGCCACAAAAAACAGGCTTTATATTTTTGAAATATTGCAGGAGATGTACTCGGCCAAGATAACGCGGTGTCGGCACTTCTTCCATGGCGTTTGCCTGCGCAAATGGTTGTATGTCCAGGATCGTTGTCCTCTGTGCCACGAGATAATGATGTACACGGACAATAATGCCCAGGAGACGGAACCAGTGGCGGCGGCTCAGGCAGAACAGCCGCTCAGGCTCTATCCCAGAGATGTGAGTATTTTTAAAGATTTCCTTGTGGGAAATCCGTTTAAATACAATTTTTCTGGCAGGATGGCAACAATGCCGGCGGAGTGGCTCCGCGACGCTCGCCGGAACGTACTATTCCCGATGTGCCGGAGACGGCCGCCGCTTCTACAAACGCAACAGCAGCTGCCGCGGCCGTGATTGGAGCCGAGGCTGCCGCAAACATTGTCGAGTCGGCAGCTGCTGTGGCAGCAAGCAGTGCCAGTGTCAGCGTCAGCGCCAGCGGTAGCAGTGCCAGCAGCAGCTACATGAGCTCCACATCCGCCCAGCCGCCACCGCCAACGGCCACATCGGCGGCAGCGGTGGCCACGGCGGCGGCCAGCAATACAACGCACATGTTCCGGATGTCACAGGATCAGCAATAGGCGTACCTTCTTGAACTTCTAATATAAATATTATGTAAAAATGCAAAGGCTTCTTCTCTCTTTTCCTAACACACTCCACACACACGCACACCCCACACACCCACACCCTTCGATCCTCATAGACAGACGCAGCCATGCTTAAATTAAATTAAATTAAATTATAAACGCGCCCCTGCACGAGTTGAAGAGACGATAATTGAACCAGAGATCTATGTAGGTTAAGTTTATGGTAAAAAGTTGATCCAAAAATGTTGAAAAACACAAACAAAAAAAACAGAAACTTAGTTCTAAAACAGTGTAAAAAACGAACCCAGCAGCAAGAGAAAAAAAAAACATTTTGTGGTAAAGTCTGAAAATGATTTAATCAAGTTACCAAGTAAAAAAACAAAAAACTAGTTAAAAACATAAATAAAACGAAATCAATCGAGATGAAAAATGTGTATAATTTTGTAAATGTAAAAAGAAAGAAATTGTTTTGTTTTTTTAATTTAAATTACACCTATGTACGTTTATTTAGATTTAAAATAATTAAACGAAAAAGAAGCGGAAAATACAGAAAACAACAAACAGAGAATAGTTAAGGCATAAAAAAAAACAAAAAAAGAATTGTATTGATTTTTTAAAGGATTTTCTTTGGGTCTAGATAACAAATATAATAGCAACAGTGAGTTTTGGGTTTATAAAACAAAATCTATTTCATTTTATAAACATTTAATCATATAGTTTATTTTTTTATAATTTTTTAAATAATTATTTTTGATTTCGAATGTTTTAAAAACACCTTATAAACCCAAAACGCACTGTATGTAGAGTAACCACTCTTCAGGGTGAACAAAATATCATTTTTATAGATAAACATTGATATATCGGCCTCAAAGGCCTTTTCCAAAAAGATCTCAGTTGAAAATCAAATCGTTGTAGTTGCGCAGCAGGTGATAGGGCGACACCCGGCAACAGGTGGTGGTACGGACCACAGTGATGCGATCAGCACGTTCGAAATTGGCCTTCACTGTCTCATAGTAACGTCCATCGCTAAGAATGCCAGAAATGTTAGTCCTAAAAAACTCAAAGGATTTTAAACCCTCACCTGAGGACCATGCATCTTAGCTTGAGGCACTTGACGCGCAATATATCGATGGCCTTCTGGCTTTTGTCGGAGAAACGCAAGTTATCCGGATCCCAGCGCAACTCCAGACGCTCCAGATTTCCACAATTGGAGGCAATGGTGTCCATCAACTGATCCACATGGATGTTAACGCCCAGTTTCTCAGCCGTGCCCATGACAATGATCCTTAAAGGGTCACAAGTGTGGTTATACAAATTCAAAAAAATAAAAAAAATAATATAATTTCATACTTGCAATTGCCCAGCAGCGGCAGAATGCTCATCCACAGCTGGTCCGTGATATGGGGCATTCCCGAGAGACAGCAGGCGCTGAGCTGGTGTCCCTGACGCTGCACGAACTTGAGCAGGCCCTCATCCGTGATGTTGTCCGAGGAGTCCAGGTCCAGGGAAATCAGAGATCTAAAAGGAAATATATTTAATGACAGGATAGGTCACTAACTCCCAAGATCCCTCACCTCGTAGTGCCCGACTCCATCCACTGCTTCAGCACGCTATCGTTAAAACCATTGATCTGACCGGCGGACAAAAACTTGAGGGTAGGAATCCTGGTTAGCATATCCACCAGACACTCGGTGGACAGATCCGTGGCCGTGATATCTAGCTCCTGTAGAGCGCACTTGTCCCACTCCGCCTGCATCACAAACTCGGACTTCAAACTGGTTCCGTTCATCAGCAGGCAGGTCAGACGCTTCGATCTTTGGATGAGGGTCTTCAGAGTGGATCCGGTGACCTTGTTGCAAAAGTTCACAGCCAGGCACTCCAGCTGGATGCAGTTGGAGCTGAAGGCGTCAATGTGCGAGTCGTCGATGAAGTTGATTCCATAAAGATTAATCACCCGCAGATTGGGCGTGGCCGACTTCAGTTTGTGGACGTTGATTACCTGATGAAAGTATTATAAATTTATTATTTATTAATATATTATGAATTACTAACTCACCTCGTAGATCTCCTCTTCCTCCTCCTCGCACTTCTCGTATGTTCCTATGAGATGCAATACCTCCAAGCCGTTGATAAAGTTGTAGATCTTTCGCATGAAGCCCTCCATGAAGATCACCTCCGACAGGCAAATGCACATGTATCGGAGTTTTGTGGGAAAAGCCTGCATCTCGCTGAAGTCGTGCAGTTGCATAGCTAAAAAATAGGGGAATAATTATAATATAATTTCTATCTTTATAATAAAATCAAAGTTAACTTACCCGTGGAGAAATCCAGCAGCATGTGCGTGAGATTGGGACACTTGGCCGACAGTTCGTGGAGCACCGTGTGCGTGATGAGCTCGATGGGCAGCTCAATGTACCGCAGCGTAGGACCGAATCTCACGGATATCAGCTGGAGCAGCATCTCCAAGGAGCCCACATGCAGGCCAGAGACCTCCGGGCGCAGAGATACATTCTTCCAGAGACGTGTATCATAGGCAATCGATCGCCAGCGGCGACAAATCCGGGCCAGGCGGCAGATCTCGCGATGTGACAGATACGAGAAGATGTGTAGTAGGACCTTGTCGGGCAGCTTCTCGATGGTCTGCGGTCAAGAAAAATATATAAATTTGGGTAAACGAAGAAACTGAATAAGATAATGCATTTAAAATATAAATTTAAACCAATTTATAGACCTATAGTTTCATTTTAATTAATTTTCACTCTCTTAATCTCCTTCTCTCAGCGATCTCCGTCTATATGTTATCTCTAATTATTTTGTAGATATTTCTCTTTCACCAGGTCCATTCTCTCCCAGACAAAGAGCAAGAAATAAGTAAATTATATGGATCTTTAAAGCTCATTAGAATCAGTACCGTATCGGCAAAAGGGCTGCGAACTGTGCCATCCGACAGGTAAACCTGCGAGGCCTCGACAGCCAGCTGACCCCAGATATCCGTGGAAATATCCATCCCTCAGTCCAGCTATTGCACTTGTATATAGATTGGATTCGAAAGCACTTAGCTTATATAAAAAAATATATATAGGTAAAAAACAGAGGAACACCACGCGTTTTACGGCCTGCCAGCTGAATGTCCGTCGGACTGAGCTACTTTCGCGCTACTGCGAGTGGGAGATCCCACCGAGATCGCATCGGATTCTCCAAAAGACCTACCCACCGCCAGGCAATCGACTCAAGAGAATATCAGGGGGTCCTATTAATAGACGAGTGCTAGTAACGTTGGCAGCAGAGAGTCGAGAGACCTGTCTCGGAACCATCATCAGCTGTTCGCAGGCCCGCACTACTTACGCACTCTCCCAGAACAGCCCAACCACTGAATGCATTCCAACAAGAAGAATGTAATATTTTGTACTAAATACAGTGAGGAAAACTCTATTTACCAGATTAAAATCAAAGTTTTGGTTAAGGCAAATCAAGCTTCAGCTCTTAAAGGTTCTGTAAAAAGTCTTTAGATATTTGAAATCACCAGAATGTGTGGCAAAAAGTATGCTAGACAGAAATCTATAACAACATGTGTCTAAGAGTATGCAATGAAATATTTAAAAAGCCAAGCTTGTGATCTCTTACCGCGATTCCAAGGATTTCAAATCTACAGCGGTTTATTTCCAAATTTAACTTTTAAATATATCTTTTTATTTCTGATTTATTTAATTATTTAAATTTATTTGAGTGTACTTTTTGGTATATGTATTTAATAGCATTTTATTTGTTTGCCAAGTTTTCTATATATACGCCACCGATCGGCCGGGTTTGTTTTGTTTACTATATAGTAATTGGAATGCTACTCACCAGTCGCGTTTTTCCCGCCGCATTGAGATCGTCACGTCCTCCGATCGCCTGCGTTTGTGCTGCCAAAACATTCCAATTATCCATGGCAGGATACGCCTTGGGTCAGCCGGGCAAGTGTCTGTGTTATGGTGTATTCTTGTGGCTCTGGATCCAGGTGAGTCTATCTATCGGTGCTAACTCTATGGGAAATATACAGGCGGGCGCCGGTTTGTGTTTTGTGTTGGCGTCTATAAGTAGCACAAGCAATTCATTCATGAAATCTACTATTCGATGAGGTTTCTCCGTCTAGATACGGTGGGTGCTAAGTAGAAGCAGACTTTGTTTATTCAATCAATCTAGTCTGCTGGATTTACTAACTGCTTAAAAAGAACACTATTCTGTGGTTAGTGTTATTTTGATTATTTCTTCATGCTTTGCTTAAAAAATAAAAAATGTCAAGCAATAAAGTAAATTATTTTTTTTAGATAAACATTAATCTAAAATTGTCCTAAGCAGTTCCCTGGATTCAATAGCTGCTTGAGAAGTAATTTGCACTGTCCTAAGCAGTGCCTTAAATGTTTCACTGCTTTCTAAGCAATTTTTCTGCTGTCAGGACAATCTTTGCTTTTAATAATTTTAAATATATAACTATTAAAATATTGAATATTATAAAAATTCCATAAAATAATTGTGAATATGAATATACTAACACAAAAGTGCAGATCAAGCAAGTTAGCATGGAAATACAGTTACCTAAGCAGTTCTAGGAAAAAGGTTTCATGGATTTAACAACTGCTTGTAAAGGACAAAAGCGTATGCTTTTTTAAGGGGGGGGTAAGGTATTTAATTTTTTTTTCCGTAAATTTTTTTTTATTTTTTATTTTAAAAGTTCAATATCATAAGAATATTGTGTCCAAGTTTTACATCAATCATAGTAAAATTGACGAAGTTATGCGGAGCTGAACGAAGGTCGGTTGGTGTTCAATGCATGAGAATCACAAAGTTTAAAGCGCTCTCCTGAAAAATGCCATTTTGAAAATCGGTGTACACGATAACTAAAAATATACTGAACCAATCGGTTTGAAATTTGGAACATAACTTCTTTAGATAATTCTACAGGTATTCTCGTCGAGCTTTTTTTAATTTTTAATTTTCTTATATTTTTTATTTAACAAATTAACTTAATTTTTTAGTCAAAAATCGGGGTTTTGACTTCAAATTTTGATAAAAAATAGGGAAAAAATTTTAAAAATAAAAACGCTTCGAGAATACCTCGGGACACTTATCCTTTAACGAATGAGGTATAATTTTTGTAGATCGGATGATTCTGTGGACAGTTAGGATGTACACCGCAAACCAACTTTTTTTGGAGGCAACTCGGGAGATTCCCTATAACTCCTCTACCTCTAAATATTTTTCAATACAAAATTTATCACAAACTGTTCAAATGTTGTGTTATTATATGGTATTTAATTCGTTAAGCTAGCTTTAGCCGTTTCGCCACAACATTTTTTTGAAAAGTGGGCATTTTTGCACCGAATTAACCTTACCCCCCCCCCCTTTAAGAAACGTTTTCAGGATAAATTTAAACATGAACTTATAAATAAATAAATAAAATTTTTAATATACTTTTTTCACCATATGTCTATTCCTGAATACTCTCTTAATTAGAAGATTTCTTATTTAAAATATATTATTTTCTTCCTACCCAAATAAATTTAAAAAAATGCATGCAAAAAGCCAAAATAAAAGCCATATGTTTTTTTATGTTTAAGCAGCACAGCACACATAATTACCCATTATTTTGATTAATCAAATCAAATTGTTAGACACTCTACAAGTACAAATTGATGCAAGAACAAAAGCCATTAATTAATTACTTGTTGCCTTGACGCAACCTGCAGTCAGTTCGTTGAAATAAAGCAAATTTCGGCACTGGCAAATTATGCAAAATTTATTTTATGAACACTGTTTTCTTTTTTCATCTTTTAATTTGCGAGTACACATCAAAAATTTGTTTTACCCTTTGCCTGGGTTATTTATAGGTCTTTCGCCTGGTTCTGGTCGCCAATTTGTGCGGCTGCAACGCCCCGAAAATCGCCGAAAAAATAATGCAATTTCGTAACTTTCGCCACGACTCTGCTGCGGAAATACTTGGCAAATTGCAATGATTTCATTCACTTCTTCGCTGGCAAATTACTTGCTAATTGGCTGCAGTATCCGGCGGATATTGGTCGATTCTACGGCATTTACATGGGCGATCGGTTCCGTGTTCCGCGCACTTGACGGCTCCACAACTCTCTGGCGACTGAGGAAACTCAGGCGTCCGCGAAAAATGGTCAGCAGAATGCCAAAATCCGTTCGGCTAGTTGGTCGGATTGCTCCGATGGACATGGAGGGGTTATTCGGGGACGATCCCAAAGCGAAGAGCAGCGCAGACAGGCAGATGTAACCTGCATACGTTGTTCTGATGGCGACCGGCCAACAAGAGGGGCAAATTATGGGGCGTGGCACTCGAGGTATTCATTTTCATATCGGTTCAAACAAAAAAAGTAGCATTTGCGTTATGAGTTCACAAGGAATTTATTAATTTTATATTATTTGATAGCAGAGCTGCTAAGCGCAGCTCCGGTTTGGTAAAGAAGGAAGCACATACTTATATTGCTTTTATTAACTTAATATACAATTAACAACAACAAATCTAATTGACAAACTTATAAAAACATAACAGAATCCAAAGAGAACCCTTCATCCAGTCCACTGCTATTTTCTCCGTTCTAGAATACTACATTTATAAAAAACATTATTATTAAAACAGATCTGAAAAAACGGTTGAATACTCACCTTTCCTTAAGAAGATTAAGAGTGCTGCGCTTCAGGACAAACATAATGAAAATAATAATGCCGATGCAAGAATCACAGTATTTACATATAGTTAGAAGATAGTTCCAATCAGCAAAGATTGAAGTCATGCGAAAGCTCCACTGAATATCCATAACGATGAAGAGACTTGCAAACATTCTAAACCTGCGATCGGATTGTGGGAAACTCAATTCACATGATGTTAATGTTAAGTTAGATCTTACGATTGCATTCTCGAGTTCAGGTTCCTTGCCCTCTCGTCCTGGTCGAACAAGTGCCTCAGTGAGAGTTTTACTCGTATAATTGTGATAATGGTCAACATAATAAGGATTGTATTTAATGCTACTAGTATTACCAACGGCGTTTCAATAATGTAGTTAAAATAATTACCGGCCCCTGAAAATAAGAAAAATTATATTCTTGGATTCCTTGTGCAAGAGATAATAATACTATCAAAAACCTACCCATATATACACAGTTTTCCCAACCAATACCGGACACCCAATCCAACTTGTTGGGATCGCTATCCCAAATCTGATTAATCAGGAAAATAACTCCCGTCAGGATAGCAGTCGATCCCCAGGCAAAGGTGCTGTAGGCCCCGAAGCTATATTCAGACTCAACTCGATTGACCGATGTAAAGCCTCTCCACAACTGATGGCTCAAAGCCAAGAGCCAACTTAATTTGGCGATGAAGAAATAAATCGTGACGTAACCTGCAATTTGAGGACAAAACAATAAATTTACAATCAATTTATTAAAATTATAAAACAACATGTATACCTTGTAAAACGCACAACTGCAAATGAATTGGAACGGCTTCCAGCAAATAAAAGACAAAATACATAAACGAAGCTATCATGTAACAGATGAAGCACTTTCCGTGCAGATTCCGGAGCTTCTTTAAGTGAAGATACAGTACGATTGTGAGACCCAACGAAACTTCTGAAAGGCACAAGACTGCATATTTGAAAGATTAGAGGACTGCAAGTTCTTCAAGTGGCTACATAGTAACTCCTCTTACGCTCTTTCATTCCTGGATTCAGTGATAGGTACCTCTCATTATACCATTCCATATGGAAGGCAGCAACAAAGGACTCTGTGTTGCCTGAAGTAAACTGATTTGGATGGAGACAGTCATATCCCCTGAAGAAAAGTATGTCCGTACTATTCAACAGTACAGACCCGTTCTAAGGATATCAAATTAGTTATAGAAACATGGAACAAAAAGAAGAACTAACCTCGAATATTGTGTACTTCTCTTTTACCCAAATATCACTAAGCCGAAGTCGATCTCTCAACACGATAAAATCCTTTAGCAAGTTCGTTTCTGCCACTGACCCATTGATGAGTGTCACATTAAGGAAGGGATCGATCCCAGCCAACTCCTCCATCATACCATCTGTGCATTTACTATTGGGTTCATCCCAATCTTTAAAGCGACAACAGATCCATATGCAAGGTTTCAGTTGGCAAATACATCCTCGTAGATGGTTTCTTACTCCTTCTCTTATTCCCTCCTCCGTTGTTATGTAATCATATTGACCAGTCAAATATTCAGGAATCTCGATGTCTTGGTACATATAGGAGCCATTTTGTAGCCTCAGACTTGACGTTATATTCACAGTTTCTAGGAAATGACATCCGGGAATATCCGCTTTTGCTGTTTGTAGGAAAATAAGCTCCAGGAAGGCCCCGAAAATAATGGAATATAGCTTCATTGTGTCATGAAACATAATCAACGAACAAAAATTCTCGACTAATTCACAAGCAGCTTGGCGAACGATTTTATATAGCATTCTGGAAAGCAACTATTTTGAAAATACATAAAACAAGAAAGGAAGCTAACTTCGGCACGCCGAAGTTTGTATACCTTTGCAGACTGGTTTCGATGTTTATATTATAGATTTAAATGCTGAAAACACTCACAAAACTGTGTTTCATTACATTTTACCTATACTTATTATATTTACAGTTTGACAGTTACAGTTTTACATTCCCAGTTTTACATATTTTTTACATTTACCGATCGCTTCTATGGCAGCTATATGATATAGTTGTCCGATTTTCATAAAATTTTTACCAAAATTCTGAAATAATAAAAGAATCTCATATCTAAAAGAAGATAAGAATATGTTGAAAAACAACGAAGTTATAATTTTTTTCCTATTCATTTTCCGATCGTTCCTATGGCAGCTATAAGATAAAGTCGTCCGATTTTTATGAAATTTATACCAAAATTCTAAAATAATAAAAAAAGTTTATATCTCAGAGTAGATAAAAATACGTTGAAAAACAATGAAGTTATAATTTTTTTTCTATTTATGTTCCGATCGTTCCTATGGTAGCTATAAGATATAGTCGTATAATTTTCATGAAATTTTAAAAATATCGAAAAACAGCCAGCAGCTATATGATATAGTCGTCCGATCCGGCCCGTTCCGACATATATAGCAGTGAGAGTATATAAAGTTTCATTCAGATAGCTTTAAAACTAAGGGACTAGTTTGCGTAGAAACAGACAGACGGACAGACGGACAGACAGACAGACGGAGATGGCTAGATCTACTCGGCTGTTGATGCTGATCAAGAATATATATACTTTATAGGGTCGGAAAGGTCTCCTTTACTGCGTTGCAAACTTCTGACTGAAATTATAATACCCTGCAAGGGTATAAAATCTAATGATTTGCCTTTGGGAATTTAATTTTAATAAATTTATTGTTGCTATATATTTGCCGTAAAGATTCTTATAGAGATTCGCTATTATTTTTGTGGGGCCTTATCAGAGAGGGGAATACTTAAACATTGGGTGTGCCACATGTTTACTTCATTGCCTGAATATTAATTTTTGGCACAATGTATGGATTACATTTTTCGTATATATTATATATATTATATTTTAATAATATTGTGAAAAATTTGATATAAATCTAATTATTATTTCATAAGAATAAATGTTAGTTTTTGGTTAAATTCAATTCAAAGTTTCAAAGCTTTCTTTCATGTTCTTAATTAACTTTTATTAAGTGATTCGATGTCATATATTTGATTTTCTTTAAGCGGAATTTCCTCTCTCTTTAGGTTATTTTCCCTTAAGTACCTGAGGCATTCATCTTCACCTCCCATCTTAATAAGCTTTTTCCCACAAAAACACATCTTAACATAAATCTTTATCTGCCATTTATTTTCAAGAACACAATCCAATCATATCGCCGCTGCGATTTGTCTTCCGGCTTTGGTTTTTATTTAACGCTTATAAATGATTTTCATTCGCAGTGCAATTTAGATGAAATGGCTTTCCTTACACGCACAAAAAATGTATATAAATGTATTAAGCGAAGGCGTATCAGTGCTCGTGCGAGTGGTTAGCTGAAAAGTGCATCGGAGAGCTATTAAAACTGAAAATATATAGGGGAATCTCGATGTCTTGGTACATATATGAGCCGTTTTGTAGCCTCAGGCTAGATATTATATTCACAGTTTCTAAAAAGTGGCATCCAGGAATATCCGCTTTTGCTGTTTGCAGGATAATAAGCTCCATGAATGCCCCCAAAATAATGGAATATATCTTCACTTTTTCTTGAAACATAGTCAACGAACAAAACTTCTCGACTAAATAACAATCAGCTTGGTGATTTGGTTTATATAGGTTTCTATAAAGCAACAACTCAAACCAAAAACATTAAAATTTTAAAAGACGTAAAGTTCGCAATCTTTTGCCATAGCTTTTCTAAGAAAAGTTTTCTTATCCGAAAACTATTGTTCTTCGGGGGTATTTGGCGTCTAGAGACATCTCAGTCCTTATCCGAGAACCCTTAAGGGGATACTTAACCAATGGGTATGCTTAACCAATGGGTATGCACTGTTCAAATATGCATTTTTTTTATCAAACAATTCGAATTCCAGTGGAACAAACGTTACCTTACCAAAAGCTGATGGGAAAGAGTGTATGAGAAATTCACAGAACTTGATTCTGATGACATTCCCATTTTTTATGTGCAATTTTTGTAGGCCTCCTTCTAAAATAGGTTGAATTATCTTAAGAAATAGCGACTTTTTTTTATAAAATCCAATCTAATGTTATTATTGAAAATATACAATCTTATAATTTCTTAGTAAATCAAATCATTTTCACAAGTATAGCAACTAATTCAAACTGTAATAATTTTCCAAATATAAATATATGGGATAAATACATAAAGATAAAAAATTGCATTAAATTAAACTTTAAGATTTTTTTTCGTGTTTGGAAATTGAATCCCGTTGTTGAATCATTTTAGTTAGTTACTTAAGTTTAAAATAAATACAATTAAAAAAAACAACGTGAGGCTCAATTGGTTTCAAATTCAAATAAAAATCCCTATTAAAGAAAAAGACAATAAGAATCTGGCTATAAAATAGCTAAAATAGCTAATATGTAATTTGCCAATTCAGGTTGTTCGGCAAATCAGTTTTTTCTGGAGAAATTATAAAAACATATTTTTTTATATTAAGGAAATTATTAATTTATTTTTATCAGGTCTTATACGAATATTAGCTTTTTTAAAGCTATTTTCAGCCTTTATCTAGCTCCCTTTCTCATCACTGGTTCTGATCAGAAGCCATTGCCATAACAACCGTTTTTTCAGTCGTTTCTCCTTCGCTCAACTAGCCAGTTTGTTGTTGTTTCTCGCTAGCGCCGATACGGATAAACGTAGGTGTGCCCCTCTACTGCGCCTGTGTGCGTGTATGTGTCAGCGCTCTGTTGTTTATTCCGATTTCTGTGATAAATGTGGCATTTAAGTTACTAAATTAAACTAAACATTATAAATAAAAAGAAAAATATGGTGCACAATTGAAAGAAATAAGCCAACGGTTTTTGTTTATATTTGGTACAGTGCGCGTTGCAAGTTGCAACCAGTTTGTTTAAGAGTGTGTGTGTATGAGAGAGAAAAACAGAGAGAGTGAGAGAGCCGCCCAGAAGAGAGTGTTGGGTTTCAATATAAGAAAATTAATCCAAAATATTCCTTATTCATCAGAAAAAATAAAAAATAAATAAATAAATAAATATCATAGCGATCTAGTTTTAATATTTTTAAAAATTAATTTTCCATTTAAAAAATACCAGCAATAATACTTACATATTTATAAACAAATTAATAAATATAAATTCCCTTTTAAAAGTAATAAATTACATATTTATATTATTTAAAACATTTTTTAATGTATTAATTTATATATTTTGTAGATTTACATATACGTTTTAAATCCAACTTTCGTATTTAAATTATAACTATTCACTTATTATCTTTAATTTTATGATTTGTTAACCCTTTTTTAAGCCAAAAAAATTTGAATAAGTCACTTAAGGGTCTTATTTTCTTGAATAAAAACAACCCTGACCAATCCCAAGAGCCCTCTTGAGTAATTGTGATAAACAAATTAGGTGCAATTACAATTATGCGGAATTACTGAGCTCGAAAATGCCCAATTAATTGAGTCTAAACCAATTTGAATCCCAAGATGGAATTAATAAGCCCACAGTCTCCCACTTCAATTATTCGGTTGTCTAAAAATTTCAAAAATAAAAAGTGGTCTTATTTTTGAAATTTTTAGACAACCGAATAATTGAAGTGGGAGACTGTGGGCTTATTAATTCCATCTTGGGATTCAAGTTTTTTTAAGAGAATAAAAAAATATTAAAAATCTACAATTACTATAAAATTATTGCCCTATAATTTGAGTATTATATATTTCTTTTATACTTCATATAGCTAAATAGATTAAAAACAAATATTTAAAATGAATTAACAAAATTAAATTAATTTAAATATATTTGTAAGCTCTTTTTGCATACCTTTTCCTTCGTTTTAAAATCTTTGGTTTTAGACAAAAACCAAAGTAATTAAAGGTTTTTTTTGCCGGGCAGAGTATTCTATGCTCCTCCTTATTCTAAAGACTCCCATTTCCCGCAACTCTATTTCAGGCCCCACCACCCACACACCCACCGAGCAGCCAAGATGTCTTACTCCGCGGAGCGAGCTCTATCCTTTCTGTACCCCACAGCGATCGTCGCTTCGGTGGTCTGTTGCATCACCTCGGCGGTGGCCTGGACTCACTGGCGCTACGTCCTGAATGCCTGTCCGGACACCAACTGCGGCTGCGTCCTTCACAGCCGGAGCACGTACAACAGCTTCGAGGGCGGCAATATTGCCTACTGCCACTACGCCACCTATGGGCTGATACTGCCGCTGATCTTTGCCGTGGTGCTGGGTATCTATCATGGATATCGGATGTGCATCGGGCGGGGCAAGCCCAAGACTGGCACGGCCACCATCAGTCAGCGGTGAGTGGTCACAGGGGGAGGTGTATGGTATCCGAGATCCGGACATTCTAATTCCAATTCCGACGCGACTGTCTCTGGGGGTCAAGTGGGTTAATCGATTGGTTAACCGGGACACACATTCACTCTCAAGATGAGACGTCTAATTAGGCCTTATGCTAATAGGGACCACGCTGCGTATGAGTAATAACATTGCCAAATAAGACAATTCAGAGTAGTTGAGATCGGTAAAATAATTGATACATTTGTAGGGTTCTTCTTTAGCTTAACTTTAAGTTTTAATATTAATTTACTTTAAATATTTAAATTTTAATTTTTTTCAACAGATCCGGTGAAATAATTGTGGTAAATACCGAGTCGGAACTCTCACCCCATGGGCTCTCTCCATATTATTGTGAGTATTCTTTGCCACAAGTTACCAATATATTCAATAACATTTATTATTTTGGCTTTGATAGGGCTCCCGGCCACCGTCATCTCTGTGATCATGGCCATCTATCAGCTGATCTACTCTGCCATATTCACCGATGGATTTGAGGTGACCTGCAAGCAGTACAGGGAGTCGCTTTTGAAGGAAATCCAGGGCGTGGGCAATATAGTGCCCGTGATCAAGTCCCGATTGTCGTGTGCCGCCGTTTTCGACTTTATGGACTACTTGGTGGAGAGCATCTCGTATGAGAGGAGGCGCTATGGACGCATTAATACCGCCGCCTGCTTGTATTTCACCCTGGTCTTCGCCTGGTTGGCCCTATTCGCCTGGCTGGCCATCTGTGTGATCAACATTGTGAATCTGCGCCGAACAAAAGCCGCCAGAATCTGAGCAAGGTCCTCAGCAGCAGGGAAATAATGCCAGCCTAATATATTGGAATGGATGAAGCATAAACTAAGACATTCCCCACGCACATTCGCCTTATATATTTTATCGTAGCCTTACGAAGCGCCACTTATTTATTAGTAGAAACCCACACATCAATTACGTCCACGGTTCGAACCGCCATCAAAACGCATTGTACAAATAAATGTCTGAGCAACAACGAACGATTAATTAAATCACGACATAAGTTTTACAAAATTGTAATTGGTTTTTTAATGTTTTCGTTGGCTAATTTGTAGCATACTTTCTAGCTGCTATTAATTTGGTTTCAAAGCCTCAATTGGTCTATGAAATCTCTACTTAACTTCATCTAATTTGCAATTAAAAAATTGTTTTTTTACAAATTTAATAAATTAAAAATTTTCTAAATTTAAAATAAAATCTTTAAAATATTCCCCTTAAAAAAATCTAAAAATACCGATTTTTTAATATTGTTTGTTTGTTTGTACGGTTCTTTTTTTAACACACTTTTACTTTAGTCGCTTAAATTTAATATTTAAATTTTAAAATCAATTTCGATATACCTATCTTAAAATCGATTAGCCGATAGCTTACACTTAAAATGGACTAGTCGATAACAGCACTTACCCCAAATCTGGGGAGAAAACCGCTAAAACGGCAACACTGAACAACACTTAATGCTGACGTGCCGCATCCCGAATTTGTTTACGTGAAAAAATAGCTTAAATTAACGAATAAACTCATCTACAAAATGTTGGACATACAGACGCACATGGTGAGAGCTTGAAGAACATAAATTAACCCACAAATAATCTCTAATAAACCTCTAAAACGCAGGACTTTGTGGGCCAGGGAAAGGCAGAGCGCTGGTCCCGGCTCATCATCACAGTTTTCGGCGTTATCGGCCTGATCTACGGAGCAATTGTCCAGCAATTTTCGCAAACTGTGTACATCCTGGGAGCGGGCTTCCTGCTCTCCTCTTTGGTGAGTATCCTCAGGGCAAGTTCCAGCTGGAATCCTTTTAAACTTATGCCCGAAAACCCTATTTCTTAGATCACCATTCCGCCGTGGCCCTTGTTCCGTCGCAACCCTCTCAAGTGGCAGAAACCCATCCAAACCGATGGCTCCTCCGCCAAGTCCTCCCCCAGCTCCGAGTCCGGTGACGAGGGCAAGAAGAAGAAGAAGTAATGGTCCTAGTTAAGCGTAATTCGTGTATTTCTCACACTCTATCCAAGAATATAAACTATAGCTAAATGGGACGCCGATAGGCTATGAGTTCGTTGTGATCGTAGTACTTGTGGATAAGATCGTACATGTTGGCGAAGAAGAACAGCAGGTTGTCGTACTGCCCGTTGTACGGCGACTCTCGGTCCGTCGCCTTCTCCTCCGCAGCTGGCACCACCTTGAGCGGTTCGGCCAGCCGATGGAAGCTCTCGGTTATCTCCAGATTGTCCAGGCCACGGTAATGCGAGCTCAGGCCCCAGGCGTTGATGTGCACCTCGAGGAGGAACTGGTGGATGGCCTCAATGGTGGCCAGGTACCAGCGAGGACTGCCGCGTTGATGTCGCCAGAACTGCGACAGACGGTTCTGCAGAACCACCGTTCTCAGGCCTCGTACCCGCTCGTCAGCGTAAATGCCGCGGCTCTGGTTCCACGTGCTGTCGATGAAGACGGCTCGGCGGATGGGCAGGTTGTCCAGCTTCCAGCAGCGCAGCTCCTGCTCCGGCTTGTCGTCGTCCTCATGGATCTCCACCTCGTCCATGCGGCGGCGCAGCATGGTTCCCATGTGATGGCCTTTGGGCAGGCCATAGTTCTCGCCTATCTGCAGCTGAACGTTGCGCTCGAAGAGCTGTGGCACTGTCGCCGCCTTGGCGCTGGGAAAGATCAGCACCACCCCGTCCTCCTTTCGATAGTCCGGAATGTCCGGAAAAGTGTGGATTCGCACATGTTCCGGCGCCAGGACAGCCGCATGCACGGCCGTGCTCTTGCCGTCAATCTCCTTCTTATGCTTGATAATGTCCACCAGCAGTGGGAGCTTGATCTGCGGCAGCACATCCGTCTCCGCCAGTTCGCCGACGGGTATGTAGCAATTGTAGCAGAAGAATTTCCTCGAGCGATGGCACAGCCGGCAGTTGTGCCGTCCCTCGATGGTGTCCAGTATGGTGTGGTCGGAAATCCGCATGCCCACGAAGGGGTACTTGCGAACGCGCGGCAGCTGGGCATCCAGGGGATGCGACATCTCGTATCTCGTGTATGCAAGGAAATCCCAATCAGAAAACCGATTTCCGTGATTGTTTACAGTTATCGATAAATCGCAGGGCTGGCGACTACTCAAAAAACATATGTTCTGGAATATCCCCAATGGAGGTTTATGGTCTCCTGAGTCTCCTTCAAGAATGTTGGTTTGCTGTGTATATTTTAACTGTACACAAAATCATCCAATTGAAACAAAATGATTCCTGGCGGTTTTTATTTTTTAACGGTCAATCGATAACAATAGCCAATCAGCTGTTCACCTCTCTCCTAACTATCTCTCTCCTCTCTAAGTTCGCCGGCAAAGTTCAGATTGTTTCGTTCGCCGGGAAAAACAGTGAAAAGTAAGGAAAATTGTATGTTTTCCACGAAAAACGTTCGCGAAACGCGATGCGGGGTGTTCGGAAGTGCGTTCAGTGCGGTGTTTTAAACGGGAATCGGGCTCAGCTGTGTCGGAACGTCGCGTGTCCGCAGCGCAAGAATGTTCTTGACGCCGTGCAATTGGTGTCTTTGCGATCAGGATCTACGGTTTACTCCCTGCGATCCAAGGAGAAGGAGCAGCAGCCGAGAAACTTTGTGGTGATTCAAGAGGTCACCGTGTCCCTGCAGCCAGATGCGGCGGTGGTGTCCAGCAAAGCGGTGTGCTTTGTAGAGTCCTGCCACAAAGGTGGCGTCAAGGCCACCGCGGACTGCGTGCACGTCAAAACGTGCCGCGAAATGGGCCCTGAGTTTCCAAAGGCCCAGGCCTACAGCGTGTCGCGCGAGGTGCTGTGGAACCTGAACATCAGCCAGGAGCAGAAGCAGCAGCTCTGGCAGCAGTACAAGTACGCCGAGGAGCAGGAGCACCTGCCGGCTGTCCAGCGGCTGAATGCCACCACATTTGTGGTGAAGTGCGAACGCTCCGAGTCCTGCCCAGCAGCTCGACTACATGTCACCGTCCTGGCCAATGGCTCCAAGAGGAAGGGGGCGGCCAGTTATGCCTGCGCCTGCCGGAAACTAAAGATTATCGTGGAGCCGGACAACTCGCTGGTGATGCAGGACGAGATCTGTGACCACCTGCTGCTCGTCCTGGCCGGCATCCTGAGCTCGCCGCAGGGCAAACGGGTGTACGGGCACTTTACCAGCGGCCTGCAGTCCTTCTGGATGCCATCCCAGCTGGAGACACCTCTTGGAGATGGCGCTGCCGAGGATCTGCGCTTGAGTCTGCACATGGAGGACGATGACTTTGATCCTCAGGTGGACATTCTGGTCTTTGGCGATCAGCTGGATGTGAGTATTTTAGGCAAACATGCAAATGGGATTGGAATCATGGATCATTATTTACTCCCTTTAGCTTCCCCTGCCAGATCTTTCCGATGGCGCTTTCAATCTGGACAACATGCAGGCGGCGACCACGAAAAGCCACAGCGATTCAAACCAAGCCAGCAGTGCCCTCATCCACTACGCCAACGACTCGCAGCTGCTGTCCAACTGCGATGTCTATGCAGAGCCCATCGAGCTCACGGACTGCAATATCGAGCTGATGGACCAGTTCCAGCCAACGGATCAGATTGACTTAAGCAGCGAGGACATTGAGCTGCCGCTGATCAGTGAGCCCTACAACATCTTGGCCGCTCCTCCCATCTTTTCGGAGGCCTCGCCTGCTGATCAGCTGCCCATTGAGTTGGCAACTATTTCCATGGTTAAGAAGGCGGCTCCCGTTAAGACCTCGGCGATAGTGAGAGAAGTAAAGTCCAGAAAACAACCTCCCTTGCCGGCCAAAAGAGCCTTAATTGTGAATAAGCCAGCTGCTGCAAATCAGGTATTGGATACTCCCTGCCAGGAGGCTTGCGTTCAGCCGGCACTGGCGTACTCCGCGTGGCTGGAACATGTAGTAGAGCTGCTAAACGAGGCACTTGAGCCCCGGGAAACACCTCAGGCGGGGATCTCAAAACGCTTGGTCCAGCAAAACTTTCATGTGCACAGGGTGAGATGATATTTACAGAATAATATTAATATTCAACAAAAACTAAAAGTTTACTTTATTGTAGGACACCTTTTCGCACTTTTGCAAAGGCTTCAGTGCGGGAATCAAGCGTCGTCCCTTGGACAAGGTGACTGTGATAGAATCGGGCCGTTATAAGGGTCTGACCAAATACACCTGGCACTTTACGACCTCGCACACGGTCAAGCGCATCTTTAGCACTGCTAATATTGAACTGCAGTTGCAGCGTGCCTTTGAGCGTCATCCGGATGGCCAATATTTTGTGCCCTATGTGCGACCACCAACATCCATTGAGGATTCATCCAAAAAGCGCCTAACTTACGCCAGAATAAAACTGTACATGGCCAAAATTATATTCCAAATGGCGCCAAAGGAACAGGCCGGCAATGGAGTGCTGCTCACCTGGACGCCGGATGTTCTGCCCCGCAGCCATTTCGGGCTGATGCAGGTGGAGTTCAGTGTGGAGACACAAGCGCCCAGCTAAGAGGTAAGAGTGGTTTTTGCAATTTGATGTGTTCTTTATTTCGACGCTTCTTTATCCTTGTCTATCTTTAGCTTCATAATTTCCATTTTCTCATTGGCTTACTCTTAGCTTAGGTGTACCATACATATACATATATTTAAATATATATATATACCATTATTTTGTTTTTTTGTTTTTATAAGCTGGGGGAGAGTCCCTAACCCTACCATCTGTGTGTCATTAAAATCTATGGTCTGTCTGCCTCTGTTGTAATATTCATCTTGATCTAGGTTTATGCTTAGCTCTAAAATCGTGGGCATGCTTTTGCTTACTACATTTCAGCTCTCTCTCTCTTATCGAATCTCTTTCTCATTGTTTTTTGTTCGTTTTTAAATGGTTTATACTCTTAACTTTGACATTCATCACATTTATAAATTGCATATAACACCATCAATTAGATAATCTGTTCGTTTTTTACTTTAGTTAAATGTGTGAAGGTAGTTTAGTCGTGGAAAGGTTTCCTCGATTGCTCGAAAAGTGTCTGGTGTGTGCTGGTTTTTTTAATTTGTTGAACTCCTGATTACTCTTAATTTTCTGTTGATTAAGCTTCTTCATTTGGCTGCCACCCTTATGTACACAATGTGTATATAGAAATATCCATCTATAGTTTACTATTCATTTGCTTTCGTTTTGTTTTTGCAACAGTTAAAATGCACGGTTACTCCAATATTTGGTATCGAAATAATATGATTCTCTGGTTCGTTATATTACAGATGAAGCATCGGTTGTCAGTATGAGAATTTACAAGCCTGCTAGAGCGTATATATAAGTGTTACCTTAGTCTAAGTCGGGGTTTTTAGTGCCTAAGAAACATAAATCTCACAAAAAATTGGTCAGTAGTTGGTTGGTTAATATGTAGAGCCGCCTATTAGGGTTACAGCTGACAAATGATTGGATTGAAATGCTCGCTCGCTTTGATAAGATCAGGATCTCGAAGGGACAGAAACCCATCAACTGTGCATCCAGTAGTCTCTGACTACATTCGATTGGGATAAATCTAAGAGGAAACTGAAGGACCTTTGTTGACATTGCGTTAATTTACATAATCAGTATACCATGCTTATTCAAGTTAAAGTGTACAAAAAACCAGTCTTTAAAACATTTTTCTTTATCGTTTCTTTCATACTTTGCTTCATTATTTTTTATTTCTACATATAAAATGTAAAAATATTTACTAATTTACTTGCGCTCTACGCTGGTCCTGTGTGTGTGTCTTTAATGTGGTGCCCAAAAGTAGGCTAACAATAAATTATTCCGAATTTTGGGTCTAACATCATAGCATACTTTTAGGCACCCTTTCTAAAGAAATTTCAAAATCTTATCTTTACCACACACAGACACTTAGCCATGGCAATTCAGAGTGCAAAGCTTTTATGTTTTATATTTATCCCACATACGAGGCTAACTTTAAGAACTGTACAGATTACGATTACGCCCAGCGAATGTGATAGCACCCTGTGTGTGCATCGAATAAAGAGAAAAACAAAACAAAACTGGAGTCAAGTTATGCATTCGGGGGCTCTCTATTATTTCATCTCCCTCTTCTTCACATGTATTGTTAATTATATATATATATTTATAGTAATACTTTTTGCTTGCGTTTATTTTTAGTTGTACATTAACTTATCGCTGTAGGGTTTATTTTACAATATTCTTTCTTAGCTTTTGCAGGAAGAGGAGTATACTTAGGATCCAGTGCAGTTGCCTGGACCTATCATTTCTATTTACAAATTTATTTCCGTGATGTTTTCTCGTGCTCTTGGTGCTGATTTTACTTTGGGGATTTACAGTGATGTGTGTGTGCTTTTGCTAATTCGGTTTATTTGTGCTCTTTTTGTATTAAATTCGCCTTCCAATTTGTCAAAATGGAGCTTAACAGAAACAGAACTGGAAAGGTAACAGATACTAGGACGGACATTGAATCAATTCGAAATGCAAAGAGTTAACTCGATAAATTCAACTAATAATCATTACTTTAATAGGAGCTTGCTTTGTGGGTAGCTTAAGAAATCATGGCACAAGTGTGTTGTGCAGCTTTAACCTGCATTAACGAATCATTACGCGTATGTTATATATTTATATTTTATATAGACAAATGTCTGCTGTGTTTTCTTTTAAACCTACTCTCGTTCGATTTGTGCATTTTGCTACGTTGCCATTTGTTTCAATTTGTGATTAACTTTTGCTCTTTCCTTGCCTCAAAACTATTTTCGATTGACTTTTTCCCCCTCTGACTAAAATGGTTGTACAAAATAGTTATATTAAAAACCTAAATTTAAAGGTATATGGTATGTATAAAAATGACAGAAAAACGAAATAATTTAGACAGTACATATAGAGAACAACTGAGCGTAATAAATTAAAGTTAAAACATGAGCTTGCTACGCGGCGAATGAATAATAATTTATGTGTTGTTCTCCTCACTTAAACGACTTAAATGTTAATAAATACATCGCTATGTATACGTAATCGTATGGTTTTAAATGTAATTTTAAATTTAAATATTTATATTTAAACATTTATAAAATGATTTAAATTTTTCTCTCTGTAAATTTATCTTTAGTTTAGCCTACAATATCTAAGTTTTGAGCATCTGTCGCTGCTGCATTTGTGGTTGTGACATTATTAATATTGTTGTTGTCAATATTATTGTTGTTGACCATCGTTGCAGTTGTTGGTGACGACGCGGGTGTGGTTGTTGGTGCAATTTCCAAGGCGGTTGTTGGAGGAATTGTGGGATTCATCAGCATTTCACCAACAACGTTGTTGTGTTGATGATGCGTGTTGTATTGTTGTTGAAGTTGCGTTTGTTGTTGAATCCGGGCCAGCATTTGTTGTTGTTGATGTTGCATTTGTTGTTGTTCGAAATTGAGTTCGAGTTCCATGAGTTTAGCAGCATTGGCATTAGTAACAGTATGGAAATTGGCATTAGTATGGGTTAAACTGTTTGGGGAGGCGAGTGGTGAAGGTGTTGTCGTTGTTGTGATTGGAATTGTTGGTGTTGTTGTGGCCGTATTCGAAGCTGCAGTTGGAGTAGCGGGTGAGGGCAGTTCAATGATGGTCTGTGGGGATGGTGATGTTGGTGGTGGTGTGGATGAATTGGACAGCGGGACAACTGCGGGCGGTAACAATGACAGAATGGGCGATAGGCTTGGATTAGTATCGGGCGGTGTATCATGGAGTGTGGTCAGATTCAGCTGCTGCTGCTGCTGCTGCTGCATCCCTAGCTGCTGCTGCTGCAGTATGACATGCTGTGGAACATTACCATTGCTGCATATTTTGCTATAGAGATCCGGCGTGGCCGTTGTCACATCCTCGAATTCAGTCCGAAGCGCCGTGCGCTTCAGCAGGTTCAAATTGCCAGGCAAAAATGAAAGTATGTTGTAAATGACGCGTATATCCTCGCTGGAGGTCCACACCCCGGGCCGCTTGTTGTGGTACAGCTTGGCGTACTGGTAAACATTCGCCGTGCTACAGTACTCCATTTCGATGGCCAGCGATGAGATCGCACAGAAGGTGCACGCCTGGGCGCCACCGTATCTGAAAATAAAAAGAATTTAATTAGCAAAAAATTCCAAAAAAGTCAGAGGAAGGTGTAAACTATTAAACAGCTTCTATAGCTTGTTTCTTAGGTTTCTCCCTCACCTGTCTACAATGACGATTGGTCCATTTCGATAGTCATTGCAGCGCTCATGCACATCGACAATGAAATCGTAGATGCTGTTGGGATTCGACATCTCCGGCCAGCTGGGACAGTGCAGCATCTTGACCGTCAGCTCGTAGTCATCCTGTATCGACTGGATGACAAAGTCCCGGCTCACATAGTCGCTCTTGTTCGTCTTGTTCAGATACTTGACGCGATAGTGATCGCTCTCGATGGGCGTGGCCTCATCCGGCCAAAACTGGGCAAAGTTCTAATAAAAATCAAGAATATTTACTAAAGAATTCAAGAGAAAATTAGACTCTTCTACACTCACAATATCGTCAAGCGACGAGAGCAGCACGACAGTCTGTGCATTGTGGTCCCAGACCATCTGCCAGAAGTCCTTTATCGTGTGCGCCATCGGATGCTGGGTGACTATAAAGTCCCTCAATCTCCTGAAGCCATGCAGCCAGGAGGCGTTGATATAGTCACTGCCATCCTCGCCCGGCTTCGGAGTCAAATGCACTCGACTGCCCTCAATGGGGAAGATGGCGCCGCGATTCTTGATCGAGTTCACCTGCTTCATGGCCGATGCAATGTGTATGTCCTTTGGCTGGAATTGAATGATGTTCTTGTACTGCTGCTCCAAATACGGGGTACAGTTCTTCAGCTCCTCCACCTGCTCGGCCAGCAGATTCGTCTCCCGGGAGGCAATGGCCTCCACCAAAGCGTCGTGCAGGAATATGTACTGCTCCTCGGTCTGGACGAGGAAGTTCCTTTGTGCTCGAATGTGACGCAGGAAGCCAAAGACATTCACAATCGATTTCTGTTGGATTTGCTTGAGCATGGCGTCCAGGACAATGTAGGTTCCAGTGCGACCAACGCCAGCGCTAAATTTAGAATGAATTTGGAATTTAGATAAAGGAATCAAAGTATATTTGAAATATTAAATATTCACCTGCAGTGCACGACTATGGGCCCAGCCTCGGCGGGATTGGCAGCCGAGGATTTCTTGACAAAGTTCAGTACGGGCAGGGGATGATCTGGAGTGCCATGATCCGGCCAGTTGGTATAATGATATTGATAGACCAGCTTCTCGGTATTGCACTGCTTCTTCTTCTTGAGCTTTAGGGTTTACAATTTTACATTTTTAATTATTTTAATTTATTAAAATTAATCATTTAGAAATACACACCTTCAAGTGCTTGATCTGCAGAGTGCGAACCGTGTAGGTGGACATTACTTCCTCCTCGATGAGCTTGACCTGGATCACACCATAGGTCTCCACACCATCCTTGGGCCAGTACATGTCGCACTTGCGTCTGCCACGCTCCACCAGATTGGTGATCATCACAATAATGGCCACCCTTTGCTCCCAGATCATCCGCCAGAAGCAGTCGAAGGTGTCGGGCAAGGGGCCCTGGGTGCCAATGAAAGCATGACCTTTCTGGTAGCCGTCAATGAAGTTGGCATTGATGTAGTCCAGGTTCTTCTTTTGGCCAGGGGTGGGATGCAAATGGACGCGGCTGTGGTCATCTAGAGTAGGGAGAAATATAAGTAATCGAATTAATTCATTTAAAAATATTAAAAAAAAGCTCTACTCACAAGCTGTAATGTTCAGGTATCGATTCTTCCGCTTATTCTCCGGATGCTGCGAGTGCTCACATGGCAGATCATCGCTAATGCACTCATTCTGTATGGCCTCGTATTCCCTGCTGAATCCAATATCTCCATCGGCATGCAAAGAAGCCACATGCTTGGCGAATTCGTTGACGGGAACAGCGGCACGGATTTCATCGCCGATCTTGACGGGATTTTCCCAGTCCACCTGCGGGGCATTCGGATGATGCGGTGGATCGTCCAGGTAGTAGTAGGCCGCATGGAAGCACTTTCTGCTGAAAGGAGTTAAAAGAAAAAGCCCAGTGTTAATTACGTTTGTGGTTTTAATTTGATAGAAATTTCTCTAGTTTGATAGCTGCCTTTCCCAGGCTTTTTATGAAAAGGTTTTTGCTTTTCTTTATAAAAGAAAGAAAACTTTGTCTATGAGTTTCTTCTGTCCACTTTGAACACAATCCCCTTCGGCGTGACAGTGATAACTAGAGCAGAAGTCCCACTGACCCACCAGGTCCTGTTTTCCTTACAAAAGCTACTTTGGGAAAAGGTGTAAATGTGGAAATTCTATATCTAACAGAAGAAGAGAGAATAAATTTTCCTTTGCAAAAAGTTGTGCAACTGAGAGGAATTATGAAGCAGCTGCAATCAGTTCTTAACAAAATCAAAATGCATAAATAAGCAGGTGGCACAGAGAGCTACAGAAAGTATATATATTTTAAAAAATATATATAAAGATCTAAAGGAGGAAGTGGGCTTTGGAGGTGGGCATTCAGCTGCAGCCAGGCATAAGGAAGTAATTTTGCTGGACAGTTCCTGGGCCAAAGTCTGGGCAAATATTTGCACAAAGCTGCTTTAAATGAGTGACAATAATGACAAAGGTGGGTGGGTTGAAAACACCCCCTTTCCTAGCACAAATTGAGGTTAAGTTTTTGTAATTGGCTTAAGCGATTACAAGGAGCAAGCTCCAACTTTTGCGCCCAAGTTTTGCCTACAAGTGCACTCTCGAACAGCCCAGAACTTGGCAAGTTTGGAGCAAACTTTTAACACTCCTTCGATTGTTGCGTTTATTGCTGGATTTCTAAAAGGATTTCAAAGGGATGTTTAGGGGTGAAACTGGGGAAAACGAATGATTTAGTCTATATCTAAATATATTTATAAATGATAAGGAAATGTTTGTGATGTTCCTTAAAAAGGATCTGTTTAGGATCGTGTTTAAAGCCCTTATAAGACATAATTTGCTCCTCTAAGATAACCTTTTTTATCTTTTATAGTTTCCCAAAGCATACGATAAAGATAGACCTATCTTAATGAGATATCTCCTTATCCACAAGCACTTCCATTCTCCCTAAAACTTAACTTTCCAAGTATTGATAAGTTAATTTGTCAATGTTTGCTCTTTTTATGTTTAAATTGAAACTGATATCTTTCTGCCGTTGTAAGCAATTTCGCGGAATAATTCAAAGATGTTTCATTGTTTACTCAACGAAGTTTCACAAAAGCATAAACAAACGTAGCTCTGTGGCAATCGGAACTTTTATAATTGTTTCAATACATATTTCTTATCAAAACCGGGAGTCAGCAATGGACACTCTAGAGTGGAAAGAATAACAAATAAATAGAAAATGCGAATTTCTTTCCATGGCTGCGATGTATGCACATATATTTACATATGTTTTTCTTTGATTCCCATTCCTTCTCATATCGCTTCTGTTGTTGTTTACCAGCAACTTTTGCTTTTGCTTTCATAGCGGCTCTCTATTACGCACCAAAAAAATGTGTGTTTATTTATTTTTTGTCAACTTCCGCTTGAGGTGATTATTCATTTAGTGGTGTATTTTGTTTATGGTTTAATGGCCAATATTTATTTAATTTGAATAAAGTTATGGAAAGTCAGAGCATGACGGAAAAGTTTTTCAAGTTATTAATATGGCATTGCATACTTTTTGGTGGCTCAGTAAATGGGAATTGAAATCTCCCTATTAACTCAAAATTGGGTAATTGTAAATAAAGAAAAACAATTGTACTTGAAAATAAATAAAATAAACAAGATAATTGGAATTTAGGGTCCTTGAAATATTTTATTGCCCTCTTTTAGATTTATTTTTTTTGGGAGATTTTAAATAAAAGAGATTTTCATTCTCTTAAACAGATTAGATTAAGTTGCCACAAGTAAAGGTAATAAAACTCTAATCAGATAACACAAATTTAATTTTTAAAATAATAATAATACTAATTTCTCTATAAAAATATTTCCTTGCATACTTTTAGACACCTTGGTGAAAAGATTTTAATTTCGAGCGATTTCTTTTCCTCCTTTCTTCAAAGAATTCCATCAGACTCTAGGCTAAAATACAAACAAACTTATTTTTCCATAATTTTATTTACCTCTCACTGTATTTCTCACAGTGTATATATTATAATTATGACTTTTTTTGTTTGTGTTTGGCCAAACACGTGAGAATTACGAAAAGTGACCCACTTGATGATCATTTTCCCGGGGGTGCAGCTGCGAAAAACTTACGTAAACCAATTTCCACGTTGCGATTTACGGCGCAAAAACCTTGGTGTTGCAGTTGCCGCAGTTGTTGATGTTGCTGCTGGCAGCATGGGACTGCCGCTGCTGCTGCTTTTCCGCTTTTCCCTGCCACCTGACATAATGTCGTCGCTATGCTTAGAATTGCATTGCCTGTTTTTTTGTTTTGCGCTTACATATTTTTCGTTTACATATTTGCACAAATTACGTCATATTGGCGGTGCAGTGTCGCCAAAATATATATTATACAGTACGCAATAACTGCACAGACACACACACACACACACACAGCGAGCGAGGCTGTGACGTTATAAACAAACACGGCAAAAAATTATAATAAAAGCGCATAAAACAATAGGCCAGATGTTGGTATCTCCTCTCGCCGCTTATCTTTGTCTTAATTAAACGTATTTTCCCCGCGTGTGTTTTATTGATAAGATTTTTATTTATTGGTGTTTTTTTTTTTTGTGTTTTTGTTTTTGTTCGGTACAGAAAAATCTGTTATTTTTTTCGTGCTTAAAGACGCGCGTGCTTGGAACAACTGAACTCTTGTCAATTAGCGATCGGCGCATTGCCAGAGCTTTTTCTCTCGGTTTTCTCACTTGGCTGACTGATCTTTGGCCCCCACAGAGTCTGACAAGTTGAGAGAGATTAAAAAAACGGGGGGAAAATACAAAGAGCGAGCTTTGAGCTTTTTCAATCAGCTGTTTGATAACAACACTCACGTCGTGTGTACTTCAAACTGCAATAAAAAGCCTGTTTTTGCCTTGCAAACAGTGAAAATTGGTTAGAAACCTTGGCTAATTTTTATATTAAATAAATAAATAAATTAAATAATTAGCCGCCCTTCATAAATATTTAGAAAAATTATTATTTACCATAGTTTTCAATATGATATTGAATATTCGTCTAGATATACATTTCTAATCTCAATTAGTTATTTATATTTTTATAAGAATTTTACTTATATTTTTAATCTTTAATGACCCACAATATTTAAAGGCTAATAAAGTGCTTAATAATAAAAATAAATATAGTGCCTTTTCAATATTAAATTTTTTAATTTTTATGTAATTTACTAGCAACTTCCTTTTTAACTTGGTTCCTTTTAAGCGAATAACCACTGTGATTATTCCAGGTAAAATACTATATAATCCTGATGTCAGCTATTATCCAAACACGACTTTGATTTAACCTTAGTTTTGTATAATATACACACACTTTTGAGAATGCATTTGGTGAGGGAGAGATCTCCTAATGAACTTTACAAAACTGTTGCTCATCAATTAATCAATTAAGAAACCCAGCCTTATATAGAGATATAGAATCGATATATATATATTTGTTAATCGTTTAATTGCGGCAGACAAGCACTTCCGCAATAAAAGTTGCATTGCCCAACTGAAGAAATTTACCCTTCGGAACTCGAGATAACGCTCGGTATTTGTATCATTGGATACAGTTGATAAACTCAAATGAAACTTTTTCGGCAAAAGTTATCAATACCCACACACAGACTTATAATTTCTTGCCTGGCTTTTCTATTTCTGGCCAAAGGGAAAAGTTTCACAGGAAAAACCAGACATACACATGAACTGGCAAAATAAAGCCGTCGTCGTCGTCGTTGTCGTCGACACAAAAACAATGTTTTCAAACTGCATCAGATATGAAAAACTAACAACAACACATGGCCACTAACACACAGAGAATCCCAGAGAGAAACGGGGGAAAAAGTTGTCGTCTTTTTTGCTATTTCGGTGTCGGAATGCAAATGGAAAATATTATAGAAGACGCAACAAATAGACAACTGGTGACGTTTAAATACTCTGCTGGGCATATGTTGAGTTGATGTAAAAAATATATATTTTTGAAAAAATCTTAAGCTAACTTCTTCATAATTTAAGGACTTTTTAAAAAGCTTCATATATTTTCCTAAAAGTATTATAACACATATTTATCTGTGCATTATCACAAAGCTTTTTCCCATTCTAAAAAAAATTACAACAAACTAGATAATTAATCCTTCCTACCATCATTATTACTCTTTTTCCTGGAGAGAATAAAAACGCTGAAAGTGTAACCACGAAAGATGGCTATCATTGCAGAGCAAATTGTTGCCATAACGAACTGCTAAAGTATTTCCACTTCGCGTCGTGCAAGCTGGCTTTGGTTGAGTTTTTCCAGAGTGTGTGGCCCCGCAGGACTTAGTCAGCATTTATTGAAATAATTTGCACGCCCAAAGAGAGCGAGAGAGGTCCTAGTGCTGCTGCTGCTCCTCCCCAGAAGTTTCTGGCCCCATTCAGGCCTCCAGTGGCTGCCACTAAACGTTGATTAGTGCACTGTGAATGCAAATGTAAATGATGATTTCGCCCAAGAGCCGCCGCGAATTGAGTTTTGCAAGATTTTTTATTTTCCCGCACAACCCTTTTTTCCTTCTTGCATTTCCCTGGGTCTTCGGCTGACTTTTGTTCTGTGTTTTCCACCCACTTCTAACTCTTCACTTTTTCCTTTTTTTCAATTTGTTTGCATTGAAAAGGAAATTGTAGAAAATTCGCCTTTGTTTGCTTAATAAAATATATAATTTTTTCCGCTCTAAAACTTGGGTAACTTGAAGAATGGGATGGTAACACCGCAGCCGCGGGTATTTGTAAAAAATAAATAAAAATGGCATTAATTTGTTAGGCAACCCGAGCAGGGGTAGAAAAAAAGGGGTAACTTTCATTTGGCGTATTCGCGGCAGCATAAAAAATCGCTTCGACAGAAGAAAATATGCAAAAATTCTTTTCCATTGAAGTCGTTTGTGGGTGGATGGGCTACAAAAAAAAAAAACGCTTTTCATTTGCCTTACACACACATTTTTTGTCGTCGGGAAAATGCTGGGGAAAATGCTTCTCCGGCTTCGGCTTGGGCTCTGGGCAAATGGGTTAACCACTTTTACATTTAATAAAGATTTTAAGTAACTTAAAATTGTTTTGCTTGTCTTTGTCTTTGGCTTCGCTCCGGACTCTTGGTTCCTTTTCTTTTTTCTTGCGATTTGAATTTAATTAACATTTCCCAGAGAATATGAGTATCTGTTTTCTCGCACTTTCAGGGCAGGAGTGGGTAGTGAAAATGGTCGAGTTATTTCCTTAATTATGGATTGGTTTGAATGGGACACAGCGAAAGGATTAATTATTTTAGCAATGGAATTCCGTTTGCTGTGTTTTTATTTGCTATTTTTTTTATTCGCTTCCCACTGATGTTTGTGTTAATTAATATTAGCACAGAAATCACTGGGAGATGGGAGGAGAGCATGACGATTGCTAATTGGTTAAGTATTTCTTGTAATGATGTTATATTCGCTTCACAGATAATTTAAATGGGAATATTCTGGGATTTCTGGGTGTTTAAATAGAGGGAAAATATATTTTAATAATAATAATACAAGTTTTAATGGGGAATTTAAAACGTATATTTAATGACTCTCTTCATGAAGGCTCGATAATCTATCGATAAATCGATCAATAAATAAACGTTTTAAAGCTTCCAGTAAAGTCACACATCCCTTTTCAGTTTCTGGTTCGCTTGAAAAATTCTACATATTTCACCGATTTAAGTTTATAATTTAAAAATAGCCACTTTCTATAGCTGCAGCTATGCGACTCGTGTGTATTTATTTTTAAATTCAATCGAAGAAGTGGGAGGACAGCGCTTTGCACTCAACACTTTGACAACACAACACTCACTCTTCTTCCCAGTTTTATTTATGGAACTGCACGCGACTGTCTGAGGAATAGCAGCTGCCTTAGCTGCACTTGTTTCCTGCTTTATTTATAGCTTATATATAGATATAGTGCTTTATCGGGGGGCGGCATAGAGCGCCACTTACCTCCACAGGAAGAAGGCCATGATGATCAGGATGATGCCGAAGCAGCTGAAGATAATGCCCACCAAAACGGCCAGGTTGTAGTCATTATGCGATTGTCGCAGCAGAGGTTGAAGTTTCTCGCAGTTCGGTTGCAGTTGTATCTAATTGAAGGGAAAATAAAGTAAAGGATTGAGTTTAAATTTCGGAAATTATTTTAAAAATTTCCTAAGGATAATACAAAGTATAAAGATTACAAATTAATAGAGAACTTGTCGAAATTTTAAATATCTAACAAATATATCGATATTATAAAACAATATCGATATTATTACTGATTCGATATATCGATATTTTCTAATATTTTCGATATTTTCTGATATTTAACTACAGATCAAATATTATTTCGATTTAGAGAGAGCAAAGTCTTTTTAAATATGACAAAACTATGATAAATACGACTTATTTTGCTCGGAAAAATATGCAGAACTTGTGACAAATTTCTGGAAATTCTCACTGAACCCTTGCATGCCAAGTGTGTGGTGGGAGTGTGTGTTTGTGTTTGCCTTTCTGTTATCATTATATTCGAGCATTATTTTTGTTGATTTTTGTCTCCCCTATTGTTTGTTTTTCGCGCACTTCTCTCCATATTTGCTTTTGTTTATTTCCGCTTTTTGCATACGATTCCTGTGATTCTGACACACAAAAAGGACGAAAAAAAACATGGAAGAAAGGATTTAAATGAGCGCCATTTTTCGCCAGGGACGGAACGCGATGTGCGCTAAGCGGAAAATGGCAGCGGGCCATGTAAATGCGGCCAAAAGGTGCAGGCCACTTGAAATTCAGGCGGACCAACAACAACAATTGCGATGAATTATGAATGAAGAGGGTTGAACGGGGGTGGAGAAGGGGGGCCACAAAAAATATTGCTGCATACTTATAAGGGCGTGTCGCTGCGGTTCCTTCATCCGCAATCCCCATCCCCACCCCTTTTCCTTCCCCAAACTCGAGTTGAGGTCAACTAAATTGCTATATTTTTGCCACAACTTTCGGATTATACATATTTTATGCATGCAACAAAGTTTGCGGTGTGTGTGTGTGTGTGGGTGAGTGTGCGTTTGTATGAAATGTCATTAAGGATGTCGTTATGACAGGCTGAAAGGAGTTGCTGTGCGGTCTTAAATGTCAATAAACGAACGCAGGTACATCAAAAGAAATTGGTTAATATTAATAGTATTATTTTGACTATTGGAATTTATCTTTAAATAAAAACTAAAAAATAGGAAATAGACTAAAAAACTAGTAAAACCTTAAATTTGATGTATTTTCTGCTGTATTTAACCGAATCTATTAAGTTTTCACAAGCTCAAAGCAAAACGGCACGGAATTTAGGTTTTGATTAATAAAAAAATATTTTTAATGCCTTAAAAAATCAATTAATTAATTAAAACTCATAAAAATATGATAAAAAATTCAAATAATAAATATAACAAAATGCCATAATAATTTTTCTCTCTGCTTAAGTACAATGACTGGGGCGTGGCCACTCATTGTTGTTGCCTGGACTTCCATTAAGTGCGCTTAAGCCCCTCATTACGCATACGCCCCGGGGTGCAACTAGTTCATGACTCAATAATGCATAAAACGAGATACGAAAGGGTGAGGGGGCATACACAAAAATAAAGATATTCTTTTTTGCAACCCCCCAGAAACAGGATAGAATTTTTCCAACTAAATAAATTTTGGTGTAAAGACCCAAGGCAGCTTTTCCTTTTCGGACATGTAATCTGATATGGGAACTGACAACGCCGAGGCTGCCAAGTTTATGGCATGCCACGCCTTTTCTTACTGCATATCTCCGCCTTGATTTTTTTTCCTATTTTTTGAGTTACAAAACAAAATGCCAAGTTTTCCGCCATGTGGCAGGTGTTGGTTTGAGGTTGGGGGTGTGAGTTGCATTTGATATCTTTATGCGCTACTTACAATCCTTGACTCCGAAAATTTTCCCAGCACTATTCTCTTTGGATTTATGACACTGAACGTTGCGGCTGCCACTTTGACTTCGTAGTAAGAGTTGGTGGTTAGATTTTGTAGGATCATCTGGAAGAAATCATAGAGAAATGTATTAAATACGATGTTTATTATGTTTTAAAATTAAATAAAAAAAAAAAGAAATAGTTAAAATGTGAGAACAAACTTGAAAATAAATTTTAAAACCAAACTTTAACAATTATTAATATTTTTAATTGTCTTAAAAGAGTTTGTATAATGTTAAATTAAGCTTTTAAAGAAATTAAATTATGTATTTTGTATGAAATTATTTAGCTTAAAACTTAACAAAATATTTAATTTCAATGTGAAACTACTCAATTATTTATTTCCCTCAACTCCATTAGGGACTTCGTTTTTTTTTGAGAACATTTTTCAGCTTTAAATTAAAATGAATTTTCCATTTGTGTTGGTTTCTATTTAACTTTTGGCCAAATCCTTTTCCCCCCCTTTTCTGCATTCATATGTGTAAAAACAAAAGGTAAAAATTATTGCCATTCCTGTTGTTTAGTTGTTCAACAAAAACCTTGTTTGCCGCTCACAAAATATTTCAATTACAAAAATATTTTCCAAACTGACCAACACAAAAGCAAACGTTGTCGAAGTTGAGGCGACACTGCAGAGGAGGATCCTGGCAACCAAAAAGAGAAAGCAACTATGTTTTTTTCCTTTCTCAGATATGGAAAAAGTCAGCTATGTGTATGATGACATTTTATTGTTGCGAAATTTGTTTGCCTGGCCGCATTCCCCACGACAAAACTTTCTGTATTTTTTCTATATTTTTGCTGTATTTTTTTTTATATATTTATTTACTCTTTTTCTGGGCGCTAAATAAAAAGGAAAGGCGAAAGCCAGTGCGGCACAAAGGCGGACAGGAAAAACAACATAAATTTAATTTATTTTCGCAGGTGGGTAAGCCCCATTCGTGCGGGTGCCCGACGTTCACCTCCTCCCACTCCCACTCTCCGCGGTGGTTGCAGCGGAAAAGTATGCAACACTTTTGGCCCTCGTGTGTGAATATCCTTATATTTTTTTTTGGGTATAGAAATTTTTTAGTAAAATATTTACAGCTGCCGCTGGGCTGTGGGGCTTTTTCTGTATGCCGTTTGTTGTTTGTTGCATAAAAATGCAATTATTACTGGCCCGGGTATTTTATTTATATATTTTTTGTTGTGCTCTCCTCTGCATATCTGTCTGTATTAGGCAGTTTATCATAGAAGTTTTCGTTTTTTTAAAGGGATATATGTATATAAGTTGGCCTGGCCAAATGGCCGCGATAAGCCGACTCGATTGACATATCAGAGAGGGAGGACAACTCTATGTTGCCAACTTGGCAGGGCCATAAAAATGGTTGCTAACAACGCGGAAATATTTCTACATAAAAAAGTATATATATTTTGTCAGGCAAACCTGCACTTGAATTATAGCTGCCAGACTCCCAAAGGGTTTTAAGAAGTGGAAATAGGTGGGGATTTGAGTATATCCAAAAAAATAATCGATATAAATTTAGTTTATCGGCCGAAATATCGCGCTCAATTGGATATATCGATTAATATAGCCTTTTACTTCTAAAAATCTATATTACTAAATATAACTGAAGAATTGTATTCATTATATATGTTCAAATTTTCGATTAAAGTTAGAAAATTTATAAAAATCATGTGAACTATTATTTAACTCTGCTCTTCTCCTTATAGATTGTTGTTATTAAATTCTTAAAAAATAAATATATAACTAAAAGCTGTATAAGTTAATTTTTCGACTTACCGCCGTCTCCAGTTCCTTGGCCGAGGCATTTATCCTTATATCCCGATGCGTATCCTGGCCAGCCAGTCGTGTTTTAATCACATAAAAATCAATGGTGTTGTAGAATTCGTAGGGTCTTCGCCAGCGTATTGTGATGGACTCCTGCGAGTGACAGGTGAGATTCACAATGGCAGGGGCACTGGGTCCTCCGACATCCATCCGCTGGGCAATTTGATCGGAGGGTTCACCCTCGTTTTTAGTGGTAAAAGCCTTGACAATTACACGGTAATCGGTATAGGGTCCTGGAATTAAATATAAATAAAAATATACATTTTTAAAATAGTTTAAAAATATTATATTGACTTTTAAAACTAAAATTTAATCAGGAAAAGGGAGTAAAACCATTATTAAACATTTACTTGTCTCTTTTTGAGGCCCAGCAATTGCTGTAAACCTTTAATTTGGCCTTGTTGCCACTTAAGAACCCATCCGGTGTGACAGTTGAGGCTTTTTATTGGTCGTAAATACTGCCAGCAGATGTCAGTTGCATTCTTATATACATATATTTCTGAATATCGGGCCATCTTTCGGTGGCCATTATGAGCAACGTCAGGACAATGCAGCCGCCTGGCGGTTGCTGTTCGGCTTTATAATTAAATTTTACTCAGCGAAAATGTAAGGGAAAACAATAACGCCGAAGCTGAATTGATTTTTCATGCCACGAAAAAAAAAAATTATAAAAAAAACAACGACAGAAAAAAAAAAACTTTGCCTCTAGCGAAGCTGTCAGCCTTAATTGTATTTAATTAACAAGAGGAACTGCTGACATCTACTTGGATTAAATTTGGATATAATTAAATGTTGCCATGGCGGTTGCCGGCGCGGCTCCTTTGGAATTTTCTGCAGGCGCCGAGAGAAGTGCACCTGAGTCGTGTAATTAAATTAAACAATGTGGGGGGCGCATGTGAGAGAATGCGGAATATGCGGCGCAGCATAACTTTGTTGCAAGTTAATTGCATAGCTGCTGCTCGCTTCCCGCCCTCACAGAAAACCGCCGAAAAACTCCTTCGAGTGTAATGCCACGAATTCCGCGAGATAGATGCTGTTTTGGCAGCCTAAAAAGCAGACACCGCCGCTTCCATCGCCTTAATCAGCGAAATTAGCGGCGGTGTACGATTATAAGCGTCAGAAACAACGAAAAGTGGCAACAGCCACTTGAAACTATTTAATTACAAAGCAGCTTGGCAAACAATTTGACGGGAGCCTCAATTAGAGGTAATAATAGCTCTCGGCCGGGGTTCAAGGGTTTTTCTATCCCCGCCGTGGGCGTCAAAGTCCGTCGTCCTTCGACTTTGGCTGACAGTTTGATGTTCAAGTTGACAGAGGACCAAATCGTGTGGAAAACGGAGGGAATCCTTTGATCGGAATGACCGTTTGAAATTTATTTGCCGTAGGTAAAAGGTTGAATTAATTAGGGCCAAGGGTTGGCAGGATACAGAACTCTTCAAGATCTTTTTTGTATTAAGTTTCCCAATAATTAAACATTTTCAAAATATTCAACTCACTTAAATTCTGCAGCTCAAAGTGTATTAGAGTCTCCGCCGAGTTCCTTGAGTTTTTCACAATTTCCACGCCAGTTTGATTGTCATGAATGTGAAACACATGATAGCCGGCAATGGCTCCGTTCTGATTCTTGGGCGGATGCCAGGACATGGTGATGCTGTTGGCCGACACATCCAAGACGGTGAGATTCTGGGGTTTGCTTGGCACTGCAAAAAGAAGAATAAATAAGATGGGGATGAGTACAAAAAGTCCAAAGTTAAATTTGTTCTTCTACTTAGAGGTCATGTTTCGTTGCATACTTTTCGGCTTAGAGCCCCCAAGGAGTTGAGTAAACAAGGAAGAAGGATTTATGTAGCTAGGGTTTTTGGAATATTAAATACTTATTAGATACTTTTAGGAATTTCTAGAATTTATTTATGCTGTAAAAACATTATTAAATATATTTTAGTATGACATTTTCAGAGGGTTTTCTTATTTAAATTTAAACTTTATTCTCTACGATTTGCGTAGAATTTTCTTAGTCAAATAATACCCAAGATATACCCTCTCTTTGAGTGATTTATTCTTCCCAAAGTTAATTCCCAACTCTTGAGTTCTCAAAGTCGAATGTATAACAATTTTTATGCCAAGCCCACACCCACACCACCGACCGCCAAGTAATCTGGAATTTGTAAATAAGAAATGTTTGCATACTTAGCGGCGTGTGCAAGCCGGATGACGCCAAATGACAATGCATAAATAATTTATTAAATAACAAAAAAAGGCACGGAAACAACAACACATAAAACAGGAAGGCAAGACGAAGAAGAAGCAATCGCAAGTAAAATAAATTGAAATGAATATTTTGTAGAAGCAGATAAAACAATTTATATTCAAATGGCATGTGTGTAGCGAGTGTGGAGCAAAAAAAAAAATTATATATTCAATTACCGAGAGGGAGAAATGGAAAAGAATTGGCGCAAGTAAAGCGCAACGTAATCGAAGCGCATAAAGAAACGGAAATGCGATTGCTAGCAATTTATTATGGCCTGCACTGTGGGGCAGCTCAAAATACACACACGGAGACACACACACCCTTACAGCTGCTATCCTCACTGATGGTGGCTTATAATCCAGCAAAACCAGCAGCAGCGGATGCAAAAGCCCTGGCAATAATTTCATTTGCAAGCCAAAGGACAACACACTCGACCATGTGTGACAGCCAAAGGGGTTGCCTGGTTGTGTGTGTGTGTGTGTGTGTGCAAGTGGCAAAAAGCACTAAATGGTAATTTATTTTACTAATACAACAAAAGCCCGCCCTGCCTCGACCCAGGCAAACGAGCAAAAAGCGTTCTGCAATCAAAAGAACAAATGAGTGACCCGAGGGCCGAGGCAACGGGCACTTGACCCCAACTCCCGAACCGAAGACTTTTGCCATGCAAATGCGATAAAGCTTAACAAAACACACATACTTGTATGCCTCAAGCACTGGAAAAAAATTATTAAATATTTTAGACACATTTTAAATTGATTTTAAAACCCCAAAAAAACTAAACAGAAGTTTTCTATAGGTTTTCCTGCAAATATAAAACCTTTTCCTCTTTATTTGCTATCAAATTGCTAATTAGATAAAAACAAGAAATACAATACATCATAGCATACTTTTAGGCCCAATTTTAATTGTTTTTAAAACCAGTCAACAGCTACAAAGAAGTCTTCTATATTTTCTCCGTTAATATAAAACCTTTTTCTCTATTTTTGCTATGAAAATTTTTAATAAAAAGTACAACAAATCCCAAATTTTCTCCAAGTGCAAACAAGTAAGAAAATAAAGGCAACCCACACATGAACACTTGGCTGAACAGAATAAACAGTCCGCTGTCAATGTATAGAAATTTATACAATTCAATAAATGGCATTTCTACTTTCTTTGCCTCTTCTGTTCTCTTTCACTGGCACTCCTTTCCCAGCTACTCCTACTTCGATTTCTTCTTGTACTTCATCCTTGGCCAGGACTCTGCTCTTTGCAATTGCAAACGGAAATGGAAATGGGAAATGGACAGGCAGCTGCTGCTGCTGCTGCATCTGCAAAAAAAAAAAGAGAGAAATAGGGAAAGGGAAAGGAAAAGCCAATTTATAGACTCGAACTCGAACTATGAAAGCAAACGACTCACTCGAGAGGACCAAGGGCGGCGGTGTGTAGTTGTATTAAAATCAATTAAGCAACAAAGTGCTCCGCACATACACACACCCAGCGATAAATGTCCTTTCAGGCGAATATAGAGAAAGGAGCGGGAGAAAAGTTAATAGGTTTGCCACTCGCAGAAGACAGCTGGCAATTCACCTGGGCAGGTGATGTGCGAGGAAAGCCCTCTACTAAGTGCCAATGATTGGTTTTTGTTTGGCAAATATTACATAAATAATTGAGACTGAAATGAGAGCCGATATCAATCAGCCGCAGAATGATTGACGAGGCGAAAATAAAACTATTTGAAAAGGTTAAACAAGAAAATGTTAGCTTGAAGAAAATTTTAATTACAATTTTTGGTTTTATATGGGTTTTTATTAGGGAAATGCTAGGTTAAGGAGTGGAAAGGATTTACAAAGTAAATCAATTATTCTCGTGACTTAAACTGTTTTTGACAATTTTCAATTAATGAAATAACAATTAAAATGTCAAAAGGAATCAATGAAAAATAGAAAATGTTAGATATTTATTCCCAATATTTATTATAAATTTTTTTTTAAATTGATTTATTTAAATATAAACTCCCAATTTGAGCTTTAAGTAAATCTAAATAATAAATCGAGTTACATTGAAATAAATAGATTTCAAGGAAGACTTTCAGTAAGCAGTGCCAGTTTTTTCTACCCCTTTCTTTTTCCGCCTCAACATTTGACAAGTCCTGGGCCAAATTAAAAGAAAACAATAGGTGGGTTTTTTATTTTTCACCCACTATTTGCTCAGGCTCAGGCGCCGGAAGTAACCAAGTGTGAAAAGCAAAGGAAAATCCGCAAAGCCTGGAAAAACTAAGAGGGGAGAACACTCAAAGCGCGCGCGTGATTATTTTCACAAAGGCAAAGGCAGGAAGTAGAAAAAAATATAGATGTAACTAGGAAATACATACTCCCCGTGGGGAGTCGAGGACGAAAATCTGGTGTAAAAAAAAAGAGTAGAGCCTTGGAAAAACCAATACCGACGACGACGTGCTTAAGTTGTTAAAAACTGCAAACAAAAGGCGGCAGCTTGAGGATCCTTCAAAGGGGCGGCAAGGTGTGTGTGTGTGTGTGTGTATGTGTGTGTGTGTGTGTGTGTGTAGAGCAAATAACATTAAGTTGTCTGAGCCTCGAAAAAAATATATATAAAAACAACAAACAGCTTGAAGGGTACACTCAAAAAATAGAAAAATATATAATTTATGTTAATTTTCTTTATTGGGAAATTAAATTAACTTTAAATTCATTTTTAACTATTTTTTTTATATTTTTTTAAGTTAAATTAACACCAAGTTTTTCTTTCTCTGTTAGTAAATAATGCAAAAATAAATAAATAAATAAACTAGAAGGGGCGTCTGTCAGCCATTGTTAGCCCTCTGCCTTATTTAGTTGTTGCTCTTCGTACTTTATTGTTGTTGCTTAACTTTACGAGCTGCTTTACGGATTTCGTCCAGACGTAAAAACTAAACAAAAGCTGGAAAAACACGGAAAGACAGAGACATGCACACAAACAAACAATTAGAGAATACACATACACACACACACAGACTCACAAAAAATAAGGTAGAACACCCAGGTGACTGCCTTTCAAAAGGCGTCAAAGGCTCCACAAAGGCACAAAAATTATGCGAAATAAAGACCGAAAAAAGGGAGGAGAAAACAGCAACGACAACAAGCTGTGAAAATAAAAAAAGCGCTGCAAAGTTTTGTCCCCCGAAAGCTTTGATGGCCAAGAGCAAACACTGAATGGACCAAAAGGCTCCGCCATCACTTAGCGGAAGTAACGCGGCAGCCATTTTGAATGCACACACACATGGGTATAAGAGCAGCCCAGTGTGTATGTAGTGTGTGTGAGCTAACCTTTTTGAACTTTGATCCCTGAGGGAGAAAAGTCTTTAAAAATCAGGTAGTTTTGGGGAATTTAAATTATTATTTTAAGGCATACTTTTTGGCATATTAAAAATTGTTTTGAGAAAGAGTATTTATGATAATTATCACATTTCCATTACAAAGACAGCTTTTAAATCTTTTCTTTTATTTCCTTAACAATTATTTTCTTCAATTAAACATCAAGTTGGTTGAACTCAACTTAAATTGCATACAATTTACGTTAATCGTTACAGACATTTTGATTAAAGCGATGTCATTGCCATAAATGGCATATCTTGGGACTAGAATGCCTTTTGGCTCTATTTAAACACAAAGCTTTACTGTCAAATGCACAAAACAAAGGGCAAAGCAGCTACAAAACTGACACACTTCAAGGGGGGGCCAACACACACTCACAATTTAGAACTGATTCTGACAAATATATGTATAAATATATATATATGTATATATTTCAAAGTGCTTTTGCCACTCGAGTTGTCAGTTGAAATCCACCGATGACCCTTTTGAATGGGATTTTTATACGGCAACTGTAATGTTCACTAATTTGCAAACGTTTGAAAACCTTTGACATGTGTCTATTTTCGGGTCAAAGCCAGAGTAATTATGTGTGTGTGTTTGTGTTGCCCCAAAGGGTTAATGCAGAGGGTTATATCATTCGAAGAAACACGAGTTGTTTAACTTTTAAGGAAATAAATCTTTAATTGAAAGATTATAAAATCAGCTATTGACCAAAAGTTCCTGAAGGAAAATACGTAATTAAGCAATGCCACCATATTTATCATAGCATACTTTTGAGCTGTTAAAAATTTGTTAGGAAGCACTTGGAGTTTTTAAATCTCTTTAGTAAATGTTGTAATTTAATAAAAGATTTTGCTTAACAGAAATATATTCATCGAATTCTCAAAATAAGAAGTTTGTTAACTCTTTAAAGTAAGCTAGCAAGAATTTGATTCGTTTCACTAATCATTGCATACTTTTAGGCTATATTTTTAAATTATTTAAGCTTTTTAAAAATAAAGCTAGATTTACTCAATAAAAGTGCTAAAATCTCGGATTTTTCCTTAACTTCCAACGGCTCTTTAAGCCCGCCTTTTGGTCTAAAGCCCTCACAAGGCACGGATGGCTAATTAAGGGCGAGTGTCTGGCCAGGACTCTTTTGGCTCCTGGCTCCTTACTGGTGATGCCTTTGCCATGCTCCATGGCCAAGAGCGTTGCGATAAGGCTATATGTATATTGTGGCATGTGGGCAAGAGGTTATCGGCAGGAAGTTGCACATGGAAGCACCATTGGGGTAACCACATCCAGGCACCACAGGCTCCCCCCCCTCGAAAGAGTCAACCTTCCGGCACCGGAGTTTGCTTGTTTTTTTTGATGCTTGAGACACGGAAACTGTTTCGGGTTCGGGTTCTCGGGATCGGGGACACAAAAAACAGGCATCAATGTCACGTTCAAAGTGTCGAGTTGTTGCACTAACAAGGTGTTTATGATTTAAAGCGCCGCTTCGTTTCGCAGGGGGTGGGTGTGTGGGCTCTCGGGCAGACAAAAGGCCTCCTCCATGACAAGTGACTTGGCGTGGAGTGGAAAAATGCCAGAGCAAACACACACACACACACTCACACTCATGTAAGTTGAGCTGTGAGTTTTCCCCTTGAATGGCATTTTTTGTAGGTTGGGGTTGGGGTTGGGTTTGGGCTGTTTTTCTGCACAAGAAAAATTGACATGTTGAAGTGCAGTTAGGCGGAAGTTGTCGCCGAGGCAGCAGCAACATTTTTCTATCTGCCGCCTATTTTTTTATTTTTTTCTTTTTTACTCTGAGTGGGCGTGTCTAAATGCGGGTTGGCACGTGGTTGAGCCATAAAAAGCTGAAAATATTCCCCATCAGCAACAACAAAAAAAGGGCTTATCTATGTTCTTGATTCTGATTTCAGATTTTTTTTTGTTGTTTGCCTTGACACAGAGGCCATCTATCAAAATGTTTTTATTTTCTAGAAATCAAGAAGAAGGTAGTGAAAAGTTCAATATGTTTGAGGTAATCACAAAAATGTATCAATTTGAAGGAGAAGATTTCTTAAGTTAATAGGGAAAATTATGATGGGATTTATTTTTCCGTTTTATTTTGGGAGTTTGTTTAAATTCCCAGCTGGTAATTTTTATGTAAAATACATCTTTTATTATAAATATTACCATTAAATCAAAGTTTTTGGTCTAAAATTAATATTTATGTTATATTTTTTGTCTGGCTTAATTTTTGAATTTACAGAGTATACAAAAATATACCCTAAACCTTCTCCGTGCTTTGCTGCTTATAGTCCTTGAAGTCCTTGCTGGAGCTTCTCCATAAATTAGGCTCAGTACATTGCAGCTGATAAGTAGACAACACACCCATATTTGTGTGAGTGAAGACCCCGAATGACAGGGCGTGGAAAAGCGCAGCTCAAAGGGAGCCCCCGTAAAAAAGAAAACCCACTCGAGTACTTGCTGGAAAGTCTAGTCAGCTGGCTTATCATTTATGAAACGTGGAAAAAGAGACGCCTTGAGCACGCTCCTTTTTGCTAGAAAAGTCCTGTTGCAAATTAAAATCAAGACAGCAACAAAGCCGGCTAAATGATTGATGGCTGTTCGCCTTTTACCCGAGGAGTGAGTGGAGGAGCTGTAAAAAGTTCAATGATTTATGCTTTTTTGGCTGGACCAAATTTGCTGGCTACTAAATGATTGTTTTCATCCTCCTGCGGAGCCCTCACTACTTTGCACTTTTAATGTATTACTTGACAAGTCATGTTCATAACTCAGTGTCCTGTGAACATTTCTGTGGATCGAATGGCAGGGAAACTTTCCTCTGGATCCGGATAAAGTTCAAAATCAAAGTTTCTCTCTGTTTTATTTTTTTTTTATTTTTACTCATAGTTCTCAAGACTTTCTCTGTGTTTTTTGTTTTTCGGTTATTTTTTTTTCTTGGGTAGAGACGCAAATCATTTGTCAAAATACAAGAGTACGTAGCAAAGTTGCCTGTTTTTGCCGTTGACAAGCCAAAAGTTGTGCCAATTTGTATTAGCAACTTCCTGGCGCGCCTGCAACATGTCCGACTTTGGGACTTTCGGACTTTGAGTGTTACCATAATATAGCCAAAGATCAGGGACACACTGGCCAGGCCAGTTTGCTTCTTGGCAAAAACTTCGAGTGGCGAGTGGAATATTTAAGTTCAAAGTGTTTGCGTTGCGGTTTCTGGTCAAGTCGAGACCGAGAAAAACACTATTTTTTGGGTCTTCTAATCAGAGCAGAAAACCAAGGGAAAGTTCTGGGGGAGGTTCTGCAAAGATATTTCGTTTATAAATCAAGAAAACCTATATATTTGCATTTTATTTGGGTTTTAGTAACACAAAAACGTAAAATATATAAATATAAATAAATAAAATGTAATAATATATTTCTACTGAATAACAACACAGACATATTTCACTTTTATCTCACTAGGAAATTACATTTAATTGATTTATTTTACGTTTATGACTCATTCATTATCTCATTTACAAATATCTGCCATTTAAGTACATTATATCTTTGCAAAAAACCCATAAATACTTTAGATATCACTGGCATTCCAACAGTTGTGCTCCTTAAACTATCTGCAATTCATTCCTCATTCATTTTTGTTCTCCAGCTATTAATTCAGACTTTTTTCCAGAGACATTTTCTCGGTTGTCAAAGTTGTTTGTCAACTGCTGTTTGTCACACTGCTGCTGCCGCCTGCCAACTGCAAGTACGTATCTGACAGATACGAAGGCAAATTCCCACGATTTTTCCGCCCTCGAAAAGTGCTCGAGTGTTGCCACTTGATGAACTGCACTTTTCATCGCCGAAAGTGTGGCTCTCCAAAAATTTGTGACAGCTCTCAGCTGGTGGGTCTTGAAAGGGAAAATGAATTTACAAAAAATTAACTCAACACCCTCGCACGCTGCTTGTGGCACTTCTGGCTGCACAAAAGTTGTGGCAAAACAATTAATTAAACTAATGACTCGCTGGAAATATCACAGGCATCGCAGGCAGCAGCGGGTGGTGGTGCCAAAAAATGATTTGTGAAAATGTTGATTCAGCAGGTTTATTAATTAAAGTGTTTCGCCCAAGATGAGTTTACGAAAAACTCTAAACTTTGGCCGTGTAATTACTAGAAAATATTTAAGAGTTCCACACTTCCGAGGCAAGGCCATTGATTGCTTTATTAATTGAAGCGATCACAAGTTCACTGCTGTCTGGCAATTATTTAAATTTGTTCTGCATATATACTAAATTTCTGGGAAAAAACCAATGAATTTGTTTGACTGAAACTGTAATTACTGACGAGAGCAGCCAAGCATTCAAATAAGGTTGCAAAAAAAAAGAATGAATTATAATTTATGATTGTCTGAGCTAGTTGACTGGACGTGCTAATAAGCTGGCAGAATGAATTTTAAAGTGGCTTAAGCTGGTTATTTATAATTGCCCAGGCTGTTTAGATATTTTCTTTAGAAAATTTTATGGGTTCTACCGAACTGTTACTATTATTTAGATTTATTAGTTGAAGGTGGAAATGTGGGTTCTTTATTTATTAATAATTTTTCTGCTGCTCGTATTTTTCCGTCTATTTTCTCTTTACGATGTTATTAGTTTTTTAATAATATCTTTAATTATTTTACTAATTTATTCTTTAGCATTTTGTTAAAATAAGTATAATTCTTTGCTTTTTTAAAAAACTATTAATTGCTACAACCTAAGCTTATTTATGTCCCACATTTGGGGTTTGTTGCCTTTAAAAAATTAATATTTCGTTAGTAAACTTATTTTTGATCATTACGACTCAACTTTAAGTTACGTTTTAATATCTCTTGTATATTTTCGCCAACTTAAAAGACTCCTTTATATATTTAACCTCCTACCTTGCTTGCATTTAACCCCGTTTCTTGCCTTAAACAACTGAAAGGACCTTGGGCCACTAATTTTATTTCTAACCCCATTATGACCACTCCCTTTTCTGTGTGTCCCAGATTTTTTTCTTATTAATTTGAGGGGGCGTGGTTGGGCAGCACCTGCCCCTAAAGACTGCAACCTAATACGGGTTTGGCGTGTGGCCAGCAAATCAGGTGGGCTTCGAGTAGAATGTCCTGCAATTTTGCAGTCTGTCAGTCTGAGCTTAAGCACACGCGAATGCAAATTCGTCTGAGCCAAAAAATTGGTCTTGAGACCAATTTAAGACCTGCTGAGGCAGCCTTCAACAGCGGCGCTCCAATTTAATGACATGCCCATAAAAATAGTTGGCTGTGCGGCTTAACAAATAAAATACCAAATAATTGTGGCCCATAAAAGTTAAGTTGTTAATTGTTTTGTGTCCTGTGTGCGCATCGCGTGTCCTTTCGGCTGGTAGTTGTAGTCCTTTTCGGGGGGCGGGGGGGCCTCCTTGTGAAACATGGCCTCACTTCCAATGAATTGTTACCACTTTGGCCCCCCCGCTGGCCAAGTTTTAACGAGCAGACCGACGGCTGCCTGTCAATGCCCCGGACATATTTCATGAGGCAGGTTCAACATCAAGAAAATTAGAGGGGAAAATAAAAATAGCTGACAGAAATAGTAGTAAATTGCACAGAAAAAAAGGGGTTGAGATAGATAATAGAACTATTTTGTAAGGGTTTATTTTTTACGCTTCAAGTCTTGGAGAAATTAAATAAGTAATTTTATAACAAATTTTAGTAGGCATATTTACTTAAAATTGTTATAATTTTCGTTAAAAATATTTAAAAAGAGTGAATCACTTTCTAAGCTATTTAAATCTTTTATAATTAGAAATGAATAAAGTTTTAAAAGGTTTTATCGCTTAAAATGTAAATTATTTTGGTTTTTAATATTATAAAAATCCACAAAAAATGTTTTCTTGTCACAAAACAATATTTTTATTAATTATAAATTAATTCTTATATTTTTTCCCTCTGTGTATCAACTTAGCCGGGCCCAAAACAATGTTAAATAATTCATTTTGGCCAGAGCTAAAAGTTTTGCGTGAGAATTTTGCCATATTACACGAAGGCAGTGGCAGAGGCAGAGTTGTTGACGCGGCCCCGCCACTCGAAGGGGTAGAATAGGGGGCTGCGTGCCAAACCGGAAATGAAAACTCTCTTAATTGCCTTGAAGTATGCAATTGCTGTTGTTCTTGTGCTGGATTTATCTATGTATTTTATTGTTGTTCCTTCAGCAGATAATAGCTGAGCAACTACACAAGTTCTTCTGCCTGTTTGAGCAGAGGGTCAAGAGGGGGTTAAGAGTTAAGAGAGGTAGAGGGGTTAAGGGTTAAGGATTAAGGGTTGGGGGGGTCGTTGGGAAAGTTCTGCGGTGTCAATGAACCTAGTTGAGCAACTATAATTGCCAATTCTTGTCGATGGCCCATCGAACTTTCTTGTTTTTGTTATTCTTTGGTATTGGAGTTTTATTTTTGGGGGCTGGCCCAGGGCAAGTTTTTCAGTGTTTAAATTATAAAAATGAAGGGTTAACCCTCCATGGGTTGCAAATTTAGATAGTAGAAATGGTCAGAGTTGGGGTTAAAGTTTATTATTGGAATATCTTATATCAAAATTATCTCCTGCTAAACCTTAGAAATAAATCATTTCTATTTACCATAGTTATCATCGACTGCCGCATATGGGGGCGTGGCATCGTTGAAAGCCATTCCTGATCCGCCATTACCATTTCCGTTACCCATTTCACCGGCCACCGGAACCGGAACTGCATTGGCAAAGGCCAACGTGGTGGCAGGCACTTCCGGCGGCTGATCCTGCTGCTCAATGGAGGTGGCCGATGTGCTCATTAGGCTTGGCTCCTTCTCTGCCATTTTACCCGTGGAAGTAGAGCTCTTCATCGTGGTTCCTGGACTTCCCAATTCAGTCTCAAGGGTTTCCCAACCGGAACCGGTAGTCTCGGTCTCCGGATTGTTATTATTAATATTACTATTGACTAGATCGGCCAGATTGCGATCGGAAGAGGGCGAGGTGACAATGATTGCTGGCGGCGACGGGGGTGCGGTAAATGGAGCTGGCGAGGATTGGGATGTGGTGGGCAGGGCGGTGGCACAGTGCTCTGCAATGCTGACGAACAGCAGTAGCTTCAGCAGGGCTCGTAGAAGAGCGTGGAGCTGATTTCGTGGCATCTTGATTCGTTTGAAAATTCCTGGGAAGTCTTGGGGTTTTAGGGGTTTCCCTCGTTGATTTACTCGTTCTTGTGCTTTACGTTTTCGTTCACTTTTTGTGCGTTTTTGTCCCACTGTTCAGTAGGACTTGATTTCTTTGGGTGACTTTTCTTTAAACTTACAACATTTTTGTGCGTTGTTTTTACAGTTTTGTGCTTCTTTATATTATTTTTATTTAGGGTTCTTAGGTTGGTAGTTGGTTGGGTTTAAATGATTTCCATTTTGGCACTAAATATTTATAATAAAATTGTTGGTTTAAAATTTAAGAAATATATAATATTTAGCCAGGTTTTTAAAGAAAAATATGTTAACTCTTAAACATTAGCTAAATATTAATATTATTTTATTTAAATGATTTTTTATTTCTCTGTTGTCTGTGTTTATTATATTTTGTTTTTTATTGTGACTTTAGTTTTTTATTGATTAATTTTTACGGATTTCTATTTTGACGCTAAACAAGCACCATAAAATGTGTGAGGCCTGGAAACAAAAACAGAAAACTACAACAAATCTTTGGTTATCTTCGATGAATCACTTTTTGCTTTGTAAAAAACGCTCTCTTATTGTTGTTATTGTTGTTGTTCTGGTGTAACACATTTTTCAAAGCGGGCAAACCCAAAAAAAAGAGTAAAGAAAAAATCTGAACCCAGAGTTTGAACCCCATCAAGCCTGAGTCCTCACTTCTCTTCGTTTTTTTTCGGTTTACTTTTATTTATGATAATTTATTGCATTTTTTCAATACTCCTCTGCCATTGTTTCAGTTCTCTCCTCGCTTTTAGTATTCTTGTGCCGCTTTTTTCGCATTTTCTTCACACTTTTCTGCACATTATTGTTATTTTCGTATCCCTTGGAACGAAAAAGAGTTCAATGGGGTTCAACCGTCCGCCGGCGAAGATGCAGCCGCCTTAAAAATACACTCCCCATAATATATATACACAAATATATATAGATAAATATGTATATATGCGTATATATAAGCCACCAACAAATTGGCAATGCCCACAAACGATTTGCTGACATGTGTGCGCCAGCTGTGGGTTAAGATGCTGCGCTTTGGGTTAAGAGCAGGAGAGGAGCGCCGGGAAAAATCGCGTAAAATTAATGATTGGGCGTAGAGATTATGCCTGAGGCGAAAAAAACAAACTCTAAAAAAGTGTAGAGAAGCTCAAATTATGCCTAGACTAGGGATGACAGGAAATATCGATATAAATCGATATTTAAGGTTTTTTATAATTCGACAAACTGTTTGATTTAAAAGAAAAATATATTTGGAAGAGAAACAAATAAGTTTAAAATATGTTGAAATATATTTCAATAATTATATTATTGAAAGATCGTTAAGTTCGATGTTTTTCGATTTTTAATTTATCAGAAAGTTCGATATTTCATCGATTTTTCATATACCAGACATTTTCTGTCGATAAGTTAAATTCAATAAAACCTAAAACCCCAGTTCTTTATTTAAATTTATTTCTACTCCAAATGTATACATTTTTTCTATCTTTTTTCATTATTACAACACTATTTTTCCAACTGTAAAAAACATAAATGGATGTGAAGCTAATCGATCTCAATCCATAAGCTGCCTAAGCACTGCAATTTGGAGTCGAGTTTTTCCATACACGAACCCTAACGACACCGGATAAGTGAAACATTCCATCACTTTTCCGTTCCTCTTTGTTCTGCCAACAACAATTGCACTGCAATAAAATGCATAAAGAGAAAAAAAGGGGGTTGGGGGGAGAGTACAATAAAGAGAAAGACAGAGGGGACAGAGGAAGGAGGCGGATGGAGACGGGCAAAGTGCAAATTACAGGGAGCTCGTGCTGATTCATTCAGAATTAGCCTCAGCACGCTATATTCTCGGGGTCTTTTGCAGTGGAGAGAAGAACAGTGGAGATTCTATGAGATGGAATTACAAAAATCAGAGTCAATAATTACAGTTTTTATTATTATTTAAACCACTTTTTAGTAATTTTTATAAGTGGGAGTTTTTTAATGAAGGCAAATATTTATATTACAATTTTTTTAAAGCGTACTATTTCCTTTTTTTTTATATGCCAATTTTAGGATGTGATAAACAGGATTAAATATTTTTAAATAATTTTGCGAATATTCTTAACAAAAATAAAATTGTTTTAAAAGATTTTTGACTATAGTAGTTGACAAAAAAATACTTTAAAATTTTCCTTGAATTTTTTAAATTCTTGTATCATAGTGTTCACTAATTAGAGTGTTTACTGTTCAGTATTTTTGCTCGTGTTTGGCCAGCTAACCGCAACCGCAGTCAGCGTCGCCGTCGACGTAGCGGCTAATTAGCAGCTCATCAAATTGCCGCATGCAAAAAGTAAGCCAACGAGCCAAAGCTTCGGGTGTAGTCTTAAGCGTTACACTAAGAAAAATCGAAAATAAGTAGAGCCAAGTTTAGAATACAACAAAAAGATTAAAGAAATCAAGTTTGTAACTTGATTGAGTCATGAGTAATCAATGAAAAAATAACTCAAGGCTCTCCTTGCAGCTTATTTCCTCTCTTCATTTTAAATATAAATAAATATTTATATTAAACCTATTTTTAATCAAAAAGTCTTTATATATCCCTTAATTTTTTTAAGATTTTCTGACATAACATACAACTTGCTTATGACATTTGATACACATTTTTCTTTGTGCCAAAAAGACGCACAGATGTGCCGGCTGCTGGCCACAAGTAAGAGGGGGTTTCTTCTTTTTTATAAAAATAGAAACACACAAAAGATTACTCTGAAACCAGAGATAAAGGCAGAGAACAGAGCAGAGAAAAGGAGGTTGGAGGAAACACCATAAAATGAAATGGTTAAGCGGGTCGAAGTCGCGTTCAAAGTCGCTGATCCAACCAGGGAAATTGGCCAATCAAGCGACAATTGTCGGCCATTTGCGGGGAGAGTAAGTGCTTAATAACGGTCACAGAGAGAGAGGGAGGGAGGGAGGCACTCCTAAGTGGACACCAGTCGGTGTCTTCCCCGATTCTCTGATTAGCATTCGCTGATGACCCCGACTATGACAACAACTGACAGATAATTGAAAATCACTAAAAATACAACATACAACTGCGGGGGAAAATGGAAAAACGAATGAGGGCTCTAGACAGAAATCAATTGGCGGAAGGCAAATTGCCTGACAACTGCAGACCAAAATCTAGGAAAAAGACGATGAAATTTGTGGTCTAAACTAAGGGATATCTGGGGATTTTTATTTGAAGTTAAAGGAAAAGCAGAGATATTTCTTATCTAATGCTGGATTTTTTATTTAAGTTTAATTTAATTTAATCAAATTATTAAATTTGCTAAATGAAATTAAAAATATGCTAAAATTTGTTATAAAAATTACAAAAACTTTTTTTATAATAAAATATATCATCTTATTCCAGTTACCTTTCACTTTTTATGTTAATAATATACCCTTGCTATCCTCAATTTAATAGGTAGCCCAAAAAACAGTGGGAAGTCCCCATTTACATGTCCCAGTGTGTGTCTTTCTATCTTTCACTCACACTCGGACACCACATTGATACTTATAAAGGCTGGACAGATAGATACATAAAGACATGGGGTTCCATTATTCACTGCCCGTGGATATAGACGAAATAATAGACAATTTGTCTGTCTCAGTCTTTTGATAAAAAGTGAAAATGTACAGGGGGAGTGAGTCTTTGGAATAATAATCTTAGGTAACCGGAAGAACTGTGTGGGATGAGAAGGGTCTTTTCTATCGGAAATATGGCTTACAACGGTTTGGTAAATTAAGCTGTACGATAAGAGTGGGTTGTTAGAGGCTGTTTGGAGTCAAAGATATATAATATAATGCTAATTTGTAAGAGTTTAGGCTTAAACAGTAGCCAAGTTATAACAGCTAAAGGAGGCTAAGTCAACACCAAATTGAGATATTTAAACTATCTGAAATACTTCAATATTCTTCCCAAGATATCACAACAATCTCAGCCTTTCAGCACTTACAACAACAAATAAGGGAAATAAGTGTTGGCCATTCCCAACTAATGATAACATCATTAAAACTAAGAACCATGTTCTCTAGAGTTCAGTTCTCTTTCCCCTGAATTATTATTAGACTCCAAACAATTTCCACCCACCACAACTCCTGCTAGAATCGAATGCATTTCCCTGGAAGAGCCACTCGCGTGCTGAAAACTTCACTACCTCTCGCGCTCCTAAAAACAAACTGTGACTCCACCCACCTCGCCGTAATAAGCGTGAGATTCTTTGATAACCCACATCTGGGCCGGTCGCCCCACTTGGGGATCTGTTTGGTTTTGGGTTCTCCAGTTCCATCTGCCGGAGTTCCAGCAGTTTGTTTACTTGAGAGCCCCCAATTGCTGCCTCCTATGAATGGCCCACATTGTGAGCTGCGATGAAATAAAATCACTTGTTTGTTTATCCAGCCAACACTTCGAATGGCGTTAATTTGTAAGCCAAACAAATGTGTACTTAAATGCAGTCGAAAAAGAGTGAAAAGCTGCTGGGCAGGTGACTAAAAGGTACAGAGGAAAAAAGGGAAAGAAAAAGTTATTAAGGTTTATTTTTATAATATTTTTTTTGACAATTATTTTTTAGGGTTGTGGGTAAAAGTAGTTCAAATAGAAGAATATCATGTCATATCGTTTTAAAAATATATTTAAAAATTTCATCTTTAAGGGTTAAGCTGTGAATTTTTGATCCATAAATGGATTTTATGACTCAACAATTATGATTTTTATATCCCCAAAAAATATACATTTTTAACTCTTGCTGACATTTTTCCCTGAAGTGTGTCCCAAAATGTTGACAGTCATGGGCTAAGGTCAGTGCACTGAGTGTGCGAAAATAGATGAAAATGTATGAAAATGGATGGAAGTGAACATCGCGCATGCACCAAGAATACGGTTGTGGGGAAACCAGAAAAGGAGGAACCCGGAGAATCCAGAGAACTGGGAGAAACCGGAACCGGAAAATGAGGGAAACGGAAAAACGGGAGCCCATGCGATTATGGGATGTGCGAAAAATCAATAGACCCGCAGTGCACGTGCTACGAAGGATACAAATTCGATGGCAAAAAGGGGGGAACACACCCCCCTTGAATTCGCTGCAGAAAATGCGAATTGTGAATGCGACCCAGCCCCAAAATCCAAGCCGGGAATTGTGTCATTTAACTGTCAGCACGAATTGCGCAGCTCGAAAAAATATATACATTTCGAGGGGTTCTCCGATCTCTCCCCTTTTCTCTGTGTAGTTTTTCCCCCCATTTTTTGATTTTCTGCGGCCATCCGGTGGCTTGAAAATATGCTAAATTATTGACATAATTTGCTGGGTTTTTAAATGGTTTTTCAAGCGGTAAAATGTCAACAAAACACACACACTGAGAGCGCGGAAAGCAGAGAGAAGGTTTCCAGCGGAGAGCCAGAGAGCGGCGGCAACAGCGATACTCGTTTTGAGCGGAGTTTGTGGGTTCTTTTTTGTTTTATTGATTTCTTGAAAGGTACACAAAATGCTATTCGCAACAACAACAAAGGCGCCGAACAAAGGGAGCCAACAACAACAGCAACAAAAATAAGAGCAGAGAAGAAGCAATCGTTGGAACTAAATATTTTTCTAACAAAATCCATATTCATGGCAGATTATAGCGCATTTTATAGTTATTATTATTTATATGTGACATGGTTTTATGGGCTCCGTATTGTTTGGAGTTTTATGGCTTGGTCTCTTTGGTTCTTTGAATCTGTTGGGTTTTCTTATTTGTTTTTTTGCACTGAATATATATTTTATTTATGCGGAAAAGATACTAAAAAGTATCTCATGGATTTCTGGTTCCGTCACAAAAAAGGCGGCTGCTGCGCACAGAGTTTTTTTTTTGTTGTATTTTTTCGCCACCACCAAACACAGACACAGACACTGGCTTTTCCGCTGGTTTTCCGCAATGTGTTTTCCTTTGATTTTCACTGTTTTTCAACGTTTTTCCAGCCTGTCATTACTTTGTGCGAGTTGTTCTATATTTAAGCAAACTGAGACAAAGGTTTTTATTTAATTTTCATTGCACATTTGCCTCTTTTTACGGGATGGCCACAATCAGAATTTAAAAACCACAGCGACGAGACGACGACGACGACGGCGACTGATGATGATGACAGAGCGACGCGACACACAGAGAGAGGGAGAGAAAGATACGTAGATGGATTCGCCGCGGTGCGGCGTGCAGATGAATTCGCCGCTTCAATTAAAACGGCAGCTGCTAGTCAGAAAGAGAGCGAAAGAGCGAAATGCTCTCTCAGAGAGGGTGTCAAACTCGCTCGAATGTTGAGGCCCAGCAGCGAGTCGAGGGATTTTTCTTCTTCCGGGGATTTTCTACCGCCTTTTGGCGCGAAATTTGAATTGTTTTCATTTTTAAATGTTTAGATAATCATTTTATTTGAGTTTGTTACGGAAATTTAAAATGTTCTATATTATCTTTAGGTCATTTTTTAAATACTTAAAATATATACTAAAGCTCAGTATTTAATGTTTATTCTCTCCCCAAAACTAGTAAGAACTCAACATATAAGCACAGCTTAGGTTTAAAATAAATTTTTCTTTGAATCATCATATTTTCTTATAAATATTTATCTTAGTTGATTGGAGAAATATACGATTTTTTTACCCAAAAAATTATAAGTAAAATTAGAAATGATGTATTATGTATAAGAGCTCTTAAAATTCAATTTCTACGGCCACATAGTAGTTTAAAACATACAGATTCCATTCATAAACTAACCAAAGGAAAAAATTCCCACTTTCTGGCGCCAAATTTGAATTCGCTCAGCTTGGTTATGTGATGTCATGTAGCAAAAATCTAACATTATAATATTTCCTGCTTAATTGAAAATATTTGCATTATCATTAAGTTAGCTTATCATTCTTATTGGGTTATTGGAAATTTTCTCTTTATCGCCAGACTATAGATAACACCTATCAAATGTAATTAGTTTGTAACGCGCCCCTGGAGATTAGGACGATACCGGGTAACGTCATATCTGCAGGCTAAAGATAAGCGTTGGTGTAGATTTTTTTTATATATTAATAAATATATATATTGGATTTTCTGTGCTTTATTTTTGATATATATTTGTATCTTATTCACCTATTTTGTTAGTTAGTTGCAGATTCGAGGTTATAATAAATTAGGGTCTGCTTTAAAAATAGTTTCCTTCAAGTTTTAATTTCTCTAAAAATTAATTGTAACTTTAATAACGTCCTACTAACTTCTCAAAAGTATTAAATCGATGCAAAACCGGTTAACCGAATTAGGATTAAATTGGCAGCCCTTCCTCCTTTTATTGCTGTATCTGCTGCCAGCAGCAGATACATCATTAGGCATTAGAATGAAATTACCTGCCTATGCAGGGAACCACTTGAAAACTCATTATAGCAGTATGGCAGTAGCTGGCGCACATATTCAGGAGGCAGAGCGTAGGACGAAGGACTCGGGACTCCACTAACTGGCAGTTACATCAGTCGCAAAAGTAGGCGTTGCCAAGTCGCCCCAGAGGCGTTAAAGCACTTAGATTTATGGCCCTACACGCACACACAGCCGAAACACGCCCACACACACATTTAAACAGGGAATATATATATATAAAATATATATGAATAAAGGATATATATAGACGTGTGGCATATAGCCTTTGGCGTAGACGACTTTGACTCGTTTTATGCATTTAATAAAAACTTTCACTTGGGCGCTTGCACTTTAGTTTTTTTCTGTTTTGTGACAGAGAAAAAAAAAATTATAACATTATTAAATATACAACAAATGTTCTATATTTTTAATTAAATAAATAAAATGTTCACATTATACCCGCTACTTTTTAGCACCAAAGTTTCCCAAGAAAAAGTAAAAATTACAAAGAAAAATCCCACATAAACACGTATATTTTTTAATCCCGTTTTTAGGGGCTCAACTTTGAAGAATTAAACAAGTTGAGTAAGCCACAATTTGATGCTTAATTTTAATAGGAATAGGGTTTTGCTCAGTGCCCTGTTGCAGCAGCCTCAAAAGTTTTTCACCCGCTTGCATTGAAGTTAAGTACTTAAAAAGCAATTTCCCGTGCCCCCATGCGCCGTTATAAAAAAGGGATGCGGCCCCAAATGTTAATGAAATGATTTGAATTATGCTTATGCTGGGAATATAATATTTTGTTTTTTTTTTGTTTCTTTGCCTTATTTTGTGGCTTATTAAAAAGTTAAAAGCCAGGCGAGGTGTTGCCGGGCATGACCAATAGCCGATAGCACGCCGCAGCTGCCAAAGGAGTTTTCGAGGCTGCTAAAGTATGAAAAAAGCATAAAACCCATCAAAATAATGTTAATTCATTAAGTGGCAGTAACTTGGTCGGGCGCCCAAGTGTAGGCTATAAAAATTTAACGTACAGAAGGAGTCGTCGAAATCCGCCGGAATAGGATCTGGAGGGGAAAAGCTCCCTCCCGCCTGCGGGCTCGACGGTGGCAACGTGCACAAAATGAATGATTTTTATTTATATTTTATGGCTTCTTTTTTGGCCCGTAATTAGAGCAGGTTTATGCCGTCCAGGTGTGTGTATATCATGCCGCAGCAGCTCACAATAAACTGGAAAATTATGTGAATGAGTTTTCTCAACTTTTTTTTTCTTTCCTTTTGCCTTTGCCCCTCCGCCTTTTCCCGCTCTTCAAGATTTATTCGCGGCACATGGCACCGGCGCAGGCACAGCCCAAATCCAAATCTAAATCCAAACCAGAAGGTAAGGCAGACCAAATGAAATGAAACAAACAAGCAAAGTTAAATGAACAACTTTTGTGCATTATTTATCTGTAAAGTGTGAGAGCAGCAGTGAGAACAAGGCAAGATACTGGATTTAAAGGTAAAGGTCGACTAAGAAATGCTCTTAAAATTATAATTAAGAAAGGGAAGTTGCTTAATAATATTCTATTCCAATTAAATATAATAAAAACACCAGAAATTTAAGAACAATCTTCTTTAATATTTAAAAACTCTTTAAAATTATCCAAAAAATATGCTATAAAATGTATAAAATTGCAATAAGGATATAACGAAAAATATTGCATAGTTTAAGGCTTAATTTAAAGTGATTTCGATATAAAAAGGGTTTTTTTTTTCAAGTATTTTAATTAAATTCTTCATTAAAATTATATTTTGCTTGCCTTTATGTTTAATATTTATCGTATTGCAATTTATTTTCTTTACAGATTTTATAGAATGAACTATTGAAACCTCTTTAGGTGAGTACAAATTTAACAGAATTTACTCTAAAAATACTCTGCAATATCATAAATGTTTATACACCTTAATTCAACATCAGATCCTTCTAATATCCAACATACCCTCTAGCGAGCAAAGCCATTTAGAGGGCATGATATGGTGGTTATAAAAATCATAACCACAACTGTGGCTAAAACTCGGTTTATTTTACATGGGCAGACATTGCCATTGGCAATTTGCCCCCTACCTATCCTCCCTCTTGACTGATTTAAAGGCTCTCTGTGTGTGTGTGTTAGCCACTTAGTAAATATTTTATGAATTATCTGTTTTCTATTAAGATATTTTAGCCAAGAAACAAAAATGTGAACCGAGAGACAACCGCAAGGCCATCGAGCTTAGCTGAGATGAGCGCCATAAAATCTAATAAACATAAGTCGGTTCCTTAACAATAAAAGTGTGTGTGTGGGTGTATGTGTGTGTTTGGTTTGTGGGGACACTGAAAGAAAATAAAACAGGAAAAATTGAATTTGAAAAGAAAGAATCCTATTTATTCATTTTTATAGCAAACTTTTAACACAATTTAAAAAAGATGTTAAATAGTATCTGAGTTTTTGTTGACTTTTCCATAAGGAATGCATTTTTCATAATTTTTTTCTCAGTGCCTGCGTGTGTATTTCTCTCAGCTTGTGTGGTTTTTGTGATGTTTTACGAGTTCGGGGTCCCCATAATGTTACCTTCTCCTTTTTAAGGGGTCCTTATTGATACAGTTCGCTCTCGTTTTAAGGGAAGACGCCCTTAGGGATGCGATTTTTAATATGCATTAAAATTAATAAGAACACGTGTCCTGCTCTCGCACCCGCATCGTCAGTGTCCTTGCTGTTGTCGTCCTCATAATTCCATTTTATCGCGCACAAATTTTTATAGCTGCGCCGCAGGCGTCGATTTTAAATAACGTTCTTCGGAGTCCCTCCCTCACAGTTTTCTTACGTTGATTTTGTCGCCATTTTGGCTGGTTGTTAATTTTATGCTTATGAGATAAGAAATTGTGACAAAAACGCTGGAAAATTTATGTGCGAAGCGAAAGAAGGTGCTCACGAGCATATGAATAAGAGATTTTCGTCTTCGGCCCCCCCGAAAAATGCGATAAATGCGGCTTCTTCATCAGCGTTGCCATTGAAAAGTGTTCCTGGGAAAAGTGGCATAAACAAGTTGCCAGGGGATATACATATAGAGGTATTGTGTGCGATTTGCTATTTGTATTTAGCCCTGAATACATTATCCCCTGGCTGAGTCTTAGAATGGGTCTCAATTGATCACACTTAAATGCTTTTCAATGGGCTTTAAAGTGGGATATAAGCGGAATATGTGTGTTGTAAACTAATAACTTTCCGCTTCACTAAATTCATATATTTATGTATTCCCTGCTTTAATAGCAAACTAGTGCTCATGTTACAACAACACAATTGGTTTTGTAGTCAATCAAATCGAATCAAATAACATTTAATGAGCCAATCACATATCATTTATCTCGTTTTTCCCTGCACTGCACAAAAGTGAAGCTTGCACAATAACAAATCGGATTATATTGAATTTCCGTGTTGGCTGTTATTACCCCTTTTTGGAGAACCCCAACCGGAGATGGCTGCCGATTAATAATTGCACAGACACACACGCAGTAACCATACCGAGTGCGAGTCGGAGTCCGAGTCACGAGTTCGAGTGGGAGCACATGTTTGCACATAGAAAAATATGGCTTGAAGTTTAAAAGAAATATAAAAGATTTTAAAGCTTAAATCTGAAATCTAAGTAGATTTAAAATCCCTAGAAATGCTGTCTAAACAATTTTTTTTAGATATTTTATTGCATACTTTTGGGCTTATTTTAAAGAGATTTTAAAACTCTGATCATTTCTCTTGCTCTAATTTTTTCAAGTAAATTTTACATTTAAATAAAAATTTAATTTTGATAAAAATTATGTACATTAGACCAACATTTTGAACTCATTAGGGCTGCCTTAGTTTTTGGTTGTTTCATTCCATTTTTAAGCGATTTCTGTGGCCTTTCTTTCCGTGTCTCTTTAGCCATCAAAGTCAAGTGGGGGGGACATGTCACTGGGAAATTGGAAGGAACCAGGACCACGACTAGTGCCGGAGTTAGGAGTAGGAATCAAAATCACAACCACAGACATAGAGAGAGCGACCAAGCCAATCCCAGTGCCCCCAGCTAAGTGGGTCAATTATGTTGCAGTTGCTCAAGTCAGGGGCAGAGGCGGTCAGGGGTTATAGGGTTGACATTGGGTTCTCGGATACTGCTTTGACAGTTACCATTTGGCCCCGAAATCAAAGCAGTTTCGCCCATCATCATCATCATTCGATTGGACCCCAGGGCTGTGGGTTAATTATTGTTTTATGATTTGTTTGCAGGGGGCTAACTCTGCTGCTTCTGCTACCAACATCGCCTTTGTGCACCGTTATGGACGTGGCTCATACGCCCCGAGATCTTTTGGCAAACGGGTTAACCAAGCATCACAGGTGGGCGAAATGCAATTACCACGCCCAGCACTCGTCCTGCATCCTGCAGCCCCGCTGTTTAACTAACGAACAATAAAACGAAATTGAATTTTGCGCTTTTAACGCCAAACGCACAAAGGCAATAACTGAAAAAGAGAGAGCAGCTGTGAAAGCAGAGGGGGTCAGGTGTCCGCATGCAGGTGTTTGAACACCGAGAAAAAAATAAACAAAATACTGTAGCAATATTAGTGGTACAGTGGGACTTTTTTTTGTTTGATTGCAATGAGTTTTGTTTATTTTATAAGAATTCTGCAAAGCAGGGACAGGAGACTATTACGAATTTATATGGCATATATAAGACATACATATTTCTAAATCACTTTTGAGGGTGTATATCGAGAGAAAAAGAACTTTGATACTAAGTGTTTAGATATCATGTCGAGAATATCGTAGTTTACTTTATCGAAATTTATCTAATAATTGATAAATATCGTATTCACCGTTACAATATTGATCTTATCTAATTTTTACGAACTATAATATTTGTGAAACTTTGTGATATATCTTAGCTACAGTCCGATATATTAAAGAAATTACCAAATTATCGAACATATATCGATTTTAAAATAATAGCGATACAGTATAGATATTTGAATATTTGTTGTCATCCCTAATTTACATATGTTTAGATAACTAATAAGAAAACTTATGATTTCTTTGGTTCTGCACATATCCTTCAAATTACGATTTATTTAATTCATAACCCCAAACATTTTCTCTCAGTACCTCGGTATTTGTGTTAGTGTTAGACCTCCCCAGTTGCATTTTGGTGTAGCATTGCGTGCGACACGTTGTTCCAGCCACCCGTAGCATTAAGCCAATTATATAGTGCACTTTTGACATTAAATTCGATTCAATTTATTTTGGCTGCCGCCGTACTTTTTGGCCAGCGGCTCTCGGACCTCTCTTTTTCGAGGAGGCAGCAGGACCTCCCCCTGGTAAATGTTCTTGTTATTGCTCGTAGCTGCCTCAAAGGGTTATTGTTGTTTGCACGGAATTTAATTTCATGCTCTCACACACACACACATCCGAACACTCATCGCAATTTGCCGGTTTGCGTTGCTACAAAGCAGCGGAAATTATCCGCTCGGCGTTGCTAAAAAATAAGTGAAAAATATTGCATTTCCATGGATTTTGTTCGGGTTAAAGTTTGAATGATTTACAAAGACTGAAGCTACTTTAAATTTGATTTTTATAATAAGAAATACTTGAAAAATTGCAAAAGAACTTTGGATTAGTATTATTTTTTGGCTCTCTCTGAGGAACATGATTCATTGTTCATTGCTTTCAGACCACCTGTTCCTTCACTTTTCCCACAGTTGTCACACGATCAACTCGTCCACCCAGACATATCAATTGCAGGCGTCGGCAGCCAGGACTCAAGGACTCGAGGCCAGACTGTGTGGAAATTTATGATTTCCATTACACGAGACCCCTAGCTCTCGCTCGACTCTCACATGACATGAAAACTGACTAAATGGCAGACAACATTGTGAACATAATGCCCCGGCATAATAATATTTCTGTCCTGTCGCTGCTATGATCTGCATGGCAACGTCCTCCTTACAATGGTATCACCAACTTGCTGCAAAAGGACATCATTGCCGGGGTTTTGTGACTCTGCTGAGTTGCCTGCCATTTGTCTGGGCCATTACTCACAGTAAACAATCTTTGCAAAATGTGGGGCTGCCAGTCTCAGTGTCCCTCCCTTGCTCCTTGGCAACTTCAATAAATTCCATAGAAAAATGCAATTTTATTGAAAATTATTTGCAGCTCTCTCTCTCTCTGTAGCACTTTGTAAAAGTGCAAAATGAGCAGACAAGGATAAATAGTCCGGAGCTCGATCACATGTACATATGTATGTGAGCTGCCGAAATTAATTGGAAATTTAAATGTGTTTCAATTTGTGAGAATTTATTTCCTTTTTTGGAAATTAGGAACTCTTACTTATTAAATTCTTTTGACTTTGCTGGGAAGGAATTCCAATATTTTCTGGTATCCTTCATTCTAACCAAGTTTTGTAGCTAAACTAAACTAAAACTAATGAAAAAGCCACCAAACTTTCTCCCAAAAATTTACTAAAAATTCTTCTTAAAAAATCTTTAGCTGAGGTAAGCAAAAGGTGAAAATTAAAGGTTAGTTTTTCTTCCTTTTTTTTTGTAATCTGCGAGGTGGCAAATCTGCAGCTGCCAAAGTGGTTTCCATTTGATGCGCCAGCCAAGTGTTGAGATCTGCTTCCTTTGCTTCTACCTTATATCCTTAATCTTCTTGCTCTTTCTATGCGCTTTCCTTTCCTCTCTTTCCTTCCTATTCCCTTCCTAAGCTCTTTCTCTTTCTATTATCCTGCGCCAGGACTCATTTGTTGTGCATGTGTGTAGATGATATGCCTGCGATTTCAGCACGAAACCGAGACGTATGATGATGTTGATGATGATGATGATGACACACGCACACCATCAAATTGCATCAAAAAAAGAGGGATACTGGGAGGAAGTATGCAGGCGAGGGGCGTGGCAGCGTAGGGCGTCATAAACAACAGACAAGTTGCACATGCACTGGAGCATAACTACTCGGTTGCACAGAGCTGCTGTCAGGCCAACTACACATGACGAAAAAAAAGTATACACTTTAAGGATATTTAAGAAATTTGTTAATTATATATAAATATAAAATATTTATCGATCTTCTTTTGAAATATACGTACTGTATCGATATATTGATCATATTTTCTTACTTCTCTTAAAAATGTATACACCAGCTTGCTGAAAAAACAGCAAAAAAACAGACAAAAAAGTCTTAAAGTTTTTCTTCTAGGGATTATTTAAAAGTTACTCAATTTTGGTGCCTCTTAATAACCATATTTTTCTCTCAGTGCTATGGTAACTTCTCGGGGCCAAAGCGAAAAAGTCAGGGGCAAAAAGGAGGACAACGTGAAATGTTGGGAGACGACTGAGAGGGACGAAAAGGGAATCAGTTTGTGCATATTTTAACTCCCACAGGAAAAATTTCACAAGACAGCTACGGAAGTATGACGAACGAGTCAGAGAGAGATAGAGATAGATCGAGAGAAAGAGACAGAGACAGAGATGAGGGAAAATGGAGATGGCAAAGCTGGGAAAATGGGATGAGATGTTGGCCAACAACTGTGACCAAACAATGTTGAAGCTTTGATGAACCTTAAAAGACAACAACAATGCATTCCCACAGCTGCAGCGAGGGAATATGACAAAATACATAGAAAGGAAAAGCGGAGCATATACATATATATAAGTAGAGTGTGTGTGGGTGTATGTGCATGGCCAAAGGGGCGTATGAGTGTTAAAAAATGCTCCACTCCGGATGAACTGAAGTTGTACTGGGCTTTGCGTGTTTCCCTTTGTATTTCAGATGTATTTTTTGTGCTCTTTTTTCCCCGAGTGTAACTGGGGGGCCCGGGGTGTTGACGCGTCACTTTAAGCAAATGGTGATGAATGCGTTGTCGTTTTGGGACTGAAGGAGGAGCAGAAAGCCCCCAGGAGATCCCAGCATAGCCGAGAGAATATTGGCATATTTTATGCAATACAAGGTCTCAATAGTTTTGAGGTTTTCGGGCAGCAAGCAACCATTTTCAACGATTTTTCAATTAATTGTCAAGGGGTTTCCTTTTGAGATTGATAAACTAAAAGGTTTTTCTTACAGGAAAGCAAGCCAGAAACATGGCCAAGACCGCAAACCTCTCGAACCCACCTCCCCATTAATTGATATATATATACAGGACACTCTCTAATTTGGATTTATGCCGCCCAAGTGTATTAGATTCGGCAAGAAATCACAGCTGTCACATGTAAATAATGTCGCTTGCATATTTATTACGAATGCGCTTTTGGAATGCATCAATTTGCCACACAAATAATAGTTGGGTTTCTCTTTTTTCAGGGTTTTAAATTGTTAAAGAGCTTGTGACATTTGGATTTATCTGTGGTTTCCGGGCTTCCCTTTTTTCCTACCCTCTGGGTGTGTGTCTGTGTGTGTGTGTCATCATGTCCCCAGCTGGGACTGGCACAAAAAAGTTATTCTGCTATCGTTATAATTGATTAATTAAATCTTGCTGGCAAGATTGAGCAGGACACACGCAGGAATGAAATACAAAGCACAAATTTTATACATATCAAATAAAGGAGTTGTGTATATATGTGCAGAGAGAGAAAAAGTATTTAAATAATATTTTACAATATTTTTTCTGGACTTTGTGAATTTTTCTTAACAAAACAAAACAGTTTAAAAAGTTTTAAATGAAGTAATCCCAGCCGTAAAATATAAATGAATATTAAAACCCCAGTAATATCATTTAATGCCTTGATAAAATCCAAATATAAAAAACAAATAATAACAGCTTCAACTTGAACCCTTTTTGTTTTTTATTGCCTCATGAAAATGTCAAATTTAAAGTGCTTGCTATTTTTCCCATGTATAAATATAGCATATATATATTTTTTAGATGTATGTTGAACAGACTGAGAGTTGCACATTTTGCTGGCAAAAGTTAAGCAAAAGTTGTCGCAGCTGAAAACTTTTTATAGCAAACATTTTTTGGCTCTCACTGGCTGAGAGCTGCTGCTGCTGCTGCTACTGCTCCAGCTTCTGTTTTTTTGTGCTGTTGTTTTAACTTTACATATATTTCCGTATGTACGAGTTGAATTCTCATGCTGCTCACTTGTCATGCTGTCAATTGGCAAAAGCGACTGACAAGGAGCCGGCTTCTCAGAGCGAGAGTCGTAGTCGGAGTCGGAGCCCTCGACCCTGGCCCGGAGTCATTCCGGGATTTCCAGCAAAAGGACTCCGTGCGATGCCCACCCACTCGCATCGCAATGGCACATCACATCAGCCAAGAACAGTCGACGTCGTCAGACTGATATGTCATTACTTATATGGGCACTTGAAAAGTTTCGAGTGAAATGTGCGGCAGTTGGGAGGGAAAATCCCCCTCGCAGATAGCGTTGGAAAATTCTGTATTTGCAGATAACTCCTTTCCTCTTCCTCTCTTGCACGTTAAATATAATCAGATTAATAACTGTAAACACTTGTTCAGAGGTGGGAGCAAAGCAGGTATAACTTTCCACCTTAGATTGGATTTCGCTGAAGTTGAGTTATTGCCAAACGGAAATCGATCCTCGGCACTCATTACAACGTCAACCGGCACTTTCCCCAACCCCCTGGGGATTGTGATTAGTGCTGGGGCTTCGGAAGGTGGGGGAATGTATATCCAAACTGAACGGAGCTTGATTGATTTATATTCACCTACGGATATGCCAGGAAACACACACCCAGAGTGCGCAGACTGCAATCGAATCCTGTTTGCAGTCAGTTAACTAAGGTGAAAAATGAGCTGGCAAATGTCCAGGGAAGTTCGCTTCATTCTCTTATACACTTGGGTAATAAATCTAAAGGAAATGGTGACTCTTGAATAGATTTTATCAAATTAGAATATTGGATTTAGAGGGAAGAATATCGCTGGGTAAAATTCATTCCTTAGTTTAAAATATTTTCTCTACTGTTTCCTTTATATTTATTAAATAATTTCTATAAATTATACTTTTAAAAATTATATTTAATTAAATTTAAAACCTTCTTTAAATACTTCTTCTCTAAACAATTATCGGAAGCTTCTTTAAAGTTCTACTCTTCAATATTTGTATTTATTCTCATTTATTGTTGGCCTGCTTCTCACTTTCATATTTCATAAAATGACAGTTTTTCACGGGTTCGCATTTAAATAGAATTGTTTAAATAATGCCATCGCTGTCATGATTGGCTCCAAATCCCATATGAGACAAGGCCGTGGGGGCTAGCCGCGAAGCCGTAGCGTTAAATAAACAATAAAGCCCCGCACTTAATTAATTGCATTGTTTGGGGCTCTCGAATGCCATTAAATAAATATGGATTTAGTTGAAAAATATGTATTATTTTTAAGCCTGACCGCAAAAGCACCGAAATGCTTGCCCATTAAGTAGAGTGAGTGAGTTATGAGTGTATGTGGGTATACAGTGAGCGAAAAATATATGTCTTGGATAAAGAAATATTTAATTTTGGATAATAAGGATAACGGGGCTATTGAATTTGAACTCTCAGGATTGTAGATATTATTCTGAGGATGATTGGTGAAATAAAATATATATTTTGTATGTTATTTATTTTTACTTTTTAATTTTTTTAATTTAATTTCTCTAGTTTTAAAGTGTTTTAAAAATATGCTTTAAAGTATGCTATGATTTTTTTCTTTTTCGCAACTAGATGTATAATTTTATGGAACATACTTTTCGGCACCTTTCCAAGAGATTTTACGTTCTAAAGACTTTTAAGCTATTTTAGGCTCTTTTAAATTTTTTGTAATTTTTCCAACAGTGTAAAAATGAGTTAACAAGTGAAATGGAAAGAGTTCCTGCATAGATAGGGACAATGCCGCTGATGAGACCTTCAAACTCGGTGAAAAATCGCGCCTGGGTTTGAGGGAATTGATAATTTTAATTAAGCGCTAATATTTTAATTTATTATTATTATGTTGTCAGCCCCTGACGACCTGCCGTGTGTGTGCGTGTGTCCTGTGTGTCTGGTTTTTATGCGAGTCTATGTGTGTCTGACAGATGCAGAACGGGGGGTCGGATGAGTGACGAGTGATATGAACCTGTCAGAAGAGTTGAGTCCATCAAAAGCCCCCATTCTCCTGCAGCAAGAAGCTATTTAATTTTATGAATTATTGATGCATATTGTGTGTGTGGATATTCTCACTCACAGCAGAAGCCAATTAGGCCTGCAGCTACCTCCGTTTTATGTATATTGCATTCGTGTGCGGCTGAGCACCCGATGATTTATAATTACATTCGCCTGACTGGATCGGTGTTTTTCGCATTCGATTCTGATTTATGCGGTCGCTCAACTCGGGATTAGTTTTATTTACACACCATTGGCCCGCACGTCCACACATCCAACCATCCACGTGTGTGCACACACACTTTATGCTGCAGTTCATTTTAATTAAACCACTGACAAGTCATACGCAAATTATTGGCTGCCATATATGTATATGGCATGTATGTATGCACACACACCTGGGCAAGCACATACAGTTATAACCAGCATCTGGTTATAACCACGCATCTGACTTACCTGCAACGAGAGAAGAGAGAAGAATGCAAATTTTAATTAATTAACGAGCCAAGAGCCAAATTAAATCAAATTACTTAGTGCTAGTGTGTAAAAAATGCAACTTAATCAAGTCAGCAATTTATTTTAATTAGTTTTTAAATATATTTGCTTCAATTGAAGCACATTTAATTGGGATTTATGCGTTTACAACACGGAATTTACAAATATTCTTTAATTAAAAAACCATGATTTTTCTTTTGTACAATTACAAATTTATTACAAATTATTCGCCATGAATTCTTCGAAATGTTAATAAATTCGGTGCGAAATCAGTTGAAGAACTCATAAATTCTTTTTAAAAATGCCCAAAAATATGCAATGATTTTTTCGTTGCTGAAATATGCCAATTTTTCTTAAAAAGTTCTTGAAAAATAAAAAAAATTGTGTTTTTATTTATAACAAAAATTAATTTATATTCTCATATTTCGAGCGTGATTTTTCTCTTGTTTAATTACAAATTTAAAAATTATAATTTGCCATTGAAAAGGTAATAAATTTTGCAAAGAAATCAGGCCAGCAATTAATTCCCAAAAATATCAAAATCTCATTATTTAAAAGATCAAGTCTACACATTATTCTAAAGCCTTAATAAATATTCCCCAACTAATCCCAATTAGAGTGCGTTTAGTTGCAATTTAATAGCTTATTTTGTGTGAAATTTAATTTCACATCCAATCAGCTGGCAAAGTTCTTTTGACTTTGCTTTCCACAACTTTGATATTTAATATTTGTCCCGCCACTTTTCCAGCTGCAATGCTTTCTGGATAAATACAGGATAAAAGGAAAAGGGAAATGGGGGGAAAAAGGAAAAGCCACGATGGTTTACGAAAGAAAATCGAATGAGCTCCAGCCGTCGACGACGGCTTTTGCGGCAAAATCAATGACACAATAAATATTTGTGCAGTCCTTAACCGTCGAGTATTTAACAAGACCAAGGCTTTTTATATATATATTTATAAACTTATATATATATAAATGGGGGGAGGTTAAAATAAATAGAAAAACTTTCGCTAGACCAGGATATTTCAATTTCATTTCCTCTTTAAAGTTTGAAGATTACAGATGGAGTTTATTTCTGAGTTTAAAAAAAATATAGAGAAGAAAATATTATTAGAACTCCTTTACCCTTTATTTTCTCAATTAAAAAACCTTATTTTAAACTTCTTTATTACAAATTTAATGTTAAATTTCCACAGTTCTCCCTTCTAAAAAAATATTAAAGCATCCCATTGATACATATAATATGCAATCAATATGTCTATATTTCAAAGAAAGCTCAGGTGGCTTACAAAAACATCTTGCTGCTTATATTTAGGCCAGCTTTTTGCTTGCTTTTTCAACTTAAGTAGGCCATGGCAAGTGTCCATATGCGAATGTGTGCGACTGTAGAGCGCATGTTTATTGCACTTTGGGGAATACAAGACCCAGCTCAACCCAATTCGGCTTCTTGGGCCGCTTAATGTGGCAGAAAAATGTGTAAATTTACGTCGAAGCGAGCTCTGAAGTTTTGCCGGCTGCCTGCGTTTTTTTCGGGGTTTATTTTTTCGCTAGATCCTGGGAGTCTCCGGCTTGTCCCCAAGTAAATTGAAAAATGTAGCCGGGGCAAAAGTGTGGCAAGTGAAATAAAAATGGCAAATGGCCAGAGAGATATAAGCAATGAGCTCCAGGATTACATGAAACTAACTTACTGTGTGTGTGTGTGTGTGCGTGTGTGTGGGCTGGGGTATTGGGTGGAAAACTGACATGTCGAGGACTCTAAATTACTTTGCTCCAGGAAAATCCAAAAGATGCAGTCGGTGGGGTTGCGAATCAGGGGGATATATTTTAATGGCAGCATAAAACGCATTGCATTGTTGCCGCTTGCGAGTCGCGCATTCAAACCGCTCAGGATCAGAAATCATAACAAATCATTGCCAAAAACAAAAAAACGAGCAAGTAATAACTCAGCTCAGTCTGAGAGACACAGTTCCCATTGTATTCTGATTTTTATTGCTCATCACCGGATGGAGTAATGGGCTTTGGCTTTGGCTTCGGCTTCGAGCTCTAGTTTGCAAGTTGAAATTATAATTTAAGGACCAAAAATCAATTTAATAAGCACTAAATATTCTTAAATTTAAACAATCCCTGGTTTAGCTCTCCATTTCAACCTCTGTTTGTTTTAAGCTTGACTTGTTTTTTGCCAGAACCTCCTCTTTTTCCCGCTTTGTTTAGTATTTCCTTTTATTTCCCGGAAAAACCAACTGCATTGGTTACCCATCTACATCTACGGAAATCACAAATATCATATGCGAAAAATCTGAGAACGTTGTTTATGTGATTTATGCGCCAAAAAAAAAAAAAAAAAAAGGAAAAAGGGAGCAAAGTTGTTGGGAGTTGCTGCTGCTGAAACTTCGCAGTTAAAAGCGCTTCAACAATGTGGCAAATGAAATGCACACGGAATTCAAACAGACAAGCTGCAGGAGGGGAGCAGATGTGGGGAAAAGCGGGGCGGAAAAAAAGGGAAAACAGGGTAAAAATGGCACGGTTTTCCCAGGCAAATTTTCGGGGTATTATGGCGTTGCACTGGGGGCGCATTACCAGCGTGTTTTTTTCCATAAATAAACACGCAATTGTGGCATTGGGAATTTCCGTAAGATACTCAATTCATTTTTGTTTCCAGCGAAGCCTGTTAAATCGAGTCCCGGGCAACAATTATATTTTAATTGCATACATTTTTTTGTTGCCCCCTTGTTCCTTGTCGCCTTTTGTAACGTTTCTGTCAATCAGCGGCAGGCAGGCCAAAAGTTTTTCAATTTTGCAGCAACAAATAGCTAACAATTGGTGTTTATACACACACACAGAGAGAGAGACTGCCCTGTCCCCTCGATTCAATCAATATGGAACACAATTGGTCCATTCACACGCCCATTTCCTTGCCGCCAGCCCTTGGCCAGAGCAGCGAACTCAGTTCGGCCAACTTTGGCTAACAAAAAATTAATTTAAAAACTTATTTCAATACCAAAAAAAAGAGAGAAAGAGCCCCGATGGAGTGGCGAGGGGGCGCGTAACATTTTAATAAGATTAAAATGAAAATGTTGTAACAGTTTGGCACAAAAATCGAAGAAGAAGCCATCCGACCATCTCTTCCCTTCACTTTCCCGTGTTGTGTTTGATTTTCGATTATAAAATCGTTTTAGGGTCATGAAACTCAAAGGCAAAACGACATTCAATTCGCTTTTCAATTTACAGCAACACTCGCTGATACAAATTTAATTTTTCATCTTGTGTGCTGGTTTTTTATACATATTTTCCCAGCTTTTAGGCCAAAAGGTTAATCAATTTATTTTTTTGCTCTTCTTTTTTTTAATGTTTTGTCAATATAAATTCTGCGTTTGTTTTTCTTTTGCAGAAATAACAACATTTTTAATATGAAATTTTGTGGCTGATAACTTGATTTAATTACGATTGAATTGTTTGGTTAGTGAGGAAAATTTGTTTGTGTTGGGAACGGTGACATTGCAATAATAATTGTGAAAATTACTAACGAAGTAATTGCTATGCGTAAACAAAAAGATTATTATTTTAATTATTTTTTCTGACTTTGAGGCAATCAAGGGAATTTTTTGTAAAAGAATAATGTAGTTTATATTTGATTTTACATTTGTTACCTTTTTTTTATTATTTTAATTTAATTTTCTCCTTAATAAATATATTTATTTAACTGACAATTAAGATCCCATAAAATAAATTGTTATTTATTATTTGCCAGATCTTAGGAATCAATAAAAATTCCCTTAACAAAGCTATATGTATTCCTTTCACTCTCTAAGCCAGAGTAACTAATTCTCTGGCGAAAAAGAAGAGGAAAAACTATAGTGCAACATTTGTTACACATCCAATGGAGCAGCTAGCTAGCAGCTCCTTGAGGGGAGGCGTCGCTTAAGGACTTCAGGGATGTAGCCGAATGCCACATGCCCCTAAAGTATTACGACACAAAAATGGCATTGCAGCGGCGGGGGCGTGACAGCCAGAGGAAAAATCCAAATAAAAAAAAGGAAAACCCGCCAGCAAACCAAACTAAAAATACACAAAAAAGGAGAAGAAGGAGAGTAGTAGCACAACATAAAAGCTGAGCGTCTGGGTGGAACTTTAGTGCTAATGTTGGCGGGTTTCCCGCACCCAGTTTTTCCTTCAGTTTTCCTCAAGCATTTTTCTCCCAGCACTTGTGCACACTTTTGGCATAATACAACAAAATTGATTTGCCGCATGCATCATTATCAGCAATGTCGTCATCATGCTCACCCACACCCACGTCTTGCACTGCACTCGAAGGTCCTGGGGATCCTTTCCCACACACACACACATTTGCAGTCAATGCAATGGCGCTCATTCATTCAACGTTTTGCAACTCATAAGAAGCAGCAATTGAAGCATCATTAGCTGCAAGTTTTCCCTCAATCCTTGGCCTCTGCTCCCCCACAGTCCCACGCTGCGTATGAGTAATGTATGCATGCCATTTACATTGATTTGTGGCGGAACGTTGACTGTACACCAACCGAAGCACTATATATATGCACATATATGTGTATACATCCTTACTATGCTGTGGAAACTTTCTTCTAATGCTTCAGTCAAGTGGCTCAAAGTGGGGCATCGATGGGTTTTCAGCTTAACCAAAGGCATCAATTATGGTGAAATTTCACTGAAATTTTCACTGAAATTTGTGCAACGTTTTAGCTTCACTCGCAGCAATTGAAAAATATTTATTTCTTTAAAACTTTGACTGAAGCTAAAGTTTAGGTTTGTGTCGATAATATTGGGATTTCTCGACTCCTCACTGTGTGCGTTTTTATTTCTCTTTTTTTGTATTTACAAAGGCGTTTCTCAGCGATGGCAAAAATAAATTCAATACGCAGGGTTAGGAGGGTTGGAAAACGAAAGAAAAATAGAGCAGAGTCTGCGAAATAAGCAGATGCAAAGACAGGCACAGGGCGAAAATCTTGGGAAAAAGTAGAGGCTTTAATGGGAAATATACAAATACTATTAATTTTTTAAAGAGAAATGAAGATATGAGCTTAAATTTTTACAATTTAAATTCAACCTAAACTAACTCTAAATTATATTTTTTATTTTTTAGTATATATTTTTCTTCTCCTGTATTTCTTACATATGACCATGTTTTGGTTCTAGATCTTAGCATACATATGGGTTAGCTTAGCTGCTGATGCTGATGCTGCTGTGTTTCTTCTCCTACGCTTTTGTGGGGGCCGTTGTTCCATGACGTTATCACGTACGCTAATGCGACAAAAGCGCAACGACGAGCAAAATGTTTTGAAAATTTACTTAGCCCCGGCTTCCTGGCTCGCCTGCCTCAGCTCCTCCTCTTTTCCTCTTGTGGCTTCGACAGCCAGCGTCTTATGCCTTTGTGCCCCGGCTCAAGGCGCTCCTTCTCCTCGTGTATGTGGGTGTTTTTTACTCCTTGCTTTATTTGCATTCCTTGGGCCACATCCGCTCGTCGTTTCCTGGGCGCTTCTTTAAGCGCAAAATACTTTTCCGCTGCTCGAGTGGCAGAAAAATGAAAATAATATTTTTTGGGGCGCGTGCTTTCTGGCCATGCGGCACACGCGGCGTATACGTAACGTCGCGCTCAGGTTAAATGCTCCACACACATATACATGCAAGTACGTACGTGCATGTAAGTACAGTAAGGGTCATAAAAATAACACTTAGTGGGAAGTACAAATGCTTTTGTTCCCAAGATCTTTAAAACGTTTTAGAGCTTTGGTGAATTATTTTGTGTTGCCAAAAGTCTGAGACACTTTTAAGGGTTTTTTTTAGGAAGAACAGCTAATACGTTATTTTCGCTAATAAAAATTAAGTAAAATATATATTTAAACTACAATTTTCTATTGTTAAAGAGTATATAAATAACTTGCTATGCATTTACGCCCTCAAAAAAGACATTGCATATTTTTAGACAGATTTTTAAACGGTTTAAAAAGATCTAAAATTCAGTTTTTGTTTATTTACTTTTCTTAATCTTCAAACTAATTTTTATTAGCTGCTATTTTGACCCTGGCTGTTTGGCAAAAGCCCCGAAAAATCCCACAGAACCGCAAATGTACAATGCAGGCAGGGCCCGTCCTGTTCGCTGTTCTGTTCTGGTTTGGTTTGGTTTGGCCTGGTCTCTGGTTTGGTTTGGTTTTCGAGGTTCGATGTTCTCGGCTCAGGTGTGTGGTGTATGCGGTTGCCATAGGGCAGGGGGCAAAGGGGGGCGTGGCAACGCAGCGTGATGTGTTTATACATTTCGTGAAATGACAGAAATTGAATAAAATTTATGCGTTTTACGCGACGCAAGGTGGTAAGCAACTGCATAGGCGCAGCCCAAAAAAAACCAAAAATAAGAAACAAGAAAGTTTCCGCATAATATTGGCGGTGGAAAACCTCCACCCACCGCCGTTTGCTGTCACAATTTTGGTAGATGAAATATGTGCGAAGGTCGTTTGATGTTTCCTTGCTCTCGAAATGTTTTTGCCCTTTTTTGCAGTTGCTCTTTTCGAAAGAGTTGACAGCGGTTTTTGGTTTTTTATGGAGGGTATATGACGGGTATATTCAGGGTATTTTCCAGGTTAAATGCATAACAAGGAGATGCCAACCATTTGGGAAATATGGCAAGTACACGTTTCACGTCGAAGGAAAAACAATGAAGTTTTGTGGGAGTTATGAAGAAGTTTTTAGAGCAAGTTTGTAGGCACTTTAATTTTATTTATTTTTTTTTCCTTTGTAAGGCTTTCTTTTAAATTCACAACCTTTTTCTTAAAATATCACCACAGTTTTGCCTCTAAAAATAACATTTTAAATGTCCTGCCACTGCCTTTTCATTTTACTTTAAAAGTTTCTGGAATTTTTGACAGCTTGAGCTAGGATTTCTTTTTCCCGCCCACTCGTTAAGGACCTCTGAAGGCCACAGCTTTTGGTCAAGTCCTGCAAAAGCGTTAAAGTGCCACTCCCAAAAAAGAAAGTATAAAAATCTGTGACCCTGACGCGATGACAGCTGCCGGAAGAAGCCGCTCGCCGCTCGCGACCGCATGCCATAAATGCTTAAATGAAATTAACGCAGGAACTACAAGGAAACCGAAAAGGGAAACAGGACGAAGACTAAGACGAAGACTAAGACGAAGACGGAGCAGCACAACCCGTTGGCAGAGAGCTTAAGTTATGCAAAACGCTGGGCGTGGCCGGCTCACAATGGACTGCAAATCAGGATAACTGCCCCGGGGAAGTAGTAGAACATGGAACGGGGAATAGGTGCGGACAATGGCCAAGCCAGGTTGCCATTGTCACTCGGCCGGGGCTCAGGGCAGAAAGCCCTGATTAATTGGCGCTATTTATAATTAAATTGCGTCCTAAGCTGTAATCACTGTTCTCTTAGTCCTTCTCGGTTGCTAAGCCCGTTTCCTTTGGGCCTTACTCAAAGGATGGGCCCTGGCTACATCAAAAGCGGCAATATAATTTAACCCACAAACGAACATTCTCTGCTGATTCAATTAATGCCTCGTTTTAAAGCCTGGACCGAGGCTCTAGAACAGATGCGAAATGTTCCTGACAAGGATATTTGCCAAACAGGATTTCCAGGCATTTGCAACCGACTAAACAAATGCAAGAAACTCCTCCAGCAGAAGGAACGGGGGAGCTAGCATTTGTAAAATGTATTTTATTTGCTAAATGCATGTGCTGTACTTTAAAACTCAAATAGTGTAAACATTTGAGAAGCAAAGATACACTTGGCAGGAGAGTAAAGTTTTCTTTTAGCCATTTTACAAATTAAAAGTGAGGAAACCTGAATATATTCAAGATAAAGTGTTTGCTTAGGAAGTAGGGAATATCTTTTCGTGTTAGAATTTAAAATTTTAGTTTATAAAAACTTGAAAACTTTATACAATTATTTGGGGAAATTATGTTTAATTATTTTTTAAATTAATTTAACTATTTAAAAATTCATAAAAAAAAACCCTTATTTCCTATTTAATTTAAACATACTACTAAAAATTTCCCTAAAAGTAAACCCCAGTTTCTCCAGACTTTTAGCACCCACTGTGAGCTCCCTTTTGGACATTTCCGCTGTCCTTTGCTGTATCCTGAAATCGGGACTCTTGTACTTGTAATGCCAGAAACAACAACAAACACAACAAAGAGAAGGATAAGGGAGGCGCATTTCAAATGCAAATGTGTTTGTGGTGTAAATGCAATTTTACAAAATTTTATATAAGCCATGGCCAGGCAGCTTCGCCGCTCCGCTGGTCCTTCTCCGTGCACAATGTGCATAAAATTTCCAGGATTTACATTTTAAAAACGCACAAAAAGCTGTACGAGTCGAGGGTGTAAAATTCTATGGGGGAGAGGAAAATTCTAGGGGGAAAGGGGAAAAAGAAAATGCTGCATATGTGTCTGGGCTTGGGTGTTAGTTTGCAAATGCGGTTTTAACGCTTTGGCGATGGCGACTGCGCGAAGACATTTTCGCCAAGCCAAACCAAAACCCCGACTGCAATTTGGCTAAGTGCGTGGGGAGTGGGCTCTCCGCTTTTCCCGCCTGTGCAAATGAAAATGCACACTACGTGAGTGCATGTGTCTGAGTTTTGTGGCAATCAGTGCCAGACACACATGGGCTTTAGGCCTGGTCCAGAAATGTTTTGCCTACTTGGGGCTCCCAGCTTCACTTGGCACTCGCCGGTCGGCAGGCGGCAGTCGGCACTTGGCAGCTGGCATATGGCACAAGGCCGCATAAATCTACGTCTCCTTTATTACGAGCTTTCGGGCATTTAAATAAATTTCAAAGCTTTGGCCCAAAACTGATTTACGAAAGGCGGTCGGAGCGGAGGCAGACAGCCTCCGTTTAGCGTTAAATGTGCATAGTTTTGTCTGCGGCAGCAAACTAACCACGTGAAAGTCGCCCTCGGAAACTAATGCAGAGCAGAGGGAGCACTGACACTGACAAAAAAGTGGAGAGGAATCAAAATAAAGGGGAAAAAGTGGGGTAAGACTGAAAATATATAGAACAAAATAGGATTTTGCAAGGAATTAATAGCACAGGCACTATATAAATCTTTAAAAAATATAATTAAATAAATTCTAAAACCCTTTTTGGGATGATTAAATTATAACCTAATAATATCTCGCAGTGCATCAGCCAAGAGGACGTGCAACATGACAGGCTGAAGTTGAGTGGTCCACACCCGCACACACACACACAGACTCACAGTTACAGGATGCAGCTGCTGGACTTGCGACAGATACAGCTACAGGCCGGGACACAGATACAGATAGAGATACAGATATACGGATACAAAGACCGCAGCCAGCTGGGCAGGCTAACTGAGTTAGAGCTGCCGAAAGTTCGGGGGAAATCCAAGGGGAAGAGCTCCGGAAAATGCGGGAAATGAGGAGGCAAGTCGAGTCTCGAGCTGAGGGCAAACAAGAAATGTAAAGAATGCCACTGACAATGTACAAAGTGCAAAACTAATTTTACAGAGTGAACAGAAGGACGATAGCAACAGCCGTCATCGTGACGGCAACAGTGTTTGTAGTGTTTGTGAACAAGAATCCAAATCCATCATACGCCCTGTGGCAATGCCTCGTTTCTTCATTAGCCCCCATCGAAACCTGTGGCCAGAAGACACTTAATCATAAAAGCAACTTCAATTATAGCCAAAAACTACGATACAATTTGTGCATCTCAAAAATGCAGCTTACAATCGGTAGGAAGTCCTTCGGACCCTTCTCCATTTGTCAGGATATTTCCGAAAATGTGCTGTAAGCCGATTTTCCGGCAAAATGTCATGCAATCTTGGCCCTTGGGTTGATTACTTTGTTTGCCATTTGATTTGGGGGTCCTTTACCTTGCATTTTGAGTTCGTTTTGAGGGAGGCGATTTCGGATTTTGGTCTTGCCCCAACACTTAATTGCTTAGATTTGTTTAATTTAAGCCGATTATACACGACCACAATTTGTTAAAAGCCTGCTCTCTATTGTGAGTGTTTGCATGGCCAGGTGTCGAGGCTATTATCCATTAATCGATACTGCGTTTCTATGGGTTGTTGGAGAAATTTTTTCCCAGAGAGTTTGCACTTGTAAAAAGGTTTTTATATTATGAGAAAGAGGAGAGCTTATCGTCCTGAAATATATTATTACTTTATATTATATATTACTCTAAAAATAAATACAATAAGTTGTATTTAAATAAATTCTTAGCACAAAATCTAAGCTTCTTTTGATTTTAATTTTTTATGGTGTACACCTACAATACCCAAAAACGTTGTGAACCTTAACCTTATCGAACACCCTGTCAATGGCCGAAATGGCATGGAGGAAAAGTGGCAGGGAAAAAAAAAAGTTTGGGAAAATGTAATCAAGCACGTAACTTGCACAAATTTTCTGCACTTTTGCTGAAGCCAAAAGCGGCAAAAGCCCCCAGGCCAACCGGCCCACACACCCCCCCACACACACACTACGAGAAGCATGTGGACGGTGGCAGACACGCACGCCTGAGTGCGGCACACCCACACACCACACACCACACACACATAAAGATACTCCCACACAGATACTGGAGGTGCCATCAAAAAGATTGCCGGCTGCCTGTTTGCTCTTGTTGTTATTGCAATCCTTTTGACTATGAACTTCAGATGAAAAAAAATACAGATGAAAATCGAACAGGAAAAAAGATTGTTCCCCTCCATCGGATCAAAATACAAAAAGTCAAAAGAAAAGTTAAAGACTTTAAAATCCGCCTCGGGACAAAGTGATTGAGCGTGTGTCGCTGTGAGAGCAGAGAATTTGTCAAAAAACTTGCCAGGGAATTTTCCAGGGGGGGAGGAGGGATGACTCTACGGAAAATACTGGGGACGACAGGTGAATGCACTGGAAAAACAGTATTTTTTTTTTAAATTTCTATTTTCGAATTTAAAAATTAAGAGGGATTTTTTGTTATAGAGTTGAGAGGATATTGGTCAAATTAAAGCAAAAGTCCACACTAGAGGTAAATCGTTATCGAAAATATCGTATTTTTCTTTTATGTATGTTATTTATATCGATGAATATTAATTGAGTTTTAAAATATTGGATAATATTCTAAATATTTATTATTTTGTAATGCTTTTCTTATGAAATTAGGAAATTATAACTTACATTTATCGACAAATATCGAAGTATATCGATATTTTATGCAATCCCTTTGGGAGAAGCCTACCTTTGATCAGATCTTGATGGCTTTTTGACATAAGGTCGTCTAAATTATTATTTTTAATTTAATCCCTCAGTAGAGTTTAATTTAATTTTCCCGAGAAACCTTCCCAATTTCTCTCAGTGCAAGATAGAGTAATATCAGTGACTGCGGGTGGTTCTCCTTAAGGGGGGGGTAAGGTATTTAATTTTTTTTTTCGTAATTTTTTTTTTATTTTTTATTTTTAAGGCCTCATATCTTAAGAATATTGTGTCCAAGTTTTACATCGATCATGGGAAAATTGACGAAGTTATGCAGAGTTGAACGAAGGTCAGTTGGTCTTAAATGCATGAGAATCACAAAGTTTAAAGCGCTCTCCTGAAAAATTCAATTTTTCAAATCGGTGTACACGATTACAGAAAAACTACTGGACCGATCGATTTGAAATTTGGCACACACATTTTTTAACTAATTCCTCAGGTATTCACGTTGGCCTTTTTTTAATTTTTAATTTTTATATATTTTTAAATTAAGAAATAACGTTTTTTTTTAGTCAAAAATCGGGGTTTTGACTTCAAATTTTGATAAAAAATAGGGAAAAAATTTTAAAAATAAAAACGCTTCGTGAATACCTCGGGACACTTATCCTTTAATGAATGAGGTATAATTTTTGTAGATCGGATGATCCTGTGGACTGTTAGGATGTACACCGCAAAACAACTTTTTTTGGAGGCGACTCGGGAGATTCCCTATAACTTCTCTACCTCTAAATATTTTTCAATACAAAATGTATCAAAAATTATTCAAATGTTGTTCTATTATACGGTATTTAATTCATTAAGCTAACTTTAGCCGTTCCGCCACAATAATTTTTTAAAAAGTGGCCTTTTTTGCACCGAATTAACCTTACCCCCCCCTTAATAGACTCGTGGCTTGCATAGTCTCATGTCCCGCAAAAGGCGCACGAAAAATCAAATGAAATTGATCCCCCAGACAAGGCGGAATGAAGAAAAGGAGAAGGGAGCCAGAGAAAGCGGAGTCAGAGGCGGAAATCAAAGGCAGAGGGCATCCTTTTGCCAAAAAAAGCAAAAAGGAAATCGCAGACATGATATGAAATTATTTGTCAACGCCGAATGCCATTTTCAACAACTCTCCGAACATTTCATTTCGTTTTCATTCTGGCAGCCGGCTTCGAGTGCCCCAAAAAGTCGGCGGGAAAATGGAAAACGAGGGAGTCAAGTCGCTGGAAAGCGTCGTAGTAGTCGTCTCTTCTCCTTGGGCCTTCATTTTGCATTACAGCTCCGCCTGCCAGCGGCCAGACATGCAATGACAACCATCGCAGAAAAGCGCTGAAACTTTCTGATTGCTTGCAAATGTTTTATTAGCCTGATTTTCCCCGAAAGAGAAAAGGCAGGGAAATTCAAGCTCCGCCTTCTACCTCTTCGTTTTTTTCCTCAGTGATATGTGTGCATATTATGAGATGTGGAACAGGATAAACAACTCGCACACAAAGGTGAAATGGGATTTGCCAGCCGAAAGCCAATTCCCCATATGAGGTTTGAGGTCTTAACCCATATTATCAGGCATGTGGATCGAGGAGTGAAACCCTTCTTGAGAATCTACTTAAATCGGAAAACAAATAACTATTATTGAAGAGAATTTCTGAATACTTTAGGAGCATAAATAATCTCTTGAAATTGAGATTTGGATATAAAGGAAATTATTTTCCAGAAGTTAATAAAGAAATGAATTTCTTCAAAGCGGAATCAATGAATTTGTAAAAACTCATGCCTCCTGCTACTAAGCTTTTCGTGTGACTCAGCTTGCTCTTTCTCTATTTTTCTTGAAAATCCTGAGAATCTGATCTGCAGGCTGCTCATTAATTTCGTCTATTTAGGAAAAAGTTTTTGCTGCTGCTTGGAAGTTTTTTAAGTGGTTTGCGGTTTATCATTTTTGGTTTTTGCCGGGAACGAAAATGCAGCTGGCCTCGGTGCGCTTTTCCTTGCCTCCTGTTTTCGACCCTTTTTCCCCCGTTCTGCTCTGCCGCAAACAAAACTCGGCGCAAACAGGAAATAACGGTAACGCTGCTTCATTTCCGCTTTTATTAAAACATACTTTTCACGTTGTACCTTATCCGCCAGAGTCGTCGTTTCGTCCTTCTTGAATTTCCCTCGCATTTTCCTTGCCTTGCCAGCCGCACTTTCCCTGCCCTCTCTCCGCCCCGTTTCTTTGGTACTTTCAGACTGTGTCTTACCGCTGTTTGCTGCGGGCTTCAGGTTACCCTTTCGAAAGAAAAGGATTTAGTTTCAAGGGGTTAAAACTGTAGCTCTTTCTTTAAGTCTTTTTTTTTTAATATTTAAAACTTTGAATTTAACAAACATTTTCCTGAGTTGAAAACAGATTTTCCCTTCTTGAATAAAAGTATGCGTAAATATCTGTAAATATAATATTTTAAAATAAAATGCCAAAACAATATTCTGCCTTCTTTAAACTCAAATTGTCTAAAATATATCCTTGAAACCCCCCAACCTTACCCTAGAAATCCCTTTAAAGTCCCAACCAATCCACAATTAATTCCCATCTCAATTAGATCTCCACCGAGGGCGACCTGAAAGTGTATTAAGTATTCATTCTGGCCGAAGGAAAGTTTAGTTCCCTGGTGTTTTATCTCTTTGCGTTGTTGTCGCTCTTTGCCAATGTTGTTGTAGTTGCATTTTCCACCCCTTCTCCCCCTATCCCCACCGCAGGTTGCAGCTTGTCACTTCCGTTAGCCGCCCGCAGATTTCCACCAAAGGAAACTACTTGTGCCCAGAGTTTTGGGTCCTACTATCTAGTATTTATATATATATATTTTTTATCCTAGCTGCGGCTGGGCCAGCGGATGCGCTGAACCATCTTTTTAGAGGTGTAGGCAGTAGGGAGGGGTGGTGTTTTTCCGGGGGGATGGAGTTTTCCCAGAGTGAAACCGCAGCTACGCAGCTAGTTGAAAGTAGCCAAAGGTAATTAATTTTGTAGCTGCAAACTTGGTCGCCGGCGGATTCCGGTCGCCCAGCTTTTGACAGTCCCGCGCGTTTTCTCTCTGCAAATGGATTTCCCATTTTCCATCTTGCCTTTTCCCCCTGCCTGATCCCCTTGCATTTTCCATTTACTTTAGACTGAAGGAGTGGCAGCATCTCCTCAAATGCAAGTGCGATTTGCCATATTTTTTTGCTTCCCCTTTTCCATCAGGTGGAAACTCTCCCTCCCACTCTCTCCCTCTGTGCGTGTGTCTATTAATTTTCTTGGCTTGCAGCGGCTGTGGAAAAAGGCAACGCGACCGCGCCCACTTTTTTTCGAGGTGGGCGTTTGACAAAGGGGCGGTGATAAATTGCCAGCGGAGCTCTGAGGATAATGGTATCTTTAGGGAAGTGCACAGTTCGAAAAATGATATCGGTAGGAAAAGGAAAATAAATCTTTCAATTTAAAGGAGATATTTCTTTTGTGAAAGAGTAAAGAAAATTATGAGCAGATTTTGGAAACAGGAATAAAAGGTTTTAAATTGGTAATAAAACAATTTAAACAGTCATAATTTCTATTTATTCAAATTTGCACCTACAAAAATAGGATTTCTTAGTTGTTTTTCTTAATATTGTTTTTGTTTTTAATGATTTGAAATTCTACATTGCTGCTCATGAAACGATCCTTATTCCTTATGTATTTCATAGAAAAATTTAAAATTTAATTTGATAAATATCCCAATTTTCAGTGTCTGAAAATTGCGCTTCATCTGCTGCCCTTGGCAACGCGTCTAATGGAGCGTTTGTTTTGGCTGCGTTGATTTTGCATTTTGGCCAAAGAAGAGCGGGCGGCGAGTCAAAGCCATTTGAAGAGCTGCAGGTTGTTTGAATTATAAATTTGATTTTAAAGAGCAGCCGACGCAGGCCCTCGAGTAACAGACAAATTAAATTGCACCACCAACTGGTGCTCCCGTTTAAGTCCTGGGTCTTAACCAGCTCAGTTCATCCGATTTGAACGCTAACCTCCTTTTAAGCCGGCCAGGTTCGAGGTGCAAAGGCCATGCCAGGACACTCGGGGACGCGTTAAAGTCAAAAGTTGTACGGACTATCAAGTGTTGCCCCATGTACGTACAATGTACAGCGTACGGAGTTTAGCGTACACGAAATGAAAACGAAACGAAGTTATCAGGGAAACACCAGGCACAAAGCCATTACGATTGTCCAACAACTGTCTCCTCTGGCTCCTTGGAGCGACAAGTGTTTCGGGGAAGGTGGGGATGGAGAAAGGCATCGTACAGAAAAACGCCCCTTGAGCTGTCTGCACTGCAGTACAACAAAAAAAGAAACGAAATAAAAACTAAATAAGGAGTAACCAGTATTCTTAGTAAGGAATACCCTGTAATTTTTTCAAAAGTAAAATAATTTATTTCGAAAATTATGACAAGAAACTTTAGATATTTCTTGGCCTTTCGGATAAAATATACTTTTCTAAAAGGGTCTAGAATTAAGTGTAAGTACTCCCCTTAACAAAACTTACACAATAAACAGTATACCCTTCCCCTAAGTAGTACCAAGAAAATAGAAAAAAAGAAATAGCCTTGGCCACAAGTCGCCCCCCTTAGACCCGGGGCCAAATGAAATCCTAGTGCGTGCCGAGGCAAACGAGCAAGAAAACAAGACTATTTGGGAGGATCTCCTTGTCGTAAGCCCGGACCGGGCCCAATGTCAAAAGTTAAAACGCAATAACAAAGGCAGACGGACCGAAAGGAAAGTGGAAAATATCTAATCAAAGACGGCGGCCAAAGTCGAAGAAGAGTGCAAAGAGCTCTCTCGGTGAAGCCTTAGAATTGTTTTGCAATCGCCGGGTGAGTTGCCTTCTAAGGACATTATCTGGTTGTGCCTTCTGTGTGTGTCTCCTGCTTGAATTTCCTTGGATTTCCTTGGATTCCATGACCCCACCGCTGCCATCGCTGCTAAGCTGCACTGCAAGGCTTCATAATTTTCACCGCATGTGGTCTGTGTGTTGCAGGCGGCGCCACAGCACGAGTTTCTTTGGTTACGCTCTCTTGAGTTTGAAAATTTAATTTAGCATACACTGAGAGAATTTTGGGGAAAATAAGAGTTAAATTTGTAGGAATTTTGGAATTTTTAAAGGGAAATATTAGTGAATATTTGGGAGTTAATTTGGGAAAAGCCTTGCAGTAAGAAAGTATGTTCTTTCTCGAGAAAACTATGTTTCTTTTATACCTTGATGAAGGTATATATATATTTTTTCGAGTGCCAGAATTTTCCGCTTTGGTTATGCCAGCTATTTGCGGCTGTTTTGTGGCAAATATTCGAGGGTAATTAATCAACTGCCACGCGCATCGGCTCTGCCACCCTGGTTATTCTTCTGCCTCCCACACGGCATTGGCAGGATTCTATTAGGAGCAGCTGTGTCCTGGTACTGGTCCTGCTCCCGGTCTTGGCCTTGGCCAAAAGTTGCTGCTTAAGCCGCTGCAAATCCCCGGGAAAGCTTCGCCCGTCTGCACCTGCCAGGTTACCTGGGCGCGCACACACACAAAAATGTTGCGGAAGAAACGTGGAAAATTCGGAAATTACAGAGTTATGCCAGCTGTCGCAAAAATCCAGAGTTATATAGATTTTTTTTTTGCCACCGCTCACTCAAAGCAGCTTAGCCGCAAACGAAAAAATAATAATAATAATAATAATACGAGAGACAAATCCATACGGGAGAGCTGCCTTCTGCCTCCTGGCTCTTGCATATTTTTCTCGTTTTTATCGAATCTGATTTTATTCGGTTTCCGGCTCGAGCTTGAGTTTGAGCTGGAGATGCCAAAGGATTTTCACCAGAATTTTATGCTAATTATGCCGCTAAGCTTTTTTGGCAACTTTCAAAAGAGTTTTCGGGTCTTAGCGCGAGCGCTGGGAAAAACTTCGCGAGCGAAGCTGGGAAATATTTGCCCAAGACATCTCGGCGTGCTTATGCAAACAGATTTGCGCTGACTGCAGGAAATTAAATCCCAAAACCCATCCTCCTCTTCGAATCCGCACACGTCGGAGTTCTTTATCCGTTCTGCCCGATTTTATATATTTTATTTATGGCCAACTGCTTATAATTTACGTTCCACCGGCATCAGCCGGCCGGCGTCTATGGCATCAACACTTCCGCCAGCGGCGGCGGCGTCGTCGTCGTCGTCTGGCGATACCCCGAGTGTAACGATGCCGGCGGAAATCCACGTGGCGGAATCGTCCAGGATTCAAAAGGAATCGGCGGGGTATAGCCGTAACAATGGCGAAAAAGGATAACAAAAGGCGTTGACTGAATGCCGACCCTGGGATACCCGGTCTTTGAGGGTTTTAAGTAATAGGAAGTTCGTTATATAATTTGAATAATGTGTGGCACACATAAAAAAGCCTTTTAGAATAGGTTGGAGATATTTTAAGATATTTGTTGCTTTTTAAAAAATATTTATCATTTAATTTTTAGTATAGAAAGTAGAAACCCTTAACCATAAAATATTTATAAACAGATCTATTAAGATCTTAATTTTCAATCGGAAATAAGTAGTTATTTCCCCCAAAACCTCCCATATTTCTAATGTAATAAGTACAAATTTAAGTAATTTCCCTGGAAAAACAATATACCCAATTTCCCGACCCAAGTAACGGAGTAAGAAAAGGAGAAAACCTCGAAATAGAAACGGACATGCCTGGGCAGTTTTTGTTGCTGACTGAGCAGCATATGGCAAAAGTTTAAGTAAGCATTATTTATTTTGTATTTTTATTTGTTTGTGGGAGAAGGAGAGTATTCTTCTTCCATTTCAATACAGACTGCGGTCTGCAGCGGAAAAGCTAGGAAATGCCAAAGCACAAAAAAAAAAGAGGCAAGAGGGGAAAATATGAAAAATTGCAACATATTTTCCTTAGCCTCTGGTCGGAGTTAAACTTTTATTTGTTTGCTTCATTGCATGGGCGAGGCATTTTGTGGTTGAGCGAATCTCAAAGTTGCTTTTTCCCACACAGATGCGAGGGGGAAGCTGGGGGAAAAGTGGAAAAAGTGAGCGGAAAAACTAAAACTGCACACAAAGGCGAATTTTGTTTTTGACGCTGCTGCATCTGCATCTTGTATCGGATCGGATCGGATATATATATACATATTATATGCATTTCGGGCTTGGTCACTTGTCTGGCATGTCAATAAGCCGTAATATTTGGAATTTCTCGGCTTCAGAGATATACTACTCGTGCATATGCGAGAAATACTTTTGGCCTGACCAAAAAACTTATTGACTTGCGGCCATCGTCCGAATGCCTGACAGCCACAATTCCCAGGGGCAAGCACTCTGTGGCATGCATCATTGATAATGTATCTGGGCGGGGGAAATCCCAGGCATCTGCATCTGAATCTGAAAACTGCTATGGCACTTGCACTTATTCTGGGCGCACACACTCACCTCCTTCGTCGGTCATCACCAGAATGGTGGTCTCCGGTCCCAGTCCCTCCGGATTGAACACCTGCACGGTCACCTTGTACTGCGTGTATGTCTGCAGATTCTGTATTTCATGACTCTGAAAGCGAGAAGGAGATTTTTGTAGTTCAGTTCAGGGAGTGGGGTGAATCATTTAAAAATGCCGCTTTAAAATGCAAACACTAAATGTACACTGGGGGAAATAATAAGGGAATTCTTTTGGATGAAATGTATAAATTTTAAGATTTACTAAATAATATTTTATTATTATTCTCAAAGCTCTGACTCTGTAATTAATTTATTTACTGACTTTATTGAAAAGCGTATATAGTTCTTTATTTTCCCATTTTTTGTTCAATATTCTTTATTTATTTTATTTTTTTGCTGTGTACTCCACACCAAAGACTTTTCATTTGTTGGCCGTTGAAGGCGCATAACAAAATAAAGTGGAGCACTTCCAGCAAGTGCTTCTCTGCAGCAGCAGCAGCAGCCTCTGGAATCACTACCCCCCGTCCGATTGGCCTCCATCAAACCCCCCTTTCTCCACCCCCCATAGCTGCCCCCCTCTTTCAGCATTGTGCATGCTTGGAGCGGAAATTGCGCGTTGCATACTTTTGTGCGTTGCCGTTGGCAAATATGAAAATTGCAGCACTTAAAATTGATTTGCAGTTGCTGCTGCGTTGATGTCGGTCGGTGCAAAAGGAAATTGAGTTGCTTGGGCAACGAGCAAAGAGTCTTTGCCTTAATTGCCGCCGAGCACACACACATGTGCACGGTAAAAAATAATTTAAAAATTTAATAAAGAAGGAAAAACGAATTTAAAAAATAACTAAATTAGCTTAAGAAAATATAAACTGATTATTTTCTTGGTAAATAAAATAAAAACTAATTAGTAAATAATGTTTAAATGAAGAAAATATTTTAAGCCAAGAAAATCATTCTCGAAAAGGAAATAAGGGAGTAAAAAAAATTTTCTCTTGCCTCTCTTTAAATTTAAAAATTGTTAAAAATATTTTTAAACAAAACATATCATGAAAAATACATTTTAACTATAGTTTTCTCCTCAGTGCACCCATTGGACTTGCCATAAGTGAGTCCGTTTCGGTGGCTTTGTCCGTGAATTTCCGCGAGCAGAGTGCCGGCTGATTAAAGTTTAACCAAAGGTCAAAAGCAGTGCGAAGCCATAAAACAAGCCGCAGACTTAGAGTGCTACGCTAACTAACACACCGCTTACACACACACACACACTCGCCCTCCTTCCCCGTCTCCGCAAATGGTCAGTTGCCTGAGGCGAGCGCAAATTATGTAGCATACATTAGAGCGCCCGGCTTCTCCAGCTGAATTTGTGTACGAGCATCCTGTGTATCTCTCTGTATGTGTGAGTTCGTCTGCGGTTTAACCGCAAAACCAAAGGGTTTTCGACTGTGCGAATCCTAGGCTTGTGCTTAGCAGCGGATTGACTGCCATGCCAACAGCTTAAGTGGCTACTTTCTGGGCTTTTCAGACGGCGCCAGCCACTATCGCAGCAGTTATATGCCCCCGTCGGCAGAGCGTGATATCTTTCTAGTCCTTTAACAGCTGCGGTTGAGAAAATAGCTCTATAAATTCTTGGAAAATCTTTTAGGCCCCCTTGCAGACTCATAAATCTGGGTTACATGTGTGTTTTTTGGAGCTTCCTTGAGGAAAAACTATAAAGAACTAATAAAGAAACATAAAATTAGGCAATTATTATTTAGAAATTAAATGACTTATTTTTCTACCCCCAACTGTCTTCATAACTGGCCGCTGGGATTTAGTGCCTCTGTATATTGTCGGTCGGTCGGTCATATAATTCCATTTTATTTAGTCGCCAGTAAATGAGGCCGAAAATTTACAACTGCTTTTATTTTTATGGTCAGCAGAAAGTTGGAACTGCCCAAGGGCAGTGCTCCGCGTGCCTCATGCCCCTCGTAATTGATATAATGTAATTGATAAAGTTGCCACAACTTGCCGCCATATTGCATAACTTTTGAAAGTGTGAAGCAGTGAGATAAGCATCTAAATATTCCCTTTCGTCCCTGCGTTAATTACTGCCCAGCCAGGGGTTCTGCAAAAAAACGAAAAAAGGGAGCTTTTGGTTGGACAGACAGATGCAAATTTCATCTGTCAAACAAATCCCGAAAGGCTCCTGGAAAAACTCTACGCTTTTCTACAACATTTTTCCCCGCTGAAACCTCTATTTTATTTGCTTTTCTTTTTTGCTGGTCGTCTTGTTCATCAACAATATCAGTGTTTCGTTTTTTTGCACAGTTTTTTGTGCGGAACAACTTCCTTTGAGGTATCGTGTGACTCGACTTTCCGGCTTTTATCTGCGTAAAAGTTGCGAAATTTATGCTTTACGGCGCAGAAATTTTAATTAGAAAATTGGCAAATTTAGCCCTGCAGGGCGAAGCTGGTGAAAAACTGAAATTTTCCACCTCACACGTGACAGCTCAATGCGAGCTGCCCCTGGCCCAAAAGGGAGAGGCGCTAGGGACGGCGCTAAAACGGGGCGTGGCAGGTCGACAGAAGCCGCAGGCTCCTGAATGCTGATGCTGCGATATGGGAATAACAGAAAGCCATGTCCTGGAGTCCACCAAAATGACTTGAACAGGGGAAAAAAATAACTTGTGCATTGGGAGAAAAATGTTTTTTGATTAAAAATAACTAAGAGTGAAGTATATTTTATGTATTTCTATTTCTAAAAATTAAATTACCATTATTTTTTTATTAAACCAAAGTCTTTTAAGCTGGGAGTCATTGGTTTGACAGGTTTTTACGAATTTTAAGCTTATTCTCAGCTTTAAATAGTTCCAATCTATGTTTCTATTTTTATACCCTTGCAGGGTATTATAATTTCAGTCAGAAGTTTGCAACGCAGTGAAGGAGACCTTTCCGACCCTATAAAGTATATATATTCTTGATCAGCATCAACAGCCGAGTCGATCTAGCCATGTCCGTCTGTCCGTCTGTCCGTCTGTCCGTCTGTCCGTCTGTCCACCTGTCCGTTTCTACGCAAACTAGTCCCTCAGTTTTAAAGCTATCTAAATGAAACTTTGCATATAGTCTTCTATATACTCTCACTGCTATATATGTCGGAACGGGCCGGATCGGACGACTATATCATATAGCTGCCATACAAATGTTCGATAAATTTTTAGAAAAAAAATTATAACTTGGCTGTTTTTCAATATTTTTGCACAATTTTTTAGATATGGCCATTATATATTATTTCAGAATTTCGATAAAAATTTCATGAAAATCGGACGACTATATCTTATAGCTGTCATAGGAACGATCGGGAAATTAATAGGAAAAAAACTATAACTTCATTGTTTTTCAACGTTTTTTCATCTACTCCGGGATATAAGCTTATTTTATTATTCTAGAATTTTGGCACAAATTTCATAAAAATCGGACAACTATATCATATAGCTGCCATATAAACCGATCGGTAGATGTAGAGAAAATGTAAAGCTGGGAATGCAAAACTGTAACTGTCAAACTGTAAACATAATAATATAGGTAAAATGTAATGAAATAATATCTGCAAGGGTATACAAACTTCGGTGTGCCGAAGTTAGCTTCCTTTCTTGTTTTACTTCAATTTTATCTTTATTAAATTGTCAAAATCTTTGTTGTAAATAATTTTTCTCCTTGTGCACTTTACTTTTACGTACAAAAAAATAAGCATAACTAAAGTCGCACGTTTCTGCCTGCAAGGATAATATTTCAGCATGCCAGCGACATGCAAAGGAGCAGCCAGATAGAGCAGGTCCTGCGATAGAGACAGAGACGGCTAGCTGCGTCTAGATAAGGACAAAATATGCACTCGAGCACAAAAGCGTGCCGCGCTTGTGGCAATCAGCCGTTGTATTCTCCCGTTACGTTCCCATTTCCCTCAATTTTTCCTTGCCTCCAAAAATTTTTCTATTTTTCCGGGCAGAGTGGGTGTGTGCTTGAGTTCTTTTTTTTTTTCGAGTGTCGTACGTGAGCATTATCGCTAATAATTTTTGCATATTTTTAAGACACCAAATGCATCCGGCATGCTGCTGCAGAAATGCATTCCCTCTGCTTTGGATTCTATATTTGGCTTGAATGGTTAGAAGAAGATGGCCGGCAGGGGATTGGCTTTCAGCTTTTTAAGGAGGCTAAGCCAGGAATCTATGGCCGATATTTGGGAAATTGAGCAAAGGAAAATATAAGTAGTTCTGAGAGAAAATTCAGGAAATTTTCATTACAATTTGTAATATTTTCCTTATATTTCTGTTTCTTATATTTTCACCTCTCAAACCAAACTCATCACGGAACTAACTAAACAATTTAACAAAACACGATTAAGTGTTTGGTGTTTCCTTTCAGCTAAACTTATCTTTTATTGAAAGGTATTCCCAAGTTATTTGTCCCGGGCTTCGCCCTCACATTTTTTCTCTCTCCCCATTTTCGCCCCCATTTTCTCTACATTTCCCGCCCCCCATTTTCCCTGCCACTTTCTTCATTAGCCAAGTTGCGTGCCGGGGCACACACCCACTGTTTTGGCCTAGAACCCACACAACTAGGACCAACTGGCCCCAGCTGAGAACTAATCGTTAACAAATTGCCAGTGATATCGGCGGGGGTCTGGGTCCCCAACGAGATATGGCAACACCTTGACAGGTGGCCACCGAAAAACACTTGTAACCCTGCTGGCATTTCATTGTGTAGGTGTCTGGGAAATGTTTTCCTTTTGGCCAGGTGTAAATTACTTTTTAATACCGCCGCTGATGTGACTTTAAGCCAGCGAATGACAGGGCACAAAAAAAACCCCTCCACACACACACATTCGCTAAACATTTTTAGACAAAACTTTAAGCCGGGAAAATGGGAAATCCTCGAGCTAAGAAAATGATATGCACGTGGCAAGTCAGACAGACACGAACCGAAAACCAAAACCCTGAAAACCAAAGCGAAATTGAATGACGCTGCAGGCGGGACACGAAAAAGCTGGCTTTCCATTTGGCGGGCACTTGGGAAAAGCTTGGGATTTGTAATAATTTAATAATAAATTGATTTTAAAATTAAGAAAATTATAGGAATTAAATAAAAGATAGATTATAAAGGTGTAGGGAAGGCTAAGATCTTCAAGAATAAATTATACATATTTTTTCTGCCTCAATTAATAATTTCTCTTTTTGATTTTTAATATTTTCCCTCTCAACACAAATTTCTCTCACTGCTTTTTGAAGCCCTGAACTGCATTTACCATATGGCAAGAGTGTCAGAAATCATGAAATTCAATTATTGTTGCGGCATACAACTAAATAGGAAAGTCAGCAGGGGCTCAGGAAACTCCTGAAACTCACCTCCACGGTATTGTCCCTTATGTAGATCTCCTTGGTATCGTTGGGGTCCCGATCGCGAGGCCGATATGTGATGCGGTAGCCAAGGAACTCGCCCAGTATGGTATCCGGCGGCGGTGGCTTCCACGAGATGTACACCGACGTCGAGGACGTGTTGTGCGCCGTCGTGGGTATGGGCTTGCCCGTGGGAGCTGCAAGAGATTAAGTCAAGAGAGAACCATGAGTGAGTGAGTGCTAGATTGGGTTAGGCCGGAAAACTTTCTCCGGGGGGAAGGGGCTGCCAAAAAGTTCTCTAACTCAAAAATTCGAAATTAAAAACGCCGCGGAAAAGTTTTCTGCAAGCAAGCTGCTGGAACCCCTGACCTGTCATGTAAAGCGGAACGTTGTCTGTGGCATTGTCAAGTTGTCACTGTCACGCAACATAAGTTGCAAGTGCCACGGCCTGTTTTTTTTTTATATCTGTCCCTGTCTGCGAGCATTACTCGCAGGTTAAATGATGCGTGTGTCTTAGAAGGTACACTAAACAAAATTATTCGAAATTTTAGCTTAAAATTGGTTTAGAAAACTTGAAACTATAAGAGATATGTTCAGTTTGACCAGAAATTAACTTTTAATGTATTTTTCTATTTATGAAATATTTCTTAAAGAGTTTTCTATATTTTTAAAGCCTTAGCAAACTTTTTACTTTTCTTTTATCTCTTATATTTTTGAACATTTTCCAAATTAAGCTTTTACCCCCTGTTTTTCGTTGTGTACCAGGTGAGCTTGGGGATGATCTGGCAGTTTTCCAGGAGAAAAGGAGGCCGAAATACTTGGCATAGCTCAATGAATTTATAAATAAATTAAAAGATATTTTGTGTCTTTCGGCTTGACATTGATGCCGAGAGAAAGTTTGCTTTTGGCAAATTGAAAAGTTTTCGCTTTTCCGCCGCTTAGATTCAAGATATCCGCTCAGCTTCTGCTGTTCGGTGTGTCGTCATTTGGTTAATTTATGCATGCCGCAGGCTTAATTTATACAAATTGGCAACTCGGCCGGCGACCGCAGCATACACACATTCATAGGTCCAAGGACCTGTACCGGGACCCGGCCGAGAAGGACCTTAATGAGCTCTCAGGAGCTAAGGACGCGCGCCAACACACTATTGACTAATTTGTAACCGCATGTGTTGCAGCATCGGCAGCTTGGGTCGCATTCCATTGTGCGTGGCAGGGCGGCATAAATGGAATTTCACACCAAAACCTAAAATGCCTGCACTGGGAGAAATAAATCACATTTGCTATTAAATTAGCCAGTCATCTGAGGGGCTAAGATGGTGAAAAAAGGTTTAGGTGGAGCTATAATTATATCACTATGATTAAGGAGGGTCTCTTAATATCTTAAAAATGTTTCTAACTTATTTCCAATTTAATTAAATTACTAATTATCGCTCAAGATTTTCTGGCAGTGTCCTGGCAAAGTCATTTCCAATGTCCGTAAGACAAATGTGTTGCTAATAGCTTGTCGCTGTTCCTGCTGCTGCTGCTACTTTGCCTTTGATTAATGTGTCTCGCGCTCTTAAAGCCTACGGAAAGTTTTGTGACTTTTCGGAGTCCATTTGTGTATATGTATCGCCATATTTGGGGGCTATACTATATGTGGGACACGCACTCGCCTACGATTAATCATTGTCTGGGGCAGTCAAGGCAACAGTAACACCAGCAGGTGAAATGTCAGCCAAGTGACACGAATTCTAAGGCATTCGGCACCCAAATTAGTGCATCGAAAGCAGGGAACAACAGAATGTCACTCGGTAATAGTAGTAGTACCTTAAAACTTCTTGGCAATCAAGTTCGTGGGCTTTGTCATCGCATGCTAATGAAATGAAAGCTGCCTCTAAAATTTAAGTGTGGCGAAAACTCACTTTGGAGGGTACTGCAGGGGGTACAGAAATGGTGGCATATATATTGTTATTATTTTTATTTTTTCACTATTTCTTGCATTTCTCCACTATCTGTTTTTGAGAGTACAAAACCTATAAAATGTAAATAAATAAAAGCCAAGAAATACACCTTGCGTGATAACTATTATTGCGGCCGCAGCTGTAATTTCCCTTAGTGGAGGCGGACGCAGTTTATGTTGCTGCGAGGCTGCCGTGCATCCGTGAAAGGACGAGAAAGGAGCCCAAGCCCAAGCCCCAGCCCCAGATCGAGCCCGAGCCTTGCCATAAAATGACGACACACCTGGCCGGGCCTAGGCGGATGGCCTACCGTCAGCGGAAAAATAATTAAACGTATACAACGTGAGGAGACTCCGCCGGGCTTTATGAGGCCGTAATTGCTGGCAGTTGCCGCCGGAGTGAAGAGGCAAAAGCCGGGCTGAGCCTGTGACAACTTTTCATTGACGGGGCACTTAAAAGTCAGGCCAAGTCGTTCGGAACTCAAATGAAAAATTAATGCGATTGTAAAAATTGTTATGTCATGTATGTCGCGTAACTTAACTGGGGCCCCGTACTATATTCTAAATATGTTATGACATGTGAACCGCCTACGCGAAATAGTTTATGGTTTTTTGGCTCCAATAAAGTGCGTAACGAAGGATAAGGAAAAAGGACATGGGACTCACCCTCGCGCAGCGTGACTATGTAGTAGGACTCCTTGGACGGCGGACTGATGCCCAGCTTGTTGACCGCCAACAGGCGAAAGCTGTAGACGGTGAAGGGCGTGAGTCCCGTCACCTGATATGATGTGGCATTCGTCTTTGTGTAGATCCTGGCAAGCTGCTCCCAAATGCCATCCTCGCCCTCTCTGAAAATTTAAATTTAAGGGAAAATTTTATGATGAAGTTTATTTTATTGGGAAATTTATAGGGTCTTCTTAGTTTAAGGCTTTGTTTTATTTTTTAAATAGTTGTAGTTGTAATAGTTTTTATAAAATAAGGTTTTTAGCCTAAGAATAATATATATAAATATATATATATTTATTTTAAATATTTTAGGACGTCTTCTTTGATACAAAAATCAACAAGCTTAAACTATTTATGCGTTTTATAAACTCTTTCCTAACTAAATACAATTTTCTTGGCTTTAAAAAACCACTTTATGCATACAATTCTTGATAAAGATAGTAATTTCTCTACAAAATAGCTCATTTAATCACAATTTCTCTAAAAAATCACCAAGAAATCACTTCATTTTAATTAATTCAATTATTGTTTATATGATTTTGCCAAACACAACCAACAAACGAGCTTACTCATTACTTTGTTCATCCTTCTGTACTCATTTTCAACAGCTCGTATTTATTGATCAATAGACAGGATAAACAGGACATGGCTATCCAATTGAATTTCCTAATTTAAAGACCCAATTTGACCTCATTAATTTAAAGTGTACGATGAATGAATCATCATTCAGATGGAAAATTCATTGAGCAATTAATCGAGTAAACGAAAACGCGGACCAAACAAAACATTTTGATTCGCCCGAAAATTATTTGAACGAATCATTTCATTATTGTGCATTTATATTGCAATTACCAGCTCAATTGCTGGGCACACGGCGAGCATATCCCATATATACTATACATATATCAGAAATCTATATGTATAAGGGAGGTCGCCAATATACATAAACCATGGGCATAAAATGCATTATGAAAATTTATATAAAACGGATGCGGATTTGCATGACACTTGTGGGCGGGGCGGGTGGCTCCTTTGGGATGCCATCCGAAATGTGTGCCGCACATAGGCACTAAAATATTTATGCGCCTCTTTTGTACACCCCCCCTACACCTATATGGAACCTTTCCAAAATACAACAAAAAGAGAAAACTCACCCCCCAACGCATATAAATTACCCGCAGTCCCGCCGTCGCTCGCACAATGAACATTTTTCATGGCACATTTCAAAGTGTAGTAAATTTTGGTTTAAACTCACATAATTTTAGCATATTTTTTGGCACATTCTGGTTGGGCTGAGAGGGGCCTGCCTCGCATAAATTTCGCGGTGGCCTTCGTTTGATTTTAAATGGGGGCTTACCGATTTGAGTGGCGCGGCCCAAGCCTCCGGCTTTCATGGTTGCGATTAAAAATTGTTTAAATACGAGCCCGATGAAAAATGTTTGAGCATTTCATGAATGGGGTGACAATCAATAAACCTCCGACAAAAAAAAAAATGTGCATGTCCAGCCGGAAGGAAATTGTGTCAAAAAAATGATTAAAATTAATAAATGCGTGCGAGCAGCTTCCGCGCTGAGTGCTGTGCCCCATCTGTTTGCGTTTGGCAATGGGCATTTAGTGAAAATATATATATCGTATGTATCGTATATATATGCCTGTATCGGAGGCAGCCGGACACACGTTGCACTCGATACAAAAAATTTGTTTGGCGACTTTATGAAGCATGCCCCGGCCCATGAAAAACATATGAAAAATGTACTGGACCCGGGACCTCTCCTCTGGTGTCCTGTAAGCCTCCAGTAAAAAAATACCACTCTGTGTGTGTGTCTATAGGGTAGAGATTCTTGGCCCAAAGTAACCACAATGGCAAATAAATTTGCGGCCTTTCATGGACATGTATTGGTTGCCCTTTTTTGTAGTTGTAAAGTCGTTGTCCTTGTTTTTCTTGGTCGGTTGGTAAGCTGCTTTAAAAATGTTTGCTTTACTTACTTTTTTTCATATTAAACAAATGAATATGAGTTATTTATGCATCTGCGTGTGTTTGCCTTTGCTGGGGTATCATCGTATCTAGTATATATAGCCGAGGGACACACACAGGAGTTGTTGAAACAGGACACTTTACTTGCCAGCACGGAGTTCTTAAAGTTAATGGACAAATAGTGCAGATAAGTCAGGGACTTGGTAGCAACGGAAAAAAGAGGAAATTTATTGGCAAAATAGCAACTAAAATAAGAGTTTCTTTATGGTAAATGCCTAGAGGTATGCTGTACAGTTTTAAAGGTTTTTATTGCATACTTTTGGGTGCTTTAATTGGTGTTTTGAAAGGTTTTGTGTGGTAAATGCTATGTAAACCTTTTTAAAACTATTAAGAAAACTTTTATCAAAGTCAAAAAAAAAATTTTTTAATATTTGAACTACAATTTTTCTCCTAGTTGTTATCACTTTCTAGAGAATTTCAAAAATATTTAAAGCCATGTTAATATTTCCATTTTTGCATTTCATTACCTTTAACCAGTTCATTATGCTTTTGCAACGCACTTTACATAATGTCAAAAGCAAACAAAAATTACTGGCAAATGAAAATGTTTTCATAAAAAGCGAGAATTAATTAAATTGCTTTTCTACGGGTTCAAAGAAAACAAAAAAAAGGAAAATATACTAAATAAACACACTGGGAAATCCAGTGAATAAAAATGCAGCCGAGTGAGTTGAAGGGTTGTGCTATATCTGATTCATCAGCGGACAAGGCATAATATTATGCACAATTTTTTTTTTGTTGTTGCTGTTTGGCTTTCTGGTGAATGAAATCGAGAAAACAGTAGCCCGAACAGAACAGAGTTGATAAACATGTCAGAGGGAATGTGGAGTGGCAAGCCACAAAGTTTTGGCCCAGTTTTCGGTTGACCGAAAGTTATGCCAGTGAAATATGCGACACACAAAACGTCGATGCATAAATGTGTGTGCTCATATGGTGTATCTATATATGCAAGCATATCCTTGCAACCGATGACATTATCCTGCCCAGCCCGCTGGCAATGCAACAGTTGACGGGGCAGCAATTTATGGATAGACTTAACGCTCTGCAGGGCAGGCCAGAGCCCTCCCATTTCAATTGCCAGCCGGCAAAGCCGCCGTAAGCATGTCCCCATCACCATCACCATCATCGTCATCATCATCATCGTCGTGGGTTGACGTCTTTCAATTTCGATGGCAGTTCGTGTGCATATTGAACCGCCTCTGCCATCCCCAGCCCCCCTTTCCATATGCGCAAATAAACCGAATCAAGCGAAAATGTAAATAAGAGGCGTGGGCCTGGGTGGGATGGGATGCTTCTCAAAGGGATCCAGAGGCGGGGTGGCAAAGGCTAGTGGAGAGGCATCAAGAACTCGACTCACTCCCATGTCGATGGGAATTTACATAAAATGCAGTCTGCAGGCCCGCGTTGCTGGAGATGCGGAGCTGGAGATGGGGCAGCTTCATTTTCTGTGTGTATGCGCGTTGCCCAAAAAAGTATGCTGTGCTGCGTATAAGCGCCACAAAGGCACTGAGAGAAAATGCTGAGGAAAATTATAGAATATATTTCAGATCAAAAACTTACAAGAATTTCCATTCTCTTATTATTCGAGCTTGTTCCTTTTAAACAAATTTCTTTTGAAATTTTCATAACATTTTTAATAAACACTTTTCTCTCCGTGTATGTACACTTGGCAGGCGGCGGCGCGTGTTCACATTTCCTTTAGTGTTTTCAGTGTTTGTGTATGCAGTTATTTCTTATTTTGCATAAATGCACCGCAGGCTCTGCTTTCCAGTTGGCTGTCATCGATTGTACTGGGGAGCCCCAGTGTCTTGTCGAGGACACGCCCCCGTCCTCCTGCCCGAAAAAAGAAACGCCCACCGACCGTCGCCCTGCTGCTGCTGCTGCTGCTGCAGTTGATGGAAATTTATTGAAAAAGTTTCGCTTTTTGGTTTTTTTTTTTCTTGTTGTTTTTCTTGTTGTATTTCCAACATTTTCGCTTGGCCTTTGTGCTGCGTTGGCGGCGACGGCTTTCGCTTGCTTTTTATTTCATGCCCCGCATTGAGTTCAAGTTATTCGGAAAATAGCCAGCACCGCACAATATACCGTGGCGTATACGTACTCTCTCTCTCTCTATATATATGCTCGACTTAACCCGGGGAACCCCATTTACGCCCACACATGGCGGTTCCTGTGTGTGCGTGCCAATGTTTTCTTTTCTATTTAAATGGAGCACAAGTGAAGTGCGTATCCCCGTAGTCATGCATATCGTCGTCATCCCTTTACATATTAATTAAAGGACCACCGAGGTGGAGCTTGTGTGGGGATCTGAGATTTACAGTGGCCGCCAGGAATGTAGGAATTGTTTTGCGGGGGAGAAATGGTGTCTTTTATAGAGGGGAACATCCTTTTTAATAAATTGTTTGCTGAAAAATAATTTTAAGGTAATAAACTGCAAGGTTTTTCGCTGTTAGAAAAATTCTATTAATTTTGTAGGAATTTATATATTAAATCCTTTTTCCCCATTTATATTCTCAACCTCGACTGTCCAAGTAAGCCAGCCATAAACGCATGAATTTAATTGAATGCACCGGGCCCAGCCAGGACCATCAATGCTCTCGGCTTCTCATAAATGCGAAAATCAGATGGGCGTTAGAGTCCAAGTCAAAGGCGGCAATGGGTGTGGCCAGCTGCTTAGCGCCTGGCGAGGATGATGATGATAATGACGATGGGCGCTTAATGGCGATGGTGTGCATCCAGCACTCGGTTCCTTTCCGCTCCGCTCGCTAATTCATTAGCGCATTGGGGTCAGCCGCAGTTGGTGCATCCTTTGGCAAAAGCGCCTTTGCATGTGTCAATCATGGCCGCGCGTCCATCATCGCCACGGACAGCTATTCAGTGTCCTTGGACGCCCACACGAACCACCTAGAATTTCAGAATTTCAGCCACCCAAACCACCACCCACACCAAGTACAAAGCATCCCAAGGGCACTTCATCAGCTTAAAACAAACCACTAGAGGGGAGAAGTTGCTGAATTGGCTATTTTTGAAATATTTCTTTTTAGCTATAAATTATTATGTATGAATAATATTATTATCTTTCGAGAATATCCCATCTCTAGAGCAGTTTTTTTTATACAAATCTTATTAAAACTAATATAAATTGTTTTTTTTTTTTAATATTAATCGAAATTATTGCTTCCCCCTGCTTCTTCTTAAAATTTATCGCTTAAGTTAGATATTTTTTGTTTGTAAGAGTTGTCACCACTATTAATTGTGTGGCTAACTCCTCATCTCGATGGCTACACTTACCGCGTTTCAATAATAAAATGCGTGACGGGCGCATTCCGTGGATGCTGCGAGTGCGCCCAGGATAAGTTCACCGAGCGTGATGTGAAACTTATCAACAATGGACGCTCCGGCGGATCGGGCACATCTGCAGGGAAGAGAAAAATTGAGAATGGAGAATGAAATCGAGAAGGAGAATCGGTGGAGCATCGGGAAAACTGCCAGCTATCAGTGAAATGCAAATGGAAATCATGTCAAGGCAGGGTGGTGGGGGGACAACGACAATGAAAACACAAGTGAGAAATCGAAGGAAAAATAATACAGAAAAAGGAAAATGAACGCAAGTCCGGCGGCGGTGTAAGGAAGACATATCGGAAAATGAAATCCTTGGTGGGGAGGGGGAGACCAAGGCGGATGTGTTGGTCAAGTAAACCGGAAAAATCATTAAAAGTAGTTAAGCGTTTCATTAAGAAGGCAAACGAGAAAACGAGGGACAAGGCAAAGAGTTTTAAAGGAAAATGTATAAGAAGAAGGGAATTACAGATAATTTTCTTAAAAATAAATGTGTATTTCGAATAATTATTTAATTTCTTTATTAAAAAACCAACTCACCTTGCACTAGTAAATCGACAATAGCCTCTGGTATATGCCGATCGTTTACCAGACAAATATACTCCGATGTATCACTCGCCAAGGAGGGCGTGAACTGCAGTCCAAAGTTGTCCGATAAAAGTTGTATCTGCAACGAGTTCGGGGAACTTAATTATAACTCTCTGTCTCTCCTCCCTCTATATATAAATGCGATTTGGAAAATTAAAATCTACCAAGAGTGGAGGCGAGGCCCCTGACAAATAACAAGGCGGCCGAGGACATGAGTTTCCACTTTGGACAGGCCAGAAAAAGTTTTTAATAGTAAGGAAAACTTACATATATGTGGCCCAAACCAGAGTATAAAGCGAAAACAAAGGCATAGAATGTCATCGACCCGGCCTAAAACTTATTCTGTCTCAGGCCAAATTTGTTTTGGCCACAAAGCCGGCCTCGGCTCCGGCTCCGGCTCATAATTGAACTATGTATCCTCTCCCCTAGTCGAGTTGAGCCGAAAGTCAGTTGCATTGGCAGTAAATTTATCCAGGATTTGTTTGTTTTCCCCTGCAAATAATTTCCTTACCTGCTTGGGCCGAAATTTAATAAGGATTTTCATCACAGATTACTGTGATATGCATTTCGTTTGAATTTGTTTCTAATGTGGAAAACTAAATTATTTTCCATCTGGTAGCTGCTGCAGCCAAAGTATCTGGTTTATCTTCGCATGCCTGACCCTGTTATTTACTTTTGTATCCTTGCCACTGTATGCCCTCAAATTACAACTTAAAATGCCTCAGTTTCAGTTCGAGCTGCCTTTTTCTCTCTCTCTTTCTCTATATATATTTTGGGGAAAATTCTGCCGCTCGATTGCACAGGCAGGAAGGCAGGCAGAGTCCTTAGTCCTGGAAATATTTGCCAGAAAATTTACCATGTGGAATTTTTAATTTCCAATACGATTTTGTAGTAAACTCTAATTACATTCATCGCCCTTTTGACCGCCGCCCCCAAAACTGAAGGAGTGGTGACTTGAGGAAAGTATTTTTTTCCTTTCTTCTTTGGTTTACTTTGAGGAAAAAAAACACACACACAGACTGAGGCTAGAAAAGAACTTGTAGCGGCAAATCCCTGGTAAGGATCTCCTTAGTCCGCTTGGCTTGTGCAAACATGAATCATTTCCAGTCTTGGCCATAAAACAAAAGTTAATAGCTCAGCAGGGCCCGGGTCCAGGGTCCAGGGTGTGTGTGTGTGTGCGGGGGGTCATGTGTCAGTTGTAATAAAATGAAGCAGCCACTGTGCCAAGGTGAAAAACTTTTAATACACATAATAGCCGGGCCAAGAAGGCAGCCAGCCAGCCAGCCTTGCGCTCCTGCAGCTTGGCGGAGGCCAAGAAATGCGAGTCGAGAGCGCAGGAAGCCGGATTGGGACCAACTTTGGCTGCAGCTCAAGTGTCCCAGTCTGGCATTTAACACATAGCCGGTACTCTCGCTCGGCTCGCTAGTCCGCTCTAGGAGTTCAGCCGCAAGAAGCTGCTGGTAACACTGGGGAAAAAATATGTCCAGAAGTCTAAAGTCTGCCGGAAAAAAGGATGCTTGGGTTATGGGAGACAGAAAGTTTAAAATAAATATTCTGGCAATTTTCTTTAATTTAAATGATGTTTTCCTTATAACCTTCCCTTATATTTGATCCATATAGCACCCACTTTGATATCCCTTTTCTCCCAGTGCCAACGTCTCGAGATCCTTCATCATCTGGCTACCAGGAATGGAGGCAACTTCATCATTCTGCCTGCGCCGCCTCAATGGCCCCCCGAGTGCGTTTAAGGCCGCTGCAATCGCTTTTGGGCCCAGCTCCCAGCCTTGTTTCCCAGTCCTTGCCATCTGGCAGCCACTTGAACGCTTTCCCTTCTTTTGTTTTATTTTCTTATATTTTTTTTTTGCGCCATGTCGCTTCTGTTTTAGTGCAACTATCAAACATTTAAAATATATTAGCCGCGCGCCGGCTTGCTCTGTACTTTCGAGTCCTGAGCCCCCCGACCCTTTGGCTCCACCCCATTGATGGCCACTTAGTTGTCGGGACTTTCGCTGCACTTTCTTGCACTCATCGCCTTCAGTTCGAGGACGACGGCGTTGGCGGCGAAGGGCAAAGTTCAAACAGCCGCCCGGCAACCGGCTATCAATTATTTTAACAGCTTCGTTTTTGCCCTGAACACCGAGCACTGAGCACCAGGCAGGGCCATATATATTAGAGGGTCCTTCCTCAACCTTCGTCCTGGGTGGTGGTGGAAAAAGGCGCTAAGTGTCGAAATGAATTCTAATATGACACGGGAGTGCCATTTTTGAGTGAAAATTGCACTTGGGAAATGTCTGGGGGTTTTAGAGGAGAGAAAAGCGTTGAATTTTTGATTTTATTTCGAGCTTTAAAAGGGGTTTTCAGTCTTTTATATACTTATTTTTGATATCTTTAAAAATGGTTTACATTATCTTTGTTTAAGAAGGTGTAGATAACCCATTTTTACCTCAAAATCTTAAAAATATATTTAAAAAATCCACTAAGTTATTTGTTTTTTGTTCTTTTTTGTTTTTAACGTCTTTTCTTTTTAAATATTAACGTTAAAATAATAATATTACTCACCCTTGGACTGTGCAGCAATGGTATCCGATTGGCAAACTGGGCAATGGTCGTGGACGCCGTTTTCCACACAAGCGTGTCCACCAGCGAGTGCTCGTTGACCCCAGGACACGGAATGGTCACGTTTTTGCCCGCCTCGGCATTTACCTTAACGTAGTCCAGATTTGTGACGTCTGCAAGGAATAAATAAAATAATAAACGGTTAATGGCAGGAAAGCACTGAACAAAAATATGTATTACTAAAGAATATTAATATTTATTCTATTTTAATTCAATTTAAATTTTAATATCAAAGAGAACACAGAGTATTCTTAGCTCTTGTGTTATTTTTATACCCATAAGAGTGCATTCAGCAGCAGCAAGGAGACGCCTTGAAAAGGGAGAGCTTCTCTCTGCCGTGAAAGTGGTGAAAGCTTTGCCAGAATTTGGGGCATTCCATTGAGAAAGTTTCGGGGCTACGAGCAGCATGTCGGAGACCTCTCGTCGTTGTTGGCGTTGGCGTCCTCATAAAAAGAGGAGCTCCAAGTTATTTGGTAAGGAATATTTTTGGCACACAAAAGCGGAAAAGCAGCCGCAAAATGTTTGGCCAAAATATCTGCCAGGCATTTTAATTACATAACATGTTTACGGAGCAAGTGCCCATCCCTGTCAGCGGCAGATCCAGAGTGTATGTGTGTGTGTGCGGAAAGCAATTTCATGCACTAAACTATTTGCTAGATGCCCAACTGGTCACCTGAGCATAAAATGGAGGTGGCTTCATGCAGGAGCAGCTTACTCCCAGATCCTTTCAAGCAATATTTGTTTTGGAAATTGCCAAAAATGCATTCCAAATTCGAGAAGCCCAACCATTCACTCTCTCTTGTGCGTAGCTCCAATTAAAATTATAGAAACAACACGAAAAGGAGTCCTGATGAGTTTACAAGAAGTGGGAATACTCTAAAAAAATATTTAATATAACAGAAAAATATAATTTATATTACTTCTGCTATATTTTTTCTATACATTTACGAGAACTTTCCCATTTTATTTTTATTAAAAACTTGGAAATTTAAGAAGTTTGCATACGTTTATCTAGAAATCTTTAAAATTGATATACCTAACAAAGAAAATTCGCGGACAAAGCCTGATCAAGATTATAGAGTTTACACGTCCAGGATACTCCTTTCAAGGGTATTATAAATCGACTGCCCGGTGGGCAGTTGGCCAAGGACTCAACGTAAGCAGCTTTGGCAGCTGCATCTGCATCGCATCGCATCGCTCTGCATAAATTGCCAAGCGTCCAAGTGTTGGTAATAAGCATTAGGCATGACAGGACTCTCTTCCAGCTTCGGTTACGATCCTGAAACTGTGGAGCATGGCAGTCCAGAGCCGCCACTTGCAATCAATTGAGAAATCATGCCGAAAACCAGACCGATTCAATGCCAAAAACCCAGCCATTAGCTAGTTGGAGCTAGCAGCTCAACTGGTTGCCACAACGACTGACTGCATTTCAAGTGCCCGCCACCCAGTGCATCCCTACGAATGGTTTTCTGGTTTTCAGTTTTCGGTTTTCGGTTCTGGATTTTGCAGCATTTTCGTTGATTATTTCAAAATGAATGCAGCTTTTGTCCACCTAAAGCCACGGCTAGCCACGGCTTTTGCAAAACCATCAGCGCAGAGTATTTATAAATTATCGATTCATTGTCTTGTATGTTCTGTGTCTGCCTTTGGAAATTTAATTTCGGTTTAGCCAAGAGCTCGTTGGCCAGCATTTTGCATAATACATTCGGCATTCTCGCTGCTCGGGGTCAGTTTTTTGGTGTAATTTATGATTTTGGGCTTAGGAACAGGAGTACGAATGCACTGAGGGAAAACAAATTCACAGAAATTTTTACTGGAACAGATTACAAAGTGATCTGTATAAACTATTACCTCTCTTATAAATTGCTATCTAAACTCTTAAATTTAAAAATTTATTATAAAATCCAATTTTCTATGTTCATTTGGTTTCCGTATAGTTTTTGTCAGTGTTTGTCGTGGGAGGCTTGTCATTTTTGCATATTTTGCCTGCTGCATACAGATGAGACTGAAGGCAGCCAGAAACAGAGGGCCGAATCGCAGTTTAATTTCCTGATGCAATGGCCCCGAGTTCAGGAAACAATTGCACACAATTTATAGAGGGTGGAGGTCCTTTTTGAAGTAGAAGTTGGCAATTAAGCAGCAAACACTGGAACTCTCAGTCCAACAAACAGACAGAGAGACAGGCAGACAGACAGACGGGCGCTGTAAATAAATTATAATTATTTTGTGGCATTCAAGCGAGGTCTCCAGGGCTTCGGACCACAGGAAAATTAGCCCAACGACAAAATCGAAATAAGTAGTCGAGGACCAGGGGTGTGGTCCTTCCGTTTCGAGCCTGACTGGATTGAGCTAATAATCAAATTGAATGCAACCCCCAACCGACCGACTGACGACTCAACCGGCAACAATTAATTTTATTTATGTTGATTCTAATCAACGAAGGGCAGACAGCATTTTGGATTTGGGTACGGATTCGCAGGATATGTATCTCTGTGCCTTTGAAATCCTAGCGTAAAACCCGACAGAGCGAATAAAAGATGAGAATATTGAGTTTATGCCTCAGTGCTTGGCGGCGGCTTCAATGGAAACATTTTGCACCCCTTGTTCAGTGGGGAAAAGTGCACTGGGAAATAATAGGAAATCTGTGGAAAAGTATGTTAAAGAAATAATAAATATAGTAAAGGTTTAAGGAAAGTTTCTTGTGATTTTAAAAGTTCCTTTAAGGTAGAAAATATTGTGAAAATCATGAAATAATTAGGATAATGTCCTGCCTTTTTTTTAGTAAATGTATTACATATTTTAAAAGCTTAAAAAAAAGTTAATTTTAATTCTTAAGGTTTAATTAAATAGGAAAATATTCTGGAATTTATTGACTGTTCAAATATTATCCTTAAAATGTAATTAAGGCATTTCAAAGCACATTAATCCTTCTAAAATTCTCAATTTCAATTAGAAATATTAAAAAAATTTTTTTTTTTTATTTCCAAAACATCATAAATCTTTCTCTCAGTGCATCTCCTAAGCACTACAAATATTACAGCACTTAACTCTGTCTGATTGTTTGTTCTGGCAACTCGTGAGCTCCTCTGACCCGTTGCCATGTCAATTGTCTGTAGAAGAAAAAAAAGGATAACTTGAGCTAGAGCTTGAGGTTGTAGAACACACACACAGCCCTGTCCAAAGTCGAGCCAGATAATAGATAAAGACTGGCTATAGTAGCGCCCTTATATTATTTGTCTGCATGGCAACTGTTTGGGGAGATCATTTGCATGCAGCTGCAAATCGGAGAACATTTAATGCCGGCGAGTTGTGAATGGAAATACCATTTGGCCATTTGGCAGCTTTACCCCCCTTTTGGCATTCAATTTCTGCACATTCCGGGTGTCATCCGTATCCGGTCCCCATTCAGATGCATTTTGAATGGACAACAAGTTGCTGCCCCAGCCCCTTTAGGAGTGCATCTATTTGGAAGCCATTGCAATGCAATTTTCCGAGAACGAGAAAACGAGGGGGGGAGCACACACACGGGCAGACAGCCACTTGAGCCGCAGTCACAGGTTCAAAGAGAGCATTGGGTAAGGATTCACCTCACAGGACTCAACCCTATTAACCGCTCAGCAACCCCTGCTGGTGCGGTGCATCAATTTCAGGCGGGATTAAATCCTGGGATTGGATGAGTAATTATCCAATTAAAATTGAAGTTTCGGTCGGTGGACACCCAGGACGGCCCAGACACGCAGCCGGTGGCTCTCATAACTTGAGGCACGTGGCCAGCGCGTCAGTCAGTCAACTCGGCTGCCTGAAAAAGGATGTGCCACGCATGTGTGCACTCGAAAAAAAAGTAAACCCAAAATAGTCTTGCACAATTGAGCACATCAAACGTAGTAATCGTCTATCAAACAAGGGGATTTAGGCAGAGCTTGGGATTATTTTTAATTATTTTGGATAAAGAATACTTAAATTATTTATTTCTTAATTCAATATTAAACTAACTTATATCCTGACTTAACTTAAACTTTAAGTTATCCTCTTGATAAATATCTTGAACAAATTCCTTTCTAAACTTAAAAACATGATTAAAATTCAACTTTCAAGCGGGTAAACTCTCATAAATTAAATATTATCTTGGCAAGACCTTCGTCCTTTTATATTTTCTCTGCCTGTCCTTGTGCGTAACTTGGTCGTTCATCTGTATTTGTGTCCTGTCTGCCTGTCTGCTGTTTGTATAGACACTTTCTGTCATCCTGCGATGGCCGCCGACTGCCACAGAAGCTGAGAAATAAATGCGTGTGCAGACGTCGATGGAAAGGACATGCGAACATCGTGCTCATGACAACCCATCCTATACACACACACACACACACACATACATACAGAGTTATCCTGGCAGCCAGACAATATCCCTTTTTTTATGCCTGAGCGCAGCAAATAATGAAATTATGACAACCAGAGGGAGACAGAGACAGAGAAGCTCGGGAATAAGATGGGCACTTCTTGGGATGACGAAAACGAGATAAAAGCTGACAAGTGGCGAATGTGAAATATGATTGAGCAGGGGACCACGCCCCCTTTCCCCTTTCCCCGCCCACGAACACTTAACTTTAACTAGGCAACTTGAAGTGTTTCGGCCTCGGGTAAACATATGTATATGCGAGATCCTTGGGCGGGCCCCCGAAGGATCAGTCAATAATGCTGACATCAAATTGAAGCCAAGCTGATGGCAACTGTCAGGCAAATGTGTTTCAATTTCGTTAAACATTTCGTGGGGGCTAAGACCGGTCGAAGGGAGAGGGTTAAGGGTTGCCATGTACTGGGCTCCGGGCTCTGGGATCTGAGTTCTGGATGGGGTGGCCAGCGGTAATCCCTTCCGTTTCATTACACAAATGCGGCTTAAAAGGAAAATATATACATATATATTGTAAATACCTACAACAATATGAAAGCCCCATAAAATACGAGCCATATTAAAATGCAAATAAACCTGGGCGGCCCACATGCACGGCGGGAAAATATTGCCAGAGAGTTGGGGTCAACGAAAAGCTGTATTTTTGGGGATTAAAATAATAATCATGTCCAAATTATATTTTCAAATTATTTTAAAATAAAAACCACGATTTAATTAAATTTATAAACTTTAAAGTAGAAGTTATATAAGCTGTAAGATGAGTAACGCCATAAGAATAGATCGCTTTCATATAATTCCAATGCTTTATTCACCTCTTTGTCAACAATTTCCTTTGACTCAAGTGTATTTAGCATTCTTGATGAGTTAAAGTAAATATCTTTTTCCTTTTTCCTGTGTATATTTTTACATTTAAAGAGTTTGCCACAGACAGGTGTGCTTCTGGGGCTGCCTGGGCTCTTTGTTAAATTGATATAATTAACCGAGGGCCCTGGCGAACTGAGACCGGATTGAAAAGCCTGAAAATTGATCGTAAAGAATACACTGTGGATGGATACTGTGTGAGCTCTCGCCTCATTATGGCTGCATACTTTTTGGCGCCCAATGAAGCTGCTGCTGCAGCCTCCCCAGCCGAGAGCCGGAAAATTGGCGCACAAGAGCGTTTTCCTCATACCGCAGCACACACCACTCTCCCCAGCTGCCTACACCAAAAATTCAAATGGAAAATTCTGAACATTTTGCGCTGTAAATTGGAATTGCCAGCGGGAGAAAGCCGGAGGCAAGGGGAGAGGCAGGTGAAAAGTGAAAGGCTCAAATGCTGTTGCCACTTTACCCGGCGAATTTCGAGCATTTGAGCGCTCTTTTTATTTTTTTTCCCTAGTTTTAGAAGCGCTTTGAGTGCGCTCTCCATGTGTCCCTCTGTATTTGTGTGTGTCCTGCGAGTCCTCTATGTCCTGTGTATGTGTATGTGCGCCTGTCGTGGCTTGGAGCTTAGTGTAATTAAAGCTAAATAGCCTGCATAATGAGAAAGTAATTAGCAGTGTTGTTTCAGCTCGTTATTTCCGCTTACGTCCCTCTTTTAAATGCGATCTATATGAATTTGAAAATAAAATAAACACGAAATAGGAGAACCTTGTCAACAGGGAATAGTTTAAGCGGGTTAATATTTATATTAGGGCTTTTATTTTGGGAAAAATTTAATTGCTTATTATTTTAATTTATTATTTATAGCTATAGAAATTCTATTTAATTTAAAATGATTCGGTTATATTTGTAATACATTTGTATTTTAAATTTATTTTCTAACATACTTTATTCTTTATATTTATACAATAAAAATAACACGAAAGTCCTGCAAGCTTGTTTATTATTTTACTTTTTGCTTAAACTTCACATGCTTCACTTGCATTTATAATTTAAAAAATGCTTAAACCTTAATTGTTCACGACTAATTAATTTTATTTAATTGTTAAACTCTTTTGTTTCCAATTTGTAATCTTTTTTACAAAGTTTATATATAAAACATATAAAACAATACACAAAATCCCTGAAAAAACTTCATTCTTTAAATTCTTCACATAGTCTTTATTATTTTCATCAACTGTTTTTTGATTTCATTTGATTTTTCATAATTTGTTTTTCTCTCTTTAACATAAACCCTGCTGAATTCATGAAGCCATCTCCCATTGAATTAATTTATCTAGCTTGAATAAATCGCAGATTTTATATTTTTGTATTATCTTGGCTATCTAGAAAAAAGTACATTAATTTATGCCAGTTCATGGTAATTAATTTAAATCGCCTGTTATTTTCTTTATGAGCTTAATGCTTTCCGGCGTTAAGTTTTTATAGGATTCACGCCCCAGCTCCCTGCCATAATTCCCCTAGATACTCACAGATGGCAAAAAGCTTTTTATCTTTGCGAATTATCTTTACTCTGTCTCTATTTGCAGTGGAAATGAATTGGATTTTAATTTGAAACCGCAGAGGGAGGAGCCGAAACGGAAAAAATCGAAAAGAAATTACAATGCTGCGCTGTGTTTGCATGCCTGTCACCTGAAACACCTGAGTAACTCTGTGTAAACTAAATAGAATCCGCCGACATTACCGAAAACAAAAAGCGACGAGGGAAAAAATAAAGAAACGAAAACGGAACGAGAAACAGAAACAGGAACCAAACTCAAACAGCAGAGTAAGTTCTTTTCTCATTAAGCCCTGTGTTTACACATAGACACCCGCCCACTCGCACATACACTCACAGGCACACTGACACACCCACTCACACACACTGAGGCATTTAGGGATATACACACCTCTCCCTCCCCCTGTACTTATATTTGCTGAATTTTCACACCAGCCAGCGACAACGGCTGTGAACGAGCCTAATGAGTCCAAAATCCGTTGCCCGCAACTTTTGTTGCCACGCCCCCAGAAGGATACCATAGGTCCCGAGACCGCCCCTTTTTCCGGCCTCTGTTTTCCCAACCTTACACCAACTGTACGTACTGTAGGCAGTGGGGTTCTGGTGTAATTTGTTGAAAAGCTGCGTGGTAAAAAAGAAACATGTTTCACACTGGACGACGACGACGACCGGCACACAACAAACAATGACGGGAAATACAATAACAACTAGAAATACAACAAACAGAAATACAACAATTGGATAAACAACAACTAGGAATACAACAAAAGAGCATACAACAAGGACTAAGACAACAACATGCCAAAAATAGGCAGCAAGTTTTAATTAATCATGAAAAGCTAAACAAAAGTTGAGTTTGCTGGTGGCTACACAGGGAAAAGATTAAGATATTGGGTAGGATTTAACACATTTTTATAAGTTTTATTGGTAAATTCCGTTTATTTTTCTCTGGAAATACAATTTTACTAGTATTTATTATATTTCTACAAATATTTTAAAGCCAAATTTTCACCTTTTCTATTTTATTTTATTTTTTTTGTTCTTCATTAACAAGCAACTTAAAAGTCTTCTTCGAATTTTCTCATAATAGAATTTCTCCTTTAATAAATTTTTAAATATATGAAAGCACATTTTAAATAGCATACTCTTAGGCAGCTTTTGATAAGATTTAAAATCTTTTCAAAGCTTTTAAAATATTGTTTAAAATGCACTTTATCACTTTTTCTCGATTTCTGATTAATTTCACTTAAATATGTATTCAAAAGTGAAAAGTACACAGCATACTTTTAAACAGTTTTTAAGAGATTTGAAATCTTTTGAAAGCTTTTTAGAATTAGCTTAAATTGTACTCTCTCTTTCATACAATATATAAAAATTATTGTGCGAAGTTATAGAAGTGATATTTATTATTTTAGGTTTTATTTTAAGAGATTTTAGATCAACTATTATAGCTAAAAAGTTTCTATAAAGACTATAATCTTTATATATATTATAAAAATAAGTTCCAATTTTTTTTTTGCGTGCAAAGTAAATGGCAAATGCTGGCCCTGCCAGTGAAATTGTCAGCGGCAAACGTCTAGATAAATATGTCAGCGACAAAGCTTCGAGCCAATCCAACCCGCGCACCCCCACCCACCCTTTGGAAAAACTCCCACCCCGGCCGCCGCGGCCTTAGTGAGTGGCTGACAAATATTTGCCGGAGCGATAATCAAATTTACATTGTCCTCAAGTAGAAAACGAAGAAGGAGCCGAGCCAGCAGCAGCAGCAGCAGCAGCCGTGTGCGTGAGAGTGGGCCACTTAGGGGTCGCCCTTGGAGGGTGAGGTGTGTTCGCCCTATGGGGGGCGGTAATTGCCAGTCAAATGACACCAAAGGCCATTGGCAGGACCGAAGCTGGATAACCAGCAGCTGGAGAAGCAACAGCTGCGACAGGTACAGGCTACAGCGAAACTGATGCGGATACAAGCGCATTAAGCCAAAGGCGTTGGCGTGCGGCCGCTGCCGGAAAATACAAGGAAAATTACTTAACGCCCGGGCGTCATTAAAGCGCTTTGGCGCCCGCCAGCGAAACTTGGTTCGGAAAGCACACACTTTTTTCCTTCCTCCCACATGCAAGTGTTGTTGTTTGCTGGCGGCAGGACATTAAAAATTATTTCCGCGTTTCTGAGGGATGTCCTTAAAGTTTATGGTAATGGGCGCCCGCATGCATCTGCGTTTTGCAGCCAGGACATGCGGGTTAACCAGCGAGGAGGCATCACGACTTGAAAGGAAGTGGAGTTGAGGAACTAATTTGGAAATCTATTTAAATAGATTAAAGAATATACCTAGAGATATGACTATTATAAGTTATGAGGGTCTGAGGTTTAGTTTCTTAAGGTTTGATTTAAGAAAAGCCAAAACTTTCCCCCTTACTTGGCTCTGACTCCCGCCACTCCTCTCCTTGATCCTTGGCAAAATATTTCCGGCGTGTCTCTAATAAATTAAGGCAGCTAAACTGGCTCGACCTTGCTATATCTTGTCGATGTTAACCGCCCCTCTCTCTCCCCCTCGAAGGCTTGGGAAAAACACACCCAACAAATTCCGCTTAAATTAAACACACAAAACGACAAGTTGAACTGTAAACAAATGCGACAATTTATCTTACTTTCATTTAATTGTCAGCGCCGGGAAAATGCGCTTGGCAAAGCAAAACCGAAGGAAAACAGCCAAAAGTGGAGCAGTCATGATTACATAAAACACACACAATGCCAATCCATATATAAATACTGTGTGTGTATATATATATTTGTGTGTATGTTGGAGATAATCAACGCGAAATTAGCGCTGACAAATTGCCAAAATGCCAAAAGGAAAAGCGCTCAGGATCAGAGAAAGAGAGAGAAAGATAGAAAGAGAGTGAGAGAGCGGGGCATTTTCCCACTTATCTGAGCGAAAAGCGAAAATTCAAAAATTCTACGCCACGCGAAGCGGGGAAAACGTATTTATTTTGCCACGAGTGAAAATAATGAAAACAATGCAAACACACAAGCGGCGGCGTCGGCGGCAGCGGAACAAGTTGTTGTCTGGCCAACAAAAATATTTTCATAGATATTTTTGCGCTATTTAAATGCCGCATATTTTATCTTTCTGCCTTGCCCCACACTTTATGTCCTTTTCATCAGAGTTGGTGCCATGTTTTGATCAAATTAAATAGCTAAATTTTTGGAGGAAACATTTTTAAATTTATTTGATATCTAAAAAGTTAAGGCCTCTCTTTCCTCTCTAATTTATTTATCTATTATTTTTCGAGTTATAATTACCTTTCTTTTTAAATATCCCTATAAAAAAATCCTCAAAAATATTACCAAAGCCAGCAATCACACCCCAAAACCCCTTAATAAATAGCCAGATGGCAAAAGTTAACAACACTGCATCCTATTTCAATCTGCATCTATCTCGCGTTGGGTTTTCGTTGGCCAAAAAAGTATGCTACGCTTTCGTGGAGGCTACACGCTGCGTGCAATATGATAAATAGAGTGGGCAGCTGTTGTTGCTTTTCGGTGGTGCTGCCTGCTGCTGCCTGCTGCCTGTTCATCACGAAGTGGGTCAGTTGTTTACTGACACAGTGACTCTTAAGTGCACCCACACACTCCGCTCTCGCTGCAGCTGATGTTGCCGTTGTGTTTGATACACTCGAGCGTCGACAGGCGCACTCAACACCCTCCACCCAACATCTAGGGGCAAAATCTGCAGCTGCTGCTACATCGGCCATAGCTGACACAGTTGACGTCTACAGATGTAATGCAGTATGGCAACCCAGCTAACCACTCAGTCAACCCCAGGCCACGCCCCCATTCCGCACACTTGTTTTGTTTTTTCTTTTTTTTTGTGTTACTACTTTTTTTTATACATTTCGTTTTTCACAGTCACCGAGTGTTTAGCTGAAGAAGCATTGCTTTATTTCTGCGTGCGACTGACGGAAATGCAAAAGTGTCTCATTGTGTTGCCCTCGGGTTGGCAGCAACATTTTTGCTAAGTACTTGGAAACATTTAAATGCTGAAAATTGCAAAAGGATAAGGGGTAAATGGCAGGGAAGGCAGTGGGGTAGAAGGGTGAGCCTTTGCTGGGGGCAAAACTTTCACTCGTTGCACTTGCCGGAATTGAATTTTATGGCGAATCGAAGTAAACAAACAAACCAGAATCGAAGAGGGAGAAGAACGACACCTTAAGCCTTGATTTCCTGAGCATTTCCGGAGGAACACTGAGGGAAAAGTTAAGGTTTTTGTATAAAGTAAGGTTTAAAATATGAAATATAATTTATAAAGAAGAAAACTTTTTAAAATGTAGAGGGATTTTAAAAGAATACAGCCTAGACTATCTTTTTTATGTATTTTTTCAGTTTGTTATTTAATTAATAAATTTAAAATTAATTGAAAATAAAGGAAAAAGTTTAAGGAATAAGATTCTAAATGTACAAAAGAGGTTTAAATTTATAAAATATTATACAAAGAAAGATGTGCTACCTATCTCTTTTAAAATATATTCTACTTACACAAATTTGATTTAATTTCATTCATTATATACTTCAAATATTTTAATTATATCCCAAACATTTCTAGGTCACGTCTCCAACTATTTTTCCCACTGTGCAGCCTGCCATTGTAACCATTTTTACGGGTCAAGTGTATGGTGCATGCCACCACAATGGCCCATTGCAGGCATCCGTTGTGTTGTGGCTGCTGTTTCTTGCTCCACAGCTCCCCCGAGGGGCTGAATGTGGGCAAAAATCGGGGTATAGAGGAAGGCAGGGGGTGGCTATGGGATGACACACCTGAGGCCAGGTTTCGAGCGCGCGCTCTAAGTGAAACAGCCAACACAAATAGCACGAGCCTGGTCCCGCAAATAAACAGGCAGAGAGTGAGAGGAGGTGGAGCAGAGGATAAGCTTTCGTTGAGATTCCTCGTTTTAGCAGAGCAAACAAACGTCAAGCGTTGCGTATACGCAACGTGAGCCGTACGTTGTCTAGTTTTCCAGCCGCCAGGCTCGGCTCGGCTTGGCAGTTGCTCCTACTACTGTTGCTCTTAAGCTCCCCCGGCTAAATTTTCTAATGCATTTTGCGCGTGTTTATTATTTTAATTACAGAGCATGCAAAACTTAAATGCTCTCGTCTGGCACTCATCGCGACTCTGTTTGCCAGCGCGTGCTGTGGCAGCTGTCGGCGGGATGAGAACGGGTCGTCGTCTCCCGACAAACATTAACTATTAAGCGCTTGGTTTGCTCATTAAAATGCGCCATGATTATTTGTTTATAAGCTCGGCACAGCCAGAGTGCCGTAGTAGTAGTGAAAACTGTCGGCAGTTTATCATTTAATGGGAACTGAGCTCGCGTGCCGGCGGTGCATAACGTAAAAAAAAAGCATAAATAAGAGGAAAAAGATCGCTTTGCTAATGGCACCACTTTAGTATTGATTTCGCCTTGGTTCCCCCACAATGATGTGCACTTTTTGTGGCTTTGCTAATGAAGTGGTTTGCCTTGGTAAAAATAATCCTGCCCCCAAGTGGGTCACAGTGACACTGCCTTTTTTCTGGGCCCGCTACTTCTTCTGGGTACTATAAATAAGGCGACAGCTAGTATTGGATTAATCTAGATATCCATTTGTATTCATTAGTCTAATTTTTGTGAGCTTTGTGAGCCGGAGCTAATGACACTGAACGCTCTCTCGCATGTGGCACTGCAAGTGCTACTGCTGCTGCTGCTGCTGCTGCTTCGAGTGTTTTCAAAGGCATTCCCCTGGTTTTGGCCAAATTGGTTTTCGAAATTGCCCCGGCCACAGGCAAAAGGCCACAAGTTCTCTGCAATTCGGGCCACACCAAGCTCTGGCATTCAAAAGTTCTCTTCATCTCCATCTCCGGACCGCAGAGCACTTAACGTTTCTCCCAGACAGGCCTTAAATAATTGTGCATGTGCCGACTAATTCGAGGCACTTTGAAGTTGAATGCAGCCTGTTTGCCGGCCTACGAATCTCGTCTGCTGTCAATGGTGACAACTTAAAGCTGATGAAGCTGCCTACTGTGAGGCATAAAGTGCACAGGAAGAAAATGGGTGAAGGGAAGTGAATTTCTCAAAAAGAACGGAGCATAAATAAGTAAAAAAAATATATATTTTTTGAATAGGAATTTCATTTCGTTTAAATAATTCTCTAGAAATTAAACTTTAAAGATATTCGCTTAATTTAAACTATAGAGATTTTTCCCCCCGATGTACTTTTAAGTACTCTTAGGCTTAACCATTTCCAGAACCTGCTCAACATTTCCGGGCACACTCTGACCCAGATTCTGGCGGCATTGGAAACCGGCATGGGGCGGGCTCTTTATTGTTGATATTGCCTGTTTCTCCATCGAGAAACACCCCCTGCGAAGCACATGTTGAACTGCTTAGCTGGCTTATCGGTTCTCATAATAATTGCAGCTGCAAATTGTCTTTATTTATTGTTCGCCAGCTGCACGATGCATATGAACAACCCACTCTCAGTGTGTGTATCCTGGCATCCATGCCGTTATTTTAATGATGACAATTGTTTGCATTCACCTACACAAACACTGCCAGGACTAACACACACATGGGAGTGGTTGGCCGGATATGCTCGAATGTCCGGTGAGCATGTAAATTTCAATTAGATGCAAACACAGGCCGAGCGGCTAATAAACCCTGCTCATTACATTTGCTAATAAATTGTCAGAACGGCAGAGAGACACAGCTGGGGCCACAGTCTGCTGTTTTGTCCTGGCACTGACCTGGTCCAGAGTCGGTTTATTGCTCCCAATCAATCGATGACAGCCAGCGTCTGGGGCGTAAATCAATTAGCTCGGAATGGTAGCAAGTCGGGCAGGCAGTGAGAAAAGAACATTTCACACATCGCCAGCCAGCAGCCCGACAATTGCCAAAATACTCAGAAGTCAAGGATGTCGAGTGTCAATACTCCTGGCGTTGGCTGTGACTGTGAATGTGACTGTGGGAGTGGCAGTCGCAACGCCATGGCGTCATAAATAAAAAACCAATTAATTTATCATCGTCTCGAAGCGTCGACGAGCAGTGACGAGGAAAAGCGCCAACGAGCGCCTCCTCTTTTTTTGGCTGAAATGTGAACGGGTCTATTTAAGTCGCAGAAAGTCAAAGGAAAGCATAAATAATAACATGGCAGCCGATACATTTTCTGGGAAATTTTTCTTAAGCATAGAAATTACTTTTAAGTCGCGCAGATGCCATTTCCACAATATTTGGAATATTGATTGCAAATATTTGATACAGACTAATTTGGAAAAAAAAGGAAAAATCTTCAAGATTAAGCAAATAAATATTTTAAAGATCATTTAATAATTTTATATTATTATAAATAAATACTTATATATTTTTATAAAAATTAAATCATTCATAAAATAATATTTTTATCCCTTCAAAATATTTTCTTTGTGTATTGACACCAATTTCTATGCAGATAAAATCCAGCTTCGTTTTATTATAATTTAATTTGGCTGAATAAATAAGCCAAAAGAAAAATCAGACAGTCTTCTTATAATTTTTTCTCTCTTTGAATTCAGAGCATTGGACATTCACCTGTGTGTCTGCTATGGAAATATTAATGCGGGAGTGGGTGTGGGTAGAGGGAATACCTGGCCAGGCGTTAAACGAACCTCAGCTAATGGTAACAACGCACGCAGAAGGAGCAGGAGGAGGAGCTGGAGCAGTGACAACGACAACAAACGATGGCAACACCAAGCAAGACCGAAGGCATTACCAAACACACAACTCATGGGGCTGTGGCTAGTGTATAGGCATGTTACGCATACGCCGTGTTGTGCCGCATTATAAATGATCAGCGGCTGGTTTTTGCGTGCTGTGCTCCTCCTGCTCGCTACCACTTCCACCTCCACTTCCGCTTCTCCTGTACGGGGGGTTTTGTTTCGTTTTCGGCACTAGCTGGCTTTTGCATATTTTTCACCTTAACTCAATACTGTTCTGCCGTTTGTTGTTTGCCGGTCGGTTGTGTGTCGGGCATTGTTGTCGCTGGCAAAAGGCGCAACATAAGCCACCAAATGACTTTGCGGCATTAGGAAGTTGCGAGGTGGCAGCCAAGTCAGACCCGCAAACACGCACATCCGGCAGTGAGTGCACACGTATGTCTTACCTATCTAACAGAGAGGGGGTACACTGGGATAAAATATATGGCTATCAGTTTAAAATTGTATCAATTTTTGAATTGTAGATATAAGGTTATATTTATAGAAGTAATATTTATAATTTGTAAATAGAATTCAATGTATATTTTTGAAGTTAAAGAAAGCAAAAGGCCTTTAAGGCTACTTTCTAAAATTTATTTTCCTTTAAAAACATTCAATATATATTTAGCCCAGTGCACCAAAGTGCCCCCACTTGTCCCTCCTTTTTTTTGTGTGCCTGTGGCCTGGTGCCTGGCAACCGCTTAAATTTAAATTTAGTTGCTCGCATTTATCGTTTGCCGCATATGGCTGCTTAATGCCTTTTTGATAGTAATTCCCCAGCATAAGCACTTTTATATATATTTGCTTTTTGCCCCCCCTCAACTATAAACACAGGACAGAAATTATTAAAGACTCTGGCAGTGTTTTCCTTGGACGAAAACAATATGAGCAGGAAGGGAGCCCGGCCACGTGCTGTTTGTTTAGGTGTTTTCCACTCTACGGGCTACGGTTTCTTTTCTCCCCAAAAAAACGGAAATTTTCGTTTGCTTTCTGGTTTTTGCATACAATACACACACAAACACACACTTACACACGTTTTTGTTTATTTTCCCATGTGTGTGTACTGGGTTTTATTTTCCTTTTTTGCTGCCAACACACACATTAAAAGTTGTTAGTTGGCCAAATTGTTTGTGATTCATTGTTGGGGGCTGGTAGCCTGGCTATCATAACGATAGCAACCTGTAATCACATGCTAAATATTATATTGTTTGTATTTTTACGGCTAATTACTCATATTTGTGGCTGTTACGTTTGTGTTTTGTGTTGTGGCAACGTGTCGTATGCGTGTTATAGCCACTTGACAGCATAAAAGCTATTTTTGCATAGGAGACCTCCTCCCCCCCTACAAACAAAAACAACATTTTATTGTATAATAATTGGGTTATAAAAACAATGAGCGGCAATAATGTGCAAAATAATTTTAAATGCACTGCGCTGAAGGAGGAGAGCAGGAAAAGCTGGAAAAGCCCACAAACACACACACACACACACGACCCAGCCTGGGACGGCCGCCTGGGAGAAGCTTTCTTTTAGGGTTAATTAGCACAATTTTCCCCTGCTTTTATGACCCCAAAAATACAAGTGTTTGGCGTGTGGCCATGGCCAGGTCCCAGTTTTCCGCCTCAGCCACAGTCACAGCCTCAGCCTGAGCTCCAGCCTTGAGCTGGCTTTCCTCTCCTCTCCTCTCATCTCGCTTTTCGCTCTGGCAGCTCCCAGTCGACTTCATTTTGTGGTAGCCAATTTTCTTTTAACTGTTGTTTGGGTTTTCCCCTTTTGGCTGTTGCTGCTGCTGCTTCACCCCGTTCTGTTGGCCATGCCGTTCTGACCTCAATTTGTTCTGTTCACAGCATGCCCACGGGCGCAGTCTGGACATTTAATTGTTTGCTTTTCGAGTGCGCCCACAGTGCCGGCCATGGAAAATAATAGAAATTACGCCAAAGCGCCCATAAACGCCCCGAATGAGCTGCAGTTTTTCCCAGGCTTTTCTCGCGTTTCTCCCCATCCTGACTTCTAATCCTCGACCAGCTGGAGTGTTCGATAGTCGTCTGCAAACTTTGCCGCCATGTCGAATTTTGAAAAAATTTCAAGTGTCAAAGTTGGGCCACACCCACGAAAAACATTGGGAAATGTGAAAAATAAAATAGATATTTGGGCATTGAATTATTATATTATTTATTACATTAGTTTTTAGATATTGGTAAAATTTTATATTAATTATAAATTGAGAGAATTTTTTAAAAATTAAGGTTTTTACATCCCTACAATTATTTGTCTTTATTTAAAATTTCTCAAAATAAAAATATATTGAATTTTGTTTATAAAATAATATACTGATTATTCTATTTATATTTGTACTTTTATTATCTTAAATTTTCTCAGTTTCCTAAACAAAATTATTCCAAATTTCAAAAGACAATTCACAGCTGTTTCTTTTTTTCGGTGTTCCAAGTTATAATTCCAAAATGAAAAGGGAATTTAAGCAGCTAAAATAAACCTGAAAAAAAATAAAAGAAAAATAAGAAATAAAAGATTCCCTCTCATTTAAATATTAAGCTACTTTTGCATGCAGCCAAATTTGATGCGGCTCGTTGAATGGGGCACTCCCTCGCTCACGGCTTTCTGTTGCCGGTTCCATTCATTTATGAAAATTGTTTTCATTAATGCCATTGAAATTGTATTATTTGCGTCCAAGTGAATAAATTTGCATACGGCTGGGCAAATACATTTCTTCGCCGCCTTCACGCATTTCATATTTTCCTTTTTCTTTACGCTCTTTGTTTGCAACAAAAAAAAAAAAAGAAGAACAAAATGAAACTGGAAAAGTGGAGCCACTGACAGCGGTGATGTCGCAGTTTCTGACAGCTTCCATTACCTGTCCACTCGAGCATTCCGAGTCCTTTTTTCGGATGAGGACGAGTGTGTATCTGAGGGGGGAGGAGCGAGTGTAGAAACGGGAGCAGCCAGCCACTCCAATGAGCACGTCGTCTGCCGCGAAGGACCCCATTGAATGTTGGGAGGACGGAATTGTGTATTCAATTCAGGAAATTACATTTCGAGGCGGTTCCCCCTGCCGCCCAGCAGGTGACAGCAGGCAGCTTAAAATCACTGCTGCTCCAATTAATTGGTCGCATTTACTTTGTATTTAAGCAGTGGCTTAGCAGGGACTTGGGTTTGAGTCCGTGTTTGTCGTTGGTGCTTGAGTTTTACTTTGGTTTATAAACTAGAATTGTCAGAATAATCAAAATGAGACTGGGTTTTGCTAGAAAATAGTATAAAATGTGTGACTTTAATGGGGATTTCATTTAATAATTGAATATATTAACTATAGTGGTTTTAAACGTTGAAATTATCTCTTCAAACTATCAAATTATATTATTAACATTTATTCACTCTATTAAGACTTGATTTTAACATCTATTAGACTCGACACATCTTCCGACTTAATCCCTATTCTCTGCTCGAGTGGCGACCCACAAATGTCGGTTACCTATGCCATAGCTCTGCTCTACATATAACCTTCAATAACTATCGCCATGTGCGGTTGGCTGCCTCATTAGGCTGTTGGCGAATTTGCAGCCGGACCACGCGTCGTATGCGCAACGTGTGCAAGTGCTATGGCAATTAATTTGTGAATTTAGCAAATGAGCATACAAATTTTATGTAAATTAGTAAATGTTTTTGCACAGCCAGGGCATCAGGCCCGGTGATCCTGACAGGTGACAAAGTCCAACTAATGGAGAGTCCTGGCTGAAGTGAAGCCAGCCCAGGTAATTGCTTGATTTGCATAATTTATTGTGCGCCAAATGCAATTTCATTCCATTTCCATTTGAGGTGTTTCCCCGACAGAAAACAGTTTGGTGAAAATGTTATCGCCGGAACCATTCGATCCGAGTGCTGCTTAATTAGGCAGGGCTAACGATCATTATGCATAAACAGTAATTAAATTGCATTGACCGAACTGGGTTCGAAGCGAAATCATTTGGGTCAGCGGAGGCAGAGGCAGCAGCTCCTCCGACACGCCCACTCAACAACAGCAAGGTCCTCCCACTACTGCTGGGGGGCGGCGGTTGGCAATTTATCAAAATGAAATGCAGACGGCGATAAAAAATAGAAAATAAACCGAAATCCAACAAAAAACATAGAGCGGAAAGTGAAAAAGTTTGCTGCTGTGCAGAAATGTTTGCTTCTGTCGTCGCGCTGTCTGTTTTTTTATTTCTGATTTTTTGGCTTGTTTATTCACCAGCAGCAGAGCGGAAGCTAAGTCAACTGATTGGCCCCTCTCTCTACATATAGAGAAAAAAACATTAAACATAAATCTTAATCAGCAGCACGAAGGAGTCATTTTATTAACATTAAATTCGCATTAAATTTTATGGCATTGGAAGTAGGGTTTTGTGTGGTTTTGAATGGTTTTTGTATAATTTATTTTATATCAGTTAAGTTGTAAATTAAAATTGGCTATTGATTAGTATTTATATAATTATTTGAATTGGTTTTTCCTTATTTAAAACTGGTTTGTCAATTTATAAATCATTAAAAATGGGTTAAAATATAATTTATGTCGATTAGCTTTGGGTTTTTTATTTTTTAAAACCCTAACCCTTTAAACCCTTATAAATTCCCCTAATAATATTTTAACAGTGCCCGCTATTTCTCAGCTGTCAGCCTGAATGACACTGAAGTAAACAAATGCTGCACAGCTCCTGCTAACAGCTTTAAACAGGACAAAGCCCCAGCTGAATGGCATTGTAGAGAGCCTTCTCCTTCCAAAGGATTTTTTGTTGCATTCGGCATTCGCCATGATTGCCAACTCGATAATGAAATGACCACAGAAGAGCTTTATTTGCTCCGTCAATAGGGTTTTTTCGAGTGAAAATACTTGGCTCTAAGTGCCCCGCCTTACTTATATTTGTGGCCAAGACAAATGCCAAGAACCCCCAACTTCTCATTCACATTTTTTCCCTAAGCCCAACTATGTAGAGAATTTTCGCAATTATGTGTTCGTTCGCCCCCTTAATATTTCAGGCAACTAATTACATTTTTCATCAATCAAATTGCAGCGTCAAAATGCAAATTTCATTTCGAGCCCGTTCCCTCGCTCTTGTGCCTTGGCTTATGTTTAATATTAATTAATATAAAATGCCGGGGCTAAGCCAGAAAATGGTTGCAGCCATTTTCATTACGGCCATAACAATGAAAATTTTGCCGGCTTGTAATTGCAAAAATTGCAGGCACCCAGGCAGGCAGGCAGGCAGTCGGAGGAGTCCCTCGATCCATGCCCCGATGTAATTTTCCGAGCTTCCCCTCGTCGTCGTGGCTTATTTTCACCCACTTTTCCGCCGCGTTTTCGGCCACGTTTTCTGTTTGCAAATGCCACTCGAAATTTTCCATTTAAATGGCAAATAGACGGAGCAAGAAAATCCGAAAATAAAAGCCGCCAAAACGGGCGTCGTCGGGATTGGTGCAAGTGCTGCAGCAAGTCGCAGGACCACGGCCACTTTGGTGGCTTTGATATCCCCATTGGCGGCACAATGACTTCATAAACAGATTTTCATTTCCTCTACCCCAGACTCCCCTCCCTAGCTGCATCTCTAGTTTTTGAAATAAAAATACAATTTCCTGTGCTTTATGTGGAGCAGACTCTGTCTGCTTTTTGTGTTGTGTTGTGAATTTTATGCTAATAGTTTTTTGTTTTCCGCTTTTCGGGTTGGCCTATTGCCACATAAACAAATCGGTCCGGGGCCTTATAATTGCCAGCAACCCGGGCAAAGTTTTATCAATAACTCTGCCCAGACTGGGATGCATTGTGCGTACTGAAATGCAAGATGGCATCGCAGAGGGAATTGAAAATTTCAGAGCTTCAGGCAGGCGACAGATGAGTAAAGACTTGGACAATAAAATTGGGAAAATGAGGTCAAGGAAGACTGAGGATATGGCCTATAAAGAGGGGGTTTTAGGGGAGAAGAGAGAAATGGTTTTATAAAATTAATAAATTTTGTTTTATATCTGGAAGAACAAATTATTTCTTAAGAAGATACTATTGCAGTTTAAATAACAATTATGTGGGAAAATATACAACTAAATATGTTAACAATAAAATATATAAAAAATAAATGCTTATACTTATTATCTAATATATTTTTTTAAATAGTCTCTGATTTCCTATTGTCTCTTTAACCAATATCCCCTTTGTATCTTCCCTGTAATTTTTCTTGGCTTAATAAAAGGATGGCAGAAAGGCAAAACGATGTTGCGCCTGTTGTCACTTTGATAAGGGCACTTAGCCAAATCTTTTCTTTTCTTCCTCTCCTTCTGTCTCTCCGAGGGAGAAAGTGAAGTGAAAGCCACCCATTGATGTCATCGTTAGGCTTGAGTCAAAGTCAAAGGCAGAACAAGTCGGAATAAAAGGCCTGTGTGTCGAGCACTTCATTAAAACACATGCCAGGACGAAGGCGTCTTCGTCTTCCTCTAACCGATCCATTCCAGGCGATTCCTGGCCCCGGCGCGTGTTCAGTTTTCGCATTAATTTGGTCAATTTATGTGCGTGTGCGATAAAGGGACAAATGGACAATTGGTCAGGCGGTCAGGGTTGGAGTTTCCCTTCAGTGACTGTCCAAATACACTGTGGGAAAGGGGACCCTTTAAGGGCTTCTGATAGGAATTTTATGTCTCAAAATAATAATAATAAAAAGTAAGAAAACATATTTAATAATTAGGTTTTAATAAGTTTCTTCGTTGACTAATTTCCCTACCTCATTTTCCCCATTCCTTACCCATTTTTTCTCCCTCTGCACTCTCGCATACCTCGTCACCTAAATGGGCCAAGCCGTTCATTGCATAACAAATAGTTTTTGGAGTGTGTATGGCATACATATCCACCACATACAGTAACTATATATACATATAAACCTGCATACGTGCGCGGCGCGTTTTCTAAATTGCCATTACTCATACGCCGCGTGTGACGAAGGCAATTAAAGCCAATAAAATGCACAAGTGCCGCTGCACTTTGGCTATAATTACACCAGCGAAAAGGGGGGGAGTAAAAGGAGAAGTCCTTCTTCCCCAAAAGCTACTTGCAGTCACCGAAATTCTCTGACAATTATTTCAAGTGGCGAGGAAATGAAACGCTTTTCTGGGTTGGACGGGTAGGAAATCAATTATAAACTGGCAATTGAGGGAATGCCGCCAAAGTTTGTGTCGCAAATTGAATCATGTTTATAGCTGTGGGTGCTTGCTGCAATTGGCTGTAAAATTGCAGGTGCCACGCCCCCCAATGCCAAGGAATTTCCCGCCTGTGTGTGTGTGGTCAAGTTGTCGTTTGTGCCAGGAAAACTTTGGGTTTTGTTAAGTTTATGCAAATGTCCTTTCGGCAATTAGCAATAAATGTTTGCACTGGCCACTCCATGAGCCTTGGTTGCTTGTGTGTTGGTATGTATTTTGGCCGTTTGTGGCCCATTTGTGATACAAATCATGCGGTCTACATTTACTGCGGGCCTTGCCTTTGCCTTTGACTTGGCCAATAGCAGCCACCCTCCTCATTGGGCCAAGAAAAGCAGCCGAGCGCATTGCGGTCAACGTGCAAATTGTATTATATTTCGTCCTGTATTGGAGCCACAAGGCTCATTTGCATTTTATTGACTCCTGCCCAGTATGCACTTGCAAAATCAGGGCTAATTATATAGGTTTAAGGTTGGATTTATTAGGGAAATGTAAAGCAATGAGAGCTAATGAAACGAAATAAGAGAGGAAATGAATACAAATTGGTTAAATATTAGTTTATGTAACAAAATTAAATAGTTTTTTACATAATTTCCTTCCCTTCCCTTATTGAATTTGAAAACAAACCTTAAATTGATGGATCATTTCCCTGAAAATCTATATTTATTTAACTTTCCAAAGCATCAGATATCCCAGACAACTTAACCCATTATTTCCCACGGTTAAATGCTCAAATTGAATCATGAATGGCGGCTGATTGGGTATTGCTGTGGTTCGGAGTCAGATTCCCCCATGACACCTAATTGTCAGTGGGTGGAAAATGGGGATTCCCCTTCCTCCGTATTGCGCTAAGCATTTAATACATTAATTGGAAACCCAGGCCGGGCACTGCTTTTGCGGCCTGCATTTAGATTGATTTTCATGCATATAAGCACAGTGGGCCACAGATTAAGGGGGAAAGTAGGGTGCAGCCCCTGGGTTGACCCAGTTTATCAAGTTTTCACTCGTCTGGAATGCGCCAAGTGGCCTGGGCCTGGGCCTGGGCCTGGCCACGAGGACAATACTTGCGTCTGCCTGTCTGTGCTGAGCTCTGTGAGGTTTCCACCGCTGCTTTTCCGACTTTCCGCTTACCGCTTTTGCCTCCTGCCCCCTGCCCCCTTTGCAATCGCCCACAATATCTGCGCCTTGCACTCGGCATTCTGATGCCCGGGCAAAGTTTTGCCAGTTGTGCCAACACAACGCCTTTTGGGCTGTCTTGTCGTCATCCATTTGCATCCTGTGTGTGTTAGGGTGGCACTCGATAGGGTTTTTGGGGATTTTGAAGTGGTTTCTCTGAGTTGTTGAGGAGGTAAAGGTCCAACTTATGTGAGGATTATTGGGAAATAAATATTTTAAAAAGAAAATATGTTATGTATCGTGCTTGAGATGGCCTTTAGTTGTTAGTAAGAATATTTCTCTTTCTTAAAATAATTTATCTTTATACTTTTCTTATACTTTTAAGCTCTTTATATTTTATATTTTATTTCAAGGAGCCACCCTATTAACCAAGCACTTTCCCCCTTTGTATGTGTGTGTGTGTACTTTGCGCACTTATTTGTGTGTTTGAGTTCCGCTCGATAAATTGTTTCGCAAGTTTTCAGCAGCCAAGAGGGAGGGGCAGGTTCAGGTTCTAGAGCCTCGAGTCGCTTAAATACTGGCAGCACATATCCCTGGATGGGAATGGAACTGGTACTGGTACTGAGACTGAGACTATTAATAATGGCACAATATCCTTGCCTGCCGATTGATTGATGGATGATAAGAAACATGAATCAGCGGGTAAGGCCTGTAACCTCGAAGGCCGAACCTTCCGTCGTCCCCCTCCAGCCATCTGACGGCATAATAATACGCGTTTATCTCTGCTTGGTTACCAATCTCTAACAATTTGATTTATGCATTTCCATTTTGTGCGTGGGCCCGCCACCGAGCATGCGAGAAGTTTTCCCCTCCACATACACACATACACACACACACATGACCCTAATGGCAACACACAACATCAGAAAGTCTGATTAGATTTCTCCGGCAATTACGTGAGCAAGTTGTTCCTTTGAAAGGCACACCATGCGCATATATCCTTCCTCCATTCATATATCCCGCTTTAATTAGTCAAATTTCGTTGGCAACGCGACTGCCTGACTGGCTGACTGACTGACTGCTGGCTGTTCGCCCATGTGAACATTATCGGTCCGATTTAGATATATCGGAAGTAAGTAGGCACGATGATTGAGCTTGTTAGGCCATTGTCGGGCCTGTGAATAAATGTTTTATAAATCATATCCGATTGCGATTTCCCTACGACGACAGGCGTAGGTTTTCCACAGCAGAGTAAAAAAAAAAGGGATAAAAATATCAGTTTCCCAGGTAATCTGCTCTTTTTCATAGGTTATTTTTTAATAAATGCACTAGAAGAAATTAGAGGAAGAGATATTTATTTATTTAAAGGTAAATTAAAGATAAAGTTATGTCCATAAACTAAACAGGAGAAATCCCCAAATACCATCTTTCCTCCCCAAAATGATCAAATAAAATCTATATTCTATTCACTATTCTTACATATTCAATACCTTTCTCTCTGTGCCTTGTTTGCCAGCTTACACTGGCCGATAATCCTGGGTCCAGGAGCGTTGCCTTGGCAACGAAATCGAGCTAAAAATCCCTTTTGCCAATTCCGCTCGAACAGAACAACAAAGTTCATTTGGCTTTGACTTAGCAGAGAGAGAAAATCAATATTAAAATCGGATATAAATTGTAAGCATAGCAGCAAACATCCTTCTCATCCTGGAAATAACAAGTGGTTGACAAGGCCCACTCACACACGAGCACACTCGCACACACGCACACCCAGGACCCCCTACTGATACCCCAAAATGTGTGCATTTGTTTAAGTATGTGTAAGCCTGTTTATTCAAATGTATTGCATTTATTTCCGCCTGTGCTCCGTGTGCCTTGGTCTCTCTGTTTCTGTTTTGTTGGCAATTTTCGAAATGCTTTTAAAATATTCATGGGTATCAAATGTTTGAAGCAAAAACACGCATATACTATATACATGCGAAAGGGGATTAAACTGTCGATATGTGCCCGGAATCAACTCTCTAGGCTGTGTTCCCTTTAATATTTATATGATAAATTTGTATGTGCCCATTCGGGTAATTAATCACCGCATTCAGGGGGCCGCTCTCTAGGATTTTGATTGATCGAGTGTCCTGTAATTAGCACATGTAGCACACGCGCTGAGCTCCCTGGTAATTGCGTAATGAAAATTAATAGATTTATGACCTCAAAGAGCAAAAAGGCAAGAGCTCTTTGAAAACACAGCGACAAGTATCTGTTTCTGCATCTGAGAGATGCTTTATGACAGGCCGCCGCCGGCGGAGGAGAGGAATCCTTTTATAGCCCCGAAAAGTGTATGACAAATGCGTGCCATGAAGGATGCCATCGCATCGGGATCGCACTTGGGTCGTAAAAACTGCGACGCCTCCATTGTTAATCTCCTCCACTCGCACGGCATCGCTTCTGTTTGGCTTTTGTTTTATTGTCGCACTTATTTTTATTTGCACATCGGGCCGATGGCGACGGCGATGATGCCATGCAGCTCTCAGCTTGATTAAATTATAAAAATTGTATTATGATGGAAGTCAGGGCTCGCCCAGAGGAGCTATTTTGATTTCAGGCGAAGGGCGAGGCTTTCAGAGAAGATAAAGTGTATATTAAATTGTGGATGTTTAAGCTACACACTTAATCCCTTTTACTGATTAAAATGGAAATGTAAACGGGTAACCCCAATGTTTTGGAAATACTTTTGCTACACACAAAAAAAGTTCATTCGAAAGGCTCAAAAAAGATGGAAAGTCACACACACTTGGCAAGGATTCAAGGGCCGTATCCATCCATCTATCTATCCAGCCATCGAGCGGAGGAGAAGAGAACTTGGCCCGGAATGTGGGTCAGACTGCAGCTGGTGCATCTTCTTGGCCTTCGCACGCATAGTAGTTGAGATGAAATTTAATTTAAAACTTTCCGTTCGGCCCGAAAAATATATAAATGTGCCCTGTCCGGGCCATGTGTTGCTCGCCTTTACTTGGTATCAAAAATACTTTTGTTTGCAACTTGCATAATAACTCACTGGGAAATCCGGAGCAAACAATAATGAATGACTGTAGCAGAAATTAAAATGTCTTTGGAGGAGGAAGACCAACAGCAGCTGTCTTGGCCATGGCTTTGTGTTGCCTTGCCGACTGCAATTGATTAAAATTCTCCGCAATGAGCTGGCAAACAGGAGGGGGTGCACGACTCTAAGAAGAATCCAAGCTGAATCCTAGTAGAATCCTTGCAGTTCTTTCAGCCAGCACCCCTGCGGCTGCACAGGAGTTCTCTTTGTCGGCTGCTGCTGTTTCCTGCCAAAGGTGTTTTTCTAGAAGCCAAACCGGAATTCATCTCGGCAACCGCATTCCAATCCGCCTGAGTGCTGCCTTCTTTGACGCTCGCACTTTGTAATTACTTCATTTAATTAATTTAAAGTCAGATCAAAGGCGGCATCAAAGGGACCCCCAAAAACCACCGGTCAGCGACTAGTGGCTAAACGCTTTAAAAGCCTAATAAACTCGCTTATTGGCTTAATAAACTAAGATGTAGCGCCGCCCTCGCCTTGGTTTATTTGTGAGGCGCTGGCCAACCGGAACCGGAAATTGTCCCCAGCGATAGGAAGTGCTCTTCTCGTTATTTTTACTTAATTTATTTTTTTCCTTTCCGCTGCAAGCAAAGCCGCTGTCGTCCAGAAATTGGATTTATCTGCTTCGTTAGTAAATTGGTTGTGATAGGCGCGACATCACGAACTCCCGCTCTCTGTCTCTCTGTCTCTTGGCCGGGCTCAAAACCAACTTGGCCAGCTCTGGGCCACTTGCCAACGCAAAATGCAATGGCCAAGGATGACACTCGCAACAGTGGGTGAGATTGGTTGGTTTTTAGAGATTTTTAAAGGAGCAAAGCATAAAATGTAATATTGATACTACAATTAATTATCTATAATAAATTAGGTAGTTAATCTTTTTACTTTTCCCCATAAAACTGTCTGTTATTCAAGCCAAATGGTTCAATAATAATAATTCTTTTATGATTAGTCTAAAAAGGAAGACGTAAAGACCAGTTATTGTGTTCCTTTTCTAAATCTCTTCAGAACCTCAGAAAAAAAAGGAAAACTTTAAGTGAACCAAAAGTTCCCTCTTGTTTTTTATATATTTCTCCCATCACCCATTGTCCTTCGACGCAGCTTGAAGTCGGTCAACATTCAGGGTTCTCTTCACTTCTTTTTTTTTTTTCTGGGTAAAGCTGTGGCGAAATGATTTTTATGCGAATTTTATTACTGTTAGCCGCTGCTGGACTCTTAAAGCTGCCACGGCTGCTTGGGGAAGTTTATTCATTATTGACTTTCCGCCTCGTTGTCCGTGTCGCCGAAATAAATGCTTAAATAAGCCAGCGGCATTTCAATTTCGCCAAAGTTTAAGTTGGCCAAAAGGCCCACCCTTTTTGGGGGGCTGTATATATATTGTATATATATGAAGGACTTCAAGGAGCCCCGGGGCGTTCCATGGTCCGTGTTTCTGTCACATTTTTTATTACAATTTCCATTTGATGTTTATAATTTGTGTAGCAAATTGAGCGACAGAAATGGTGACATTCATGCGCGCAACGCAACTAATTTTGGGGAGTCGTCGAGAGTCCAGATGGGGAATCGCTCATTTGGCGCTCAGACCGCGATAATGATGATGATGATGAACTGCCCGCAGGCAGCTGATTTATGGGGCCATCGGCCAGCTGCAGATGGTGGGCAAGGCACTGAGAGAAAATTAGTAGGGACTTCAATTTCCAACTAGTTGTAGCTAACTAAATGCAGTAAATATAGTAATAGCAATAGCTTTTAGGAGTTTATGTTTTAAATATTTAGAACCCGTTTAATTCTCTCAAATTGCTTATAATTCCCAACCATTTTAGGCAAAGAGTAGAGCTGATATTGAACTACAAATCAATTAAATACTTATTTATTTTAGTATTTAGTTTTCATTTAAATTATTTTAATTTTACAAAATGATTTCCTTGAAGACCTATAATTTTCTTCAGTAACTCTCAAATCCACCTAGTTTTTCGCTTAGTGTCCTACTAGTTGGGGTAGAGAGCTGGCAAAAACCAAAACCAAAACAAGCCATGTGGAGGGCTACCATTCGGCTGCATGGATTAATGAGCCACAGCGGCGACCACATTGGGATTTTCGAAGCCTGGCCCAGGGACTGGGGAACTCTGTGGATTATGTTGACTTTCTGCAGACAATGCTGCCTGCCCACTGCCTCCTGCCGCCAGCAGGAAACGGGGGCCAAAGGACCAAGCCAAAGCCAAAGGACCGGGCCGAGCATCACAGGCATCACAGGATGTGCGCCCCTCCGGTCTCTGTGTGAGCTTTGGTCTGGACTGGTGGCAAAAATTAAATTATGACAGCAAATGAACAGCCGCAGGTGGGGCGGCCAACGAGCTGGCCCCGGAAATGCTGAGCCGCTGGCATCGAGGCTAATAATGAAATACATGAATTTTTTAGACAATAATCGCCGCAGCTTAGCCGGGATTATAATGGGCGCAGCAGCATGATGGCACAGGGAATAACAAAGGAGGTCCTTCCCAGTCTCTGTCCCTCCACTCTGCTCTTAAAGTCGGTGGAGCAAAAATAAGAGGACAGCAGAAAATTGAAATAAAGCCACAAAACTATATGTCCCATACATGGACTACAATTTTAATCATCGATATTTACCAATGTAATTTTTGATTGTCTAATCAATTATTGTTTTTTACACAACAAAACATTGCGAATTGCTGCTGCCTAAGTAAACATTAAATGCAATTAAATTGCTTAATGACCCACATTGATCCAGTTATTTGTGTTTTTTCGAGCGACAACTTTGTCCCCCGAAAACTTTGTGTTGAAGATTTACGACCTGCATAAATTTCATAATTTCCCAATGGGTTAATTGTGTGTCTTTGTTGTGTTTGCCCAGGACAATTGTAATGAAAATTTAATTTCCGTTTTGTCCCCAAAATATCCGCAAATAGAGGCGGGTATTTTTCGGGCCATCAGCTTAGGCTGATGAAATCTCTCTCTCTCATTTAGATTGCATATTTACTCATTTATATTAATGTCCATGATGCGATTATAAATTTATAAACAATGTGCTGCTGCTGCTGCTGTCGTTGATAACGATGACATTCTTTGGCCGGGCCAAAATAAACCCTTTTTGCAAGCCGAGAACATTGTGTTTTGGCCACTACTACTGGCTCCTGAAATTTAATTAAACTTGTAACAGCATTATTTCGATATGCAGACCAAGCCACCACTACGACAACGACGACGACGACAAGGACACTGTCGAGAAACAGCAACAATAAGGACTCTCTCTGGTAGAAAATGTTGTGTAAAAAGCGTAAAATATTATTTGCAATTTCCCAAAAACTGCAACTAAAACAAAGGCAGCATCAGCTCACAGCAATTTGATTTTTGCTTCTGATTTTTATGCCAGTAAAAGATTTTTTAATTTGCACATTGCTGGAATAGTTTTTACTGCATTATTATTTGCCAATATATTTCGCATTCACAGAATGCTTTTTTGTTGCTTCTCTTTTTTACGTTTGTTTACGGCTCATACACTTTATGTAGATATATGCATAGTTGGCTGAATATTCAGACTCTGGCGTTTTGATTTTTAATTGAATTTCCGGGCCACGGCTGCCTGGTTTCAGCAAATGACGAGGCAAACAAGCAGAAATCGAGTCCACTCGGCGTATACGCAATTTGTGATAACTCATATCGGATTTCAAGTACGACGATCGCTTGATTGGGTTCTCTTTCCGATTTCTGAATCAAAAATTGTACTCGCAGGACCTAGGACCTGCTGGAACCTGCTAATTGATATGCATGTGTCGTTTTTCTATTGCTGCTGCTGCAGTTTCCACTATTCCACTATTCCCCTATTATTTTCCCGCAGAGAAGCCCCGCTGACAATTTTCCATTAATTGAAAATGCCAATGGCCGGCAGCCATCAAATTGCCAGGCATATTGAGGGGTCCTTTTTGGCAAGGGAAATCCGCGGGTGTCCTGTCCCTGTGCATTGTAGTTTTTGCGGGCCCTCTGTTGTCCGCATAAATTATGAAAAGGCCCCCAAAATTTGGCATATTTTGATGACATGTCCGTACTATATTTTCTATCTCTGATTTCCAGTTTTCCCCTATTTTCTTTATTTTGGACAAAAGTCAAATATTCCGCATTATTTACCATGTACTCGTGTGGGTTGCTGTGGCGGAAAACCAAACAACTGTCAAAGCAGTTCGTGTTTGCACTTTTAGTTTGTCAATGCGAATGGATTTGTGTGTGTGTCCAAAGTATTTTTAACCCACTTACAGGGAGAGTGGGTAAAAGCCAAGGTACATATTGAAAAAGTTGCAATTTAATTACTCAGAAATTGTGTGGACACCACTTTGAAGACAAAGTAAACTTTAGAGAAGGAAAAAGGATTCAATTATCAAGACTTATTCCATAGAAAATAGTTTAAAACAGAGGGAAAGCTTATAATTTAAATGTATTTAATTTATTCATGCGTAATCCCATCACCGAAATATCACGTTCTCTGCTGGTTTTTCCCCACTTAATTGCAAACTAATTAAAATGTATATAAAATATTATGCAGGCGTTAAAATATATGCATCCCATACTTATTTTCAACTGTTTTTCCTGCATAAATGGGTAGCAGGTGAAAATTCGTTGCATTTTTTCGATCGAACGTGTTTTTTGGCCGAACGGCGTATTTTCCACGCTCCTGTATATTTTATAATGATTAAAATTTGTTGTCATAAAGCCCAGCCCAAAAATAAAATATATATATCGGATCCCTTTTTTATTTTTCATTTTATTGAATATTTTACAACGGTAAGGGAGTCGTTCTGTCGGTGGTTTTGATGATTTATTTGCCACTGTTTGTGGGTAAAAGCCAGAGTTTAAGCCGTTTCTGCTTTAAAAGTTATTAAAAGTGTTGAGAGAAACTTACTTTCAGCCCCATTTGCCACTCGATGTAATTCTTAAGCAATTTCTTTGTGCTATTTTCTAGCATTTCCCGTTCGCTAAGGCAAGAGGATAGCAAAAACTAATTTAGAAAATTGTTTTTAGCCTCTGTGCTAGCTCCTTCGTTGGCCCTCGGGCCAGTGAGAATTTCCTAGAGGGCCCTGAAATGAATCTAATAAAGAAATTACTCCAGACAGGATAGCCGCCGCCGCCGCCAAGGACGCGCTGCCTACGCTGAATAAAATCTCAACGATGTCGCCAATTGCCGTGGGGGGAGGCCGTAATGAGCTGAATAAAAAGTGCGTGGTGGCACACGGATCAGGGGAGTCCTAAATCGCTGTTTGCTCTTAGCCATAACATGAATAATTTAAAAAACAAAAGGCGAAACGATTTGCGACACACGCCGCTTCTAATACACTTTGCCAATGTAATTGCGGATGTGTGAAAAGGATCCTTAGTGTCCTGCTGCACACAATGGCCCAGCTGCTATTCAATTCACCAATTTTCGCTTAATGTTTGACTATTCCTAAATGGCCACAAAGACAACGTGTGTGTGAGTATTTCCCCAGGGGCCAAAACAGGTAACTGAAGCGCACACGTGGCCCCCTCGTTGGCCCAATAAATAAGTCCTGATGGCTAAAATTGCCGATTCAACTTATTCGCATTCGCATTCGTATCCTCGGAGTACAGCGAAACAGTTGTCTGACTTATTCATGGGGGCTTCTGCCGCCACCATTGTTTTTATTGGTTACCCATTAACTTTATGTTGTATCCGAGGCGACAGCAATTCACAATATCCTGGAGGGAAGGGGGGAGTGATGTTACTTTCAGGGTGCTTAAAGGAAGGACATTAAAGCGTAAGGTTTTTACAGGAGTTTAAGGAGTCAAAGATATAAGAAACTTGGGGAATTTTCTTTACTTTATATTGATATTTTATTTTAATGAATTTTCTTTCTGAGATATTATTTTTCTAATATTATTTCAAGCATAAGAATATTATCTCTAAACTCTAGCTCAGCTATTTTGAAATAGAAAACTTTTCTATATCTCCCCCTCGCCAGATACGTTTCAACTGAGTAGCTGTTCCCTTTTGTTTTGGCATCATTTAGGCCAACAATTAGCTGCAACCAACCAGCAGCTGCAGTTACACGGCCACTTAAGCCAGTTCAGTGCGAAAAGCGTGTTAGATGGCTCAAAGTAGACCAAGTACACTCTCTGTTTTGTTCGAAGCCAGCATCCATCCCCATTCCCAGAACCCTCGTCTTTTGTGTTTGTGTCGCTGGAACTTTAATTGCGAAAACATTTTCAAAAGTTTTTCATAAATTTCTCGCACTTAACCGAAAGTACATAACGCAAACAAAAGTAAAGTAAAAGTGTGTGCTACTTATACAGCTTATAATACTCAGTAGTAGTGGGAGTTGGAGTGCTTGTTTGAGTGCAAAGGGTATATGGGTTTTGGGGAGAAGGTAGAAACAGGTGGAATAGAAATTAACATAAAGCTTTTGGGATTTAAAATCTTATTAGAGTAAAATTATTGAGGCTAGATATTCAAAAACTTAAATAAAATATTTAATATTTTGTTTTTTATTACAAAAACCAAGAAAACTATAGAGGTTTCAATCCGTCTGTTCTTTGTATCCTGAAAACTAGGCCACAAAAAGTTTCCCCGCTTTTTAAATTATTCCTGTGCCGCCAAAAAGTATGCAATAATCCTAGCAAACTGCCTAGCCGGGTACTCTATGGTCGCAACACTTTTTCCTGCCTCTTTTTTCCCCCTTTTTCGTGTGTGTATGTGTGCAGTTGCAGTTGCAGCATCAAACTTCGTTGCAATGGCGGCTGCAATGCCCATCAATAAAACGAAAATTGCTGCAGAATGGCGCACAATTGTCCTGGGAGCTGAAAGGCGTCGGAATCTGTGTGTGTGTGTTTGGGGGTGGGTGGCCGTGGCAGGTTGCAATTGTTGTTGCTGCTATGCTGCTGCTGTTGCAGTGAAAACAATCGAAATTATAGCAAACAAGCGCGTAAACTTTTCGCTTTCATGGTCGCATATATCTATATATATGTCATAGTGAGACTGTGTGTGTGTATTGTGTATGGTGTGTGTGCGTCTCGGTGTTAGTGTGTCGGCATTGCAGTTTTATTGCTCTGAAGCAGACATTAAAATGCCTGACAAGGAGCGCCGCGCCGCCAACTGGCAACCTAATGCCGCACAAAACACACCCTCATGCTCATCTGTAATCAGAAATGTTTGTGGGATAGTGATGCGAAATCTAAAATTTTTGGATTCTAGGAAATTTTGGGGTAAATTGTTGAAGTTTAAATTAAATAAAGTTAATTAATAAATTTAAAAAAAGAGCTAAAAGAGTGTAATAAGATTTTAAACTAATTTAAAATGGGTCTAAAAATATTCTTTTATTTATAATAAATTTACAAAATGAATTTCTTTAGTAAGTAAAGCTGCTTTAGGTTTAAAATCAATAAATTTTTCACACAAAAGTATACTACAAAATCGTAAAACTTGATTGCATATTTTGAGATGCTCTTTCTAGTGATTTGCAATCCGTTCTGTTCTGCTCCTGCCCGTGTTCTCCATAAAGAGAATGTTTTCAAAAGCCCAGGATAATCCCAAAATGATGTCGATTTTGTCCACAATAAAACCAAAACAGACATCACTAGTTTATGCGGTGGCTTTTTATGTGTTCGTAGCATCGAAAAGGGTTTTTTTTGTAAAATTTTAACCTTTTTTCTTTTATTGCCGCTCTTGATGACGAGCGAACTGCGCTCATTTGCGTGCACATTTTCGGGTCACAAAAAATGTGTGTCAACAAAAGTTTTTTTGGTTTTTCGCAACCAGTGTTGTGTCCGCTTTCACTGAATTTTCCAGTTGCCGTTGCCGCTGTTATTGCCGCCGCCGAGTGTCCTGTGACCGAATCTAATGGCTCTAGAGGGAAGGACACAAAACCTGCCTGCAATTAGAGAGACTCCGGCTCCGGAGAAAGTTTCAAGTGTGTGTGTGTACAACCCTTTTTGGCAGTTATGACAGCATGAAAACGTTGTAGCGGGAAACTAGTTATGCTGCCATAATTAAATGTAAATTATCGCCATATGTACAAAACAGTTGCCATGTTTACTTATTTATTTGTCAGTTAATTAGTTCGGAATGTGTGCTCCCCCTGGCCTCTTTCTCGTTCTCGCTTTCCCCGAAAAATCTGGTGACTTTTCCCTGTTCCGTCTGCATTACAAACCACGTACAAGAAATGTAATTATTTTCATTACATCCACAAATAAACAAACAACAACAAAAATGTACACCCAAGCAAAAGACAACAAATGCCAAAAAAGAAAAAAAAAAAATATAAAAAACATGGCGTTGGCATTTCCAATACAATGTGCGCTTGTGCTTTGCCGGCTTTTGTTTATTTTTGACATTGACGTCCCTCATTAATGTAAACGACGTCGACTGGCATAAAAAGGCGACCTTCTGTAATTATAATTAATACGAAAGGAACATGAACTCTCACACACACACATAGCCCCCGGCCGACTTTCCGTGTCAATGAGCTGCTTTGACCCGAAACCAATACAAGAGAGAGGGATACAGTGTTAGAAAAAGTATTAAACTTGAGAATTATTATTATTATTCCTTAAATTCTACAAAAGAGAAAAATAAGTAAACGGAGAATTTAAATCTCTAGAATAGGCACCTAAAAATTGGCTCTAAATTACATAAATTTTTGTTGAAATAATTTACAAAATATTAAACCTTAAAGAAATGATGAAGAAGAGTGTTTTTTTTTTTCAACTTTACCTAATCCGAATATTAAACCTTACAGCAGAATATCAACATCGATTATGGGCTTTGACATATATCATAGCATACTTTTAGACACATTTTTAATTGATTTTAAATATTAATATCTAAAAAATTTAAAACTAAAGCCCAAATGTATTTCTTAACCAAAACATTTTTTCTACATTTTCCAAAAAATATGTTTTTTCCCAGTGCATTTTAAGTAATTCTGGCCAGAGCTTACAAATTGCGTCTTTCGTGGCATTAAAAATTCCATTAGCTGCAAACTGCCCGCGTTAATTAGTGGCGCAAACAACTGATAGAAATTTTGATTTCATCTCGCTAAGAAAGCGGAAGGAGCAGCGTCTGCGGGATGGAATGATGTTCCTGGAAATGAAGAACGGGGTGGCTGGACTTACCAAAGATGCGTCCTGCCCGGGTAATTGGCAAGGTGACCGAAATCAGGAGCAGCACAAAGCTAGGAATGATGAGCCCTCGATGATTTCCGTATTCCGGCGATATGCACAGCGTCATTTTGTTGATGATGCAAATTGCAATTTTTGTATTTTGTTTGGGTTGTGTTGTGTTTTTTTTCTCCTTTTCTCTCCCTGTTTTTTGTTAATCTAAAACAATTTTTTGCGGTGGTTTGCGTTACGTTTTTTTGGTGTTGAATTTTTGGGGTTTTGGGTTTTACTCGCCCGGTTTAGCTGTGCCTTTGGTAGCCTTGGGCTTAGAAATCAATTTACATTTATATATTCTTTTTGTTTATTTCCAGTGCCAATTAAACTATGTTTGAGTTAGGAGTTGTTGCTTCTCTTAGTTGTTTTTTGGTATAGATTTTTTTGGTATTTGCACTGATTTTGGCTTTAGGTGATCATTTTGTACGAGGCTGCAAATAGGAAAGAAATGAAAAAAATTTAAATTAAATTTTTGTGTGTAAATAGGATCATTTTTCGTTTGGGTTTCGATTGATTTAAGCTTTCTATCAGATTTTGTAGACTATCTAGGGTGGGTATTTTTTATTTGAAAGAAGTTTTTTGGTGGAAAATGTAAGATTAGGTTGGTAATATTTACATCTTGATATTGTATAACCTTTTTTAGTCTTTTTAGAAAATAGAATAAGCCTTATTTGTGATTTAATTCCACTTTTTAACATCACATCTAGCTCAAAACCTTTCTAAAAATGTTAATTGTATTAAAAAGACTAATTTTAACCCACTTTTCCCCATTTTAAATACAGTCACAATGCAGCTGGTGTGAATTTAATATTTCCCCCTGACGGTTTTTCAATTTCTCCATGCAGTGGTAGTGTTTTTTTTTTTTTACAGGCTCCTAAAATTCCGCAGTTACTATCCCTTTCGTTTTTAGTTTTTGCGGCTGCAAAATTAACTAAAGATGTCAGTCCCTCGCAGCGGGGTGGCATAAACTACCCGTATATGTGAGAGAGAGTGTATGCATGTGTGTGTGTGGCCAAAGTTTATATGCTGAAAATGAATTTGGCATTTTTACAACAGAGCACAGTGAACGGCGAACAGCAGCGGCGCTCTCGGAAGTCTGACAGCATAAAATGGAGTGAAATCTCTGCTGGTGGTGTGCAGTCAACTAATGTGGCCAAAAGGGGTACGAGGGGCACTGGGCAGGGGGCAGGGGGCAGGGGGTGTGGCAAGCTGTAAAAGCGGGCTTATAGTAAAAGTGAAATGCGCCCGTGGCGGGCTGCACATTTAATGCGGCAAACACAGTTACAACATGTGGCAGCAAATGGCGATTGCTTGGCTGTTCTTGGCCCCAAAAACAACTTGGCTTTTGACTATAAAAACGAGCGAGAGTTCGCCTTAAAGCTGCCACGCCCCCTGGCTCCGTTCGCCCAAGTTTGGCAGGAGCTGGAGCTGGAGCAAAAACACACCAACAAGGACTGACAACAACGGAACCCGCCGCACATTGCACATGACGTAAATGTTGTGGTTGCTTTTAAAAACTTTGTTTTAATGTGTTTGCTGCAGGCTGCACTGCAAGTATTTTTTTCTTCTCTTTTTTCTGTTAACCTCCTTCCCAAGGGATCCTCCTCCATGTGTTGACGTTAAAATTTAAAGTTCAAATTTGTAACTTCCACGGAGGAAAGTTGAAATGAAAACACAAAGCAAATCGTTTTTTCAAAACTTTTGGCAGTTGTCTCAACACGAGGAAAGTCTTCAAATCGGAATATGAGATTTTAGAATAATTTAAAAAGGTGTGTGAATAATGTTTAGTTCTTAGAAAAACATAGCACAGCACTTGGGCATTTTTAAAATAAGTTTTAAACTTACAAAAGTAGTTTAGAAGCAGACAGTAAAATGTTTAATAATCATAGCATACTTTTCACCTTCTATGAAATATATTTTCAAGTATTTTGCAAGCACTTAATATACATTTATATAATTAATTCTTCTTTAATACAAAGATAAATGGAAAAAATATTCTTGATTAAAAATCGTATCTACTCTTACTGATTTTTTCATTAAATACAGTTTTTAATTGCGTAATGCACATAACTGAGGAAGAGTTCCTGACAACAGCTCCATTGCTGGCTTTTCACATTTTCATTTCACTTTTTAAACAATTTTCACAATCGTTTTTAATGCAATATCTTTTTTGTCCTGTCCTTTTTTTTTCAATATAAAATGAAAATTCAAAGGATAGCTGGGGCAAAATATTACACTGCTGCTGCAGCCGCCGCTGTTGGTAATTGAAGTTATTTTCCATATTACACACCCCAGGATTTCAGGTGTGCAAAAACCCGTTGACTTTTTCACTGACACCACTCTCCCTTCATGTGTGTGTGTGTGTTGTGGCTGCACAAAAACTGAGTTTGTGTAAATAAGTTTTTCCTGAGTGCGTTGCCTTTGTGGTTGTTGTTGCCTGTTTGGTTATGGCTCTGGCCAGGAAACAGCATTAACGCAAGTTTGTTTGACTTTACACAAAGAGATGTACACAAATATAAGAGCTTTTTAAATACATGTTTTAAGCTGAATATTTTAAGGGATTTTTAACACATATTTTCGAGATACTTTTAGCCGAGGAAACTAAATTAATAATGAACTACCTGTAAGTCGATGGAACTTTAAGGAAAAGAGTAGGATTATTTAAGAGATTCTTCTTTATTTATTTATTAAAATATCATTTTTATTTTGTATTGCAATTTTATATTGTATTTTACTTCTGTTATTTATTTATCCAAGATTTATTTTATTTAGCTTCTTGTGTCTCTGAAAGACCTCAAACCTTAGTTTATTTTTCAAAGAGGTCTCTGTAATTGTTATCATATTTTATTAAAGCTATTTATCTACAAATTCTTTAACATTTTCTGCTTGTTCACAAAAAAAATTGTTATGTATTCTTATAATTTATTTAATTTACTCCTAGTTTCTTTACTAAATTATTCATTACTTCTATAACGTATTCCTCTATTACCCACAAGTAATATTTAATTTAAAGTTCAAGAACACGTACAAATATAGGCATTTTGTATAATTGGAGCACTCCTATTGATGTTGGGTTAGTGGTTAGGCCGCTAATCACCATTATTACTGGCACCGCAAACGGGGATTGTGTAATTCTCGGCCCAAGTGGAATCCTAATGAAGACGTGGCCCCGAGGAAGCCATTAATAGTGGCGGCTAGACTTGGACGACCCCAAAAACAGGCAACGCCTTACGCTAAGCACCTTAACGACAATTGCTGCCCGGATACCTACCTACCCGGGCATAGAAAGAAGCATTTTCATCTCCGGTGGCAGTTCGTCACTCGGCTCAACAAGTTAGCCCGGAAAATGGGGAAAACAGAAAATAGAAAACAGTAACAGCTCGTAATGACCAGTGCTCGGGGGCAATTAAAGTTCCTCCAACGGTTACTAGTTTCTAGTTTTCTCAATTTTCCACATAACTCTGCCCGTACGTTTCCCCTTGGTCTTGGCCATTAGCAGACAGTTCCGAGCCGCTTTCACGCTTGAATGCTCGGGGAAAAGCGGAAGAGCGGTGAAAAGCGTTAAGTAGCTGCGATGTCAGTAGCCGATTTGCAGTTATGACAACGCCAAAACCGAACTCTGCTCGTCGCCCTTCGCATTTCCAAGTGCATCACCATCACCAGCAGAGGGACTACTCCCTTTTTGGGGGAGTAAACTTTAAATTAAACAGTAGCGAAAAAAGCAGCAGGAGCTGCCAACCGAAAACAACGGGGCGAATGTGAGCTTTTCAGCAGAGAAAGAAAAAATATCCATGGTCAGGAATTTTTCATAGTTTTTGGGTTACAAATGTATTTAAAAATGATACATTTTTATTATTTATTCCAAAATGATGCTTAAGAATTCCCTTTTTTGAGTTCTAAATTAATTTGGAAAACATTTTCTTATCATTTTAAAGAAATAACCTGGAAATATCTTAGTAAATTCTAAACCAAATATAGAGGGAAGCCAGTGACATTTTTAAATGTTTTTCGAAAAAGAATATCAACAAATTTGTCAAGTTTTCACTTAAAAATTTAATTGAAAAATCTATCTGCAACATTTTAAACAAAACATCTTGCTGACAAAGCCACACTATTTACCCTTCCGTTATGAGTATTTTTCATCTACTTAAATATCGAATTTAAAACCACACACATTTTTTCGTCGTAGCGAAAATAATAATATATTTACTACATATTTTTTCTGCGTGCAGCGCAGCGCGGCAGTGAAGAGCGAAAAAATATGGCACTGCATTTGGCATGAGGCAGGGAAACAAGCAGCCCGGGAATTGTCGGAGTAGAATCATACAAAATATGCAAAGGACAGCTGGAACATTGGGAGCAGGAGCTACTACTGGCTCCGGCAGCAGCGAAAGCAACACAAGTTGTAATTTACAGCTTATTTACGTTGGAATAAAAAATGAATTAAGACAACGAACCGGCAGCATGACAGCGTAGGAGCAGCTTCCCTTTCCCCCCCTTGGCAACTCGCAAAAGGTAAATGCATAAATAAATCAGGCAAAGTCCAAACAGAAAAAAATAAGGTGAAAAATATGAGAAAAAGGGAAAGGAGTGGAGCAAAGTTAGAGCAAGTAAATGTAGGAATATAATTAAATGCTTTGACATGAAAGAAAGGCAGTCAACTAAATGGGAAACTGAATGCCGCTGCAGCAACTTGGTTAATTAGCAAAGGCAGTCAAAGAGGTGTTGCAATGTCCTTGGCAAAAGGGTGGAGATATTGAACTTTAATACTTGGGGAATTCATTTTAATTTTATACTAGAAAGGAAAAGTTCTTACTGCTTTTTATTTAAGAACATGAAGTTAGTTAGTTGTCGAAAATATATTAAAAGCAAGGTTAAACTTTGTTTTATAATTTTCTCAGAAACTTAATGATCTCACAAATCACACACAATTATTTATTAACCATTTTAAATATAACAAGTATTTTTTTAGATTTTATATTCCAAGCTTAAGGCGCATTTTTCACTTGCCCAACATCTTATTTCAGTCACAAACTCCCGCTATATCTCCAAGCTTAAACCAAAAACAAAACCTTATCTTTCCCCGCCAAGAGCCAGAATTTTAAATATTTTCTCTGTGAAAAACAAACTAAATTCCGCGCCAGCAGGATAAAAAAAAACACGTGTCAAGTGAGCGCAATATCACGAGGACTTGTCCCTATATTTGTCCCGCTGTCTCCACGCGCTCTGGCACATATAGATGGAGATTATAATGCCAGACGGTTCACAATGCGAGTGAAAGAAAGGAAAAGAAAAACTAGAGAGGAAAATAGAAAAGCTAGAAACTAGAGAGGCGAAATAACAAACACACGAATAGCAAGAATAACAAGAATAACAACTCGCTGCAGCAGCTTAAGTGCAACTGCAGCCGTCGCAGTGTGTGGCTCAAGTGTTGCCGCTTTCCAGCAGGAGCAACAAAGGGGGGCGGAGGAGGAGGCGGTGGCAACCACCCCACCCCCTTAACCCCATCACACAGCCAGGCAGAGCGACAAGTTGCCTTTGTGGCATCAAGTGCGGCACAATTGCACAGAATGCAGCTTGCAACAATGAGATTATTGCACACAGGAATTTATGTGTGCCAGCCACATACGCCTAATCATGTTGTAAGCACTTCCACGGTCCACAAAAAGTACACAAAAAATTATATATATTAGAAAGGGACACTCTCCTCGGGCAATCTAATTTGGTTTGTTTAGATTCAGTTGCAGCCTCGGCTTACAGCGAATTTATTTTATTATTTGCTGATGTTTGCAATTTGGGCACGTGCCGCAAATTTTAAAATAGTTGAGAACGTGTGAGCCAGCAATCCAGGCAAAGGTTAAGCACACACACAGGACACACTCACACATCCTCTTGGGTCGAAGGACCATTTTTGCGCTTCGCTGCCTTTGTTGACAAACACATTTTCCTCTTTTTTTGAGTGGGGCAAACATAATGCCAAAGTGCGGCACCGAAAATCAGCGCAAATTTAGTGGCAAAGCAAATAAATTTACTTTAGTTTGCTCTTTTTTTTTTATTTTATATATTATTTCCTTTGTATTGGGAAATGTCTTCTTCGCCTTGCGGCCGACTGCCTTTTATTGCCCCAACAAATGGCACTGAAATTAAGAAAAATGGCGCAAAAAAGGGTTGCCCCCTTGCCTGGGGCTCAGTGTTTGCTCAATGGCACATGCAGGCGATCAGACGGGGGCAACCCTTTTATCTGAAAACCCAAATAATGTCGGCTATTAGCGGCCGGGTCAGCAGTTCCAAATAAAAGTTTTCGGGGCCTAGAAAACCCGGCAAACCAAGCCGCCGACACTCACTAATTAAACTAATTAACTGAGATGGCCAAGGGATAAGTTCGGGACCGAAAATGTCTTCCAACAAATCGAAAGGGAAAACCAGACGCTCCACACAAAGTGGGTCACCAGGCGGAAAACCCAAGCAAAATGCTAAATATGCTGCTGCCTCCGATTAGAAAGCGTTTAAGGGAGAAGCCCTAAAGGGACTAAATCATTTCTAAAAAATTCTATAAAAAGCTTATAGTATCCCGGGATAACCACCTTTTGCTGTGGTCTATTTTCTGCCCGCTCTAGACCTTCTCTGAGTCACTGAGTTGCGCTCTATTCCCGATGAGGATCGTTGATCTTAGCCCGTTAGCGAACACAAACAAAAACTTTTCACTTGTCACTGATTGCTGCTGCATTTTAATTAGACTTGATTTCATAGATTTTTCTATTTCATATATTTCTCATATATGCCTTGAATGCAGGATAATAATTCCGAGACACTAACGGCGGCGTCAGGATAAACGCGCACACACGCGACGCGAACGCACGAAGTCCGGCAGCAGCGCCAGCGGACACATCCTTACGAGCGCACAACAAACACGAAACTGAGCGCTTCGTCTTTGCGCAAATAAATTCCGTTCCCAGTTGCCACCGAGAATCCGCCAAGTAGCACCACTCTATATCCATCGGTGGCTCGGCTTTCGGGTCGCGTTCCGAGTTCAGAGTTCCCGAGCTCCGGACTCTGGGCTCTGGGTTCTGCATTCCCACCACCCGAAGGCCCGAGCTGCGTTGCCTAGATTTTTGTGCGCGGGTGGACTTCGCCTCGGCCGTCGTCCTGCCGAGAGTTACTCTCACTCTCGCACTCTCTCTATCGCTCTGCGGAACAGGACTCTCTCTCTCGTGTCCTGTTCTAGTTTTGACTCCGAAACCCACCACAGGCACTCCGAATCTAGCGTGGCTTATCACTGATAAGAGAAGAGAGTGCCACGACACGACCTGCTCAAGGCGGTCAGGTGCTGTGGCTTCTGAAACAAATGGGAAGGAAATGCTCACAGTAAATATTTTAAAGGAATATGCATTAGTACCGGAAGGTTCTTGCCAGATGAAGGAATGCTAGGGCTTTAACCGAATTATGAGAATATTTGATTGAGTAAATTATAAGGGGTTTTTTTTTATAGAAGTTTGATATATTTTGCTAAGATGTTTAATTAATAAATTACATTTAATTTTAATTAATTTAGAATTTAGAGTTAAACTTTGTGATTCATTACATTGTCATATTATTGAAACTTCGATATAAAGCCAAGATATTTTATAGGTTTGATTGGTTAAGAATTATTCTTAAAATATGTGATACTTATTTAAAAAAGGGTTCTTCGTTTTAATTATAAAAATTCCTTTCCTTGTCCTGATCTTCTTATATTAGTTTATTTTGAATTAAATTTAAGCTTATGCGAGAGAACCACTTTTGGGAACTATGGATATTTATTTTTTGTATATTAATGGAAATAGGATTCAGGTTTAATATTTAATTAAATAATTTCTACTCCATCAACTTGGTTAGCATATAGTAACATAACATGTAAATCTCTGCTTAAGTAATGTACCCCTTAAAATCAATGTACTGCCCAACATCATCATAAGCCTGTAGACTCCATAAAACACTGTTAATGTCCTGGCACCAAGAATCACATAATCGTATTTCTGTTAAGTTCCCAGAGCTGTAATGTACACAAAATAATGCGAGAAGTCCTCCTGAAATGCTATTAGCAGTTTAATTCGAAACCATGTTACAGTTAACATTCTCTAAACCATAGCTTCTTTACCTTCTGTTAACACAGGCTCAGTTATAACATAACAGTTTGGCTCTGGAGAAAGGTTTCGAAATCAGTTTCGAGTTTCTGTTATTTCTGGCAACTGTTAAAGCGCAGAATCTGTTAAATTTTCGAAACGGTCTCAGTGGTAACCTAAACTACCCCTTGTTTTTAAACGAATGTTAAATGGCTCAATTGGCTGTTCGAAAGAGAGCTGTTATTTTCATAAACTGTTATGAATTTGGCCTTACATTTACAACAAAAAGATAATGTAATGGTACATACGGCTTTTAGAGGGGTGGAATGTAATCTGCGGTCTGTAAGAGAACTCTGTTTAATTTTCGAATGTTAGATTCTGGTGGAATGACTTAAACATATCCCAGGATGTAACCTGTTAGTTGGGCTTACATTTGTCTTTAGTCTTTTCACAGAGTAAAAGGACTGTAAATGGCTACAGAAATCGCTGTGAAATATTATGTTATGTTATTTCTCCTGCTGTTGTTACAACTTTTACTTTTGAATATAAGTAGTTAACGGATTCGCAAAATGTAACATCCCAGTTCAGTAATAATTATTTCTTCGGAATATTTTTACTTGTATTTTAAAGCTTATAATGATAATAATAAATATAAAACGTTAATATTAAATATGTTAAGATTAGAAAAAATATAAAATATAAAATAATGACTTCCTCTTCCGCTTTTTTCATAGCAGTTCATAGGAAATCTGAATGTTCATTCAGCTAAACTCTCTACTACAGAATTTCCTCAGCTATTAAGAAATGTTAATTCTTATTCCAGAAGAATGTTAAATAAAAGGCTGTTGAGGCTTTGTTAATCTAATAACATTACATAGGCCTGTTTATTTTTTAACATTTCAAATTCTTTTGCAAACATTTGCTATTGAAATGTATGTTATCAACATGTTTATGTTTTTCCAACATTTTGTTACATTTCCTAAAAAATTGTATTAACTCTGTTGGCTAGATCCTGTTAGCTGTTGTTCTGTGTTAAGAGTTAACATGCATCCTTAGCAGTTTTCCTTTTAAAATGTTGTTTTTTTTTTTAAACCTTGCAAGGTATTAAAATGTAAGCCAGAAGTCATTAAAAATCGTAACAATCATATATTTTCTTTAAAAAATGACAAAATATTCATTTCAAATTTAAATTTTAAAACAACTCTTAAATAAATTAACTTTGAATTACATTGCAAAAATATTCCCTATAAATATCATTTATGGCGGTTGAAACACCATTAAAGCTGCTAATAACAATTACAATTACAATGCCCAATCGAACCCCTTAATTTGTTACCTCAACTTCCGCAATTATTGCCAATACACAGGCACCTGCCCCTAAACGGTGGCTACGCCCCCTCAAAGCCACAATTTAATAGCCCAACAGGAACATCCTACAGCAAGGCGAAATTCCGCAAAAGGAAGCACAAAACTCACCCCCTCTGGGACAGAGTCAGCAGTGCAGTCAGTCCCCTTAATCGCCAATGTCAACGCCTTTTCGGAAAAGGAGTTCAAGGAGCATCCCGGACATCCGGAAATGAGGACCTCCGAACAACCCCTAAACCTAACCAGCGACGATTTATAACGCACTTTAAATTGCAAAAAATTGCAACAGTGATAAGGGAGCGCCGGGCGTCGAAACCGAAACTAATTCGCAACAAGCGCAATAAAAATTATGAACAATAGCGGAAATTAGCCATGGCATCCTGAGGGAGGAGGGGTGGGCAGAGGGGCAAAGGAGCGAGGAGCGGTGGAGAGGGGCGGAAAAGTCACTCGCTCTGCGGTTTTTCGCCAAACTGACAGCGCAACGAAATGCCAACCAATGCATGACGAATGCAAGCTGCGTCTGCCGAACTCGGGGAACAGATACACTGAAAAAATAATCTAGGAATTTGGAAATTTAATCAGAAAAATATTTTTTTGATTTAAAATTAGTTTGTTGTTAGGAAAATCATATTTCTGACAGTTTAAATTAGCTGAGAAACTAATTTAAATTATAAATTAAAAGGTGAAAAAGAATCTTAAAGAAAGTATTCAAATATATTGATATATTCCATATTTCAAGATACTTTCCATAGATATAAATATTAAATTAAAATATTTAAAATTTAAACAACGAGTTTAATATTTTTTACAAGAATTTTAAGCACTTCAAAGACTTTAAATTCTATATTTACAAAGACTTCCTTAACTATTTCTCTCAGTGCCTTGGCAGGAGTTGCTGAAACAATTGCAGATGACATTGGGGGATAACACTTTCGCTGGGGGTGGCCGGAAGTTCATGGGGGCGAAGTTCACGGCCCCCGAAACCCCCCCTTCGCCAAACACAAACTTTAATTAGCAACTTTTGTAGATTTTTTGCCAGAAGCCTGAACCAAAACCAGGAGCATGCCCTAACCCCCTATCCTTATCCCTGTCCGTGTCTTCGTTTGAGTGGCTGCTGCAGCTTCCGGCGGCGCTGCACCTTTTTGCCCCGGGCTCGTGTTCGTGGTAAGTTGATACCGCCTCTCTATATGGCATCTATGGGTTTATATATAGAATATCTGGCTGGCGCTGTGTGTGGAAAAGTTAGCTTCGTTCGGTGGCAGGATAAAGGATGCCGCTCCGAGGGCGAATGACACTTGACAGTGATTTATGGCCGGGGCCACTGATAACCCGCCAAATCCGAATCCAAAGCCGAAGCGGCAAGTGCAAATCCAGGACAATCAGGACTCACCCCTCTCAGTTGTGTATCTCATATATATATTATATATGGTCTGTATATATTTCCATGCCGCAAATGCTGCAATTTCGAGCCAAAACGCTCGCATGTGCAATCATTTTTTATCGCAAATCTCTCGCTCTCCCGTGCAGCCGCCGCTTTCCGCCCCCCTTGAGGTCCTGCCCAGCGGGGTGTTAAATTGCCAGGACTGCTGCCTCAATTTCAGCGTCATTCAACGCCATTAACCTTCTGTCAATTTCAATAAGTCACAAAAAAGCAGCAGCGGCAGCGGCAGCCTGCCATTCATGGAAATCTGTTGCAATTGCAACGGATCTGGAGTCCAGATCTAATACAATATTGATAAGGACTCTGGACTAACATGCATGTCCTAAATTACACTCACATGGCCACAGGGGATGATAGACTTTTCCAAATGATAAAAATAAAAACTAAAGTCGAGAAGCCGCACTTGATGGGCTGTCTAAATTTGAGGCTAACGAAGCACAAGGTTTTTTCTGAAGAATAAATACATATAATTTTGGAGAAGTTCAACCTTCAAGAACCCTTTTTAATCAGACAAATCTGGTTATAATTCTTTGGTTAATTTTCGTGCTGAAGTGCCAAAACCGCTTAACATGAAGCCCACACAAAATCGATCGCTATAAATGGTATTTCGCACGGTTTTTGTCAGTATTTTGTATTTTTATCCTTGCGGAATGCGGTGCAGTTCACACACGCACACCTTTGGCCGACCGCATATTCCCCAACGAACAGGACAGTACCGGACAGGACAGGACGAGACAGGACAGGACATTGGGCCCGTTCGTTTGGTGGCTGCGCTTGTTGCCATTTCCGCTTCCGTTTGCCGCTGTCGTCGTTGTCATGTCTACATGTCCTGCGTCCTGTTCGCCGTGTCCCGTATTCCCTGTATTCCAGCCGTGTTGCACATAAATCGTTTAAAATAAAGTGATAATTGCATTTGTGTTTCAACTGTCAAAGTGACGTCAGTCCCGGGGACAGTTGCCTGTGTCCTTTTAGAGTCCTGTGCCTGGGCTTAACGGTAACTGCTGCTGCTGCTGCCTGCTGCTCTGCCCTGTCGCGACATTTTATGAATGTCGCCGCCGTATGAATAATTGCGATAGCAGCCAATTTGAACGTTCCTCCATAGGCACTCCATCCATCGAGCCGGGATTCCTTCTCGTTTACGCAATTTCGGGGGTTGTTTATGTCCTTCGAGCGGCCGTCTGTGTGTTCGCATGTTTTAATTTCAGTGTCACTGTGAAGTGGATTAAAGTATTTCCAGGAGGCTTACAAGCCTAAAACGAGTGCAACCCCTCCGCTGGGTGGGCCGCACCGCCCGGCGAGAGCTGCACTCCGGGTTGCCTCGAATGGCAAAACGCACTTTTCCTGCGCTTCTTCAGCACAGAAAGAAAAAAAGTGTTGGTATATTAAATCTAAATAAAAAAGTTGATACATTTAATTTTCTATATTTTTGTCTACCTTTAGAATTTGTTTATAAATCTTTATTGTATTTCCTTGATTTGCCTTAGTCAGTTTTCTGTAATATTGTTCTTATGAAGTAAAGCCTTTAGATGCAGTTTTTATACCCTTAAAGGGTATTGGGTTTAAAAATATTAATTTAAAAAATTCAAATATATTTTTGATTCCATTTTTTTCTCCCTGTCTGAGCACGTGAATTTATGGCAACTGATATATAAGGCATTCCCACCTCGACACACTGTCTGTGATTAATATGCAACACCCCGTTGGCCCCGTTGAAAAAGAATGGCGCGTTCGCGTTTCGTGTGAAGCGGCCAAGTGTTCGCTCGCTCGCTCGAACCCTCTCGGCCGAATTGAATTGTTAAGCAAATAGCATTAATATTTATATTGTTTTTTACTCCGGCAAGGGTGCAGCACCAAATGCAGACTCTCGACGCGACGTCAATTGCGTCGCTAAGTTCCACGGCAAACAAAGGGAAAAAAATATTGAATGAAAAATGTCGAGAGATCCGCCGCATGTGGCAAATTAGGTTGCCTTTGATGCATGATCAGGGCTCCGAGAATTATGCAAAAAATAAATAAATAAATATTAATTCACTTAACGGGCGCTGAACCCCCGTCTTGACCTGTATTGCCTTCAGGGGTCTTTGGGGTTAAATCGACACGAACCTTGCGTGTTTGAACCCTAGAAATACAAGAAAAAAACAACAAGCACACACACAAAGTGTCGATTTGATGAATGACGTTTATTAAGCAAACAATTTCGAGCTATTTGCAGCCTAATTGAGACCCATGCATCAACGTGTTGTGGCAGTTAAATGGCTTATTAATATTTAACAGATATTAAAAAAAGCACAACAAGAAAACTAAGTCAAATTAAAAACTAAATTGTAACACGACAGTTGAATGTAGTAACTCGGACCTTAGTCAAGCTCGGACCTTTGCATGTCCCAGAGGAAACTCCCTGAAAAAAGGCAATCAAAGTGCGGTAAAGCCTTGGAAAAACATGGAAAATAACTGCAGTGAAGCAGGCTTTCGAGTGGAAATGAGTTTTGCATGCAACACGCTTCTGTTCATGGGGAGAAAACAAAACAAAACCTAGTAAAATAAAAGCACTTTCCATTAATTATAACCGACCGGCACACGTTTATGGTCGGAAGTGTAGAGCTGTGGTCAAGTTAAAGGAATTCCAACTAAGTTAACTGATTAGTTAATAAGTCACACTACTTCCAGATCTTGTATCTGTGTGTATTTGGAAAATTAGCCAAAACACCTACTGATTACCTTGTCAACTTGATTTGAATAATAATTCATAGTGTTGTCAGGGTTTTTGGGTACAGTAATTAGTTAGTTTCTTGTACCTAGTTTGGTTCCAAAAATAACTCAAGTTTTAGTAAAGGTTTTCTGGGTTTTTAAGAAGGAGTTATTTGATTGATTTATATTTATTATTTCCCCTTAATTCCCTATTTATTTATTATTAATGTACCATTGCAAGTACCTGTTGTACCTTACCTACTTTACCTTTGTCAAGTACCCTGACATCACTGATAGTTCCCTGCCACTTGACTGTTGCCAAACAATTTACAACTTTCTGCTCCTCATCATTTGCACATTTTTTGGTTTTATGGTTTGGCAAGCCTTAAAAAAAAATTAAATAAAATGTATGCATTACGTAGAGAAAAAGTTTAACCGACAAACTCGCACACACACACCCTCAAACCCTCGAATCCGCCGGAAAAACTAGCAACTGTAGTTACAATAAATACATATGCAGGACGATTCTGCAGACTCTGTCGCTGGCATTATAGAAATCCCGTTAAACCCACTTAATTCAATAAAACACCTTTCACACACTTTGCGCTAAAGCCGACAACAAACTATAAGGATACGAGTGTGTGGGTGTGTGTATGTGGGGTGTGTGAATGTCGGGTGGCGGCGCTTGAGAGCGTGCGCCAAAAGCTACTTCACGGCGGCAATTTACGTTTAAAGTTGCTTAAAGTTGCTAACGACAAAAGTTATAATTGCATAACGTGTGTGTGTATATGTACGGGTCCCCGGCTTTTAGTGTGTGTCGCCCTCACTCACACACTTAAACGAAGTGCAGCAACACACTGGTGCAGCTGCACTAGAAGAAATAAAAAATTATACATGTTTAAGTACTTAGTTTGAGCATAAAACCTGAAGATCATAAGGGGATTTGCAGGGACTAGCCTTGGGTAATAGATGAAGTAAGGCGGGTTAAGGTTGGGTCTGTTCCAGGCTCCTTTTTAAGGGAACTTTTGTTGTATTTCTTGGATTTTTCATGAGTGTTTCGTACCAATGTCATGTCCTTTTTCAAGACTATAGAAAATCAGTTCTTCTAGCTTTGCTTTTCATTTAATTTTAAGTTAAAGTGTACTATTCTGTATGTTGGCTGTTCTTTCCAGCCTCCTTTTTATGACAGATTCATGCCCATTTCAAGTCCTTTTCATACATTTCTCATGCTTGTTCATCTCCTTTTCAAGACCTTTTCATGCTTTGTCCTAAAACAATGATTTCAGTTAAAGTTTCATAAACTAAAATATACTTAAATTCGTTCCCCAACTCTCTCCATTTTAAGAGAATATTGTTTAACTACCTTAACATATTTTTTAACAGTGTAAAATCGCAACTAAAACGACGCTGCGCTGCTTCCTTGGCTCCGAATTCGTATGCGAGGCAGCATATGGCAGCCGGAAATGAAACGTAAATCAAATAAGTAAGAAGCGTAAATGCTGCGCGCACACACACCCAGTTACACACGCACACTCCAAAGTACAAGTGTATTGTCATTAGCGACACAACACACAGAGAGGAGAGGAGGGCCTGCGATGAATCCGAGACGCTGCTCTTCTCAAATTGAAAAGTTTTGAAGTGCATTTTTCATGAAAGTGGCAGCGATTCGAAAGGAAGGCAAAGGAAATTGTTCATATTATAAAATAAAAGCGGAAAAGTGTTGCGAGCAGGGCAATGATGGAAGGGAAACTACATCAGGCAGGCAGGCAGGGGTGACGCATGTCCTTGGACCACGCCCTCCACCCACTTCCCCCGATGATTTTCCAACCGTCAGTCAGCGGCAGGTTCGGAAAAAATGTCAACGGCACTGCGGGGAGGCGTGGCCTGGCTGGCTGTCTGTCGTGCCTTTCCATTTTCCCCCATTTTCATTACGTTGAAATGCGTTTCGTTGAATTAGAAACATTTCATTTTCGCTGCTACTTCCTATTTCCCGTTAGCTGTCCTTCGTGCCCGAGTTGTCTGCGATTTCTTTCATTTTCCGAGGCGTTTCCCAGAAGGTGTTGGAAATGTTTTATGTCTTAATAGCTTTTCGCTGGCACACACATTCCAGCTCAAAGCAAAAAAAGGGGGAGTACCGCTCTGCTTTAATGGGTTAACGAGTTTTGCCCCTTTTAACATTTCTTCTTCTCTTTTTTTTTTGATTGAGGAATCCTCAATTAACGCCGCGGCAGTTGTGAAATTTGATTTCGTCTAGGAAGAGCGGTAAATGTTCTTAATTGAGATTTTAGCTTAACATAATTAAGCCCAGATATCTAATTCTTTATTCTAAAAGGATTAAACAATTTTAAAATATTTTTAAAATAATATTAACTTGCCTTTTGTCTGGGAGTAAATATTGCAATTTTCAGGATTTTTTTTGCAGTTGCAAATTCAGTTTCCTGAATCTTAAAGTCTGACTTCTGGCTTTAATAAAGCAAACATTAAACACCCAAAAACCCTAAGCCTAAAGCCCCCATTTCAATACCCAAAAACCGAAATGAAAATGAGACCGAGCAAAACATAATTTCAATTTCCGCTGCAATTATTTGTGGGTTCGCCGGCTGCCGCCTCCTCGTCATTGTTGTCATTTTGTCAGCAGCTTAAATAATTAAAATTATACATGTATGCTGGGGCTGGGGCGGTCACCGCCCACATTTAACATTCTCTAATTTAGTTGCCGACTGACCAGGACTAGCACAACATTTTCATAATATATGACAACAGCATTAAAAAGGGCCACAAATTTTCAATTTGCCAGCGACCATCGAAAAATTTGTGCGCATGAAAAATTCAGTTGGATAAATCCGTGATATTGTCGTTCAATGTGAATTATTACCGCCAGCAGGCAATGATATCTATACATCAAGGCACTGGGAGAAAAGTTTAGCTCTAATTTAAATGTTAAATGAAAATGAATATAAAGAAAACTAATTTTATTACAAATATTTGACTGAAATTGATCTAAAATTTCATTTTTAAATATTCTTCAACTAAAATTTCCCTTAAATAAATTTAAAATAATCCTTCAACCTTTTCTCTGGGTGCATAAGCCCTTTTAGCCGCCAGCCTGTCAACGGCATTCAGTGGGCCTGTCACTCTTAACGGGGCTAAAAACATTGAGGGTCAATAAAACGGTTGGAAAACACTTTCCCGACTTCAATGCTCCATGGCTGTGTGAGTTCTGGGGGGTGGGATGAAGTGAAAACGGCATGATTCCGTCCTCATATCAGTCATCTAACCATTTAGATAGGCCATGGAGCAGCCTTGGAGCAGCTATGGAGCCACTGAGCCATCGATGCGTGGTCGTTAGGAACACTGGCTTTCCCCTGAAATTTGCCAGTTTTCCTGTCGAAGCAAAAGATTGCGATATTGTCTGTGCCTGTGTGTGCCTCTCGGTTGTATCTTAATGAAGTATCGATTTCCCTGGCCTCGTCGACGATTTCTCGATTTCATGTGCCCTGCGGTAGAGGGAATTCCTTCGAGTCATGTAAATCACTTATTACATTTTCGCTTTCCGTTTGCCGTTTGCCTTTACCCCAGGACTGTGACTTCCTTTTTCTGGCTTTCTGCTCCTCCTCGTTCTGCTTGTTGATGCACAAAAATGGCTTGCAGAGGCGAGCAGTTCCCCCGCAGGCGGCGTGGAATCTCGGAACTTAATCTCAAATTAGTTTTAAGCCGTAACGGAATTTGACTAACTGAATTGTCATAATGGCAAATAACAACGGAAATAATGGTCGGAATAAAAACGAAACCAATCTAAATGCAAGTGGGCAGAAGGAGGTAGGGAGTGAGTGAGCAAAAGCTCAGCTCTCAGCACACAGCGTGTCCTGTAAGCGGTGGCGTATACGTGATGACTTGGCAAATGGCATCCAAAGGATGTGTGTGTGCTGTGCTTCGGAGGGAAGTTGTATCGTTCGTAATCATATTGAAAGCCCACATCATAAAAAGTATTGGATGCTTTATTCGCATTAGTGCTTCGGTCCGATTCGATAAGGGATAATAATTTGTTGGCTGCTAATGCCAAAGCAATTTCCCCCCAGGACTTTACCCAAAGTGTGTGTCCATTAATTATGACGCCGACTGCAAATGGAATATATATACTCATAGTTCACTTAAGTGAGCGTATTTTTAGCCAGAATAATGTCTATATATAAAGAAAGATATGAATATGCATGAGCCCGAGCTCTGATGGAGCGATTAAAACGCTGTCTGACGGGGGTCCTATCTCGCTCTCTCCCTCGACTTTCGTTACTTTTTCCTTGGCGGCTTTTATTTTTTAACGCCGGCGCTCTCTTTTTTTTTTTTTTTGTTGTCGGTTCCACTCTGTCAGGCACTTAAACAAATGAAGCTGTCGCCGTCGCGTTATTTATTAGCCAAGCTGGTAAAAATGTTCAGCCTCAAATGCTTTTTTATTAATTTGCATTGCGGCCAACTTACACAGACAAACACACACATATAAAAGTGGCTGGAAAGAAAGAAAGTGCACTCGGGAAAAACAGGACAAAGAGGATCAGAAGTTAGAAAAAGGTTTTTAAAACTAAAATACATTCTTTAGAGATTTAACAAAAATTAAGTAGAAGAGGCCTGAAAAAGAGCGCACAGAAAATGAACTTTTTAATAAACTTTAAGAAACTAAGAATTTTTAAAAAATTATTTTAGGTTTTTCTTGTTCTTGTATATAAAACAGACTATTTATTATGAACCCTAAATCTAAGAAAATAATTTTAAAATTAATAAATAATGCATTTGCAAGTTTTTGAATAATTTTAAATAATGCTCAAGCCTCTATAGTTAATTCTGTAAATTTCCCTTTTATCTAAAACATTTTCTAATCAAATCAAAAATATAGTATACACTTTTTCTTCCACTGCATCGCCACCATCTCCGCTCAGTGACTGCAATCTGAGCCTGCAACGTGGCTTATTTGTCTGGCCAAAATGGCTGCTCGTCTTCGCTTCTGCCACCCCCCAGCATCCCTCTCCTCCTTCTGCTTCCTCCCAGCATTCCCTCTGACAGACTCTTTATCGTATGTTAAAGTCAGTGCACACAAAATTTTTAAGTGGTTTTGCCGAAAGTTTTCGAGAGTTGGAGTTCGAGAGCCTTCAGCTTGGCTTTTGTTTAAAATGTTCCGGCTTTTTAAGCGCCACGCTGGGCTCACTAAGTGGGCGTGGCCAGTCGCATATACATATATATATATTTTTGAGGATATATAGTGGCAGGACCTCTCACACACACACACACACACACACGCACATGGCTGGCACGCTAATTCGCAGCGGGTGACAAAGTAAATTATGATATTCGCTTCCCGACTAACAGACTGCGTGCACTTCCGGCCACGTCTAGTTGTACCTAGTAAAAAATTAAGGGTATATCGAAATGGGATTTAGTTGAGGGAATATAATTTTTAATTATTTTGAAAATAAGTATTTATTAATATTTTTATACGATTTTATAAGCTTAGGTTAAGCTGGTAAAAGCTAAGATAAGGTGAGGCTTTAATAGGATCTTTTACCTCTTTAAAAATTAAACACAGAAGAAATATATTTAAAAATATATATAAATCATTATTTAGTAATATTTGTAACAATATTTCACAAAGCATATTTTACATGTACAAAAATAGAAAATAAATGCCTTAAAAGTAATTTTTAAAAGACTTAAACTATACAAATTTAACCCCTTAGAACCAACTTAATATTTATAGAATGTGGGATATTTTTTCTCTTCTAAATTATAAATTTAATTAAATTAAATTATATATTTTCTTTGATAGATTTTTCCTAATATTTTAATAATCTTCAAATATTTTAAATATTTTTAAATATTTTCCACCCTTCAAGCGACTACTGGGCATCCCTTAGTCTAGTCTCTTACCCGCCATTCTTTCTCTTTTTCTTTTCCTCATTTCCCTGCAAATTTTCCGACGGCCAGCAGCCTCGGCGGCGGACAGGTTCAACGGGATTTCCATTATGCCTGGTCGGTTGGTTCGGCAGGGTTTTGTCCGGGATTGGAATTGGGATTGGGTCTGCTTCTCCGACTCCGTCTCCGGTTGGTTTTTCGGGCCGTGATTTGTTGCACGGCCAATGTCGCGCCCCCGCGATGAGCACTCGGAACTTTGCGTATCTGTTTTTGAGCTTCTTAATGGAAAGTTTTCGCTCGAAATTTACGATTGGGGGTCGACGCGGTCTACGGTGCAGATTTTCCATACCCCTGCAACGGCGGCGGCGGCGTCATGTGAAGATAAGCCGGGAAATGGTAGGAACTGCAGCTGAAGCTGATGCTGAATCTGAATCTGAAAACTGAACTCCAGAAGCTTGCTTTAAGCGAATTAGTTAAAGTTTACCGCTGCTAGTAGTTACCGAAGGACCAGACCCCGTGTTTGTCACGTCGTTCACAGTTCTCGTCCTGATCTTTGTTTGCATTCCATCAAGGCTTTTGTTTATCCTGCGGGGAGAACGAATTAACAACTAGGAAATGTTTGAATTTCCCTGAATATTTACACACAAAATAATTAAAGGAAGTCTAAATGCATTTTGAATATTATTTTAACTTAATTTGCCCTCTTTTCTTGTTACAAATTTTAATTTAATAATTTATTCTGCTGCCTGATTACAAGTTGCATTTATTTATAGATTAAATCTAGGCAAATAATCTAATAAAATCTGAAAGAAAGGCCTGCACAAACACATTATTCTTGTCTCTCAGGAACATATTCCGCCTCAAAGATTTATGATTTTCCCAGCGCACAGCTACTACTACCAACGGGGAAACTCCCTTTGTTTATCCCCCTTGCTGGGAAATTTGCTGGCCAAGAAAGGTCCGCACAATTTCGTGCAAACTTTGTTAACTATTTAAGACATAATTTAGCAAATTATTTTCTTCCATGCTGCTGATGCTGATGCTGCTACCGAGGAGGAGGTTCAAGGCGGCTCATAAGTAAATATTATGCAAATGAGGGCCTGGGGACCGTACCCCTACTGTTAACCCACCTGCGCCCGCGCTTAACCCCACTCCCAGCTGAGGCTTAGCTGCAGCGAAAGTTACTCTTCCTTTACTCCTCCTGGTTTCTTTTTTTTTATTCGCTGGAGCAGCTGGCTTGGCGCCATGTCCTTGCCATGGCTGTTAGTTTTTTAATCCTTTGCAGTTATTAATTTAATCGCACAGCTGCATTTCAGTAGCAGGCAGGGAAAGCGGGCTGGGGAAAATCCGAGGGAGAGGCTGGGGGGAAAAGTTAGTGGCAACTTTTTGGCTGCCAGCCGTGACAGTCAGTCCTGCCGCCTGCCTGGCTTGACAAACGCTTGACACATAAATCCGACGTTGGCTTTAATTAGTCAGTGGATTTGTTGTCAAAAAGTTATAACACTTTCGCTTAAATTATTCATGTAGCTGCTGCCACTGAGCCGCGTCCAAGGCCACCGCCAAATAGGTAAATCCGAGCTGTTAATGGTCGGAACCTCACTCCAAAGCCATTAGGCCTTGCTTACAATTAGACACGGAACTATTTGTTTATCCTTCCCGGAATTATTATCATCAGCAGTTCGTGGAAGCTGGAAAAGCCAGTGAAATTATCTTGAAAAGTTAAGAAAAACAACAGAAACAGAGAGAAGAATTCTAAGAAGCTCTTAAATCGAAATTAAACTCTTTATTCTTCTTCGTTTTAATCAGATTTAATTTATTTGAACAATTTCTAGCCTTTAAGCAGCATTTAATTGCTTTTTGAGTGGTCTATTTCAAGAGCTAAGCTTTCCAGAAGCTCAAACCTTGTTATTGAATATTAATCCAGAAATTATCTTCGATTGGCATAAATTAATATACGTGGCTTCAAGGCACTAAACTTATCTTCCAAATTTCATTAAGTCGAAATTGAGTCAGTCTAAATTTTACACAGAAGGAAAAATCGCTGTGAAAACATACAAAATAATTTAAAATATAAAGTACTAAAATATATATTGAAAATTTAAATATATTTATTGAAAAAATTGTATCTCTTAAAGCTTACAAAATATTTTTTAAATATTTTTAAAAGTCTTGCATTTTTTTTCCCAGAATTTTCTCTTTGACTAACCCTTTATGTAATTGTTTTTACCCTCAAAAAAGGTTTACAAATATTTTTAAAATCATATTTCTTAAAATGTAAATATTCTACAATTTCCCCATCATTATCTTACTCTCCCCACTCGTTTATTTAGTTGTTTTTCCCCTTAAAAAAGATTACAAAATATTTTTAAAAATTATATTTCTCAAAATCAAACTCTTATATAATTTTCCCAGCATTTCCTCTCTCTCTGCTTAGTCTTTTATTTGATTGTTTTTCCCCGCATAAGCCAACAAACAGACAGTCAGCATTATGCTTTAACTGATTTTCGCATTTGAATGATTTATGCTTCCCGGCAGACTCATTCGCATTTATTTGAGCCGCTTCACCTGCCGGGCCAACGCCTTTGGGAGCCCTTGTCCTTTGCCGCTCGTTTTTCATAATTTTGCATGTGATTTGGCGCTTGTTTTATAATATTCCCCAGATTTCCAGGCTGCTCCAGTGTCTGTGTCTGTGTCTGTGTTTTTTTGTTGCCAATCGATAATCAAATGCGTGTGAAATACGCCTCAGTGGCATATGTTGTAGGACATAAATTTATCAACAGGTTAACAAGTGACTTACAGGAGGCAAAAAAAGTCGCATGTTCATTCATTTATGGCTTGACTTTTCATGAAATTTTACAAGCTAACAGAATCATTTTACGCATCATTAACGTTTTTGTATTTCATATGCAAATTTCGCCTAGTCCTGGCCCTCCTTCTCTCGTCTTGCGGATCCTTTCAAGACCGAACGTCTGACAGACGTCCGAACGTCCAAACAAAGTCAAACTTTGGCAATTTTCGGGAGCGGGGTGTGTGTGTGTGTGACCGCTCCATTAGTGAGGTTCAGTGCACATCACAACGGGTGAGGGTCCTGGCAGGACCCAAGCCCACATTGGCCACATTATGTGCACGCAATGAGCCTTGAAATTTAGTTTTCGGTTAGTTTCAAAAGGGTCAGAGAGTCGGGATTTCTCTGTCTCTGCGGCCGACACTTTTCGGTGAAGTTTCCCTCTTTCATTTTTTCTTTTTTTTTTGTGATTTGCATAAGTGGCCGTGACAGGGACCACCTCTCATTACGGCCAAATAATCGTAAATTGCAGCCGACTTACGCTGCATTGGCCATTTAAAGAGTCATTAATTAATCGCAATTAAAGTGATTTTCTTTTGCATTTTCTGTGCCTTCACACGGAGGCTCCTTTTGTTGTGGTCGCCACTGATTGAGCCTGAAATTGCCGCAATCGTCGCGATAATGAGCCGTAATGCATAATTATTGCAAGCTGCTCCGGCTGCTCGGGCTCTGCTCTGCTGAAATTAAGCAGAAAGTCTTGGTCCCACTTGAGCCCCACTTGTTTTTGTTTACTTGTGTTTGTTAATTAACAACGCACAGTGCTCTCTGTATATATATGTGCATATTCTCTCATCAATCGTTATAATCGGGGGGCAACTCGTTAAATATATTTGAACAGTCACCAGATCCGGCTGGGATTGTCTGTCGGTGCGATGCGATCTCAATGCTTCAGGCCACAAAGGCTAAAAACAAATTTCCAAATATTCAAACAGGCACTGGAAGAAATTAGGGGGTGGTCAACTATTGTTCTATAATTTTAGGAATAATTTAAAAATGTTATTAAAAGTATTTGAGCAATTTAAAACATTTATTTAAATGATTTTATTGGATCTTTTGTTTTTTTGGGCTACAAGTCAACTAAACAAACTGCAATCATTTTTAACTAAATAATATTTTCTCTAAGTGCACGCCGACACACAGATTGGGATGTATGGTAAACAGATGTTCAAGTTCGAGTGCCGGACGCGTGTGAGTGTGTGTGTGGTTTCGGTGAGGCGATAAGTGACATTTGAGTGAAAGCTTTGGCTCAGCGGCAGTGTGAACGTGTTGGAGTATACATGTATGTGTGTGTGCCAGTGTGTGTGTGTGTGTGTGTGAGGAACGCGCTTTGGCAAGCCAACAAATATTTATCTATGCCAGTGGCCATTTAGCCAGAGCCTGCCAATAAAATTGCCATTTCTGTCATTGTCAGCTTAACGGCAAACTGAGCAACAGACAATTTCACAAGTATGTGTATGTGTGTCGCACTTAAGAAGTTGTGCGTGTGTGTATGTGTGTGTGTGCGTGTCGCCTTGACAATTGATTAAATATGTGGAGTGTGCGCAATTATGTCAATTAAATGGAAATTACTTTATACCTCGGCCAATGCTCTTTTGTGCCTGACAAATCACACGGAGACACAAAACGTGTTTTATTTGCTGAAATTAACTGATGCATAAAGTGAATAATGAGCGGCTCGACTGGATATCTATCCTCCTATAACTCCTTTCCCTCTCTCTAGTGGAGCCCAAAAATAATTGGCTTGGCCCCTGCCCCAGCCACATGCTGTTGTCACCTGGCAACCGAAAAGTGTTTTTGGCCAAAATGCATAATTCATTTGCTGTGCAACATTTTCTCGCAAAATAATTGTGTCGCTCGAAATAATTGGCAGACAAACAAAAGGTGTTTTCTGAAGGAGTTAAGGATATGCCAATTTATAAATAATAATATAGACAGTGAATTAATCAATAATTATAAGTAGAACAGGTGAATATTTAAAGGGAATTAAGGGATAAGAGTGTAGATCTTTGGCTTGTAAAATTTTGTAATTAAAAGAATTAAAGTATTAAAGGATTAAAATCAAGAAATATTATTAACAAAAACTAAAGAAAACCGAAAATATTAATTCTGTATTTAATATTTGGCATCCAAAATGTTTTAAATTAAATAAATATATAAAAATAAATACTTCAAAAGTAAAAACTAACTAGAAATCTGTTGAAAAAAGGAAATATTTAAAATTCAGATTTTCTAGAATGAAAAGACTAGAAAAATAATATGAAATAAGTAGTTCAAGCCTATAAAAAGGGTTTAGAAATTGTAAATAAATTAAAACATATAAATCTATACATTTTAATTATATATATTAAGATTATATTTATTATAAATATATGCTAAATTTATAAGGATATTCTTTCTTAGATATATATTTATATTTTAGGAGTTTTAACTTTCTTGTATTAAAATGGAACACTTTATATACCCATTTATATTGAGCGCAGACTGAATAACCGTTGTACAATAATGGGATTTTTGTGAATATAAATTATATTATAATTTCCTATAATATTATAATTTCCTATACCATTCAAAGCCAAAACAATTAACAGAGCCTAGAGAGTGGCGGAAATCATGGCTCGTTTGCCTGGTCAGCTGGCTTAGGAGGAGATTCAGCTGCAGATACAGTTACATGCCATGTCCTGGCCAGCTCCTGGCTTCACTATATCCCACTCCCATTCCTCTAATGCCTGCCTGCCTCATCCAGCTACTTGAAGTCCTGGCCCAAAGCGCGTGTGTTAATGGCAAAACGTTTAATGTTTCTGGTCACGTAATAAATCCAAATCTGTGCTCTGCGCTGTGCACGCTGTCACTTCCGTTTTATGATTTAATTTGTAATTTACTCCGAGCGCTGCTCCGCCCAGTCTTTGTTGATCTTTTCTTCCCTCCATCTTTTTTCTTTTTGGCAGTTAGTTGAGTTGATGTTGTTATTTTTGACAACGATACCTGAGGGCATATGCCTGGAGGAGGCCTGGAAATATGTTTCGCCGCCATTTCGATTATGGCAAATAGTTAACTTTTCGGCAGCAAATGCTGTATGGGGAGCAATTTCCGCTCCGACTCCGACTCAGGCTCCGGGAGGATGAGGATGAGGATGAGGATACAGATGATGGATACAGGACAGAGTTCTGTTTGACTGACTGCCACTTAAATGCGCCCTGAGAAATAATCAATCCCCGGCTCCAATCATTGCCGTTGTCCAATCAAGCTGGCCTTAACGATTCCAGGGAAAATATTTTTCGGGGGCCACTAACAAGCAGGCGGAAAAATATGGTTGCCATATCAGCATAAGCCATCCTTTTTAACGGTCCACAGCTACCTAGTATGTCCTTTTTGATGCTACACATTAAAATAATGCTAATACAATTTGAGGAATATTTTATTTTGATATCCTTTCATTTTAAATATTTTAAAATTAGTTATAACTTTCTAAATATATTTTAAAATATGAATTTATAGTTTAAATATCTGAAATAACCTCTAAACAAACACCTTCCTTTATTTCTGTGCATCCAAACTGTCAACCAGGCAACCAATCCCCCGGAACTTTTCCGTTTTTTCTCCCCTCCAACTTGATCCTTTCCCTGACTTTTGCTTTAAATTAACACCTCTGGGAGGCGGCTTGACTTTTATGGTCTACTATTTTGCATATCCCAGCCCCACAAATTGTATATGGAAAATCATTTCACACATACACATGCTTAGCGAAGGAATAGGCCGAGCTCCTTTGGAGCAAGCCTCTAGCAATTCATTTTTCGTCCTTTCGCTATCCGCTATCCCCCCCACCGGCGAGTTCTCTTCAAAGAGAAATTACCTTTTTTCGCGTTACCAGGCCACGCCCACACCCACAAGGCAGTAAAAGTGTTTCGGCTTAGAGCCCAGGGGGGACTTGACTTTGGTATGCGGAAAATCAGACAGGGGGCTTTTCCAAGGGTGTAGAAAGGGGCTTGGGTAGCAGCGGTCTTTAGTGCTGATGGCGAAACTATCTTTTCACGCTTTGCAAGCTGGAAAATTTCAACATTTTTAGGCACGTTTGGTCTGGCAATGCACCTCGTCGCCGGTGGTACCTTCGCCTTTCATTGCCCCCAGACTCGTCAGAGCTGTCAACGCCTCGATGCGTTTATGCCCCCTCTGCATGTGAGTGCACTGAGAGAAAATGTGGTGATATCCAGGAGATTTTAGAGGGAAAAGGTGGGTTGGAATGCAGGAATAATAAGGAAAAAGCAAACTGAATTTGAAGTTACATCTTCTTACAGGTTTTTCAATGCTTTTCCATATGAAACAATATTTAGGGACAAATTTAAATATTACTTCAATAAATTAGTACATAAAATAATATATATTTGACTTAATTTAAATATTTAAAGAACTTTATTTCATTAAAATCAATATTTCTTAAATAAAGTAATATTTAAGCAGCCAGAAAATGTATTTTAGCTAAGGAAATATTCATTTCAGTAGAGATTTTATGAAAAATTAATTTAATTAATAATAAAAGTAAATAAGAGCCTATTAAATTTTATCTTTAATATTTCTATATTCTATATTTCTGTATTAAAATTTCATTGGCTTCCAACAACAACTTAAAACAATAAATTACAACACATAATTTCCCCAAAAAAACCTTTAAATATATAAAACAACTAAAGTGCTTATTAAAATACTATTTAAGCTGGCTTAAAAAACCAACTTTTAATGGTTTTTAAATGCTGTATTTTTCGTTAGGTGTGTGGTGTGTGAGTGGGAATGTGGGGGGACTGAGGATATACATTTTTCTAACGCCAATTGCTTTCAACACCTCACTGGACGGCGCAGGAGCCGGATCGGAACATGCAAAGTTGCCTTGCCTTCATCTTTTGCCAGGCTCGACTCCTTTTCTGCGGCGATTGTTGTGGTTGTTGTTGTTGTCGGCGGGGAGACCGACAAAAGCCGTCGAAAGGATGTCGGTCGATGGACGATGGTCGATGCATGAGCTCCATTCGCACTCGTATCTCGGCCAGCCAGTCCGTCGTCCTTCGTCCCATGTCCTGACATATTGCAAGTGCCTCAATGGGCAGTGAGCTGCGATTATGTGTGCAACAAACACACACACACATGTACACTCTCACATGCGCTGATTGCATGTCCTGGCCGCTATCTGTCTGTGTGTGTGAGGCGCCTCTTCCGTTGCCTTTCACCAAACGGAAGTTGGGCTCCCTAAACGATTTGCTTGTTTCGTGTGCCTGAAATATTCAAGCCTTTGCCAGCTCCTAGCTGCAACTCCGATTCACTTAAGAATTAAGAGATATTTCGGCAATGAGTTCGGCTGGCTCACTTTTTGAAATACGGCTTTGGCTTTGCATACAAATGGGAGACTTCATTGATAATGCACAACAAGAAATTCAAGAATTTAATGAAGTTGTAGTTGTAGAAATATATATCTTAGTAAGCGTTTAGTTTTAAATATTTTTAAAGGTTTTAATAATTTATTTAATTTTCTTTTTTTACAGATTTAATTACAATAAATGGGTGAGTATTGAGAAAGTCTTATAAACTTATAAAATATATATAATATAATTTTTAGAAATACCCCAAGAAGTTACTCTAGCTTCTACAGCATTCTTTCCGTTCTAAAATTATCTTAATAATATTATTTTTACTTCTCAAAAAAGGTTACATTTTCCTTTTCTCTATCTGTAGTCTAAAACTTAGGCGTGGCCCAGCTATTTGTAACCATTTAGTTTACTTAATTTGGCGTGTAAAGTGCTGTGGTTTGGGGGAATCCCCTCCTACTCGCTCTTCAAGTAGATGAATGTTTGTTTGTGTTATTAATGTCGCTGGCTGAAAGTCCAGGAAAGTATGCAACGCAGCTGGCCAAGGGCTATTTTATTGCATTGTCAATTTAATGGTGTGGAAATGCTTTACGAAGAAAAGCTGCTTCACTTCGGCCTCGTCCTGCTGCTCCTGCTGCCACTCAAACACTCTTCCAACTCGCAGATGGCCAGCAGTTCGATGCTTCCTTGCAGAAGTCGGACCTCGAACCTCGAACCTCGGACTGGAGTGAAATAAGGCCAGGCGCTTAATGCCTGCACAATATTTATTGCCATGTTTCATATTCCTATATACGTAGCCTGCCTCCTTCTCATCCTTTTTTTGACTTTGTTGCATGGCTACAAAGTAGCCTCCGACTCTGACTCCAACTCTGGCTGTGATTCCCCGGGCTGAGCCTGCATTGTTTAGTTTTGTACTTTGGCTGCTTGTTGCTGCTGCTGCTGCTGCTGCTGTGTCAAGCGATTTGTAAAACGCCAGGCTGCAGGACGAAGGACCTCGGACGAAAAACATTGAGGCTGAGCTGCTGCCCAGCCGTTGCCAGTACAAGAGATAAACGGAAATTATTAAAGTGCTCTGCCAGATTTATGAAAATGTATTCGTGTTTCCGTTAGCATTCCCCGGCAGTGCATATTGAAATTGTTGAATACCCAAACCCCTTTTCTATATTCTTTTACTTGGGCTTTTAATAAAATAACCTAACCGAAAAAAAAAGAACCTAGTAAGTCGGAGAATATATCTTGATCGGACAGCTTTGAAATGTTGTAAACACAAAAGGCCTTTTAAGCTGCGATTTATTCGAATAGAAGGGGATTGTTATACTAAAAATACTGAAAGAAAGGTTGAAGGTTGAAAAAGTAATGTTCTAAGGTAATATTTGGAAAATTAAGAATCAAAATATAATTTATTTTGATTTTTCAAGGCAGTCAATTCTAAAAACACAAGAGATACTATAATCTTTGTCTCTAAAATATTTTCTTAAACTAAAAGTAATAGTTTTTAAATGATTTCTCTTATTTTTTCATCACAAATAATACAAAAACACATTTCTATGAGCACTAAAAATATGCATATATTCTCTTTTCGATCAGGCTTTGGCTTTATCCCTGATTAAGCCCATAAAAGAGCCCGCATATGGGAGTTACAGTAGGGTCCTTGGCATAAATCATTTTCATAAATAAGTTTATGTTCGGGGCTGCAGCAGCTGGAGGGGGCATAATTTAATCGAAGGCAATAAATTGGCATTTAAATGTAATAAAGACGTGTAAAATAATTACAGTCGAGAGGAGTGCCCACGCTTTCATTACTTAATGCCACCGGAAATGCCCTCACCTCACATCACCTCGGCTGCCCCCTCCTGTCTCTATTATTCTGGCAATTTATGTACAACTTTTGGTGCAGAATTATGCACATATTTTTTCGTCAGACTTCATTTCATGTGGCTTTTGGCGCTCTCTCTGCTTTCGGCCCTCAGCTCTTGGCCTTTGTCGAATTGTTATGGCCGGCGAATGACAGTTAAGTGACATTTAACGGTTAATAAGCCTGACAGATTTACAACTGTCAGCGACGTTTAAAAATAATGAACATCAGCAGGACAGGCAGGACATGGCAGGACAGAGGAAAATAGCCGAAGCGATTTGGCCAAATTGACTGCGCAAAGTGAATTATTAATGTCATGTGGGGGCTCTCTGGCTCAGACAGACTGAAACTGGGGGGGAATGGTCGAAATAGTAGAGGAAAAGCCCATCGGCCCGGCACTAAATGTGCGTCTATTTAGTTCCAAGTGCTGAAAATTTACTGTGCGTATTAAATAAATGCGATTTTCCGGCACGTGAACCGAGGAACTAGGCCCAAAAATAAAACCAGAAATAGAAAAAGAAAAATACACGAGAAAAACAAGAAAATCCAGGGAAAACTTAACCAAAACAAAACACAACCAGGCGGAAAACAAACACAAAAACAGGGAATAAGACAGCGGCAAGGACAACGCTCATAAAACATAAATTTAATTTATGTGCAATTTTAGCAAGTCGTATAAATTTTCCCCAAAGGGAGAGGGGGAAGGGGAAAGGAGACAAACCAGCTGGGCAGCCAAGTGTCCTTGAAAATGTCGCATTGTTGTTCTTATTTATAGCCAAAAGCCGGGGCGCTGAAAGGGTTTTATATTTATTTTGGGGCCACACACACACACACACGATCCTTCCTTGAATGCTAATGAATTGTTACAAATTCATGGCGATGTGCAGGAGGATAAACTGCCCCAGGACGAAGCACTTGTGGCCCTAGCAAATATTAATTAAGCCAAAATGCAACCGAACCCTGGCTTTGACTGCTCTTGTTAATAAACTCAATTGCATTTACGGAGGCATTTTTAAATGATATCCCGAGTAACGACTGTGTTTGCAGCACAAACATGCTTTGGATTCAATTTGCTGCACATTTAATTTGCAATTTTGCCAATGCAAATATATAATAATGGAGCTCCGGCAGAAGTTGCTCCCTTTTTGTGCTCGTAATTTGCTCAGCAAAAGAAATAAACACACTGCACCTTGGAAATGTTCTAGTTTTGCTCTGAATTTGATTGTCAAACTGGGCTCAACTGTCCGGATTTGTTGGCCAAACTTTTCGGCAGGCAGTCGGCAGAGTAAACAATTTTCCAGTTGCCAAACTTTAGCATTTGCTTGAGAAAAGAAAACATTTCCTTCTGTGATCGCACGGGATCACAGAACTTTGCCCGAAACTTGTTTCCGAAAACAGGATGCATTAGCCCCGCATACAGAATTTAATTGCCTCGGCCACAAATCAACATTTTCCTTGGCTTTTACCTAGGGGAAGTGTGGAATTTATGGCATCCTCAGGCCGGGCTTCGCTTTCATTTTTAGCTCCTCCCTCTGCGAGGCCATAAAATCGTTTTGCGGTCAATGAATTCCGTGAAAACGGCCCGGAAAACTGTCGCTCTTTAAAGCGAAATAAGAAATTTATGAAGTTCACAGGCCGACTCGGACTCGAAGGCGACTCTCTCCTGGGCACGTACAGGAATAAGGAAAATCCCAGCAGTTACAATTTTCCAGCTGGCCTTGTTTCTGGGCAGGCATCTAATTCATTTGGGGAAAGTTATTTATTGTATTATTTACCACTTGAGCATTGAAACTTTGTCAATTGTTTGTGTTTGTCTGACCGAAAAGTTTGACTCGGACTTTGAATAATCTTCCTCTGGCTTTCAGCACTTTAATGTGAATTTGCTAGAAAAACTCCCACGGTTTTCCTCGTTCCCGAATTATTAATATTTCAAAAATGATGGACAGCATAAAAACAGTTGGAAATCAGGCCGACAGGCTGCAGATTTTGATGGGATTTTTCACCGAATTTAATTGCAGTGGAGACAGCCGATGCAGATTGAGGTTTAATTTGTTCTCGGATTGACAAGTTGTTATTTTGCGAATGTTTTCTGGCTTTTCAGCCATCAAATTATTGTCACAATAATAATCATACAGCGAGGCAGCACATTTTCCATTAACCGAAATCATTTAAATTACCTTACAGCAAATGTAATTAGGCTTTGCTTTGGGTAAACACGCAGGCTCGGCAAAAATAATGCCAAGAATCCTCGACAAGCCGCAGAACCACCCCTCGGAGCTGAGACCTTCGACCGCAGCGCATCCTTCGTTATCTGTGAAAAGCCGCAGACCCTTTTCCCCCTCCCCTGCCACGAATTTCCCCACTTCTTCAGAGTGTTTACCTAGCGAGTGTGATCTGCACTTAATTAATATGATATTCGTAAGCCACTCGGCAGCGTCACTCGTTGCCGTGGCCAACGGAAAAACGGAAGAGCTATTTTCCTTGTTCCTCGTTAATTAACATATGTAAATGCAGAGGCGAAAAATCAAAACTCGGCGCCATACTTATCAAAGAGGTAGCAGCCCAGGGGGTTGTTTGCACTTTGCATTACTTGGCAACTCGTTTGGGTTCTTCTTTTTTTCGGATAATCGCTGCCAGTGGCTTCCACTCACGTTGCGGCAGTTAAAAACTCGCAAGGAGGCCATAAAACTCCTTACAATTCCCAGCGATAGTTAGTAGTCCTCTTCGAGATGAAGAGAGAGATTGCAGCCGGCTCTTGATATTATTTTATTTTATTTAATTTAATTAAAGCCGCCGCACGGCGTTGACAAACCCACAGCCTAGCGGCGGCGGGCTCATTTAAATACAAATAATTTATGAATGCCTCGGCCGAGGCAGGGCTCCGACAGCTGCGCCAAGGATTTTCATATTTTTTTGCATTTATTTTTAATGCTGGCGCTGCATTAAATGCTTTTTAACTTATTTGCCGCTCGCGTCCATTGTATTCCGCTTTATTCTGACAACATTAAGCAGATTACACATACACTCTCGCATATATTCGCCGAGATTATTAAAAAGTTAAGAACTTAAAGTGCCGCATAATGAGATGCTATAGCATTTGCATTCATATGCGGCCCGGCATTTAATTAATTTGCCCCCCGTTCCGCCAACAGTGCGTATGCGTAATGTGGCGATGTGGCGAAGCTGCGACAGCACCGATCGAACTGCCATTAATTGCCAAGGAGTGTTTCCGCAATTGCCCCAAGCCCTGCGGTGCCACTTAATAACGTTTCGTTTGTGGCCCAAGGATTGGGGAAATAAGGACCAAGGAGCAGGACATTCAAGGGCGGCAATCAGCGAACGATTTATTGATGACCAGCCTCGTTGACTCCTGACCTCGCCACCGTCTATGGATTTCAATCAACAGCGACGGCAACCGCAAAATCAGCCACTCAATTGGGGCAACAATAAATAATGCAAGCTCCTTGTGGCATACGCTTCACTTACACAGGATAACAAGTGTTGAATTGTATATAATCTTGTGGAAATAGTTTTAATAGCCAGTTGAAAGGGTGTAAAAAGAAAGTTAAAGTCCAATATATCGACTAGAATATTGCATTTAAAATATTGTAATATTTTAGGTATCGATTAAGTATCGAAAAATATCGTATTTAACATTCAAAGATGATTTTTATCGAAAAAAAAGAACTTTAAAAACACGTTGATTCATTTTTCATTCATTTTTTTAAACATTCTAGGCAAATATATTAACCATAGTGTCATTGATTACACACAGGTATATCGTAATGTCTAAATATCGATTTATATATGTCGCATTTCACATCAAATATCAATGCTGTAACTACATATATTCCCTAGAATTTTAAGGGATTATAATGGATAAATGCTATGTTGAAAAATAAACCTTCAATTGAAGCAATTTACCTTCCAGGACTTTCTAAAAATAGTAACCTTCCCTGTAGCCAAGTGTAATCAGGCTAAAAGAGGGCGTCGCAAAATCGAAAGCGGCCGCAACTAGATATCCTTCTCGTATCTTGAAAACTTTATTGACAAAGCACATTTGGGGTTTATCAATCTACATATGACATCTGAGAGCATTTTCGGGGTAAACATATTTGCGGTTAACTGCTGATAGTTTTCTGTGGCCAAAGTTTCCAGGCAACAATCAATTCCGGGCCTGTCGGAATCGTAAAACAAAGGCGAAGCAGCGGCAAACAGAAACAAAATAAAACAGGGCACACACAGAAAAAAATACAGTGGGGGAAAAAGGGGGGGGGGGGGGAGGAGAATAACTACTTAGGCAATTTTCAAGTGATGTCCTTGCCTCAAGTGGGTCGGGTCCTTGCCCCTCTTTTTTTTTCTCACTCTCTTTTTCTCTTAGGGGCTTGAGTGTGAGTACTTTTGTGGTCCATCTGCCATACGCGTCATCGTCTTCCTTTCATCCCTGGAGACTTTTTTCCACTCCCCTTTCCCTGGCTTCTTTGGGAGGCCATCCCCCTCCCCCAGTGAAGTAACTAAAACAAACGAAAACAAAAACAAATGGCCATAAAAATGGACAACGGCCAACGCGCTGATAAGCTGCAAATAATTTGTGGAACTGTATGTGCTGGGGGTGTGTGTATGTGTGTGTGTGGCTCAGTGGTGCCAACAAAATGAGGACAGATCAGCCAAAAGTATTACGACCAAAAAAAAAGACAAATCTAAAGAAATATACAAATTTAAAGAAAATGTTTAATATATTTAAAAAAAGGTATGGGATTTTCCTTTTCCTAAAAATGTTTGGAGTTTAAAAATCCATATAAAAAATTATAAAACGCTGTTTAATACCCTTGTATTTATTTATTTATTTACTTCAAAAACATAAGTAAAAATTAAAAATTTAAAAATGTTTTTAATAAAAATAAAGAAAATGTCCTTCTTTTTTCGTCTAAATCTATCCGTAAAATGTCTAAAACTGACATCTCTGGTGTGCTTTCCCTGTGATTGTGTGTGTGTGTGTGTGAGGGGCGACGATAGCGCCAATTTCAAAGGCGCTTCAAAAACACGCAAACAACAGCCACAACAACAAGAACTTGGCCTGGCCAAGTGCCTCTGTCCGTCTGTCTGGAGGATGAGTGTGTGTGTGTGTGAATTAGGGCTTTATGTTATGGCATATCTGTGGACCCATAGACCGCCCCCAAAGCTCCACCAACTGGAGTGCACAAGGCTGTTGATAAGAACTGGAGTGTACATGAACAAATATAAGCATAATGCTTACAAGATTGGTAGAAAATGGTTAAGCCAGGGTTTGGATATAAGGAATTTAAGTGTAATTAAGATTTGGATTTCATTTAAGCCGAGTTATTCAGTTTTTAAAAAGAAAAGGAGTATAGCAAGCGTTGTTTTGTAGAAGGACTTACAATTTACAATAATTTCCTTATTCCCTGGGCATTCTTACTGCTTTATTTATATTTTAAATATTTAATTAAACCCCTAAAAAAAGTATATATATTTTGGAACGTTGACTTTCTTTACCCGCAGTGTATTCCTTGCCCGCTTGTGTCATCATTGTTGTTTTGCCAAAGACTGAAATGTGATTTCTGGCTCATTATTGTCGCATTTTCGGTTCACTTGCTGCCGCTGCCCTTTTTTCCTGCCCCCCTCAAAGCCTGTTAATTATGAAATTATTTGTCCTTACGCTTTGTCAAGCATTAACTTGGTCCAGTCGATCAAGGTAATCCAATCAGAAGGCGAGTAATTATTAATGAAATGCAAATAAACTGGAAGGGAGCACAGTTCCAGCAATTCGGTGAGTTTTCACACAGCAACGAGGCTACTAAATATGACTCTCATTTGGGCCTTTGGTTTTATTTTCCGACCAACCGATAAGCCGCCACAACGTGCAACTGCAAGTGAACATTTCTGGCAACCACGTTTTTACGCTTCCTGGGCGGACAATAAAAATTGAGCTAATGCAAACACAAAACGCCAGCGTGCGAAAACTGGTAGTATATTTGCATAAGCTTTTTTTTTGGAGTCGAGTGAGTGCGACTCGGTTTATTGACCGAAATGGCAGTGCGCTGAATGGCTGAAATGCGAAGCAGGAAACTGCCAAATGGCCACAGCCAAAGCCATAGCCATGGCCCTGGCCAAAAATGAACGGCTTACGGTTTTTAAGCGCAAGTTATGGGCCATCATCGTGTGTCGATTGGCGGTGGTTTTAAATTTCAATAAAAGTGAATTCCAAATGGCAGCGAAAATAGTTCCAGAATTTGGGGTTACACGGAAATAAAGTTGTATAATTATGGAAAATCATTTTAAAGAAAATGGAAAATTATACACTAAAGCTAGGATTTGCCTTTTTTCTCGATTCGATTTTAAAAATAATATAATAGATAATATTTTTGATAAGATACCAAGTTTCTATCAAACATTTGTTTCAAATATTAATTATATAAAACTGTAAAATTACAAAAATATGAAACTTGAACAGATTTCCCTCTTCATTTTATTGATATCCTTTTGGTCCTGTGTGGGCATGTAATGCAAAATGTCTGAACAACACTGTTAAACAAATCGGCGGATCAAAAAACGTAGTGCTGATGGTGCTGGGTGCTTTTTCCGCTCCAAACCAAACCCAAACCCAAAACGAAATGGAAAACAAAAGGCAGTCGGCAGCGAGGTAAATGCAGCAAGGACGAAGGACGCGCAGAGCGGGGGAAGGACGCTCCAACGCATGACATTTATGCCTGACATAATCCGCTTACACAACAGGATAACAAGATGAGCACTCGTACATTTTTAATACGCTCGAGATACAATAATTTATATGCGTGGCACGTAAGCGCCCGGCAGCATCAGCGGCGGCAGCAGAATCACTAGCGTTGCCACAAACCCGAGGCTCCCAAGGACCTGGGCAGATCTAGGAGCGAACTAGGAGCCGAGGGTAGCCAGGAATAAGGTGGCGTAAACAAAAAAGTGCGTCTAAAGCCTGCCGGCTGTTCCTTTTTTTTTGCTTTCCATATCCATATTCCCTCCTGCTCCACTCCTGAGTTTGCCACCAATCCGTAGCATATGGAGCTTAGCGGTGAAAGGAAAGCCGAGAGAAATTGGGACCAAGATAGGCACAAGAATACAGCGATTAAAAAGGATAAAGAAAAGGCAAAACAAAGTAGTTGCTTGGGAAAGAAACTAGAAAGAAATCGAGGAAGATACTAGATGGGAAGAGAAGTATTGATTAAATCAAATAAATGATAGACCTTAGGATTTGTGTTAGTTAATTTGTCAAAAAAAGAATTTTTTAATTATAGTAAACAAATAAAGTAAATATGTGCCATTTCCTAATAACTTTAAGTCAATTTCTCAATGCTGATAAGCCAGTCATCGTCATTATAAATAAATAATATATAGTTAACTGATAACAAGACAGCCCCCAGAATTAATAAATTCTATGAATTTAAGTAATGCTCACTTTGTCTTTGTTGTCAACAAGCCAGCGATATTTATTTATTTATAATTTTTGTTAATCTAATAAAAATCAATACATAAACATTTTCTAAATTAAAATAAATAATTAATTTGGCTTAATTAGGATCAATTTTAAGTTCAGCCCAAGGATATACATACCCTCCCGAATTTAACTTCTAATTTGGTTTATAATTATTTGTGAACAAACTCAAAAGGCTTTTCATAAGCGCATCAGCTTGTAAAATTTGAAAGTATTTTAAATTGATTTATAAATGCAAAAGTTGTATCTTTTGTATCAGTTTTGTTTTAGTATATTCTGTTGTTTCTTAATAGGTTCGGGTGCCTTCTTCCTTAGGGTTATGTGGCAGTGCAACCTTTATGTGTTCTCTTACAGCCTGCGCCTAAAGTCGGTGCAAGGCGGTCGACAGCCGTCTCCGGGACAGGTTTATTCACACAGACTTGGCAATTCATGTCAGGATTAATCCTTTGAAGTTTCTGGCAGCATTCAATAAAATCTGGCGATGGCAGCCTATTCATTGTAGGAACTGAAGTAACTCTGGTCCTGGCCATTTCTGTCACTCCACAGATCACCAATAAAACGATCAGCGAAAGAGCGTTGCGGGCTACCATGATGGGTGTAAAAATATGACTGTGAGCTAAAGAGGAAGCTGCAAAATCGTTTTTACAATATATATATATTTATTATTATTTCCGAAACGCATTCAGAACACAGAACAAAGGCTTTCAATAGCTCGTAATCTTTAGGAGATAACCCTTGATTGATTCCACTTAATCCTTGTCACGACTTTAGTTGTAAGCTTTATAAAAGCAGAGAATACCTTGAACCGGCCGAAAGGTTATTTTTATGCCGAGCTATTACTGATTTCAAATTCAAACAGCGCCTTCCCAAAGTTAGCTTTCACTCCTTATTTATTTGTTAATAGTCTCAAAAATCATTATTCTCAGCTTGTATAATAGGAAAGTAGGAATTGATTTGGTTTTAAATTAATTAAAAAATTCAGTATGTAAGATGAAATTATAATTGAGGAAAGTTTTTTATTATCCTGGTAACTTAATTAATAACAAAACACTCATTGATTAGGAATGCTCATGATATAAATGGATTTATTGTTATTATTATATATTGTTTTTTTTTTTATTTATTTTTTTTTTAGTTTAGTGAATTCTGTTAGATTTTAGTAGGTGCAGGTCTCATCCCTTAATGTGGTTAAACTTTTAGTAATCCTTTATGTGTGCAGCGACAGGATTCATATTTAGAGCGATGTATGAATTTAACGTTACAGTTACATCCGTTGAATATCGTTCTCTTAACACGCAAAACCGAACGACCCCTATCCCATTCAGGGTCCGAGGGAATTCGAACCGTGGCCATCTCCGCCAGACCACAAATCAGCGATATGAAGATCAGTATAAGAGCGATACGTGCTACCATGATGAGTTTGAAAATTGTACTAAAAGCTAATGGTGAAGCTGGTAAATCTCATTTATAAAATATATATTTTATATATATTATATGCAAAAGTCATTGAGAACTTAAAAGTATTGTTGTACGCTCTCAATAACTTCCAATCTATAGAAGATAACCTTTAAACTGCAACGATTTGGTGAATTAAATTTCAAGCCGAAGAAATTGCCAGTAAAATTCGATGCGGCACTTGTAGGATCAGCCAACGAGGTCAATGGAATCCGAATACGAATCCGAATCTGAAGCCCACGAATGCGGAACAAACAACCAGTGAGGAGGAGGAGGCGGAGCAGGAGTAGAAGGAGGGAGGATAGCCGGAAAAACATCCCGGCCAAGTTAGAGGCAATGTCAAGAACCATTTACACACGACGGCAGCAGCGGCAGCAACAATTTATGCGTTTTTGACTTGGTTCCTTGTTTGGTTTTCTGTTTTTCGGTTCTCTGTTTTTGGGTTTTCTTTTCTGTACTGCCGCCGCCCCCCTCCGATTTTCCGCATACAAAGGCGTTAAATTTAGGAACGCCCACACGTAAGCGTGTCAATACTCGGCTCGTGTGTGGCTGTGTGCGTGAGCACTTTATGTCTTAAATAAGTCAACAACAGGAGTCACAGGACGCGCAGGAGCAACAACAACATCGAGCGGAGAAACACGTCTCCGCCAGCTTTGTTTACACTTCTGTGGGTTTTGTTTATGATGTCAAATAAAAGTGCACAACAATACCAAATAAATATTTTATTACTTTGATGAGTCCGTTTGTCTAAAAAAAAAAAACAAAACCAACAACTGAAAGGAAGGAATAACGGCTGAGCAAATCGAACGGTGACATCCGCCACAACTTGGGGAACTTTAAGGATAATAAAAAAGGAAAGAAAAAAGTTAAAGCCTTCTGCGAGATTTGATCTCAGAAAGAAGCGGCACACACTCGTAAACAGCTTTTGACAAATGTGCGCCTAATAGAAATAAATGCAAATATAAACTTGTCCAAACTCCAAATGCTCACGGGCCTGTCGTCTGTCAGACATTGTCCATTTGTCAGCGCCAGTCGTCGACCTCGCTGGGTGCTGGGTGGAAATGCTACTAGGGAAAATGGGTAGTGGGAAATGCATGGAGGGAAAAGCGCCAGCGAAATGGGAGCGAGGCTGACGTCTGTCTCCGCGCTTTATTGTCTCACTCGGTGTGATAAACATCTTGGCCTATTGCCGCCAGTATTTTCCCTCTACGCTATACCATACATACCATATATACATCTCATTCCTTGGCCGACTTGCGCTTATCATTAAGCATTATCGCGCCAACGTATGTATTTGCGACTGGCTTTTTATTGTCTCCTCTCGCGCCCTTTGTCTGCCTCTCTCTCTCTCTGGCTGTTTCTTTGTCTCAGCTTTGTTGCTTTTATGTTGATTAAATTATAAAATATTTATTTCGCAGTCGCAGTGTTACGTATATAAATTTTAGGTTTTATTGTGCGTACCACGCGGCGTATACACAATATTTTCTGCCGGCATGTGTCAACGTCTGCTTCTCACGTTCCCCCACCTACAGAGTGTCAAATCATTTTAGAGTGATTTTCCTCTGGCTTTTCTTGGAAAAACTAAGACCAAGTGGATTCCGTTTTGTAGCCTCAATCTTCTTAGTTTCATTTTAACCACAAAAAATGTGTGTTTTTCTGAGGGTTTCCTGGTATTTTATTATTTTGTAGCAACTAGTAAATATTTATCAAATTAATTGGCTTATATTTTCTTAGTTCTCGCTGAATTTTTCTCATTATTTTATTTCTTTTTGTAAGTAACTATAGAAAGCTTGTCTCAACAAAGTTCATAACAATTCATTAACCTTTCAGTTTTCAGCGATAACGCCATTCAATTGCCACAAATTGTTAAACACATCTTTAATCTTTTTGCTTTGTAAAATTAAACTTGACATGTTCTTAAGCATTTCTTAAGTTGTACTAATTGCTGAATGGTAGATAAGAAGCGTTTAATGATTTGAAAACAAGTTCATTGATCTGTCTTTGGCCTTATCTCTTATAGAAACAGGTTTCTCAATTAAAAAAATTATCAAAAAATCGTTCAAGAACCAGTTGAGACCTATAAAAACCTCCGCTCATTTCGGATACTCCTTAGTTTTGAATTGTTGTCTTCAAGATGCGGCTGTCGATTGTCCTTTCACTGATCCTGGCCATTTGGCTTTGCTGCCTCACGCCAAAAACCTCTGCCGTTTGCTGCAAGCCCTCGCACATCTCCTTCGAGTTGGCCGACAATGGCAAAGGTCATAACTGCGGCAGTTTTGGCGGCAAAAAGGAGAAACATGGCAACACCTGTAAGGCCAAGATTTGCGGCAATGGTGACCGAGTCGTGGGCACCTGGTGCGGCCGAGGCCGATGCAATCCCAGTGGATGTCACTGCAAAAAGGGCTGCCTGCCCGGCAATGCCGTGGAGAGTTTCCGCAATAAGCACGGTTTCTTTAACTTTGTCTATGTAAAGTGAAAGTAGTAATTAAATCATATTGAAGGGGTTGTAAATGCAACCTAAAAGCATCCAAAAATGTTAGTTTCTCTGGGAAATTCATCAAAACCGAAGCTGTGATTAGAAGCAGCTTGTGTTTGGAGAGAGAGACTAAGCCATAAACAAAACCACCCACTGTGACCCATAAGTTCTCACTTTCCTGCGGTATGTAGGTAACCCAAATAGAGCCTGGCAACTGACAGGCAAACTGGTCTGGAGTCCCAGGATCCTGGACCTCAACCTGCTGGGAGCTGTGAGCTGGGAGCTGGGAGCTGCAGCTGAAGCAGTTTATCAATTCCTAGCACATAGCGAAAATTGATTGCAACGATTTATACTTTCTACTTCCTTTCACTTTATCGTCGTAGTGCATCTACCAGCTCGGTGCTGGAGGTGCTCGGTGCTCGGTGCTCGGTCCTTGGTCCTTGTTCCCTCTGCTCTGGTGCTTTGTCCCTTTCGCTGTATAAATACTTTTACTATAATATCCTTTCATTGCTTGTTTTCTCTGCCAAGTGCCTGGGCATTGTTCTCTTTCTTGTTGTTGGCAGCTCAACTCCTCAACAGAGTGCAAGAAAAAATAAACAAGAAAAGTATTTAATAATATTTTATATAAAATTTTATATCTTAAATAAATATATTAATTAGTTTCTTCTATAAACCAATTATAGAAATTATGTTAAGAGTAGTTTCATAATGAGAAATGTTTGTAGTTGAACAAAATTAAGAAAGAGGATTTGTCTTATGAGAAACCTCTTGGAATTCTTCCATTAAAATTTTTAATATTATTAATAATTATTATTATAAAATATTTTATAATCACAGTGTACATATTCGTATCGTTTCGCTCCGTTTCAATTCGACTCGATTCGTTTCGTTTCTTTCGCTTTCATTGGCCCTGGCAGGAGTCCTGCCCTCCTTTCTCGTTTCTCCTTTCGCTGCCTTTGCTTCATCCTTTGCTCCTTGCAGCTGAAGAGGGCACCCATCGGATCCATCGAATCCTTTTGGGTGAGGCGGGGAGAAGTGGCACGGCGTTGGCAATCTTTTGTGTAACACAATACAATGTCCTGCGGTTGTAAAACGATTTATTTTGTTATTGATTCGCTGTAAGTGCGCCACACAGTCGTGAGCAGCACGGTGTGCCAAGCACATCCTGCAGGATATGATGTAAATAAAGTAATGGCCGCTCCAAGGCTCCTCTGGTGCTCGGGTGCTCTGCTGCTTCTCCTCCTCGCTACTCTCGTCATGATTCCCTTGCCACTCCCTTTGCATATCTGCGTGCTAAACATGAATAAATATTTCGCTCAGATTATTGAAGTTTTATAACTCATTTCTGTCGATTGGTGGGCGCGGCAAAGGACCTCCATTCGATGCAGACGAGCGAGAGAGCTATCGAGGTCGAGGCTGGCTCAGCTCAGACATCAGCTCCTGCGAGTCCTTCAGCTGTCCGCTCGACGCTCCTGCGACTCTGTCTACGTCTGCTCCTTCTGCTGCACATTTTAATAAATCGTTTAGGGTCCTGGAAGAAGTTCCGTACAGGCGAAGGCGGGACAAGGCCAATAGCAGGACACTTCTAGAAAATATTTGAGATGGATTAGAAATACAAGATTGTATTTTTTGTATATTTAATTTAATTTTTAAATAATTTTAAGACGTTTCTACTTATGAAATATATTTTTCCAGTAAATCTTATGATTGTTGTAAGTTTTCTAATACATTAAATTGTTGTTTATATGTAATAAACATAAAAATAAATAAATAAAGTCTTAAAAATATTAAATTCTGTCTCATAAAAACCAAAATTCACCTAGACCTAGGACTTCCTTTAGTTTAAATTGTACATTTTTATGCTCAGTGCATTGTGGCTGTTGCTGGAGGAGCACAATAAGAAAATTCATGATCATAAATATCCTGCAGGCGTTAAACGTTTGCCTCGTTTTCGTCGTTTTCAGCGTCCTTCTGCCGCCTTTAATCCTTGTGTTTTCAACTCGATGCTCTTTGCTCCATGTAAACTCTCCAGCTTCAGCTCCAGTACCAGTCCAAGTCCCAGTCCCAGTGACCTCTGCTCCTGTTTCTGCTTTATGCACCACTTTTGATTTAATGTGCTCATTCTCAGCCACCACCAAGGATAACAACAATAGAAACAGGGGGACAAAAACAATGGATCCCGCTTTGGTTTTGCTCCCTTTGCCTGCCTGCCTGCCTGCCTGCCTGCCAGACTGCCTGAGTTTTTGTGATTTGTGTCTATATTTAGGTGGCTCGTTCGTCCTGATGTCCTCCAACTCGAATGCCTCGTCATCGCTCCTCAGTTTGTTTGTTTATTTTTTCCATTTCCAAGCCATTAAATAAAGCGTCCTCTGACACTTCAACAATCAGAAAAAAATAGCAAAAATTCGCCGCGTAATGATTTGCGACACATTTATTCGTGACATAAATTAGACGAGTCCGAAACTAGGAAGAAAAACCGACAACAAAAAGCGAAAATAAATCTTAAATGCGTCCAAACTCGCACTTTTATGCTAGTAAGTGGCGAAATCATTAAAAATCTGATAAGTCACCGAAACTAACTGCCATTGTGTGGGTCAATAAATTATAGCTTTGATTTAACCAAGCAAAGGGGAAATGTTGTATATATCAGAGAGCCTATAAAGAGTGCTTAATGGGCTTCAAAATGGCAAAAGTTTTATTTTGGAAAGAAATTACGAGTGGAAAATATGTTTTCAAATTGTTTAAGAGGTCAAAGTCGCTTACCAATTATAGTTGTATAATTTTTAAATATTTATTAAACTCACTAAGCTGATTTAAAAATGTTTAAAATTATTAAATCGATAAACTTAGAAGAAAGTCACAAGGAACTATTTCTTTTAAATTGAAATATGATTTTCTAGCTTTAACTAGTTGAGGTAGCTAGAGGTTATTATCCTATATTTTTTTACATATATTTTTAATATTTAAATTAAAAACTTTCATTTAATTAACCGCCAATTTTACAGGCTTGTTTTATTTAATATTATAAAACTTTATCTACATTAAAGTTCTCCCTAAAGCCTATCGCAAAAGCGCAGCAACTTCTCTTTAATGCCTTTTTGCCACGTATCAGCTGAGGCAGGACCATTGGCAGGATATGCCAGATCCAAAAACAATAACAATAACAACTGGAATAACAACAACAACAACAACAATGCGTGAGAACATAACTAAAGCAAATTGGCACGGGCAGACAGAGCTCATCGCTTATTCCATCTTTATGATTACCGAAGCGACCCAAAGCCAGCATTCAGATTAAACAGCATGCGACATGTGCGCCAAACACACACACAGATACACACACACACATGCACATAGTTACAGATACGGCGACAGCCACGTAGATACATTTGTATCTGCATGTCTAAGTTGTCAAATGTATGCAGAAACATAAGCTAATCAAAGCTAGTTTAATGCGCGCACAGCCAAAGTTAATCCTAATTAATTTAATTACGCTTTCGGCATAAATTATGGCCGGCAAGTAAGCCCAGATATATTATAGAGTATATATATATATATATGTATATATAGTGGGAGAGTTATGTATTATCCGCAATTAGGCGATGATGGCGGCGCCGGCTCTAATTGTTATTAATTGCCGATTCTCGGTATAAAAGAATACGCCACAGTGAAGTTAAGGGGCAAATTGAAGTCCATTTGCCTTTTCCAATGACTGGGAAAAATATGAAATCATTGAAAGTTGCTCTTCTTGCGTAAATATAGACATATATATATATAGATTTTATTGAAATATTGCACCTGCCATCGCACCCGCAATCGAAAAACTTTACTTTGCTTTTCCGAATGCTCTGCACGTTCGGGAAATTGTCGAGATGGCAAATAGTTTTCCAGCAGCAAGAACAACAATAGATTCCCCAGCCAAGATGGCAAATAGAAAACTGCAAATGTCCCCGAGAATCCTTCTGGGGACAGGACACAGTCCAGTTCCAGGTGTCTCCCCCTCTTTTACTTTACTTTACTTTTGCCTGGGAAAAATTATTGTTTTTGTTTTCGTTACACTCGAAAGCAGCTCTTGTCGGAAAAGTTTTATTAGGTGTCTGCATCTCTCTGGCCGGCCTCGATATGCCTCATCTTTGGCCCGAAAATTACTTGAGGGAATACGGCGAATACTGCGGTTGCCAAAAAGATGAAAATACCGAGAGTGTGTGTGTTGCTGGAAAGAGTTTTTAATTAAAATATTGTCGAGAGTCGTACGGCTGCCCCCCGACCCAGTCAATAAATCAACGACCTCCCATATTTTCAACAGGTTTTATCAAGTGCGGAGAGTAACTGGAACCTCCTCCTCCTCCTCCTGGTAAAATTGCGGCAGGACACGCAACCACTGGCGGAGGGGGGGAGGGCAGCGGTAAAAGGACTCTTTTGAGGCGCCGTGGCAAACACATATTTTATCTCCGAGGCCGAAATGTGAACTTGGCATGCGAACCATTACCTAGTGCACTACTTTCTGAGCAAACCGGCCTGAAACGCTGTGGCGAAGGAACAAAATCCGGTTAAAAATCCTGTTAAGCTAACATTTAAGAGCACAAAACGAGAGGTGCGACTGCGCAAAAAAATATTAACAGAGGTTTAAATGTTAAGTACGAAATGGCAAAGGAACATTGAGTTCCCCCCGCAGGTACTCTCTCCTCTCATTATTGGCATGCAAATATGAAGTTTTGGGAAACATGAAAACAATATTTTCAATCAAGAGTGGGTTTAGGTCCAGCGAAAAACCCACCATTTTCCCCAAAGGTCAGCCAGTTTTCAGTTGCAGGGTCTCCTTTGGTGGCTACTGTAACCTCAGGCATCATCGGGAGACTCCTGTTTGCAGCCTTGTATCCTGCCGACTTAGGTGGATTTGTGTGCTGACATTTGGTTTGGCCGTGCGGTCGCCTTAAGTGCTCGAATGGTCTACAGCTGAGTCGCAGGACCAGTATAAGGATACCCATATCCACACCTCCTTGCCCAATGGCTGGCAGTGGCAGGACACACAAGGAACAACGTATATATTAAACGCTTTCGACCTGTTGGTCCTGCTAGAGGTGGCAGGTCCATCTCAGAGTTATGTTTAAATATTAAAATAGTTTACCCTAGAAAAAAAATCCTTTAAAGGCTGAACTGATTAAAAATCAAGGATAGGTTTTTCTAGAAAAATGAAACCAGCTTTATTTTTATGATTCCTGTAAGTTGAAGGTTTGTTTCTTCTGTAATCCTTGAATCCTACCTCTGTTTTAAAGCTGCTCCTTTAGGCTGAGGCCTCTCCCTGCTGATTAAGTCCTTTCTTGCCTCCCGAAACAAGGACTCACGCACATCGCTAGCCTAATACCGCATTTGGGAATGGATGCCAGCGGCTGGCAAACAGTTGAAACTCGCACAACTCTGCATTTCATGGCGCGACTCCTGTCTGCGGGTGCGTCTAGAATGTGTGTGTGTCTGAGTGTGTGTGGTGTGTGTGGTGTGTGTAAGTGTGCGGCGGAGATAAACGCGCACCTGGTCCGGAATGCAGGTGAGTTGCATTCAACCGCAAGCAGCACACGTCGGGGGTAAAGTCGCTTAGAGTTTGAATGCAGAATCCGACTTGGTTTCGAAGGAATGCTAAAAAACTAAAAATACTAGAGTGATTTTACATAATTTTATTTAAATAATAATATTAAACTAAGGTACTTTCTATTTAAAACAAAGAGTTATAAACCAAATTTTCTATATATAACATATATCAACTTTAAAAGTTTGTTTTTTAATTAGAAATCGATTCAAAGTTAAAAAATCTTAGCTTTTAAACCAAAACTTCAATTTTGATTAACTTTGTTTTTAGTTTCTCCATTTAGAATTCGTATTAAAACCTCTTAGATCATGTCCTTTGTCCTCGAACAGAATATAAGTAATCCCTGCACTCTTTCCCCAAGTGCATACTCATCGAGAGGGAAATGAAGGCAACAACTCGCGCTATTCAAGATTACTTATTTAGCCCCTTCGACACAGCTCTTGCTACTTAGTGGTCATACAGCCACCCCTTATGGTCCAAAACAGCCCCCGGAACCCCTGCTCCGATAGTGGCCATTAAGCTATCCCTCTCAGGGCTTATGAATAATGTGCACGATTTGCGGACGCCATAAATAATACGCAAATCGAAAGCGCGCTCTCGCCCTCTAATTGAAAACGCTCGACTGGGGAGCGGAAATCCAAGAGATGAGGTATAGGGGGAGATGAGAATGGGCATCGGAATAAATACGGGCAGAGGGGATGGGGGATGTGAGGGAGAAGGGGTCGGTCGGTCAGATGGGGATAACTCGCTGCTGCCAAATAGATTCATTCGTTTTGCCAATTAGACAGCCCAGACACGTGTCGTAAGCTTATATCCGCAGTGAACACTGGACAGCTAGGTTTTTGCTAGTTTGTTTTATTAAATAAAATAAATTAAGTAAAATTAAATAAATAAATATGATCTATAAATGTTATTTGAATATAATTAAACTTATAAACTTTTAGTGAAGAATAGAGAACTTTAACATTTCAAATGGTATACAAAATACTATTACTTTATTCATTTTCTCATGTAATATTTTGATATTTTCCGACTTCTTTAAATTCCAATTTTATATACAAATCCCCTGAAAAACGCCCATCCCTGCTCGACAGTGTAATTTATCTGTTCGAGTTGAAGAGTTCAAGCTGGGCTAGCCTGACGATTGAGGATATCCGTGAGCTTACAACCATTGGCCGTTAACTGTTAACTGGATGGTGGTGGGCCCTTGGCCCCTGGCCTTGCTTATAGCCTCGCCAAAGACAAGGACTTTAGACGGCAGGGCGAATAAGGAACACCTCCGCCCCATAAGTGGGCCAAAAGTGCGCACTTGAACTACACACGTAACAGTTAGCGTTAGCGGCGGCGTGCTTTTATGGCCAAAGAACAGGTCGGGCCAGAACTAGACAGGGCGAGGAAGGAAGATGAGGCTATGAAATTTTACTGTCCTACATTGTACCAACAGGCACTTAAACTTTTTAACACCAATTTAATCAACTGAACAACAGCATTCGACACTAGTTGCCCCCCTGACCTTCATGGGGAGCCCTCAGTGAGGGAAACCCAGTCAAGTGAATGGAAGCGTAGGCCTGATTGAGCCCTCAATGATCTGTGAGCCGAGTGATGAGGGATTGCCAGTCAATTATGAACTATGGGAGAGATGGGGGAGGGCCCACATTTGCGGCATTTAAATGGCGACTCGTAAAACATTCTTTCTTTTATGGCTCATACGCCAAATTATTTACAAGCCCAAAACGCCGGGACACTTCTTAATGATTTAACTGTGCTCCAGGAGAGAGAATTGTTGCAGGAAGTGCTCGCACTTCCTGGTTTAATTCCTTTGACGTGACCGGGACCAGGGACGGAGGGGATTGCTCAGAGTTTAAGTCAAGCCAAAGGTGCACTCGGCACACGGCACTCGGCACTTTTATGGTTTCTTCTTGTTGAACTTGCGCATAGTTTTTCCGCTTTTCCGCCGACAATGTTGCATGTTGCCATCGCAGCGTCGAACAACAAAGAACCAGAAGAAGAAACAAAAAAAAACCTCTAGAGAAACCCAAAATGGAAGCTTTATGGCAGTTGCACAAAAAGCAGAGCGCACAACTCTTACAAATTAACTGGCGACAGCGAAGAGAGCTAATTGGGAAGGACCTCCACTGGTCCTTCCAATTTTCCGCCAAGGAAACTGCGACTGGGACTGAGTATGTAAAACGGCAGTTGACTTTTTGGACGTCATGTCACCGCCATATGGCTGATATGGGGCCCCGTGCCGGGGAACTACTTAGATAACGTTTAAAAGCCAACGACAGCAACTTAAGTCATAACACTTTAAATAACGACAACTGCCACGCCCCGCCAGCACTTGAGACACTTGAAGAAAAGTGGGAAATCAAGTATTATTTAAAAGATATCCTTTTTGCCAGAAGAATGAATATAAAACACAGGGAAAAGGCCTTTTAAGAAGTATGGAAAACTCAGGAATTCAGTTTCAGTTCCCTTATAATCACATTTATTTCATTAAAGCACCTCCCACTTTTTTCAAGTGCAGGGGCTGCCAAAGGGAACACCCTTAACTGAATCAGAGTGAAGTACTGACTGGAGCTCTGCCGAAAAAGGCAACGACAACGACAACGTTGACGACGACGCTTCATTGCAGCAATTTGCATTTTAAGTTGCTAATGACAAAAGTTATAATTGCATAACGCTCGGCTTCGAGGACTACACACTCGGGTGTACTGTGTGTGTGTGGAGTGTGTGTGACGGTGACAGTGACAGTGTGCATTGTATCGCTGTTGAGGTGTTGTTGCAAGGCAGCCGGAAATGAAAAGTAAATCAAATGAGTTGCCGAGTTGCTGCAAGTGCGTTGTACTTCATCAGCGCGCGAGTCGTTCGCTTTTCGTCCATCGTCGTCCTTGCATTTTCCATTTCATTCCCGGCTCTTACCTTCCACACCCATGCCAAACTTGCCACCTGCTCTTTTCCACTCACCTGTCCCAAGGCATCGCAAGGTATCTGTTGCCATGCAACAACGTCAACGGCAATTGGCGACATTTCCATTTCTGATTGCTCGATTTTGGTGGATGCCTCAGGGCTGCCAGGGTGCAAAACCCCCAAAAAGCGAGGAGGATTTAGTTCCCAGAATAGTTTCCTAAAATATTCATCATCAAAAAGGAGTTTTACACTCTTTAATTATAAAGGTTTTACTTCTTGTCTTGTACTTTAATTAGTTTCAAATTCAATAATACCTGAAATCAATTTAAATCCTGTATTTTTGCTAGGCTATAAAAACGTAATTAATTTCGCTTCATCCGAAAAAGTATACGACAAAGAACATGCAGGAGGAGCGGTAGAAGAAAAGCGCATTTCCCAACTGTCAAACACAAGCTGGCCTTGAGGGCAGGGCTCATTAAGGCGGATGAATAAACAGACAAAAGCAAATGCATTAGCCATGGCCCAGGTGCACACGCCTCCCCTGTGTGTTTTCTGCACAAAGAAAAATATATAGAAATATCAGAACAATTTTTAAATTTTTATAAAAAAACAAAATAGCACACAAAATTATTTATTTAATTAAAAACAATTTTTTAAATAAATTTATGTCTATGAAATCCAATATTATATACAAGAATCGTGTTCAGGGATGCCACAAAAGTCGATCTAAAGTTAAAATTAATATTAATTGTGTCTAGAAATATGCAATTATTCATACACCTTAAATTTTCCATTAATTTTGAAGTTTTAAAGATTTATTCAATATTTTGAAACATCCTTTTTCTTTCAAAATATATTTTTTTAAATACTTCAACGAGAAATGTAAGTTTAGAGGTTAAAAAAGGGATTTAAAAAGAGTTTAAATCCATTTAAATCCCTTTTAAATTCCTAAACTGACCTTTCTTGTCAAATTATTTTAAAAAATGTATTTCTAAAATGTTAAAAATTATTTTAAAATATATTTTAGTATTTAAGAAAACCCAGAATGTTGACTCAATATTTATAATACCTTTTCTTTGCCTGTACCGAGTATATTTCTGTATTTCTATGCTCATATATGCAGGCAAAGCTCTTTACAGTAGAAGACAGGTGCATGAAGGGGTGGCAACACAGGGGGGGTCTAAACGACAGGGGCGGGGACAGGAGAAAGGGACAGGGTCTGGGACGGAGGACAGGACGACACACTTACAGATGAGCTCACATGCGATTCCATCTTTCTCTGTTCTTTGAGGTCACTTTGACAACTGCCAACCGCAGCTAACGGGAAGCTTTGCCACTTACCAACTGAGCAGAGCAGAGCAGAGCGGCTTATTGCGAAAGAGACGGAAATATTCGCCGCAGAGAAAGAGAGAGAGATGGGAACAAATGCCACTTGGCTCTGAGTATCATTAGAGGAAAATGTTAAATACACTTAAACAGAGGAGTTTAAAAGTCAAAAGCGTATGAGTGCGACATAAAAATAAAATGCAACACAACGTGCAGCTACTAGCTAGCGAGTGGCGTGCACAAAAATTAGAAAACATGGCCCACAAAGGGGCGTAAATTGCGGCTAAGAGGATGGTGAGTGGGTGGAGCCGGACCCACTAAAAGCGAGTGTAAATACTTTAGATATTTTTCCCTTTATACTATTTTGAGGGTATATTTATTTTAGTGAGATGTTTGCAATGCAGGAAGGTATTATTTTTCATCTTATAAAATTTTTATAGTTTTGATCAGCACTAACAGCCGAGTCAATCTAGCCAGGTCCGTTGAAAACACATTTGTTTTTGATTTTTTCCAAAAATTTTAAAGGGGGTTTTGATCGGTTTTCGATTCTTTGTAATGATGCAAGAGTATACAAACATTGGCTTACTGAAGAAACCTTCCCTTCTTGTTTTTTTTCTTGCCTGGCCATCCTTGTTGTTGCCACTGCCACCGATTGCAAGTTGCAGTTGTGGCTGCACTATGGAAAAATATCAAAATAATATTATAAAACTTAAAAAATATATTATTCTTTGTTTTAAAAAATATTTAAAAATTTTCTGAACATAGCTCTTTTATTTATGACAGAAATTCTTAGAGAAACCCTCAGAAAGGGGCCCACATTTCGAATATTTTTTCCTTAAAACTTAACCCTCTCTAAGTTTTTGCTATAGTGTACTATTGCGGTTGTTGTTTTTAATATAAAACGTTGATGCTGACGCTGCTTGTTTTTAGTTTTTATACTCGCACCGTCTCTGGCCGCAAAAACAAAAACAAAAGCAAAAACAGACACCCACCCCCCCACATACACAAACACACATGCCATGCATAATACAGGGGGGGGGGTAAGCGGCTACCAACCACCCCCTTTTCCAGCCCAAAATGCTTAGCCAAGTCCTCGACATAAATAGGAAATGCTAAGCAGCAGCGGCGGCAAAGGAAAACCCGAAAGGGACAGCAGCGCCAAAATGAAATATAAATAAATGTGCATGCCAAAGCAGAAAATCAAAGGGCACACATTATGCATATTGCATGGAAACCACCCTGCAGGAGTCCCCAAGCCAAACCAGCCCCACCCCCAACCCTTGTCCCTGCCACCCCTTATAAATTATTAATTGACCCGCACAGATTGCTTCTCGAGGCGGGAAACGAGCACAAAAGAAATCCAGATCTGAGGATCAAGCCGAAAAGCGGTCTTAGTATTTGCGGGGTGGAGCCACCAAAAATGGTTGGCGGGGGAAATAAAACCCATTCGCCAAAATACATTTATTGGCAATGCAATTGTCAATATAAATCAAAGAGAAAACCAACAAGTTCTCGACGCCAATCACCTGAAAAGTGTAGCACAACTTGGCGCATGCATTTGCTGCCATTTACGAGGGACATATAAAACCACTTTGCCCCAGCACCTACGGCAAAAGAGCTGCAAGAGCACTGGGGATTCTTTAAGTAAGAAAAACACTTTCATTAATAGAGTAACTTATACTTTATTTTACAACAAAAGTTTTAGTTATTCTGCAAAGCATGGGATTCTTTATAGCTCTGAAGAATTTGCATCCTTAGTGAGTTTTTTCTACGATTCAAAAATAGATTAAAGATACAAAATTGCTTATGATATTAATATACCCCTACAGGGTATTATAATTTCAGTCAGAAGCTTGCAGCCAAATGAAGGAGTCATTTCCGACCCTATAAATCATATATATTCTTGATCAGTATCAAAAGCCGAATCGATCTAGCCATGTTTTGGAAGAAACATTTTTCACAACTATTTTTGAAAATGTTATAAGGGGTTACATCATTAAAATTGTCAAAAATTGAATCAAATTTAAATTTTTTAAAATTTCAAATTTAGTATGCAGACTTATTAACCTAAGAAAACCTAGCACAGTAAAGCTTTCCGAACTGAATTTAATGGATTTTTGGCTTAGTTATGATGGATTTTCTATACGATTCAATGATCCCATACGAACTTCAAACGGCTTCCCTAAATTACCTTCCTTTTGCTTTTCTTTTTACTATTAATTCAAAATCTTCTAATTACTTTATAACTTGTCCGATTGGTTGTGAAAGCAGCACTTAAAATTCTCAGTCCTCTTATATGAATTATGACTCAAGTATGACCTTAAGTATGCTCCCTGCAAATAGCCTTAGTCATAATTTTGGCATTGCCCCTTTGGCTTATTAGGTGCCCCGCACTGCAGTGCAGTGCATGCATAAGATAATCATATTTCTTGCTCGCATGGAAGGCACCCTAGTAGCCCCTGCCGAACCCCCTCCAACTGCAACTAAATAATACAAACTAAGTGTGTACAAGCCAAGCTGGCAAATTACGAGTTTCCGAAGAGGAGGGAAGAAGGGAGCCCCGCTTGGCTTTTGGGCTCCGTGGACGCAGCTTGGTGCATTTGGCTGCCAGCTGGCAGGAAACTAAAATGGAAAGCGCAAAAGTGGCTGCCAACAACAAGAGCGGCAAGAACAACATCTTTCTGAAAACAACAAAAGTCAAATTAAATTTCGCATAATTTTTTTCCCCCTCTCTCTCTCTCTCAGTTTGTTGCTTTTATTATTATTTTCTGAAGGACCAAAAAGTTTTTTGTTTTTGCGGCTTGGCTTGAACTTTCTTTTGCGGGGTTTTTTGGCCACATGTCGCATTTGCTTTTATTTGTTGTTTTGGCGCAGTTTTCTTGTGCATTTTCCACGAACTTGAACCAAATATGATGCATCAGTCTCAGAGAAAGTTCTGGGGAGCCTGCGAGGCACAAATCAAATTCAAAAGTGGCCCAATGAGGCGCACGAATCTAATTAGTTTGCCAGCTTAACGCAGGGGGGGAGGATGAGATGGTAGCGGGGAGAGCTGGCAGAAGCGGAAGCGGAAGTTTGCCATCGCCATCGTCATTGCCATTTGCCATTTGCCATCACCATCGCCATTCGCCATTCGCCGCTGTTGTGTGCTCTTCAAGCAATTAGCCAAACTAAAGGCAGTTAGCCCTCTTCGGCCTCCGCTTGGGTCATCCCTTTTCCCCTCAGCTGGGCCACAAGAGCACTGTGAGAAAATAGGGCTTATTATATTTCTTATTTCCTATTAAATAACTTTTACAAAAAGCTGCCAAATGCAAAGAAATCTTGACTATAAACCGATTAAAAATATCTAGAAAATATGAAAAACAAATTGTTTTCTTCTCCTATAAACATAATAATATAAATTAACTTTAAACTATCTAGAAAATGTACAAAAAGTAATAGTTTTCTTATTAGAAGTTAACCTTTCTTCTCCCAGTGCTTGCGTAGCCCCAGTCAATGCATGTAAGCAGCCTGCCAGCTCCATTCAAACCCGAGCCTAATGTCACCGTTCCCCTGTCCCTGTCCTGCCACTGTGCCCACCTCTGCCCACCTGGTGATTCCGTTCAGGACTCGACTGTTCAGAGCGTTGAAACAATGGCACCTCACCACGCCGACACACGTACAACAATATAAACAAAAGGCGGCGGCCAGCTCCTCTCCCTTCCCCCTGCCCCCTCTCTGTGTGTGTGCTCGGCGCTAATCTGCACTAAATTGTTGTTTATTTTTTGGCTTTAAACGCTGTGTTTAGTCCGCAGTCCGGAGTCCGGACAGTGCGGAGCCCTGTCGCTACCCTTGGCTGATTTTGCGTGGCAATTGGCCATTGAGCGAGCTGGCTAATTAGCCGGTCGCTCTTTGTCCACTTGGCGACTTGGAAATACCCGTGGCAGATTCAGATTCAGTGGCAGAAGGGGTAGAGGGGGCACTGAGGCATATATTAAAAATTAATACGTCAAGTTGCGCGGTACAAAAGTGTGTAAATGCATATTTATGAGCTACTCAGCTTGCAGCTTGTGATTAGCTGCAGTTTAGATAGATTGCGGAAGAAGAGGAGGTAACTTGGGCAATTCAAGGGTCTATAATTATGTTTGGACATGGGCGTGGCAGGGGGGATAATGATAGGTTAAATTGTAGGAAGCAAGTCGGGTAAATGTCGAGACGTTATGTGGCAGTTAGGAGAGAAGTAATTCATGCGGATGTTTGTTGAGCTATTTTTATATAAAAGTTCAAATTTTTATTTTAAAATATATTCCAGAGTGCAGAAAAACCCTAACTATTTTGTATTTGTAATTAGTATTCTTTTGGCTCAACACTCGTGTATCTTGTGTGGAATTTTGTAGTTATAAAGCCAGAGAAACACACCGGTGTGTCGTCTAATTTTTGCTTTTCCCAGCAGAGGCAGCTTGAAATTCCCCAAATGAGTCAAAGCCAAAGCAGATGCACTGGCTTTTGGCCTTAGCAGGCTTTTGGCCAGGTGCTGCTGCTGCAATTCTATTAACGCCTTTTGAGAGCAAGCAGACTCAAAGGATTGTGTGGATGAATTTCCCGCGGGGAAAAGCCACAAAGTTGCGCGCTCAACGGGGCATAAAACGTAATTAGTTTTTAATTGATTTAAGCACAAGTAATGTTGATTAAACGAAGGCTGTCGCGGGTATGGCCAGCAATCTTCCAGAGTCTCGACTCCTGACAGCGGCAGCCACATGACAACAATGTGACAGCGACAAGCGGGCGGGAGAGAGAGACTCCACTGTACTTGTCCACACACTCCCTGGTCTATGCCCCAGGGCCCGTTCCCTGCCTGCTCATATTTTCTGTCGGAGCTGTCAAGGCGACTGAGCACTGAGCACTGAACAGTGGAAGCTGCAACTGCAACTGGAAATGCAACTGCTGCTGCTGGTGCTGCTGCAGCCCCGCAAAGTTCCTTGTTGACAGCTACCAACAAAAGTCCTGACATGGCAGGAGCAGGGAATTACTGGCAACAAAGTGGGACAGTTCCTGGACCCCCCAGTGGTGTCGAAGTTCATGCGGAATCAGCAGGAGAACCTGTCTCTCCAGACCACCAAAGTGAGGACAAACCAACCGCACTGACTCTTGGGGGTTTCCCTAAACATTCGGTGGCCAAAAGCCACTTAGTCTAAAGGCTTTTGCAAAAGGATACTAGCCAGCAATCAATTAATGAACTAAAAGGTGTCAGAGAAGAAATAGTCCAGGCAAGAAATCTCTGTAAAATATCTTAAAGTAAAGCTTACTTGTTCTTGTAAAAGAATTAATTAATCTACATTTTGGTTGAGTGAAGAAGTCCTTCTTAGCCCTTCCACGATCTCCTGGTCGGACTGCTTGGCACCATCTGGGCCTATCTTCCCGCCTATTTGCACTCGATGTGCGCTAATTTGATTGTGTTCATGTGATAAACACAGGGCCACCAAACCCAGGATCTCCAAGTGGAACTGGAACTGAGTCCTGGAACAGCCAAACGGTTAGCAAGGATCTCCCGGCGGCGGCGGCCAACGGCTTCGACTTCCGACGATAGGCAGCCAGCTGGGCCACACATCCGGTGGCAAATAATTTGCGGGCCTCTAATACGATTTTGCGATTTATTCGCCCAGGCAGCCGGGGCCGACAAAGACAAAGGACAGACACGCCAGGACGAAGGAGGCGAAAGTTCACAAAATTCAGAATCAGAATCCGAAACCGAAGGGAAGGCCAGATAAGGCACAAGTCAAGGGGGAGAATGGATGGAGAACTATGCAAAGTAATCAGGGAAACGTAAACGGAAAGTCTAGAGCACGATATCTTAATGAAGTATCGATTGCCAGACATCCTGCTACCCCCAATGTGTGTGTGTGTGAGTGTGTGGGTGTTTAAGGATTTGGCGCGGGGCTAAAGATATTTTTAAATGACATTTTCCCTGGAAAGACACAATGGCGCAACTGAATGAAAAGGCGTTACGCTGGCAAAGTTTCATTATAATTATGCCCAGGCCACAAGCAAGGGTTTCCCTGAGCTGGAAATTCTAGGAAAAGTGCTCAAAACTAATCAAATTCAAACAGGACGCTTCCCTTTCACACCCACACAATGCCAGAGATGCCAGAAAATCCTTTTATTTAACTAAAAACTATCTCTATAAAACTTGAGATATATATTTTTAATTCAAGTACAAATTTCTTTATTTATTAACTTGGAAAAAAATTTTATATATTTTTTCTAACCCAAAAATAAATCCTTTTTAAAAAGGCCAAGCTGCCAGTTCTGCTCCTCTTTGGAGGCCGCCCCCGGGGGCCACATTCCGGGCTTCATTTGCTTGTTTAGCGCTTATCGCTGGCCGTAATCCCAGCTCATTTCGCCTGTCAGCCAGTCAGTCACTGAGTTCAGTCACTCTTCATTGGCCTGGCAACCGATTGCGATACGCAAACGGAGCCCAAACACAGTCAAAGGCAAAAAAAAAGGACATATAAAACGACAAGTAGGGGGCGGCTTTTTTGTTGTTTAATTATTTAAAATGCGAAAAACTTTTCGGTTTTCTTTATGCCTCGCCGATTTGTGCAGTCTAAAAAGCACGCATGCGAAATCCCAAATGAGTTCATTAGGGCGGGTCCTGGCGAGAGGTCCTGTGTCAGGTGGAAAGCTCGCTAAATATTCAATAAGCGGCAATTTTTGCAGCATACAAATGGGCGCATTAGGGGCGTAATTTACAATCGACGCTGGCAGAGGCACAGCCGACAAATATGCGCACACAAAAGTCGAAAGGAAAGCAAAAGCAGGACGTAGGACGTAGGACCCAGTACCCAGACGTAGTTTCCATCCAGGATATTTATGCATGCATGAGTCGAAGTGGAGCGAGCGGAGTGTGTAACCAAATGAGTCAAAAGGGAGACATTACTCATGCCGGAAACTGGCGAAAAAAAAATACACCGAGCAGAGCCAAAAACCCTGCAAAATCACTTACACACCCCTGAAAGCTTTAAGTTTTGGCCGAAAGTCGCAGGGAAATTGCCATCAACTGGCTTCTTAATTAGTGAAAGTATCCTTAAGTAGGTTTTGAAGGTGCGGAGGAGGGAAATTCGAGAGGAAACAGGAAAGAAAAGTGTCTAAAAATAATTCGTAATTCATTTAAGTCTTTTTAATTTTTTCCCAAATCTCTAATCTTGTCAAGCATATTTATATCTTATTTATTTTCCTAAAATCTTATTATATTTAAATAAATATTTTAAATAATGGTAAAAACCCTTAAATAATTCCCCCATTATTAAACAACTTTAAGCCTCAGATGGAAGCCAAATTGAAATGTGTTATCAACACGGTTTTAATTAGTGGAAAAAAATCGCAAGGCGACGCTGAAGATGTGAAAAGCGTGGAATAAAAGTCATTTCGGTCTCTAACCATTCCCTCCTCCCCAGAGGAAATCGCAATAGAAATGCCGAAATGATGCCAAGGTGGAATGTCTGGGCAATGCAGTCGGCTTCCTCTGATTTTTAGAGAACCCTCCTTCGTCCCGCATCCCAGTTTTCGGGCAACTTTGCTGCTTGTTAGGAGGAAACAATGTCAAACTCATTAGTGCTCCCAAAAGGCTTTCTTTTACACTGAACACAAACTTACACTCGCACACTCGCATTACTATAATACACGCGGTGGGCTTCCTGTCGCTAGAAGTGTCCTTGCCCCGCCCGAGTGTGTGGGTGTGTGTGTGAGCAGACGCTTTGAACTTTTTCTTGGCGTATACTTAATGGATTAATGAGATTTTTTGTTTGCCCAAGCCAACAGCAGGCGGAGGCGGGCGCCTAGAAAACGTAAAAGGACCAGAGGCAGCTGGCAATCTGAGGAGAAGGAAAGGTAGCTGAAAATGGATAAAGGATAAGGGAGGCGTCGTTGAAGGCGAGGACAAGGTGCCAGGGAAGCTGAAAACAAGAAGGTGGCCTCAACTGAACGATTTTCTTTTTTTTTTTCTTAAGTAAACACTGTTTATGTCCAAAACGGTGCCAATGGGTTGTGCCACTACATGCGAGGTCGTTACTTTAAAGAGTCAAGAAAGGATATTTTAACGGGGGTTAGTTTAAAAAATTCTAAGAATTCAATTACATTAAAATTATATGCTTAAATGAAGAGAAGGCGGAACTAAAATATATTTAATATATTATAATATAATATTAAAGATATTTTATGAATAAATATTAAGAGCTATTAAAATCAAGATAATCGATTCCCAATATTACAAATAGCTCGTTCTTCTTATTTTCTTCTTCATAAATATTTATTTAAATATATTTTAAAACCTCTTTAATTTTGCAAATCATAAAAAATATTATACAACCCCAGGCATTACTATTCTTCTAAAAAATTCATCCAATTCATCATTGGTCTTCTTGAAGAGAATTTATAATTTTTTTCAGTGAAGCATCCATTTCCGACCCTATAAACCATATATATTCTTGATCAGCATTAACAGGCGAATCTTTTAAGACATGTCCGGGCAAAATTTTTTTTGGAGCCATTTCTTAAAAATTTTAATTAAAATTCTCAAAATTTGATAAAATTTTCAATTTCTAACTAAGTATGCAGATGTGTAAACCTTATAAAAACTAACATAACGCCGCTTTCCGAATGCAAATTAAGGCATTTTTGACAGAATTATGCCTTTTTTAGTTTTTAATTTTCTGTTTTTCTCATTTCAATTACAGACTTTCCATCGTCATTGCCATCGCCATCGCTCCTAGTCATCAGTACCACCCACCCCGGACAAGAACCAAGGGAAAGGACCAACGACACACGCAAAAGGATGGTGGATAAGGGATGGGAATGGAGGAACAGGGATCAGGAATCAGGGATAAGGAGAGAGCACCGCCAGTCAGGTCTGCCGGCTACTTTTACAACAACAGCAACGAACACAACAATCAACATTTTAATTTTAAAATACTTTATTTTATTCTTTGTTAATGAACCTAAATAAAAACAATGAAATACATTATTTTATATTATTTTGTGTTTTTTTATTTTTCCTATATAAGAACAATGAAATGAGCATCACTGGCAGTTAGTGAGATGCCTATAATTTATAAAAAACCCTCATAAATGTATTTTAATTATTTTTTTAGTTTTATTGCCGCTTTAAAAGGCGTTTTCCTAATTTTTCTTTTATTTTCCTGGTTCAAATCAAAAAGTAAAAAAATTGCATACCTTTAGGCATTTTTAAATATTATTTGGTAATTTTTGCGGCATCTTTTGGGTTGAATTTAGAAGTCGTTGATAAAAAATATAAAGTAAGGTATACTTTTGGGCGGGGATGTAAAAAATTGCCTACTTTTAGGCATTTTAAAATATAAGTTGGTCATTTTTGTGGCATCTTTTGCGCTGAATTTTTAAGTCTTTGATAAAAAAAAATATAAAGTAAGGTATACTTTTGGGCGGGGATGCAAAAAAATGCACACTTTTAGGCATTTTAAAATATAAGTTGGTCATTTTTGTGGCATCTTTTGCGCTGAATTTTTAAGTCTTTGATTTAAATATAAAGTAAGGCATACTTTTGGGCGGGGATGAATGCAACTTCACTTCCGAACTTCCGCCTTCTGAACTTCCGCCTAAAAGATGCCACGTTTTTAATAGAAATCCCCAAAAGTATGGTTTAATTTTTTTATTTTGCCACTAACTGCCAGTGATGCTCATCTAGCTATTTTGCTAAATAGCTCATAACTCGGCCAAAAACGCATGAAATTCAACTGTTCTGAGTTGCCCTTTTTAAGCTTAACAAAACTGCATACTCAGTTTTGCTAAAATACTTACCTATAATTTATAAAAAATGTAAGCAAAAAATCAGAAAAACCCTCATAACTCGGCCAAAAACGCATGAAATTCAATTCGGAAAACTGTTCTGAGTTGCCTTTTCTAAGCTTAACAAAACTGCATACTCAGTTTTGCTAAAATACTTACCTATAATTTATAAAAAATGTAAGCAAAAAATCAGAAAAACCCTCATAACTCGGCCAAACACGCATGAAATTCAATTTGGAAAGCTGTTCTGAGTTGCCCTTTTTAAGCTTAACAAAACTGCATACTCAGTTTTGCTAAAATACTTACCTATAATTTATAAAAAATTCAAGCAAAAAATCAGAAAACCCCTCATAACTCGGCCAAAAAAGCATTAAATTGAATTCGGAAAGCTGTTCTGAGTTGCCTTTTCTAAGCTTAACAAAACTGCATACTCAGTTTTGTTAAAATACTTACCTATAATTTATAAAAAATGTAACCAAAAAATTAGAAAAACCCTCATAACTCGGCCAAAAATGCATGAAATTCAATTTGGAAAGCTGTTCTGAGTTGCCTTTTCTAAGCTTAACAAAACTGCATACTCAGTTTTGCTAAAATCCTTACCTATAAAAATGTGAACCACACAACTCGGCCAAAAATGCATGAAAATCAAAACCTAGTAAGCAGTTTTGTTAGGCTTAGAAAATGCAACTCAGAACAGCTTTCCGAATTGAATTTCATGCGTTTTTGGCCGAGTTATGAGCTATATAGCAAAATAGCTAGATGAGCATCACTGCCATTATGCCCGATTTTATTGCCCCCACCAATATGGCAATATAGCTAGATGAGCATCACTGATGCTAATGAGCATCACTGATGCAAGTGAGCAAAATTTTTCATACAATTTGGCCGCTTTCCAAACTGGGGTAACAGGCGAACAGAAACCAGCAGCAAGCAACTGAAAACTGGTATAAACTGTTATAAAAACTTTTGGGCAAAAATAATAATTGGTATAAACTGTTATATTTCATTTTATGCATGTATACCTATTTGTTGCCGACAACAACAGCTTGATGGCAACAACAACCTTTTTACAACAACATCCCTACAGCAGCCCATCCAAATTTTTGAACATTTCCATGCAAATTGCCCGTTTCCCAAATTGGGGTAACAGGCGAACAGAAACCAGCAGCAAGCAACTGAAAATTGGTATAAACTGTTATAAAAAGTCCAAGTTTCGAACCATTGATCTTGGAGTAAGCGTAGACTCAAACCAGATGTGACCATATTGTAAATTTTTTGGCTAAAATGTTGCTTAAATGCACCTGGGCACACTGAAACTGACTTTGCATCAGTGATGCTCATCTCCATCAGTGATGCTCATCTAGCTATATTGCAATATTGGGAGGCTATAAAATCGGGCTTAATGGCAGTGATGCTCATCTGGCTATATTGCAATATTGGGAGGCTATAAAATCGGGCTTAATGGCAGTGATGCTCATCTAGCTATATTTCTTTATTGGGACAAAATAAATAGATGAGCATCACTGATGCAAAGTCTGATTTTATAGCCTCCCAATATTGCAATATAGCCAGATGAGCATCACTGCCATTAAGCCCGATTTTATAGCCTTCCAATATTGCAATATAGCTAGATGAGCATCACTGATATAAAGTCTGATTTTATAGCCTCCCAATATTGCAATATAGCCAGATGAGCATCACTGCCATTAAGCCCGATTTTATAGCCTCCCAATATTGCAATATAGCTAGATGAGCATCACTGATGCAAAGTCTGATTTTATAGCCTCCCAATATTGCAATATAGCCAGATGAGCATCACTGCCATTAAGCCCGATTTTATAGCCTCCCAATATTGCAATATAGCTAGATGAGCATCACTGATGCTAATGAGCATCACTGATGCAAGTGAGCAAAATTTTTCATACAATTTGGCCGCTTTCCAAACTGGGGTAACAGGCGAACAGAAACCAGCAGCAAGCAACTGAAAACTGGTATAAACTGTTATAAAAACTTTTGGGCAAAAATAATAATTGGTATAAACTGTTATATTTCATTTTATGCATGTATACCTATTTGTTGCCGACAACAACAGCTTGATGGCAACAACAACCTTTTTACAACAACATCCCTACAGCAGCCCATCCAAATTTTTGAACATTTCCATGCAAATTGCCCGTTTCCCAAATTGGGGTAACAGGCGAACAGAAACCAGCAGCAAGCAACTGAAAATTGGTATAAACTGTTATAAAAAGTCCAAGTTTCGAACCTTATGGGAGCAAGCGAAAGTCAGCGAAGACTCAAACCTGGCTTCTTTCCCAAAATACAACTTTGTGTTGTCTGCTCTCTTCTTTTCTTGACACTTGCTATCCCTCTCTGAGCTGCCTGCCCAGAGTTGCATTTTGGGAAAACAGCCGTTACTTTCGCTTGCTCCTAAATGGTTCGAAACTTGGACTTTTTATAACAGTTTCAGGTGCTTGCTGTTGGTTTCTGTTCGCCTGTTACCCCAATTTGAGAAACAGGCAAATTGCATGGAAAATAAATTATTATTTATTTCCCCCGTAAATTAAAATGTACGATATTTATTAAATAAAAATTATTTATTTAATTTTTTAATTAGATTATATTATTTATTTATTTAATTTAATATCTAAAACTATATTTAATATCTAAAAATGAATTATTTTAAATAACTATCGCACATCGATAGCATGAATTTGCCTTGAAAATTCAGCATACCGATATTTATTTACCAGGCGCACAGAAAACACAGCAAGTAGCTGGTGTTTCTCAAAACAAAACAAAGTAACGGCTTCCTTCCCAAAATACAACTCTGGGCAGGCAGCTTTCTGTTTCTTCTGGACACTTGCTATCCCTCTCTGCCTGCCGAGAGTTGCATTTTGAGAAAACAGCCATTACTTGCGCTTGCTCCTAAAAGGTTCGAAACTTGGACTTTTTATAACAGTTTTCAGTTGCTTTCAGTTGCTGTTTTCCCAAAATACAACTCTGGGCTGGCAGCATCGCTTTAAGTAACGGCTTCTTTCCCAAAATACAACTCTGTGTTGGATGAAAATGAAAATTGTTTACCCTCCTTAAAAAAAATTCCCAGCTAAGCTCTCCAATCAGCGCCAGCATTCTAACCCCGAAAATCCGTTTATCTTCCTGGAGAACCACAAGGAGAATATACGGAACCCAAAAGGCAATTCAGATACAAAACAGAACTAGACAAAAAACAGTCACAGAAACACTCAAAACACTCGGTCAGACCAATTGCTCAGAATCAGAGGCAGGGTTAGAGTTAGAGTCCGCCTTCTTCACGAAGCGTTTTCCCCGCAGATCGGAGCCCTCTTTAGTGTCATAATCACAGGACATGGCAAAAAGCGTTGACACTTTTTTCACACTTGGCCAGCTCCCACCAGGACGTGGCAGGACGTGGCAGGAGTGGAGCTCAGCCAACGAAGAGCAGCTGGCAATGGGGCCAAGTCAGAGCGCAAATGACTTTGAATTATTTGTTTACCTGGGCGACTGCCTGGTGGCCTTTTACCTGTCAACAGTCTCCGGCGAAGGGTGCAGCAGTAGCAGCCTCTACTCTCTCATTAGAAGATAATGCCCTTGCGGAGAGCTGAGTTATTTTTGGGAAAAGTTTTGTGAAATATTTATTGAAGAATTTGAAATAAAATTCTTTGAGCTAACCAAAGAAACATAATCTTCTATGATATGTCTGGTAAACCAATCTTAATTAAGACCCCATTCTTAACTTACAGTTCCCTTAATAAAATAGTATTTCTTCCATCAAAAATTAACTGCTGGTTGTTAGCTTCCCATAAATCTTAAAGACAACCTCCCATAAGGGTATTAGAAGCTCCGACCTATCGAAGTTATCCTTTGGCTGCGGTTGTTTTTGTTTTTCTCCCTTGTTTGTGGCCAACACAAGCAACACGCACCTTTGTGCGTAACAAATCGCAGCCATAAACAGGCAAAAAGGGAAATCCCCCAAGAACACCGACTGCTGCCTACAAAAATATCCTGCGAGAGGATAAAGTGCGGGCGGGTACGGGAAGAACCTGCCATAATAATTCACAATTTTTCACAGTTAAGTGTCAGCGGTTGCGTCGCTCACAATTGCCGGGCTCGCTAAGCGGGGGCACTAAATCAACCGAACGAGCGACCAGCAGCCGGCGGAAGAAATAAAGCCTAATCCCGGCGTCCTTGTATCACGCGGCGTATGCGCGATATTCGCGCTCACAGGGGGCAGGTGCAACACCGGCCACAATTACTTGATTATAGCTCATGCTGTGGGGAGTGCAGGAGGGGGTGTGTGTATGCATTTGTCCAGGCAAAAATACGAGAACATCTGGCAGCTTCCGGGCAGTGACAGTGACAAGCCCATTAGCCCTTGGCCAAGTGCAATGTTTGAGCAACAAACTAGAGGCTGCATAGTGGAATTTTTTGAGATTATTTGTAAGATAAATATTTAAGTAATTAAAATTAGAGATAATATGAGAGTAAACTTGGAGATACTCATTTGAAAATGCTTATAAATTCTTAGGATTGAGTTAAGGGAATTATTTCTTAAATAACTATTGACTTTAGGAGATATTAAAAAGGTTTAACAATTTAGTAAAACAAATTCAGACGTTCCTATTTTATTCAACCTTTTAAGTATTTATTGCTCAAGTCCAATTATAATTTTTATAATTAATTAAACTCGCTCAAAGTCAACCTACAAAAGTTTATAAATAAAATCCACTGTTCTCAAGACCTCTCCCTGGCATGTCATGAGTTTTCACGGCATTTATTTGGTTGCCTGGCGTTGCCGGAACGCCACTTTAACTGTCACCACCAAAGAAACATCAGAATCCAGGACTCCCAGACTCCAGGACCGCCAGACTCCCAGTCTTCCCAGACCAAACAAAAGCCAGCAGCCAGGCAGGAGCAACTGCAACTGGCCAGCAAACAAACACGCACCCCACGTCCTGGCTTCCAGCTCCTGCGAGCTAAAGGATCCTGGCTGTGGGGCCACCTTTTGATGTCTGAATACGCATTCAACTCTAAGCTGTCTTCAAAGTTTGATATATGAGCCACAGCACTTGGTCCGAGTCCGTGACTTTAAGGGTGCAATTAAAGTAAGCATCAAAAATATATTACAAGGGAAATGTGAGCCAGAGCCCTTGACTTTTCGAAGCATAAAATATTTTATTTCATAATTGTTTTAAATGCAATTTTGTTTACAACTTTGTTTTTAATCTGCAAGCTTCTCAGGTTTCTATTAAATTTTTATTGTAAAGATTAAGACATATTTTTAGTCTTGCTTGGAAAAAAGCAGCTTAATTTAAGTATTTATTTGGCTCCGAATTTAAGGGAAATATTTTCACAATTGACTTTTTTTATTTGCCAAAAGTTTAAGCCAATTATTGTGGAGTCCCTGGGAAATGAGCAAAACTTGTTGGCATCAATGAAGACTTTTCCAGCAATCATAGGCGAAAAATACAAGAGATATATATATATGAACTCTCTCATATAACCCTTGTGCACTGTCCACTTTCCACAACCCTGGGTTTTCCCTCGCATAAAATAGAAAACTTTCGCGCAAAGCTTCTTTTGTTTCCCCCTCTTCCGGCTTTTTGCACAACAATGCCAACTCAACTTGGCCAGGAATTATTATAGCATTTTCAAATAAAAGAAAATTGCTATGTGGAATGTACTCGACAAATAATTGGAGGGCTCCCAGGTGCCATGCAAATAAGTGTGCCGTAAAATTTATTAAAATTGCTTTGTGTTCGATTGTGCAACAGTTGTGCGCCGCCACAGCGCTTTTCTATTTTGTGTAAAGCAAATAAGTTTGCCACAGAGCTTTGTTTGCTTTTCCCCTTGGCCTCCTCTAGCCACTCCCCGCCAAGGAAAACTATCAGTTTTGTGGAGAGGAAATGAAGACCCCAAGTGGGAATTCGTTTGCAGAGAGAGAAAATGGGGAATTTTGTTATATAGAAATTGTAAAATGTTTACTAGATTTATTTTTATAAGTATTGACTTATTCTTAATCTTAAAATCTCTTAACAAAACTCATAATGAGAAATAAAGGCTTAAAATCCATAGGGAAAAATCCATGCTTATTATCCCCCTTATAATTGCAGTGTAAGAATCATTACTAGAGCCGGAAACTTGTTTTTCTGTTCCCAACTTCCGTCGAGTTGTCTGAGGCGCAAACAAACAGCCAAGTTAGTTGCCGTCCCTACCAAGCTCTTCCTCAGTTTCACCTCGGCCCCTTGCCACTCACTCGACCGACCGACTGCAACTTGCAAGTTTTAAACATTTTCATTAGCGTTAATTAATTTGAAATATTCTTTTTATTTTTGTTGCGCCCTCGTAGTCCTTTTTTCCCCCGCCGTAAGTTTGCTGTGCGCAAGCAAATTATTCAACGTGGCTGCTGCGAGCTAAAACCTCTTACGTTGGTCTAAACTAAAAAGCGCATTTAAGGGCAGCGTCAGCAGAAAAGGACCCGGATCCAGGGTGGGTCCCTGGAACCCAGGACCGCAGGATGAGGGGACGAACGGGGGCCTTGCACGGTCCGCTGGCCAACGCTAGCCGCAATTTTTAATTACGCGAAAGCCGATCCGCAACAGTTTTGGCTTTATGTTGCGGGAAAAACACCCAAGAGATGGAGAATGAGAAGAAAAATCTGCTGCGATGAAAATGTGCAGGGTTAGCCTCTGCTAAGATTTTTCGGCCGCAGGACAAACGTTTAATAAGCAGCGCAGCCGTTATGAGGTCAGCAAGTGCCAGGACCAGGACTTGCAGTTCCTCGATAAGTGCCTGCCACTGGAAAATCCAGCTTAATTGCCTTGGCCCAGAAAAGCAGCCGCCATCGCTGAGAGCCTTTTCCATCTCATCATAGTTGTCACTCTGCCTTTCCACTCACTCATTGTCTCGGACTTTCTATATTTTCCCCTTCTTTTTTGCGCTTTTTCCCTAAAATCCCTATTAACACTCGGCTGTGATTTTATTAACCAACTTTTGCAGCACTTCTTGACGGCCAAAGAGGCTGTCAATTGAGTTCATAACTTGGCATATTTTGAGAATTTCTTTTTCAGCTTTCCCTTTCGCCCAAGCAGCTCTAGAGTCCGACCCTTTCCCTTCGACAGGTGGACTTATTAACTACTTTAAAAATAGAAAGTTACCAGTGGCTAACAGGGCAGAGAAAATAGTTTTTTAACTTTTTGAAATGTAAGGCATAGTAAATCTCTAAAAAAATCTATCCTTAGGTTTTCGTATGATTTCTTTATCAATCAAAATTCTATTCATTTCTTTGTGTATTGTGTTAATATTTTCTTTTCATGGCCAACACAGCGGCTTAATTAAAGCTAAAGCCGAGCCTGTGAGCGCCTTTAACGATGCGGCCTCAAGTGCCTTTCCCCATTCCCCCTCATAAGTTGGCACAAAGGACTCTCTAACTAATGCAGTGAACCGCAGGCCGCAGCTGAACGGGCACCAGAGTCCTTAGTCCTTTGTCCAGTCGGTGGCACAAACTAAATTATGCTGATAAAACTGGGCGCGCTGCAAAAGTCACGTTAATGTGGCTGGAGCGAGAGACAAGATACCCGACTTCCTTCCGGACACGGAGTACGTGAGCCTGTCCGGCGGCTGCATGTGTGTGTGTTCCGGATAGTTCGGATAGTTCCTCCTCTCCTCCCAGGACAAAATTATTTTTGTTGATTTAACTAAATGGCGACAAGTTCAACGAGTGTCACAGATGAGATTATAAGCGGGCGAGGGGCGGCACGTCCGCAGATGCCAAAGGAGGAGAAGGAGAAGGAGCTGGATCTAGGAGCAGGAGCAGCAGTAGCTGGCCCAGCCCAAGGGCAGAGACAAGTGGCTGGCAAACAGTGATTTACAAAAGCACAAGGCCACCAAGTATATTTAGTTATTAACCGAAAAAGGGCTTTACTATATTTATATTTTATATTTATTTATTTTTATATTTAACTATATATTTATTTATTTATATAAACAACTAAATTTAAGATCCTTTTCGGAGTCAGCTTCTTCAGTATTAGATTTAGTAGGCTTCCCCAGGTATTTCTGTGCTGTGAGGATACTATCCTTCAAGACTGTTGCTAGACTGGCTAAGCATATGTGTCCCTGACTAAGCTTTTGCCTAAACAAACACAGACGGCTAAACGGATGGACGAATGCAGAATCCGCTCGAGCGATGGCCAAAGTTTGAATAGCCGAGAACGACGCCTTCCATATTGAATTAAACGTTTTAATATGCGGCCAGCTCTCAAATTTATAGTTTGGCTTTGAATTAGCATACGAGCACGTATGTGTACGGGTGTGCTAGAAGTGGGGGAATTCCACACATTGGCGGAAATGCAGATGGCGGCCATTTCTTTTCGCTGGCTAAACATTCGACAGCAAGGCCGAACCCCAATTTGAACAAATTGTGTGCACAAGGGCGCTCATGCATATGTGCAAAAAGGGGGGAAAGAGGTGGGAAAATCAGGACCACCGGAGATATAGAAAGCGAAAGAGAGAAAGGAGCTAGGAGCAGAGTTGGTGTTTATCTTTGCCGTCGCCTCTCATCTAAATTTTCCACTCCATTCTCGTTTTCCTTGAGACTTTAAGCTGATTTCAAGTTTCAGACCCTTGAGGTACAGGTTGAAGTCTTTAATCTGTTAATTTTATGCCAGGGTAGGCTAAAATATGCAGTGAAATTCTTAAGAGCCTTGATATTAATGTTAAATAATAGTTTTCATTAATTTATTTAACCATTTCCTTTACAAATAAGTAACTAAACATACGTTTTAAAGAAGATATACCTAAAAATAATGTTTAAAAGAGAAGGAAAATTGAACATAAATTCTAAATTAATCAAAAACTAAATTCCCTCTTTAAGATCTCTTTGTCAAAACTTCCATTAAAATTGCTACACCCTAATACAAGCCCCCACCCTTGCAGCTATACAGAAAAAAAATAAAAAAAAACCCTTTTGCAAGTCATTCGCATTCACTCCACTTTTCCCTATCAACGCTTGCGCTCCCACTGGGTGCCGGCTTGTGTCATTTGTCATGCACAACGTGACGTATGCGTAATGATTCATTAACAAGCCAATTTGCCTGGCCATTCCCCCACTGCCACCATCCAACCCCCACTCTTGGCCGCCTCACGCTTCATTTGCCATGACGTCGCCTTGCTGGCCTGATTGTTGTTGCCGCTGACAGTTTGTGTTTATTACGGACTTTTAATTTATTTCATTACACAAAATTAGCTCGCCTATCGCCAGCGGGAATCTTAACAAGGACGACACTTAGGCAAATTAATGCCAAAAATATGTACAGACAGGATTCCGGCCGAATCAAAATCGAAATCAAAAGACACAACAGACGCAGTTCAAAAGCAGCGCCTGGCGACGCCACGAATCCTGTTCGTCCAAGGAGCATCGCGATAAGCAAAGGATAATGCGGCCGTGTAGATTCTGTTTTCTTTTTTTCTTGCCTTGTCTTGGCTTCACTTAAAAAAAAAACAAGGGAAGACGAAAAATCAAAAGCTATAGATGGGAAGGGACAACAGCTACAGAAATGTAAACGAAATAAATACCGAGAGAAGGCTGACATAACAAAGGCCAGAGCTATCCCTTTCTATTTTGCCCCCTAGCCTTTCTCTCTAGGCCAGTTCTCTCACTCCTTCGATGGCTTTTCTTGTCAGTTGAGCTCTTTTTTATTTCCGCTACTCGTTGGCATAAAAAACCGGGGTATATCTGAAATTTCTGGTAACTTTAAAGGCGGTTTTATCATATTTTATCTGTTATAAGTCCTGGGATCTTGTTAAGGATATTGATATAAGGGATTACATATGGATTTTAAAGAGTTTACCTAAGGAAATGTTTACAAAAGGAATTATAAAACTCTCAAAAACAGTATTAAAAATTAGGAAAGAGATATGATTAAAATTTTAGAGAAAAACCTAATGAATACTTAAGAACTTTACCCTGAAAACTGGTGCAAAGATAAAGGACATCACTTAAATTTTCACATAGAATATTAGTAAGTATACTGGAGGAGTTATAGTTAAGAAATTAAATATTTTATTTACTTAGAATATAGTCTTTTGAGTTAAAAAATAAAATAAATATTAAGAGACTCTTCCCCTTCACCTTCAAATAATTTCTCCTCATTATAAGAGGCATCTTGCAGTCTGAAAAACTCAAGGAACTAACTTATTTTCACCCGAGTCCTGTCTCTTTTCGGATTCTTTTTTTCTCTTTTCCTTCTTTTTAAGCTAAAGGATTATTTGCTTGGTTTATTCCTTTGACTCTGTGTTATGTTTTGTCTTTGGTTTGTTTTGTCGGCTCCTTCACATTTCGTTTGCCGTTCTGCTCCTGCGGTTTTTTTCCGCCATTTTCCCCTTTGACCTCTGTCCCCTGACACCCCCTCGGTTTATTTGCGCGCCTAAGCACGACCTTGGAAGTGGGAGTGTGTGTGTACGGGTGGGTGTGTTTATTTAGGTCGCCTTTTCGGTTAAGGCAAAGCCGGCTCTGTTAGTTTAGTTTATTGCTTAGCAGCTGATTTTGGTTTATTAATTTCGCATTAAAGCCTAGGGTTTTCCTCTTCTTATTTACAGCTCAACGGGGTCCTTCACTTAAGCTGTTCTTTTTTAAAGAGAGAAAACAAAAGGAAAATTGGTAAAACAACAGACTGAATTATAAGTATAAATGTATAATTTAGGTGTTATTTTTAAGGTTTTGCTATGATGAATGATTTGGGAACACTTTCAATGGTTTCTTTCCAAAAGGATAAAGTACTTGGAGCTCTGTAAAGTTTTAGATCACGAAAATCAATCATAACTAGGCCAGAAATGTATTATTTAATATATGATTTATAAGAAAATAAACTTCCTTAACACCTTTTAAACTTCTTACTTAAATTTTACTATATCCTTGAAGGATATAACAAGATAGCAGAAACTGCTCTTCGAGCTGCCATCAAAATGTCGATCTTCTGCAATCTGGACGGGGTATCTTTATGCTGCGCATTCATTTCTGGCTCATATCCAATCTGCGGGGCATCTTTCGAGCTCGTCAAATGTCTCAATTCCATAAAAATGCAAATTGTTAGGCGACCGGAGAGAGCACTAAGGCGCTTCCTGTCTGTCATTAAACGGGGACAAAAGCGAGCTGAAATTGCACGAGAATTATGACCTCTATGAGCCAGTCAGTCAGTCCTTCAGTCTATCAGTCTTTCATTCTGTCAGTCAGTCAGTCGGCGGGGCTGTAAGTGGGTCACAAAGTGGCCGTGGCAACTTTCGCTGCCCTCAGCGGATTTTTATCCCAAAGATTTATGAGCTGAGACATGGAATGATGACCCGACCCGACTCATCCCGATCTCTGGCTGCTTTTGCAGCCTGGACACTTTTTATGCTCCGCCACCTGCGGTTATCCGGAGGGAAACTTCACAAAAAAAAAACACGGAAAGAATAACAAAAATCAGGATAAAAGCCATCAAGCATAAAGGGCTAATAAACTTGGCTGATTTGCATAAGAACAAATGTGGCCATTGGCTAAGCATTTCTTATCAAAATGTAATTGGATTTCTGTGTGCGGCCAACATTCTTTTGATTAAAAATTTCCCAGACAAAATATGTGGCTAGCCAACTAACTACACGGCGCTCCAATTGCTGCGAGAAGAAGTTAAAAAAGCGTGTGCGGTTTTTGGTAATAAATTTCCCGAAAAACCAACACCGCAAATAACAACAGCAACATACATAGGAGGCCAAAGCAGAAAAATAATCAAAAATAAAATCATAAAAGTAAAGCAAGAGCTAAAATTATTACCCTGGGAAATATATTGTATACAAAATATATAAAATATATTTTTTTCCTGTAGAAATTGCTTATTTTTAGTTTTAAGACTACAGCAGACTTGACACCTATTTTTTAAATATTTCAAACATTTCTCTATATTTTTCTCGCCGTGTGCCGCAATTGTTGGCAGAGCCGCACGCGACTCCCAGGACCTTGCCTGCCGCCCTGGCCAGGTAGCCCATTACCCCATTACCTGTTTAATGCAATGTCTGCTAACCTCTTTGCCCATCGGGAAAATCCAGCCAGCGACCCCCGGGTGGGGACGACCCAGCCGCCCACCGAAAATGGCCCGCTGGCTGTTGGTCAATGCGGCCACCAGGTTGGCGTCACTAAAGCTTTACATTATTTTTCCAGGTGAGTGTGTATGTGTGTGTGTTGATCATGATTTTTTCCTGCTCTTTGTAGGTGTATGTGTGTGTGTCTGTTTTTTTGTTTGCGGCTGCTTTGTTTTTCGCCTCGTGTGTCCCTTTTTTGCGCTTACGCCATTCTCGTTTATTTATTAGCAATTTTATTAGCTATGAATTTGTTTGTTTTTATCGTGCACCGCAGAGAAGCAGAGCGGCGAGAGCAAACAACAAAGGACCTCGAGCTCCCACCCACTCATCCTTGAAGCGCCATCCCCTAGGAGTCCTTCTTTCAAAGGGTGTAGAGTAGGCCGACTTTGTTTTGCTGCCGGCCAGCAACCAGCCAGCCAGCAAAAGGAAAGTGATTTATACTTCCAATAATGAAAGTGACTACCAGCACTCCTCCTGTTTTCGTTTTCGTCCTTTTCGAAACATTTAAATTTAAATATTTTCGCCTATGGCCTGATTTATTATTTCAGGAATCCCTTGGTTTCACGCCCGAATTGCGAGCCGCTTTCATTTGTCCTGACTCTGTCAACTGAGGTGATTAAAATTTAGGGAGGCCCCAACTCAAAAATAAAACAAAAAGTACATTGTCAAGGCGAAAAACTCAAAAATGAAAAGGGAAAGGTAAAGGTAAAGGCAGGACATGCAAATTAGTTGGCTGCTCAAAAGTTTTCCCCCGAAAAGAATGACTCTTTAATGCGAGGGTTCAATCTCTAGAAATTAATATGAATGGCACTTAATGGCCTCAAAATCTGAATACATTCCGAATTGGCTGAATGGCCACTCAAAAAAAGTAATCCATCCTTTTCGTAGCTCTGAATGGTTCGCATAATTGGAGAACCCTTTTTTTTTGTAATGCATTTAACTGCAATTATACACTTGTATTATTAAGCTAGGGGTTTTTTGCTAATAATATACAAATAAAAAATTAAATAAAATGTGAAATACATTTGAAGAAGGCTGATTACTCTTGAACTACCCAACCACCATAAACCACTTGGGCTCCAGGGCCCACTCTGTTGGAGCACCTTTTCGGTGCTTAAATTCAGTTGGTTTAGGTTGTAAAAATATAAAAATAATATTTTTAATATTAAAAAAAATAAAATAATAAATCTATTTCAAATACTTGTAGTTTTCTTCTTATATATTTAGCTTTTTAACTTTACTTTGTATTTACTTTGTATTTAGTGAGTGTATGCCAACATTTGAGGTACCGCATTTCCTCCCTTGTTTTTCCCTGTTTATTTTTTATTTTCCTTTTTTTTTTTATTTTAAAACATGCACTAAATGCTCCCCTTGCGGCAATTTAATAAATATAAAAGCCAAAGCCAGCGGCTTGAGCACAACCCACACACACACAGCCATTACTGGTTAGCCCAGGGGCGGCTTTCATTAGAAAGCAAACTGCATTTAATTTCTGTATAGAATTCCAGCTTCAAACAAAAAAAAGAAAGGCAAACAAACAGGAAACCAATTAAAAACAGAGCTAGTTTTGTTATTAAAAGCTAAATTCAATTAATTTAAGGCTCTGGGACAAAAGATTTATATTAATTAATTAGTTATTGAATTTCATTTGTTGAACTTATGAAGGGTTTTATGCTTTCAGTCAGAAGCTTAAAAAGCAGTGAAGGAGTCGTTTCCCACCCTATAAACCATATATATTCTTGATCAGCATCAACAGGGGAATCTTTCTGGCCTGTTTGGAAAGAAAAAAAATTTTGAGCACTTTTTTCAAAAAAATGTAAGGGGTTACATCATTAAAATTGTGAAAAATTGACTCAAATTTTATTTTTCTAAATTTTTATATATAGTATACAGATGTATTAATATATTAAAAACTAGCATAAAACTGCTTTCCGAAGTTAAATTAAGGCATTTTTGCCTTAGTTATGATATTTTTAAAATTGTGATTTTCACAAAAAGTGATCATTAAATATATAGTTAAATATTGTTTTTAAAAATGCGAATATTTAGATTTCTATCTAGTTTTATTTATATTGTATAAATTGAAAGAGCCTAGGGGATATTTAGTTTTGTAATAATAAATACGTAACGATTAGGAATTAATTAGAGACTCTTACCAAGTTTTTCTTATAATTTTTTGGTAGTAAAATCAATTTTCGCAGCCATGTTTTTCGCCTTAACAAAAAAAAACCATTTCCTCACTTTCTAAAGGTCCTGGTCTTTCACCAGGACTTTCCTGTTTCCCCCGAAATCCGTTCCTGAATTCCGTGCCTGCATTAAATGTTCACTATTTTTTGCAGCCCAGGGAAATGGTGAAAATGGCCTGGGGGTAAGGGAAAATGTCGGCGGCGCCATTGGCCACGTCAATTGAATGGTAGGCGGAAAGCCAAAAGTGTTGGCCATAAGTCAGAAAACATGAATAACAAATCAATTCAGTTTTAACGGTGCTGCAAATTCCTCAACACACAACACACACAGAGACAGGGCTTCGTGTACCTGCCCATTCGAAAGGTGAGAAAACGAGGTGTTGAAAGCGGCCAAAAAGGAAATGCAAAGGAGGAAAGCTGAGGAGACTCCTCCACACATACACACACACACTCATATAGCCGGGGTGTTAATGGTGCAGGCTGGGCGTCGGGCATTTTGAATTTTTAATGGAAAATGGCCCGCCTGCTTACACATTGCCTCCCCCCGTTGCTTTTCCCTCTTGCCACTGTTCCACATTTATTTTTTTTTTTTAGGCATGTTTGCATACACTTACGGCCAGCAAACTATGCATATGCATGTGTGTCCTATGCGAGTGTGTGTGTAAAGCCCCTCCGCCCCCTTGGCGGCCATTGCCCCGCCCCCCCAGCTTTTCCGTGGGCCCTCTTTTTTATGCCCCCGCCGGCAAAATTGTCCGGTAATAAATTTTCAGCGTTTCCTGCCGACAAAGCGCCGCACTTTACTACAACACTTTTGGCATAAACAAACAAACACGTGCAGGGAGAGAAAAATTATGTTATTTATATTAATTTAATCTAGGAACTATAAATATTGAAATAATGTAGATAAAAACCTTTTAAACATGAACATTTCTAAGCTAATAAAGGTTTTATTAAAAGCTTTTGAAGTGTTTTCTTTTTCAAGATATAAAACCAAATGTAAAAGTAATTTTAAGTCCAACTGTATATACCCTATACTTGTAACTTTTAGATTTATTAGATCTTTAATAATAAACAAAAGAAATAATTAAAATTAAAATAAGAAACCATTAAAATCTTTTATAAACATTTTTGTGTTCTTTGGAAACCCCAAATAACCTTGATTAATCCTACTGATATTTTCTCTCAGTGTTCCTATATGTGTTTCACTGTCCATGCGTGTGAAAGAGGGTGTGTGTGTGTGTGTGTGTGTGTGTGTGCGCGAGTGTGTGTGTGGCTATAGTGGCGGCCATGTAACGGAAGTTAAGTACACACTAAGTTGAACTCGTGCGCTTGTAGTGCCGCTTCCTTCATATGTTTTGATACTCTCCATCACACACACACTCACACCTCACCTCTTGCCCCGGAAAACTCAGCACCGCATTGCCCCCACCCACCTCCCCTCGGAAAACACCTACCTTCCGCTATTTGCTTGCTGGTGAAAATGTTTGAGATTCTGCCGGCGCTGTCCAAAAGCTTAGAACAAAACTTTTCTGGTATGCCATCAACATTGATGTCCTCCGTAGTTCCTTTACCCTTTTCTTCCAAGCCTTGGTTTTCCCGCTTTTCCGCTTTTCTCACCCCCCTCACCCATTAATGCCGCCCGCCGAGAGGGCGAGTGTGTTAAGTATGTTTTTTGAGTAATTCGTGTAGACAAGAGCTGCTGTTTTATAAAGAGGAGCACAATGAGGGAGATGCCTGCTCCTCTCCCACCTAATATCCTTCGCCAGTCCGGGGATATTTATGTGCTGGGTAAATGTTATTATAAATTACCGAAAAGTTTGAAACTTGGATAGGGAGAAGAGTTTAGGGAACCAAACTTTGATTTATATAGTTAATTGTAATTAGCAGGAAAAAGTTAAAAGGAGTTTAAATGATAATATATTTTCTAAGACTAGTAAATTACTTTTCTCACCTGTTTCTAAGGGATTTCTTAGCTAAATATTTAAACTATAAAACTTGAGATATTCAAGAAAGAAACCTAGTGATATCTAGCCTTAATTTCAGAACCTTCAATCTCTATATTCCTTACACTTTCCTCCATGGTGGACCCCATCAGGAGGTATTCAGCTCAAGTGTTGGTAAGCTGGCCTCGTTGTTAATAGAACACTTGACAACACTGGTGGAGGCAGGTCCTGTTTTTAAAGGACCCCAGGTGTGCAGGTGTTACAGGTAAGCGTGTGTGTGTGTGTGAGGCATGTGCTTGTGTCTGTTTATGTAGTACCCTCATTAACTGTCATTACACAATTTCCATAAAAAAAAGAAGAAATGTGTACACAAGTTTAGTTTTCTCCAGCCCTGAGGCTTCAGTGCACAAGTTGCCCCTCTTCTCCACTTATTTTGCCCCTAGTATATGCCACCTCCCCCGCTCACACCCCTCCCCAACGATGTGTGCTTCCGAGTCTTTGTTTGTCTTTAGAAAAAAAAACTTTTTAAATTGTGTTAAATATTCCATTAAACAGAAAGCTTTTTGTATGCAGTTGCAAACAAAAAAAAAAAAAAAGGGGGAAAAATAAAAAACTGTCAGTGGTAGAAGCTGAAGCAGAATGCGCGTGCCGCAGATAAGTTGCCACAGTTAAGGGATACACAGAGAGAAAATTAAGCAAGAATTTATTCTTTAAGGATCAGCTGGGCTTTTTGTGTTTGTTAAAGAGAATTTAAGAGAACAAAAGAGAAGATTTTCAAGATTATTTTAACCCAAACGAGTTAAACTTATACTATATTCACAGGAAAACTAATTTTAAAATAAGGAAGAGAATGAGAATGAGAGATCAAATTATCTGTAAACTTAGCTGTCTTTTTCAAATTTATAAAAGACAACTTTAACAGAACCATTTTCCATATCATTTTAACAAGTTTTCAAATGAAACATTGCCTTAGAATTAAAAAACAAACTACTTTTATGTGCCACCTTTGCACCTACTTTTGTCATGTTAAACTTAAATCCTTTCTTAATTAGTTTTCAATTATTTTTCTCCATTTTTCTCCACGTGTGTCCCCGGGGGGAGTGGCATTTGATCAACCTTCCCACGCAGACAAACCAACACACACTCTCTCCAATAAGCCAGGAATTTTTATTATAATTTTATGCTCAAATGCATGCCGCATTATTTTACACGGAAAGGCGGAAAGTAGAACGGTGGAGCGGTTTGGGGAAACTTTGGCGAGCTGCGAGCCATCAAGTTTATTGCGGGGCTTAGGCAGCCGCCGTGTTGGAGCATTAATTGAGCCAGCCGGGGGCTTTTAAAATAATTGCCAACATGCAAGTTTACAGTTTGAATCCGCATCAGATATGTCCGACTAACAAATGTGCGGAAATATTTCAATGGAATGGCACTTTGCACAAATATTAATATTCACAGGTGCGAGGGTGTGGGCGCCTTCGATTGGAGGACCTAATTGCAGGACTACAGGCAGGTGTAAAGAATCTAGATTCTAGATTATTTAGTTAATTGTTTTTGAATCGATTTAGAAAGTGTTTAAAAAATATACTAATTAATATGTAAACAAATAGTAAAAAAAGCATAAATTTTTAACATTTATTTACATTTTAATTGGTATATTTTACAGGTTTAAAGATCATTTGATGTCCTTATAACAATTCAAAGATACCCAAATATACATATCTCACCTTTTCCTTTATTTAATTTGAAAATGTACAATTTTTAGTAACATCGAGCCTTATTTTGAATTTAAGTTTAAAAACAAACAAATAGATAATAATTTGTATGCTTCTTCCGTGAAAATATTACCCACAAAGCTAACTTTCTATTCCTGCGTTCAAATTTCCCGCCACTTGCACGTTAAACAACCCTGTCAACGCAGGCGTTTTGCTCTTTTTTTAGGAACATTTTTAGCCGGTCCTAACGCGTGAAATAAAATACAAATAAAATATAGTTTCAATGAAACAAAGCTTCTTATAGAATTATCTGTACAATAATAAACATATAAATAATATAAAAATAAGTTTTGCAACTTTATTTGGGCCACAAAAGCCACCCGATATCAGCATTTATTTTCTTATCAAAAAAGGCATAAATATCGATATACCGATAGCTCGATATATTTTCCAACACCGAACCGAGTAGGCAGCGAGAGACAGAAAATGTATAATTTACATGTATAATTTAATTACAATTAGTTGTTCGTCGTGCCAGATTCTCGATTCTCGTTATTATTCCGCCGCAGAGCGTGCAACAGAACGCGGCAACTGGTAAAAAGCAGCCCAACTGCCCACCGCCGCCGCCTCCTTCGCCTCCTCTTGCTTTCCGTGCGATTAGCAAGCCGACGAAGAAGAAGAAGAGCGCCCGAGAGAAAGAAAACGGGAACAACGCAGCTGCAAGGAAGGAAATCGAGGAAAATTCGGTGAGGAAAATGAAACGGAAACTGGGCCGAGGGGCGACGCTGGCGTTGCTGTTCGCCAGCGCACTGCTGCTAATTGCAGCATCCCGCCAAGCGGCCGCCGCCGAGCCAGCCACTGACTCCGATGACTTCGAGGATGGCTTTGTGGAAGATGTTCAGGTGAGTTGCTATCCAAAAGCAAGAAAAAAACACGAGAAAAAAGTACACGTCAGTGTGGAAGCGACTAGAACAGCACGCTGATGTGTTGAGCAGCGGGTGGTTGAGTGGGGCTAGCGCGGGGTGCGGTGAGGGGGGCAGAGCGGCCGGCTTTTCGATTTTTATGACCCAAAAAATTAGCATGTGAGTTTTTCAGTGGGATTAGTGCGAGTGAAAACTGTGTTTACACACACTCGGGGGCAAGATAATAGGGGCGGTGCTGGGAGAAGCATTTTACAAGGGATTATAAGAGTTTAGCAAGAATTCTCAAGTTGTTAAACTGGGAATAATAATAATAATTATTGATTTTAATTATTAATTATTATTACTATTAGGTTGGGCTGCTAATATTCCGCCCTCCATAGTAACTTTTCAGAGGCGGAAATCCATTAATTAAACATAAATTGTAGAAAATGTGTTATTTATTATATAAAATTAAAGAAATTTTGATAATTAAAAATCAAGTTAAATTCTTAAAAAAGCTACTACTACTCCGCCCTCCATAGTAACTTCTCCGAGGCCGAAATCCACGTCTGCCACTTGTCTCTCTCTCTCTCTCTTCCGCTTTATCACTGACAACCGCGTGTTCTCTTTCGGGTTTTATCGCACCTTATCTAATGCTTCCACATACGAATCTTTTCCCCAGGAGGAGCTGCCCGCCGGCACAGATGAAAACGGCGAGGAGAAGCTGGCCTATGAGAGTCCAGTGATTGATGCCAAGAAATTCCATTTCGCTGACCACTTTGACGACGTGGAGGCCTCCCGCAAGAAGTGGGTGCTGTCGCAGGCCAAGAAGGACGACATTGCGGAGGAGATCTCGAAATACGATGGCCTGTGGAACTGGGAGTCGCCGCAGCGCATTGTTTGGGCCAATGATCTGGGCCTGGTGCTCAAGTCAAAGGCCAAGCACGCGGCCATCTCAGCGCCGCTGCGTCAGCCCTTTGATTTCAAGCAAGACAAGCCGCTGGTGGTTCAGTACGAGGTCACGTTGCAGGTTCGTCTATTGCATCAGCCGGCGCGGCTGGGCAAATCCAATTAATACCCGCTTACTGACCCAATTCCGCTTTCGCTTTCATTTTCTAGGAGGGTCAGGAGTGCGGCGGCTCGTATTTAAAGCTCCTTTCCGCCGGCAAAGACACCGAGCAGCTGACGGCCGTAAGTAGTAGTGTGTGCGGGAGAAGGGCAATGCCCTCATGAACCACGAAACAACCCCCAAAAATCTAATGTTTTTTTGGTTTTCATTTCGTAGTTCAATGACAAGACACCCTACACCATCATGTTCGGACCGGACAAGTGCGGCAACGATGTGAAAATGCACTTCATATTCCGGCATGTCAATCCAATTAATGGCACCATCACCGAGAAGCACTGCAACAAGCCCAAGTGAGTGTCGTTTCCGAGCGTTTCAAATTGCTTAAATTTAAATTTCACAAAAATAACAGTGGCAGTCAAAGGTTTGGAGTTAAGGCATGCTGGCCTTTGGCTTGGAACTTGACAAAAGAACAATGCAATTGCTCTATTGTCTAGCCACCTGAAAGCTGATTCATAATTTGTATTAATGTTTGGCCAAACGTAACGTAATACTTGATAACAGAAGGCTACGTGTGGTGGACTCTTGTCCCCTCTCATGACTCCAGCTGATTTTCTGCAGTATCTGCCGGCTGATAAGGCTTCTATTTATATTACTTAACAACCTCTCCTACGGTCATTCCTCTTTCTAGGAACCGCTTGGAAGAACCCTTCAAGGACAAGCTGCCCCATCTGTATCAGCTGGTGGTGCGCCCGGACAACAGCTTCGAGATTCGCGTGGATCACAAGATCATCAACGAGGGCTCGTTGCTGACCGATTTCAAGCCAGCTGTCAATCCGCCAGCGGAGATCGATGATCCCAATGACAAGAAGCCCGAGTCGTGGGATGAGCGTGAGAAGATTCCAGATCCCACGGCCCAGAAGCCCGATGATTGGGATGAAGATGCACCGCCACAGCTGCCCGATGCCGATGCCGTCATGCCCGATGGTTGGCTGGAGGAGGAGCCCGACATGATCTTTGACCCGACTGCCAGCAAACCAGAGGATTGGGATGCCGAAATCGATGGCGAATGGGAGGCACCGCTGGTGGATAATCCCGTGTGCGAAAAGGCCGCCGGCTGTGGCAAGTGGAAGGCACCGCTTATACCCAATCCCAACTACAAGGGCAAGTGGCGGGCACCGATGATCGAGAACCCGAATTATCAGGGCAAGTGGGCGCCCAAGAAGATAGCCAATCCGGATTTCTTTGAGGATCTGAAGCCGTTCCAAATGACGCCAATTGTAAGGGGAACTCCTTAGAGACTTCTTTGACTTTTAAATATCCTTTCCATATATTAATTGCGTATCCTTTTCTCCCCCTTTTAGAGCGCTGTTGGCCTGGAACTCTGGTCCATGTCCAGCGACATTCTTTTCGACAATCTCATCATCACGGACGACGTGGATGTGGCCCGTGACTTTGCCGCCAATAGCTTTGACATCAAGCGCCGCTATATAGATCGCGAATCGGTGAGTTAATGTCTCAACCTTAAGACTCTTCTTTCTTTCCCCCAAAAACCACACAGAGACACTTAAAGAAAACGTTTTGATTGCTGCCAAAAAGAAAACCTTCTGGCACCGCCTGATGCGCCGCATGAACTACAAGCCCGGCTGGTGGGCTTTGTACTTCCTGTACCTGCTCATTCCGGCCAGCTGCTACGTCTTTTATCTGTACAGACGCGCCAAAGAGGTGCTAGTCTTTCGATTTATAATTTAGAATTTGGAACAAACCACAGCTACACAGTCACACTCTCACGCACTTTTGCACTTGTAATTGCTATTGCTATCTCTTTGGCTTTTCCCCATTTCGTGTAGGACTCATTCGTGAATAAGGTAGTGGAGCTAGCCAAGGCCTATCCCTCGATCTGGGGCATTGGCCTGGTGGCCATAGTGGCATTGGTTGCCATCACCATTTACCTTAGATTTGGTTCGGCCAAGAGTCAGGTAAATGTGGCTTGATCAAAGCTTAACTCGGCTTAAAGTCTTGAGGTTTTTTAATCTGTGTTTCTGTATGTGTGTGTAGGACTCGGCTGCCAAGAAGGCCGCCGCACAGGCCAAGAAGTCCGACGAACTGCAGCCCGATGATGAGGAAGAGCCCGAGTTAGTGGCTGAGGAGGATTTAGAGGAAGGCAGCGATCGGGCTGCCGGTGATTCCAGCAAGGAGAGCACGCCGCTGTCCGCTAGTCCGAAGAAGAAGAACAAAAAGTCTGATTTAGATGATAATGTGGAGGTGACCAAGCCGGAGGAGAGCAATGAAGAGCCCGCACAGACTGAGGTGGGTTGGATTATTAATTAATTTTGATTTAACTTGACTTTAAATTACTCTTTTTAAACCAGGAAACTACCACGAAAGCTCGCAAGCGTCAGGCGCGCAAGGAGTAATGCGGGGCATCCCCTCAAATAAATATACAAAAAGTCTATCGAAACTTAATCCAATTCCAAACTGCCAGCGGCAGCAAAACATCAACGAAATGCTGGCAAAAATACAAAAACCAAACAACCAGAAGTCACCAGCCACAGCATTTCCCTCACACACGCGCAGCACTACCCCACACAGAGAGAGGAAAGAACACAAACACACACTTTAAATTTAGTTGCTAACCAAGCTTCTCTAGTGCAAGTCTCTAATTTAATTGAATAGTTTACGCGGTTCGTTTTAGTCAACTCTTTATACGTACTTTTGCTGTATTATCGTTGCATTTCTGTGCATTTTCCCTTTTCCACTCGCTCTCCTGCTCCTCCTTCTCCTTCTCCGTATCCCTGATTTGTGTAAAAAAACACCAAAATAGACAAAAACAAAACTAAAACCAGAAACAGCAAGCAAACAAAGAGGGAACTAACTAAGGCCGAGAGAAAATTAAATGGCAAGCAAGCATCTAGTTTAATATTATGTAATTTAAAACGAAATTGAATAGTATGAATAGTTATACTCAAGTTTCCACGTTTTCATTTTGTGTCGAATGAAAATTTACAGCGAAAAATAAAAACTAAATGTCGAAAAACCAAGAAAAACTCGGAGTTTTAACAACCAGACTGAAACAGGACCACACTGGTGGGTGTTAATTTAACTCTGTGAACCGTGCTGGATTTTCAGAGGCTGCGAATCGGATTTATTATGCTCGATGGTGCGTGTGGCGTCGACCAGACCAGACGACACATTGCATTTGTGCGGTTTTTGGGGCTTTTTACCGAAATATATGTATTTTGATTATTTAGCTGAAAGGAAAGGAAACCCCGGCCAATCCAATCTATTTAACCCACTGATAACATCGACATGTTGTGCATTAAAGGGTCTCCTTTTTTGTGGCTCTGCAAATAATTCAATTCAATTTCCTAAGCTCATAAATATGGCCCAGACACAGACAGAACAGACAGACAGGCCTTGTTAATGGAATTGTTATGACAACAGTAAACCGATGACGATTTGCATACGCAGTGGCTGAGGGAAGGCGGCTGAAAATCAGATTTATATGCCCACCAAACCAGATGCGAACTTGAATCCCTTCGATTGCCAAAAAGAGGCGGAAGGGCAATTCAATAAAAAGATTAAACGATTCTAGGTCTAGGTCTGGGGTCTCACTTAAAAGGATTAAAATTTTGCGGCTAGACAGTGCTGCATATTAATATGAAAAACCTCATATGTTTGGAAGGGGTAGAAACCGGGGGGGGTAACCCATAATTCAAGCATAGACAAAGGCCACAAGGGTTGCCACTTGCAGTTGAATAAATAATAAAAGCCACAAAACCAACCCAAGACCCTTCATTGTAATTTTAATAAAAATGTTTTCGTTTTGACAAAGCCAGCAACTTTACAAAACCCCACCAGAAAGGGAGAGTGTCTCCAAAGGTTGGGGCTTTTAAGTCCTTTTAAGGGTTTCCGAGTGAGCTCTTCTGTGGCTTGGGGTCAGCCTGGGATACTCCCGGGAGTTCCTTATTGAAGTCTGGATGCCAATCGATGCGTAAGCAAAATATACGCCATATGTAATGTTATTGCAGGCCCCCCATCTAGCAACCCCATTTAAAAATCAGCAGGAACTCTTGGGGTTGTCCCTGAGGGTTGCTGTATACATCTCCCCCTCATTACCCGCTATTTTCGGCAAGTTCCGTGCAATTAAGTCCGTACTTTATCCGATCAAATCGCGGAATGCCCCCGGGTCACGAGATTCTCCCCCTCAATATCCAGTGCAGAAATTAATTGCCGAGCATTGCAGGCTCGATTTCAGCATAAAGATTACGTGACGCAGATAGAAATTCATAAAAATAAATTGGTTTTTGAAATTGGTTCGTTGGAGATTTATTTGACTTTGATATGGTTTTATTATTGATTTGTGGCAGCCGATAATCGCTATTATAATCCCATCAAACACACATTTTTTGTAGTTCAAGGAACAGAGAACAGCTATGAAATTTAGGGATATTTTGAGATTTTCCTCATTCAACCTCCTCATGGACTTCCTTGCCATTTGCAGATTTTTAGCATAAGATCGATCTGAGAAATTGGCAATTTATAACAATTTTCTGGATCGCAAACTTGTTCCGAAGGGCAGTAGTACATTGCAGTCTCGTCCCAGCAACAATAGGCATTAACTTTGCCGGTGAGCAGAAGGCAGCAGGCGGCAAGGAGCTCCAGGATACGGATCAGGACTCGCATGGTGAAGAAGTCGCGGATTCACTGAGGACTGTCGGGCCAAGTATGGCTTCAAGCGAACTTATAAAGATGAAAAGTGATAGGAACTCGACTGAAGCTCATGGAGAATCCCCACGGGCGAGATAAGAGTTTATTTTCGCAGCTTGGCCTAGCGATAAGAGTGTTTTTTTCACAACAAGCAAGTGGCACAAAGTCAATCTAACGAGCGCGTGCAATTTATTGTAAACAGCGGGCATTAAATAAAGGATCAACCTGATGATAACCCAAGGTGTCAGCTTAATTAATTGGTCACCGTGTGAAATAGGGAACTCGTGAACCGAGCTTGGGACTGACGGTATGCCGAGCTTTACACGTCTAACGATGTTGATAATGAAATTTGGAACGTTTCCTCTAAAGCCTAGCAAGCTTTATAACTTTAAAAATTATATACAAAAAAGTGTAACTAACAAATATATAAATTTAATAAAATCAAGAATAGAAACTATATTCGGGAAGCCGAAATTTGTATCTCCCCTGCAGCTTGCCATAAAAGCAACGAATCAAAAATTGATCAAACTAAGCCAAAAATGCATTAATTTATGTTCGGAAAGTTTTTTTATGCAAGTTTTTTCTAGGGTAACAAATCTGCATACTGTATTTAACATTTTAAGAAATTAAAATTTTTGGTCATTTTTCAAAATTTTAATGATGTAACGCCTTATAAAATTTTCAAAAAAATTGAAAATTTGTGTTTTCCCTCCAAGATGGCTAGAAAGACGCGCCTGCTGATGCTGATCAAGAATATATATGGTTTGTAGGGTCGGAAATGACTCCTTCATTGTTTTTTAAGCTTCTGACTGCCGAGAGCAGGGAGCAATCGGTGCAGGCCAGATGCGATTCCACCATCAGCACGGAGCAGCGGGAGAAGCGCAGTTCGGATGAGCGCAACTAGGAGCTGATTTGCAAGACCATGTGGCGAGCGAGGAGTCCCAAAAGGAACAGGCCAAGTCGCAGCTACACGACCTCCTGCGCCGCCTGAGCATTGGCCTCGGAATGGATGTGTGCGATGGCAACCAGAATTCACATGCCACATGCCGAGTGCATTGTGTCCCGGGCTGAGGAGGTAATGGTGGAACTGCAAAGGGCCAAAGCCAAGGTCAAATAAGACTCTCTGAACTTGAAGAAAAAAGAAAAAAAAAACTTAATTTTTGGTTTTTAAAATCTACGTGTTTTATTCTCCCAGTGTATAGTAACCAAAGCTCTCACCTTTTGTCCATCTGTTGCCGGGTCACTATTAGCTTTTGTTTGCCCTATGTTTCAGGCAGCTTTTGTCAGCGAACCAAAAAGGGTACGTATGTAGATAACAGTGGAGACCCCAGGCGGTATATTTTCTTACTCAATTGTAAAATTCCGTAGCTCAGAATTCTGGCGCTAATTCGGAGATCGCCCTCTTTTGGCTGCCAGCTTAGGACATTTTTTAAAGGACATTTTGTGTGGGTAATTTAAGGACATTTGAGGTACTAAAATACTCCGCTAGAGGTTGCCCTATTGCGAACTGCTCACTTTACACTGGGAGAATAAAATAAATAATTAAAAATTTCAAATTAATTTATAAAAGAAAAGGATTAAAACTAATTTCTGAAGATTTATTGCCTTAGAAAAATGTTGAAAATATTAAATCGTTTCAACATTACTAAAAATATCTTCATAAATGAATTTGCAAAATGGATTATAATTCCGATTCGTAAGTAAAAAATTTAAATTAATTATAAGGTGGCCTAAGAACTTACCACAATCTCAGCTATCCCGCATTTGACTCATTCCTGATCGAAGAAATCTTCCAAGTATCCTTGCCAGTCGACAGTGTGCATTTATCGCGTATCCTTCTTGCCGGGTGCACACTATCTTAACAGGATTTTGCGCATTAGACACCTTTATAAATGCATTACTCGCAGTCGGGTCCCGCATGTCCCGGGACATGCGTCCTTGGCGGTGGTCAGCCAATCATTAATATCCTTGACCAGTCCTGGCAGTCCCCGGTAGGTCTCAGCGCTGTAAGAACAATAAAATTTTATTGTAAATCGTTTATCTTCATTACGCGGCCAGCGTCAAAACTCGGCAAATAACCGCAGTTCGAGTTTCGGGAAACTGGTTTCCGCCAGCGAACGGGCGAGCGAACGGGTTCAAGTGTCCACCCCATCGTGGTCATAATTTTATTCCTAAGCCCAATCTTAACCCATTGCAACCCCTGCAACGTCGCGGAATGCACGAGGTGACCCCTTCCGGCGTCTTGCTCGCAATTATGGCCCCTTTGTGCGTCGCTTAGTTTGTCTTTTCATAGCCTTGTACCTTGAGATTAAGCTTTTGTTTTTCCATTTAACGCTTAATTTCGGCATTTTGATGGCCTAACGCGATTTGGACTGACCCCTGGGGGAAGGCAGTGGCAGGAGCAGGATTGGAATCGAGTCGGGATCGGTTACAACTGATCCTTTGAGCAAACGCAACTGACCGCAACTAAACAAACACTTGGTCCTGACCAACGGGTTACGCTTCGATTCGCATTTGACTTACGACACAAGAAATTTTTAATTGCATTAGAAAAGCCGCTTCCGATCTGCTCTATTGTCCGGCTCTCGAGTTGTTTGTTTTACCGAAAACTGGACAGCTTAACCTTTACGGTTTCGTTTTTTCATTTTAATTTTGAAGCCATTGTCCGGTGGTCAGTGATGCACTTTCCTAAGCGGATCGGTTTCAGAGGGAATGCCTTGGCTTGGCTTGGCTTTGCCCCTTCCTCTCCTCGCTTCGATTTGCATGTTCACGTTTTCGGCGCTCGTTTTTCGGCAATTTTCGGTTAAGCACTCCCCAAAAAAAAAAAGAAGAATATCCATTCAGCCAGAAACTCAATTTTGCAGAGATCATAATTCGAAAAAGGTACGTGCGCTGCACGCTTTTTCCACAACAAAGGAACTTGCTGCTGCAATTGCAGGAGGATATTAAGAAGGAATAGCAAGTTGGAATAGTCGTTGAAGGAAATACTCTTTAGAAAATTAAGGGAATTTAGGAGAAAAAATATTATATTTTTATAATTTTTTAGGGTTTTAAGAAACTTGAATTTTAATAATTCATTTATACATAGAAGGATAACTCACTCTATTCCCCCTTTTAAACTAAATAATATTTGATATTTATTAGAATATCAAATAAAAGTCTAAATATTCTTTCTGTAATAGTTTTCATTTTCTTACTATTAAAATATTTTCTAAATAACTTTAACTCATTTACAACCTTTATCCATCTTTTAAAATACCCCTCGTAAGAGTTCTTAACCTCCAGAATAATTTGCGTTGTACACTCCTTTACCCATTCCATTTGCCAATTCTGATTCTGATTTCTGTCCCAAATCCTGGCATCCTGCTCTGCCTCCACACAATATTGCGTGACTTTACGTGGGCACCGAAATTGACTTTGATCCGGCACTCATTAGTACTCGCACTGCACTCATCGTCTGCACACGAGAGACAGAGTCCGCCTTTGCCGCCCAAAAAAAAAAGATATATGTATATATAAAATTGCTCAATAAGTTCACACAGCAAAAGCCGACGAAGGAGGAGGCTGGAGTTGGATGCCAACTAGGAGTGCCCACTTGCTTGCTCCAAGGAGTGGGCGATGCAGATCGAGCTGAAGCAATATGGGTGTAGAGTGGGCATTGTCTTGGGTATATATTACAGAAGATATAGTATTTTAATCACAGGAAAAGGAATAATTTATTGGAAGGTAATGTTTAAGCCATTAATTTAAAGAGTAAAACTTGGCCAAGAACTAGTCAAACTCTTGATAAATTTGTAAATATTATCTCAACTTGCTTGTCAAGGCTTTTTATTCTGCTGTTTAATTATATAATAAAAATATATATACTGCCTGCCTCTTGGCAGCTGAGCTGGCAACACACCTGCAACTTGCCTGCAAAATCGTTGCACTTTTGGCCCTCGACACGGTTCAAATGCCAAATAGTTCAGCTCAAGAATCGAGCTCGAGAAACCACCCGAAATTGCGCGCTTTTTCCGAGCTCCGAGCCCGTTTCCTGCCCCGTTTTTTCTTTGTTTTGTTGAGCCTTTTGAGCCAAGCCAAGACGTGGAGAGGGCCACTTTGCCACCGTTGCGTTACACGGTTCGGCGAGCTCAACGCTCAACGCTCACAAAGCCAAAGCCAAGATGCATAAAGAGGGAAACACCTGATCGAAATTTCAAATTATTACAACGAAATGCGCTAAACATAAGGACACATGGGAGCCTAGGCATAGCTCGTGCTGCATACAGATGTCTCGGCAAGCACCCCCGATGCCTTCTGCGGCCAGGCCATGCTTTGGTCTAATGAGCACGGTGTCGCCGTGGCAGTGCAGCTCTTTGACCTGGCCCCCTTCCCCTTTTTTTCCACAAGGAAAAACTTCGACTTGGCCGCTGTAATTACGCGCGGGAAGGAGATAGAGGGAGAGAGAGGGGTAGAGGAGGAAAGCAGAGAGGCCAAGAAAACTCTTGGCCCATTGAGGGTTGGGGTCGTGGTCGGGGTCACCACGGAATTACAGTGAGGGAAAAACTGTCAACTGGAAGTAGGAAAATGCTAATAAAAATAAATGTGCTGAAAAATACTTTGTGTCAAGGAAATTATTAGTCTTTATCCTATAAAATTTAATATATTTAAAAAAATGTAAATATCTCCCCAAATCCCAAACATATAAATAATAAAAACATTCTAACGAAACTTATTACTCCCTAGGAATTTCATAGAGATAATAATGAGTGATATCCTTTGAGATACGATGATGAAATTACCTCTTGGTGTGCCTGTGTAATTTTAAGTGTCTTTTCTTTGTGTTTTTCTCCAACTGCAGCATGCAGCACATGCACCTGACATCGCCGACTCATTACATTTTCGGCCGCAAGGAAGTTGAGGAAATGGAAATGTGGAAGCGCGTGCTCTCGCCCCATTCCCGAACCCAAAACAAACCCATATACCCGTTACCCTACCTCCAGGCCAGGCCAAAAGGTCGCCGGCCAAAGGCAAAGTCGAAGTTGAAGGCCCAAACCCAAACCCAGAAGACGTCGGCGGTAGCCAGCCAAGCGCTGCAGCTCACAACTTGAGCATAATTTGGTCGCGCTCCGCTGATCGGTCGCTCGGCGGTGGTGGTGGTGCATTTCATTCGGAAGTCAGTTAGTTCCTGGTGAACTAACAGTTTTTCCTGGGCCACAGGACAACCCCCGTATGGCAGGAGAGTTTTCCAGCGGGGAATTGGGCGCCAAAAACAAAACAGAACGAAACAGTCAATGACATTGGCCAGCAGGACATATGTTGGCGGGACTGGTGCCGCTGGTGGCTCGTGCCAACATCACCATAACAATTAAAATAAAAATATTCTAGGATAACAACCAGCCAGGCCAACCGTTAGGGCAATGTGGGCGCGGTCGCCTTCGAGTGTATATGCTTACAGATAGGTGAAAACACACATTTTAAACTAGATCTCGGGGTGGTTTTATCATTCGGTATTAGGCGAGGGAGGCTCGCTCGTATCCTTGGCTGCCGGCTGGCTTTTAAGGGTTACGTTTTGCAGACCAACTGACGCGCGCACCCGCACTCGCTTTGCCATATCCTAGATCCTGCTTTGTAACGGTCACGCACGCCAGCAAGGACCTCTCATCTGGCCCACACATGGGTGGTGGTTCATGCTGCGCCTGCCTGGTAATTCTGACCAACTGACTCTTGGACCCTCAGACTCCTTCTTTTGCCTTAAAATGTGACACCCATGTGTGTGACTTTAGCTGCCAAACTCGGCTCCTTTGCAGCGCGAATTGTTTGCAATTATTAATTTGAAAAACAGGACAAAGAACCCTAAGAGCGATCTCTGTGGGAGGAATGACATATGGCCAGCATTTCAAGTGGAACCAGCTCGGTGGGAAGTTCCGCCCGCTGCTAAGGGAAAGTTTGTGTCCCTTTTTTGGGGTGGTCCTGGCCACCAGCTGGGCTGGGCTTTGGGTTGGTCATGATCTACATATTTCGAGGAAAGGCAAGTGGAAAGGTCTGGAAGTTGGAAGTTTTGGGATATATTTTCTATTCCACAATTATTTTGGAATATTTCTTGAAACAAATAATCTTTAATGGAGATACTTGCTTAAATACCCCAAAGATCCCGTAATTTTCTCCATTAACTCCTTATAAACAACCTTTAATTAACATTTACAATATTCCCAGAGAATTTGCTTCACTTAATGCTCCATTACCCATCCTCCAGATAGTGTTAATGAACTCCAGAGTACCAAGAGCAGCCACTCGATTAACCAACTGCTCTGTTTTGGTGACATTTCCTTTGCGGGATTCACTGGAACCTGGCTGAATTTGATACATTCTGAGGTCTCCTAACCAGGATAAGCACAACTTCCAACCTCATATTGAATATTCCCACATTAAACAGTGCCAGTAGCTGGCGAAGCAGCAGGAAGCTCACATCAATGGACACTTGCAGGGCTTTGGAGGCACGTAGTAACAAGTGCTGATCCACAGCTCAGGTTACACCACCGATCGTTGTATAGAAGTAGGTCGGCCTGTTCGTCCCTGTGTGGCTTCCAGCGAACAAAGACGAGGCGCAAAAATATATTAAAGTGCCATAAAAACGGGCCAGCAAGTGCACATAAAAATCAAATTAATAGTCCATGTCAGAGCCGTAGAGAACTGGCACTTTGTTTTGGTGCAATCAGTGGGAAACCTCGGCGGCAGACAAAGGACGAACCGGGCCTCTCTGTATCTGTAGAACTGCAATAAATTCCAGGACACAAAGGAGCAGTCCTATCAGCTAACTGCAATCTCTCACCTTTCAATTGTCAATTAGTTCAAGTGCAGCGGCAGGTAGGAGTTCGATTTGCCCGATTCGAAGGCTGGCAGTTTCTGCTTTAGAGGCTTGGCCAAGGATCAATAAACGATTTGTGGGGCGTTTCCACAGGAGCACTTTGTCCAGCACATGGTTTTTTGGCAAAGTCTGAGGACTAAAAGGGGGGTCGTATCAGCCATATGCTGTCGCTGTTCCAATGTCCTGCCAAATCCTGGGCAATTAACCAGCGGGTGGAGTGGAAAAGCAGAAAGAGAGCAAGGCGCGAAGGAGTGAAAAATGTGAAAAACGCAGCGAGTGTCGCAGCAGAGTCCTGGGACTAGTGTCCCAAAAAAGGACACTCGTTGCGCGTGCGCAGAAAGACAATGCAGTTAATTGCAAAGCCACCAAACTGAGAGGACGCCACGGGATAGGCGCCAGCCAGGAGAACGCTTAATGAGCCGAGTGTCTGGAGGATCGCAGGATACCCCGCATCGAGCGCCGCGTGGGTCAGGCGCAGGTATTCCTTGGGCCCAACCGTGCGAAATTGTAGCAGAATCGCTTTCGGAAAAGTGTCCTGCTGTCAATTTGACACGTTGGCCGAAAGTCCTGCGCCTCGAAAATCCTTCATAAAACCCGCGACCTCGACTTGTGTGGCAAAATCATAATCGGCTTGACAACTCCCTCAAACCGCCAGCTCAGGCGGCTCAAAAGGATCGAAGAGCCAAGGCTAAACTCCCTTTAATATTTTATTGTTTACACTTTGGAGTAATATTATTTGATCATTCAAATATCCCTGGTCCTTGATGGGAGGTTCTGGCAAATAAATAAATATAAACCGCAAACAAAAAAGTATTAAAAAGTGTAAATAACACTGGGTCTTCCTTTAATTACTCCCCGTGTTATTTCTCATAATATTTTGCTCACTCTTCTCAGAATTCTGGCGACCACCAGCAGCAGCAGCAGCACCCGAAGGAATCATAAAACGGCGGCAAAACCTCAAAAAAAACAAAAAACCAAAGAAAAGGCAACTCGGACAAGGAACCTGTGTGCATTTATGATATATTTTGGTTGCCAATGACGCAGTGCATTTGATTCTAAAGCGCCGACTGTGTCGGTCCCAGTGTTTGTCCCTATAAATTTCGGTTGCTTTGCCCATTGTCCTTTGTCCTGGCCTATACGACGCCACTCCAAGCCCGCAATTGTGTGCAATTGAACATTTTGATTTCCCGGGAGGTCCCTGCATCCATGTAACCACTGATCGGCATCGAAATAGGGATCGATAGCGGTACTCCTTTGCAATTTCATGCCTGTCCCAGGACCTTGAGTGGGCGGCACTTGCTTTATTTTCGCGTGTCATGACTTTTTACGATCTTATTCCTGCTAATGATCTTTTCAAGGGCCAGAGCCAACTTGTTTGGGCCACCCAACAATTATTAGATAATATTTGCGGTTGTAAATGGTTTCGATTCGGAGAACTGCATAGGAGATCTTATAGAAAGTAACGTTTAATTTTTATTTTTGAGCAATAAAGCTGCAAGATTTCCCTTTTATGGTTAGCTTTCTTTCTCTGAAAAATTACCAAATTTAATCCCTTATTAAACCTCATCCTTGACTATCTTGATCCCCAATTAAGGTAAACGCCAGATGTCCTCAAATTTCAGGGCCATCTAAAGGGTCCATCGTTAATTAGAATGCACATTTTCTTCCAGCCAAATCGGCCATGAAATTGGAGCAGCCACGCTGACAGCTTCCAAATCGGTGCACACTATATAGCGGCACACACAAATTGCTCAATCAACACCAGAACCAAAGGAAAAAAGTAACCAATATGCATATATCACCAGCGACAAGGATGACGACGACGACATATGGCCACAGGGACAACGGATTGACCACTTCAAGGACTCCGGCAGCGAGTCTCCAGTTTCAGTTGCTCCTCTCTTTTTTCTTGGTTTTATTTTTTGGGTTCTCCTAATAAACTCGTAGTTGTAAACAAATTCGGGGGCGGCAGCGCCAAAGGAATGTTTTAAATGAAAACCGATCGCCGCTACCGTTATCCTGCCTGCCTTCAGCTTCTTCTCTTCTGTTTTGATAACATCTCGAGTATCCTTTTTTTCGGCTCGACTGACTGACTGCTCATTAGCAGCGTCCAGTGAATAGTTTGGGTCAAAAGTCGCGACTTCAAGGGATTTTATAGAGTCTCTCTGGGTTTTTGTTTATGTAGACGTTGTCCTGCAACATTGTCCACATGTGTTTGAAACTTTTTATTTACATTCCCAAAGGGAATTCATATAAATTTCAATGTTTATGTCTGGGTTAGACCAAGGTCCGAGGATGCTACTTTAACCTAATAAAAGTAGATTTATTTTTGGGGATCTAAATATCAGTTTAAAAATGAAATCAGCTATAAAGTTTTATAGCAAATATCCTGAATAAAGTTACTCTCCTCATTTTTAAATCAAAATCAATAATACTTTGATATTTCTTTAATAGAATACCAAGGTTTTTAAGACTCATCTGCATTTTAATGGCCTCTGATGACCTTTTCAAAAATCTCTATAAATTTCTATACTTTATTTGTCCAGCTCCATCAGCCTTTTTTTGGTTGAATATTTTCCCAGGGCCAAAATCACACATTGACTCCTTTGTTTGGTCATTTACATTGGAAACGCCTGCGCAGCGGCAAAGAATGGAAAATAGTTTGGTAATCTGTGAAAAAGCCAAACCCCCATAAAAACCACAAGATGCTCAACTCGTTTTCTTCTCCCCAACACTCGAGATGTATGTGTATGCTCTTTCTGAATACAAAAAACTCGTTACAGGAGGGCCCTTTGACGTCTGTAAGTGCTGGGGGAAAAGGGCTTCATCATGCTTGGATCTGGATTCTGAATTCTGGACTCTGAATGCTAGATCCTAGGCCTGAGCCTGAGCCTCAAACCATCCACGTGCAGGCCTCGCTTAGGGCTACTACATGGAGATAAGTCCTCCTCCCAATCCTACATATACTCCCTACTGCTACCCCTTCCAGAGCCTCACCTGATCCGTACCTGTCCTCAACCTGTTTGCCTAGCATTTATCATTTTCCCTCCTTCGCTTCTCGGTTTGTTTTTCCCATTTCCCTTTGAGCAGGAAAGGAAATCTCAGCAAGAGGCAGGTTCCAGTTGGAAATTTCCCCTCCGTCAAACAGGTTCTATTGTTCCTGCCTATGTATATATATTGTTTACCTGTCCCTACCTGTATGTATTGGATTTTCCTCTGTGCCCCGAGATTCTTCTCTCCTCTGTGGGGCAGGGGGAAAATTATATGTTTTGATTCCTTCGTAACGGAAAAACTAAAACGCAAGGGAATGAAACGATTCGTTGGATACTTGGAAACACTCGAGGAGATCGCATACAAATAGACCGATTTTAATGACACACTAAAATGCAATCATCTAATTTTCAGGGATCGAAGGGTTACGTGGCTCTCTGACGGATTCCCACGATCATCTTCGAGGGTCATTCAACCAATTTTTTAGAAGGATTCTCGACCACTTCTGGAGTTTAATTGCCCTTTCAGGTTCTCCCTCTGATTTATACATCTTTCATTAAATATCCATATACATATAGCAGGAGGAAAAATCCAAAATAATTTCACGGCTTGTTAGTTGAGGCTGTGGGCGTGTGCTTACTGTTTGATTTGTATCTAAAGTCACGCTACCACATAGGTATTTTGGGTAATACATACTAAAATCGATTGGTTACCGTTGCGGTTCTTAAAATCCTTTCTTGATATTATCATTAGAATGTTGAAGAAGTCGGCCTGTTTCATGTGTCATCTTTTTTGGGTTTGTATTAATGATGTCCTGGCGGCTAGCACCTCAAAGCATTGTCCTAAGGTCACTCCTGTGCATAGAACATTATCGCTTTGAAGGAGATTTGTTTGCCAAAAGTTCTCTTTCTCCCTTGTTTTTTGGCTCATTTACAACTCATTTCTTTGGGACTCTGGCCAAAGGCAATTAGCATGCCCCAATGAGATGGCAAAATTGCATAATTGCGGTGAGTATCTTTGAAGTTGTATCTTCACAAAGAAGTCAAAGGTAGCGATACTTTGTGGGTTTTGCAAAAACAACTAGTTTTTGCCTTGACAAACAGATTTTCTTATATAATTTTGTTAAACTAAACCAAAAATCAAAAGAAATATCTGTAAAAAAACGTAATAACTGTTTTTCTAAGATATCTTCTAGGAGAAATCTTCGTAAAATATCTATACCTTAAACCCTATATCAACTCCCTTGCCAGGTTGTTGAAATTCTCCTAAAGAACACCTTCAAAAACCCCGAAAAATACAATCCTTAAAGATAAAGGACTCTTAACACTCTGTTTGAACAATCAAAGTAATTTACATTCGAGTCAAAATGCTTTGGATTTTAGCGGCAAAGTGTGAAAAACTATTATGCATCCTTGCCGCCTGAGCTTAGCCCTCCTCCTCGAAGGATAACAATAAAACTGGAAATCAAAAAACAATAAAATCTTATGCAAGATCTAGAGCTATAGCTACTGTTTTGTAAAGTTTCCTGGAAAAATCCATAAAAACTTCCGGTGGAATGGAAACACTTGTGCCAAAAAAATACAAAACCTATATAGCTTCCAGGAAATTGAACAATTTGTGCATAATTTGCATATGAGCTGGACCCAGGATGAGCACGAGGACGAGGGACTTAGGGGCGGCAACTGTTTGACGACAGATTGCTCAATGGCCGGGGATCAGGGCAATTTCCATATGTAGATCTCCCGGGGAAACTGGAAACCTAGTTTGGCATCTGCCGGGGATGATCCCATGGAGGAACAAAGATATTTCGCACATTTGCACTGCACAGGATATAGGTTGTACTGGTAGATCCTGCATTCTAGATACATTTAGAACTGCAACTGAACAATCCACAAACGCACACACAGGTTGAAATAGTTAATCAATTTACAATAGAGCCTAAGCCCGCTTTAACTTGAAAATATTACTAGAAAATATTCAAAGAGAATGGCCAACTTGGCCTGTGGTTTTGTTTTCCGTTTGTGTTTGGCTTTGCTTAATGAATATTCCCCGGTTATTGTTTCAGCAGCCCACACATGCAAATTCTGGAAACGAGAAACTAAAAACTACAGCTAGGGAAATATATGCATAGAGAAATCTTAAGCCGCTGCAGGGTCCAGAGATACCGGCTACGAAATGCGCACACACTCCGTTAAGAGTTATTGGCTTTGGGAAAAAAAAGAACAACTGCGGCAAATCCTTTTCTTGAAAGGATTTTTCCTCACAGAGCCGAGGAAAAAGAGCGCCAAAATATTGGTTCTTGTCCCTTTTCAAACGTTTTGCTCTAGCTCAAACTATAGATAACCGAGCTCAGGCTGGAAACTAGAAGATATTATCTTGGGTTCGGCTCTGGACCTCAAGTGGGTTGGAAAAACAAAAAAGGAAAAAAATGAAAATACAACCCGGGTCAGTCAGCTGACAAATAAATAAAAACCGAAATGCAAGGGAATCCTTTTTCCTCCTTCTGGCTTTGTTGACAGTCCAGTTCATTGAGGCATTTATTAGCTCCGAGATGCGAGACCCCAGATATATCCTATCTGGACCTCGCTGTGGGTGCCATTGATAACTGGCCATTCATCCGCAACTAATCTGCGTTTGCCATAATTATTTCAGGGAGATCTCTCCCTGGACCTGCTCCTTCCTCTCCCGAAAATTAAGATGATGATGCGCAAAATATCCTTATCGGTATCCTTTTGCCTGCCTGAAATGTATAGGGATTTGTGTGCTGATTCCGTTGACCACCAAGGAGGCTGCCTCCTCCACTCGAGATCGAAATCAATTAGCCATAAAAATGCAACAACTCAATTGGACATCGACCGAGTGGGCGGAACACCGGGGTTTCTGGAAGAAGGCGTGCCTGGGGTTTGCTAAACGATTGAGCAGTTTTTTAACGAGAGGTAATAATAATATTTTTAACTACCGATTCCTGCTGTTTATAATCTTTCATCTCGGGAAAGCATTTTGTTATATTAAAGTAAGTGTTAAGAGTTTACCTGTTACATCATGAAATTTTTATTACGATTTTCCAATACCCATAAAATATTTTCCTTTCAACCTTAAAAATCTTGAAAAAACCTTATATTTACCTAATGAAGCATGATCTTAATGACCGTTTATGTTCTTCCTTTGTTTAACTTTGCAGTAAATGAAAACCAATTTGTCTGCTGCCTTAAAAACATTTAATTCCGTCAATTTTCCACATTAAAATTCATGATTGCTCAGAAATGTAACCGATCGTTACGATTGAAGTCTTTGGCCTCGACTTCCAAACGTTTTCCCCTTTTTTAATATTTTTTACACGCATCATCGTTTTGGTCAACTTCCTTCCGTCTTTGGGCAGCGTCAAATCGGCTTAAAGAAATGATTTCCTTTAGAGTTTCCTTCAGAGTTTCTTCCAGAGTTTTCCCCCGAATTTCCCTTAGTTCCATGTTGGTGTTCCCAGCAGCGAAAGTAAGTATTTGGAGAGGTAAATAAACTTGGCATTGAGATGGAGAGGAAAACGTACAGCCTTTCTAAGAACCCAACAGAAGCCTTAAAAAAGGGCGGCTTACCGGCGACGCCTAGAGATACAGATACACGGACTCGTACTAGACAAACCAGTTGGAGAAAAATCAGGAAAAGCAAAAGTCCCTGGACTGTACTCTGGGGTACAGTGAACGACCAGTTTGGAGCCCACGAGAGGCGAGCAAACAAATACGCGTGCAGCCATAGAGCTGCCAAGAGCTGGGCTCCAACCGGGATGCCTATCTTCTGGGATGGTGATCGGGTGTAGTGGGTTTGGTTGAGGGCTTGGGGAGGCAGGGAGCCAAGACCTGCTCGTGATTACACAGTAAAATCGTAGAGGAAATAGGCGACATGCTCGGCATAATAAAGGGCCAGAGCTGGGAGCAAAATAATGAAGGGAACACTGTGGAAAATTAAAGGGTTTTAAGGGGAGGGACTTGCAAAATAAGAGTAAACAATCTAAGGAATCTCAATTCAAGAAAATAAGCTTCATTAAGTTATGAAAAGTTCCCCAATATACTTTTAAGATCATGTTATTCCTTAGGATCATAGGTACCTATTACATCAGCAATATCTCCACAATATTCCCAACTTTTTCTCAGTGCCCCCAGAAGGAGGCATTGCGGGCAGCGCTATGTAAATGTTTATGTATCTACGGGATACCTTGCACAACACACACATACACACACACACTCTTCTATTTATGTATGTAGGTAAGGTAGGGCCCTAGGCCTATCCACCCGAAAGGTGACTGATCTTTACAATTCGACACTTTGACTTTACAAACGAGAAAGAGGAATCGAACCTACTCCGAGGGGGGATACAAGGGAAGGGGTATGAGGAATGGGTAATGGGGATCGGGTATCGGGATCGAAGAACCTACGGACAGCGAAATCAAAACAAAATCCATCGAATGAAACCAAAACAGAGTTGTAGAAAAGCAACAGAGTCATAAAACAAGTATCCAGGATGTATCTGTGAGATGCGAGTATCTGCTGGATGCGCCAAGGGTCAAGGCAAACACAAAAACACACACAGAGAGAGAGACCAACCCAGAGACTTAAGTACTTTTTTAGGGCACGGCTTATGATGGATTTGGTGGCTGAGCATGCTAATGGATTTTCGGGATTTCTCGATTTCCACATCTCTGGCTTTTTTCCAGATTTTCCTTCAAAGCTGCCAGCAGCGCAGGGCTGCCACAAACGTAAATGGATATGATGGGGTTAAGCGGAGTAAACCAGTTCTAAATGAAAATATATACACAGCATGCACACAGCAGAACTTGTTGAGCTGGCAGCTGGCCCTAGGATTTCCACATCCACAACTACTATTTCCATTTGCATTTGCATTTCGTGCAGCTTTTAAAGCTACATATTGAGCATATAGCATATAGGATATATAGAATCCACCCTGATAAAACGTCGCTCTGCTGAGTGTGCGTAATTTTTATGACGGAATTATTACATCATTCATCTTCATCAGGCGACAATGACACAGATTTTCGAAGCCCAAGTCGAATCTGAGCCGGAACGTGCTTATCTCGCCGGCAAACTGACCAGTAAGTCTCTACACACAAAGAAATATTTAGTGTGTTTCAAAAGATAAATTAATAAAAGTATTTTTCAAACTTAAAGTAATAATAAAAGTCTTACAAAGTCGAGTATATCTCTGATGTCTCCTCAATTCTTTCTCTCTAAATAGTAAAATAATTGTAATTAGTCATGAATACCTCAGTTTACCCCACTTTTCTTTCTCTGTAACTCACAAATGCGGGCTCTTCGGGGTGGCTGTTCCCTAGTCTTAGCATAAATGTAAATTTCAACTGTCTCTTTCCTGATTTGTAATCAAATTAAATTGTGTTTTGTACACAACAATGAGAATGGGAAGCCAGTTGACGACAAGACATCATCACATCTCTGAGATAAAGCCAGGAATTCCGTGTAAATGCCAGAGTCTGGCCGGAAAATGCAGTTTTTCCCACAGTTACAGCAGCAGCTCCAATATTACCGGGAAATTCCATCCTCATCTAGTTGTAAACCTCATAAATTCTCACTTTTTGGCAGGCCGCACACGGCGAGTGAGATTCCCATTGGAGAAATTTGAGGCGGAAGGACTCGAAGGACACCGCACATTCCCCGAGATAATCAACGGCATTATCTCCTGATTATGTATTCTTTGTTAGGGTCGGGGAATTCCTTGGAAATGGCGTTATAAAAGAAGTCGGTGCGCAAAAAAATATTGAACTATATCCGGGATGATCGGCGGATGATGAGGATGCCAGTGGAACACCCGAGTGGCTGAGTATCCGCTTTCCATCTCCTTTTTTTTCGCAAATTCCCTGTTGAGCTGCTCATCATAATCATCATCAAGCCCTCGGTCACTTGAGGTTTAAGCCAACATTAAAAAAGGAGCCGAAAAAAACCGAAAAAAAACACCCAAAAAGAAAGAAATCAGTGGAATAAACGTGAGAACATTGAGTGTCCTCGCAATGAATTTGCTTGGGATCCTCCGCATTGTTCCGTTTCTGAGGCTGAAGTGCTTGTAGAGATTTGCTAGTTGTGTCCTTATTGTTCCCCGGGTCCGCATGAGTGAATGAATGAATGAGCGGTCCACGTCCGTGTAAAATGTATCTGAGAGATTGCCGCGTTTTTAGCTGGAAGGCGGTGTGGATGTGGGATGTGCGAATGCCGCCGAGATCTCCGGATGCTGTCTCCGGGGCGTGAGAAGGCGGCGATATCTGCGGCCTTGTAATAGACTTGTTACTGGCAAGCCAGTCACTTGTTTTTCTTGTTTTCCCCTTAACGGCTTACGTAACGTGGGTGGCAATATTGCACATATCCTTACATGTAGACACCCACACAAACACACACGTGACAGGCAGGCCGGAAAGGATGTGAAAATCCTTGATGGGCACTGAGAGAAATTATGCTCTTTGAGTTGTTCTTTAGTTAAGGTAAAGGTTTTGTCTTTTGTGGCAGAGTTAAATATATTTTTTTTTAATATAAGGTGGTTTAGAAAATATTTTTAAAATTTAAATTACTCGGTTTTAAATTGTAAAAAAATAATTTTGAAAGTTGAAGGTTGAAGTAGAGGTAAAATAACTTTTTAACTCGCTTGCCTTCACCTATTTACCTACTATTAGTTTGTATTCAAGGACAGTATATATAAAAAATTTAATTATTTACTAGACCCATTTCTACCTTTCCCAAGTTTTTCTCACTGCACAAAGGATGCGCCTTGATTTTTGCGCGCCAAATTGCGTTGGGTAAACATATCGTAAACGGACTTCGAGACTCACATCCTGTTTACCCTTGACCCTTTCACGCCGCAATCGGAATAGCACATGCAAATCACACATTAGAGTCCATGTGCAACTTTCCGCCTTTCCGGGAGTCAACATTATGCAAGCAGAGGCGAAGGTCGCCTCCTTGGCCATTGATGGAAACCGTCCAGCATAGTCTTGACGTCTTGGAAACCCATTTGGGACACGTTTTTATGGAGGTGCGAAATGGCACATATTTTTTTTTGACGGAACCTGCCGCGTCATTGAGCTAAGAGAAGGCGAGTCCTTTTTAGAGGTTGCAACCTGTGTGCAACGGCAGCCTGCAATTTGTCACCTGAGGCGACATTCAAACAGCATTCCAGCTGAGTTTTTGCCTCCTTTCATTCGGCCACGATTTTTCGGTTTATGAATCGGAATTTATTTTCCAGCCGTTACACAAAATATTCTTTCATACTCTCGGGGGAGCGACCTTGAAGGGGGTTTCGAATTTGATTCAATGGTTTCATCAAATATTTATCACATTTCCAGCGAAAATATTTATGCCAGATTTTGCCAAATCATTTCCTATGATTTTTGCAACTATGAGAGAAATTTCCCACAGAAATTGCAATTTATGCAATGGCAAAGGTTTGAGCAGGCTTGAGGGGTCTCACAAGGAAACTGTTAGGGAAACCCCCAAGGATGCTTCGCAAATTCTAGGAAAAGTCAGGGAAATTGGGGAAATGAATGGCTAAAATATTATTACTTGTTGCGAAAACTGTGAACATGCAATTTTTAAGCCTGAAAAATGCATGACTTTTGAGAAAAATATTTTGGGAAAATAAAAAACGAGTCAGAATAGTTATTTAAATAGAAAAAAATATTGCAACTAAAAATAAGTCATATATTTATTTTAATAAAAAGTCACAAAAACTTTGTAAAAGGTTTAACTTTCATAAAATTTAAAAATAAAACGCTTTAAATATTTACTATATATTTATTTATATTTATTAAACTTACATTTACAATTCCTTTAATCAATTTTGAATTATATTTTAATTAAAATGTTTACAATGGTTCACACCTCTTTGAAAAGAAGGGTATACCCCAAGGATATTTCTGGGAAATAATCCCAAGAAGTTGAATGGGTAAAAGGAAATACTAACCCACAAGTTAATTCCACTTTCCGATCACATATCTTAGACCCTTATAACCCCACGAAGGCACTCCAATTGCGGCAACCTGTCAACATAATTAATCCCCTTGGATCAGCTGACGGCGGCACTGCCTTTCCTTGAATGATCCACAGAAAAATATGAAAAAGAAAACCAATTCATAAGAAGAATAAAACTGTGGGCCTTGATTTCTTCTTTCTTTTCTTTTTGATATTTCTGGCCTCTGTTTTGCCCAAGATTCCCAAGGATGCGAGATGGGCCTCCAAAAAAAAAATGTATTTATATATAAAAACGGCAGTGTTGTTGCTGCTTTTGGCCGTGTTAATTGTCCGACATTGTGAACAGGTCGTCGTGCCATTAACAACCTGAACAAGAGCGAACCAGCCGCAGCGATCCCACGGCTTGTCGCCTGGATTCCCGAGCGGTTTTTTATGCCATTTACACAGAAATCTTGCAACAAATCAGCAGCCAGGAGCAGTCTCAGCTCCTTTTTCCTAGAGAGAGAGAGGGGGGACCTTTATTCGTTTGATGTTAAAAAATTGTTCTACTTCAGGACCCTAGTAGTTTCCCCCTCTTAGAGCCTGTGACGACGCAATTCTTTGCCATTATCAGCTGCATCCTAGCAGGTTCCTCCGCCGCCGCCGCCGCACTAGATCCTGATTCAATTTGGCTTTTATTGGGATTCGGGGCAGCCCGATCCCGATCCTAATTGCGGAGGCTAATCACTTTGTACCTGCGGCTTAGACAGTCAAACCCTAGCAGTCAGTCCATCTCTCTATATATATATTTTATATGGTCCTGCAAATGGATTTGGATTGGCCTCGATTTTGCGGCTTTGTTGCCCCGTTTCTTGATACATTTCTGGGTTGGCCAGGATCGTTATCTGGTTCTCTTTGTGCTTTCAAGGTTTATGGGTTTTCACATATACTATATATACATCCGCGAACATCCTGTGAGAACTGAAAACCAAGGACTACGATGACCCCCGTAAAACCCAAGACACTAACAACATTCCACTGAGTGGCGAGAGATCCTCTGCCACTTTTTTTGAGTTTTTTTGGGGGGGATCCTGAAAAATCTGCATAATGACAGAGGGCCATCATCCCGAAAACTAGTTCAGATGGCAAATTACGAAACTGGTAAGGGATGTACACGCTGCAGTTCCCATTCGGGACAGGACACTCCGACAGGACATCAAACGCAACGCAACGCAACGGGGAGGCGCGGTTGGGATCGGCAAAGGTCATGTCAGGACTTTGCATAAAATATTTGAAAATGTTTTCATTATGGTAAGTAGACACAAAAGCCCAACACACACACGTAGCACACCCAAGGCAGTCGATGTTCCCACCCGGAAAGGGGTGTCCTTTCCCAAGGATCCGGTGTGTGCTTCTGGATCTTGGCATTTATTTTGGTGATAAATTAGTTTAATGTTTCAAACACCAAAAAGAACCGCAGCTGAGGCGGCAAAGCTCGCCTCCGACGGAGTCCTTGCTTTTTGGCGGCATTTTCCCCGAAGCAAACCGAGACGAGACGAGCCGTCGAACGTGTCCTGCGCAATGAACTCCCGTGTCCTGGCAAACTAATGAACTGGCTTAAACAATGCGAGCGTAAAAAAACTATACAGCAATCACGTCTTGGGAAATTTTCACATCGCTGATTTTAAACAGAAAGAAATAATAGGAAAAACTACAAGGATTTTGGGTGGACATGGCAGGACATGCCGGACAATTGCAGGTCGCAGGACAATTGTCCGCTACACGCACGTGCAGCAGCGTCGAAGTCGAGTGCCAATTGTTATAGCCACTATATAGTGCATCCCGACACATAGTGTCCTGTGAATGAGAGTTACGAGTTACTTTGAATAGCGGCCTCGGTGGCAAGTGGATCGGATCAGATCGAGTGACAAAGGACCCGTTGTCCTGCTTGTGTCCTTTGTTGCTGGGGGTGTGGTGCGATGTTGTTGCAATTTTAGTGTAATTTTATTGTTATTAATTGTATGAAATGGGTTTTTAAATGGCCTTTGTCTGGCTTTAGTGAATGGCCAATGGGATTGTCCACTATTAAGGCTAACAAACGTGTCCTGTGAAAGGTTTGGAGATTTCTCATGTTTCTTTTTTTACGGCAACAAATAAATTAACTAATTGTAAGGGAACTGGGCCATATAGACAAAAATATATAATAAAAAATAATATTGTACTGATGGAAAATAGAATTTGCAGCCATTTAATATTCTTAGAATAAAGCCAGCAAGTGTCAGTGATTTTTAAGGATATCTTGATGGTAAAAAAATAACTTCAAAGTCAAAGAAAATATTTTTAATTAATTGTTACACAGCGAGGTTCTCAAGGATATTTTAAATTTAAACAAAGGCCTTTTGCTTATCATAAAATCTCAGTAAAAATTCTTCAATAATACACAACTCTAAGGTCAATCCCCTGGATACCTAAAGATGACTCTTTAAAAACATAATAGAACTTAGCGAACATACTTGAGTTGAAAGGACCTTTTTGGAAATATGACTACCGCAGAAGTACTCCAAATTAATGGACTCGTGTAAGGTCAGAAAACCACAAGACACTTTCAGGGTACAGTACACTTTCAAGTTGCCTCTCAAATTAAACAGAAGTCGGTTATAAAGGATTTTGAGTTTGCCTTTTCAGTAGATTTTACCCCCTTGGAGGCTATTCTCTCTCCTCTACTTTTTGTATTAAACCGATTTTTGCACAGCTTCCTATCTTGGCTGCTGTTTGTTTAACACCTACAGAACCTCAGAGAACTCGAACCAAAAACGATGATTTTTTACGGCACTTAAAAAAGCGAGAAACCTGTTACAATACAAAGTGTGTAGAGTGAACTGAAGAGCCTTGCATAACTGAGAAACTGAGACAGTGAGACACTGAGACACTGCCAGATCCCGGGCAGAGCGCGGCAGGTAACTCTTCGGGGCCTGTAATTCATATTTTCCAAACAATTTCTCTACGCAACTTTATTACTTTTGTTCGGCATAATTTCCAGGTTTCGAATCCAACCGAACACCATTCTTGGCCCATAATAAACCCTCGAGTGACGAGGCGGGAGGGAGTCTGGAACTGAAGCTGGGTTTTTGAAGAGGCCGCGAGACTCGGTGTGTCACCCGAATGCTTTCCAGGAATCGGAGCCCACAGATCTAGAGAAACGCCATTCAATAAGCGATTCTGGTCAATGGCCAGTGGCAGGGAGTGGCCCAGGAAATCCCATTGAGAGATGACCCAAAAATGATAAAAATTAAACCCTGACCAGTTGAGTGGTCTATTTATGGATGCCTTTGGTTTTGTTCCTAGAATGAGGGCAAGTGATTTTGTATATATAGTTATTTTATACTCTGTTACAGTGTTTTTTTGTTGATAGATTTTAATATCATTTTTATTTTTAAATATATTATACAAAAAGCAAAAAAAAAAAAAAAAAAAAGCTTATTTACTTTCCTTGAGAAGCATCTCCTTCAGCCTACGCCATTTATATATATTCTTCTTGAACGCGATTTTTCTATGCCTATAGCTAAAACGACCAAGACAACGAGAAAAACCTTCATTTTGTTGGGAAATTTCTTTTGATTTTGTGATGTATGCTAAGAAAATGGCTTTAAATAGCCAACTTTTGGTTGCATAAGTGAAATAATTAAATTGGTAATGGTCAAGGTGAGCTGGCAAATTGATTTTAAGCTCTAAAAAAATAGTAAAATGTTTAAAGATATTGTATAATATGGCTAGAGTGCTAGTTACACTAAGAAAAAATTTATACAATAAACCAAATGATTGCCTTTATGACTTTGTAAAAGTATAACTTAAATATAAAATATAAATATAAATTAAAGCAAAACAAAAAATATTTGATTCAGAAGCTACCTTTGTATGAAAGGTTAGATACCTTGCAAGAAGTATTAATCAATAAATAATATGTTGAATAAGGAATAAAATTAAAAATTAAAAAAGAGACGTAAATACCTGTAGAATTGGTTTAAGAACTTATATACCAATTTCAAAACGATTTGTTGATAAATTCTGAGTTATCGTGTACACCGATTTCCAAAATCACACTTTGAATTCACTTTCTTATAATTAATTTTATTATGATCGATGTGAAACTTTCACAAGATATTCTTAAGATATTAAATATAGTAAATAAATAAATTTGTAATAAATTGAAACTTAGATCGATCAATAGATAACCCAGCACTCCCCTAAACAGTAAATATGAACTGAAGTCCCCTCTTCATTCACAAACCAAAGCACGCGCCAGGCTTAGTAAATACTCGGGAAGAAGCGGGGAATCAAATAAAATAAATAAAAAATAAAAGAAATATACAAAAAAATGTATAGAAATGAATGCAGATATATGCACAGGGTATATGGTATATATATGGTGATAAGTCTGCATAAATTGGCCTGACTGAAATCAGAGGAGCACAGCAACTATGGCGCACTGAGCACGTCCCGGTCATTTCCGTAGTAAGATTCAGCCAGAGAACACAGATACATCAGCCAAAGATACAGATATATACACTGCCAGATTCGCACATGGATATCTGAATATGTGTAGCTATGGATATAGTATCTTTCGGCAGCCTTCAAGGTCAGTCTTCAAACGAATCGGCGCCGCAAAAAATAAAAAAAATAAATATATATATATATTTATATTTATATTTATATGCATATATACCCAGATTGCAACATTCATTGATATGAAGCGGCGAAATAACGGAAAGGCGGTTATAAAGTAATCAAAACTCAGTTGCTTTTTCCATTCATAAAAACTCTGGGCTATCAGTGGCTCGCACATGCGGGTTAAGGGGGAAAACGGGGGCGTTTTTGTGGAGGGTTAAGGCGATAGGTGACGTCACTCGAGTGCAGCTGGCGCTAATTCAGTTTCCTTTCATTTTTTTTGCAAAACTTACACTGCACTTTGCTGGTTTCCGTTTATGCACAGCCCGCAGATTTGAATATTTAAACTGCTATTTTTATTTTTCAAGGGAAAAATGTATGTGAATTTATCAATTAATATCGAAATTTATCGAATTTATTTATTATTATCGAAAATATTTTAATCCGAAATTTATAATTGATAAACTGCTAACAAAAACAAATTGATACGAATCATAAATATCGGAAATTCATGATACCTATTTACATATCGGCTTTCGGAGGAAATTTCGATGCATTATCGATAAATCGATATTGTATTCCATTCCTAGTATTTATAATTTTATTTATAATTAATTGTAATTATTTATACTTGTTCGTTTGCTTACTATTCATTTTGGAATTCAGTGATAAATGCACCCATAATTTCTCCCGGTGCATCCACTTTTTTTTATGCGATCCACTCGACGGTTTATTGATCGACAAACAGATAAGTGACATTTATCGACTTTTTACGCGCTTTTAACTAAGTTCAAATATGTTTGCGCACTCCTGTCTCCGTCGCCGTCGCCGTGTATCCGCAGTGCATCTGTGCCGTATCTGCGTCTTTGATATTTGCTTGCCAAACAAATACCAATCGGCAGTTAACAGAGGCATTATCAACAGGTCGAAAAATCATGATTTGAGAGCTGCCCTCGCGTTGATACCCTTACTTTTTTTTATCTGCAGATGCCCTATCGACCCGAGAAGAACGGAGCCTTATCGGGGCACCCAGAGACCCCGGGACTTATCTCTGGACAAATAGAAGAACGAAGAACGAAGAACTTTCGTCTGTTTGCAGGGACTTAGCAACATTGTTGCCACATATATCCGTGTTCAAATCGAAATTCCCTCATTCATGCAATCGCCGCCTTCATATCGCTGGACATTTCTTTACCTTTGTGAAAATGCATCGCAATTATTTGATCGGGATTCCATTGATTTACGATACCTGGGCGAGACCCCTGCAACCGGAAGAGTCGGTGTTAATGGCCATAAAATGTCACCAGGGTATCATAAATAAGGCTCAATGCTCGACGAACAGGTTCCGCGATCAAGGGGGTTACTAGCTGGGGTATTAGGTGAAGTTGGTTTATATTTTTTAAACATTTCCTAGTTCCTAATTATAGGAGAAAGATTTAAAATAAAAATGTATTTTATTTTTTATTATTTATTATTTTTTCAAGAATTGTAAATATCCACCTTGAAAGGATATAACAACTTTATTTCGTTAGGAAATAATTATTATTTTGTAACTTTTTATTGGCTCATCGCCAACCAGGTGTTCTTTCACCGCGTCTTGTGATCAGATGTATAGCCAACATGGCCAGAATAGCGAGCCAGAACTTCATGTTGATACGGAATTCTATTTTGGTTTTCATAAGTCATTCAAGAAAGTTGGTTTATATGGGCAACTTTTGCTTACATAAGTAAAACAAATTAGTTATCATTGGTTTAATTTTATTTGCAAATTTGTAAAAAGGTGTAACCAATTTGACTTCCAGAGATATTTAATAATTATGTTAAATATTAAAGAAATATCAATTTATGTATTTCCTTTTTCTGGAAAAAAAACTAAAAAACTAAACTAACCTAAAAAAATAAAAATTTAAAAAGTATACAAAATTTGCATAGATATATTTTAAAAATAGAAAGATTCTTTCTTTTTTTTAATAAAATAATTTAAGCTTTAATTAAGCTAGTTTACTAATAAATTTGCTTTTTTACAAAAAAGATCTAAAATCAAACATTTATTTTATTTTTTATTATTTATTTCAAGAATAGCAAATATCCATCCTATATATAAACACTTTATATCGTTAGGAAATTATTATTGTTTTGTAACTTTTAATTGGCTCATCGCCAACCAGGTGTTGTTCTGTCACCGCGTCTTGTGATCTTCCAATGTTGTATAGCCAACATGGCCAGAATAGCGAGCCAGAACTTCATGATGATACGGAATTCTATTTTTGTTTTCATAAGTCATTCAAGGAAGTTGGTTTATATAGGCAACTTTTGCTTACATAAGTGAAACAAATAAATTATCAATGGTTTAATTATATTTGCAAATTTATAATATAAAAAATATAATGAAATAATTTAAGCTTTAATTAAGCTAGTTTACTAATTAATTTTTTTTTACAAAAAAGATCTTTTAGATTAGAAAATTTATTTTATTTTTTATTATTTATTTATTTATTTCAAGAAAAGCTAATATCCATCCTGAAAGGATATAAACACTTTATATCGTTAGGAAATTATTGTTTTGTAGTATTTAATTGGCTGCCAAAATATGCATCGCGTCTTTCGGATGTGACATTGGTTGTGTTTGTGGGTGTGGTTGTGTTTGTGGGTGTGGTTTTGGGTTTGGGTTTGGTTTTGGGTGAGGTTGTGTTGGCTACAACCAACATGGCCAGGATAGCGAGCAAGAACTTCAGGTTGATACGGAATTCCATTTTTGTTTTCATGTCATTCAAGAGAGTTGGTTTATATGGGCAACTTTTGCTTACATAAGTAAAACAAATAAATTATTAATGGTTTAATTATATTTGCAAATTTGTAACAAGGTGTAAAAAAGTTAGACTTGCAGATTTATTTAATAATTATGTTAAAGTTCAAAGAAATATCAATTTATATAATTCATTTTTTTTTTATATAAGCTAAAAGTATTCAAAATTAGCATAGATACATTTTGAAAATGGAAAGATTCTTTCTTTCTTTTAAATAAAATAATTTGAGCTTTAATTAAGCAAGTTTAGTAAGTTAGTTGCCAGCCTTTTCCATAGCTAGTAAATACCCACGTTTTGGCCTCTTTTAGAAAAAATTGACTCCCACGCACGCCAAATGCATCTGTCGCCAACAGGATATTTGGGCAGGGAAAAAGGACCATACTCCTCTTCCCAGGGACACAGTTGCACGCCCGAAAACCTTTCTTTTCCCTTCTTTTCCCAGACTCAAGTGGCCCGCGCACAAATTAGACTGTCTCCTCCGATTGTCTTTCCCAGCGCTGACCACTTGAATCCGAGTCCGAGTCCGAATCCGAGTCGCATGGTAAACGCGTACTACACTTTCTTTGTGGAGAAAAAAGAACTGAAAACATTTGTCTAAGAAAACGTACGACACTTGATAATTTTCCCTCGTATATATTTTCTGGTTGTCACAATGCCCATTCCCACGATACTCGTCTGGGTTTTCTGGGCCTGCAATTTCCACGGCAACGTTGTTGCAAGTGCAGAAAACCTGCAGGAGAAACGGAGAGCCAGGAGAAACTGGAGATCTTTGGCAGACCCGAACATAACTCATACCAGATCCCATCCAATGTCGTGTACACTTGATATCCTGGCGTGTTTACTTTTACAATACTCTTTTTCTTGGCCGTCTATTTCATTATTATTATCACTTCTTTCTTCTGTGACTTTGGGAATCTTTTTGGGCATCGGAGACCAGTGACAGCATCGTTTATGGGCAGGGTCAGCAGGTCATTTATCACTCCTCGGACTGCGCAATTTGCTCTGGATTGTTGTTGGATCTTTTCAAAACATTCTCATCATTTTTTGGCTTGGGATTCGCACGTGCATTTGATCTTGACTTGAATCTCTTGGCCTGATTTATGGGCCAGCCCTAAATGCGAATGCCATGAAATGATTCTGGGTAATCGATAATTGCTCATGCATTTTTAATGAACTTCTAAGGAAGGTCGATGGCAAGTCAATTGAAGAACAGGGGAATGCAGGTTGTGAAAGGTTATTAAGATTATTATATTGCACTTCTAAAAGCTTTATTTTTATATTTCTTCACTTTTATATATACCCTTCTTCCCCCCGAAAAGTACCCCCTCTTTAACTCCATCCTCCCCCCCAGACATTAATTCTTAGAATTTCATCTACAATAAACTCCAACTTCCTCCCTCGACTAATTCCTCTGCTGGTCTTGGTGATCCGCCCCGTATGTTGAGCATACCCCAAGCCCAACCACGAACCAAACAGAAACCAAGATCTGTGCCCCGATCCACACAGCCACCCCAACTCTTTTTGCAGAACATAAACCAGAACCAGAACCAGGCCATGCCGCGACTTCCTCATTTCCGCTCGTCGTTCATATGTTATGTGGGGTTAAAAATACATGCGAGAATTTTCAATTTTGCCAGAGCATTTATCATAAATGTCCCGCTTTCGGCGACATTGCCTGGGCCCCAAAAAAAAAAATATATATATATATTCGAGGCTGCTTGGGAAGCCTTGAAAGGGGTTCTAATCTTTTGGGGGCATAAATAGTGAGAGGCCACCATGCCCCCAACTCTTTTCTTCAGTCACTCAGCTCAGAGTCTACCTCCCTCACTTCTTATATCTATATATCCCTTGGCTCTGTCTGCTTTTCAATTATTGGGTTTTTATTGCCTCGACTTGGGGTCTGAAAAGTTGACACTCTCTATGGCAGAGTGCACGCAGAAAAATAAGACAGTGATTGATGGATTTTTGTTTGATTTTAGACATGTTTTTAAGAGTTGAGTTAAAAAAAACATTTTAAAAATATTTATAACATATTATAATACCTAAAATATTGCTAAATTGCATGTAGAGATACAGATACAAATTTACAGATACATTTACAGATCCAGAAGTTTCCCAACTAATTCCTAAGATCTCTTCTATAGGATCTTTAATATTTTTCTCGGTATTGAAGTGGGAGTTTTTTTTCCAAGGGGGGAGGAGGTTTCGGGATCTCTCAATCTCTATCTCTATCACTTCTCCTTCTCTCTTTGGCTCCAGCCAAGTGCCAGTGTGTGTGCTTGCCACACCGACAGCAAAAATACGTTATTCCCGTTTATGTTGGATTCTCCGTCTTGCGCGCTGAGAATCACGTTCCCCGCTTCTCTATCTCGCCCTCTCTCTCTCTCAGGGTCCCTGTCTCGCTCTTTCTCTCCCTCTCTCTCCGAGGGAGACCCATTCCCTCGCAAGTCGCGAGGGGAGTTTCAGCGCGAAGGGAATGTGCCCATATCGCATTTTATCAAACATAAACACACACTCACCAACACGAGCGCGCGAGCTCAGCTCGCTCTCTATCCAAGATTCTCTACCCTGCCTCCCCCCACCCCTTGGATTCTCTCATTCTCCCTTTCTCTGTCGCCGCCCGGCAGATTTTTGTAACGGACAAATTTCAGTTTTTCTTATGCACTTTGGTTCAATGCGAAAAGAGAGAAGGAAAAAGGAAAGAATGTAGAAGTTGACTTAGAAGACTGAAGCTTGAAGAATCCTAAATGGAGAATCTTTAAGTTGAAGTCTTTAGTTTAATTCTTAAAATTGTATTTAGAATATTGGGTAGGAATAGTTATTTAAAGAGGAAGTAAAATAGAAACTCTTGAAAGGGAATTTATTAGATATTTACTTGAAGAATTGATAACATAGATAGATAGTTGACTTAGAAGACTGGAGCTTGGAGAATCGTAAATGATAGATAGATTGTTGATCGATTTCTTTGAAAATTTCCATCTTCCCTATATATGAAGTCCTAATAGAGCCTCCCCACCAACCAGGTTCTTTTCCCCCAAGACCTCTAGCCTCTCCATGGATTCCAAGCTTCCCTTTTACCCCCCACTTTTAGGAATTTATTCAAGACACTTGTTGGGTTTCCCCTTTCTGGATTTAAATACCGCATTCCAATTTGCTAATTGATCGGGTGTCTTGGCTGCTGTGGATCAACTGCCGGGGCTCAAAAGATACTGCTCTGGATTCCCCTCTATGGTGGTCCTACGAAACGGAGGTGGAGCCGTTTCCCAAGGCAATAATTCTGCAATTGTAACACCTCGATGGGGGGAGAGAGAGGGCACACAATGGGCAATAGAAACAGCGTTATTAGGGTCCATTTATGATGGGAACGGAGAACCAGGATGAACCTGACCAGCCCAGTACTTTGTCATTGACTCCCCCGGCATTGGCATTGTTTGGCGAGCGTGAGATCAGCACAGCAGGTACGGGACCCAGATTCGGAATCTAAGGATCCCTCACCGAATCCTTCGCCCACTCGCCACGCTCGTGCAGCTGGAAAAATGATTCGGCAATCCGACGGCCGATTCCCATCATCATTTCCACTTGATGATTTGCTGGGTGCCCGTAAAAACCAAAGGACAAAGGCAACACCCATACCAGAAACCAGCCAAAAGCAACAAGTTAGAGCATTAGGAGGGCCAAGACCCAAAAGACCCACACAGAGCTAAAAAACCAAAGCCAGCAGTGGTAACAACAAAAGTCAAACAGGTTTAGCTACACTTCAGGACAAGTCGGTTGAGTCCAGGGCTCAGGATACCCTCTCTGGCGATCCCATTTTCCCACAACGAACCGAAAAGGTTTATGTGTTACCAACAGCTGATTGCACAGAAATTTTCCCAGCCTTGCTCAGCTGATATAGCCCTGTATCCCCACGTCGTCTCAAGATCCTGTCCCAGTCACGAAATCCTACACACACACACAGGACGGAGGACGGAGGACGGGACGGGACGAGCACTTGTTGTTTGCTTAACAGGACAGAACAACACATCGCCGCAGGACGGCGGCGACAGGGAACACAGAAATGTCAAGATGTCTGTCCAACAAGGGATATCTCTAACTAGCCGTAAAAGAAGTATCCTTTTGCACTTTATTTTGGAGTGTCAACGGGCACTGGAAGGGACCAGAGTCCCATTAATTGACCAAGAAATATAAGAAAAAAAACGCATTGGCAATGATGGGAAAATTGCTACGTCTCAAGTGTTCAAGATTTGTCCTGGCGATAGGCGCATCCTTAAGTCCGGGATCACTTTCCCTGCCGCCAAGTATCATATGACTCTCTCTCTATCTATCTAGCTGTCCATTTAACTGTCACCGGAGGTCCGCAAAATCCACACAAGACTCTGCTTCTGAGAGTTTCCAGGAAATCCAAGATTGCGCAAGGACGCACAACGGTTAGTCACAGGTGCCACACCCACCAGAAAGACTCGAGGGTTTCCCGCTAAACCAAACACTTCAAAGGCAAATATGAAGTTTGCAATCTCTACGAGTTCTCCTCCTCCCCGAGCGTCTTCTGTATACCGAACCTGAACTGATTATGTAAGACAGGAGACCTGACCAGGACCATTCGCAGCCTCTTCAAGCGTATTGGATTTCACTGCTGCCTCGAGTATCTCCTCTGGGGTTTTTGCGGTCAAACGAACTTAGCTTAACGGCTTCCCAAGAACCACGGCTAGCCACTCCAGTTCGTCACAGTTCGAGCCTCAGGATGTGGTCTTTATTTACTTAGGATCTAGAGGAGACTCTAAACTTGGTCTCAGATTGGCAGGAAAATCAGCGAGAGTATTTCCTTCCGGTAAAAGTGAGAGCACACAGGAAAAAGGAACAGGAAGAGGAGTCCCCCTAGCTATGGGAATTCCTAATTCCGGAGGCTCCCTTCTTCACCATTCACCTCTTCAGAATTCCTCAATTAACCTGCTCCACACAGACGCCAACTTTTCGCGCCAAAAATTGAGTCACACAGGCCCAAGATTGCGGGGCCTGCACTTTGGCGGTCTTGCACACACATACATATAGCTAAACCCAATCACTTTAAAATACAGAATAAAAATAAAAATAATACCCCCGAGAGCCACACATAACGATCTCGGCAAACAGCGATAACAGACATGTACTCCTTGCCGCTGCTGCTTTCAATAAACGAGAAAGATGTCGCGATTGTGGGTGAGACGAGGAGGCCCAGTTCGAAATCTCACCCAAAAGGGTAGACCCCCTCCCACCTCGCTTGCCAACGAAATCCGAGGAAGAAGCCCGAAAACCTCGGCGAAATGCACAATTTGGTTCTCTAATCACGCAAAGACTCCGCATTGGCGAATTCTTTTTGCGAGAAGCCGACCAGCCCCAAAAAGGGAATGAAATAAGAAGTCTTTTGTGGCAGGTGTTGCGAAGAAAGAATACCCATTATTTTAGAATATTGATTATTACATTTACCAATTTTCCTATAAAATATTTAAATAAATTATAGTATACAAATAAAAACCAAAACCCATTTTAAGCCTTTTTTCAATCATAGATCATTTTTGTTGAGAAAAATGTCTCTTTTTTCCCTTAATAATATTAGAATTGATGTGAAATTTGTTATTTAAGTAGCTCACACAAGCATATAGTATTGTGTAGAGTTTCAGCTCTTTAGAGTGCTTAATTTAAATAATATTTCAATGAGAATACATGTATATTGATACGAAATTATAATAAAAAGTTTAGCTGGTTTCTTGCTATTATTTTTATAATTAAGAGACCTTCTATTATAAATTCTTTTTCTTTTAGTTTAAACTTCATAAATATTATAATATATTATTTAATAAAAGCTTTATCTCGTTATATATATAGTAGATATCTATATACCTCCTTGTCTCAAATATAACCCTTAATAAATACGAGTCTTAGCTTTCGCATGTCCGGATTCGAACCAATACCGATTCGTTTGGCGATCCTTTGGAGACCTGCACTTTTCGCCGAAAATGTGTGTCTGGCACGTTAAATGGTTTTGGTCAGGTAAGCCCTGCCCTGCAGTTCTAACCAGACGATGCAACAACAAATAGCGCTGATCAATGGACGTTGGCTGGGGCTTAGAGGTCTTTGATACGTCCGCGGCCTGCATTTTGGTTTCTTTTCTTTTTTTTTTCTCTGTGTGTGTGTGTTTTTTTGGGGCCTGCCTTCGGTGGATGTCCCATGGAATGCTGTGGCACCAGTTCCCTGCTGGCCCGATATGCTTCAATAAGGAGCCAGCCAAAGCTCCTGGGAAAAAATGTTGCACAACTTTACTACCTGCGATGGTTGATTCTGAGACCGAGGTTTGATGACTGCCACCACGTCGCACTCCGCTCACTCCGCTTAGATTCATTAAGTGAAAAGTTTAAAGGCTCAAATTTTTCGTTCATTCGCGGCAGTTGATTTTTATGACTCCTCTCGGTGGGAGCAGGAGGTTGTCAGGGGGAGGCAGGATGGCAGAGAGACACATTAGTCCTGCAGGTTTATTACAAATTATGCGTCGCCCTTGCCGTCTGATGATTCCCGGAGTTCTGTTGGCTGAATCTGAGATCCCTTTTATGGGCTGTCAGGAGAGGGAGTGCGCCCTTGTCTGGCTTGGTTAAGTTTATGTGAAGACCCTCTATTATCTTAGTATTTTTTAACTTAATCATTAAGGGGTATCCCTTTCTGTGAAGAGATATTGCTGAAAGATCTAGGGTTGGAATATAACAGAAGGAATTTTTGATAGGTTTATTTTTGGAATTATTATCTCAAAACAGCAAGCAATTAAAATACTTTAAATAAACAGATTAGCTCTAACTATTCCGAACTTTCGAGATCAATAAACTCCTCTTTGGCGTTGAGGATCAGCTGGGCTCTCTGGGGTGCTGCTGCTGCTCCTGCTGCCTGGTGAGGGTATCTCGGATTCATTCTGGTTTTATGCCCTTCCAGCCTTCTTTCGATCCTCTCAAGTTCGCAACTTGAAAACTTCAAACGCACAAGTATCTGGGGCTGTGTGCGTGAGGATCGCTATAAATGTAGACCGCACTGACTGCCTCAATGAGGAGCGCCGATACAAGGGATATATATATATATTTATATATATATATATTCGTACCTACATGCGACCCCGTGCAGACGTTGAAAAAGGAGCAAAGAAAAAAAAAAAAGCAAAGAACAGAAAAGATTTGAGGCAGAAATATGCAACGCAACTGGTTTATCAACTTGCATTTTGGCGCCAAAATTTCTGCAAATCTCGCTTTGAACGCCCTTCGTGCTGGCATGTACATATATATATATATTTACACAAACATATAGAAATGTGTGGATATATATCCCCTGTGCATAATAATTTTCGTTTTATTGGACAAAATTAATTGGGCGCCAAGATAGAGGCATTAAAAGCCACTTAAACTTACGCAAAGCACGCACTAAACGGGCTTCAAGTATGTCTGTCTGGCTAAAAAGTAAAGGATATAAAAAATATATATAAAAAAAAATATCCTGCTAATGAAATTGTCCAACATGAAAGCCCACACACACACGATCCGTCTATTCTCTGAGGAGTTTTTCGATTCTTTCGGCCAGCTTCCTGTCCGATTATCTGCGGTCAGCCCCGAGGAAAATTTGGCAACAATGTTGCCAGGATTAGGACCTGTACATCATCATCAGCTCCTCAGCCGTATATCCTTGACCATTCTTTTGTGTGCAAAAAATAAAATTCGTCCTGAATAGAGAGCGATTCCCTTCCGCTTTGTGCACTTGCTTCCTGTGATCCTCGGATAGAGTATGTGAGTGATTCATCGGCCAATAAAGAGATCTCCGGCAATTAGTGGTTGACTGGTGGTCTATAAGGTCGGCGGTGGTGGTCCTGAGAGGTCCTGCCATCGCGTACCTGTGCGAATTAAGCGATTAGGAAGTGCCAAGGATCCATGCTCTTGGCCGCATTGTTCCCTCTTGTCCTTATCGGGGCTCTGGAGCTCGATTTTAGCGCATTTCGCGTTTATTTTAGGTATCGGAATATTGTGTTTTTATTTCTCTGCTTTTCTTTCTTTGCCTTTTGCCTTTGTCCGTGGCTCTGGATCCCGTGGGAATAATATCGGAGTCCGTCTGGTTGAGTTTTTGTTTCGTTTTCCATATTTAATATGCATCGAGCATGCCATTCTACTTCCGATCAGTATCTGGGGACAGTGGAGGGGGAGGGATATGGCATATATGGATATATATATAAAATGTATGCCAAATCGGGGCGGGAAAAAATGTTAAATCAGAAGCCCTGCAGTCATTTCTGATTTAATTAATAAAATAATAAATAATCTAAATGTTTTTGTCTTTATTTCTAATTATTCTATATTTATTTAATCATTTAATTTTGTGAAGACACGTTTTAGGCATTAAATTTATTTAATTCTTATCAAAAATTCTAATTCTAATTCTTATCAAAAATTCTAATTCTAATTCTTATCAAAAATCGTATTTTTGTTAGACTAACCCAAATAAACCAAGGTCACAACTATTATGAAATAAAAGAATATGCTTATCAGTTTTGAAATTCGGTATAAAAAGCTCAAGCCAATGCTGGTCATCAACACAGTCTGAGCGAGAATCTTTGCGATTGCGGAAGTTTGGAAGCTAAAAACCAAATACAACTTACAATGAAGGTATGTTAAGAGTTTTTTTCACAGGTTATTATAATATATGAATAATATTAATATTTAAATTCTTCTTCTTTTATTTTAAAAAGCTCGCTGTACTACTTTTTGCCTTTGTCCTTATTGGATCTATTAACTATTCAATGCAAGTCGGAGGTGGACGGTACCAGGGGACGCCGAGCCCGGAGACGTTGTGCTTGAAAGGATATAGAAGTATAAATACCGTTTGCAGCCCAAAAAAAAGCAGAAATGGTAAAGGAGACGGCGGAATGAGGGCAGCTTCTATCAATGAGTGCAAAACAAAATGCGGCAATGATGAGAATGCTTATTGTGATCATACATACAAACAATGCTGCTGCAAAATCTACCAAACAACAACAACAACAACAACAATAAAACCCCGAAAGCATTACTAAACTATTTGATTTTTCTTTAGGTTTCGTGAAAAATTCAACTGTGCTATATAATAAATTCTAAAACACAAGTGACAGCCCCTTCAGATTCCACCACAACCCAACAATCCTAAGATAACTCAGCGACAGAGTTCAAGTTTTTACATCAATTTGAGGCAATTACTACTTGTCCCCAGCCAAGTCTTTGGGATCATCTAAAAATATATGTAGAGAGAGAGCGAAGAGCAAATCAAATGCCCCCATGGCCATCGAGGCCAACACGACGAGGGCACTGCTGCTCGTACATAGGCCAGCGGAGGACACAGGCGATACATAGACTGGGATGCAGGACAAGTTCAAGGGAACCACTCTCCTCCTCCACTCTCCACTCGGATGCAGATACAGATACAATCCGAGTCGTGCAGTTAGGTCGCCCTCCATGGGGATAGATACACGGAAAACTCGTATTTCTGCTTGGAGAACTTGAGAGGGAGAGCGATCCTCCGGAGGAGCCCGAAAGGTCAATGCATTTAGTTAATGCCAGTTTATTGTTGTGCACTGCATCCAGCTCTCTGTGTGTGTTTACACCAAGTACTATGTATAGAAGAAGGGGTTCCTCAGCCCCCACAGTGAACTGAAATCGAGTGGAGCTGCCTTAAACAAGCCCAACTCTGCGCTCCAACCCCGCCCTTTTATCTAAGGTTGAAGAACAGCCCAGAAGAGAGCGTTATAAAAATAGGGAAATAAAGATTGTGGAGAATATGAGCACTAAAAGGAGTACAGCCTCCCATACTAATGGGTATTAGAGTGGACCATAGGAATAGTTTATGGAGAGGGAATGACTTTTAATGCTAAAAAGATAACATGTACATTTATAAGACGGGAACCAGAAGAAATACTATCCATATTCTTTTCGATAAGATAATCTCTTTTCTATTAATATAATTATATAATTTACTAATACTATTATCACATAGTTAGTGTTTACTTTTTGAAGAGATAGTCGCCTTATAAAAAAATTATATGAATAAAAACACATATGATGGTCTTTTTTCTGATTAAGAAAACATTTTTTAATAGTAAATATGATACAGTATTTGTGTTTCAAACCACTAGAATTAAACCCACTCTAATGTATCCCCTCCCCGAGACTAGCTTCTATTTAGTAACGGACAAGATCTCTCCGAGGAGGATCCCAGAGCCCCCACACAGACAGAGGCTCTCCCTCCAAACACACAGCTGCGCGCCAAACATTGTTGTCAAGACAAGCAAACATCATCATTATTAGGACCGATGCTCATCGATAACTGGAGCCAGAAAACCGCACAAAAAAACACACAAAAGGGAGCAAATAAATAAATAAATATAAAACCGCCCAAAAGCCAGCGCTTAGAATATTCCCACGCAAATTGAGGCCTGCTCCCTCTTGGCTTAAACATATATTTTTTCTTGTGTTTTTTTTGCTACAGTAAAAATTAGAGAAAACATGCAAGGAGAGGCGAAATAAATAAAAATCAAATATATATAACGACGGCAGGCGGGAATATGTGGACCCGAGAGCAGATCAGCCAAGATCTATAAACGCCGATTGGCAAATATTTAATACGCGCTGCGTAAACTTTAAACAACTTGACAATTTCACACTCGCCTGCGAAGCGAAACAACTGGCAGGCCTTCGTCTGCGCCTTCCTCTACTCCTATGGCGTTGTTTTATGATCTTCAAATATGCATGTTTCCATACTATATAGTACTCGGGCATCTCGAATTGCACTGAGAGAAATTTGGTATATATTTGAAATGCTTAAGGTAGGTTTTTTTGATGATAGATGAAAGATTTGATGGAAGATGTAAAAGTATAGCCTTTCTGGGACTTATTTTTAAGGGAAAGTTTATTAAAATAAAAAAATAAATAATTATCTAGCAAGCCTATAATATTAAATTACTATTTTAGTAATTTAAAAATAAGAAGACCTCAGATTTATATATGCATTTATATTATCTTTTTATCTGTAAGCCAAATATCTAACAAAATTATGACCATTCCAGTTTTTCAATTAAAAAATATTTATTTATAAATATTTATATTTATTTTTTTATTTCTCCCTGTGCATTCACATCTCCCTTGTCGACTTGTTGGCTTTGTTGAGCCCTTGGACCGTCGTCTGCTAGTCCGTCCGCAGGTCTCAATGTCTGCCTGAATATCTCGATTCCCCGCTCTCTGTGGATTGTGTATGTTCTACAACAAAGTAACAGGCAGCGACAGCAGCACCGCCAACAACAATAACAACAACATTCAACAAATATATAACGTGACGGTTATGCAAAAATAAAAAATAAAAGGAGAAAAAAAATTAAATAAATAAGAAACCAAGTCGAAGCGAAGAATACGCTTGTTTAAGGATAATGAGAACGATATGGTTTAAAAATTTAATTAAATATAAAAAATATGTGAAATTATTTAAAGGGAAAAAATATGTAAGAATATAAGAGCTTAAATATTTGGCTAAATAAAAAATTAGATTTAAGATTGAATTAAATGTGAATCCAATAGAATCCAATACCCCAAGTGTACACTAAGTGCAGATACATCTCCATCTGAATGCCTGATCTGTTCCCTAATGGAGCAATCTTCGTTTAGCCAAAGTTCGTTTTTCCCGGCTCCATTCTTTGGCTCCTCTTTTTTGTATTTCCTTTTTTTTTAACCATATATTTTTCTCATAATTTTTTGCATATTCAAAATAACTTTGGCGCAATATGACAGGCGGCGCTCAGCATTTCCGTTTGTCAGCTGGTTTTCTGCTCTGCGGACCAGAGTCTGGTGTCTGGATGCCTGGGGTCTGGGGTTCGGTGCTGGAGCACTGGAGGACGGACTGGATGCTGTCGCTGCTTGGGGTACTAAATTCCGGGGGCCAAAGAGAGAGACAAGGCATTCGCAGAAAATGTGGAAACAAACAATTGTTTTAGCTGGAAGAAGGCGTGCAAAATGCGTCAAATGCTCTTCACACTTGGCCTAGGCGCTATACTGATAAATGAAGTATAGTATCTGGAGACCCTCCCTCCCTCCTCCCTGACATTTCCCACACTCCTTGGCTTCGCACTTCTCTGAGCCCGAGTTCGAGTTCAAGTTTTCAGTTTTCAGTTTCATTCATGTTTCTGTTTATTTTCGTAAGGCGTGAAGTTTGCGGCGTCGGACCCGGGATGCTTGGGTGGCCGCAAGGAATGTGTTTCCGATAAGTTTGGCGGCGTTAGTCACTCGAAAATAACGGGAAAACTATATTGCGGTATCAGCAAAAGGATTCTTATAATTGTGACTAACAGAATTTTCTAGGATATAGGAAAAAAAGGTCTGATAACAAAGCATTGCAGGAGTTTTCTATTGATTTTAATGGTAAAATTCTGTGATATTAAGATTTAAGAGGGTTATCAGAGGTTTCTTTATAAATTTATAATAAAAATATAATTTTATAATTAAATACGATGTATAAAATCGCATTGAAACCTTTAAAATACAAATTATTTCCCGCAAAAAACCCTGCAATTTCCTGCCTCACCTGCCCAATAATCCCCACCAAATTGCTTCGTGGAATATCAGTGTTAACAGCTTTCATAATAAACCAATTAGCACTGAAGAACCAAAGGAAATCGAAGATGATGGACATCTCCTTTTTCGCAAAGCAATTGCAAGTGCAGGCCGAGTATCTTTGTATCTTTGTATCCGCAACTGCAACGCCGGCCATCCATCTGTGTCGTTAAGTGCACTCCAGAGTCACGAAGCATTAAAGATGCAAACAAGCTGAATGAACGCGAGGCGAAAATACATAAATACACAAAGTGACTACAGTTTGTTTTCATTTAAATTGAAATTGAAGTCCAGCCCCACGCACACACGTATACTGCCCACATTACTTCAACTCCAGCTTCAACTTCAACTCCAACTGCGGTCTGAGATCTGGGATTGCGATCCCCCAGGCTATAGGTTGACCGATCCACAGGCTTCAAGGCAAAAGCCTCCACGACCGCAAGCGCAGACTCAGGGCAAATATATGAAGGCACTGAGAGAAATATATAGTGAAGATATTTAACTCAGAAAGTATTAAAGATTAAAGGTGGCTCTTAATTATTTTTTATCTTTTCCTAAAATTATTTCTTTCTTTTAGAAAGAAAGAAGATTCTGAATATTTTTGTTTAAATAAATAGTTTTGCATATTTAGTATTTTTATTACTTTTTTTTCAGTGCTTCAACTCAATATGAAACCCAAACTGCTCTCCAGATAATTTTCATTGTTTTGTTTCGCTGTAATTCTCGCGCTTTGAAAATTGCATTACAAACAAAAGGCAACAAAAATCAAGAACCAAGAAACGAAGATCAAGAACAAAGTCAGTGGTCTCCTCGGGGGATTCTCGGTGGATTCTCTGTGGATTCTTCGTGGATTCTCTTTGCGGATTCTCCTTGTAGATTCTCCTTGTGGCTTCTCCTCTTGGTTAAGTGACGAAAATGCTGGGGGGGACACGGACACGAGAGCGTGTTGCAAAGTCTCACAACAAGCCACGCACTCTGTTTCCCCTCAAAATCATCAGTCTTGCAACTACAATCTTCAGTCTTTAGTCTGCAGTTTTTCAGTTTTTCAGTTTTACTGATCAAGTCGAAGAGTTAATAATCTCATTGCAGTATTCATAAGAAAAGTTTAAAAAATTGAGATAAGATTTGAGGTTGAAGATATGTCAAAGAGTTGATTGTTTTCAATAAAATTATATATTTAGTTTATTTTTATTTTAAAATAATATTTAAAAGATTTTCTTAGAAATAGCTTCCAGGAATTCTTTAGTTGTTGTATAACAAACTAATAAAAATTCATTTAAAACTTTCATATGAGAATTCCTTAACAAATTGAATCACTATTAGGTCTAAACTTGTACCACTTTCAGTGATTTTATAAAGACAATTTTGCTGTCCAAGTCAAAGTGCGTCTCGCACCAATTCTCGCTACTGATGATGTCGTTCCCCGCCAGATAATCATGGCAATGATGGCTCAAGTTGCCTCTCCACTGGCGGTAATGATGCTGCTGCTGCTGCCCCTCATCTCCTCATCTCCCAGATCAGCTCCAGGCACTCTCCATCTGGGCAGCCCAACGCATCTCATAATTATAATTACCAAGGGAGGAGGAGCAGAAGGGTCTTCCCCTCCCTGAAAAGCTTCGAACTTGATGAAGCGGTGGAATTCGCTTTGCAAATAACAAGCAATTGTCGTTGTCAATGTTCGTTTCCGTTTAGCCCTGAATGAAAGGATCGAAGAGGCCGAAGAACGGAAAGTAGAGGCTTCTGAAAAAAGCCTGGCAGTTGCGTGTTAGGCTTCCAGGCAATACTCCTTGACGGGTAGGTAGTGTAGACACCGAAAGAAATAAGGGTAATCAGGCAGAAAGTGAAGAAAATCGAGAATTGAAATTTACTCTTAAATAAAGTCCAAATGAAAGTAAAAGTGAGTTAACAAATTATTAAAATTCTTATTTAAAGCTCTTTTTAATTCAGTTTCTTTTCACATTTTAATTTACAAATTATTTCTCCCAGTGCCTACACTTGCAGTGCGTTTTTCAAGTGAGATTCCCTCACTTGTGTGCCGCCAGTTATTTGCTAATGAGCGCTAATTGAGTTTAAAATGCGGTTACTAAAAGGATATACTTTTCGTTCCGTTCTGCCTTTAATTTTGTGAAATTTTTGGGTGACTGAAGAAGGAGGTACTACTAACGGCTATTTAGTGCAAATGCCTCACGCATCTCCGAGAATTAAATTTGAACAAAAATGAAGCCGCAAGACAGGGAAGATTCTCTGCGAGATCTGTGCAGCTGCTGTCACTCACTCAGCCCCAAGACTCTCCTTGATTCTCGAAATAAGTGACTGTTGATGGGCATAATGCAGCAGGATCGCCCCAATTTGCCGCAGCGCTGACAAACATTTCAAAATTCTCAGCTCAAAACACAAAACGCCCCCTAAATGAAGAGAAATCTCCATCTATTTATAGAAAACTCCTCCCCACTTCCGGTTTTTGGCGCGTGCTCTGTGGAAAAACCACTCCAAAGAACGCATCATTTCTCTCTTGCTCGCGAGAAACTAATTTCTTGGGTAATTGCAGAACCCGATTCCAAGCCGGGGCTTTTCATAAATTACGTAAAACTTAATGACGCCACTGACATTTATAGCCCCGTTCTTGGCAAAATAGGTCAAGCCGCGAGCGATAAATGATGACGCAGCATCCCGAAAGCAGAGACAGAACCCTTTGGACTATAATCCTGCCGATCCTTACCCTCTGGCCCGCTCTCAATGACCAAGTAAATCACAAAAGAAAATAAAAACTGTCCAAAGAAAGCTGTCCACAAGCGGGCCAAACAAAATATATAGAGGAAAAAAAATGAAAATAAAACCCGGACCAGAGGGAGATGAGCTGATTTCGAATGCAAATGTGCCTCCGAGGGGCCATTCGGTGGCATTGTCCCGGCTAATTGTGCAACTGGGCATTGCCGCCACGGTCATTAGCCGCATCCGTGACCTTATGGACACACACGGGGTACCGACGAGGTCCTGCGAGATCCTTGGAAGATCCCTGTGCGATCGCGAGATGCTGCTGCTTGATTTTCCCAGCCGCAGTCGCAGCTTTTCCATCCCCGATTTTTCCGCGACCTCGGGCCATTAAAATGTAGCAACTTTCTGTTTGAGTTTGGGATAGAAGTTGGTCCAGTTTTTTTGTTTTCTTCCAGGACTTGATGTAAATTACGACCCTTTGGCAGCATCCCGTTCGCTGATCATTTCGTTTAGCGCTCAAACGGAGTAGAAAATGTTATGCCTAATTTTAAGTGCCCCTTTTTTTTGGGACGGAAAAGCGAAAAATCTGGGAAGAAAATAGAATGGAAAGTGTCTTAAGCTGCTTTAGGGGAATTACACTCGCCTCTTGCAGATGGCCCACGGATCACACAAAGGTCGTTACAGCTTTTCCTTCCTATTATTCTGGGTGTGTTTTTTGAGATGAAATGCCACATAAAGCTGTCTATTCTCCATTGTGATCCTCTCACTCCTTTCTCTTGGAAATTAAGCAGCACAAATGAAAAGAAAATGAAAATTCAAGTAACATTTTTTGGACGGTTACAAGTCAATTTCTTTTGGGGGAAAGATCTGAGCAGTTTTATGACCAGTTCCCATGTCTCAATTAGCCAGCGAAAAGCCCTCCCAAGAACCGAAAATAATAAACTATGCGATTGGATCAATTAGTGTAGAAAACTCAGCCACACAAAGTGCCCACTGATGATCTCACAATCAGCCCACAGTTCCACTTGAAGGCGAAGGAGATCTTAATCATGGTTCCCCCATTTCGAATTACATACACTAAATCATTGAAGGAAACGCAACAAATTTAAATATGGATGGGAGAAATCTATTAAAAGTGCTCCAGCATAAATTTCAATTAATAACGCCTATTCCGAGTGGCAGAGGGGATCCCGGATCAGCACGAAATGAGGCCACAAAAGAGTACAACGAACCCCCGCCCAGGGCACAAAACGAATTCATAGGAATCTATAAAAATAAGAGAGAAACAAAAAAAACAACACAAAAACAATCCCCTAAGCAGGAGAAACACAAGTGTTCTGAGCTTACCCAGGCACTGAAAATAAAATAGTATTTAATTTAGAGAAGGATATTAAGTTTGAACTATAATTTTGGGATTTAAGAACACAGAATGACATTTAATTCCTAATAAATTTAATCAGTTTCAAAGTATCTTGCATTTGTCATCCCAATCCCTTACATTTGTATATTTTTGTGAACAGTGATCACTGATCTTTTATTATTAAAATTGTTTTATAAAATATGTTTACTATTTTCAGTTATTTTCTATTATTTTCTAAGCCCCACTCTTGTTAATTTTTTCCAAAAAAACCTTAAATTTTCCCCTCAGTGCACTAGATCGAAGGCTTAAAAAGGAGACCGAGCCAAAACTTTTTTGTTTTGAGAAACAAACACTTGAGAAATCCGATAGCTGCTCCCGACCCACTCAAGATTGCCGAGCTTGAAACGTATTTTTTCTCCACTCTTCGGGACTGAGTTTGGCTGCTCTACTTTCTGCCCCGATCTCGTATCGATTATAATTATTTACGAGCTGCCGCAAATGGGTTATAGACGTCACGTAATATGGCGACAGGCGGTTTCCGACAATTAATCAACGAAGGGTAAGAGAAAAGGGGCCATTGTCCTATCTGTGTGATGGGATGTGGCGCACTTTCCCAGGATGCTCCGAGTCAGACAGCAGCCTCCACATGGTTTTAATTGCGTTTTAAGTAGCTGCAGGCGCACAGGTGGCTCCACTCAGCACAGGAAATGTATCTACTAGATACTTTATACCCCATACTTTATATGGGAAGACAAACTCGTTTTACCAATCTATAATGCATTCAGCACGGTTCATAAAGTATTCGGAAATATTCATTAATTTGTGCCGCCGCCAGCAAGGACACATTTTCCACATACATATATGTAGATATATTCAAATGAGGTTTTTCCAGACCCCCGGATTTTTCGCACTCTCTCCCAAAATGACGCCTGATAAGGGTTTTGGGTCGCCTGATAATTATGCAGCAGCTTTGTGCCGAGGCGTCAAGTAAAAAAATGCATTTGCCAGCATCCCGCCGCCGCCAGACCCTCCCAGAAATAAAAATTATCCTCGAAGATCGGCGGTAGGGGGTTAATGGAACCAAGATGGGAAGGAAAAAAAAAAACATGAGCCTGACGCCTTGGATGGCTTGGCGTGTGAAATCTTTGGGTTTACTTAGAGCTGCACTGAAAGAAATTTAAAGAAGGGATAAAGTTAAGAATTTATATGAAATTATGATCATAAGAAATATGAAATATATCTTTAAGATATATAAATTGTCCTGAGAAAACATAATTTCCATATTAACAAAAAACAAACAAAAGTTTAATATTAGAAAAGATCTTTAAATGATATTTATTTTCATTTAAATTAAATATCTATCTTTCCTACTGAATTTAAGTTAAACTATGAGACAAACTATACCCCTTTTTAGATAAATATTTCTCTCAGTGCACTCATTGCAGGACTGCGTGAACAGCAATGCTATTTCTGGCACATCCCATCCTCTGGGGTGAGGTTTTCTTTAGTTCTTAAACATTTTTTTTTTCCAAGATCTCCCTGGGTTCTGCGAGGGGTGGTCTGGCCGGTCTGGGTGAGTGACTGGCGCAAGGTTACTCCGCTCCTTTCCAAACCAATCCGATCCGAAGCGATCCTCTGGCTTCTGGTTCTTAACTTTTTTCCATGTTTTCCTTTAGGATTGCAGCCTTTTGCTTGGCTGCATTCGCGGGTAACGGCAATTTGTACTTGTTTCGGGTTTTGCTTCTTGCTTTTCTGCCTTTTTTTGGGTTGGGTTCCGGGTATATCATGGCAATCACTATTCTCCCGGAAAGAAAACACACAATAAGCGGTCACCAGGCGTCGGTTTTTGGGTTAATTTTGGGATTGAAACGAAGCTTACATACTCTTTTTAAGAGGAAAAAGTTTAGGGTTTTAATAAAGAAATCATTTTGAAATACATTTAAGGAAGATTGAAAATTAGTAAAATTATTTTTAAATAATTAATAATTATATTAAAATAGATTTTTCATTAATAAGGCAGTTTTTACTACTTGAAAATTAATGAGAAATGTATACCCAAAACTTACAATTTCAAGAACTATTTTAGACAAAAAATTTATAATTTATAATGAATATTATCTTAAGAAGTGTAACCTTTTATAATGTTTAAATAAAATACAAATTATTTCAGCACAAGAATAAGGTAGAAGTAATTACACACTATTTTCCTTATAATTCCCATATACCCATTAAAATATAGGGTATTATAAACCATAAACAAGAAACATAATCAAGCAAACTTTTTTCTCCTCCTCCTTATATTTTTTTTCCTTTTTTTTTGTTATTTTTTTGACGTCTTTTGTAGTTATGTTTTTTTCATCATTGAAAAGTACCTAGGGTTGATGCATTTTTTAAGAAATCTTTGAAACTGAGCTATTGCGCCTTATTACAAAGCACTTGAAATTTTCAACATGAATTTACCCTTTTTCCCTATAATTTATAACATAATTTTTGACTGTTTTTTCATAGACATATCAATGGCAAGTCCTGGGGCGGTGCTTTCTTTACATGACAAGGGGCAGGACCAAAAAAAAGACAAGAAAAAAGCATTTTCTTTTTAAAGGAAAATGTTTTGTTCGAAATGGGATACAAATTAGCTTAACAAAATGCTTTATTTGGCAGGAACGAAGCGTGTTCAAGCACAAGGAGTGTCAATAGAAAAAAATTAACAAAAAAAGGGAAAGGGTACAATAAAAGACAGTTTTTTACATTTTTTTTTATCAATTTTCTATACATTTTTTTGGTAATAAATGTAAATAGAAAAGCCAGAGGCCGAAAGAGCTTATGACACTCAATTTAATACCGTTTTTTTCGACAGTTTTTTTCCTGCAATAAATATTAATTAAGGCTTATTGCGTTTCAGGCAGGATTTTGCCATCTGGCAATGGCTTAAGAATAGGGTTTTCCTGGATGTTCCTTAATTATCCCCGATCACCCGATCAAACCCTCCCGAACGCCTCACATTCAAATTGCAAAAAATTTGGCAAATTCAAGAAACGCAATAAATTATTCGCAAAAAGGGAATAAAAGGCTGGAATGGAAAATAAAATCAGGAAAAATCCAATCCCCTTGGCAAATGCATAATATTGAAATCGATTGTGCCCAGAGGATCGATGGGAATCGAAGGAAGGCGCACCCTTAAGACCCTCCACCTAATCTTACGAGTCCTTGCAATTTGCAAAAAAATTCGTCAAGGCACCCAGGCCCATCCCTTTCCCAAGGTGTCCTCTCGGTATCAGCACGATATTAACCGTAATGTATGTTCAATAAATATTTGGTAATTAAATAAATAGCAGCTGTGCAGCTTTTTAGGGGTTCCCAAGTCCCAATTCCCGATTCGATTCGATCCCAAAAGGCTGAAGAGGGTTACAATTTCACTTTCCTTTTGGCTTCGTCGTGGGATTTCTTGGGAAAGTTGAGACTTGAGGTAAAACTGGATCACAGTACATATATCTTCTTTTTTTTTTGGTGGTTGTTACTCTAACATAGTGTAAATATAATTAGAAAAACACGAGCTGTAGCTGTGGGGTTTATCTATGACAAAGTTGAGCCCACGATTGCTCCATTATGGGGATCATTTTTGATGACAATGGGTAACCTTTAATTCAGTTACTTGTACAGTATTTTGATTTTATTATGGGTAGTAAATTATGTTTTGAGGGGAACATAAATTTGTCAAGACTTTTGATAGGTTTTCTGAGCTTATTTGGGGACAATAACAAATAAAATGTGATATTAATAGGATAATCTCTTTTAAATAATTATATAAATTCAAAATTATTCATAAAATATATAAATTTATTTTTATAAATGCGTTTTCCTACATATTTTTTTATTTTTGTGACAGCTTAAGGTACCTTTCCCCTTTTTATCACGTGTTCTCTCCGCTGACATCCTCCCCTTTTTTTTTGACATTCGCGGAAATGCTTCCTGTGACTCTTTCCCAATTTTTGCACAATTGCCCTACAATCGATGCTTTCTCCGCAAATCAATTGATAAAAAACACAAACACAAACCCCATGACACATTGCCTTCCAGCTGAGGAGGAAAATGGCAAAAGAAACCTTGCCAAAAACCTCGAGCTACCTTGCCGCCGCCTCACCTTGCCAGGACAAAGACCGGAGGGTAAGAAAACCCCGAAAGGGTTTGCTACAAATTTCTCTGGGAAGGGGCAGGCGGCAGCAACTATAAAAAAAAAGAATAAGAAACCAGACAGAGAGACCCCGAAGGGGATTTAATTGCATTTTTTAAGCGCGCGCGCGCTCTGCGATTTTGCGAATTTCTCAGCTGGCTTTTGGCAAAAGCAACTCCCGAGGGGAGTCCTTACCAGGGATCGGGATCGATGCAGCGTCACTGATCGATCCACTCGAATGCACATCCCCGGGCCCGGGCTTTTGTCATGTTAATGTGACTATATAGGATTTTTATTGATCAATATTAAGGGTTTTAATAGGCAGCAGAGGAAAAGCCCATTTGCATTTGGCACCAGCTTTCCCGCTGTCGGTTGGAATTTTCCAATTCGTTGGCGCTGAAAAGTGCGTGTGCCAGCTTTAGTCTAATTTCCAGAGATTTTCCCCCCGGGGGATCTGCTTTTCACATTTAAATTTCAAAGGGAAAACTTCTAAAGAGCCCGCAAGGCGTTCTAAGTTGCTTTTATTTCGGGTAGCAAGTTAATTGGCTAAACCAGGGGAGTTCCTAGAGTTTCTCTCTGTGCCTTTGATTAGGTAAATTTTCTTTGTTATCAGAGGTGTTAGGAAAAGCAGTTTTTACTTTCAGTTTTTTTGTATATTTTGATTAGGCAAATGAGCTGGGTTTTTATTATTGTTAGAATCAAGGTGTTGGGAAAGGACCTGCTAATGAGGCTTCCCTAATTGAAAGTCTTTAGAAATCTGTTAGATATTTCTTTTGTTACAATAAAAGTGTTAGGAGAAGACTTTCTACTCAAAGAATACTTCAGAATGGAATTCTAGGCCTCTGTGCAAGCTGAAAACTCCTTGAAAAACCTGCTAATGAAGCAGCCTGCCAATTTCTCAACTGACTTGACACTTTCCCTCTAATTGGTAACTCCCGCCTGGCGAGGAGCAGAACAATGGGCATCCCCAGCTTGCCAAAAACCTGGGGGGAAAGAGGGAAGAAGGAACCCAAGAACACAGGAACCCGGATGCCAAAATAATTAGCTCCTATTGATGGTGTTGGCTTGGAAAAATAAGGAACTCCCTGGGCGTGACACGTCACAATATGTCCACACACGCCCCTCCAAGGACTCGACTCGAAGCCGCAGCCTGCTGGCAAATAAATCTCCGGAAGAAAGTTGGACTAAATGGAAGAAAAAAAAAATATATTTAGAGAGAGGGGGGGAGCGAATGTCTTGGCACGGGACAAGATTATCAAAGTGACAGACCAGCAGCCGGCATTGTTGCAGCTTCATCATTTTCATTTTCACTTGGGTTTTCCTCGAGCAGCGGCAGCAGCAGCTGCAGCAGGGCCAAGGACCAAGGACCTCTGGCAATCGGGGATCTCTTGTCTTGGCGGGTACTATATCTGTGTGTTGGTGCTGTTTTCTTATGTTTATATCGAGCGCATTATTTTTGCATATATTTTCACACACTTTCGGGCCCTGCCTTGCACTTTTGATTGGGTTTCTTTTTTCGATCCGTCTGAGATTTTTGCATTTTGCGCGCATTTCTACATAAAAAAAAAATAATAAAATAAAACAGAGAGTACAAAAAGCACCACCGTCTGCTGCTGATCCTTCAGGTCCTGGAAAAAGGACAAGGAGAAGGTAAGGGAGAAGGAGCAGGAGCAGGAGCCGGAGAAGCCCGTCATCGTCACCCCATGGGCAAAAGTTTTCATTATGCCATTTCTCCTTCTCCCTAGTTTTAGTTTTGCCTCACTGCCGCCCTTCGTTATATACACTGAACGAAAATTTAAAGTACTTTACTTATTATATTTCAAGGATAAAACATTTAAACATTTAAACATTAAAACATTTAAAGATAAAGATTTCAAATTATTTTTATAATTTTCTATGACTTTTAAGGCTACTTCAAATTCTCAAGACATATTTTCAGAAATGGGCTTTAAATTTAAACTAAGTGTATTTAGGCCCCCAGTATTTATAAAATTAAAAAATATACCCATAAAAATATGTGTTATTAATACCGATTTTTAAACTGAGTATAACTTAAGATTTTCCAATAAAATCAAATTGATTAAAAGCTTTGTGAGTTCTTCCAACTTCTCTTTCTGCTTTTATAACCCCTTTTCTTAATTACTTTTTTTTTTTCTAGTGTATCTTCCTGGTTTCCTTGTCGCCTCCTTATTTGCTCCTTGCTTCGCTCGGCTGCTCCTGCTCGCCTCCTTGCCTCCTTGCGTGTGCATTTGCCACATAGCTCGCGCCAAGAAAACGCATATGCCACCTCGATCGCCCATCGGTAATCCTGCTCCTTGCACTCACACACTGCCACGGGCAAGGACACACCGCACACACTCGCGCACAAGGACAGGGGCATGCAATCGCATTTGAAATGAAGCAAAAATTTAATGAATCGTGGCAAGGGGCCACAGCAACAGCCTCAGTCTCAGTCTCAGATGGAAGTCTTAGGGAACCCAGGGAAAACTCTCCAAGTCTCTGAGCCACAAGGAGCACAGCGAGCAGCAGCTGCTGCAGGAGGCAGCAGTTGCCTTGGCAGGGCGGAGGGTTCAACTTGATCCCTCTGGATTCCATTTGATTCTATTCCAACCGAACTCGTATTAGCAGCAAAGCACCACCAGTACCATTTAGGAGAAACACCACCCGATCGATCGATGGTTTAAGGATACCCACAGGACTTTCAGGGAATATTGATGAGATTTTGCTGGTGAAAAAAAAAAAGACTAGAATGGGATAATGGGTCTACCACCCTTTTTTAGTTTTAGGAAGCTTACAAAAATTGATAAATATATTTAAAGAAAAGTAAGACAAGCTCTTCAAAAATACAGAAACAGATGCAATAGTTCCTCTTATATCCTTGACTCCCTGCAAACTCTCTTTCCACTTCCTTCTCCCCCCAAAAGAAAACTGAAATTCAAATGGGGTATTGAAATAATAGAGAAGCACATCGAGGGGCAAAGACAGTTGCCGACATTTATGCCTTGGCTCCGCTTCATAAATAAATGAAACTGGCGGCGTGACAATGACCCCAAATGTAATTAATATGCTGCTGAAAACGCAGCAGTTCCGTTACAGGGTGGAATTTGGGAAAATGCACGGGGAAATTATTCCAAGCGCCGCATATGTGGGGCACTTATCTTGCAAATGTCTTAGGTTAGGGACTCGCAGCAAAGCAAACAGTTCGTTGAACTTCCTTAGAGCGTGCCACACATAAGCCCCCCGTATCTATAAACGATATAAACGATACAAAAAAGAAATAGAACGAAAAAACAGACACAAACTTCCCAGAAATCCATCACACGTGATAGGCAATAGGGGATTACAGAAACTATACTTGTACCCAAAACTATATTTAGATTGTGATATCATACGAAAACGGGGCTAGAAAATGGGTTGCAACATTCCAACATTCCTTGGGAATCTTGTAAATATTTGAACAACACAAATTCAAAGGTGGAAGGCATTTTATTCTTATAGAAAGAGGGGGTTTATAAATTATTCAGAGTGCTTCAAACTATTAAAAAGAATTTTTTGTGTTAAAAAAGTGGCTTGAGTAAATTTATATATTTTTTAGAGATATTTCTTGAGAAAGGGTAATAGATAATAGCTAAAAAATGTAATTTGAAAATTACTAGAAATATATAAAGGGTTAAATAAACATATTTTTAACAGATAAATGTATAATAATATATTTAGCTGCCTTGAAATATATTATAAACTATTCTTTAGACTCATTAAAATATTATTTATACATTTTTAATTCTTTTGTTTATGTCTTTATATTTTTACAGCTTTCAAATTTATATTAAAATAATAAAAATGAATTTGAAAGCCTAATCTCCACTTTAGCAGCCTGGTTTATTGTTATTCTTTTTAACGGAAAATCGCACTGCAAGCTGCTGCCGGACCTTTACTTTTGTCTTAGCATTATTTTCACCTTGTGCTCATTAGCTGATATTTATGAAAATGGATCGGTTTCTGGAGAGTGTGCTTGGGGAGCCTCTTCCATAATTCCAAATTAAGTTCAATTATGCTAAACAGGAGTGTCCCCATATGGAGAGTCCTGCAATTGGGGAGCCAACCCCTGTGGATAATTCCGATTATTGCCCCCCCGAATCGAACTCATTAGGAAAACATTCGAAGGAGAAGCCATTAAGGCATTTGCTGGGGGGATGATCCTGATCCCGATCCCGATCCGATCGGATACTTGGAGCCGAGACCCCTTTTAGCCAGGGATCACTTACCGAATTTGTCGCCCGGCGATAAGGTCGCTGCGGCACCTAGAAAAACCATATCCATTGGACATTAAAACCGCACGAAATATGGGACAGATGTTCGTTGTCTTGGCTTGCGCCAAGGAAAAACACAAATTGAAGGTGTCAGAGTCGAAGGAGCAAAGGAGTGGGATCAAAGAGAGGGTGAGTCCTTAAGGAGCGAGCGGCAAAGCCGGCTGGCTGGCTGGCAGGACCTCATTATTCGCTGCATTTGCTCGCCCCGCTTCCTCTTCCTTTATCCTTGCCTCCTTCGTGTTACAGTTTTTGGCTCGAAAACCCCGCGCACTTTGGCACGAGCTACGATCAGCTGTGTGGACTTGACGACTTTTACAGGGGGATGAAAACGCGCAGCACAGCGATCCTCCAGGTGGCGGCGGAGTCTAGACTTAAGGAGCGCCCGGGTACAGTGAGGCAAAAATTGGGTAACTTTTAGTGATTGAAAAAGATCAAGAAATGCTTTGAAACCTCTAAAGAAATTAAAAATGATTATGTTATAATAAGATGCGTCACTCAGTCGGCTTGTCACCTTCAATATTACGTTTTTAAAAGGGTATTTTTCATACAACATTTTCTGTGTTTAATTTTTACTTTTCTCTAATTTTTGCTATTTTGTTTGAGTATCAATAATAATTATAAATATTTTCTAAAATAGTTAAATTATTCAAAGATTTTTAAATTGACATTTTCCTAATTATAATTACTTTCCCACTTTAGTTTATTCCTAAATTTGATTACATAATCAACTTGCTATATATTATTCCCAGTGTATCCTAGTACCCACCCCTAAGAAGTCTTGACGACTGTCTTGAGGCATTGGAAATTGTGCAAAATCGATTACAATGATTGCATTTTGGAGACGGAAGAAGCCGACGCCTTGGCCAAGGATCGGGGGATGGAAGCTGCCCCGGCAGCAGCAGCACTATATAATATATATCCTCACAATAGCCGATGTGCGCCTGCGCTGCCGGAAGAATAATGGCATAAACATTGGGCCCTATTGTCCCTGTGCTGGATGGCAAAAAAAAAAGGACGAGGTTCCCCTTGCAAGATGTGCGCCAGGAGCCCGGTGCTGCACTGATTTTCCTTGGTTGCATTGTTGATTTCTTGATTCCGATTCCGTTTCTCTTCTCTCCTCCTTTAAGGATATTTTTTGCACACACAAGCAGCCGTTGGCTGGTGACATTGCGCAATGATTACCGTTGTGCGCAGCTAATGTCCTGCCGTCCTGCCGTAATTTATATGATTTCTGGCCGAGTGTTTCCTTGTTGCCTCGTGCCGATTATGCTCGTATTTGGATTTTTCGATGGACGACGATGGCCCGGTGTGCAGGACAATATGGTTTTCCCCTCTCCTCTCACTGGGCCTGTGGTCAGTTCCTTGCCGTTCTATTGCACAAATTTGACTATTGTCCTGAATGGAATATCGAGGAGATTGAACTATTCCCCAGCTGCGATCTCGAGTTTATTTGGACGGGAATATATATTGAACATAAAGCTTTTGCAGCTGCTGCTGCTCTAGTACGGGGGTGCATAAATTTTGGGTTTCCAGGAGAAGGAGGATGAGGAAGGAGTATGAGGATGAGGGTTAACCTATGAAAACTATACTATAAAGTATCGAAAATAAAATATAGAAAAACAAATAAAAATCAGTTATTTTGGTGTCTTTAGAAAGTTGGCTAGAAAAAGCTTGGACTTTACAATGTCCCTAGAGTATTTAAATATATTTTTTGAGAATTTACTCAGTTCTCTAAAATAACCTTAACCTTAAGTTTATAATCAAAATATTCAAACTAGTAAAATACATTTTTATATGAAACCCAACTGTACCCTGTACCCGATTACAATTGTTTCCAAAAAAATGAACTATTCTAGAGCTTTTGCAGCTGCCTGACAATGGGTGCCTGGCTGGTCTGATGTACCGCCCTGATTTATGTCACCCATGTAATCAGCGCACTGATTAAGCTGCGCACGGTCGTTGACTTTGCCAGGACTCGAGTGCAGCTGCCGCCCGTAGGAGCAGCAGGAGCATCATCATCATCATCCACTATGGAATAGAAATCGGAAACGTGAATTGGGAATCAGGAGCAGGGCGGCAACAGGACACAGGACGAAGGCGAGTATCATCAGCCGCCGCCAGCATGAGGCAGCGCACCTGCCTGTTTACAACTTACAACGGGAACGTGCCATATCCTGGGGGTTGGCAGCCACCCCAAAAAAAAAGCAGCAACACCACCACCAATCCAGGGAACACTGGCACGAAAAATCTCAACTAAAAAATATATATAATGATCAGAACATAATATTTAAGAAATATTTTATAAAAATAATACCTTAACACAAAAAAAATATATTGAAATAAATATTTGTAGGATTTGTTTAACAAAAATTTATTTTCATATGCCAAATAAATTCGATTTTCTCTCAGTGATCGACACCGGCAGGCGCTGCCACCCTCTGGCGGCTTTAGTTCAGCCGTTGGCTTCACACGCGCATTATCCTGGCGCTGGTTTTGCGCACTGTACCAGGATAACGAAGCCTGTACCACCGCCGCCACCACCACCATCACCACCAGCAGCCGCACCACCACCACCAGCAGGAGCATGAGCACCAGGATTATTGCCATTAGAATTGCCATTACCATCACCACCACCATGCAGGATCAATTAAAGGACTCGAGCCGTGCGGAAATGGCGCTTCACTTGTTTTCATTTCCCATTTTCAGGGGGTGAGCCAAAGCGCACGTGCGTTGCCAGGATGGGTTTGCGTCCTGATTCGGATTCAGTTCCAGATCCTGCTGCGCCTGCGCCACACTTTCACGCTGAAGGATATGAAGGATATGCTGGCGCAGAACACACCCTCAACCAAGCGCAAGCGAGTCCTGTGATATCCCGATGCCGGGCCCCTCTAACAATGCCACTTTTAATGCAAATACAATCGCACATCCTTTCAAAGGATCCTGTGTGCATTGTCAGAGCGCGCTGCATATTAACAATAATATAAATTTTTGTCGAGAATAAACACTTTTCCATGCGGGCCAACGAGAGGGAGGAGGAGCAGGAGTAGATCATTGGAAAATGCTACGCAGAACGTGCCCGCCGATTTCCCTGGCAATTTCGATGAAAATTGTATCCGGCACACGTGCCAAATGGTGAAAGGAAAATGTAGATTCCCTATTTCAGTGGGCGTGAGTGGAGACAGGACAAATTACGTATTTAAACTGAGGTATTTTTTGGGTCAGGCCACAGGAAAAGGGAAGTAAGCAAGGATATTTAGAAGTTTGAATAGAATAATAAACAAAATAAATTATATAAATAATTTATAATAATTCAAGGTACTTCAGTTAGGTAACAGTTTCTCCATTATAACCTTATCTCATCTAATTTCCATTTAATGCCAACCAAAACCAACTCAAATATCAAAATATCATATAATATCCATCCGGATACTTATCTGCCTTTCTCAAATATGATCCCCAACAAAGTCAAAGCCACTCACTCAGCAATCTGAGGCAAAGAACTATTCACACATTGTCTGGTGCAGATTATAGATACATATGAAGATATATCTTTTATATATGGAAACCAGAGGCGAGTCCAAGACACAGTCGGAGGCCAAAGTCCCAGACATGCCATGCAAACGAAGTTATTTTTGTAGAAATTCAAACCTGCAGTGGAAGTGAGTGAATTATGAGCCGGGCCTGTCAAGGCTATATGGGATTGGAACTCGGATTGGGAATGGGTCTCGCGACACACACACGCTGGGAAGGGAACGGAACGGGGTATTAATGCCCACACGATCCATAGGTGTGATCGCGGGAGGAAGGGAACACCTTACGCCGAGTGCAGGGAACACACTGAGCACCGAACAGGTTGCTGAGAGAGAGGAGAGATATCCCAGATATCCGAACAATAGGTAGGCAAACTCACGTAGCCGCAATCGCCGCGGCCTCGTCTTCTTTCTAACATTTTTTTTGTCGAAATCTGCGCAATCTTCTTTGGTATGCACGAACCCCGGGGACCCCGACCATGAGGTTGCCCTTTGGGTGATGTCTATTTAGCAGGTTTTTAGCCAGGCATAAAAGGGGTTACGAATTTTATATTTATTAATTGGAAAATATAGCTTGATCTATAGCTTCAACTAAGACTTTTATAAGGAGGTTTAAAGGGGCATTAGAGTTCCTTTATTGGAAAGTTTTTTATTTATTCAAAATAATGCTCCAACTATCGAACTAAAGTGTGAAAATTAATAGAAATTAATATGTTCAAGACTCACAATATATTTATTAATATTTTATTTAGAAAAGCCTTAGAATTTACTTCTTTTAGATATCCCACCTTGAACCTTTAATATTTTTAGTCATTGAAATATATTTAGCTTAACTTTTTTCTTATATTTAAAAATGTTCTAAATATTTAAAATATCTCTAGCTACTTTCTCCCTTCCCTATTTTCTACAAATTTCAGCTATAGTTTCCTGCCAACACTGGGCGCATCTTCAGGTTGCTGCTCAGGTTGATCCTGCTGCTGATGATGATGATGTTTGATGTGTTTGAATGTTGATCATCGGCAATGACTAGGAAATATTGCCTTTCCCTAAGAAGGATTTGTGTCAGCAAACGTGACTCGAAATACCAAGTTGCGAGCCCAACTGAGAGTATTTGATTGCTGATCCCTTTGTGCGTGCCCATTGTTTGAATAGTTAATTATGGGCTGGATCGGCGGACACTCCTTTTAGGCAAGAAAATCTCCGAGTCCCGCTCAGATTTTTGTTTTGCCGCCGCCACCGACCATTTTTAACCATAATTTGGGAATTATTTTTAAAATTTTTTTGAATTTTCCCTAGGCAGGCAAAAGGAGTAGGCGGCCATGGGCGTGGCTGCATTGACAACTGCTGACAATGACTTCATTTATGTGTGCCAGAACGGCAGGCGCTGACAAGTATCAAAAACGTACAAAAAGGAAAAAAGTATTAACAAAAGGAGAAACAAAAAAGAAATGTAGGAAAAATGACAAGACGAACTCCCTAAAATTCTCTGTTTTGCAGATTAATATTGCACACATATGTGGCTGCTGGTTAGGATCTCAGCTGATGATGGATCGATGGCTTGTGTACTTGTTGAAAAAATTCATAATCGTCATGTGGCCATTGTCTTGGGCCACAATGTGCTGAATGTGTGCAATTACAGATATTCCGGCAAAAGATATCCATGAGATGAGCATGTGATTGCACTTGTAACGCCTTCGGAGTCTGGTTTGATGATTACTCACTCATACAGGATAATAATCCTGATCCTCTGGCTGATCTTGAGGTTTTGGGAAAGAATCAGAGATCTATTTGCAGTTAATCATTCAATTTTTGCCATTAAGGTCTTTGGAAATTATGATAATTATCTTTTAAATACCAAGAGAAAATATGATAATTATCTTTTATCTATAATAGAGGGCTTTGTAATAAGAGAACCTCTTTTGTTATATTTATTCTTTTTGAAAATCTATTAGAAAATACCATAATTCTTAAATATGATACAATTATTCTATGGGTTTACTTTTCATTATTCTAATTTTTCTGGGATATAATCCTTTAGTGGTAAAAATAGGGATTTTTTCTTGGGTTTCAAAATAAGTCACACCCCAGAATAATGAGTTTAAGGAATAATATGTTTTTTTCCCATACAGTTAACCATATTTAATTAATTTAAGAAATACTTTATAATGATGAATGTTTCAGAAATAATTATAAACAATTTATTTGTAAGATTTAATTAAGTGTAAAGTTAATTAATAATTTTCTCAAATACTAAATGCTTAAAATAAAAATAAAACCTACTTTAATCTAACTTCCTTACTTGCTTTCTCCCAATTTCAAGACAAAATACCTCAGTAAGGTACTAGATATCTTTAATTCATGAAAATTTCTTGAAATTCAAAGACCCCTTGCTCTTTCCCATGCCTCCTAAGGAGAAATTCTATTTCTTCCGACCCAAGTCATCACACCTCACTCCACAGACTGTGTGGAGATTCCCACTACATTGATCTGAATACCTCTTCCCAGAAGATCAACTTTCCGTGGCAACCCCCTCACCAAAACTGCAGCGAGGACATGAGGCAATTGCAAATTGACATGGACCATTTGCCGATCTTGGGATCTTCAAGTTTTCCCGGGGGTGAAAATATACTATATATGCACCCATGTCACATAAATAAAATTTGTATATGCGATTAAATTTTGGAAATTCGAATCGTAATGCACATCTCCCAAGGTGAGAGTTGTGAGGAGGAAGAGGCGCTGCTGTCAGTCACCCAAAAAGGACTCGCAGACAGTTCGTCGATCGCTGAACCCTCCTTCCTCCTTCCTCCTTGCGCCTTGTGAACATTTTCCTGGGGCTGGGGTAGGATGATAGACAAAATCTTGTCATAACTTTGATGTTGTTAGTAAAACAATGCAATTGGCTGGCAAGACTTGCTCCCCTGCTTTTTTCCTGCTGTCCTTGGCTGGGCTTCCCTGGCCCTTCCTGTTGTTCCAGGACCTAACATCCCGTCTGGGAATGGAAATGGTGCGAAATGGGTGCAGCTGCCGCTTTCTTTGCCTTCTGATTACGCAACCATCGATGCCATCTAATGTACTGTGAGAGACAGTGAAAAATCACTGGACCAGGATCTCTTATCCCCGCTAAGATGATGATGATGATTCCTTGTCATGTTGTCATGGGGAATTTGTCAAAAGTCCAAGGTTTTCCAAGAACCGCTGCGCATTAGGCAAACGCCAAGATGATCTAGAGTGGACCCAACCAGCCGCGCCAAAAGCGAACCCTCCCTCATCCCATATATCCCGGATCTGGTCAGGCCGAAAGGGTTGAGTTTCGGGTTTTTGTAACGCGATAAGATCGACGCTCAATCCCGGGGCAATGAATGTTATCCCTAAGAACGTTAATCAATTAATTACACGCTGTGAGAAGAAAGGATTCGCCAAGGGTTGCCGTTGCTATCCGTTTCTTGATTTATTTCCGACATTTCCCCAGGCTATCTATAGAAATTGGACTGGCACTGGGGAAATTAGCTCTTGACCAGTGGTCAGTTCGTGGGCCAGTCGCGTGTCTGATATTAATATACAAATAAAATATTGACCATCATCATCATCATCATCAAAGGGGTGAGCAATAGATCATAGAAGGGGGTTTGTTGTTTTAGCTAGGGATTCCGGAAGTCAAGGAATTAAAATCATATGGAGATGTTGAATTTTAAATTAAGCATAACCAGAAAATGGATTTTAAGAGATTTTGAGGAAAGAGTAGATTACTTTTCAGAATTTATTATAAAGATAAAGAATTTCAGAGTTTTAATAACAAATTGTGAACTAAATTCATTTTGTGATAAAATGAAACTTAATTCATAAAGCCCATGACTAAATTCTCTTGAAATACACCCATTAATTACCATAAATTCCCTTAAAAGACCCATGATTTTATCATCCGGACGATAACACACATGTATAGATTGCATCATTCTCTCCCTTCTCCATCTCCCTCAAGGCTAATCATAATTTATACAAATCTCTTATCTCGCCGCTTGGCGACAAGCTATATTTGGAAACCCCTATATGTACAATATATCTGGGACACATACACGCATTTCAAGGATTTGCGCGCCAAAAAGCCGAAGACCACTTGAGAAGTCAGACCGATCGTAAAAAACCGAAAGAAGGACTGATCTGAGATCCCACAAATGTGCCTGCTGTGTGGGAACCAAATTGCTCGGATTGCAGTGGCATAAGAAAAACAATATATATTTTTGCACTGCCTGCACTGTACTCTGACGGGACAAAAGGACACGTTGACGGACGGCAAGGAGATCAGGGAACTGTTTCTATTACAATGAATAGTAGCACTTGTTTTAGTTGTGTGCCTTGTTGCCTACACATTGTGACCCAAATTGCTTTTTGGCGAAGAAACAAAACAGTGCAGAAAACCTAGACATGTGCCGGGAAGAGAGTCCTGTGCTATCCTGGCCTGGCCTAGATGAAATGAGCAACCACTTGACCGTTAGGACAAAGGAACGGCCGCAGCTACTATTCAAATTATAGAGAAAATTGCCAGTAAAACACAAACTAATTGTGTTTGCCAATATGGTAGTTCCAGGGGGTGCCATGGGAAAAATCTGGATCGCATTGGAGTTACCATGGGAATCTCAAGTGGCCCTCAGCGTGTGCTCTTTGATGGGGTCTCGTTCTCAATGCCTCGACTGGCTGCAATCTGGCACGCAGATGATGATGTTGATCCTATACCGAACCTATTTCGAATTCAAATCTAATCTCTGAACACACTGTGAACTGAAAATGGCCTGGAAACCCCGATATGGGGGCGACAGGCATATCAAAATCGAATTGAATTGCGCGAAACTCATAAAAATATTTAAATAAACATAAATGTGGGGGTTTTTTCTAAGGAGATCGAAGAGGGAAATACTCTAGGTTGTAGTTTATTATACCAATATTTTTTCATTAATAAATGATAATAATATAAAGGCCTAAAGAATATTTTACATCTTAATGAGATCCCTTATAATACAGTTTGGGACCCTTTATAAGCTGATATTTATTACTATTTAATGTAAATGTTGATATATTATTTATTAACAATACACAGATTTATTTAACTCCTTATATCAAGTCTAGCACTCTCTTAAAGGGCATTCGACTCCACATGCCATATCTAAGCGTGTCAAGAACATTGTTCGCCTATTAGAGAGCGAACCGACATAATGTTGATCTACATATGGAATACGGAACACCCCGCCTGGCCCCCCTTAAGAAAATAAAACAAACTTTTGTTGTTCCGTTGCTATAAGTTGAGATAGAGAGAGAGGAACAAAGAGTAGTCACTGAGGGAATATAACGTTGATTAGTACTTCCTGAGGCTGCTGTATAGTCCAGATACCAGTGCCATATCATTCTTCAACAATGCCATAAAAAAGAAATAAAAAACAACATTTGCATAGAGCTCAGTCAAACAAACAAACAAACAAACAAATGAGCTGCAACAGAGTTGGAGACTTGGGGTGCCAAGAGAGGGAGAGAGGAGCTTGAACCCAGCTTATCGGGGTACCAGTCCCCAAATGGGAGAATTTCCTTAACAGCAGAGGTCTTTTTTTTCAAACTCAACCATATCCCCTGAGAGTACCAGAAATGAAGATTGGGTTCCAGGTATAATTTAGTTCTTTACTGATATTTTAAAATTAGATTACATGATTTGGTATGCTTAAAAATCTCCGAATAAAAATAGGGAATTAAAATGCTATTTTGTACATTTTTCTTCCTTATCCCAAGGATCTCAGTGAGTTCCTAACTATGTATGATCTTTACAAAGATGAATAAACTTCAGTGGAAGGTAACTTCCTGTATCCCCCGTATGATTCCTGTATCACCCAGATCCCCTCTCTTACAAATTTGAGTGGACAATTTATTTTCCCCCTTTTCCACACAGCTTTCCCGCACAATTTAAACTCTGAACCCGGCAATAATTGATTCTGTCCCAAAAAGAGAGAGCTTCATTTACGGCGGACCGTGGGTATATAGTATATATGAGTGTGCGTGCTCTAACATCGAAATGAATTGCTTATTTTGACATTTATTAAAGCTTTAAATAAAATTTATGCAGAGAATCAATTAGTGGAGGCAAAAGACCACAAAGGGGAGACGCGAAGTGGGGGGAGTTGGGGGTCAAAGTAACGAAGATACAATATTTCTCACAATCGGTTTTGTAGAAAACCAACGCGAGGAGAGAAGGCAAAAAGACAGCCAGAGTGCAAGAAATCACAGCGAAGAAGGCAGCGAAAGGTAAACAGAAGACAGATCGAATACGAACCTCGCCCCCTCTCTGTCTGGCCCAAACGAGTCCTGCACGCACACAAGGATACGGTTTTTGGCGCAAAAAATCTACGGCTATTCCTGCTTTGCACTCTCTTTCGGTGGCCCTGCTCTTCACCTACTTCTTCTCCGCCTGCGATGCACTTCTCACTCTCTCACTGCTGCTCCTTGAGAAATCTCAGCGCCGTGCCTCCTGCCTCCTGCCCCCACCCCCTCGCTCGTACTCTCTCCCTCTGTGGCTCTGCTCGTGTTAAGGAATTTGCGCGCGCACGTTGCTCCTGCTCCTTCGTCGCCTTGTCCCCTCTCTACACACACAGACGCATGCGCTCAGCAGGACTAATGCGGTTCCTTGGCTGTTCATATCCTTCGGTCAGCTGATCGAACATATGTACTGCGGCTGTGGTGGCCAGAGAGAGGGCCTCGGGAACCGCTATCCTTGTCTAACTGTTATTTTTTGTTTTTGGTTTCCTTATTTGTTCTAATCAGTATCTTTTTCGTGTCCTGCTCTGCTCCGCTCATCTCTTCACACCTTATGTACTACGTGATTTCCCCTTATCCTTATTCTTTTTCTTCCTTCCCCGCTACCCCTGAGCATTTGGTTTGTGGGGGAAGGAGTATGGGTGACATTGGAAATAATTAATAATTATTGATTAAATCAAGTTTTTATACAGAAAAGGGGGAGCTAATACCACAGAGATACAAAATAAAATAAAATAGAGAAAATTAAATAAGACACTTACCCGATATTTAATTGATTTTTGTAGAGATTGGATAGGTTTTCACTTGATCTCGTTTTCAGGATAATCTGAAATAATAAATAGTTCTTAGTAATGGTATTTAAAAGCACGCACAGTTTTTTCATGTTAGAGATACAAAAAAAAATGGGCAATTACTCACCTAGAGACCACCAATTGCTGGCTCCTCTTTGCGCCTTCTTCTAATTGCATTGCCTTGTCTGCCACAAACACACACACGACCACAAAGCGAGGACCAGGACCGCCCAGTCTTTAACCCTTTTTCCTCCCCATGATCGCCGCCACCCCTTTATCCGTGATTTGCAAAATACGCGCGCGCGCGCAAAAGTATCTCAAACGCTCTTTTTTCGCACACATACCAAAAAGCTCACTTCTTGGAATTTCGATTTACAATTTAGTTCTTCACTTTTTTGTTGTTGATTTTTTTCGCTGCCTTCCCCTTTCCGCTATTGTTGTGCTCCACTCCCATTCACATTGTTGCTGCAATTTCTCTCTCTGCAGCCTATTCATATTCTCGGTTTTTTTAGCTTGGCGCAATCAGGGCTACCCACACACATGTGTTTTCCCACAAACACACACTCGCGGACCGTGGTGTGTGATGTGTTAGTGAGGCTTTTTTGCATACGTTTTTAACTCTTTTCGCCTTTGCCCTTTTCCCGTCCTCGTCGGAAATTCTGGAGACTGCGATAAATAACACGGTGGAATCTGAAATAATTCCAAAAAATATAATTGCAGATAAAGCAATTCGAATCAATAAAACATAAAATGAGATGGTGACATTTTCATGATTTATTAATGGTTTCGAGGGAATATTAAGTACTTGAAATTAATATAAAACTGATTTCATTTTATCAGGACTTCAAATATTAAAATTAAAAAATTGAAATATGAATGAGACTTCCGGTTCAATTAAACTTTTTTGGATACTACAAATACAAATCATAAGATAAAGTGGCATACCTTGGTATTTCTCCTTGGAACATCATACCTTAACCCGCTGTTGGCCGCACCGCTCGCTATGAATGGGGTTTTTTGGGCTTGAGCTTTTTCTTTCTTTACCCCTATGCGCTTTTTTAACTTGTTCAAAACCACTTTATGATTTCTGCGTCCTTTTTCTTGTTGTTCTTGGCTGGCCCTGCTTGTTGTTTTCCATAAAGAAGATGATCCTCTCATCGGTTCTTCCTGCGGCACAACAAAAAATCCACAACAACAAAAGCTCTCCTCACGAAAAGGAATTCAGCGGAATGAAACCGTAGCTCATTTGGTTGCCTTTGCCGGCAATTATCCCCGAATATCATTCACTATTGGGCAAAGTTTTGAGCGGGAAAGCGAATGATGCTGGGCGTGTGTGCTCGTCGTCTGTGCTTTGTTTGTGTTTGCCGGCACACACAGACTTTACAAAAACACACACTCCACTCCAGCCCATGGGTGTTCGTTCAGGGCAGTAGCCCCTGCCCGGCCCCCTTTGCGAAAAGCCCGCTTATCCTGCAAAGTGACTCCCGCAGGGCTCCTCCGCGCATCTGTAACTCGATTTCTGCTTTAACTTTGCCGCGGATTGCACAAAAGAAAAAACACACACAATGATACAGGCGTTCTCCTATAAGGTTCCAAAATTCCTCTGTGTAATCCAAATTGTCCATGCTGTTCGCTCAAGTTGGTGCCCACTGTAAATGGGGTCTGCGGATCTGGACGAGGCTTTGCTCATTTAACGACATTGGCGTCTACGTCTGCAAAACACAAAGGAGACATGCCTCCCTCTCCCGCCCCTTCGTTCCCTCCTCTTGTTTTTGCTCCACAGCCGATGATCATATGACCACTACCTGCTGATATTCCATGAGGGGGCTGGCGGGGGGCTGCAGGAATGCGTGGATCTCACATTATTACCTGCAAACGACACAATCGATGCCGCCTTGAAATTCTGCTTAAAGATTCGCTCGCGGTCTCATTCCATCCCGCTTCCTTTCGCTTCGCGGCCTCTCGTTCTCTCTGTCCGTCGGCTGGCTCCAACTATTGCGGTGCATTGTAAATCACACACATACAAGCCCGTGTATCTTCGGCTCCACTTCTGGCGGCGCTCGGCTCCACTTCGGCACTGGTTGGCCAGGCGTTGGGGTATAAAAGCTCGCGCGCCAAAATCAGTGGACTCCATTGTGGGGATCGTCGCCAGTCGCCAATGAATCTTGTCCTCCTCTTCTCGGGATACTCGTCTGGCACGCAGGGGAAATGTAGGGGAAGGATATTCGGGGCTACCTGTTGCAGTGAACGCTCCACAGGGCACAGATTCCTTATTTAAAGGCAATTTTCCAATTTTCCTCAACATTGTGTACTGCCTTTAGCACATGGTTCCCCTGATCCGTTATGTGCTCGGTTCTACTTCTCCCTCTCATCATCTCCCGTCTCCCTCAGTATTTCCTGGGAATCAAAGGAACTGAAGAAAAGGCGCCCGCCCTGCAACAACAAAACACTAACTAATTTAGTCGCACTCGCTCTCGCCCATCAGCTGTGCGCTCTTTCCCGCTCGCTCCGCACTCTCCGAGCTGCATTGCTCTCGCGCTCTCTGCGCCGGCGATCGCTTATAAAAGCGGGCCGCACAGACCGAAGAGCACACATTCTCGCTCTCTTCGTTCTCCAGTAAACAGCTCGTCAGCTGCGCTACTTGCCTTTCGGTTCGTTCGGTGACTGGTGCGTGCTAAAAATTGAACAGAAATTGAAAATTTATGAAACATGCTGAAACGGACACATTAAACTGAAACAAACAAAACCGACAAAAATGCAATATTAGCAACAATTAAAATTCTAAAAGGACTAACAGCCAAAAATACCAACGAAAAACCAACTTTAAATGCAGCAAAAGTGAAATAGTGAGACGAAAAAATTGTGTTTTAGCAATTTTTCGTAAAGCAACTAAGAAGACTCGCCAGAGAAATTCAATTTGAAATCAGTTTTTCGAAACTCCAAACACAAAAACCAACCAAAATGTTGTGGGAAACCATCCAGGAAGAAACCAACTGCAGTATGGATTGCAATATCAGGTAATTATCCCGCCCCAAGGATTAAAACCCACTACTTTTTGCATCAGGAATACCAGTTAAAACAGAAAAATACAGAAACACAGGCGAGGAAATAAAAAGTGCAAGTTCAAGAACAACAACAGTAAAGTACAAATCGCTGAACAAAAGTAAGAGTTTTTTTGCACGCTTTTGTGCTTGATTCTTTGCTTCTTTTTTTGGCGCTCAGCTGTTGTTGTTGCTTTTCATTCATTAAACCGGCTTCCGCGAGGCTCCAAAAAACAGCAGCAACAACAACTCGTCAGTCAGTCATTTTTTTATATTTTCCTCTTTTTGTTGGTTCCTTTTTTAAACGAGAGTTCTTTGCGGTTCTTTGTGCCTTTTTTGTATTCACTGCGCTTGCGTGACGTTGTGACGTGTGACCCAAAAGTCGGAGCTGCAAAAGCAGATGCAACGGAAAGTGACGAAGAAAAGGGAATTCCGCTTAGAGTACCGTACATTTTCAAGTGAAAAGGTAGTAGCAGATGTTTGGTGGGGAATTTTTGAGGAGAATTTAGAGAGCCAAAAGAATTTAATTTCAATAAAATAGCGCCTTCTTTCTAATTAAAGTATCAACTAGAGTTTTTGAGGAGCCAATGTCTAAATTTAACAAGAGTTTCAAGTTGAATTTCGGTTGTTGTGTTACAGCAGCAACCCCTCGTGACTCGTATTGTTTTTGTTGTTGTCTTTACACCACCACCAACGCCGCCGCCACCACCAAAAAAAATATTACCACTGCGCCCCGAGCCTGTGCCTGTATTTTTAGCTGGGTTTAATGACCCGCTCGCTCTCCCAGGGGTTTAGGGAAGCAGCCGCCGCTCTCTCTGGAACCGCTGACTAATCCTCCCCTTATTTTCTCTTCTCCTTGCAGCAACTCCAATAGCCACAAGCTGACCGGCACCCGTCGCGCCCGTCGCTCGCTGGAATTGATGGCCATGGATCACCATCAGGAGGAGCTGTCGTTCTACGACGACGATGTGGTGCCACAGGATCAGCAGCGATCGGCGAGTCCCGAGCTGATGGGCCTGCTGTCGCCCGAGGGATCGCCACAGCGCTTCCAGATTGTGCGCAAGCAGCACATTCTGCCAGCTGCCGCTTCGGCCACCTCGCACACACCCGCCCGCAACAGCTTCAGAGTCTTCAACAGCCTGTCCTCCACTTGCTCCATGGAGTCGTCCATGGATGATGAGTATCTGGAAATGTTCGAGCTGGAGTCTCAGAGCCAACAGAACGCCGTTCTTGGATTTCCCAGCGGCCTGAACTCGCTGATCAGCGGTCAGATCAAGGAGCAGCCATCGACCGTTGCCCGGTCACCGGCGGGTCTCTCCATGCGTCGTCCTTCGGTGCGCCGCTGTCTCAGCATGACTGAGAGCAACACTGCCACACCACCCGCCCATCTACAGCCACCAAAGACGCCAGAGACTGCTGCCCGCGACTGCTTCAAGCGCCCGGATCCCCCGGCATCCGCCACCTGCTCGCCCATTCAGAGCAAGCGTCATCGCTGCGCCACCGAGAAGGAGAACTGCCCAGCACCGCCCGCTCAGATCCTGCCCAGCAGCAACCCCCCGCCGCTGAGGAAGTGCATGTCGCTGAACGATGCCGAGATCATGTCCGCCTTGGCTCGCTCCGAGAACCGCAACGAACCCGAACTGATTGGTGACTTCAGCAAGACCTACGCCCTGCCCTTGATGGAGGGACGTCACCGGGATCTGAAGAGCATCTCCAGCGCAACGGTGGCTCGCCTGCTACAGGGTGAATTTGACGATCAGGTGGCCAGCTATCGGATCATCGACTGCCGGTATCCGTACGAGTTCGAGGGCGGTCACATCGCCGGCGCCAAGAACCTGTACACCACCGACCAAATCCTCGAGGAGTTTCTCTCCGTCCAACAGACTGAGCTGCAGCAGCAGCAGAACATTGAGTCGGGCCACAAGCGCAACATCATCATCTTCCACTGCGAATTCTCGTCGGAGCGTGGCCCGAAAATGTCGCGCTTCCTGCGCAACTTGGATCGCGAGCGGAATACCAATGCCTATCCGGCCCTCCACTACCCGGAGATCTACCTGCTCCACAATGGCTACAAAGAGTTCTTCGAGTCGCATGTGGATCTCTGCCAGCCCCATGCCTACCGCACCATGCTGGATCCCGCCTACAACGAGGCCTACCGTCACTTCCGTGCCAAGTCCAAGTCGTGGAATGGCGATGGCCTGGGCGGAGCCACGGGGCGTCTCAAGAAGTCGCGGTCCAGGCTGATGCTGTAAGGGAGTCCCTGGGGGATTTGGTGGGGTGTTATCGTATTGTATATAACTCTAGACGCTTAGTTGTATTTATTTTCCGCGAGCAATGCATTTTTTAAGTTGGTTTTTTGTTGATTTTCATTTGTTAAAAATCGTTATCATACACACACACACACACTCATAATCTGGCAACAACCACACACATGACACTCGAGAGAATTTCATTTAGTTTTTATTTGTTTTTAATGTATGGAAATTCGGCTTTAGTTCAATTTATTTCTTAGCACTTTTAGTTCAAATTTTAAAACGAGAAAATGTGCATTATAATCTAAACGAAATCGAAATCTTTATAAAATTAAGAGCTATAATATGTTTACTACAGACAGACTCCTTGATCATTTCACTTAGATGATAAGCAGGATATACAGAAAATGGCTACAAAATATCGCACAACAAACACACAAATTCATTCTATTTTTTTTAAGGAAATTACTTAAGAGTTGCAAGAGTTAAAAACTTCTAGCTAGGTACCAATTTTTACGCTTATTATTTGTTTATTTTTTATGTAATCCGTAAACAAAAAATTCTAAACTAAAACAAAAACAAAAACACAAAAAAAAAACAAATCTTTTACTATGTAATGATTTATTATTATTTAAGCAAAGCTTATTTTTGCATCAAAAAGAAAAGGCAATATTATTGAACAAAGAAACCATAAATTTTAAAATATAAATAATTAATACAGAACTGAAACACACTGGCTTTTACTTACTTATCTTTTTCAGTGGAAAAAAGCCTTAAAAGAGCGGGAAATGTATACTTGATATTCTTGGAATTTTCCCTCTTTGAATTTGGCGCGGAAAATCGATAGTTTCGATAATTCCAGCAAAAACGTTGCTTGCACTGGTACACGCTAGAAGGCGCTGCTGTAGTAAGAAAGATTATTCTCTTTCCTTGATTTACGCTAGAGGGCGCTGCAGCAGTTATAGTGTGGTGGAATTGGTGAATTTAAATTTGAAAATTTTGGTGATTAAATTAAGATACATTTTAGTGCATTTACTAACTTATTTAATAACTTTTTCTGACAAATATTTATAAATTTAGTTATTTTTGATTACTAGATATAAACAAAATGCTAATTCAAAGTTTGAAATTTAAACCTGACTGAGAAATCAGTAAATAAATCAATCCTTAATAAAATTAAGCATTTTAACATACCTAATTTAAACAGTGTACATATTCTCGTAAGTTTTCTTACATTCAAAGCATCAAAACTTTCCCTCTAAGTCCAGCATATCTTTGAAATAGGAGCCTTATAATCCAACCTTTTCTTCTCTTTTTGTTAATCAGTTTACGCGTAAGAAGATTAGTTTTTTGTTATTGTTTATATTCGATTACACTTTGGCTTTCACTTCCCCTCCTTCCCTAAAACTATTAGAGCAGAGCACTTAATCCCAAAAAAAATAACAAAGTTCGGATAAGAGCCAAGAGTGCGCGGTTTGCGGCAATTAGCCAAAACGGCAGAGCGAGTCCCTTGTCATGAATTATATATATATACTTTCATGCCAAGTTAACCCATGGAATGCTGTCTAAAAATCTTAAAAAAATTAATTATTAATTATATACATATAAATATATTTCAAATATTTAAATTTTATATATATTTATATTTTTTTAAAGCAATTTAAATGCTTTTCTTATAAAGTTTGTCTTTACAATCAACAGTGCTTTCCAAAATAATAATAAAATATTTGCCTTATAAGGGAAATTTTACTTTTTATTTGGGAATTAAAGATTCTTACCAAATAAACATAATTATAATGATTAAAAGTAGTGAAAGTTAATAGCCAATCTTATATGTATATTCGTATATTTAAAACCGTAACAGAAAAATCACTTAACAAAAAGTGATAATAAAACATTTCATTTCTGAAATCCAGTACCGATTCCTTTTCTTCTTTCCCAAGTGTTAATTAAATTCCATAGAATTGAGCACCTTATTTTTAAAGCTCCCTCAAGTTGGCGCCATCAAAAACATAAAAATACCCAAAGGGTTAACCCCCAAGTGCCCCCTGTGTGCAAGCCAGCATGCTGTGTGCTGTGTGTCTGTCTGCACAATCGGTTTGTTTTGGTTAGCTTTTTGCCCCTTTTTTTGCCTTCTTTTCCGACCGTGTTTGTGTTTTCGTATCCTCTTATCTCTGGAGCAGCCGCCATGGGGGGTCGCCTCAAGAAAAAAAGGAGGTTTTGGGTTGTTTTTTTTGGGTGGTGAACTCTAGGGTCGAGTGTGGCTCAAGTAGCTGCTGGCATACGAGATAGAAAGAAATGGGTTAATCAGCGCAATTAAGGTCAAAAACACGTAGTGACATCTACCGCTGTATGCGTGTGTGTGTGTGTGCAGTGTGAATCAAAATTGCGCATACGCCGGGTAAGCCCTGCCATTATTTCATTGCAATCTCCCGCCGTGTGTCTGTGTCTAAGTGTGTGTATGGGTCACACATGTGCTATTTTTTATACCCTTTTAAAGGTTACTATAAATAAGGGATGACAGAAATTGTCAATATGTGGATACTGGAGCGATATTTGAGCGATATCCATATTTTTAAAATGAAATAGCATTTTTCGATAATATCAATATTCTTAAAAATCAAAATTATTTTGAATTATCGATATTATCGATATTTAATAACATTTTTCGATAATATCTATATTTTAAAGTAAAAATCATTTGCATATTTTAAATGTCGATATATCTAAGATAAAAATGTTATTGATAAGATATTATATCTGACTTTTTTATCCTTTATATGCACACATATCCATTTCAGCTTTCATAACCCTGAGGTCGCAGCCAAGGCATCCCTGCTTTACAATATTTTTTAGATTTCAAGGGTATCAAAGTGTCTTATAGCTTTGTCTAGCTTCCTTCTTTGTTTTCCCTTTTCTACTTTTTATTTTTACGCTGCTCTCTGCAAGCAAAAAATAAAAAATAAATAAAAAAAGATTCTACCTTTTCGCTGCGCCGACGCCAAAGCTGCGATTCGGTCTCTAAGCCGTTGACGTTTCACTGGGGAGCTCTTCTCCCCGCCGAGTGGAACTCTGCGTGTGTGGGTGTGTGCGTGAGGTGGCGGGGCTATAAGACGAAAGCGCGGCGCTCAGGAAACTTCAGATTCGCGTCGACCGTCGAACAGGTCGCACACTCGGTCCTCGTTTTGTCTAGTTCTCCAGCGTTTGGATTTTGTGGCGCCTTAAACGGTTCGTTGTTAGAATTTTTTGTGTGTCAAGCACCTCGAGTGCAGCAGCAGATTGACAAAAAAAACCCAAAAAAAATAATTGGAATAACCCCGAAATCACGAGACAAAACGCACCAAAAAAAATGTTTAAAGTGATTACCCAAAGTGTGCTAAGAATACAAAACAAGTTTAAAGTGCTGATTTTCGGTGCTTTAATTATCATGCTGCAGAACAGCTGAAAACAACAATAAATAATTAGATATTTGACAAAAGAAATTAAAAATAAGAAGCAAAAGAAAGCCAGTTTTAGCTGAAAAAAATCTAAACTGACTTAAAAAATATTAAATTAATCAAAAGAAATTAATAAATCATATGAATACAAACATATAAATAAAACACTAAGAAATAAACAAATTAGATTATCAAGGAAAATAAAATTAATAGCAAATAATACAAAGAATTCCATTAAAAAAAAGTTTAATTAGAAGCAACATATGTCCTCCAAAATTCTTTGTGGTATCTAAAATGAATAGATTCCTTTAAAGAACATTTTTGAGCCACCAATTAAAACTTATTACAGATAACCCTTTGTAGAAACTAAGAAAAATCGCTTTATTGTTAAGACTTTTATTTTAAATAGTTTGTTTTTAAAGGTAATTATAGTAAACTATAAAAAACCGGCTAGCATTTTCAAATGCTGGCAAATCAATTAGCGGAGAACCCATCTAGTTTACAAATGCGGTCAAATTAATAGCAGTAAAGTTTTCTGCTCATAATATTAAATAATAAAAATATGAATAATACATAACAACTTTAATAATAAAATTAAACATAAAATTCAAAAGAGCATTCTTAACATTTATATATATTATTATAAAATTTAATAGAACTTTCTTATCATTTATTTAAGTATGTAATTACAGAAATTTTTTTTAATCAAGTCACTGGTTTATCCTTGTTTAACTTAAATAAATGTATTGTTTAATAAATAAAATAAAATGTTTAAATAAATGGGAATATTTTATTCCTTAATCAGTGAAACTGCTCCTATTTCCCCAGCCATTGTAAGGTGTTAAAAGCAATCTATAGTTCAATTGATAAGTCAATGTCAAGTCCAGCACGTGTTTCACAATTGCGGCAAGGGAAGTACCACGTAAAAGTTATTGACTAAGGTTAATTAAATAACAGTGAGTAGGTTAAATATTTAGTATATTTTATAGTTCTTGTTATGGAGAATTTGTTTTTAGAAAAGTTAGTATTAAGAGAAAGTTTTCTTAACAGTTTCCAAATACTTATTTATCAATTTATTAACAAAAATATATTATCAAGTTTTGAATTAACTTTTTGATGACAACTTTTTACACAATTAAAAGAACGGCTTTAATTTCCGAATTAAAAATTATATTAAATAAAAATGAATATTACTATTTGTAAATCATTTATAAGTAGGTGTGATTATAGGTGAAATCCTCCAGAATAGTTAATGTTTGTTAACCCAAATCAATACATTATCTTCATGCCTATATGCTAATCACTCAGGTTCATTGACCCGCAGTCGCATTTACATGTATTAATTTATATACATATGTATATGCACTCAAAGAACATGGAAAGCCCAAGCCAAAAAAAAAAAACTAAAACAACTTTTGCATAATTAAGAATGACAGAAGGAAGGAGAGGTGCGCAGAGAAAATAAACTAGCTGGGCGTTGCAATCTGGTTTATCCAGTATATATAGAAATATGTATGCAAGTTTGCTTTATCTTTTGTTCTTGGGAAAGGAGACTTGGTCTAGGAACTGGAGAAAAGGAAGATGACAGTAAAAGAAGCCACATTTTAATAGTTTCGAAGCCTTTCAAAGGGCAAAGAAGTGTATAGAAAATGAAAATGAAATTAATTTAAATCCTAGAAACCCTTAAAAATTCAATTTAAATTATAAATTTACTCTTTACAGAGCAGTTATTGCTATTAATTAAAAGCCAGACAAGCAAAACATAAATTAAAAGCTAAACTAAATAAATCATTTTTGAGAAAAACACAAAAGGCAGGGAACTGTTAAGTGTTGATTTATGATTGACAGTTCAGAGATTTATTAAACAAGTTTACAACTATAAAAACAAACAAATTAAATTCTAAATAATAGTGTTGAATGATTTACAAACTGAAATATAATTTATAACTTGCTGTAAAAAATTAATTCAGAGAATAACTCAGTTAAAATAAATAGAAAACAGAAATGCCTTATTAAGTGATTATTTTTATTTTTTATTGATATATTATAGCGACATTATTATCACTTATTATTCTGAAATTAATTTGTATTGCACACTGTATTTTATCTTAAAATATTAGCCACTAAGCCCACTGTGCTTAGGATACTGTAGCTGTAAATAATCAAAGAACAAGGAAAAGGCAAATCAAACAAAATAAAAAGTACACCAAAATCAGTATTAAATTGTAATCTCAAGTGAACTTATGCAGATTTAATTAGAATTTAAGTTTATTAATATTTATTTTATTAAAAAGGAGTTAGAGACCTTCAAAACTACCCTTTCAGTGATCTCGTTTTATTTATTTAAAATCATTTAATCAAAGTCTTGAAAATGAACTAAAAAGGTATATAACTTACAATTTTCAATAGTAAATAAATAAATCTCTCATTTAAAAACAGTTTATAAATATAAATTAAATACAAGTCAGGTAAACCACGTAGACTCCACATAATGTGAGGAGGAGTGGAGTCTCCTCTTTGGGTTTCATTGGCCCAGACCTTAATACGTGCTCGGCATTTCGAGTTGAAAAAAACTAAACAATGGCAAAGAAAACATAAAAACAATTTGCATTAATTGAAAATAAAGAAAACAGTGGCAAAGTAAACATAATAAATAAAAACAATTTGCATTAATTTGAAGTAAATCAGCGAAACCGCAAAAAGTACAGTAAAAAGTGTGATTTTATGCAAACAGTAAATGCGGGTTAAGAATGACGGCTAAGAAAAATGTATTATAACTAATACATATATTAATATATATAAATAAAAATAAAATATAAATGTGGATAATATATTTTCAAGATATTAAAATCATTAAATAAAATACAACTTAAATATAAAATAAAATATTTAATAAATTCCCTATTCTTGTCCAGTGTCCCTGCTAAGTGGTGTCCACTGTACACGATTTGCCAAAGTGATTTAGTTAATTGCTTCGGTTTGCTGCGCTTGAACACCCCTCAAAAAACAACTTAACTTAATTTCCACTTCCCTCTTCCCCAGAATCCCCCATGAAGTGGTTTCTCTTGTTCGTGGTGGCCCTTGGCCTGGGCCTAGCCGCGGCCTCCACCGATTCCCAGTCGGATTCCGACGAATCATCCGAGTCTGGAATCCAGTTCGAATCCGGCTATAACTACTACCGCCTGCCCACGTCGTTGCGTCCGCAAAAGTATCACCTGCGCGTTTTCACTCAGCTGGAGAATCCCGAGGATCTTCGGTTTACCGGCAGCGTGAAGATCCTCATCGAGGCCCTGGAGAACTCTAAGAACATAACGCTGCACTCCAAGAATCTGACCATCGACGAGTCCAGGATCACTCTGAGTCATGTCAGCGGTGGTGATAAGAAGGATAACTGTGTGTCCTCCACGTCGGTGAATCCCAGCCATGACTTTTACATCCTCAACACTTGTCAGGAGCTGATTGCCGGGAATGTGTACGAGCTGTTCCTGCCCTTTGCCGCCGATTTGAATCGACAGCTGGAGGGTTACTATCGCAGCTCCTACAAGGACCCGGTGGCCAACAAAACCAAGTGGGTTTTGGGTTTAGTAATTTGTGTAGAAAGTCACCAGACTAATTTGTTATTTACTTCTTAAAGATGGATCTCAGTCACCCAGTTTGAGCCTGCTTCAGCTCGCCTGGCCTTTCCCTGCTTCGATGAGCCCGACTTCAAGGCGCCCTTTGTGGTCACCTTGGGTTACCACAAAAAGTACACGGGTCTCAGCAACATGCCAGTGAAGGAGACAAAGCCACAGTGGGTTTTCTAGACTTATAAATAAGTTTCCTTACTGAAAAACCCTCCTCCCTTGCAGTGAATCCCTTCAGGATTATGTGTGGACTGAATTCCAGGAGTCAGTGCCCATGTCTACTTACCTCATTGCCTACTCCGTCAATGACTTTGCTCACAAACCCTCTACTCTGCCCAATGGAGCTCTCTTCCGCACCTGGGCCCGTCCCAATGCCATCGATCAGTGTGATTATGCCGCAGAGTTTGGACCCAAAGTCCTCCAATATTACGAAGAGTTCTTTGGCATCAAGTTCCCGCTGCCCAAGATTGACCAGATTGCCATTCCTGACTTTAGTGCCGGAGCCATGGAGAACTGGGGTCTGGTGACCTACAGGGAAATTGCTTTGCTCTACTCGGCGGCACACTCCTCGCTGGCGGACAAGCAGCGCGTGGCCAGTGTGGTGGCCCATGAGTTGGCCCACCAGTGGTTCGGCAATCTGGTGACCATGAAGTGGTGGACGGATCTGTGGCTCAACGAGGGATTTGCCACTTATGTGGCTAGTTTGGGAGTGGAGAACATCAACCCAGAGTGGCGGGCCATGGAGCAAGAGTCGCTGTCAAATCTGCTGACCATTTTCCGCAGAGACGCCTTGGAGAGCAGCCATCCCATCTCGCGACCCATTCAGATGGTGTCGGAGATCTCCGAGAGCTTTGATCAGATTTCTTACCAGAAGGGTTCCACGGTGCTGCGCATGATGCATCTCTTCTTGGGCGAGGAGTCTTTCCGCTCCGGCCTGCAGTCGTATTTGCAAAAGTACTCCTACAAGAATGCAGAGCAGGACAACCTCTGGGAGTCGCTGACCCAGGCGGCGCACAAGTATCGCGCCTTGCCCAAGAGCTATGACATTAAGAGCATCATGGACTCGTGGACACTGCAAACGGGGTGAGTCTGGGGGTTATTTTTATTCTTTTAAGACTTTACTAGAGTTGTATCCTTTTCCTCTAGCTACCCCGTGATCAATGTGACCCGCGACTACTCTGCCAAGACAGCCAAGCTGAGCCAGCAGCGTTATCTCCTCAACACGGAGATCGCCCGTGCCCATCGCGGAGGCTGCTGGTGGGTGCCTCTAAGCTACACCACCCAGGCCGAGCAGGACTTCAACAATACGGCGCCCAAGGCCTGGATGGAGTGCGGCAAGGAGGGCCAGAGTCTGCCCAAGACCATCAAGGACCTGCCAGGAGCCGACCAGTGGGTGATCTTCAACACCCAGCTGTCGACGCTGTACAAGGTGAACTACGATGCCCAAAACTGGAAGCTCCTCATAGAGACCCTGACCGGCGGCGACTTCGAGCGCATCCATGTGATCAACCGGGCGCAGCTGATCGATGATGCCCTGTACCTGGCCTGGACCGGGGAGCAGGACTACGAGATTGCCATGCGGCTGATCGAGTACCTGCAGCGGGAGAGGGAGTATCTCCCTTGGAAGTCGGCCTTTGAGAATCTGAAGCGCGTGGGCCGCATTGTCCGACAGACGCCCGACTTTGAGTTCTTTAAGGTAAGCTCTGGGTTTTTTGGTATCCGTATCTGAGGGATTTATCTGTGCCCTGGCGTAACCCCATTCTCCATTTGTATTTCGAAACGAAAAACTTTCAAAATTGCTCACACCTAACATCCACTCGTAAACACTCGCGAACGAAAAGTTGTTCTTTGTCGTAAGTCTGAGATTAAAATCTTTATAGAGTCCACAAAAATATATTTTATTGATCAAATAATAGTAACAAATATTTCCCCGTTCGAACCCCGAAAACAGCGCTACATGAAGAAGCTTATTGCGCCGATCTACGAGCACCTGAACGGCATCAACGACACCTTCAGCTCCATTCAGCAGCAGGATCAGGTCCTGCTCAAGACCATGGTGGTGAACTGGGCGTGTCAGTACCAAGTGGATGACTGTGTGCCACGGGCAGTGGAGTACTACCGCAAGTGGCAGGCGGAGCCGAATCCCGACGAGAAGAATCCGGTGCCCATCAATGTGCGCAGCACTGTTTATTGCACCGCCATCAGGCACGGATCGGATGCCGACTGGGAGTTCTTATGGACGCGGTACAAGAAGTCCAATGTGGCCGCCGAGAAGAGGACCATCCTGACCGCTTTGGGTTGCTCACGAGAGGTCTGGGTGCTGCAGCGCTACCTGGAGCTGACCTTCGACCCCAAGGAGGCCATACGCAAGCAGGACTCGATGTGGGCCTTCCAGGCGGTGGCCTTCAACGAGGTGGGCTTCCTGCTGGCCAAGAAGTACTTTATGGACAACGTGGAGTTTATCTACAAGTTGTGAGTATTTATTTGTTAATAAATTTCTTAATTTTGGTTTGTTTTGTTCATTCTGTTCAGTCTGTCTTCTGTTCATTCTGTTCAATCTCTCCACCCTGTTCATTATTCCTTACTGACATCTTCTTCTTATCTCCTCTTTTTTCAGCTACCATCCCCTCACCAAGGACATGTCCCGTCTCCTGTCGCCGCTTTCGGAACAGGTCATCACCCAGACCGACTTCAATGAGTTCAAGGACTTTGTGAACAACTCCCGGCAGTCGCTCATGGGCCTGGAGCAGGCCATCCAGCAGAGCCTCGAGATAATGCTCACCAATGTGCAGTGGAAGGAGCGCAACTACCACCAGATGTCCCGCTCTATCCAGCAACTCCTTTAGATTGTCCAGCACTTAGACTCTCATCAGCTCATTTAAAAAAGGAATCTCTCCAAGGAATTTCAGCAGCAGGAATATTATGAATATTTAAAGTCCCTTAAATAAAATATTTAATACACTCTTAGTATTATTCGTCTGTGTCAACAGAAATAATGTTTTATTTTTAAAAAGCTTTTGGAAAAGTATTTAAATTTAAAGAGCTGGTGGGGTAAAGAAAATTCTATCATTGTTTTCCATCAACTATTTGGATCACCCAAGTTTTGAGTTTATTGTTTGGCTGCTAAAGCTTGTAATCTTTCAGTTTTTCTAGCTAGTTTTTATACCTTTCCTCTTTTTGAAATCGAAACGTAAAAGTCTTTACACTTGTTTTTAAAGCTGCATTCGGTCGCCGTCCTCCGGCGAGTTCATTAGTGCTATTTGTTGATTGCGGAAATCGTTTTATTCGGTTTTTTGCTTCCCTTCCAGAAGTGTAAGTGCCAAGAACCCTTAAAAAGGTATGCAAATCAAGTGAAATCCAAGTGAAAGCCCCCATAAACATAAAGCCCGACGTCTGGAATATGTCATAATAATTTGTCAAGGTTCTGGTTCTGGTGAGAACAAATTGTAATTATTGGCTACAGTGAATACTAAAGCAGCAATAAAAAAATAAAGAAATCAACTTCTTAATTTCCGTAGTGAACATTGAACTCTTGATTGGAATTTCAATATAATTCGATTCCTTTGGCTTGTTTATTTACATTTCGAGCAAAACAGGTCATTGTTTGAGTGCTGATTACTCACCGTAAATATATACATTTAGCTTTTTATTAATTACCTAAGTAGAAACAACTCATTTTGTGTTTACAGTTCACAAGTTCAGAGAGATTATGTATTTCGATTGGCTTGAAAATGATAAGGATTTTTAATGATTTTGTAGTAAATGAAAACTTTACTTCCTGATTTCCTATTTTTTTTTTTTATACAACATTTATCCTTTAGGCAATATCTACTGTGAATAATTTATTGAACTAATTCAGTTAATTTTAAATGTTTACTTAAAGTATAGAGTTTTTCCCATTCCTCTTCAGAGTCTTCCATGAAGTGGCTTATATTTTTTGTGGCATCCCTTGGACTGGGGCTGGCCTCCTCCAGCTATGACCACTACCGCCTACCTACCGCTATTCGGCCCCAGAAGTATCACCTGAGCATCCTCACTCATTTAGATGGTCCCAAGGCCCTTACGTTCTCCGGGACTGTGAAAATCCTTCTTGAAATCCTGGAAAACACGAATAACATAACGCTCCACTCCAAGGGCCTAACCATTGATGAGTCGCAGACAATTCTCACCGAGCTCAACGGCGAGGAAAAGCAGGATATCTGTGTGTCCTCCACGGAGGTGAATCCCACCCACGACTATTATATACTGAATACGTGTCAAGAATTGGTGCTCGAGAATTACTATGAGCTGACTCTTTCGTTTTCCGCCGAAGTAAATCGAAAGTTGGTCGGTTACTATCGCAGTTCGTACCCCGATCCCGAGGCTAATGAGACGAGGTGACAAACTGGCCACGGAACAGAAAATTATACGGCTAGCTGACGTTTTCGTGTTGTTTTCGTTTTAGATGGATCACCATGACGCAGTTTGAGCCAGCTTCAGCACGCTTGGCCTTTCCCTGCTTCGACGAACCCAGCTACAAGGCCTCCTTCCTGGTGACTTTGGGACACCACCAAAAATACACAAGTCTCAGCAATATGCCGGTGAAGGAATCGCAACCCCAGTAGGTTATTCAGCTTTTAAATATTTTTTTTACTAAACATCCCTCTTCCCTTGCAGTGAATTGATCCTAAACTACGTGTGGACCGAATTCCAGGAATCAGTGCCCATGTCCACTTACCTGGTGGCCTATTCCATTAATGATTTCTACTACAAACCCTCAATCCTACCCAATGGAGTTCACTTCCGCACTTGGGCCCGACCCAATGCCATCGATCAGTGTGATTATGCGGCAGAGTTTGGACCCAAGGTGCTCCAATACTACGAAGAGTTATTTGGGATTAGGTTCCCGCTTCCGAAAATCGACCAGATCGCCATGCCCGACTTCGAGAGCGGTGCCATGGAGAACTGGGGACTGGTCACCTACCGGGAGACCAATCTCCTGTACTCCAACAGTTCCTCCTCGCTGGATGCCAAAGAACTCGTGGCCAGTGTGGTGGCCCATGAGTTGGCCCATCAGTGGTTCGGCAACTTGGTCACCATGAAATGGTGGACGGATCTGTGGCTTAACGAGGGATTCGCCACCTATTTGGCCACCATGAGCGTGCACCACATCAACCCGGAGGGAGGCATCAAGGAGAGACAATCGGTGGGAGACATATGGGAGACTTTCCGTCAGGATTCTTTGGAGACCAGTAACCCCATCTCCAGGCCGATTCAAATGGCATCGCAGATCGTGCAGAGCTTTAATGTGATCTCCTACAAAAAGGGATCCTCGGTGATACGGATGATGCACTTGTTCCTGGGAGACGAGGCCTTCCGCGCCGGTCTGAAGACCTACCTTGAGATGTTTGAGTATTCGAATGCAGAGCAGGACAACCTCTGGGAGACGCTCACCCAGGCGGCACACGAGAGTGGCGCTTTGCCTAGAAACTTCAGTGTCAAGACCATCATGGACACCTGGACTCTGCAAACGGGGTAAGGTGGGTGCTTGGTTAGGAATTTTAATGAATAACTAGTGCTCTCACAGCTACCCCGTGGTCAACGTCATCCGTAACTATGCAGAAGGCAATGCGGAGCTCACCCAGGAGCGCTACCTCCGCAACTCCGAGGTACCGCGTTCCAAATATAAATCCTGCTGGTGGGTGCCCCTGAGCTACACCACACAGTCTGAGCTGGACTTCAACAACATGTCGCCCAGGGACTGGTTAGAGTGCAGCAAGGAAGGCCTGAGCCAGCCCAAGAAGATCGAGAACCTGCCGAGAGCCGACCAGTGGGTGATCTTGAACACCCAGGTGGCGACGCCCTGCAAGATCAACTACGATGCCCAGAACTGGAAGCTGCTCATCAACACTTTGACCACCGGTCGTTACGAGAGCATCCACTTAATCAATCGGGCCCAGCTAATCAACGATGTCCTGAGCTTCGCCTGGACAGGAGATCAGGACTACGAGACCGCACTGAAAGTGGTGGCGTACCTTCCCCGGGAGCGGGAGTTGCTACCTTGGAAAGCGGCTTTCAGCAACATAAGGCTTATAAATCGCATAGTTCGGAGGACAGCACAAGGGGGCTTACTCAAGGTAGGTTTTGTCTATTGGATGATCTTGGAATCCTTCACTGAAAATTTCCACCCTCAGCGCTACATAAAGAAGCTGCTCCCACCGATCTACCATTATGTGAACGGCATCAACGACACATTCGCCTACATACAGCACCAGGATGGAATCGCGCTGAAGATCAGCATTGTGAGCATGGCGTGTCAGTACCAGGTGGAGGATTGTATCCCTCGTGCACTGAACTATTTCCGTGAGTGGAGGACGGAGCCAAACCCCGACAAGAATAACCCAGTGCCCGTCAATCTGCGCAGCATTGTGTATTGCACGGCTATCAGGCACGGATTGGACGAGGATTGGGAGTTCCTGTGGACGCGATACAAGAGATCCAATGAGGCGGACGAAAAGGTGGACATGCTGAACTCGCTGGGCTGCACGCGGGCAGTGTGGCTTTTGCGCCGGATGCTGGATCTGAGCTTCGATCCCAAGAGCGCGATTCGCAGGCAGGACTCGATGACCAGCTTTAATGCGGTGGCCGACAACGAAATAGGATTCCAGCTGGCCAAGCAGTACTTCATGCACAACGTGGAGCTCATCTACAAGTTGTAAGTATTAAACACTACTTAGAGATTCGTTTTCAAGTATTAACCCTTTCTCCCAGCTATCAACCTACTGTCAGGAGCATGTTAAGGCTGCTGACACCGCTGTCAACGCAAATTATTGACCCCAAGGAGTTCCGTGAGTTCGAGGACTTTGTCAGCAGAGCGCGGCCTTGGCTGAAGGGCATTGAGGAGACAGTCCAGCAGACCCTGGAGAAAATGCGCATCACAGTGCAGTGGAAGGAGCGAAACTATGCCAAGTTCAACAGCGCCATCAGGAAGTTCCTGTAGGAACCAGACATTGCCGTCTGCTGTGGAAAATAAAACATATTTGTTACTTGAAGTTCCTTAAATAAATTAAAAATATTTATGCTTACGGTGCTCTAATTAATGGCGAGTTAAGCTCCTCGAAAAAAATGATTATAAGGTTAAGAATATGATCTAAGGGCAACAAAAAAGAATTACAATTTCATGATGTCATATTTTATGGTTCATAACAAAAAAAAAAATAGACACCCAGTGCTATCAGTCAGACACCGGTTTTTGCCGCTCTCTGAAACCTAGCAATCGGAAAGTATATAGTTCCGAACAACCACAAAACGAGGCCCATTCAATCTCCGGCTTTCTAAGTGTTTAGAGGTATAATTTCAACGATTACCGCTGATTCCTAGTGATTGTTTGTGTGCTTGTTTACGATTATAAAAATTTAATAAATAAAAGAAAAGTATGTAGATAAGAGATTAGCAACAAATTAAAACTTAATAAATTCCACTTAGTAACATATATTTAAATATTTTTAACATTAATCTAATTAACAGAATCATGAATTGGGTTCTGCTTTTCGCTTTAATCCTATTTTTGGGCTTTGCCACGACTAGCTCTGATTTAAACTATAACTACTATCGCTTGCCGGCGGCTCTGCGACCCCAGAAGTATCACTTGAACATCTTAACGCTACTGGACAACCCAGAGGAGTCTCGTTTCAATGGAACTGTCAAAATCTTAATAGAGGTCTTGGATAACACCAAGAATATAACTCTACACTCAAAGGATTTAATCATCGATGAATCCCAGACAACCTTAACCCATGTCAACAGTGGCGAGAAGAAGGATAACTGTGTGTCCTCCACTGCGGTCAATCCTGCCCATGACTATTATATCCTAAACACATGTCAAGAACTATTGCCTGGCAATATTTACGAACTGAATCTGTACTTTTCCGCCGATCTGAAGACTCAACTTGAGGGGTACTACCGCAGTTCTTACGAAGATGCTGTGGCAAATGAGACAAGGTGGATCACCATCACCCAATTCGAACCAGCTTCAGCTCGTCTGGCCTTTCCCTGCTTCGATGAACCCAACTACAAGGCTCCCTTCGTGGTCACTTTGGGACACCACAAAAAGTTCACTAGTCTCAGCAACATGCCAGTGAAGGAGACAAAGCCACAGTAAGTATTACGTCTCAGTACCTAAGTAATGATTGTCTCATTATTAAAACATTTCCTCCCAGTGAATCCCTCACAGATTACGTGTGGACTGAATTCGAAGAGTCAGTGCCCATGTCCACTTACCTGGTGGCCTATTCCATAAATGATTTCTCCCACAAACCCTCAACCCTACCCAATGGAGTTCCCTTCCGCACTTGGGCCCGACCCAATGCCATCGATCAGTGTGATTACACCGCAGAGTTTGGACCCAAAGTCCTCCAATATTACGAAGAGTTGTTTGGGATCAAGTTCCCACTCCCAAAGATCGATCAGTTCGCCGTGCCCGATTTTGAATACGGTGCCATGGAGAACTGGGGTCTTGTGGTTTACTCGGAAACCACTCTCCTTGTCTCTGAGACTCACTCCTCACTGAATAGCAAAATGAATGTTGCAGGTGCTGTGGCTCACGAGTTGGCCCATCAGTGGTTCGGCAACTTAGTCACTATGAAGTGGTGGACCGATCTTTGGCTTAACGAGGGATTCGCCACCTATGTGGCCAGTCTTGGCGTAGCTCAAATCCATCCGGAATTGGACTACTTAGAAATGGACTTCTTTCAAAACCTGCACACCATTTTTCAAAGGGATGCCATGGAAAGCAGTCATCCCATCTCGAGGCCCATTCAAACGGTAAAGGAGATTAACGAAAACTTTGATGATATTTCATATGAGAAGGGATCCTCGGTGATACGGATGATGCACTTGTTCTTGGGAGATGAGACCTTTCGGTCGGGTCTTAAGACCTACCTTCGGAGGTATAAGTATAAGAATGCGGAGCAGGATAACCTCTGGGAGTCGCTCACTCAGGCGGCACACGAGAATGACGCTCTACCCAAGAACTACGAGGTCAAGACCATCATGGATTCGTGGACACTGCAAACGGGGTGAGTCCTTAAAATCGTAATTGGAAATGTTGTGTGTATCTTTTTCTCTGATAGCTACCCTGTGATCAACGTGACCCGTGACTATGCATCGGGGACTGCGGAGCTCACCCAGGCGCGTTATCTTCTCAACTCCGATGTGTCCCGTTCCCATCATGAAGGATGCTGGTGGGTGCCACTGAGCTACACCACGCAGGCGAAGCTGGACTTTAACAACACGTCGCCTGAGGACTGGTTAGAGTGCAGCAAGGAAGGCCGGAGTCAGCCCAAAACGATCAACAACTTACCAGGAGCTGACCAGTGGGTGATCTTCAACACGAAGTTGTCGGCGCCCTATAAGGTCAACTACGATTCCCAAAACTGGAAGCTTCTAATTGAGACCCTGAACAGCGAGCACTTCGAAAGCATCCACGTGGTCAACAGAGCTCAACTGATTGAAGATGTCTTCTCACTAGCCTGGACCGGGGAGCAGGACTACGAGACAGCACTGGGAGTGATGGAGTACCTTCACCGGGAGCGGGAGCTGCTACCTTTGAGAGCAGCCTTTGAAAAGCTAACGACTCTTAGACGTCTTGTTCGAAGGACTCCAAACTTTGGTTATTACAAGGTAGCCTTGGTGCAATATTTAATGAGTATTCTCTACTATAGTCCCCCATCCGCAGCGCTACATAAACAAGCTGATCGCCCCGCTCTACCAAGAACTCAATGGAATCAACGACACCTTCGGATCCATCCAATCCCAGAATGTTTTACTGCTAAAAACGGAGTTGGTAGACTTTGCTTGCATGACCCAAGTCTCCGACTGTGTGTCCAGATCCAAGGACTACTTTCGGGAATGGAGATCAGTGGCTAATCCTGACGAGACTAACCCCGTGCCCATTGAGGTTCGAGGAACCGTTTACTGCACCGCAATTAAGCATGGCAGCGACGAGGATTGGGAGTTCCTGTGGACGCGGTACTTGAAAACGAATGTGGCCGCCGATAGGGATACCATTTTGCTTTCCTTGACCTGTACGCAGAATGAAAGGCTTCTGCAGCGGCAGCTGGATATGATCTTCGATCCAAAGGGCGACATTCGGATGCAGGATGCTGCGGCGACTTTCGATTCGGTGGCCGCCAACGGAGAAGGATGGCTGCTGGCCAAGAAGTACTTAGTGGAGAACCTGGATCACATTTACAAGTAGTAAGTGATTCTATTCAGTTATGTGGTAAATATTTATATACTTTCTCCTCAGCTTCTATCCTGTGACCGCTTCCTTAGCACAGCTTTTGCCATCGCTCTCCGACAAGGTCAACACCAGGCAGGACTACAATGAGTTCAAGGACTTTTTGGACAGCTCCTGGGAATACCTGAAGGACATTAAGCAGGCAGTCCAGCAGACTAAGGAGAATATGCTGATCAGTGTGCAGTGGCAGGAGCGAAACTACCAACAGTTCTTCCGAGCCATTCGACAGAAACTTAACGAGGTCGATGAAAAATAAAATATTCCAAATAAATTGATATTATAAGTTTTTATTTTCAATATAACTAAATCAATGGTTACTATTAAATAATTTTAGAGATAGAGCTCTCTGTCTCATTATCTTTCTTTCTGACTTTCTTCTTTTCCTATACATATTGCATTCGAATATTTTGATATCTGTTTTAGAATATGCTAGATTCTGTAAAATCTGATTAATAAGAACATTTCTTTAGAGAACTTATACTGTTTCTTTTGTGGAAAGGCCCATAACATGAACACAGCAGCCAAAAAGTAGGCACTACATTTGTATTTACTGTATCTGCGACAAATCTCAAGAAATCATGAACATCTTCATCGGATTTACTCAAGATTAATGCCATTAGGCATTAATCAAATCGAAAGATTCTCCGAGTTTGTCTCTCATTCCTGAATCTTCCAGCTAATATATTAAGTTCCGATCGTAGCTCTCATCTCACTCGATCTTCGACTCGCGTTGAGCTCAGAGGTGCGGATTTTGTCTCTAGGATTTCTTGATGTTTTTTTTAAGTTTTTTAAGTGTTGAATTAAAGAACCAAAAAAAAAAAACATTCCTTAAAAAGTAAAGTTTCAAGTGACTAAAAGTGGCCTGAATTCCAATGTTAAGAGCTGATGCAGCTTACATTATTCAAATTTGCAAATGTAAACATTAAACAACTAAGTGACGTGTGGCGTCAAATAAAATATATATATTTCGATTGAATTGAATAATTGCGAAATTTATTACCTATGCCCTCCTGATAACATTTGTTATGTGAATTTCAGGGGAAACCATGTTTATGTTTATGTTCATAAAAAAAAATGGGTGGAGAAAATGTGTTTTATAAAGAATTTGAAATTCGGAATTAGTGTTATTATATTAGATTTTTAATGAATTACGTTCAGAGTACCTACATTTATTTAATTAATTATAATTATTAGGTAACAATAAATAGTATATGGTATCTTATTTACTGAATTGCAGCATGAAGTGGTTTATCTTATTTGTGGTGGCTCTAGCCGCGGGTTTAGCCACCTGCGATTCCACCTACAACCACTATCGCCTGCCCACCGCCCTTCGTCCCCAGAAATATCAGTTGAGCATCTTGACCCTTATGGACAACCCAAAGGAGTCTCGCTTCAATGGAACTGTTAAAATCCTAATAGAGGTCCTGGAGAACACCAAGAATATAACCCTGCACTCGAAGGAATTACTCATCGATGAATCCCAGACAACCTTAACCCAAGTCAACAGTGGCGAGAAACAGGATAACTGTGTGTCCTCCACTGCGGTCAATCCTGCCCATGACTATTATATCCTAAACACATGTCAAGAACTATTGCCTGGCAATATCTACGAACTGAATCTGTACTTTTCCGCCGATCTGAAGGCTCAACTTGAGGGATACTACCGCAGTTTTTATGAAGATCCTGTGGCAAATGAGACAAGGTGGATCACCATCACCCAATTCGAACCAGCTTCAGCTCGTCTGGCCTTTCCCTGCTTCGATGAACCCAACTACAAGGCTCCCTTCGTGGTCACTTTGGGACACCACAAGAAATTCACTAGTCTCAGCAACATGCCAGTGAAGGAGACAAAGCCACAGTAAGTCCTACTTACTCAATACCTAAATATCATATAAACACCTCTTCCTTCCAGTAAATCCCTCCCAGATTACGTGTGGACAGAATTCGAAGAATCAGTGCCCATGTCGACTTACCTGGTGGCCTATTCCATAAATGATTTCTCCCACAAACCCTCGACCCTACCCAATGGAGTTCCCTTCCGCACTTGGGCCCGACCCAATGCCATCGATCAGTGTGATTACGCCTCGGAGTTTGGACCCAAAGTTCTTCAGTTTTACGAAGAGTTGTTTGGGATCAAGTTCCCACTTCCGAAGATGGATCAGATTGCAGTGGCCGATTTCTTTGCTGGTGCCATGGAGAACTGGGGACTGGTTACCTACAGGGAGTCGGCTCTTTTATTCTCACCAAAGCACTCGGCGCTAAGCAATAAACAGTATGCAGCGAAAGCGTTGGCTCACGAGTTCGCCCATCAGTGGTTCGGCAACTTAGTCACTATGAAGTGGTGGACGGATCTTTGGCTGAACGAGGGATTTGCCACATATGTTGCCAGTCTTGGCGTAGCTCACATCCATCCGGAATGGGACTTCTTGAAAATGGACTCATTTGAAAACCTGTACACCATTTTTCAAAGAGATGCCATGGAAAGCAGTCATCCTATCTCGAGGCCCATTCAAACGGTCAAGGAAATTAACGAAAACTTCGATGATATTTCGTATAAGAAGGGATCCTCGGTGATACGGATGATGCACTTGTTCTTGGGAGAGGAGACCTTTCGGTCGGGTCTTAAGACCTACCTTCGGAGGTATAAGTATAAGAATGCGGAGCAGGATAACCTCTGGGAGTCCCTCACTCAGGCGGCACACGAGAATGACGCTCTACCCAAGAACTACGATGTCAAGACCATCATGGATTCGTGGACCCTGCAAACGGGGTGAGTCCTTAAAATAATATTTAAAAATGTTGTGTATCTTTTGCTCTGACAGCTACCCCGTGATCAAAGTGACCCGTGATTATGCAGCAGGGACTGCTGAACTCACCCAGGAGCGCTTCCTCCTAAATCCTGAGTTGTCCCTTTCCCATAATGGAGGATGCTGGTGGGTGCCACTGAGCTACACCACACAGTCGGAGCTGGACTTCAACAATACGTTGCCTGAGGACTGGTTAGAGTGCAGCCAGAAAGGCCGGAGCCTGCCCAAGAGGATCGAAAACCTGCCAGGAGCGGACCAGTGGGTGATCTTCAACACGAAGTTGTCGGCGCCCTACAAGGTCAACTACGATGCCCAGAACTGGAAGCTCCTTATTCAAACCCTGAACAGCGAGGACTTCGAAAGCATCCATGTTGTCAACAGAGCTCAACTGATCGACGATGTCTTCTCCTTTGCATGGACAGGAGAGCAGAACTACGAGACAGCACTGGGAGTGATGGAGTACCTTCACCGGGAGCGGGAGCTGCTTCCTTGGAGAGCAGCCTTCCAAAAGCTAACGATTTTGAGTCGACTTGTTAGAAGGACTCCAAACTTTGCTTATTTCAAGGTAGTCTTGGTGCAAATTTAATGAGTATTCTCTACCATAACCTCCCATCCGCAGCGCTACATAAACAAGCTGATCGCCCCGCTCTACGAAGAACTCAATGGAATCAACGACACCTTCGGATCCATCCAGTCCAAGGACTTAATACAGCTGAAAGCAGAGACGGTAGCCTTTGCTTGCATCTACCAAGTCTCCGACTGTGTGTCCAGGTCTAAGGACTACTTTCGGGAGTGGAGATCAGTGGCCAATCCTGACGAGACTAACCCAGTGCCCATTGAGGTTCGAGGCATTGTTTACTGCACCTCAGTTAAGCACGGCTGCGACGAGGATTGGCAGTTCCTGTGGACGCGGTACTTAAAATCGAATGTGGCCGCCGAAGAGGAAACCATTTTTAATGCCTTGACCTGTTCGCATAAAGTGTGGTGGCTACTGCAACTACAGCTTGAAGGGAGCTTGGATCCAACCGGCGACATTCGAATTCAGGATGATCCCTCGACTTTTGATTCGGTGGCCGCCAATCAAATAGGATTGCATTTGGACAAAATGTACTTCATGGAGAATCTGGATCACATCTACGATGAGTAAGTGCTCTTATTTAGTTAAGGGTGAGTCGCATATATGTACATATACAATATTTATCTATTTCCTCCTTAGCTTCTACCCAGTGACCACTACTTTAGCAAAACTTTGGCCATCGCTCTCCAAAAAGGTCAACACCACGAGGGAATACATTGTGTTCAAAGACTTTCTGGACAACTCATGGCAGTACCTGAAGGGCACTAAGCAGTTAGTCCAGCAGACTAAGGAGGATATGTTGGTCAGTGTGCAGTGGCAGGAACGAAATTACCAACAGTTCTTCGAAGCCATTCAGCACAAACTTAACGAGGTTAAGTCCAATCATAATTACGTGATTAATAAAATAGGTTAATTCGGTGAATATCTAGATTTCTTAGGTTTGCTACTACGTTCTCTAGATATAATTAAATATATATCATGATTGCATCTGTCAAAAAGTAGGCACTACATTTTTAGACTTACTGTAACTGCAACGGATCTCAAAAAGAATGATAGACTCATTCATCTGGTTTCCCCTTGTAAATTAATATTACGCATACGCCCCATTGACTCTGTTATTAATTTCAAGCCTGCTGAACCGGCATTAATCAAATCAAAAGGTTCTCAATTCTCCGAGTTAGTCTCTCATTTCCGACGCTCTGCTCAGCTTCCAGCAAATAAATTAGGTTCCGATCGTAGCTCTCATCTCATTCGATCTTCGACTCGCGTTGAGCTCAGAGGTGTGTATTTTCCCGCGCTTATTTCTTGATAATTTTATACAAGTTTTTTAAGCGACAAATTCTAAGTGATGAACGAAAGAATAAATAAATTATATAACAAAATAAAAACCCTCATTAGAAATTCAAGTTTTAAGTGACTAAAAGTGTTCTAAATTCCCACGTTACATTAATCACATTTGCAAGTGTAAATATTAAACAACTAAGTGACGTGGTTGGCGCTTTCTAAAATATAATATAAAAATTTTGATTGAATTGAATTATTGTTCCGGGAACTAACGCTATTTATTACCGATTGTCCTACTGATAACATTTGTTTTGTGAATTTCAGGGGAAACCACATGTGACTTTAATTCATATTTAAATTCTGTATATATTATTAAATAATATATATTTGATAATACATGGTATTATCTTTAAAGTAACCTTTTGTATGCATGTATTGGATTGTTACAAGAAGTGTAGCTAGATGCTAATCGCTTAAGCTCATTGACCCTACGCCAAATTTATTTAATATTCATGTTCTCAAGAAACTGGGTCAAGAAAACGTGTTTTATAAAGAGTTTGTCATAAAGTCTTTGTCTTATTCAGTTGGATTTTTAATGAATCAAATTTTCTGAATCTAAATTTATTTAAATAATTTTTAAGATAACAATAAAAAAAATATTTTATTTACAGAATCACAGCATGGATTGGTTTTTGTTACTTTCGGTGGCTTTAGTCGCGGGTTTAGCTACCTGCGATTCCACCTACAACCACTACCGCCTGCCCACCGCCCTTCGTCCCCAGAAATATCAGTTGAGCATCTTGACCCTTACGGACAACCCAGAGGAGTCTCGCTTCAATGGAACTGTGAAAATCTTAATAGAGGTCTTGGAAAACACCAAGAATATAACCCTGCACTCGAAGGAACTACTCATCGATGAATCCCAGACAACCTTAACCCAAGTAAACAGTGGGGAGAAGAAAGATAACTGTGTGTCCTCCACTGCGGTCAATCCTGCCCATGACTATTATATCCTAAATACATGTCAAGAACTATTGGCCGGCAATATCTACGAACTAAGCCTGACCTTTTCCGCCGATCTGAAGGCTCAACTTGAGGGATACTACCGCAGTTCTTACGAAGATCCTGTGGCAAATGAGACAAGGTGGATCACCATCACCCAATTCGAACCAGCTTCAGCTCGTCTGGCCTTTCCCTGTTTCGACGAACCCAACTACAAGGCTCCCTTCGTGGTCACTTTGGGACACCACAAGAAGTTCACTAGTCTCAGCAACATGCCAGTGAAGGAGACAAATCCACAGTAAGTCCTACTTACTCAATACCTAAATATGATATAAACACCTCTTCCTTCCAGTGAATCCCTCCCAGATTACGTGTGGACAGAATTCGAAGAATCAGTGCCCATGTCCACTTACCTGGTGGCCTATTCCATAAATGATTTCTCCCACAAACCCTCGACCCTACCCAATGGAGCTCTCTTCCGTACTTGGGCTAGACCCAACGCCATCGATCAGTGTGATTACGCCTCGGACTTTGGGCCCAAAGTTCTTCAGTTTTACGAAGAGTTGTTTGGGATCAAGTTCCCACTCCCGAAGATGGATCAGATTGCAGTGCCCGATTTCTTTGCTGGTGCCATGGAGAACTGGGGACTGGTTACCTACAGGGAGTCGGCTCTTCTATTCTCACCAGAGCACTCGGCGCTGGACGACAAGCAGCATACGGCGGAAGTGTTGGCTCACGAGTTGGCCCATCAGTGGTTTGGAAACTTGGTCACCATGAAGTGGTGGACGGATCTTTGGCTTAATGAGGGATTCGCCACCTATGTGGCCACTTTAGGTGTGGCAAACGTTCACCCGGAGTGGCATTCGTTGGACAAGGAGTCGGTGTCTAATCTGCTGACGCTTTTCCGAAAGGACTCCCTGGAAAGCAGTCATCCCATCTCGAGACCCATTCAATTGGTTTCGCAGATTTTCGAAAATTTTGATGCGATTGCGTACGAGAAGGGGTCATCGGTGTTGCGCATGATGCACTTGTTCCTGGGGGAAGAGTCCTTCCGCTCTGGTCTAAAGTCTTACCTTCAGATGTATAAGTATAAGAATGCAGAGCAGGATAACCTTTGGGAGTCGCTCACTCAGGCGGCACACAAGAATGGTGCCCTGCCCAAGGACTACGACATTAAAGCCATCATGAATTCGTGGACTCTGCAAACGGGGTGAGATTTCTTAAAATTTGTATTTATTAAAAGGAATGTTTAATATCTAGTCCTCTGATAGCTACCCTGTGATCAACGTGACCCGTGACTATGCAGCAGGGACTGCGGAGCTCACCCAGGAGCGTTATCTGCTGAACTCTGAGGTGTCCCGTTCCCAAAATGGAGGATGCTGGTGGGTGCCACTGAGCTACACCACGCAGGCGAAGCTGGACTTTAACAACACGTCGCCTGAGGACTGGTTAGAGTGCAGCAAGGAAGGCCGGAGCCTGCCCAAGAGGATCGAAAACCTGCCAGGAGCTGACCAGTGGGTGCTCTTCAACACCAAGCTGTCGGCGCCCTACAAGGTCAACTACGATGCCCAGAACTGGAAGCTCCTTATTCAAACCCTGAACAGCAAGGACTTCGAAAGCATCCATGTGGTCAACAGAGCTCAACTGATCGACGATGTCCTGTACTTCGGCTGGACAGGGGAGCAGGATTACGAGACAGCTTTGGGAGTGATCCAGTACCTTCACCAAGAGCGGGAACTGCTGCCTTGGAGAGTGGCTTTGGACAATCTTAAGCTGCTGAATCGCATTGTCCGGCAGACTGCCAACTATGGCTCCTTTAAGGTAAGTCCGATATATTTTTGGAGTATTTCTAATCTGATAATCCTTCTGCCACAGCGCTACATAAGGAAATTAATTACACCCATCTACGAAGATCTCAAAGGCATCAACGACACCTTCAGCTCGATCCAGCAAAAGGATCAGATCCTGCTGAAAACCACTGTGGCGACCTGGGCGTGCGGTTACCAGGTTTCGGATTGCGTCCCGCGGGCAGTAAACTACTTGCACAAGTGGCAGGCGGAGCCCAATCCCGACGAGAATAACCCCGTGCCCATCGATATCCGCAACATTGTGTATTGCACTGCAATCGAACACGGCAGTGATGAGGATTGGGAGTTCCTGTGGTCGCGGTACTTGAAAGCAAACGTGGCCAGCGAGAAGCTGACCATTTTGGATGCTCTCTCTTGCTCGCAGGAGGTCTGGCTACTGCAGCGCCTCTTGGAGATGTCCTTCGATCCGGAGGGGGACATACGAAAGCAGGATTCGGCATGGGTCTTTACATCTGTGGCTGCCAATGAAGTGGGCTTTCTGCTGGCCAAAAAATATTTCATGGACAATGTGGAGTCCATCTACAAGTTGTAAGTAAAAATATTTATTTATCTTATTTTTTAGTTCGTAAATTAACACTTAAATTATGTATAATCCTTTTCCAGCTACCATCCTCTTCCCAAGGTAGTTTCCCGCCTGTTACCACCCTTATACGAGCAGATCTTCCGCCGCAGTGACTACAATGAGTTCAATGACTTTGTGGCCAACTCAAAGGAATCCTTCAAGGGTCTGGAGCAGGCCTCCCAGCAGGCCCTGGAAATAATGCTGACCAATGTGCAATGGAATGAGCGAAACTATGCAAACTTCTCTAGCGCCATCCGGGAGTTCTATTAGGAAATTTCTGGGATCAACGATGAACATATCTGTCGGGGATTTCATATATAAAACATAGTTGAAGTTCCTTAAACTAAAAATTACTTTCTAATAAATTGAGGCCACCCTTTGGCCTGTTCCCTTTTTCTCCCAAAACTGAACCACATTCGATAGATTTAGACATATGTGAATATATGCATATGTTGTATATTTCGTATATTTAGTTAAGCATGTTCTGATAATGCTAATCCAGTAATAAACATAAATGTAATGGTAATTCCACACTTCATACGTAATTCAATTTGTGTGTTATTTCTTAGTGTTATTTTTTACTCTTTAATGTTAATTTTATTATTTTTTTATTAACGTAAACTATACACAAGAAATCATTGTATGCTCTGTAAATATTAATATCACTATATGCAGCGCTCTTGGAAAATACAATCGAAACGAACTAAAAACTATGTGGAGAGTGTAAGAGAAAACTAAGGCTAAAAAGAACTTTGAAATTCCAGTGGACCCAACGAAACTATCGGAAAATGCTCGTCAACGTACTTGGAAACGATATAAAAACAAGAGCATTGAAGTGACACACTTTTTCTTCCTGATTTTAACACATTTCTGAGCCCATTTTGCAAAAATTAAATTTAGTTTCGCTTATTTCTCGTTTGATCCACTGGGTTATTGCGTAAATAGTGGGTGTGTGTGCTATTACAATTATTTATAGAGATGTTATTATTAACTATTATGCTTCAATTATTACTTTACAATGAAGGTTGTGTTCCTTTTCTCGGGGTTCTCCCCTATAAACTATGCAATAATCAAATTTCATAACAATTCTCAGAGTTGTTGAACCTAAATTTCTCGTATTTCGTGTGATGATGAGTTCTTTAACGACTATTCAACACTTGGTATATTATATTTTTGAGTGTATCCAGAGAGTTTACTGTACTTTATTAGATGCTGTGATTATTATTACAAATTGCGCCTAAAACAAAACTGGGAACGACTGGGTGTCCTTGAAGAATTATTTGCTGATTATTTCCATACTATTTAATAATAATTTATTTATACTTAATGCTTAATTCTTTATTCTGTTCGCCATTTAATTTAATGCAGCGTATAGACCTTTGCCAGACCACTTTTAAATGTTCTTTTGCTCATTTTTAGCATTTTCCTCGCGTTCTCAACGTTTTAAATTCGTGTTTCGTTTGAAGCTTAGTTAATTATTACAACAAATATACGCGCAAATCATCAATCAAATGCATCGATCAACAGACTTCAACTGAACTGTGGAAAAATGATGTAACTAATAGTTAGATTATGCATGTAGGTAAACGACGTTACATATTTGTTTAACAAACAGACTTGTTCTTCTTTTGCTTACTAAGTATACATCCCACTTCCTTACACCTAACGTAGATTTGCCGATAAATATGTGTTTGCCTGAACACCTCAAATTTTGCTGCTGTCATTCGACCAGGAGGAGCCCTGCGTCGAGCCTGGTGGCTGCGCCGGCGGCGGCGGCGTTGTTGAGGATGTCCCCGGCTTGGCGGGCGTCTGCAAATCGAATCGGGCGTAGAACAGCAAGTACGGCGTTATCGTGATCTTCCGCGTGGGCGATAGCAGCTCCTCAAACTCCCGCTGCGACATGGCCTTGATCTTGTCATCGTCGCACATGTACCAGATGGGATCGGGTCCGCCGTGGACGTAGTTCGCCCTGACGCCGCCCCGCCCAGTGCTGCCGTAGCCGGTGGGATAGGATCCTCCCGAGCTGAGATTGCTATTACTGCCATTCTGCAGGGATTCCTCGCTAAAGTCACTGCAGCTGGCCGAGTTGCTGTTGCTGCTGTTGCTGCAGCAGAGCCGCATGGCACAGCACTGGACGCCGTGGCAGGTCGTGTTGTTCATGCTCAGCTTCCCGATGCCATTCGTGATGTTCTTGCTGCTAATCCCGTTCAGCTGCTTCAGGTTCTTGCTCAAGTCCCCGCTGCTCGAGGTCTTTCCCCGTCCAAACTTCATCTTCTTCATCAGATTGCTGCCGGAGGAGGCCAAGGCTGAGGCAGCGGCTGCCACTGGTGTGCTGCTGGGAGCCGAATTCTCGGCTTCGGCTGCCGCAGCTATCGCTTGTGTGGTGGTGCCCGTCATTATCGTATTCCTGCGATCCTTGGGGCAATTCACATAGTCGCTGGCCAAGTCCAGGAAGCACGTATACGCTATGTAATGGCCCACCGTCAGCGTGGCTCCCACGTGGGTTATGACGCTATACAGCTTGTAGACATGCAGCTTATGGCCCTCGGCGAGATCACAGCACTTGGCGCAGAAGCACGGCAGCGTAAAGGTGGTGGGTACATACGTACTCACCTTTTCCATGCCGCCAGAGAAGCGATTCAGCTGGATGACCAGCAGCCGGGGCAGCACCTCATACGAGATGGAGCGTATGGCCTCGGTGTAACCGGTGCACTGATTGCAGCTGTACTTGTTCTCGCCGCGGAAGTATTCCTTGGTCATGCAGGAGCTCTGGATGTACGTGCTGGGCTGCTTGTCCTGGAGCTCGTTGTCATAGCCGGAGATCGGCACTGGCACCGAGATATCGAGCATGCCCTGCTTCTGACGCGTCACCGTCTCGCAGCTAAGACACTTGGTGGTCAGCACTACAATGCCCTCGAAATCGGAGCTGAAGAAGTTCAGATTCAGCTCCCGTATCCGCTCCTCCAGTCGCATTTTGTCCTTGAGCAGCGTGGCCGAGTTGTTGTCATCGTTGTCGCTGGAGTATTTTGTGGGCTGTGGCACTGCTGGCGGCGGCGGCGTGGTGAGATCAACTGTGTTCAGGTAGAACAGGCTATTGGCCGTGGGACTATTGTCCTTGTCCTTAAGGGGCGACTGAATGCGCGTCGCCTTGGATGACTTGACCTCGTCTTTTCTCTTCGATTTCCGTGAGAAGAATGACGTTTTGGTTGTGGTTATGTGACTAGTTGTGGTCAGCGATCCATTGTTGCTCGCGCTGGCAGCGGAATCAGTGCGATCCTGGCTCTCGCCCGTGTCTACATCGTCTGGATTGGCTATGTAGCTGCAAAATATGAGAAAATTTAAATATAAAAATCGATGAATTGATTATAGAATCGATTTTATATCCAGCTCTAATAATCAGACTTTGTTTCTCCCTTAAAGACAGTCCACTTACCCATTTGCAATGACCTCGGGACACTCGCCAATGGCCTTGATCAGCGACTGGTTCGTCTCCCGGATGCAGTTTAGCACGCACATGAGAAACTCGTGAGCATCTTGCTGCTGATTTCCCTCGAAGGTGGCATTCACATCCTGAATGGCATGCAGAAGCGTGTCGGCATGATAGGGCTCCGTGGAGTCGGCCATCTCGTTGCCGTGGAGATTGTTGTACAGCTCGTGGAGATTCTCCGTCACCGACTGATGACTGGGCTTGCCGGAGCAGCTGGTATTGGCATTGCTGGCACTGCTTACGGCTCCACTGCCCCCACCATTCAGTCCACTGTACTGCTGCTGCTGTTGATCCGCACCGGCCACCAGATCCTTGCTACTCCAGCTGCGCGCATGCTCCAATTGCGCCACACTCACATTGCGACCCAGTGATGCCGACTTGGAGGCCTGCTGTTGCCGCATAATGGTCTGTTGGACCACGGTTAGATCTTGGATCAGGTGGTGCAAATTGTGCAGAAAGTGGGGGGCAAAGCGGAGCGTATAGACCACAGAGTTCAAGTAGCAAGTGTTGCCAATGTTGCACAGCGTGCCCATCGAGGGGGCATGATTGAGGGCAGCGGACGCACTGCCATTGAGCCCAGAGCCAGCTCCCGTGGGATTGCTACCGCCGGCGGATCCATAATACTGATGGCTACTCTGCGACAGCTCCTGCGACTCGCCCATCTCACTGGCTCCATTGCCAGCATTGCCTGTTCGCAGTCCATTATTTCCCGTTGCCCCATATCCGTTGGCGACCCCACGCCGTTCATCGGTGGTGCTTTGATACCGTCGATCGTACAACGACATGGTTGTTGTTGGGCTTGTTGCGGCGGTGTCTATCTTCCTCCGGCTGCCTCTGGCTGTGCCGGTGCCTCTGCCTCTGCCTCTTCTGGCCTTTCCTGGGGCGTCGAGTTCGGCCTGTGCCGCAGCAATGGCAGCCGCCGTTTCCGGTGAATAGATTTCAAGGTCGTTAAGGATCTGATTTCGGCGTGTCCGAGTGCGTCCACCAGCAGGGCCGCCGCGGCGCTTCTTGGCAGCGGGCTTGCCCTCAGGCTCCTGCTCCTCAATGCGGTTCCAAAATTCCGGTTTAAAAAGTTCTAAAAAGAAAGGAAATGGAACTTATTAAGGGATTTCTGTATTTCTCGTAGAAAAATTAACCGATTAACAACAAAATTTAATCAGTTTCCGTGGCCTTAAAAGTTATTATATAATCTGATTGCGACGCTAATCAAAATATATATTTGTAGATACGAGTAAATCGGCGTAATCCCTTACCTGGCTTGATGTACTCAAGAGGCAATTCTGTCGGCGTCGGCGAGGCAGCGGCCTGCGCTGGCAACAAGGATACCGGGCTCGGCGTCTGCTGCTTTACTTCACCTTCACCTGCTGGTGGTGGTGGTGGCGGCTTATTCTGGGATCGTAGGCTGGCGCAGCGCGTGGAGCTAGCGACATAAACGCGACGCTGTCGCTTCTTTTGCGGTTCGCCGATGTGGACGAACTCTGGGTTGGGGCCCACCACGCAATCGGTGAGCTCAATCACTTCCGGAAACAAGGATAAGCTGTTGGCGCGCTCCTCCTGCTGCTCCTGTTGAGTTTGTTTCTGTAAACCGTGCTGACTGATTGGAGCCTCGCTGTTGCTGGTGCTCCTGGTGTCACTGGTATCGCTGCTTGGCAGTGGAAGACTGGCAGGTTCCTCTTTGCGCTCATTTACGTCATATTCGTGCATCTTTCATTATCCTGCAAGGGAAGCAAAGCACATGGGTTTCCCAAACCGTTTAGTGACATGTTGGCAATCGTTCTTGGAGGGAGAGAGAGACAAGCGAACGGTCGGAGCAATGCCAGGTGACTGCTACAATCACAACGGGTAATAGGTAACAGGTTCGTCATCGCCGTAATTGATAAGGCGGCTGTCCGGCCACCCTTGCTAATCATTGACTAATCTATGGCCTGGCAAGTGATTCATAGGAGATAGTACTGGTAATACCCCCGGGGATACAAGAGGCATGGCATCCCATCCTGGGAATGCCGAGAGAGCTCTCCCAGGTCAGCTGTTCTACGCTGCATGTGATCTAATCAATTAGGGGAAGCCTCCGGGACCTCCAAATTATAAATGCCCACAAGGTAAGTGTGTAGAACCCGTCAATTTCGTAACGGAGACCCATTGGCGATCCATGTGATGCCATCAAATGTATGTGTCCCTTGTAAATCCCACGCTCAATTACCAATTAAATAGATATGCACTTGAACCCGCTACCGCTTCCAATTATGTAAAAAAAAAAACAACGAAAACCGAAGGAGGGGAACGTGCTACTATTACTATTGATTTTGTTGCTGCTGCTGGAAATGAAGGTCACATGGAAATGAACTGCTGAATCTGTGTGTGATGTATACGTGATGTACATACATACATATGTGAGATGTGTGATGATGTGCCCGAAAGCTCTTCGACGACGAATTTGAACGATGAAGGTAAACAGTTATAATTGTGACGTTAATTTATGCACGGCTTGCTGCCGCTGTCGCCACCGCCACCGTCGCTCTCGTCTCGGCTAAATTGGCTAAAATTTATCGAGGAGAGGAACTCACATTTCTGGGGGAGCAACAGTGCTGCGCATTGGCGGGGCTAGAGAAAATGGTTTGAAGTGCCGCTGTCGCCGCTAAGCAAATTTCTTTTTAACAATTTTTTGTTTGCAACGTAAGAAACGCACACAGTCACGCATACAAGCGCTCACACACACACACTACTCGCTGCTTCTTTTCACTTTTCACTTTTTTTCACGGCTATCCACAGGTTTATCGAAAAGTTAACAGCAGGCATTTGTCAAACAAGTTAAGCTTAGTCATTAATTAAACCCATTAAACACCGAATTTCAATAGTTTATTCACAGTAAAAATCATAAATTTTGTAAAATTATGCGCGGATATTGGTACGGTCGACTAGGGATGGGAGTGATTAATCGATGCTTGGCGTGGGCAATCGATAGCGAGAGCAATCGAGTTTTTACCTGCGAAATCGAGTTTTTAATTAAAGTTTTTAGTGCAAAGGAAAATAAAAATGATAAAAATTACTAAAAGGTTATAGCGAGTGCCCAAATTCTGTAAGAAAGAATATTCTAATAGTTTTATTTTTGGTTTAGTTTTTTTTTTTTAATTAAACCTGTTTATGTTTAATGAAAATATTTCGAAAATATTACAAAAATGGAAGCGGCAAGGACAATGTTCGTTTGATTTAATCTAAAAAAAAAAGTAGTTAAAAAAATGTTTTTAAATTGCTTATTTAATAACCTATAAAATTTCGAACCACTAAAGTTTATTATAATTTTAGTAACTAAAAGATAGGATAGAATAATTTTAAAGGATATGTTTTAAACGTAAAAACTGGATTAAAATAACAAAAAATAAATAAATAAAATTAACTCCCAGTTCAGTGTGGCCGTTCAATCAGTGAAATTTCCTACCGATAAAGCATATCGAATTGTTGCCACCACCAACCGATAGCAACAACAAAAACAGGTTTTCCAATTGGACATCAAATAAACTCCACCAAAAAACCAAGTAAAATTCCGGAATGGAGCCCATATCACAGCTAGTAAAGACGACTTTGCCCAACTATTTGTCGGGTTTGCCGGTTCCTGACAGCTTCGGCGGCTGGTTCAAGCTCTCCTGTAAGTCACACCACCAAGCTCGCGTGTATCTGAAATGGAATTTGAATTGCCTTCAAAGGGCACTCCGCGAAACGCCATAGATAATGATAATGACACAGCAGCATCTAGGGCTCTTGGCTTTGGCCCCCTCTATTAGCCAGGTTTCACAATTTACCTGTTTTAGCAATATATTCATGCGTGCACTTGCAACGCCACGAAAGTAAAAGCGAACCTGCAACGGTTATGCAACTTTTGTTGAGCTCGCGAGAGAAATTTTTAATTGACGCGAGTTTTTATCGGCCAGGTGAGATAGGGCACCGGAGGCTACATAGATAAACTGGCACACACGTATATCTATGTACGTTTATAACCTAATCCCGCCCGATATACGTATTATATAGAGAAACGACCTTGTGCCGGTTTCGGCTCACTGACTGGCTGCTTGAGAGATCTAGTTTTCTGTGCCTTAAAATACACCTCCTCCTCTCTGTTTTGTTGCAGTCAAGGACTGCCTAGCCCTGATCCCGCCCACCCTTGTGGTCGCCGGCATTGGGTACACCAGTTATCTGGCCTTTTGTCCCGCGGCAAGGAAACGGTGCCAGGCCAAAAACAGCGGACGCTGCAACAACCAAATCCGGAAGCACGAGCCCAAGGTGGTGGACATGATCGATGTGGAGGATATTGCAGAGAAGGCCGCCTTCTGTCGCTGCTGGAAGACCAAGAACGTGAGTGGAGTGCCGTGGTGATATAGTATTTAATACTTAATCCTTTGATCCTTTCTTCCAGTGGCCCTACTGCGATGGCAGCCATGCCGAGCACAACAAGCAGACCGGCGACAACGTGGGACCCGTCGTGATCAAGAAGTAAAGACCATGTGCCCCGGGTACATATAGCATTTCCTTTTATTCAAATCTTTCTTCGAGCTTCTCCTTTGCTTTTAGAACAAAGTTTAAACGGTTTTGAACTTGTTTCGAAATATATTTCTGTTGTCACAGACACCCCCTTGTATAATTGTTAAGCATTAATTGATGATATTCATGGATTAAGTCTATAAAAAGCCAATAAAGTTGCCTACAACATTGAATTTACTAATTATGTTTGAATTATAATGAATAAAGAAATAATCTGAGAGCGATTATTGATAGCATTTTATTAGAAAAAGCCAAAATATTTGTTTATTTCCGTCTTATCTTTCCCATTTCCCACTTTTAGAATTCAAAAAACTCTCGTTAATTAATAGAAAACCGTTTATTTTTTGTGTATAAATTATTTTCTGGCTGCAGGCGGCTGTCCCGTCGACAATATCAATTTCCAGAGTTGCAAATATAAGGGAGGATTAGGACGCAGCACGATGAACATCGGATCTTACGATATCAGTTGGAACTTAAGAAATAGGCATCGTGAGAGCTGCTTTTCAATCTCAAACTTTTTTATTGTTACTGCTGCTGTTGTTGTTGTAGTGGTCTGTGTGCCGTGTTGAGCTGGTTTACTTGAAGATCTTGCCCTGGTTGAACTTGCGGCCGTCCTTGTCGGCGCCGGCCCACGAGAAGTACTGGGTGACCAGCTTCTTGGTCTCCTCGCTCTTGGCATCGAGCTTCTTCCAGTCATAGACCTCGTAGTCGATCTGCCAGTCGGGGGACAGGGTGAAGGCCAGATCCTGTCCGCGCCACACCCACACGCCGGAGATGGTGCTGTTGCCGTCCTCGCCGAACAGGCACACGGAGGCGAAGGCAGCCTTGCGCATCTTGTCCAGACGCTGGAACATGCCGGTGATGAGATTGCACGACATGAACACCTTGGACAGCTCCTCGTTGTACTTGTACTCGCCGAACCAGATCGAGTAGTTCTCGGCATCGAACTTGTCGAAGAAGTAGGGAATGGACTTGGCCTCATCCTCGTTGGAGTAGACGCGCTTGAAGTCATCAAAGTTGAACGTGCCCTTTGGCAGGGCATCGAAGGGATCCTTGGACTTGGGCTCGGCAGCCAGGGCCTCGTCGGCGGCATCCAATTCCTCGGGCTCGGCAGCCTTCTTGGGTGCCGGTTCCTTCTTCTCCTTGGGCTTCTTCTCCTGCTTCTGCTGAGCCTGCTGCTGGGGCTTGGCGGCGCCGGTCTTGGCCTGGAACTCGGCGTACTTCTTGGGGTCGAAGACCAGGGCCTTCTCGCACAGCTTGTAGTCCTTGACGACGGCCTGCACCTGCTTCTGGTTCAGGATGGTGACGAACCAGCGGTTCACGTTGCCGAAGGCGCTGCGTGCACTGGGCTCCAGGACGTACTCGTACAGGTGCAGCAGGCTGCTGAACACCACGATGTCGGCCAGGGTGATGCGCTCGCCCGCCAGGAAGGTGGAGTTGAGCAGCTTCTGGTTGAGCTGCTCCAGCACAGCCTCGGCCTCCTGCTTGGCAGTGCTGTTCTTCTGCTGCGGCAGAATGCCCAGCAGGGGGAACACCCAGGCGCACGACGCCGGCACGATCTCATTGTCGGCGAAGCTGATCCACTGCTGGACCTGAGCCTGGACGAAGGGGCACTTGCCGCCGCGCAGCTGCTCGTTGGCCAGCAAGTAGGCGATGGCGTTCGACTCGCTCAGGGTCTTGCCATCAGCGGTCTCGAAGGCGGGCACCTGGAAAAGCACACGAAAGCAGTTGATGACATGGCAAGATGGCCAGCCGGCGGCACACGCCCAAAACCGTTACTCACCTTGCCGCCAGGGAACTTCTTCAGGAAGTCGGCCGACTTGTTCGTCTCGCCGAACTTGAAGTTGTCGGCGACCTTCACCTGGGCGCCGGAGTACTGGGCCGCGATGAGCGCCTTGTACGCGCGGAAGTTCTCGGGGTAAGTGTACAGCGTCTGGAATCAAACGGAAAGAGCTTTGATTAGCATCGGGCCAAGCACATCCTGGGCGAGCGGCCAGCAAGGATTCGCAAATAAACAGGACGCGATCGCGCTGATATTTTTAGATTTTTGCCTAAATCTTTTATACGCACTCCTTGCACCATCGTGTTTTTCGCCGAAAAGAGATGGGATGGCAGACGGAATATATATATCAAATATTAATATATCGATATATCGATATAGAAGTGGGGTTGATGATGATACAAAATCAATATATCGATATCGTGAAATTTATTTGCCAAATATCGAAATCTCGATATTTTATTTTTTATTTGATATTTTTGGATATTTTCTCCTTGGTCACTCTGAATTTCACAGCAATTATTTGTTAACAGAGTTTTCTGTTAAAATGAGGCTAACAGAATTTTGTCTATGGAATCGCAGTAACAGAATTTCTGTTAAAGTAGAGCTCTCCTAGAGGTGGAAGAACATCGATGTTGGCATTGATGTTATCGAAACATCGATATTTTCCTGAAAATGATATCGAAATCGCGATATTTTTATTTGGTATTTTTTGATATTTTCTTCTTGGTCACACTGAATTTCAAAGTGTTGGAAAATAAACTGAAAATACCGATATATTTTGATCTGGTACTTTTGGTCGCTGGGACTCAAAAGTCTGGCAACTCTGGGAGCTGGGACTCAAAAGTCTGGCAACGCTGCTGCGCCAGCTACCAGAGCTGCCAGACTTTTCGGTCCCAGCTCCCAGAGTTGCCAGACGTTTCGGTCCCAGCGACCAAAAGTGCCAGATCAAAATATATCGTATTTTCAGTTTATTTTCCAACACTGATCCCGCCCCACCTCTAGCTGCTCCCTGTAAAACAATAAATAAATAAAAAATTCCAATAAAAATGTCAACGGGAATCCAGGAGCGCCTGCAGCTGAGCCGCACTCCGCTGGACACGTGGACCAAGCGGGAGCAGCTCTGCCTGGCCTCGGCCGTCTCCTGCAGCGGCGACCAGAACTGGATCACCGTGAGCCGCACGCTCAAGGCGGTTTGTGGCAACGGGAATGGAGGGAGTGGAATCAACAACCGGCCGGCGGATTGGTACTCGCAGAAGAACTGTGCCGTCCAGTATGGCAATTTGCTGGAGGGCGTGGAGGCCACCAAGCGGAAGAAGCGCAGCAGCGAGAGCAGCGCCGGCGTCTCGTCGCCGGCTACCGTGGAGACGCCAACGGAGCTGCTGCTGCGCCGGCTAACCGAGGAGCGTCTGGCGGAGATCAAGGCACAGATGCGCAGCGACCAGGAGACCTATCGCCGCATCCAGCGCGAGATCGACGCCTTGCAGTCGGACGCGGACGTGACCGAGCAGGAGCTGCAGGACATGTGGGCGGAGATCGAGAAGGAGCAGGAGACGCGCCGCATCGAGGAGATGAAGCTGGAGAATCGCATGCGAGAGCGGGAGCAGCGCAAGAAAGATCTGGCGGGGGGGAATTGGCGAAACAGCAGCAGCAGTCCGGCGGCCAGGCGCTCGCTCCAGCCCACGGACACCACCGCCGTTGACATGGACGTGGAGGACATGAATAGCAGCAACACCAGCAGTGTGAACAAGCAGCCGGCCGCTGCGGCACCCTCGCCCCTACTCACATCCCTGCTGAAATCTCCCACAGGCAATGCGCCCACCGGAATACCCGCCGCAACAGCAGCCACCGGCAGCGTGGCCAGGGCAACAGCGCCCACCATTACCTCCCTGCTGACCAGTGCCGGCAATACGGCGTCGGCTGTTGTTTCTAGCCAGCCGGCCATCACCTTGATGAGTTCCACGGACGCGGCTTTTATGTCCCGGCCTATTAGTGGCCCGCCGGCAGCCATTGAGGCTCTCGCTACCACCACGCCCACCCTGGAACGCAGTCCATCGCAGTCGGCACCCACGCTGTCAATGCTGCTGGAGAAGAACAAGACGACGCCCGCAAAGTCGGAGGCGCCAGCTGGCAGCCAGGAGCAGCCATTGGTGGACGAGGCGACTTCTGGGACAACTGCCGCGGTGGATTCCGACGAGGCAGATCCCAACGAGCTATTGGAAGTGTTTCCCAACATTGACGAAATAATCGATGATATCGACATAGACATGGCCAGCGTCATCGATGATGAGATCCTCAAGGATGTAGAGGACGTGGTGAACTCGCCCTCGAACGATAAAGGCGAGGTGATTGACTTTGAGGACAAACTGGATGCACTGAAGCGGGATGAGAACAAAGCCTCGCCAACGGCGAGTGATAAGCCCAAGTCCGTGGAGGTTGTCCTCGGTTCCAGCGATGACTCCAACGACAACATTCCCCTGGCAGCTGTTGCCTCGCAGGAAAGCAAGGATCGCGGTCAGTCGGGAGGCGAATCCACCAGAGGCACTGAGGAAGCCGAGTCCGAGGAGCCGCTGCCCAGTGAGGTGACCGTGGAGGAAATTGGCGAGACCATCACCCTCATCAGCACATCCAGCGAGGATACTGCGAGTCCACCTACAGCCAAGGTGGAGGAGGAAGCGCCGGGCGAAACCCTCACCAAGACTGAAGAACCCAAGGAAGAGGTAATTAAGCTGGCCAAACCAAGCAAAGATAAGGAGGCCACTGGGGAACCAGAAACCGCGGAAGAGCCAGAGAAAGCTGAGGGCAAAGGCAAGAAAGAGGAAACTGAGAAGTCCTCAACTGTCGAGGAGGAAAAGGTGGCCACACCCTCAACACCAGCTTCGGCGCCGGCGGCTAGCAGCTCCCTGCATGACACCGACGAGGAGGAGTCCTCATCCCTTACGGACAGCAGCAAGCCGGAGGAGCAGCCCCGAGGTAGTGCCAGGGTGAAGCCACCCATCTCCAAGCTAGCACAGGATGAGACCAAAACAGAACCCGAGGGGACCAGTACACCACAGCCACCCTCGGCGCCGACACGTACTCCTATGCTGCGCAAGCTACCGCATCGGGATCGTTCGGAGAGTCCCATGGTGGACGATGAGACGACAACGGCCAGCGATCATTCCACAGCCAGATCGAGCACACGTCGCCGATGCTCCTCCACGCCGGTCATAGACAGCATACCCAACTCGCCCGCCTCCAGCGAGCACACCGATGATCGCCGGGAAACGCGAGCGGCCACCAAGAAGCTCTTCCTCTCAATCTACGCCACGCTGCAGGAGAGCAAGCATGCGGCGCCGTTTCGCCGACCCTTCCACGAGGAGCATGCCCAGCGGCATGCAGATCTGTGCCTGCGGCCCATGGATCTCACCACGATCAAACGGAACATAGACTCGGGCTTTATACGCAGTCTAAGCGAGCTGCATCGCGATGTCCTGCTGATGGCCCATAATGTGTTGGTGGCCTACAAGCCGCACACCAATCAGCACAAGACGGCGCGTCTGTTTGTCCAGGACTGTCAGGCCATCAAGGAGTTTGCCCAGCAGGCAGAGGCATCTTCGGTCACCAGTTCAGTGGCCACGCCGACGAATCACCAGAACAACAGCAGCCGAACGGAGCGGGAGAAGGCGAGCGGTAGCAAGGCAAGGAGCGGTTCCCGGAAGAGTCAAAGGCATCATTAGGACATCAAGATCATCTCAAGAAGTATTTTTTACATTTAAATCGTTTACTAATTCAAGCTAAAAACACATTTAAACACAACTCACGACCTACCATTTAACAATAAACTAATTAATCAAAGAATATAAGATTCTGTAAGCGTCGAGATCGGGAGGAGTGACAGATGGACCGTCGCTGGGGGCAGTAGAACTTCTTCAGGCACCGCGATAGCCTCAGATCGCATTGGCAGAGACGCGCCGCACAGGAGTCGGGGCCACCGAACTCGCCATGATCCACCGCGCACAGTGGCTTGCCCCGATAGCACTTCCACACATAGGGCACAAAGTATTCCAGATAGGAGATGCAGTTGCTCTGGCCATAGCACTTGTCATGGAGGCGACAACATCTATCTATGCCATCGGCTGGCACGCCATGTCCTCCGAAGCCGCAGTAGCAGCCGTAGCCCTTGTAGATCAAGGGATCACAGCCGGTGGAGCACTTGATCATGGAGTACAGACGGGTCACGTCTCTCTTGCCACGATCCTGCTGGTCCGCTGTGTCATTGTTGAAGCTCCATTTCATGGAGTAACCAAAGGGATCATTCACTCGGGCTATGTACACGTTTTGGGCGTTCATCAGGTCCTCCTTTTCCGCCGGCCGGCCAGTTGTAGAAGATGTTATCACCCTGATGTCCTTCACTCGTCCATCAAAGTTATGGTTCTTGATGTCCAGGAGTATTTCGTCGCGGGGATAAGAGTTCTGCCAGCTGATAGCCGGGTGAGTGTCCCTGGGAGAGAGTTTTTAATTTGGTTTTTAAAAGTATTTTGCTTGAAGCCACTCACTTGTGGTCCTGCTCCAGCCAGGGTACCGGTGGCTGCAGCTCACCCACCCAGCCATCCAGTCCCATTTCCTGCCAATCCGCCGGCGGTGACGTAGCCAGACTGGTCTTTACGCTTGTTGCTGGGGGAATGGGAACTGGAACCGGTGCCGAAGGCGTATCAATGGACGTGGAGGTGATATTGGGGAAGATCGGTTCCGCAAAATCGGATCGCTGCATTGTGAGCAGCTCGTAGTTGTGGGAGCCACCGCTGGCGGTGGGCATTTTGAAGACAAAGGAGGGATTCTTGAGGCGCATGCTGGCAGCATACATTTCCGGTATTATGTGGTTCACCAGCTCCGTGTCATTGGTGACGCCGCGGAAGGCCAGCCTAATGTCTTCAATCACCGTGACATTTGCCACCACATTGGCCTGGTAATGGAGCCGCACCACCGCCATAACAATTATCCACAACATGTTTGTGCTTCGGTTTCAGGAACTGGACATTGGACAGGGGGGCATGGACACCGACCGATCCGCACAACCGATCCGCTCGCGCCGACTGGCAATCAAAAATTGAATTGAAGCTGGCTCTGTGGTGGAGCTTGGAGCTTTACTTTGGGGAAATGCGGTAGTTGGTTAGTAGAGATCGGTTTGTGTGTAAGTTGGCCGACGGCAGCATAAATGGCTCAAAAAATCGTGTTAATAGCAACAGTAGCAGCAAACCCAAGTCGAAAACGAACAGTAAGAGCAGCGAAAACAACAAATAATAACAATGACCAGGCGGTAGACACTTTTTTGGCAGATTTGGTGCAAATACACGCTGGGAAAAATGGGATATAGAATTTGATTTATTGTTTATTTAAGGTGTTTTAAGTGGTTTCAAGAACTACCCTAATTTTAGGGGTCTTAAATGGGTTTAAGTTTTATTTATTGGTCCTGAAAATTGATTTTAAATTATAAATCTACCAGAAATATATTTAATTTTCTTTCAAAATATAGAATATTTTCTTACTATCTTTAAATATTTTCTAAACTCTTAATAAGAAACCTTACATTTTCTAAAATACATTTCTAGCATAAATTTCTCTCTGTGTGTGCTATAAATATAATTCGATTGAGGCGCCAAAGGGGCTAGTGGTGGGTGGCCAAGCCGCTAATAAAGTGGCACAAATTCGGAGACACTCGATGGAGTGCCGGTCGGTGGTCAGTGTACCCTCATTAGCGGGCAACAGGGAGTTAAGGCGAAGGTCGTGGGCACTAGAAGCCGCCGTTGCAGTCTCGTAAGCAGTTCATGGTCAGCTTAATCGTTACACTTGTTCGAGTTTTGGAGCTGCGTGACTTTGCAGTTGCTTTCCCAGCCGCGAAATTAAACAAAACTGTGTACAATAGAGATAAAAAATATAAGCTATTCGCAAAGTTTAAATATTATGTCCAAAACGAGTAACTAAAACCGGAGTTAAGACACAGCTACGACTTAATTTATAGTTTGCCCGCCTGTTACGTCGCTTTCAGGTGGTTTTTCGGTGGCTCAGTGCCTCAGTGGCTCAGTGAGCGCGAAAGGAAAAAGCCAAGTCAACAACTGCACTTTTGGTGTTTAATTAATGTTTGCCTTTGGGAGTGGGTTTACTGTAGTCGTGAAGCCCACGCAATGGTTAATTTTCATTCATACTCATGAGTAAGCACCACTAATTATCACTTGGCTGCTACAATATTCAAATTATGTTTGCCAACGCACTTGTGGCGCCTCAAAAAGTTATTATTTTTACTTACACAGACAAGTCATAAAAATATTCATATATTTTGGGGTTCCATTTTGATATACAAAATTAAATGGAATTTTTTTTTATACATTTTAATTTATTTATATATTATGTAATATATTTAATAATTTATTTGAGGTAAATAAATGAATTTAGCAAAGAAAATTAATTACTAAATTTCCATTTTGGGGTTATTCCATTTTTTGAATTTTTATTTATTACTTTGACAACTATAAAATTTATTTAATAATTTATCAAACGGAAATTAATTAGCAAAGGAAACTGTAATTAAAACAATAAATTAAACTGTTTAGCTTACATTATTTTATAACACATTTGTTATTTCTTATTAAATAAAATGAATTATAAATGTAGTATTTAATGACTTATATTTCGTTTTTAAATGCTTAAGGCCTATTAATCTTAATATTAAATAATTATAGTATATATTTTTGAATGTAGCTTATTTTGAATTGCTTACTTACCACAACTGTGGTGAAGTTGTGTTTGTTTCGACAGTGTTGTTAAGCGGAATTTAAAAGTATAACACTAGCCTTGTTATCGACAATCAACCGTTAAAAATATAACAGCTCAAATATTTACTTTTCACCCATTTACTAATGCTTATTTAAAGAATTTTTTTAAATTAATAATACAGCAAGATTTATTTTGTTTTTTGTTATATTCATTTATTTTATAAGCATTTTTTAATATCTTATCTTTATCTTTATCTTTAATTCAATTTTTAAACAAAATTTACAGTTTCTGTTAAAAGACTATTGTGGAGTCTTTAAGAATACAAATTTAATAATCTTCAAGATATTTTTGTGGTGTTTTCCTAGTCAACAAAGCAAAACCCAGTTTAAAAAATATATAGAAAAGAACTATATTTTATTCTTCAAGATTTTCCAACAAAATTTACATTTTCTTTAAAAGAAATTTGTGGCAAGTCTTCAAGAATACAAATTTAAATAATCTTCAATACATTTCCAAGTCTTATTTCCTAGCCAACAAAGCTAAATCCATTTTAATAAATATACATTTTATTCAGATTCAATAAATGTGATTAATTCTCCCCCGTTCCTCCCGGTATCGATGCAGCACAGCATCCTCCGCTGGCGGAAATGCCGCGCATTGGGACTCTTGGCTTGGGACTAGAAACATTTTTCCAGCTGCCGCCGCTTGAGTTTGCTGTTGATGCCTGCTCGCCGAGGATGATGATGATGATGCTGATAATAATAATGATGACGATGCTGCTGCTGTAGAGTTGTAGAGTTCAAGTTCTGCTTTGCTTTAATCGCTGCATTGTCATCATTCTCCGTCCGTTCCCTCCGATCTCCTCCTCGTTGGCTCCTGCTTCTCCATCTCCTTCGCATTGTTGCTGCTGCTGATGTTGGTGCTTGTTCTGAGCCGAGATGTTGCGCCATGTTGCCTAGTATTACTTGGTGGCGGTGGACGGCTGGCTTGTGGGAACGAGCACACATAGCAGGAAAAGCTATTTTCAAATTGGAAAGGTTTTGCACTTCACCAACGCTGCCGCTGCTGCTGCTGCTTTCTCGTTAGTTTGTTATTTTAACTATTATATCAATTAGTTGCGGCGTTTGACGGCTCTCGGCTGGCTTCTTGTCGTCGTTCCTGATTGCGCGGCCGCTTGCTCTGGGATTGGGAGGAAGTGAAAAACCAGTGCAGGAGGGAAAGCCAAGTCAGCGTTAGCAGCTGCCGTTGCAATCGAATGCGCTTCTTGCGGGTACCGGGGGGACTCCACTCCGTTTCTCGCGCGTACCTACAACAAAACAGCACAACAGCAGCAGCAGCAGCGGTATTCGTTTAGAAAATATGCAAAATAGGCAAGCAGAAAATGTTTTGTTAGATCGCCGCACTGTCCTCCTTTCCTGCTACTCCTCTGGTGCGTTGGCATTTAAATGAGCGTGAAGCTAAATGCGAATGCGATCGTGTAGGAGGCGGAGCAGCCAGTACCTCCGACCGGCAATAACAATGGCTCTACTCGCAGGGTTGAAAGGTGGTTGTGTTCCGGCTTCATTCCTTCGGAGCCGAGAGCTGAAATTAAAATTGGAGAGAGAGCAGAGAATTGTTGTGTTAATAGCGGCAGCAGCAGCAGGTGTTACAGTTACACTCAAACGCCCACGCAACAGTCTGTTGTCGTTGGCAACAATAAGTGCACAGTAAAAAACTAGGCTTACCCCAAGAATCGTTTTTTGCCATATTTAAATTGTTAGTAAAATGATGTAAAAGCTTAATAAACAAATATCCGTTAAGGCTAAAGAACACTGAAATTCTCAGGTTATAAATTAACTTGTATATCTTTATGATCTTGGTAAATATCTTCTTTCTAGGCTAAACTTGGCATTGGAATTACAGAAACTAACTTGATATGTTCAATGTAACTTTATAATAGTAATATTTACTATTTTAAGTCCCTAGAATAAAACTTGTTAATGCAAAAAATAACATTTTTCCTTAGGTTTTTCATTAGTAGGAAAATTAATTTTAAAATAATAAAAATAATAAAAAAAAGGGAATGGTTTGCATAAAACAAGGAAACTATAAGCTATTTTTACTTGGACACCAATCTAAATAAACGTTTCTTAAAGTAGTAAAATTAATGTAGATATTAAAACTAAAAAGCCCGAGTTCCTGACTAAAATAAAAACATAACTCTTTATTATCTTTAATTATAGTTTATGAATGAGTATCCCTATTGGAACATCAAATTGGGGATTACAAAATACTAATATACAGAACATCAAATCAGTTTTATAAATAAACTCAAGCTATTCTTCTCAGGATACTCCGAAGAACCAGTTATCTTCTATACAAAATCTATGTGCAAGCCAAACCAATATATTTATTGTCATGTTGATTTTTTCCCGGTGTCACAACAGAGCGGGTAAAGCCGTTACTTACCCGCAGGCGCCACTGCCAGCAAGCAGCAGCAGCAATAACAAATAAACAACCCTCCGGTGAGTTTTTCACACGCTGAGCTCAGCTCTGGAGTTTTGCCGCGGAAATCTATTGCAGTTCCATGTGTTATTCGATTTTTAATCGCATGTCACCAGGCCATAAATTGGTGGGCCGCTTGGCTTGTCGCGGGTTTCGAGTTTTCCACACATTTATTCGTGGACTATTGCAGTTACTCCTGCATTTTGGCAGATTAAGCAAAGGCTACTCCATCAGCAGCACCAGCATGCGGGTGGGTGAAGTGAAGGGCAGTGGGTAGAGGGGCGGTTTAAGCCAGGCCATTGACTTTTTTTCCTTCATTTTTTGTTTATATATATCTTCGCACGATTCCCGGGGATACGCCCTCATTTGGGAGTTATAATTCTGCGGGGCGTGTGCCACCAGTACGTTATGTGGGTCACGGGTCAATCAGGCGAATATGTTGTATTTCCCATAATTAATGCGTCTGCTAATTGGCCACTCAGACGGGCTGGCTACTCGCCTAGAGATCGGACCAGGGTTAGGGCTAAGGAAACTCTCTTCTTGTGGTTCTGTTGTGCTGACCCAACTTAATAGACGAGCATGAAATCTAGTCACGAACTTAATCATGAAACACCGTGCACTAGATCCATGTTCGCCGACAAAATAGAGTCAGAAAAGAGCATCCTGCCCCGATCTCCAGCTACTCCTCCTCCTCCTTTGGAACGATGATTATTGCCGCAGCACGACTTTCTGCGGCATTTTGTTGTTGTTGTTTGTGATTGGTGATTGGGCTTGGCTTTGCCTCTGGAGTCCATACTTTTAGGCCTCAAGTTTGAATTTTCCTGACGCTGTCATTGCTTTCTCGTGCCTGGCAACACAACAATTGCGCCATCGGTTTTTGATCGGTTTTCATAGCTCAATTGGGTGGTCAGTTAGTCGTCAGTCAGTTCAATCCCAGAATGAATCAAGCCGCTTCAAGCTTCGAATTAAGGTTTATTATTTGTTCCCCTTCTCTCTCCCGCTTTTTTTTTTTCTGCTGATTTCTACAATAATATATAGTATATCAACTGACGAAAAGCCGACATCGACGTCGCCGTCGTCTTTGAGAATTGTTTAAGAATTGTGGCGTCGCTGCAGTTTCAATTTCTGCTGATCGGTACAAAAAATCCGATACATATAGAGCTCAGCTCTCTCTCTGAAAACCACATGATTCGGCGGAAACTGTATTGTTTGTTTGCCAAAGCCGGGGGTGTTGTGTTTTATATATGGAGGAGCCATTAATCTGAACTATGCGACACAGCAGCTAGCGTTGGTTGCCTTCTCAGAAAACTTGGTATTTTCAGCAATTTGTTCCGGTAGAAGCCGAAGAAGTACGGCGCGAAGCAGTTAAGGCGGAACTATACAAATATTCATATGCATAGGAAAATGAATAAAGTCATACAACTGCGATTTCAAAAGGTTCTTGGTTAATAATCAATACAGAATAAATATGTATTCCTTTTTTCTGTGTGGCCTAATTATTAAAAGTACAAATTCAGTAACTTTAAATAAACAAACATTACGATTCTGTCCTATAAGACTGCATACATAGATTTTTTTTATAATTTAACCAAGACGTTAAGCTTTCAATACTTTGCAAAACTAAATAATCAAATAGAAGTTTTAAACATAATAACATTTTAAATAAAATGTAATTAGTTTTTACAGAATTATATTGCAATTATCAAATATCAATCAAACAGAATTTGTTATATATATTTTTTATTTAAACTATTTAAACTCAAAAAACGGCTTCAGGTTCATATTTTTTAAGAACTCTACGTTACAAATATTTGAATAAAAACCTCTATTGCTTCAACCGCAACTGTACAGCGAAAGGAAAAAATATGAAGGGTGACTCAGCTGGCAACAATTGTTGAACTTTTCACCTCTATTGTTGTTAAAGTTGTTGGTCTAACGATTTTCCGACTTTTTTCCCAAGACGCGGGGCCGCAATTAATTTCAAATTTTGGGGGATCGTTTTTCGTTTCATGTTTTTTCTTTCTGTTTTTGTTTTTTCATGGCCCGAAAAGTGATCTACATTAGCATTAATGGTAATTTTCGGTGGCCAGGCAAGTCAAGTCTCTCTTCCTCGCCGCGTCCTCTTTGGGCCGCTCTTCCTCTTCGCCTCTCTTTTATTTTTTTTTGGCCCTCGCAAACAACAGGTGCTCTCTCTCGCGTTCTGTCTGAGTGACGACGCTATTGTATGCGTGTGCGTGAGGTGAATTGACTAATTGCCTTTTTTTTTAACTTTTCGTGTGTTTCTGCTTCCCGTTTGTTCTTCTGGAAGAACACATTACCACCTGTTGTCCCTTTTACAGGAAGGTTTTTAAAATGGAAGACTATCCCGATATACCGTACGCTTCAGTTTGATTAACGACACGTGTTTGCTGACTGAACTACCGTTATTAATGAGTGTGGATCTAGTCACAAATATCAGAAGAAATCAAATGTGAAACACTGGACCCCCACCCACTAAAAACAGTAGTAGTATGAATAGTACACGAGATATCGCCGCCGCCACTCACTATAATGGGATCTCAGCTCGCCCTGCCGCCTTTTTTTTTAATTTCAATTATTGAGCGATAGTGCAAAAATGGGGGGAAAACAACAAAACGAACGACAATGTGGCCGACCCATTTTGTTCGTTTTTTTTTTATGTGCTGCTCTGTCGAATTGATAAGCGGCGTCTCTGCTTTCTCTGCGGCTTATCAGCCGAGTTCTACACACACAAGTACTATGTATTTCCACGCAACGGACGAAACGAATCTCTTTCCCAATTCCAATTAAAAATTCCACGATCGGCTTGCTCGGAGCGGCGGTGTGGCAACTCCGCCGAAAAGAACCGCTTATTGGCAGGCGCAAAAAATATAGGGAAAATTGAGCGTAATATATAGGTTTTTTTTTTTTGTTTTGCCCGCTTATATACATACATACCAACACACAGGCGCAGGCGAGCGAGCTTACACACGCGCACAGCAACAGCGCTAGCGCGAGAGAGATAGGGAGCGATATACATAGTTGTTGTTGCTGCTTTTATTTTTCAAGTATGTCTTGCCTTGCTGTTGTTGTTTTTGTGCTCTTCTTCTGTCTGTTCTTTGAATTGAAGAAGTATGGCGAATTACATACAAACACATGCATATACATACAAAACACACGAGGGGCACTCAGAAACTCGGCGTCGTTTCGTTTCTTTTCGCAAATTCGTTTTTATTAAATCGCTATTGAAATTAAATCATTTCTAATTAGACGACGGCACATTTGAGCTCAACTGTAAATGCTGCGTGCATCCGCTTATTTATCGGCAAGTCGAGTGTGTGTGTGCGTGCGATCGCCCGTGTGTGTGAGCTCCGCTTGTAATCAACGGCAACTCGAAAAAACGGCACACACACGCTAATGCGGAGAATCGAAGTGACAAAAACGCGCGTTAAATGCTTGTAAGTACCATTTGTTTATAGAATTGTGTCTTGAATTTGACTGTTTTCTGGTTTCGGCTCGCAGAGCCTCGCGGACGAGCAGACGCGACGGCGCAGAAGAAAAAAATTAACTGTTTCGCTGCGAGCGACGCTCTTCATTTATATGGCTCACGGTGCGCGGATCTGGCTCATTTTGAGCAGAGCCGCGCTCTCGCACGATCTCAGGGTTGTCGAGTGCCTTTTCGCTGTTGTTTTCACATTTTTAATAATATGCCCTAATAACTTACTAAAAAACTTCTTATTTTGCCATTCCACCGAGATCAATTTTCAATGAAGGAAACCTTAACAAAAATTCTTACAATTTTCCATTTGACTTTAGACATTCTTTGGCGAGCTGGCAACCCTTCGATCCCTGGTAATTGAACTCTACTCACATACACATTTATTGCTGAGCGCAACTTCGGCTCCGCTCTCTTTCGTTCGTCTGTGTGCAATCGTGTGCAAATGATACAAAGAAGAATTATATCAAAGGCAGAGAAAAATAATGATGACGCAGTGAAAAAAATTATTAAAATAATTACAACGGCCGTCGACTTCGACTTCGGAGAGCCAGAGCGACGCGTCGCACCTTTTCAGCTCGATCTGCCCCCTCCCCCCTGCGATGGGGTGGTTTCTTGAGGAATTGTAGTGGAAAGGTTTTCCAGACAGCCGAATGTCGTCGTCGGTTAGTAAATAATGTATAGCACACAGGCACACAGAAATAAGGGAATTTATACTTTTTACTCGCTGTGTCAATGGCTTTGCCAAAAAATAAAATAAAAACCAAGGAAGAAGGGTTGTTGTCTGTCTTAGCTTTGCCTTTCCTTTTCACCCTCTTCTGCTTTTTCCTTTACAAAGCGCTTGCGCAGCTGTTGCTCCTTCTTGTTTTTGCTGCTCTTCCTCTTCTTGTTTCTCCTATTATACGGAAAGAATTTTATTTTATTTTATTAATTTTTTAACAGTAAACGCTGGAAGAAGTGAATAAAAAAGATTTTAAGATAATATAATAATTAATATAAAAATCAAATTAAAGCATAAGAGCCTGTAGCTTTTTTGCTTCGAAACAGAAAACCAAAATCTTGTTTAAGAATTCTTAGAATTGGGCAGTTCTCGGTCTTCAGGTCTAGTGATTTATTAGCAGTAATTATTGTATTTATAAGAAAACTAAATCTAAAAAAGTTCTTATTGTTTACCATATATCGGATGTGCCCTGTGCTTTGCTGTTTTCCGTTCTTTATTTTACCTTTTTTTTTCGTCAAGGTGACACAGTTTTTTGCGTGCTGTTGCTACTCAATGAAATTGTGCAGAACTTGCATTTCCATACGCGTATTTTCATTCATTTCCCGCTTCCTGTAATTGAAATTCGGTTGGCGTTTACACAACCGTCTTAATTGTCCAGCGCGTGGGCGTCTCTACCATAGTATCCTCCAACCATCCATACAATATTGTAACTGCGGCCGTAAAAATGTCCCCCAGCATGAAAGCATTCAAGTCAGAGAGTCTCCACACTCCACTTTAGATAGTGCTAATTGGTTGACTCTAGAGTCCGGAGTTAGGAGCAGCGACTGAAATGGGTTACGGTAATGGTCTTGGATCAGGTCATCCGCTACCGTTTGTTTGCCACCGTTCTTCCCCCAAAAACATAAACTAATCTCGGTTCATCTGACAATCTAGAACGTCTTTATGGTCGCTGCTCTTGAATATGCTCACCTGAGCACTGGGAAAAAATGGGTTTATGTTGGGATCTTATATTAAATTTATGTAGATATTAAATGTGTTAGTTGAATTTTTTATGTGAAAATGCAAAGATACAATGGTATATGGTAATGTAATTTATAAATACAGAATAACTTATATAATTTATAAAATATTTTAATTATAAAGTTTTATATTCTGTCAGCAAAAACTACCCCATCATAAGACTAATATACAGTGTATTTATTTCTTTTCATATTATTACCCGTCACGAAAAATGCAAATCAATAGTCAATTTCAACTTAATTTTTTGTTTAAATTAAATTCTTTATATGATAATTGAATTTATATTGCTTTGTAATATCTTGGGAAAATAGTAAAAATTAGTTTTAGGTTAACAATATAAAAATTAATATCCAAGATAACTTTAACTTAAAAATAAATATTTATCGACTTTATTTTCATACATTAAACAGTTTGTATAGTATTGTTTAATTTAAATATTTTTCTGTGCAATTTTTCCCCCTGTTTATGTTAGTTACTCCCTCCGCAATCTTTTGTTGGCCCAATTAAACGCTCTGTTCTTCCCACAGTTTGGTCTAACCCAGTTCAAAAGCCCAGCCTTAGTGGAAGACCAGCTCGCAGCTCGCAGCTCGCAGCTCCGCAACACCAGCTCGGCTCGGGTAGATTATTGTAACGTAAAAAAAAAATCACACACGCCTGGGCTACTTGTCATTGCGAAAATTTTCGAGGTGTGTGTAGGCAGCAGGATTGTTGCATTGACAGAGAGGTGTTCAAAAGGGGGGTTTTCCGGAGGAGTTATCGGTCGGCGTAGAGGTGCGACAGAGGCGAAGGAGTGTCTTCGGTTTGACCCCGGCAATCTCCAGCTGGTGTCTCGGACCCGTATCTCTCTCTGGCATGGCAAATGCCAGTTGTGTTTTGTTTTTTTTTTTTTTTATTTCTGTTAGCCATTGCCCAACTGGCAGCCCCCATCTCCATCCCCATTTCCATCCCAAACCCAATCCCAATCCCATTTCTAGGCCCGACGTCCACTCACATTAAATTACATACACTCCTTTTGTTTGCAATATATTTAAATTGCTCGGCCCGGCCGCCTGTCTAAACAGTCCGAAAAAACAGAAAAAAATACGAACGAAAAAAAAAACCATTGCCAAGAAGAAAGATCGGGCCTATCCAATGGCTCAAAATAAATGGCAAAGTTCAAACGAGGTTAACAGCATTTCATGCCACTTCCACTTCCATTGAAGTTGAGGCTGGATGGACCTATTGAGGATGAGGAGCTGGAGTTGGGAGCTCCTCTGGAGCTTGGAGGATGCAGTTTTGGCTTGAGCTGCCAGCACAGCACAGCTCGGCGGAGGACAGGCCACCAAAATGGATAAAAAACTGTGCAGGCCAAAACAAAACAAACAGCCAGGCAAGAGCCAAGAGCCATCTTAAACGACAGGCGGTGGTAACATGACCAAGCACTGCAAGAAATTGTTGGCAATAATATTATAAAAGTAACTTTTAATGTGACAAAAATGTACATTTTATCAAAAACATATCTATTTGGTTACATCAATTTTTTTTAAAGAAATATGACATATTTTTTACATTAAAATTAGAAAAACGAAATACCTTTAGTTTTTCTTTCTCTCAGTGGAGAATCCCTAGCTCCTAGCACATAGAGATCCAGGCCAGCATCAGCCCCGGCAAACGGCAAGTCCAATAAATAGACGTGAGCGCAAATCTGAAGCCATGGCTTCATATAAAACCTTTCTAACGATCGTTTACCTCTCTCGCCAAAATGTAACAAAGGAGTTGTGCGGAAAAAAAAGTTGCCCAACGGGGAGGAGGTGGTTTTGGGCTAGGAGGAGGAGGTGGAGGAGAAGGTGGCCAGTCTCGATCTCTCAGTTTTGGACCAAGTCCAGGCCAAGCCTGTGCCAAAGCGCGCCCACTTCCTACTTGTTGCACGCTGCCCACCAAGCCTCCACTTAGAAGCTGCTGTTGCTGCTGCCAGCACCACCGAGATTTGGCTGTCATTGGGTGTCCTACAGTGGATACTAGTTAGCATGAACACTGCCAAAGGGGAATTAAATGGTCAATAAAAGTAGGGATAAAAAATTCAAATATTTCAGGTCTTCCTGAAGGGTTTTAAAATTTTAGTCAGTGAAGGAGTCTTTTCCGACCCTATAAATCATATATATTCTTGATCAGCATCAACCGGCAAGTCTTTCTAGACATGTACGGGCAAAAATAAAATTTTTTAATTTTTTTCAAAATTTTATAAGGGGTTACATCGTTAAAATTGTCAAAAATTTGAAAAAAAATTTTGATTTCTTAAAATTTTAAATTTAGTATGCAGGTTTATTAAACTCGAAAAAACTAGCACAGTTAAGCTTTCCGAATTGAATTTGATGCTCTTTTGGCCTAGATATGATATTAATAAGCTTTAAATTTTTTCAAAAATTATCATATAAAATTATGGATAAATATTTGAATTTTAATACCCATTTGATTGATCAATTTTTGTAAATATTTTTGTTGTATTTAACCATTATAATTATTTAAAGCATCTTAGCACTGACCACTGTATGTGGTAGCTGCTGCTGGCTAGGAGAATTGGAGACTTGCAGCCTAGGAAACTCGGAGGCTGAGCGACTCTTGCAGCGACTTGGTCGCCGGGACCTCTGCGTTCAAACGTGGCCAACGGGCCCCTTTGCATATGCAACGCCACTGGGGCCCCCCCCCCGAAAAAAAACGAGGGGGAAAAAATGAGAAAACCCAAAAGGAGCGGAGAGAGGAGGAGTGTTGACCGGGAGGAGATACCACCGCTCACCTAACCGAAAAAGCCAAAAAAGCGAGTAACCGCGCAGAGGAGAAGACAGAGAGCAATAACCAGTTTTTGTCTCCCAAAAAAGCCAAACAAATGAAGTCAAGTCAAGACGGGGCTTAGAGAACGGGGTAAAGACAAGACCCGGCCGAAAGAAGAAAGAAAAAGGGGCCGGGGAAGAAGAACGTAGCTCATGTTTACGAGTCACTGGAAGCAAGAACCCGATGGATCGGGTTCGGGGGAAGCCAGGAGGGTAGCAGGTCGGGTCGGGGCGCTCTTCAGCCTTAACGTTCAACGTTAACGGCCATCATCAGATAGAGCGGAGCCAGAAGACTGCAGACCGGAGACCGGAGACCGAAGAGTTCGGCCCAAAGAGCAAAGCGGCGGCAGCAGCAGCAGCAGCAGCCAGTACAGTTGAATTGAAGTTGTGGCAAACGGGTATTGAGGGAGTTCCAGAGCTGGTACTATGCTTTTTGTTTCTGTTGTCTCTCTGTTGTAGGAGTTTTGGCTACACAGAAGTTTAGTTACAATGCTCATTACATAGATACACACACACACACCGGCCGTAGAGATACATTGTAGAACTTATAGATACATACAATTTATGTATTGCATAGATACATAGATACTCGCTACTCGGATGCTGCTCTTGCCATTGCCTTTCTAAACTTCGGGCTTTTCCGATCTTTATCGCGGCTCAGAGCGCAAAATAAAACCAGTAAGAAGCGCAATAGTCGAAAGCCCCGACTATAGGATACCCGATGATCACATCAGGAGGTTTATTAATAGCAAAAATTACCAACTTGAATATAGTTCGATTTGTTTTATTTTTGGTATGTGGATTAATGTTGATACTTATAAATTATTTTTTTAGAATGAAGGTTCAAGCTTCAATAGGTCCTGAGATCCAGGCAATGCAATAGCAACTACATACATGTATATGCCCTCTGATTTCTTAAATTTTTGGTATGTACGTTGATATTGATCGTTCCAATTTATATCTTAAAAGAAAAGGTTTAGGCTGTTTAGGTCCTGAGATACAATATAATACAGAATCCTCCCGTTACATACAACCTCTAGTGCAGCATACCCCTTGACCTGTACTCGTACCCTGTATAAAAACCAAACAGCAGTGCCGAAGAAGAACTCCCACAAAAAAAAAAGCGGACCATTTCTTCGGCGGCTACCCTGCCAAAAGATCTTTCTTCTCATGCATAAATTGTGAACGAAAGCAGCTTCATCCGCGGATCGGTCTTCCTAGGCTCTCTCCTCCTTCTCGGCATCATTAGTTTTGAAATTTTTATGTATTGTGCTCGGGTATTGCATGTTGTTAGAGCTGCGATTGCAGAGGATTGTGGATTGGATTGGTTTCGTTTTGGATTGGATTGCTTGGCAATGGAGATGGAGTGGTGAACTCTGCTGCATTTCCATTTCTCCGGCCGACTCCTCCTCCTGCTCTAGAGCTTACCGTGTGTGTATGTGTGGGTAATTGTGAAAACAATTTAGACGAATTTTCCAGTTCAATTGCGCTTTTAATTTAAATTGCTGGCAGCTTTGGCTTTTTTTTGCCTTTGCATTTGTTTTTGTTTTGCTTTTTCTTTTAGTCGCTGGCACAAATCAATTGTCAGTCCATTTTGGAGTTGAAAGTTCCATGCGCGAAAATTGCCCAAGATGATCGTGATACCCACGATCAGGGTGCCCAATTCGATGGACAAATGGAAATGGAAATGCGACCGTGGACGGGACTCTGACTGGGAATGGAAATGGTAAACTCTCTCAGAGCTCTGAGCACGGAGCTCCGAGCCGGGAATGTCAATTTGGTGGCAGTTCGATGGGAGTTAATTAACGATCGACCGATCGATCGCGATGCTTGTTTGGGAATGATTTTTTTTGAACGATCGACGGGCTGCTTAATTGATGGAATTCAGAGTGCACAAAAATATACACACGATTTTTGTATGGGCAAGGGGTGGTAGTGGTCTGCTTTGGGTTCAAGTATTGAAGTATCAAGTATCATATTATTTTTGATTATTTATTTAAGCAGAATTTAGGTTCTCTTGTTACTTATTTAGTAAATATATCACAAAAATTCTTTATAGATTATAGTATACTCTGACCGAGTATTTCATTATTAATTATACCCAAACGATTTTCTTAATATTATTTTAGCATAAAATCTTCAGCAATATTAAGCTTACTTTTTCCCAATTTAATTACTAAATGCTGCTGTATTAAGCTACCGTTTTTTACTTGTCGATCGTAGTTGTAAAACCCAAAGTCGTTACTTGTTTTATATTTTCATATGAGAGAGTTAAATTTCCCAGAACTGTTGCCGGTTAATCATAGTTTCGCAGAATCTTAACAGATCAGCATATCATTAGATGGATCAGGCAGCTCACCAAGCGATCGTTAAGATCGTTACAGCCCAGAATTACCTCTCTTCAATATATAGTTTGTGCCAGTTTCCCCCTAAGCTCTCTGGCTTCGATCATGACTCATAAACCTGGCCACGATCATCATTCAGATTGATCTCTTTCTCGGCTCGGATCTCTGGCTTAAAATTTTCTATTTGTAGAATGTAACAATCATTGATGACTGTTTAATAGGCAAACATTTCGAGTACTCGATTTTGTGGACTGGAAGAGGACCGCTTGTCGAGCTCCCTGGTACTTATTGACCACTTGAGGCCTTTCACCGCTGCCAGCTGGGATCTCTTGCTTCTCTGTGCTTCAAGTTGGAGCCAAAATCGGAGCTGAAGCTCCGAGACCCGCTAGTAAAATGAAACTGCACCCGAAACCGTACCGAGACCCGGCTTGGTTTCATTTCCAGAACATTAGGCCTAAGCTCAAATCGCCTTCTGCTGCTGTTGCTGCTAAATTTCACTGTTTATTTCTTGTGTGCCTCGGCTGAAATTAAAAGACTATAAACAATCGTGAGAATGGCACTTGAACATGTTCAAAACTATAATGGCCTAAAACGAAATGTGCAAGAGGAGCTCGCTAGCCGAGGCTTGCGACGGGGTGCCTTGGCAACGCAACTACACTGGGAATAATTACCAACAAAAAAAGGATGATTTTTGAAAAAATAAAACTGAAATTCTTAAGCTAAACAATTGATTACATAGGGTGAAAAGCTTTATCCTTTATCTCTTAGATACTTAGATACTGAATCTTAAGCTTATTTTGGTATTCAAATTTTTCTTTCTGTGTAGCACAGAGATATGGCAAAGCCAACAAACGGAGCGAGCCATGGACAAGCGGCTAAATGAACAGACAGTCAATCAACTTTTAGTAAAAAGCAACAGCCACAATAACAACAGTAACAACAATAAGAAAACTAGGTAAGCCTTCAGAAAACCGAAATTTGTATACCCTTTTATGTAGTTTAGCTAAAGAAATGTTCTAAACCAACGAACAAATTAAAGTAAGTCCTAATTTCTATGAAAAGATGTCCTAAAAATTATAATAAAAACAGAATACCTGAAAATATAATGCTATGCTGGAAGTTATGTCCTGCTAGATCGAAGCGTCTGGGGTTGCTGAACAGAAAATTAGTTTCTTTATAGTTTAGATGGGTTCTACAAAAAAGAAATACATATAGTTTAAACTTTGGCTTTACTTTTAGAATAGATTTCATTGTAATCCTATAGTGCTCTGATTTCGAAGTTCGGGGTCCAGCCAAGCCCCTTTCCAAACTCCTTATCATAGTCATAATACCCCACTAAATAAAAAACAGAGAAGAAAAACCAAAAACAACCCATGATGATGACTGTGTGGTGGTACTGTCGATGACGTTGGCTTCAAAGAGAAAAGCGCGCGCTTGGCTCAAGCGAAACCATCACGAGATGGAATGAAACGGAACGGAGCGGAGCTGTGGGGAGTGGAGCGGTCTTGGCCAAGATGATTTAAGCGGAGCACTGAGAAAACTATTACAAAATGATCGGAGCGAGCATCTAAAGCTATGGCTAAAAGCTAAAACAAAATCAAATCAGGCGGCGAAGATGTGATCTCCTTGCTCCGCCGTGTGCTCCTCCGTGTGCTATTGCGATCGTATCGTATCGGATTGGATCGGTTCGAGACTCGATTACAATAATTACAATCGGCTACGCGCGATTCACCAAATCACAGCAACAACAGCAACATCTCACAGATACAGATACTTGGGAAATCGCACACAGAGAGATACCAGGGGGTAAGTTACAGTTAAAATAAGTAGAAAAGAAGAAAAATTACTTACTTACATTTACAAAATAAATATGAAATGAAACTTTGAATTATTGAAATATTAAAAATCGAAAATTATCGAATTTATCGTATTGCAAAATGTTTCTTTTAACAGAATATTGATTTATGATGATCACTAATGCGCCAAAATATTGTTTGTATCATAAATAAATTGCTAATAATTGAAAGTAATAGTAATTCATTTGTTAATTTTATAAAAGTCCCCTTTCTTAATATCCTCTTTATCTGGGCCACACTGTATTACGTGCACATAAACAATTTTTATAAGAAATTGAAGTCAAGAAGCAGAATTAAAACAAAACTCATCAACATCAACGGACACAAACACACACCCAGCAGAAGACCCGTCAATTGTCGTCATTGTGTGCGTGTGTCTTTAGGGCGGAGGGGGGAAGAGAATATCGGGAAGACAGAGATCCATCTTCAGCATCAGAACAGCCAGAGAAGAGTGTCTTCCAGCAGACCCAGAGCCACACAGATAAAAATAACTTTTGAACTAATTTTGAAATTAAATAAATATCTCAAACTTAAATTGTTTCAATTGTAATATCACAGATATGATCATGCAACAAATTATTAAATAATTTAAAATCTTAAAATGTTAAAAAAAACTTTAAGATGGAAGCTTAACAGCAAAAGTCACCCCTAAAGTCTTGATATCTTTAACATATAATTTTCAACCCTATAGGAAATACGATCATTAGGTCTCATTTAAGCTCATAAAATTATTCTCAGTGCATTGAAACATCGGGGATTTCAGTTAACAGCTCGGCGAAGAAGGAAAAGGGCCGCCGCATATATATATATATGTACATATATCCGCATCCGTATCTGTATCTAGTAGGCTCCATTTGGCAAAGCGAATCGGGCAGAACGAGAAATTGAAAAGACAGTTACAACCTCATAATGAAGTCCCCTTTCTCCTTTAGCCCCTTCTCCTCTACAACATCTCCATCTCCACCTCCACCTCCATTTCTATCTTGTATCTGTATCTTTCTCCTGGAGCTCGCTCGCTCGCTCGCTGACTGACGACTGCGAAAAGTTTACACAAAATCCACAGCAAAACCGCATGCTACACATAAGCACAATCGCAAGCGACTCACCCATACTTAGGCCGGATCGTGATGTTGTTGTCTATATGGTATATATACTGTATATAAGGGAGCATAGCTTTATATATTCCCAGAGTCCGGAGAGTCAGAATGAGAACAGAACTGAGCGCGCAAAAGCCTCTCTCGCATGCGATTTTTATTGTGATTTCAAGATTCTTTACGTTTTCGCTGTTAAGTTTTGTTTTGAAATGATAAGGTTATAGGATAATTAAGTTTATGCAATTTCTGAATTTTATATAATAAATTATTATTATAATTATTATATATTTTTAAAATATAAAACATTATAATAACCAATAAAGTGATGTTGGGTGTAGGTATATTATTCTAGAGGAGGATCTAGAGGGATCTTTAGTTCTTAAACAAATAGTTTTAAATTTTATTTGTGAATACAAGTATTTAAATTTCAAGTAAACCTCTTCCAAACCTTGCTGTTCCCTAAACATTGCCTACTTTGAAGCTGCTCCGTACAGGGTTTATTCCAGAGAATTACTAAGATATTCCTAGTGCTTATAGTATTTTTCAGAAATTTATAACATTTTGGTATACAAGTAAAACCTTTAAGAGCCAAGCCCTAAATCTTTTATAAAGATAATTGTATTTTTTATAATAATAATATAAATACACCACAGTCAGTTTTGCTTTAGTTTCCCGAATCCTAAATGGGGCTGAATGTGATTTATTTTTGTTGGATCTTTAGGTTAATTGATGGATATTAAAGTCTTCTCGCTTAATCGCTCCCCCAACTCCGGATCCAAGCTGGGCTCTATAGTGTTCCTTTTGGACTTTTGGCGGCAGATGCAATAGCAACTGCATCTGCTCGGCACAGCCATCCTCAGCATTCACTTCTAGCCAAAGGCACACTCACAGATACTCACACACACACACACACACCCACACACAACTGCAACTGGCTTTTGGTCTATAATTCTTGTTTCTGGTTTTCGTGCTGCCAAGATAAGGAGTGGGACATGGGCCAAGCACACAGGCCCCCACTCCGTACAGCAGCAGCAGCATCCTCATCATTGCGATCCCAGCGGCCAACGTGATCATCATTGTTTTCCTTGGAGACGACGGCAAGGAGGAGGAGATGATTCCACAGGACAGGAAACAGGCAGCAGCAGCAACAGCATGGCGCTCGCTCCTCTCCCAAAGGAAGCAGCGGACCAGTAATATTTACATTTATTGCTAAATTATGCACACTTTTTTTTTTTAGCTCAGCATATTCAGGTATTTGTATTCTTATTTGCAGGACCATCTTTTTCTCGAATAATTATTCAGTTGATAAGTCATATCTCATAGACAAAAGCCAGGTCTTAAGGCTTGGGTTTAAAATATTGTTGAACCGATTTTGAGCTTGGAAAAACTACTATAAGAGGATATTGATGGTAATTTTAAATGATTTTATCTCTGTTTACATTTAATTTAAAAATAGGAAAAAATCGATCATTTATTCTTGTAATCCGAAATACTTTTGGGAACCTTATTTATATCTTAGTTTTTTATTTTTAAAAACCAATTTATAAGTTGTTTAGTTTTCTTAATCTTTAGTAATTATAATACGTTTTTGATTAATAAAGCTTCCTGCTGATTTTCCATCTTGGACTCTTTCAACGCTGCAAAGATTAAGCAATCATCTTTGCTCTTTTTATTTATTTTAAAACTAAACTACGCCATTTATTAATGAGTTTGTAATTTGAATAAAATTTATGACGTGAGCCCATTTCTACGGGGTCGCACAATCTCTGCGGTTTGCCATCGCATCGTGCCCCTGTCCCTGCCCCTCATACCCTCCCCCCACCCATTCGCATTGCTTTTCCACGGTGAAAAGCGCCTGCGATTGCTACTAATGGCCGGGAGATTTTCATGGAAAGTTGGTGCGGTTGCTGCTTTTCCTCCTTTTCTTGCCTTACGAAAATTTCACGCCAGTCGAAAAGAATTATTAATTGCGCAGCGGCAACCGGCAACAGCAGCAGCAACAATAACAAAAATAAAAACAAAAACAACAACCACCAACCGCACACAAATTTCAAAAAGTGGGAATTATGCATCGCTGCGCAGAAGCAGAACATTCACCAACACAAGCGCACAGTTGGGGAAATGGACACTGAGAGAAATGGTTTTAAATGAGTTGTTTATTTATTTGTTATTACTATTATTATTGTTTTTTAAAATGCTAACTATAGATTAACTACTTTAGTCTTATATGTCTTACCAATAATTTTAAAAAGGAAATATTTTTAAGTAAATAAAAATAGAAATACAGATCTTCATAAGGACTTAAGATGAAGCCGAATTCGGTTAGGTATTCAGCTGTTTTTTAAACATTTCTTTTAACATTTCAAGATTTGTTTTATATGCAAAGAATATATTTCATATATTTAGGATCTTTTTTTATGAGTACTTATTTTGTTCATACACCGTTTTCTTCTCAGTGTATTGCCTATGTGTGCCTGTAAGCGCGTGTAAAATATGGTAAACATGGCAATACGTAATAACTGAAAAAAGGCAACAGCAAAAGCAACAGCAAAACAGACCTAAAAACAGTGTAACAAAAAAGGGAAATATAAAATCAGGTACAAATTTTCACCAAAAACAATAAGAAAAAAATAAAGAGTTTTACATCGTTCGCTCTGTCGGCGTCGACTGTTGCATTGTCATTATAGGTTTGGCATGGGTGGAAATTTTAAAGGGGTTCCCCCGAATTTATAAGAATTGATTAATTATTAGAAATAATTTCTTCAGAATTTAGTTGAGCTTATTAAGAGTCACTATTAATTAAATAAATTCTTTTAAATATGATAGTTAATAAATTCTTCTAAAGTTCCGCATAACCAAATTAGTAAATAAGTTTATAAAAACTGAAGAAACTTAGTTTTTTAATTATAATCCCTGTACCCCCCAGGCAACCCCCCTGTGACATATCCCCAGACTACGCTCCGTGACTTTGTTGGCCGGTGTAAAGAGACTGTGGGCCTGACTTTGACGATTTCGTGGTCACACAGTGTGAAGAATGGCTAGGAAATATTGTATGCACCGTTGTTTGGTGGGCTGTTACAGATTTTTACAGATTACTGAGCCCAGATAACAAATGAAAGTGCCCTGGCATTTGTTTTTTTTTACTCTTTTACCAGTTGCACTGCTCGTTGGGCAGGAAAGAAAAGCCAGGAAAAGGCGATGTTTACAACAAAGAAGGGGGAAACCTTTTAGCTGTAAGAATAACAGCAATTTGGGTGGGTTTTTGGCTTACTTACATACCAAGTATGGTTTATGGAGAAAGATTTCGGATAAGAATCTGAGCTGCGCTTTGGTTTTTAGTTGGAAGAAGAAAGTCCGGTGTTCCTGGTGTTTCTAATATTCTCAAAATCAACGGCGTGAAGTGATTGATGGGGTTTTACATACTATTATCTTATTGTCTAGAGTCTAGACCTTTAGTTTGGAGTTTGAAATGTAAAGAAAGCATATGCCTAATAAATTCTTAAAGAGCGGAAGTGAGTTTTAAATAATTTTCTAAGCTAACTTATTTTTTAACTGAGGTTAACTAAATATTAAAAATTTAATTTAGCATTGTAAAAATAAAATGATAAACAGTTATATTTCTAAAAATAAAATTAGAGCTTATTCTTCAATTTTAAATATTTAAATACTGACATAATGGAAATAACTAAATTAAAAAATTAAAAAAAAAAACGTATATGTCAAATTATTATGGAATAATATACAATTAAATAAAAGTTTGTTTTTAATTGTTTGTTTTTATTTTTATTTTGAATTTGAACAGTCTTTGCGGGTTACTTTATTATCGTTTTGCGTTCTTATCGATTATCGATTGTTTTAGGGCTGCACTTACAGTGTTACAGGTTTCAATCAGCTGTTTTGTACCGCAAACAACAAAACAACTTCCATCAAAACAAATTGCCATAAATATCACATAGAATATTAATTAATTAACAATTTCTCATGGCTAATTATCCCTCGGCCAAGTTTATGGAGTGCCTGCAATATGCGGCTTTTAAACATCGTGAACAACGTCGCAAGGTAAGCGAAATAAGAATGGTTTTCTATGGTTTTTCCTTTAATAAACAATAACATATGCTCCTCCCTCTTTCATTTAAGGATCCCAAGGAAACCCCGTATGTAAATCATGTAATAAATGTAAGCACCATCCTCTCCGTGGAGGCCTGCATCACGGACGAGGCTGTCCTAATGGCTGCTCTCCTTCACGATGTGGTCGAGGATACGGACGCCACGTTTACGGATGTGGAGCAGCTCTTTGGCGCTGATATTTGTGGATTGGTGCGCGAGGTTACGGATGATAAATCCCTGGAAAAGCAGGAACGAAAGCGCTTGCAAATCGAAAAGGCAGCTAAAACAAGTCACAGGGCCAAGCTCATTAAGCTGGCAGACAAGCTGGATAACCTAAGGGATCTGCAGGTCAACACGCCAACGGGCTGGACAGAGGTGACATATTAGAAAAGTCTGCAAAAGGAATTCTATCCTAAATATTTCACCCATTTCAGGAACGCCGCAATCAGTACTTTGTTTGGGCCAAAAAGGTTGTGGACAACCTGCGGGGCACCAATGCCAATCTGGAGCTCAAGCTAGACGAGATCTTCCGTCAACGAGGCCTGTTGTAAATCCCCAAAAACAACAGCAATTACACACACGGGAACATACTCCTCTAGTTTTTATTGTTCTTGTAAAAGTTCAGCATGAGACTGGCCAGCTTCTGGGTCTCTGTGAACGTTATGGCATTGTAGAGCGAGGCTCGAATTCCGCCCACTGAGCGATGACCCTTCAGCTGGATCATGCCCTCCGCCTCGGCCTTGGCTAAGAACTCCTTCTCCAAAGCATCGTTGCCAGTGGCACTGCCGATCCGGAAGGGCACGTTCATGCGCGAGCGGACATTCGCATCCAAGGGACAATAGTAGAAGCCATTGGACTGCTCGATGGTTTCATAGATGAGCTTGGACTTGGATGCGGCCAGCTTGGCCATGCCTTCGACACCGCCATTGCGTTTGATCCATTTGAAGACCAAGCCCATCACATAGATGCTGAAAAGGGCCAAACGATAAGATTAATAATTATAAATATATATTTATCAAGGAATATAACTCACCCAAAAGTAGGCGGAGTGTTCAGCAGCGAGGCGTTCTTGTCCATCAGCTCAAAGTTAAGGATGGAGGGTGTGATCTTCATGTGCTTGCCTATCAAATCCTCCCGGACAATGATCACTGTGGTGCCCGCTGGTCCAATGTTCTTCTGTGCTCCGGCAAAGATCACACCAAACTTGGACACATCAATGGGTCGGGACAGAAAGTTCGAGGACATGTCGGCCACCAGAGCAACACCCGCTGGAATCTCGGGCACAAAGTCAAACTCTACGCCCTCCACAGTCTCGTTGTCACAGTAGTAGACATATGAAGCCTTCGGATCCAGCTTCCAGGTGCTCTGTCGCGGCACGGATGTATACCTGTCCACCTTGGGCAGCACGGCGTTGACTTTGCCATACTGAGCCGCCTCCTTGGCCGCCTTGGAGGACCATGAGCCGGTGATCACGTAATCCGCGGTGCCAGTGATTCCTATCAGGTTCAAAGCCACTGCCGCAAACTGTCCAGTGCCGCCGCCCTGCATTAGGAGGATCTTGTAGTTGCTGGGCACATTCAAGAGCTCTCTCAGATCATTGATGGCTGTCTCCTGGATTTTGGCATAGTTGCTGGAGCGATGGGACATCTCCATCACAGAAATGCCACTGCCATTGCAGTCGAGGAGGTTGGTCTGGACCTCTTTGAGGACCTGGGAGTGGAAAATCATATTGGGAATAAAGAGAAAAGGTGAGAAATTGGTTTATTTATTATCATGTTAAATAGTAACAAAAATAGTATTAAAAATATAGCATAATAATGTAAATTTTTTTTTTATTAATTTAAAAAGTATCTAAAATAGCAAAAAATTGCTTTAACATTTTGTAGCATACTTTTGGAGCGTATTTTAAACGGATTTAAAGTCGCTGAGATTTCTCCAGAAGCATTTCTAAGTAGAATAATAAGAAATGTAAAATGTTATATATCAACTAATAATAAAAGTAAAAAAGTGCAAACTGAAAAGGCAGCTAAGCTAATACTTAACAAAAGACACTTGAGACTGCAGCGGAATTAATATACTTTGCTAGCAATTAAGATGAAATGCATGCAAAAAACCTTATATTACAAAAAAATAATAAATTTCTCTTTTCTTAAAATTAGATCACATGTTTGCATAGGGTGTTAAAAGTCAAAAAACATACTGACCTCTTCAGGCAACTTGGCTGGACCGGCGGCAAAATTGATAACCATGTTGTTTATGTCGTCTACTAAGACGTCTGCGATCTGTGAACCTCTCCGGAAAGCCGCAAAATATGAACTAAAAGTGTTAAAAAAGACAAGTGCTCGCCGAACGCTGATAAACGAGAGCCAGAGAAACAGCAATAAGTCATTGTCACTGTGTGCAAAAAAGGCGAAAAGCGTGGGGCAAAAACAGACTCAAAACTCGCCTGACTGGACAACGAACTTGATTGGACCAGGGGCGCAGTCAAAGGGGGTGAAGGTATATTTTATGAAATATGTTTCTTTATTAAAACATTAAATTGAACTTTTTTCTTATATATTTTTAAAGTACTCTGAGTTTTCTTAAGCATTTTAAAGTGATCTTTAAATAATAATTTATTTTGTATTACAAGAGTCTTTTTAAACTGCATCTTTAATCTAATCTAAATCTAAAAATTATATATTCACTAATATACGATCCCTTCTTTATCCACAGCGCCCCTGATCAGCCGGCGAAGCCAGACAAAGGCAAACGATGCGGCGAATTCGCGAATTCGATCAAAACAAGTCGCCCCACCGCACGGCAAATATGCAACGCACGAAAACATCATACCCTTTCCAACCCCCGCATTTCCCCCTTTCGCGAATTCGCGTGGGTTGCCATGCACATTTCTCGATTGAACAACAACAACAAGTGAATAACAGAACTCGCAGTCGAGTAAACAAGCTCCATACAAAGTGTGTGTGTAAGTACTGTGTTTAAGTACAGTGAGGCCTTGAAATGAGTGACAATTTCTGCAGGGAAAACTTGGTAAAATGATTATAAATGATGATGCAAATCATACCAGGATAGTTCATTGGAGGTATGTACTTTTTATGCTTTTTAAAGATTTAATCACCCATTGGTTTAGTTTTTAATTGAAACAAAATACAGGAATTTATAAATGGTTTCTCTTTTTTTTTGAAACCTTTACTATGATTTTAAAAACCTTTTTAGTTTCTAGAGAATAATATTATTTTGTATTGAATATTAAGAGTATTAATAATTTGCATATATATTTATTTTTTTCTATTTCTTAATTTTTTTTTTTCAGTATAAACTTTTTAAAGCTAAAAATACTTAGAAATCGTTAGGTTCTAAATTATTTACAATCCTACGAACTCAAATGTAGTGTGAATTATTTTCTCGAAATTTTTATTTGTTTTAAAACACCTTTTTAAAGAATTTCTAAACCATAGTTTCCCAGTCATCCCCCAATTTTTAGTGTCTAATATTTTGAAGGACCTTTGGCGACACCACAAAAAATTTCTGTGGCACCCCTTGGCACACTTGTAATTAATTTCTTGCAATTGATTCCTTATCCTTCGCTCTGTGCGATTAGAAGCCTGGACCAAGGCGTAACGTAACGGATGTCGATGTCAAGGCAGGCTTATGTTTCTTTGGGCCAAATCAAATTCGTTGACCGTCTGCGGGCGGCCCGGACCGTTGTTCTAATTACTTTATCGCACAGTTGGCCTGAAAGGTGCTTAAAGTTTCCAATTTACTTGCACGCCCGCAACCGAAAAACCTAAACGAAAACGCAAACGAAACGAATTTCCAATGAGAAGAGAAGCTGTGGGCCACAACGTGTCTGGAAACCCAAACGTGCTCGGCCTCCTCCGGAATTGGGGGGGTTAAGTGGGCCGTGTAGGTGGGTCCAAGTGGAAACAGTCTTTGCCTTCTTATATGTGTGTGCTCTTTCCCTCTTTCCTTCCCACCGGCTGGTCATTCATAAACGTTAAGCTAAAAAGTCAATAATTTTGGCTACGTAATGTTGATTGCACGGCTCAATGGGGGGGCCTATCGTCCGTCTGTCCATTTGGTATTTGAAAAATCTTTAAACAACAATTTCGTTTTTCGTCTTGACTAATTAGGGTCTTTACAATTTATTGCCCGGCATCAGTTGCGGGATACAGCTGCCTTATGCTAAGTAAGTAAAAGTACATAATTTCAATACTGCGGCTCCGCCTGCACCTTGTTGACGATGTCGCTCCAGAAGGTGCCGTACTGCTGAAGCACAGTGCCCCTGAAAATGGAGGAGGTATAAATCAACTAAGGGAAATGAAAATGAAAATGGTAAAGAAGATTCCGCAATCCAGCAAAGTCACGATTGTTTTTAATTTATACAAGACAAGATTGCATGTAATGTGAGAGGCAGAGTCTATAAATAGGTAATAATTGATGAGTCGGCAATTTTCCAGGAGATTAAGTTATTGGGGCTAAGGCAACACTGGCCTACATTTTAATTTGGTTATTAAAGTTGATGGGGTGTAGGGGAAATGTTGGCATTATTTATAGAAATTCAGGGGGTAATCTCTTTAAAAAGAATTACCCAATTTCGTTAATTTCCGCATATATCAAGTACATAGTTTCTGCTTCCCCTTCAGTAAATCATTGATTAAACTTTTGAACATCAAGTGGGATGTAAATTTATGCCCGAAACTTTCCTTGTCTTCCCGTGTTTGTTTTTGATTAATCTTCAGCTGTGCACAAAGTGATAAATGACAGGGAAGTGACCAGGGAATAACTTCCGTTTTGACTTAATACACACTTCAACACTCCCTGTTGGCCAGTGTAAACAGCTGACAAAGTTGCTGGTTGGTAGCAGCAAAAAGCATTGACAACTTTTCTTTTTGGCGTTTGGCATCTTTGACGAAGACATTTGATGCCTTTTTTGTTAGAGACTCTTTTCGGCTCCCTCTCTGACTCCATAATAAATCAATTACATAATGCCTTTTGTGCGATTATCCGGCAAGTTTTTTTTCTGTCGGCCTGACAACAATTATGCCGCGCATTACATTATGTGGGTCAACGTGGCGTATGATTAATGAATCCCTTCATGGGCGATGCGATGATGGTGCTGCTTGTGCGGCTTCTACTTTTTCCACTAATAATGATGATGATGATTATTATGATGATGATGGCAAGGGGCGATAGGAGACACGTACTGTGCCAGAAGTGTGACAAAGTGTTAACATTGGAAGAGCCAAGAATTAGGGGGTGCTAAACGTCATTTAATGAATTTATCTGCACCGTGAAAATTGGTCATGCATTTCATTTAATTGAAGAGACTTTCAAGCGGATGTAACACTACTACTTTATTTTATTATTACTAATAAGTAAATGTTAGCTAGTTTCCTAATTAATTTAATATAATTTAGCTATTATAAACTCACGTAAAGTAGACATTTCCTCGCTTGTTTTGCGGCGCCTTCCAGATGAGCTTGGCTCCTAACTTGTCCTTCTTGTCTGCATGCGTTATGGCCGAGCACTCTGGAATGGTCTTGGTGTTCTCACTCTGCACCCACTCGCCGATCCACTCATTCGAGTTGGCATCGCGCGCCTGGAGGAAGAATCCCCGAAAGACCTGACCATGTCCAGAGTGCGGGTAGACCACCACTGAAATTTGCTGGCCGGGATGATAGGTCTGAGAGTCGGCCACCACCTCAAAGGGATTCGTTTCCGCCGGCTGGCTCCTGGCCGTGCCGTGATTTGGCTGATTAGCCCGCTTTTTCACACACGTATCCGCGGGTGCTCCGTCGGGAAAGGCTAAGGTTGTGGTGGCCATTAGCACGATGAGTAGCAGCATGCTTGGCAGGACTTCCGTCCAGGTTATCCTGTTGAAGCGATCCTTCATGGTGGTAGTGTGGTTCTTCTCGGGGTGTATCCTGATCGTGGGAAAAATATGCGCGCACGCTCGACTAATCTAACGTCAAAACTCGGCTCGCGGCCGCCTTGGCCGTTCGTTTATAAAGCCACTTGGAGCGGTGAGAAAAGTTAAGGAACAACGGGGGGTAAGAAAATAGGATGCATATTTTTTTAAAAATTTTGTTTGCCAAGTTTAGAATTTATTTTTAATTTATTTTGATTTATTTATTTGTTACCTTTGTTACTTTAATAATAAATTATGTCATACATTTCTGTTCCCCTCGAAAAAAATTATTTGAAATCATTTAATAGTGCAGAACTAATTACTGTTTAATGGTCTTTGTTATAAACTTTTTTTTTTTTAATCTTTGTAAAAAAAGAGAGTTTTTTATGTTATAAATAAATCATTTCCACTACAATCCCCTGATAGTTAATGGTCAGCTAACTTCAGTGATTTATGATTGCATTTTTATATTATAATAACCGCGCTGCTATAAATCTGACCACAAATGTAGGCGCTCAGCTGGGCTGTGGCAGCCTCCACGGCTGACAACCAGTTTTTAATGATCAAAAGAGCAAATAGCCAAAACATAGTTCCAGTTCCTTTCCTGCTAAACACACACACACCGATCCGAACTGGGTCACACTTGGGTTCCGTGGCTGTGCGACTCCGCGCGGCTCTAAGTGCTCCATTGCGAAATTCTATGCTTCTAATCGCTGAAATAGTTACCGTCGTGCCGCGGCTTCGTCTGTTCAATTTTTGTTTGATTTTTAGCTTATTTTGTTGCATTTTTTCCAGCGCGTTTTAATGTTTTAATTGACAGGCAGCCGACGACGTTGGCGTTGATTTTTTGGATTTTCTATTTCGGTTTCTGGCCTTTTCCTCTTTGAATTCTGTTGCGTTTCGCATTTTGTACTACGCATTTTGCACAGTTGCAGTCCGCGGTTTCCTTTTCTGGTCACCGCCAACGCCATTTTCGTGCGGAAAATTTGGTCTTTGGTAAACTTTTCTAGCGAATAGTTAATTAAATTTATTATTTGGGGGTGTGAGAAATCAATGGAAGTGGGTTGAGTAAAAAATAAAAAGAAAAAAGGGGTCTCTTTAGATGTTTTGAATTTTTTGAGAAAGACATTTAAGACCTTGTCCCTATTTTCATTAATTATTAATGAAATTTTAAGAGTATTGAGTGGTTTCTTAATTATACATCAAAGGAGACAAGATTTTACTTTTATTTGGGGAGTAAAAAAAGGTTTAAAGAATATATAATCTAACTAAAAGATATTATAAATAAAATTTTGGAAAAAATAACATTAAAACTGAATACAATCTCTTTTTTTGAAAGGAAAATAAATTTAAAAGAATATCTTTTGTTAGCTAAAAACAATATAATCAGCAAACAATCAGCTTTTTTTAATCATTTTACTAATTTTTTTTAAATGTATTCATAAAATTAAAAAAAACTACTGTTCCTATTTTTGGCAGTTAAACTTCAATTCCCTTAAAAATACACATTTTCCGCTCACAAAATGTTCATTTAATAAATATAAAAAGCAGCAAAGTAAAGCTTTCCTGGCCACACATTTTGTTATTATTTTAGTTTTATTGCCAGACACATTACCCCGAAATGCACACGCACACGCTCTAGGCAAACACAATTTCAAGCCCGTTCTATTATTTAAAATGCTAGCTTAAATATGTAAAAGGAAAGTGCCCAGCATCAGCAACTTTTCGGGCAAGCCATAATTAAATTGTTTACTCCTCTGAGCAGCAAGATAAATATTATTTTAGATTGCAGTATTCTCTGGGACTCGCTGAACTTTACAATTGAGTATTGCGCTTTATTTGCATTTTTGTATTGTGTCAGCCCAGCCGCATGGCAAAAGGTCAGTTAACCCAGGGACTTAACCGAGAGGAGACGAGGCTACCCCCACCGAATGATAGGATGAAAGGGCGCAAGGACGTATTCATTCATTATGGATGCGGCAAATGCGAACTTTCAACTCCCTGAACTGCCGTAGTCCAGGCAGAAAGCAGCTTCCCGAAAATGTTTGGCCATCGAAAATGACATTTGCGCCAGGATCACCCGGAGTTGTACTTGAAACACTGATAAAAAATAATGAATAAAATATTTAAGAAAAATATTGTATAGCTATTTGTGTGGGATCTTTCCTTGGAGGATTTTTCTTTTATTATTTATATAAAGAATTATATAAAGAATTTTGATTCCCAGCCATTGCTGATACTCTCCCTCCCCACTACATTATTCACTTTCGCTTCTTCGTATAATATTTTTCGTTCAGTGCACCCATCCTCCGGGCAATGCATGCGAAATTCACTCGGCACTAAGTTCAGGAAAAAAAGTTTTGGGAATGAAGAAAAAGGCGGCCTGCCTGCTGCCGCCTTAAACCGATGTGCCATGTAAATAGTACGCTCGGCAGGGCCAGAACGTTAGGGCCGTAGGAAAAGTCGGAAAATCCACTTCATCGACGACGACGCTTGGCGCGGAAAAGTGTGTCACCTGCGGTGGGGTAGCCGCTCAAGCGACTGCGCAGGTCCTGTGAGCGGTACTGTGCCGCCTGTTGGTGAAAAATGTTGGTGTGTCGTTGTTATTTCACCATTTTCCCAGCTTTGCAGTTTCAAAGGCAGGACACTCGGCTTCAGAACGTGGTCAGACGTTGTAGCGCGTGGTCGTGGACTTTTCCGAGAAAAAAAGCTGAGGGAAATCGAGAGGGAACAACAACAACAACAACAGCGGCTAACTAGAGCAAAGGAAATTGTGTGAGCAATTTGTACTTTACTAGTAAAGTAAGGAATAAAAGCGCGAGTGTGAGTGAGTGAATGTGAGTGAGTGAGTGCGAGCGATGATGAACAGCGAACAGCGTGCAACAGAGCAACAAAAGTAAAGAAAATACAAACAAAAAGCAGGCAAACAAATAAACAAACAAAAAAAAGTAAAATGCGAAAAACGTGGCAAACACAAACAAAATACAAAAAAATATATATATATATAACCAACTTGGCCCCAACTCGAGGCGAGTAAATATTTTGCGAGCACAAACTGCAGGCTATCCGTGCTTCGGAAAAGTGAAAAGCAATCAAAGTAATAAATGAAGTGGGGCAGCCATGAGGCGAAGCCACTCCGAAGGCAAATCAAAAAAATCAATGCCTCTTTTTGCGGAATTATACGTTGCGTATACGTGATATGTACCAAAACGCCAGCCCAAGTCAAATAATAATAAAGGAAATTCACACGTGACGCATAAAAAACCCACGGCAACTCACCCCAAATCAGACACAAATACTAAAAAAACACACAAACACACACCAGCACACTCTTAAGAACTTTCATACCTGGGACACAAATTGAAGTTTGCGAAACATATTTGCGCAGCAAACTTAATGCACAGAGCGAAAAAGAAGCCTTGATATTAGTTATAACATAGTGTTTTGTGATTTTCTTAGATCAATTTCCTACAATTTTCGTATTTTCAATCTTAAATATAGGCCATATGCTAAGTTTTGACTGTTTACCAGAAGTTTGTGGTTTTTAAAACATTTATTTTGCTGCCTTAAAGTAGGCAATGTCTTGTTTTTTGTGAAATATCTCCATAAAATGTGGTTTATTTATGGTGAAATATGGTTTTTGAAACTCTAACATGTCAAGTATTGGTATATTTGATATCAGTAAAGTAGGTGGTTTTATTAACATTTTATTTGGTGCCCAAAAGTAGGCTCTCAATTATTTTATACAACATTTTATCTCACAATTTGTGGTGAAATAATATGTTGCTGGTCCCATATGTACAAATTTCTTATTAGAAGGAACAATTCAAAGATTTAAGGATCTCTATATTTAAAAAACTAATATTTTTTTGCTAAATTAGGCTTGAAAGACATACCCAAACACAGTTTCCAATCATTTTACCGACTTGCAAAGCTTACAAATATTTTGTAAGACTTTGTTGAGAACCTTTTCCCTTATTTTTTCCCAATCATAAATGTTCTTTCTTATTTTTGTTGATTCTACTCTTTAGTAACATTTTCTCTCTGTGTTCGAGGGCAGCATATGATTATGATGAGCCTGTCTTGGCGTACTTTCGTGGCTTCGAGCCTCGACAAATGACAACAGCTGGCGGGTGGAGAGGATGAGGAGTTTCTGGGGGCAAAAGATGGCCATTGCCTCTTTTGGCGCATTTGCTGCCGCTATTTTGCATACATTGAATTTAATGAACTGCCCTGTGTGTGTGTTTGGCTGGCGGGTGCGTTGGATTTGCTTTTAATAATTTAGCGCGCTGCGGACTAAATGACGCTTTTTAAAGTACAAGCCGTCAGGCGACCCCAATATAGTCGACAAGCTCGAGATGAGGCAAAAATAAAAATATATATATTGTATATGTAAAAAAAAAGAGAAAAAACACGAACCATTTAATGCCCCTTCTGTGTGTGTGTGTGTGTTTGCAACCCCAAGTCCAACCAACACATTGGCACACTTGGCCGGAGGACTACGTCATCCTTGGAAGGCAGCAGCAGCCAACACCAAAGCGAAACCAAACCCAAACCGAACCAAACTGAAACCCCGGGCTGACTTCCTTTGGCGTCGCCACATTTTCGCATTCACAATCACATCGCGTGGCACTCAAAGAGGGCTAGAGAGGAGCTCGAGGAGCAGCGGAGCCAAAGGAGCCGGAGCAGTAGCAAGGGCATATCCTGGCACACACTAGTAGGCCGGGCTGGCAGAGTAGGCTTAGTAGGCTCCTGGCCTCCACATGCACACACTGTGTGGCGTGAAGTTATACGGAGCGTAGAGTTCCTTTCTCCTTTGGATCGATTTCTGTTAGCACAGACTTTGCGGCAGTTTGCCACGAGCTCACACACACTGAGCGGAAAGTTGGGTGACTTGGAGGGAGTTGAAATAATTCCTTTATTTTCTTGAAATCTATGTATTTGTTGTACTTTTTAAAGAAGCATTAACCAATCATGCACCCAATAGTTTTCTTAATAGACTTGAAATCTAGTCTCAAAAATAACCTTAAATATCCTTAAATATCCTTGAAAAATATGATTTATGAATAAATTTGTGAGCCAGGTTTCATAAAATTAAATATTTAATTAATTAATTAAAAGGATAAACATACTGCTCAATTTCTCCGCTCATATTTCCTTATAATTTTTTGTTTAAATTATTTTATAATATAAATTATATTTCCCAGTGCCTTTGACAGCCGTTGCAGTTTCGCTCACTTACTGTGCTTACTTTTGCACGGCAATCTGCATGCGACATGACATCGAGAGGGGCTAGCATACATATATGTATATAGAATATATAGACCCTATAGCCGATATAGTGGGGGGTGTGGGGAGAGTGCCAATAGGGCGATGGAGACGTCATCAATTTTTGCTATCTATAAAAAAACGAACAAAAAATATTTGAGGGATGAATAAATGCCTGACGGCGACGGGGCAAGTGTTGCAGTAAATTTCGACAAAGACTGACGACGAATGCCGGCATGACCCTTGACCTTCGACTTGCACCATGTGCTCGATTGGGCCCTCCGTTTATGCTTCGATTTTGCTTTCCCCTTACCCCCTTCCCCCCATTAGAAAAACCCCGCCGGCCCGCCGAATGCAACTGCAAAATCATTTGCCATCCAAAATCGCATGTCGCCCCGCAACAAAAATAATACAAAAAAGAAAGAATACTATAAAAAAATAAAACAAAAGTAATACGACAAAAAAAAAAAAGGATAAAGAACAAAAACCGAGAGCAGAAAAACCAGAAATCCTTGTCGCACAGTTTGCGTTTATAATTTATATTACATTCATCCAACATGTACGAGTGTATTCTCTTGTTTTAGTTGCGCATTCGGCCTTGTCTTTGGCCCAAGTAGTATTACACTGAGAAAAAGGGAAGGAAAACGAAGGTTTTACGATCTAAGAGGGTGTTATAAAGTCATAGAAAACCCAGTTTGTCTGGCTTGTAATAAAACTATAAATATTTTTATACTTTTTTATAAGATTATTTTATAATCCAGATAAAGGATGAGACTGGAGGTTTAGAGAGTTATGTTTTTATGTTTTATTTAATTTTTTTTTATACAGTTCTGAGCTTGATTTTTGATGCTCAACCCTCCTGGTTAATATTATTTATTGTTTTTCAACTAATTTTAATTAATCTTTGGCATTTAAGAGACGAATTCTAATTTAAGTTATTATAAAGTTCTTTAAGGAATTTTTATTCGATATTATTAATATTATAACGTAACTTTTTTAATTCTTAAAAATTGCTATGTATAAAAAGTTAATAATATTAAGCACGATACATTATAAAGGATCTTTCCTCTTGACATATAGGATCTTCCTGTACCCTAATATATTTTCCAATATTTTCTGCTGAATTTTTGTCTTAGCAATAATATTTTATCAAGTCTTCAGAAAGCTTTAACAACATTTAAATTCAATTAAATTCAAATAAGTTTATTTTAAGTGGGCTGCTAATTTATAGCCTAATATTCTCCGTAATTTCTCTCTCTGCCTGTTTGAATCGCAAGTATCTTTATGTCTGTGAACGTATCTGTGCCTGCGGCAGAGGCCTTTAAGTACGCCCCGATGGCATTTCGGGGCTCTCTCTGTGCCGCTTAGCCCAAGGAGCTGGGCTGCCCGCTTTATGACTATTAAAATATGCATTTAAATACACGGAGAGAGAGAGAGAGAGAGCGACCTAGAGACCCCGCATATATAGCATATATACATATAACGTATAATCTTTGATGAGGCCTCTCTGCCTGCGTCTGTCTCCGTGTGTGTTCCTTTGGGGCGTTGTTGAAAATTGAAATTGTGCGCTTATTTATGGAAGGGAAGGCTTCTCGAGACGCTGGCTCTCTGGCTGGCGTTGATTGCCGTAACGCCCCATTGCCTGGTACATGACTATAATAATGATTGCCATTTTTATAGGCCAGCAGCGCTGCAAAGATAAATTGTTTGCCGCCGCTTGGAAAATCGGTTTTCCTTCGGCATTTGAATCCTTTCCTTTTTGTGCTGGAAACTTGCTTCCACTTCCTCCCGGACTTCCCGGTGGGTCAGCATAATTGCCAATGAGCTGTAACCGCATTTATCCTAAAGCCAAGCTAAATAATTAAGGGGAAGAAGTGCCAGAGGCCCAGGCTCAGTTGACAGGCGCCTCCCCTAGGCGCGGTTAGCTTAATTGCATTAATTAATTTTGGCCGAGGTGAGTTTGTCTATCCTTAAGTAGCTTTAGGATCTGGGTTAAATAATACTTGCAATAGCCAGCGGTCGTCTAAGTCGCCCCTCATTTTCTGCTGATGATGACACAGACCTCCGAGGAGGAGGAGTAGAAACTCCTGACACCGCCAAGTGCCCCTCATTATTATGTGTACACTCGTGGCTACATAAATGTGGGCACATATATCCTGTGTGTGTAATCAAATATATATATGTGCGAGCTGCACGTGTGGAATATTAAGCAAACTGTGCAAACAGTCGTTGTCACATTAACCATGTCATGGCAAGTGCATATGCCAGTCTATCATCCCCGACCCTTTGGCTTGGGCAGGATTAAAGATTTCTACACTGGGCAGCCTTAGGGAAGTTTAAGGCAAAATTTAAAACGAAAGAGATTTTATTTTGTGTTTTAAAACTTTAATTAAAATAAGGTCAAAGTTGTGAGTTTGAAAAAAGTAGATTTTAAAACATGATGATATATCGATGTATTCTTTTATAAATCGGAAATGAAACAAGTATTTTTCGATGAATATAAATATTATATGTAAAATTACGAACTTGTCAACATATTTGATATAATATTAAGTTCTATATCTTTGTCGCTATATTATATCTTACATTTCCACCACATTTTCCTAATATTATCACAATTATCCTTAATTAACGCTCATTAGATAACGCATAAATGTAATTACATTTCTTCGAGTGCATCCACTCCGAACTCGGCCGTGTTCTATTTATAGAACAAACACGAAAAATTCATATTTTCCGTGCGTGATGATCAATTGAGTGTGCGTTCCAGGCATTTCATGAGCAATTAAAATGACCGATGGCCGTCGCTCTTGGCACTCGCTTAGCGCCACTTTCGCCACGCTTAGTTCCACTAAGTGGATTCCCAAGCTGATGGCCTGAGCTAAGGGGAAAATCCACGGGAAAAGCTGGCATAAAAGCGCATTAGTGACGCCCACACGCCTGCACGTGTCCTGGCAGGAAGTAGGCTTTTGCAACTACACCTAGCGCACATTGCACATTGCACTTGGAGCCCTTTGGCACTGAGTTTAAATATTGCAGCACTTCCATGCGATTCCTGGAAGCCACATCCGCTGGCACATCCGGCAGCGTCGAGGATGAATGTGAGGCATGGGCCAATCGATGGGTATTAATGGGTATATCCAGATTTATGGTCCTCTTTTGGCTGCCTAATGGGCCGTGTGATAATCGCGGCGAAAAAAATTGCCACTGTAATTTAGGTAGCTCGTTTTGTTTGCTTTCTTGGTGTATGTTTTGCTAAAAACAAATTGAAAAAGTTTTCTGATGAGGTTTTCCTTTGAATTCATTCAGAAAAAGTTTAAATTTTGATGAAAATAAGAAGGAAAGAAAACTTGAAGATGTTTATAGATTGTTTACCCTTGCAGTTTGCCTTTTGACCCAAATGTTGCTCTTGAAGCTAAGGGATTTTGTCATAAGAATTACGAATTTAGCTTCTTTTAAGCTCTTAATTTCCCTCAATCTTAAATTTCAAAACTAAATACATTAAGGAAATGCTTTTAAACCAATCTCTGACATATAGTTTATGGTTTAGCCCGACTTGAAAGCTTAGCCTTGACTCTGGCCATCTGTCTATCTATTTATCTTGGCTATAACGGCAACAGCAACTGCAACTGTAAAACTGTATCCGTTAGCTGACTCGGCCAAAAGTGCAATGGCAGCGTGGCACAAAAATGGGAAATGGAAAAATCGCTCTGCGAATTCCATACCAAAAATCGGATGCATTGTTGATGGCTTTTAGCCTGGCAAGCGAATTTAATGGCTTTGTTCGTTCAATTTTTGTTCGCTTTTGTTCCCTGGGAAATTGCGTTAAAATTGCGACGGCAAATCAAAATCAACGCCCCGATATCCGCTCTCATTTCCGCATCTCGCCCCCGGCGGGCCTTCCATTGATGGAATCTCACCGCAAAAGTGTGACATGCTGACATGACCAATAAATGGGGCGGCCTTTGCGTGTGCATTAGGCGGTCTCATTAACTGGCGTTCGGTTCAGTGCACACAGGGCGTATGGGTAATGTGGCACAAACACAGGGCGTATGGACGATGTGGCAAAGCACAGCAGCTCCTATCACACAGTGGCGCCATGTGGCATTTGCAGCGTGAAAATATATATGACAGCTGCAGGCGCACAGAGAGAGTCAAAGCATTTATTTATAATGTGTCAGTCGGTGGCGGCAAAGGTTAAAAGTTGCCCATCGACTGCCAACTCCACGATGTCGGTGTCTCTGTTTATACACACAGCAAAAAAATAAGTTAATATTCTTTGTATACTTTTAAAAATCAAGTTTTCAGTATAATTTGGGCATTAAATACAAATTTAAAATTATGTATAACTTCCAGAAATTATTTATAAATTTTAAAATATTCCATTTGACCTTAGAAAGTCTGAGTATGACTTTAATTATTATAAAATTTAAGGCTTCACATTTCTTCTCTCTGTAAAATCAATTGCAATGCCAACTCGATGGAAATCCGTTTACATTGAACTCGCCTTCACTTCCTCCTCCCCCCTTCCCTCCCCCAAGGAAGCGGAAACGGAAATGCACAAAAGGCAAAAGGCAAGCGGCCGCCACCGCCGACGACAAAAGGCGGCAAAAATATATTTATTATCAAAGGGCAATGGGACGACATGCATCCGTTCCGGCAAGAAATTCTATCCAATCTTTTGTAGTATTCCAGTAGTCAAATGGCGACCCTCGCAGGCCATTACTAATTGGTGGGGTGGCTTGAAAGTTTCCAGAAAGTGTACAAAGCAGGCAAATAGTGCAGGCCAGGAGAACTGAACCGCCGCTTGCCACGCCATGTTTCGTGATTTTCTTTGATTCAATGCGTTTTCAGCCCCCAAAAACGCTGAAAAAAACGCCAAAGGATGGAATGGATGAAGAGGTAGTGGGTCATTGAGGAGGGGGCAGGAACCAGATGGAGCAGGTGGAGTTGAGCTGAGAGGGAAAAGGGTGGGGTAGCCTCCGGAACACGCCCCCGACAACGTGTACAACTCACGCCATTTCCGCTTGCCAGTCGCCTTTGCTGTTGTCGTCGTCATCGTCGTCACAGTGCAGTGAAACAAATCAAAAGTGGCATAAAGAATTTATATACAAAATGGGGAAATTGCTTACGATTGAAGATAGAAGCAATTTTTGGAAAAGAAATGGATTTTAAGGGTATAAAAATGTAAAACAAGATTTAAAAGTTTCAAAACTTTGGGCTAGAAATCTGTCTGAAAACTCTACAAATTCACCCCAATTTTTCAAGGATTGTAAACCTACCATAAGGATCTTTAAACTGAATATTTTTTCTAATTATTTGCCATCTATCTTCACCCCAATTCCTCTCAGTGCTTAGGAACGTGGGTAACCTTTTGTCGGCGGATTTTCGGCTCATTTTGTTTGTTTGTTTGTTTGCTCGCCTCGCTGGCAATACTTTATTGTATTTCGCATTTTTCGCCATTTTATTTATTGCCCTTCACGTGGCAACCGAAGGCGAGAGAGCTCCAAGACCGACCGACCTCCAGCTCCTCTTGGTAGCACCCCTGCTCCCTTTGGTATGCTCAACAATTTCGTCGTCGGCGATCATAATTCATTCATATTCGAGCCTGGAGTCCTACATATAACCACTTAGTAATCCGGGCATGGGTCGCCGCCCCCCGCGTGAAATGCGAACCTAAATTAATTCATAATGAGGCGCAGCGGCGGAGCCTTCGCATTTCTTTGGCCTGCATACCTTTTGGGCGATGGTTTCCCTCCGAAAACATTTGACAACATGCGATATTTAATTGGGTTTTAATATGGCGAAGGGACATTTGAAATATGAAACTAAAATGTAATATAATTTGACCATGAATGCGATAAGGCGACTCAGTAAATGCTTTCTGGATTTTCCCTCAAAATGAGTCATGAAAATTAACTAGAATATTCTTATTATTCTATTAGGAAGAAGCTTTCAAGTTAATTTAAAATGTAAATCAACTAAAAAAGCAAGCAAAACAACACAACAATTATAAGGCCATAGGGAATGTACTTATAATTATTATTATTTTCCTTTGGCTGCACCTTCCGTGAGCTCAAGGATATACATACGTTGCACTGAAATGTGTTGTAAGAACTGGGCATTCTATGACCTGTAATCGACTCGAATTGATTGCTCAATCGCCCAATTCATTTGAGTTTAATTTTCGCCGCACAGTTTCCACACAGGGAAATCCCCAAAGGAAACAGGTGAACGAGCCGAGAGACGCATTCAATTTGTAAACGAGCTGCGAAGGCAAATTCAATTAGCAAAATTTCATTCCTCTCAGCAGTTTTCCCCTGCCAACGTCATCTTTTTCATATCTCCCAGCGAGTCGGATTCGGACTTGGTCTTAATTAATTCTGATTCTGGAAATTCCAATTCAATCACTGCCATCCGAAATTGAGGCCTCGCTGCGGCCAGGTAGAGCCTTGATTTAATAATTGAGGCTGAGCCCAGAGTGACTTGATCTCGTTTTACAATTTGCTGATAATTGCTGTGGGTTATGGAGAAAGTAACCTGGAAAGCGGGGAATTAAATAAGCAAAATTTGCTATATTTTTAAAGCAAAATTACTAGCATGTTTATAAATTCTTTCCAACTTAATAAATCTTGCCACCTTTATTCTTAACCCCAAAAATAGCATTCCATCTGCTCAAAGAAATAAACAAGAATTCAATTATAGACGTAATCGATTCCAGCTTCATTTCGGACACTGAAAGATTGATTTAATCATTGAATTATATCCCCAAAACTGGATCTACGGCTGCCGTTAATGATGTGTCAGTGCTGGTGGAGGCTTTGGAGCCAAAATATAGATAGATTCTATTAGTTTGGCTGGAATTTCAGAGCCCATTAAACGGCTCACATTGTGTGTGGGCGTCCTTCATCCTTGGCTGGCCAGAACCAATTGTGCGGTTATCCGTCTTCGTCCCTTTTGGCCCTTTTGTCTTGGCTTGCTCTTTGCAGTGTGTGCTGTGGTTGTGTCTTAAGTGTGTGAGTGTGTGTGTGTGCCTGTGTTTTGCTGTGCCAAAATGCCAAGCAATTTGTTCCAAACACATAAATCCTGGCAAATAATTGCTGTAATGGCACGCATTCGCAAAGATTTCTGCTGCTGGCCCCATTTTGATAGAGAGAGAGAGAGCCCCGCTTAAAATATGCATTTTGGCTTTGGTCTTTAGATTCTGCACCCAAGATTGGTCCCATGATCCAGCAATCAATAAAGTTTAGCATGCAGGCACAGTGGGTACAGTGGAAAGTGCGTAAAGTGAACGAAAAAGTACTATCACTCAAAAGTAGGCTATGATTTACCACAGACTTGAGTCCTTTTATTTAATAAACGAAAATTTCAAAAAATAAAATATCATATTCTCCTGCTTCTTGGTTGAATTTCAATGAGCTAAACTGTATCCTGTCTATCTGGGGCTCTTGTATCCTTTGAATATCTGATAGATATCCGAATGGCGCTTGGCCAAAGTGCGTTCGCTGCTTGGCGGCGTCTGTCGAGCCCACTTTGGACGCCGCTTTGTTTGCCCTCGCTCTGGCGATTCCTCTGGTTGCTCCTCCTCCTTAGCTACCCACACATATCCTGCCGCCCCCTGCCTCCCTTTCGAGACCATTGTTTGCCTATGGCAAGCGCAGTGTTGTTACTGCAAATACTCGACAACGCACACATGTGTGTCCTTTGGCATTGTTTGCTGAATTTATTGCACGAATTTCTGAATTGGCTCTTGGCGACTGTTTGTAGTTTTATTTTACTTGTATTTTTTTTTATTATATTTTTTTTTTGTGTATTTTTTATACCCACATAAAAGCGTGTGTGGACAGAGGCGCGTGTCCTTGAGGCTTATGCTAAAAACAATGGCTATTCCTGTCCTGTCCAAGTATTTATTGAGGCGGCCACAAAACATCACACATCCTCGGTTTCTCGGGCATCCTTGTATCCTGTCAGGGAAGGGCAGCCAGGTGGCTGCTTTATGATTTATGCTTGTGTCATGTTAATTAGCACGATCTCCGGCCTGATTAGGGTTGCCCGCGTTGCGCATACGACACGTTGTCGCAGGCCTAAATTATTCGCCACAAAAACAAAAGCCGAAAAGAGAAAATTTCCTGCCACAGGCTAATCTAATATGAGAGGCATGTACGTTAAAGCACACACAGTAAATACTGCTGTTAATTTACGGATTAAACTTGGAAACAATTTGGAATTATATTTTTACTGAAATTAGGGAAAATGGTTAAAGATTTGTTGTATTTATTTAAGAAGCTTTTAAAGTTTTATGTAGAAGAAAATAAACATTTCCCAGCTTGAAAATCCTTCTTAAAAGGTTCTAGAAATTTCCCTTACACCTGGATACTTCTTGTCGAACTTTCGCAATGGTCAGGGAAGTCAGCAAATAAGTATTTAATTTACTTTCTCAGAAAGTTAATTCACCTTGCCCTTTTTTCTTCTGAGACTTAAGCATAGTCATCCAGTTCAGCGACCGGCGGCGAACAAAGGCTCGGCGAGAACAAAGAAGTGCCGGCGTGGAATGAACTCCAATTTGATTTCATTACTCGCCGTAATTAGTAATTAGTGAGGAAATTGAAGCGAGGAGCTCGGCTTGGATTACACGGGACGAACTTTCACTGTACCAACCGAAAAGCGACAAAGTTTCGGGGACGTCGTTTGCCAGAGATATTATGCTTGTAATTTCCTTTTTCCTTGTCCTGGCTGATGCTGTTGCCTTTCATGTGTCAGGCATCCGCTTCGCAGGACCTCTCCGAGTGCAGTCACATGGAATATATTGCGTATACGCCATGTAATGAATACTCTTCAGCCAATTGACAACGCCCGGAACGTATTTATGGACGAAGCGAAAAACAATTGAGGTCCTTGGAGCGAAAGGCATAAATATGCAACATGTTTCGGTGCGTGCCTCCTGCGCTTCATGTCCCAGGACATATCCTGTCTCCCACAGTAATCGTAAAGCGTAAACCCAACTTAAAACCAATGAATTTGTGCTACATTCTCGTTAGGAGTAATGCATAAATTACCACTGAATGCGGATTTCCAGTGTCGTCTGCCTGGCTGCCTAACTGCAAAGTCCTGAAAGTCTCCTGGCAACGAAACCATTTATTCACAACTCGGCACCCAAAGCCGGCTCATTTGGCTTATAACCAAGGACCCCTAAAAAAAAAACAAAGGCTTTATTTTCCTGTCAAGGCTGGGACTTTTGCTGCCTCTCTCATGTGTGTGGGTTTATGTTTTAGTAAATAATCTTGATTAGCCCACAAAAAGGAAATCTTTATAAATAGAAGAGAGCTTTAATATGTCCTAATGGGATTTTAAAAATATTAAAAAATTGTACAAATAGCACACAAAATGTTAAATCATTGAGTTTTAAAATCTCTCTAAAATATCTGGCAACTATAGCAAAGATTATGTTAATAACATGGAATAATACCAAAGGCAAGGCTATGTTAATAAATTCGCCACAAAAAAAAAAACAGCAGAGAATAGAACGTGTTTATGAAAGCTCTGCCACAAACTTTATATATTAAAATTCATAGTAAATCTGCAGTTGCTAGACTTCTGAGGTGTTTTTTATTTTCTAATAACTTTTTATGGTTTGAATATAAAACGTAAGATAACACAACATACCCACAAAGGCTAGAAAAATGTTTATAAATCATCTACATAGCGTAGACCAGCATCCAGCCTTCATCTCAGCGTTGACCACTTAAGCCATAACCCTGATCCAACATATACACACACGTATAAATGGCCTAAGACAATGGAATTTGCTTGACAAGGCCTCCTTGTCTACTTGCCTGTGTGTCAAAAGTTCTAAAAATAATTGTGGTTTTCATTGTTTATAGTCAAGACACACAAAAAAAGAAGAAGCTTTATAAATAGCCGTGTGGACATTTTAAGACTTTAAAAGCAAAGAAAGCTTCGTTGCAGCTTGAAGGTTATTAATGTTTATTGTAGTTCGTTTGTTTGCATTCCATTTAATTTCAAATCAACCACAAATGCTGTCTTTTGAATTTATAAATGTGTACTAGGCAATATTTTAGGAAGAAAAACATACAAATAAGATAATTTTAATAACCTAAAATCAAACTTTTCCTCCTGACGCCTGACTCAGGTCTTTGAAGTCGAGTAATAAATTGTACAAGCCAGCTGCAATGCATGTTTTCCGGCCAGATTCAAGCAGATATATAAACAAGCCGACATGCAGAGTGGCTGGCATACATATTTTAAGCCCTGGCTATAATCGCTGAACTAAACAAGGCGCCACTTTGGGTGCCACAACTACATGCGTTGCATGCTCGGGGATCCATGATTTATGCATAGGCCACAACACAACCACCGCACACACACACACACAACTCAATGTCGGGCAATTATGAATGAAATAATTGAAAATGGGCTTTAATTAAACGCTGCCATATTTTTAGCTTGAAAAACGGATTTGAATAGACGTCTATATCCGTTATATATCCGTCCGTCCTGCTGTGGGCGCGCCTAATCCAATTAACTGTCATAGACACACAAATTTGCCGTCACTCAATTTGGGGCGGACAACTGACAGTTTAGACCAGGCCCCAAAAGAGGGGCCAGGATCAGAGGTCAGTGAAGGGGAGGCAGTAGCCGCCGGCACCACCTTGTATGTGTCAATTTTCGGTTTCAGTTACCGACTGTTGGTGGCACTTTCGGAAATTGTTTCAACAACGGTTTGTAATTTCACACGCCGCAAAGTGATTAGCCTGGCTTTGTCCTGGGGCCCTCCCCAGCGTTTATGTCCTTGATTGAAACCCCAAAAGTAAAACCAAATCTAACCAAAAGCTGGGCAAGGCACTGAGAAAATATCAATACTTGATTTGTTTGTTTATTGGTTTGTAAAGAACTAGCTTTGGGGTAGAAAATATAAGCTAAACTTTGAATTTTGATTATAATTTAGTTCTTAATTATATTTTTAAGTATCCTTATGAATCCCGTAACTCAAACCTTCTCTTACAACAAATTCAAGGAGTTTAAAAATGTTTTAAAATCAATTTAAATTGCACTTAAAAGTAGACTACAATATGTAATACCAATTACTTTCACCAAATATAACCAAAGATTTTTTATTGCCTACTTTTAGACAGCATTTTAAATTGATTCCAATTTCCCTAAATAAATATTTTCCCACCTTTTCTTTCTCTGTTTCTCAAAACCAAAACTAACCAAAAAAAAAAAAGAAAACTAAACCATTTTCCGTTTGTTTTTCTTCTTCCCTTTTCATGCAGTGACAGCCGACTTTTGATGTGAAAACGGAAGCGTGGGAAACCCAAAGGAAACGGGGACCAACAACATAGTGTGTGTGCAAATTGATATAGTCCGGGGGCATTGGAGCAGCATGGATGAGGAGCACGACGACGATCGAGTAATATGAGATTAGATGGGGCTCTAGAGCCCCGGCCCCGCTACGGAGCTGAACCGTCGTTCAATTGCCGCCTGCCATCGAGGCGCTTGACCCGCGGACGATGTGAGACGCCCGACCGTCGCCAGCAACAGCCGCCGTCCGTCGATGAAGACGACGAGGCCACAGATGCCGAGTGTTTGACCAACAGCAGCGAAAGTCACTTGTACTTAAACCAAAAAGTGGGTGTCGCAACATTAACAGCCACAAGGACACCAGCTACACCAGCGCCCAGAGCAACACCAACAAAAGGAGCAACAGGAGGACACAACATTGTTGCCACCCTGAAAACGCGTGCCCAGCCATCGTTAATGACCATGGCGCCCAACGTGGGTCGGAAGTCGTCGTCGTCGTCGTCGCAGGGATGGGCCAGGTCCTGGTCATGGGCATGGAGCCAGGGTGGAGGCCAGCTCCTATGCCTGATATCCGTTATGGCCCTGCTGCCGACACTGACGCTGGCCGATGACGGTGATAATTTCTTTGCCGTGAATGCCTTTAGCGCGGGCCCGGAGACGACAACGCCAGAGTTTGGTAAGTAGTCCAAGATAAGACTGCAGCACCACCAGTAGGATTAAGTCCTGCCCATAGGCTTGGCCTTATTGAGTGGGAAATATAGACCGCACACTGACGTCACCGCAAAGGAGGTGTCATATATGTATGATGCGGCTGCCTTGACAGTCTCTTTTGTTCCCCCTTTTCGCCCGAAGGCAAGGCAATTCCATTGCAATTGCATAAGCAGCAACCAGAGACAGAGACAGTGGCCCACATTTTGGCGAAAAAGGTCTGCTAAATAATTCAGTGGCAATGCGACTTTGTGCCAGGATAAATTCTGTGAGAAGATGTCACTTCTGTTTCATGAAGAATCGATGGTTTAATTGGGGATTTGAGTTCTTCTTTATGGTTTTTCGATTTTTGTGGCTAATAAAAACTTGGCAAACTTATCTTAAATATGCCTAATATTTTTATATTAAGTGGTTGTTAGACTCTTTTTATGCCAAAAATTAAACCACAGATTCTGGCCCTCAAATTTATTATTTTGAAAATGAAATATTATATTTCTTTCTCATACTTCCCACAGTTGATAAAGTGTCAAACCTTTCCCATTTTAATAAAGTCAATTCTGGTAGCAGCAGGAAAGCCTGCCTCAAGGCACATTTCTTTACATAATTTCCACACAGCATCTTCTGCCGGTAAGCCCATAAGCCAGTGTGCTTTTGGGCTTCTTTATTCCCACTCAGCCACTCATCCTTTTGTCGAGCATTAAAGTAGTTTTCTCATACGAACTTAAATAGACTTGATATGGGAAAAATGTGGCAAAGTTTTTCCCAGTACTCCCAGCAATTTCTTTTTTGTACAGACACTCACTAGGGTAGAGTAGGGTTAATGATAGCCCCGAAATAGGCAAAGTTGGCCCAGTTTTGGGTTAATTATAAATGGCGCCGTACGCTAATGCAGCTCGCTGGCTGTTTAATCACTGATATGTGCAATTTGTAGAGGGATTTTGTGGGCCATGGCAATTGGGTAATCGCTTTTTGGTGCCACTTGCTATCACAAAGGTTGGCCTCGGGTCACGGACATGGTCCATAGGATGCCTGCCGGCAGGCAGCCACCACTTTGTCAACACTTTCATAGAATTTTCCCACCGAGTTTCCACGGAAACCAAATAAAATTTAGCTGCGAGGCAGAGCCAGCTGGGTTTTCTCTTCTTTTTTTTTTATTTTTTGCTTCCTTTTTGATCCTGTTTTACATGGAGGGTATGTAGGGGTCCATTAGGGGTCGAGTTTGGCTTTAATGCATGTGTAATAGTTGTTGATGGGATAACCTTCTTCTTGGGCCTACTGGCTTTTGAAAATTGCGGAATGGAGCAGAAGGACCCACTTTAAGGGACCATTGATTTAATCAATTTGATGTCTAACCACTCATCCTCTGAAATTAAGCCTTATTTTCATGGGTTTTCTAGCTTAAGTTGGAAACTTGGGAGTCCTTCGGCTTTTTAAAAGAACTTTTTTGGGCTTAAACGGGCTGTACTTTTTATTTAAAGTGAGTAATTGAAAAGATACATTAGAATTGTGCTTTAATATAGGATTTAAAATTATATTTTTTGACTATAAGAATTTTAAACATTTAATGCTTTTTATTAAAGGCAAATAAGTATTTTCAAATGATTTTATACTATAGTTATCTTTCAATTATATGTAAAAATAAATATTTATAACATAAATTATTTCCTAATTGCCTTTTTGACTTGCCATACATTAGCTTTAAATTTATCCCCATTAACTTAAAGCCTTAAAAAAGCTTTTTTTATTCTTTAATTTATTTGTCCTCTTAAAGTCTTAACATTCCTTGTTTTTTTTTTTTTTTGTTTTAATTTCATAGTTTTATTTTCTGATAAACCAAAACCACGTATTGATTTCTGGAAAGTAGCTGCCATTGATTAGATTACCATTTATTCATGTTCAATGTCTTTGAAAGGGGTTTCCCTCGCACAAAAATAAATCATAAAACCAGGTAATCAGCACCTATAATTAAAAGCAAGAAAATAAACTGAAAACGAGGTAGTCAAAAGTCAGGCATTGCCTATGTTCGCCTTGGTATGTGGTATATTTTTTCATTTCATTTTTCATTTTTGTATTTTTTTTTAGAGCCCCTTGTAAGGCAAAGCCCTATTCATAGCCCGGTTAGTGAGTGCATTTAAAAATAAACCGCAAGCAAATAGACTTGGGCCTGCTAACAAACACATAAAGGTGGGTTTGGGTCGGGCTTACACACACACTGTGGCCAGGCAGCTGGAAAATGGCGCACCCCCGTTAGCTGCATGAGCAGCCATTTTGTTTTTGTCTTTGCCCTTCCGCTTCCGCTGGCTTAAATGGCGGGGCGCATCGCATCCGTTGCTGCTGCCTTTTCAGACGTCGCGGTCTTGGTCGCGGTAATTACGGGCCGGGAGTATCAACAAAATTAGTGAGGCAACTGAAAAGGCAGCCACAGCTAAACACTGGAAAAAAATAGGGATCTTTATAGATACAAAAATTTAATAATAAATTATTTAAAGCACAGAAATATAGTTAATTCATAAAAACATCTAGTAGATGTAAGCTTTATTTTGGTATGTTTTAGAGCCTTTCTGAAACTCATATTATATCTCAATTTTTTCACGTGTGAAAACCTGAGATTTCTCACACATTGTCGGCTTGGGCCTCCCATTGGAGAGTAGAGTTGCTCCCAAGAGCTTAATTAAGATGTGAAGGGCCGCCGCCGCCGCCGACTCGAGTGTGTGCGTCGTCGTGAGTCATGTTTTTATTCCATTCAAACTTAATGAAGGATTCCTAGTGCAGCCCCGAGTATCCTCCAATCCTCGGAAGCCCCATATCCTCGGGGAAAGAAAAAAATCCACACACACAGACACACAAACACCTTTAGCCAAGGCTGCTAAAGAATTTACATTTTAATCTGCCGCCAAAGTCGTTGGGGGATTTCTAAAAATACAAAAAAAACAAACACTTTGCTAAAGTTTTCCCCCCCAAGCTTTTGTATATTGATATGGGAAAGTTTTTGTGCGGCTGTTTTTCATTACAAATTTTACGCCTGGGATTAGTCACGTTTTCTTTTGCGCTAACCAAAATCCTTGCCTTATCCTTTTGTACAGATTATGCAAGCCGCGGCCAGAAGAAGTTTGGGGACAAGTGCGAGAATACCTTGGAGTGCGGCTTCCCGGGCTCCATATGCGATCCCAAGAAGAAGTCCTGCCAGTGTACCGAGGATCTGCCCGTCACCAATCACATTGATAAATGTGGCAAAGGTAAGGCCATTACAGTTGAACCTTTTTCCTCCCCATCCCCCGATTTTCCGCTGTCACTCTGCCAAGTTTTCATTAAAAAAGATGCAACGGCAGCAGCTACCCACAACCTTGCTGCCACAAATCCTGTTTTTCTGTAAATTAAAATAGAAAACTTGGCAGCAGCATTAGGACTTTTAGGGTTTGGGTTCCGGAAGCCCCCAACTAAGGCAAGTTTGACATAATTATAATTTAAAAACTAGAGATAGACACGTGCGCTTCTGTAAATTAATATCAAATTGAGAAATCAAGAAATCGTTGGACATTCCGAATGCATATTTATGGCCGGGCCAGCGATTGAGGAGCCACTGTCATACGATGATCTATTTTTATGGGTGTGACTCAAAAACATCTGCTTCTGACAGCCATGACAGTCAGTCAGTCAGATGTAGACTCTGTCGCTGTATCTCACCCGTAATCTCCTGGTTGTTCCATGATAATATTTTGTCACCGGCGGACAAAGTGGCCGAAAGAAGTGGAAAGTCAATCGCACTTCAATCGAAGCCTTTAAATCAATCCGCAAACAGGAGCGACAGTTAACAAATATTTTTTCCGCCAGATATCAGGGCGGATGGAGGTCTGGTCTTTGGCCTGGGCTGGTAGAGTGCACTGCGGAAAAATAGGTAGAAATTTATAAAATATTTAGTAAAATATTTAAGATATAATACAGATGCTTGACAACGTTCCAAACAGCTCTTTCTTTATAGCTGCCTTACAAGAAAAATAAATTATGAGATTTTGTATTGTTTTAAAGGTTTTAAGAAAAGATTTTATACAATTAAAAGTGTGTACAAATATTTCAAAATTAAAATAAGAAATACTAGTTAATGGTTATAAGTTCTAACCTCCTTTTTATCCTGCTTCAGTGTACAAATCCTTTCCATTTGTCAGCTTAACTGATTCCATTTCTCTTCCTTTCCGATTCAAACTACGTTCCTGATGGCCTTCCTGATTCTCTTCCTGTATCCCTTGTGTACACCCTGGATTTCTGGATTCCTTAGAGGCCGCCGTAAACGAGTCCTGCTTCTTCAATGAGCAGTGTGAAATGCGTTACTTCCAGACGGAATGCCGGGATGGACGTTGCGTCTGCCGCTTTGAGATGTCACCCATTTGGGCCAAGGATGGGTCCGTGGAGTGCAAAGGTCGGTGGCTACTGTCCAGTGGATATGGAAGTGGATGTGGAACTGTGTGTGGTTAATGGACTGATGTCTTGTTGCTGTGTTGTTGTTGCAGGGCGCCAGGATAAGCGGGGACCCGAGACCTACATCGATCCGGCCATGATTGGCGTGCTGGTAGGAATGGCATTGATGTTTGTTATTATTTGTGTCGTCCTGCGATTGTTTAGCCAGTGAGTAAATTGCAATGCAAACATCTTCATCGCCCCCCAGGCACCGCACACACTAAGCACACACACTCGAGCACTTTTGCACACTATTTAAGCAGAGAATCTAGGTCAATAGTCACTTTCTATGAATTTTACGGAAGAGTGTGGCTTCAAAGGAAAAATATATTTATTAGAGAGATTAATAAACGTTCTTGAGCTCAAGTTTATGACGGGTTTTTTGGTATAAAAGTTATAAGCATATATTAAAATATTGTTTATTAATTTAATCTTCTTCTTTGATATTAATTTTGTTTTATTTAACTTTCTTTTTATTTAAAATAGTTCCTTGATAAAAGATTAACTTGTGTCTTAATTGAGACTCTCTCTTTTATAATCCAATAAGCCCGCTCCTTGCATCCACTATGCTAACCAGCCACCTTTGATCTTAGTTCCAAATATCTCATCTCATCTCATCTCATCTCATCACCTCTGCAAACCCTTCCCAACCGCTTTGCTCGCCCATAAACCGGGTCAATTGGCCTGTCGATGCTTCGATGGGGCTTCTTCATTAATTTGTGGTTGGTTGCTGGGGCAAAGCGATACATAATTCGAGCACCAATTAATTTTCTAGTCTGTTGAACAGAAAGCTCCATTAATTGGCGGCGCTGCCTATCACTATCACACACCCCAGCACATCGGCTTGCCATGCTCCTCCTCCATCTGGCTGCTTTTCTGCCCTGAAATGTTACCAATTTTTCCTTTTTTGCAGGGCTCGCTGGCGTGAGAACCGGACCATCTTCAATACGCCGAATCCGCGCCTGATGAACGTCTCTCTGCTGAGGGACAGCAAGCTGCTCCATGGCCAGGAGCGTCGCGGTTCCCGGATGTCGGTGCGGGCGCCATCCCGTCAGCCCAGCATGGCCTCGCTGCGTCCCCATTCGCCGAATCCGTCGCTAGGTAAGACAGGTTTGTATCCACTCCTAGTGTTTCCATTGTTCCGGTTCCATCTCCTTTGGAGTTGGAGTTGGAATCGATATCGATTGTCCTTGCCCTGGCTCTTTCTCTCTCTCTGTCGCTGTGGTCTGCCGCGATTGCATTTTTGGTTTTTCCATTTTTCCCTGATTTATGTTTTCATCATTTAATCTGAGTTTTTTTCTAGAAGGTTTGGAAAATGATTAAAGTGGGGAAGGGACAAAAAGTAGGTTTTTAACGATTTATCGAACTTTATCAATATATAAATGATAAAATCGATATTTTAATGTTGCGATATTTGTGCGATATATCGCAATTCTGATTGATATACTTGGTATAAAATATTTATACAACTTTTCGGTTAGTTTAAAGTTAAGTGCGATAAATTTCAGTATTTCAAGTTTCGATATATAAAACTTTACAATATTTTCGATATAATATTAATTGGATTAATCTTTTTTTCTCAATAAACATCCTTAAAATGTTAGTTTATTTATGACATTTCAAATTTTTATTGCTAAAAATGCGACCTCTAAGAACCTAAAAATTGGTGTCACAAACCTCAATGTAAATAAAAATAAAACCTTATTTAATTTCATTACAAAATTGATTTCCTTCCCCTCTATTTGTCATTTTCCGAGCCCTTCATTTGTCGACAGCTTGTCAAAACTTTTTATTACAGCCCAACTATACGAAAAGAGAAAGAGATACCCCTAAATACTTACCCAATCAATCAGTCAATCAGTCAGCCAGTCAGTCAGTCAATCAGTCAGCAATTGATCAGTCAGTCACAAAAAACAAGAAACGAACCAAAATCACCCAAAAAACCAACCCAAAACTAAAGACACTCGGGGGGTATGGTTGCACCCGAAAAACGTGATGGTAGTATGATGAAAGCCCCTTGAAATTGGACAGAAAAGTTAAGTTTATACAGTGGTGGAAACATTTGCATAGATAAATAATTCAGGGGAGAATAATTGACAACTCTTGTCAAGAGTTTATAAATGAAAACCAGAACTTGGTGAACTTACAAGTGACTTTATAACAGAATTAAGTTAACTTAGAATGTTAAATGAAGAGTAAATGGTTGGAAAGGGGTACAATTTAATGCAATTTTTAATATTTAACTCTGAAGTTAAAGTTAATAAGCCTGCACATTAAATTTGAAATAAAAAAACATTTTTGACATTTTAAAATCGATATATTTCTTTTAGACAAATCAAAGTTTGTACCTAAAAAACAGAGTATAACAACTTAAACCCATTTAAAAAATTTTAAAGCAATACACCAGCCATAAACCAACTTTAAAAATAAATAATTGGTCAGTATTATCTATAAATTCCTTAAAACTTAAAAGGCTTTAAGTGATTATAAACTTGTATAACCGATTCCCATGATTTATGGCCCTGAAAATCCTTTAATTTATTATTGTGGCTCGCAGCTAATGCACTGGGCAGCATAGTGGTCATATTAGCCACCGTTCTGCCTTTTTTCCACCTTTTTTTTTTTGTTTTTTTTGGCTGGGGGCTCAATCAATTTGACTGACAGTTTAAGAAGCGTTTTACTCAACGCCATTACGGCGATAATTGTTGTTGTGCTAAGCCCAGCGGACAGTTGTTTGAAATTACCTTCCATTTTTTTTCTGTTTTTGGGTTATTTATATTGTTATTTGAGTTTCTGGCCCCCCTCTGAACCCTCAATGTCGCGTGCTGAAAGCGAAAATATTAAACGTATTCCAACCGCTCATATTCCCCGTCGCCCACCAAAAAAATAAATATACACACAAACGAAACCAAACAACCAAACACGAACAAACTCGGAACAAAACACAAATAAAACCCACGGAAAACGGAAAACCCAAACAACTCGGATTCGAAAACCCGAAAAAGGACGCATGATCCGCTCGAAGAGCAACACGCGCTCCAGTGACTCTCGGGTCAGCGACGTGTCCACCTGCTCCCGCCTGCTGGAGCACCCGCATCCGCACTCACATCCGCATTCGCATCCGAGCGCCGCCAGCCAGCACAACCTGGTCCACAGCCATTTTTTGCCCTATGTGCCAACAACAACGTTGCCCAGCACTGTTACAGTCGCGGCCCATACAGTCACGACCACCACAACGTATGCTGCCACCTCGGCCACGCCTTCGCCCACGCCCACGCCTACGCCAACGCCCCTGCCCAGCACCAGCAGCACCACCTACGATGTGTCCATGGCGGGGACAATGGCTTCAGCAGCCTGCGGCAGAACGAACAAGTTCTAGAGTCGCCAATATATCGCAAACAAAACTATATCATAGATCATGTGTATCTGTCTGTAAAACGTATCACACCATAGAAATGCTAAGAAAACGCTAAGAAACGCTTCCATATCGGGCTCCAAGAGGTAGGCAGACCTGCGAGCAGCTTATAAACCCACAAAAAATATAGAAGAACCCACTCAAAAAACCCACCAGTCTGCGTAGTGTTCTCGTAATCGTTGATGTCCTCGTCTAGCGAACGTTGTTGTGTCCAAAAATATCGTTGTAATCGTACCCGTAATTCGTAAGCGTACACTGGGGGGAAATTGGGCTCCTTAAATCAGTTATAAAAAGGGTTATCTTGGGAATTTTTAAGAAAATCAATGTTTAAAAATTTCATAACTAAGTCAAAAATTCATCAAATTCAATTTGGAAAGCTTTGCTATGCTAGTTTTTTCTAAGCTAACAAATCTGCATTCAAAATTCAAACTTTTAAGAAATTAAAATTTTGGTCAATTTTTGGCATTTTTAATGATGTAACCCCTTATCATTTTTTTGAAAAAATGGCCCAAAATTTTTTTTCTTCGGAACAAAGCTAGAAAGATTCCCCTGTTGATGCTGATCAAGAATATATATGATTTATAGGGTCGGAAATGACTCCTTCACTCTTTTGTAAGCTTCTGACAGAAATTATAATACCCTCAAGGGTATATAAATAGAAAAAGAAAACTATTTCTCATAAAGTAAAAACATTTTCGTAAAGATCTTATATCTCCCCTTAAACCTCCCTTTAAGTTTCAAAGATCTCCCTAGTTTATAACTGATTTAAGGCCTCCCTTTTTCCCCCAGTGTACCACTCGTAGTCGTTCGTTGTACTCGTTGTTGTTCTTGTTCTTGGCTCGCAGTGTTGTTACCCTAGAATGTAAGCTGTAGTCGAGAGTTGCGGTTGAACCTGTATGTACTACCAAATACTCCAACCTCCACTACTCCTGCCACCGCTAACTAGAAGCTCCCTAGTGAAACACCCAACAGATATACAAGATACCAAGATACAGATACAAAAATAAACGATCGTAGATACTCTAACTCTAACTCTAACTCGTCATCGAAACCTCTCTCTTTCTTAACCTATTTTGAACCATTGCAGCATCCCCTCTTTAGTTGAGTTACCGCCTTTGGTTTCCTTCCTTTCTAGCACGGCTACATATAGTTTCCTTACTTAACTCTGGCTTCGTTAACTAATATTACCAAGTAGAAGGGGGCTCGAGTGCGAGTGCCCCCGTTGAGACCACATTGCTGTTGTCCTGTTGTGATGCCCAACGATAACTTCCCTGTCAGCCGGTTATCCGTAGAGTGTAGCTATTGCTGCCAGTGATCTCGTGGATACTAATGCTCCTTCCGTTTCCATTTCCGGTTCCACTTTCTCAGGCTCTCATTCCGAATCGCATGGCAGTGCCAGCAACGCCTCCGCCACCTCAGTGCGTTCCAATCGCAGCAACTCGGTGGCACCCGGCAAGGTGGCCGCGGCCCACCATGAGCGCCATGGCTCGGCCCATCGCCAGCACCATCCACATGGCCACCACCAGCAGCAGCAGCACCATCATCAGCAGCTGGAGTCGCCCCAGGAGCAGCAGGCGCTGACCACCAACATCACCACCAATCCGGTGGCCGAGAGCGTCACCGTGGAGATCATAGAGCCGGGACACAAGTAGGATGTGAAGGTTTGCTAAGAACAATTCAAGGATAAGGCGAGACACGACTAACTGGCTAACTCTCTGGACACGGAAAACACTTCAAGATCACGATAATGCGCACGCGATAATAATAACATTACAAACACAAAATATATACACACGACACACATGACGATGCCATTCGTTAGACTCTCTTTTTTCGAACACAAATTTTTTTTAAGGGCAAACAATTATATAAAAGTAATTATATAATTATACCATACCACACCTACAACCACAACTAAGCGCTAAATGAATTACTAACACCGTAACAACAAATAATTGAAAGAAAGAAAAAAGAACTTGCATAACAAATTCATACTACTCTATTTTTTTCAACCAAAAAAAATGAACAAACCAAGCAAAGGCAAAACTTTATTAATTTAACATAGTGAATAATACGGTAATGCAGTTTATATATATATTAAACTAAGCTTTGGGTTAAAGGCTTTAAGGATTAAACGAGAAACCAAACAAAAACACACACCGCGTAGAGGCAGCGCCTAGAGAGCAGATCTCACTTGTAGTGTTCCCATAGAGCCAATACAGGCCCGGACAGCTGACACACAACGCCTTATCTATATAGTACTTTATAGTGACAAAGCTCTAGCTCTCCAAATCGCCGCTCTAGCTCCCAAAATATGGATGTTATTAAGCCCAAAAAAAAATTATTTAAAAAAATGAAACAAAAAAAGAACCGAAAGTAGAAGGAGAATTACAAGTCGGTGGGAGAAGGACGAAATATTTAACAACCTCGGGACCATATTTTATAATCAAAATATGCGTTTCATTGCGAAGCACGCACATTCACATTACTCTTGATTTTGGTTCCACAAATAAAGATTCAACTATAGGGAACACTCTTAAAAAAGAAAATCGAAAAAAATCTAAATTGACTTCCAATTGAATGCTATATAGAAAAGCTACTAACTATTATGTTTTCTTTATCAAAATCATTTCCAAAATCAAAACAAAAGTCTCACAAAAGCACTCGAGAAATAGAGGTAACCTTTACGCGGACTTGCCATTGGGCTAGTCGAGAATAGGGGAAGATTCTGGGCTCTGTCCAATGCCGAGCTCGTGACTCTCTCCCATTTTGTAGCCATAGGAATATATAGAACTTTGACTATAGATACGATGATAAGGTTTAGTTGGAGGAAAACCCCCAGGAAACCGCTTACACAAACCGAAACAATTCTCATTTTTGCTTTTGTGCTCAATCAAAGAAGCTTAACTGTGAGAAAATACCAACAAATTAATACAAAACGTAGAGTTGCTTGGAGAACTTCTAGCTAAAAACAATTACAGTTAGAGAAAAAACGTAAAAAGACAAAAAAAAAAAAAACATTTTATTAAAGCATCGAATTTTTCTTAACAAAAAAACGAAAAACAAAAAATGAGCAAACAAACAATCTTATTTCTAGGACAAACCAAATCTAGTTACTTATTTACATTCAATATAATATAAAATATAAAAAAAAAAACAAACAAAAAACAATTTAGACTTTGGAATTTGGGGAAGAATTCCAAGGTTTAACTTTGTTTTTTAACACTCTACATTTAAGCACAAGATGAATCACTGATTTTTCTATTTACATCAAAAAGTAAATTAATAATGTTGAAGGCAGACTTTAAGCGAATTTTAAATAAGCTAAAACGAACAAGCGGCGAACGAAGAGAATATTTTAAAAACCAATTATATATACATACATGAATATGCTTTATTTACTTTAAAAATATTTACATTATATACACAACAAACAACAAGAACAACCTACATGCATACAACTAACATATATTATATGAAAGGAAGGACAACTTGTATTAAACAAAACCAGAATGCGATAAATTCATTTACACTCTACCAAAAAAGGGAACTTTTATATATGAATGCTAATCTTATATACATCTAGAATCCAAATGCCATATATATTGTCGCACATCTAAGTTAAAACTAAATCTTTAAGCCTAGAAGAACAGACGAGCGGAGGAGGCAACTTGTAGAGTTCAACAAACGAAACAAAACAAAAAACAAACATTTCGATATTTCTCATGTGACTTGAAACCAAAGGACAACTACTAGCAAGGATCTCGTAGTTAATAGAGAGAGCGAATCAAAGCCAGACAGTACGAGTAGCTGAAATTAGAGGACATACAACAAAAATAAATGAAAACCTGCTGCAAGGATAATTGCTTTTTCCAACAAAAAAAAAACCTTCTCATTCAAGAAGACAAAGACAGCAGAAGTACGAGTATATATTATAAAGTACATATTAAATATATATACATATATATAAACTATATTTAAAGATCAGTTCACTATAATAAAGTCTATAATTACCATACCTTACAGAACAAAACAAGGCCCTCAAGGCTCTCTCTTTTGTTTTATTCAAAAATATCCCACCCTTTCCCGCAGTCTTTCACAGCGTCGTCCCCTTGTAGCCCACCTCCAGCAAGGATTTCCTTTCCTCCGTCTTCTTGCCCAGCACCCGCTTCCTGTAGCTTTGCTCTGCCAGGTAACGCAGATGCTGAGCAGTGCCCACGCCCGTCTTCTCCACGAAGCGATGCAGGTAGCCGTGCCTGTTGTGGAGCAGCTCGTGGGGATGCCCCAGCTCCACCACACGGCCCATGTCCACCACCATCACCCGATCGTTATCCATAACCGTGTGCAGGCGGTGGGCAATGGTCAGGACGGTGCAGTGGGCGAACTTGGTGTGGATGGCCTCCTGGATGAGATTGTCGGTCCTGCAACGGGTTAATTTGTAAAATTTTATTTAAAAAGGATCAAGGCATCGAATCAAAAATGCATCATAACTAAGCCAAAAATGCTTTAATTTCAATTCGGAAAGCTTTGCTATGCTAGTTTTTTCTAAGCTAACAAATCTGCATTCAAATTAAGAAATCAAAATTTTGGCCAATTTTTCGCATTTTTAATGATGTAACCCCTTATCAATTTTTGAAAAAATGGCCCAAAATTTTTTTTTTCGGAACAAGGCTAGAAAGATTCTCCTGTTGATGCTGATCAAGAATATATATGCTTTATAGGGTCGGAAATGACTCCTTCACTGCTTTCCAAGCTTCTGACTACAATTATAATGCCCTGGAAGGGTATATAAGAGATATTAAGGGAAATAAAGCAAACCAACTTCATTAAGCCAATGTTTGCATACCCTTGATCAATAAAACTTTAACCCACCAATATTAAAACCTACATAAACTTAATTTTATATAAAATAGAAAGGTAAACTCTATACACTCACTGTGGATCCACATTGGCCGTGGCCTCGTCCATAATGAGTATCTTATTCTGACGAAGCAGGGCCCTGGCCAGGCAGACCTGCTGCCGCTGGCCCATGCTGAAGTTTGCCCCACTGTCGTGGACGCGACAGTAGATGCCGTCCTTGAGGTTCGCGACGAACTCCTTGAGCTTGACGGCCTCCAGGGCCTGCCACAGCTCCGCGTCCGACTTCTCCTCGAACGGGTCGAGGTTGAAGCGGAGCGAGCCTGAGAACAAGATAGGATCCTGCGGTATAATCGAGATCCTGCGACGCAGATCGTGCAGTCCCAATTCCGATGTCTCGAAACCATCGATGGCAATGCGGCCATCGATGTGAGCCAGCCGGAAAAGGGCTGCCACAATTGAGGACTTGCCAGCCGCCGTGTGACCCACAATACCGATCTTCTCCTCGCCGCGAATCGTAAAGTTCAGGCCCTTGAGGATATAGGGTCCATGATCACCATACTTGAGCCTTAGATTGCGGAAGTCCAGCTGTCCGCTACTAGGCCATTGAGCTGGCAGATTCACCGACTCCTCCGTCTCATAGGCCGGCTCCGAGGGTATATTGGCGTACTCCAGGACGCGCTCCACACTGGTCATCATGTTCTCCAGCTCCACGGTCTGGCGCATGCCCGCCTGGCACATCAGCACCAGCTTCATGGACTGGGTAATGGCCAAGCCCACGTCCCCACTGTAATAATCACGACTTTTGTCGAAGATCAGGAAGCTGAATGTCACCGCCAGGATGTAGAGCACACAGATCAGGTCCGTCCAGAAGGCAAAGGCACGATTGATGCTCACATGGAGGTAGAGAGCCGAGGTGTTCTCGTTCTGATAATGATGGAAATCCTGCTCCATAAGTTTGGCCCCATTGAGAGCACGGATGGTGGCCAGTCCCCGGAAGGTGGCATTCGTGTGGGAGTAGATGGGACTGCGGGCTGGGAATAATAGGAAATATTATTGAATTTTTAAAGTAAATTAAAAAGTATAGAAATAGTTATCCTTTCAATAACTCACAGATAGTTTCAATCCTCTTCAGACTCCTGCTAGCTCCTATGTACAAACACCGACATCCATATAGCAAAGCCACTATTACGATGGCAGGAATGAGCAGCCAAGTATTGGCCGTGCTGACCACCGCCAGTACAGCCAGTCCATTCACCACAAACTCTATAGAATCCATCAGTGAGGCGGGCAGGTTGATATCGATAGCCAGGATATCGCTGGAGAAGCGGTTAAGGATTCGGCCGGAGGTGGCCAGGTTAAAGAACTGCATGCAGGCACTAATGATGCCCCGAAAGAGATAATTGTGAATCCTCAAGGATATCCTTAAGGTCATGGCAAAGAAGCCAAAGGTGCGCAGGACATAGAAAATGAGGGTGCTCAGGATGAGCAGGGTGTACAGGATGACCATATGCATGCGAGTCTTGTGGTACTCCGGGATGGGTTCATGCTGGTTGGGCTCCGTCTCCTCCCAAGTGGCCCTGAAGGATAAATAAAGGTATTATGTATACTTTATTTTGCTGCTTTTTTAAACCTATTAAATTATTAAATTAATTACACACTTCTTTCTTGTCATGCTCTTATTGGATTTTGTTTACTTAATTTCTAAAATAAAAGGGGAAGTTTTAACTAATTTTTGCTAAATGAGCAACCTATGACGAAGTGATTTCTGGATTCCGGAATAACCATATAACATGTGGCGTCCAGATAATAAAGTCTGCCCCGTCTGCTCGGAAATACCGCCAATATTTATGGCAATCAACAACTGGAACAGGTAGACGAGTGTTGTTTTTATCAATCTCTCGTGTTATTATGCTTGTAGCTATAAATCTATAAATCACACAATCTAACACTGTGGCTCATGGTTTCAGGTTAATTTCAGACAAAATGAAATTAGATTTTATTAAAAAATCTTCTGAAATATTTGATTTACATTTAGATTTTTTGAGATTTCCCTAAGAACCCTTTTTTACCAAATGAAAACTTCACAAATTAAAGTTTAACTTTCAATCTAAATTCATAATTGATAATAAATTTAATAAAACTCACCACTTGGACAAAAAGATATCCATAGTAGCCTCCGAGGCCCTCGCCACCACGAACAGCACCAGGATCATTACTACCACTACAGGATGCCCCAGGACCTTTAGGTATGCCCGATAGGTATTGAGTTTCACAGACCCTCGATGCTGCTGCTCCTTGAACTGCTGCTGCAGCTGATCGCGATCAAGATGCTCCTCCTGAGACAAAGACTTCCTTGGCTCCGGATCCTCATAGACACTATCCGTGCGCATAGCTCGTAGCTTAGCCACCTCGGCATCGTTGGCCACCGACATCCGAAAGCGAATGAGCTTCTTCAAAGCATCGTACTGGCCCTGAATGGAGATTCGCCCGCCCTCGAGCAGTACCAGGTGGTCGACATGCCGGAGCAGCTGCACCCGATGCGTGACTAGGATGCGAATCTTTTTGCACAGGAACTCGTTGAGGCAGCGATCCAGCAGGATCTTGCTGATGTTGGAGTCCACGGCAGAGAGCGGGTCATCCAGTAGGTAGATATCTGCCTTGCGGTAGACAGCTCTGGCCAGACTGACCCTGGCCTTCTGCCCTCCACTGAGACTAGCTCCGCCCTCGCCCACTCTGGTGTTGTCACCCGCCGGCAAGTGCTCCAAGTCCTTGTCCAGGTGACACACCCGCAGGACCTCGTGATAGCGCTGCTCGTCGTAGGGTTCCGTGAAGAGTATATTTTCGCGGAGACTGCCCCGAAGCAACCAGGGCTCCTGGGGGGCATAGCTTAGCACACCATTGAGCTCCACACTGCCGCTGATGATGTCCAGTTCGCCGAGAATCGCCTGGAGCAGGGTGCTCTTGCCGGCACCCACGGTGCCCACAATCCCAACGAACTGCTGATCGCTGGCCTGAAAGCTCACGTCCTCGATGTGGCGATGCCGCTTCTCCTGCTGCGCCTGATCCCAGCTGGCGGTGAGCTTATGCACCGTTATGCTCTTGACCTCCGCCCGAGGGTTGTTGGTGCGTCCCGGAAAGTTTCCATGCTGTGGATCCGTTTCCGGATCCTTAAAGTTATCCACTCCACCATCAGCGGGATTCTCTTGCTGGAGAAGGAAATCCTTGACGCGATTAGCCACCACAAACGTCTCCACCCACATGTTGATGGCCAAAGGCCAGGCGTGGAGCAGGGAGTCGTTCAGATGATCGTAGTAGCTGGCCACAATGAAGACCTTCTGCGAGGTGACCAAATCCCCCGAGAAGACGTACGTGACCAGGGATAGGAACAGCGACAGCTTGGAGATCATGCCCGTGCACTGCAGTCCCGCGTAGATGTACGTCGATCCTTTGATGGACTTCATCTCCTCCTTGCGCACCTTGCCAATCAGCTTGGCGAAGGACTTCTCCCACGCATACATCTTGATCAGCTGCATTGCCGCGATGATCTCGTTCATCAGCTTCACCCGCTCATCCCCGTAATCCGCCGACTGACGCTTGTACCTAGCTATGGCACGCGCCGCCCACGCCTGCAGCGGGATGAAGGCCACAATGGTACCCAGTCCTACGGCCGCCGGCCAGCCAATCAGCTGGTAAATGATGTACACAAACACCACACCCTCCAGCGGACCGCGCCACAGCTCATGGAAGCAGTAGAAGGACTCGTTGAAGGTGGGCAAATCCGTGGCCATCAGGGCAATGGCATAGCCACTCACTCCGCTGTTGTCTGCCGCCACAGAGACGCGCAGGAACTTTCGGTAGACCAATCCAGCGCAGGCTAAGCGGACGCGGGAACCCACGCGGAACAGGTACTTCATGAAGGGATGGAAGAAGAGGCCCGAGATCAAAGAGCAGAGCACCACGCCCATGGCATACAGATAGGCCGAGTGCTTGCTGATGTTGTCGGTGCTTTCCGAGAAGAAGGACACCAGACCGCCCAGCATCAGGGGCTGCGTTGTGCTGCGGAAGCCACGAAATTAGATCCACTTATGATCTCCTTACTGTCCCCTCCTTAAACTCTAGAAATACTCACTGCACAGCGATGGCCAGGATCGAGTAGACGATGCTCATGGGCACAAAGCTCCATCCGTAGGCTTTGAATATCATGCGCAGGACATGGGGCTTCTTGCGCTTCAACTCCTGCTCCCAGAAACCCAACAGGTAGCCGGAGACATGGGTGCTCTCGAGACTCGGCTCCGGGGCGTAGAGGTCGGCGGGATCGAGGCTGCGGCGCAGACCCTTCACCACGATCTCGCGCGTCCAGCTGGAAGGAGACAGAGAGCACCAGGTTGGGTTGGGTTTGTTTATTGATGGACATGCTGTGACAGGTGTCGCCCGGCTGTCGCGGATTCTTTTATCGCCATTATCGCCACCGAAGGCAAATCCACTCGCGCCGTAAATTCCGAATGACGGCCAAGGTGCTGGCCCGAGGCGGAGGCGGTGGCGATGGGCAGTTCGTCAAAGCGACAGGCGACGAGAGATATCTTATCAGCGCAGGACTTCAAGAGGGGTCGTGTCAGCCCGTCGCCTCCACACGAGTTAACATATTTAGAAGCATTACGTATACGCCACGAATATTACGTATACTTAAGGGCACACTGCACTCACATAAAAAACCACTTGGAGAGGAAGTTGGCCTTTGTGACCGGATTCGGTTTTCGCTCCTCATAGACCGCACTCATGGTGGTCACCGACTATAATATCGAAAGGCACTGCGCGTAGACATAGGTTCACTGAGATCCTTGCTCGATTCAACACGACTCAAGACCGCGCTCGCGTGCTATTCTTGCGCCGCTCCACTCGTTACTGGCTGCCTGCCAGCTGGACACTTCAATTTTAACTAACCAACCAACTAGTGGTCGGTGCTGGCGAATCATCATCGCTATAAATCAATGATCCGCCGGCCTATCGGGGCAGGCAGCCCAGCGTTTTATCTTAATTCCCCGCTGACAGCCACCCATCAGCCATCGGAGGAGCAGCAGACGCTACAGCAGGCCACTTTTTGGCTAAGTGAATTTCGCTGTTGTTTACGAAGTTCCTATCCAACCCGGCTGCCACGGGAGTAGTGACCACTTCGCCTCCTCCTCTTCGATGTGGCGGTATCTTATCGTAATCACAGCTACCATGTTGACTTACTTTGATTACACTTTTCAGCAATTGACAATTTTAATTGGGAGCCTCGAAAGGTTCATCCTTATCGATCCCCCCCACCCGACATGATTCACATGGATGTGGCTGTGCACAGTCATGGCCAGGTATTTATTAACCTAAACGCGTCATAAATAATGAATGTGGGTTAATCCTTAAGTTATTTAGGGCTATTTTTATACCCTTGCAGGGTATTATAATTTCAGTCAGAAGTTTGCAACGCAGTGAAGGAGACGTTTCCGACCCTATAAAGTATATATATTCTTGATCAGCATCAACAGGGGAATCTTTCTAGATATATTAGGAAGAAATCGATTTTTTGGTCATTTTTGCAAAATTTTAAAAGGGGTTACATCATTAAAATTGTTGATTTTGATAAAAAATTGAATTTTCAAAATTTTTAAATAAAGTATGCAGATTTATTAACTGTAAAAAATCTAGCACAGAACAGTTTTCCGATTTAAAATTAATGCTCTTTTGGCCGAGTTACGATATTTTTAATATTAAAAAAAATCAAGAAGTTTTTTTAATATAAAAAATCAGATTTTATAATACCAAATAATATTTTTTAAGTCAAGGAATCATTTCCGACCCCATAAACCATATATATTCTTGATCAGCATTAACATGCGAATCTTTCTAGACATGTCCGGAAGAAATCGATTTTTTGGCCATTTTTGCGAAATTTGATAAGGGGTTACATCATTAAAATTAGCAAAAATGGTCAAAAATTATGATTTCTTAAAATTTTAAATTTGTTATGCAGTTTTTTTAAATTAATAAAAACTAACACAAAACTGCTTTCCGAATCGAAATTAATGCATTTTTGCCTTAGTTATGATATATTTTAATTGTTACCTGCAAGGGTATATAAACTTTGGCTGGCTTTCTTTCATGTTATGTGTAAAATTCCACCTAATGATAGATAAATGGGAATCGTTAAATATTAAATTGATTAGCATTGTGAAACATTAATAATTTCTTAGGGGATTTAATAAATATAAACTATTTATTATTATAATTATTTATTATTATAGCTTAATTGACGCAATTGAAATACCATTTTGTCCCATCTTGATCGATTGTCCGGTTTGCATTAAAGAATTTAAAACCTATTTTGACCCAATTTCAAACTCCTTCAGATCAGCGCTTGAGCTCATCTTCGCTCTCCTTGCTCTCTATTACTTACCTCTCACGGCTCTGTTCTTCAAAAGATCCCCCCTAATTAATACCCACTCCAATTATCAAAGAGAAAAGACCGCCCGAAAGCTGTAATTACAAAACACTCGACTCTTTTTCGTTGACATTCGTTAGTTAATAACTCTCAGGCACTTTATTGAGATTGTACGTATCTTTAAGTATGCTCTAATGTAATCCTACATTAGCTACATGGATTTAATTAAAAAAAGTACCTAAATACACTATACATGTCCTATATATTTTGATTGAACTTTGTGCGCCTGCCGATTGAACACTTTGATGTACAAAACTTACAAGATACATAATAGTGAAACGGATACAGATACAGATACATATACATAAATTCGTGGCGATAAACAAGCTAGCTTATACATAAATGTATATACCGTAAGTACAAGGCAACAGGTAATTCGTTAGCTTTAAGTACATATTCTGCTATGTATATAATACTTTCAGTTCTTATGCTCTACTTCCTCTTTTCAGCAAGTACAGTTTACTGGCTCTTCTCCTCCATCGCCAGCGTTATGTTCAAATCCTGGGCGGCAGTGTCGTCGTCATCTCCCAGCAGCTGCTTGCTGTAACTCTGCTCGGCGGCCTGTTGCAGGGCAAGGGCAGTGGACGCTCCCGTATTGTCCACCAGTTGGCGCAGGTAGCCGCCAGAACGCTGCAGCAGCTCGTAGGGATGTCCCAGCTCACGGGCCTCGCCGGCATCCATTACCAGCACCCGATCGCTGTCCATCACAGTGTGCAGGCGATGGGCTATGGTCAAGACGGTGCAGTGTCCGAACTTAGAGCGGATGGTCTGCTGAATAAGCTTGTCGGTTCTGAAGAAGAGAAGGGTTTATAATTAATTTAAAATGATTAGCAGTCAAATTTGCAGTTAAACTCACTCTGGATCCACGTTGGCCGTGGCCTCGTCCATAATCAGAATCTTGTTGTGCCTTAGGATGGCTCTCGCCAGGCAGACGAGCTGCCTCTGGCCCACACTAAAGTTCGAGCCGCCGTCGTACATGCGACAGTTGAGGCCACCAATCAGCGTGGACACGTAGGAGCGCAGCTCTACATCGCCCAACGCCTTCCACATCTCCTCGTCCGTACGCTCGTCCAACGGATCCAGGTTGTAGCGCAGTGTGCCCGAAAATAGAACCGGATCTTGGGGTATAATGGAGATCTGACTGCGCAGATCGTGCAGACCCAAGTGCTCAATGTCCACATCGTCGATCCGGATCATGCCCTCGTTGCAGGCCAAACGAAAGATGGACTGGATGATGGACGATTTGCCGGCTCCAGTGCGGCCCACAATGCCGATCTTCTCACGCGGCTCAATGGTGAAGTTGAGGTCCCTCAGCACAGGCGCCTCCTTGGGTGAGTAGCGCAGCTTAAAGTTGATAAACTCGATGCGTCCCTTGCTCGGCCACTCGGTCTTTGGCTTGAACTTCTCGAGCGTCTCCAGTGGCGCCTCCGGTGGCTGCTCCATATACTCCAGCACACGCTCCACACTGGTCATTTGATTCTCCAGCTCGGCCGTCTGACGCATGCCCCACTGGCACATACCTGTCATGGTGGTGGAGTGCAGGATAGCCAGACCCACATCGCCGGTCTCAAACTCATCCTTGAGCAGCAGGAAACTAAAGGTCACAGCCGCCATATAAGCAATGCACAGAAGATCCGACCAGAGGGCAAAGGCACGCGTGCAGGAGAGGAATAGGAACCAGGCAGAGGTGTTGGTATTCTGATACTCATGGAACTCCAGCTCCAAGGCGCTCTGAGCCTGCAGAGCACGAATGGTGGTGAGACCCTGGAAGGTCTGGTTTGTCAGCGAGAAAACAGGACTGCGAGCTGGAAGGGTTTATGGATTATAATTAGCAATATTTAAAAGAGATTTTAGAACTCACATATCGACTCGATGCGCTTGACACTTCGGCTGGTATTGACGTAGAGGTAACGTATCAGACCCAGAACTGTGCCTATGATGGCAGCGGGCACCAGCAGCCAGTAGTTGGCGATGGCCACTATGATCACCACTCCAGAGACATCGATGATGAAGGCCATGCAGTCCAGCAGTGTGTGCGGCAAATCCGTATCCACAGTCCTGATATCCTTGGAGAAGCGATTCAGTATCCTTCCGGAGGAGTTTGTATTGAAGAAGTACATGCTGGCCCGGGTGATGCCCCTAAAGAGGCGATCGTGCAAATGCAGCGAGATGCGCAGGCACATCTTGAAGAAGCCAAAGGTGCGGAGGAGATAAACAATCAACGTGGCGCCCAGTATGGTGGCATAGAAGAGGACCAGCTCCTGCCGTATCCCCGCCTCGATCTTGTCGGCAATCAGCGGCGTTATAGGTGTATCTGTGGCATTTAAGGCCAGCGTATCATTGGTGGGCATGGGTTCACTTTCACTCAGCAAGGCGGCAGTGCCATTAATGGCAATCTTCTCCTCCCAAATGACCCAACGCGACAAGAAGTAGTCCACGCCAGTGAGCATGACGCGGGCGCAGACAAACAGCGCCACAATGAGACCCAGGAAGAAGGTGCTGTCCAAGGCCTTGATGTACGAGGCATAGACATGCAGCTTGATGGCCCCCACCGACTGCTGCTCCTGATTCAGCTCCTCCACCTCCTCGCCCGGCTGCAGCAGCTGCTGATGATGGTGCTCCATGCTCTTTTCCGAATCGCTACGCGATATCTGACTCTTCAGGCTGTGCGTATCGCCGATGCCGCTCTCGTCGTGCAGCGTCTGCTCGAGGAACTGGAACTGCCGCGAACGCTGCAGCTCCTGGTAGCTGCCCTGGGCCAGAATCTTGCCGTTGCCCATCAGCAGCAGGTGCTCCACATCGAACAAGTACTGCACTTGATGCGTGACCAGAATGCGAATCTTGTTGGCCAAAAAGTCACGTATGCAACGGTCAAAGATGTGCTTGCCTACGTGCGTGTCCACGGCGGAGAGCGGGTCGTCCAGCAGGTAGATATCCGCCTTGCGGTAGACAGCTCTGGCCAGGCTTACTCTGGCCTTTTGCCCGCCACTCAGACTCACTCCGCGCTCGCCAACCACTGTCAAGTCTCCGCGAGGCAGCAGCTCCATGTCGCGCTCCAGACCGCAAGCCTTTACCACCTTCTTGTAGCGCCGCTCGTTGTAATCCTCCACAAAGACAATATTATCCCGGATGGTGCCCTCAAAGACCCAGGGCTCCTGGGAGGCGTACGATACCTTGCCGTGGACCATGGCCTCGCCCTTGTCGATGCCCACCTCGCCGAGCAGGACGTTCAGGAAGCTGGACTTGCCCGCCCCCACGGGTCCAACGACAGCAGTCAGCGTTTTATCCGGAATGTCCGTACTAAAGTCCTCGATGGCACAGTTGGCATGACCGTCGCACGTGTCCCAGGAAGCCGAGACATTCTTGAGCACCACGCACTTCTTGGTAGCCTCCGGGTCGTAGTCCCGCAGACGATTGTGCTGAGTAATTATGCCATTGGACAGCAGAGAGCCATTCAGCTCGACATTCATCTGCTTGTCCTCCTTGGTGATCTTGCGCTTGTTCTTGGCCGTTTGCTGATTGGCCTCCAGGTTAATGGGAACCTCCGCTCGGTCTCCGTCCAGCAGGAACTCCTTGCAGCGCTTGGCGGACACCAAGGCCTCGGCAATAAAGGTAATGGACATGGGCCAAAATGTCACCATCGAGTCGTTGAGCATGTTAAAGTACGAGGAAACGGTGTACACCTTTTGGGCGGTCAGTGGGTCGCCCAGGTAAACGTAGGAGCACAAGGCCAGGAACACGGACAATGGGGATATCATGGAGGTGCAGCCAAGAGCGGCATGGATATAAGCTGTGCCCCGAATGGCTTTCACCTCCTTTAGGCGCACTTCAGCTATGACGCGAGCGAAGCTACGCTCCCACGCGTACATCTTGATCACCTGGATGCCCTGAATGATCTCGTTCATCAGCTTCACTCGGAGATCCGTCCGTTCCGCCGTCATCTGGCGATAGTAAGCTGCCTTTTTGGCGGCCCACGCCTGCAGCGGTATAAAGCTGAGCATGAAGGAGACTCCGATCACAGCGGATATGCCAATCTGGCGGTACATGAGGAACCCAATGATTAGTGACTCCATCGGACCCTTCCACGTGTCGTGGAGAAAGCATAGCGCCACATCGAAGCGACCGAGATCATTGGACAGGATATTGATGGCTCTGCCGCGCAGGCCGTCGTTGCTACTGCTCTTGGAGACTTGCAGTACCTTGCGGTAGATGAGACCGGACAGGGCCAGGCGGAGCTTGGTGCCCACTTGGAAGATGTAGAAGATGAACGGATGGAAGGTCAGCACCGGCACCAGCATGCATATCACAATTCCTATGGCGTACAGATACGCCGTCTGTTCACTAATCTCCGTTTGATTTACGGCAAAGTAGCCGACGAGGTTACCCAGGAACAGCGGCATGCAGGATCTGCAAAGGGAATAGGAATGGGATTAGAAACTAATCTCTGGGTTGGAAATGTTTTCTACCTACTTGCAAACCGTCTCGGCCAGGGAAAAGGCCAATCCCAAGGGCACAAATATCTTTCCGTATGCCCGCAATATCATCCTCACCACGCTGGGATCATCTCGCTTCAGCTCATCGTCCCACAGCTCGGCGAACTTGTTCGTCACCCGTTCGCTGTCCAGGGTTTTCCTGTGCTGGTACAGCTCCTCGTCCGTCAAGGGACCCTTGAGGCCACGTTTGAACAGATCTCGCATCCACCTGGAAAGGATTATCAGAAAGTTTGGGAAATTAATAATAATTAAATATGCAAAATTAATTAAATAAAAGGGTTAGCCTTAGATTTCCCAACAGGACTCTGCTATTATAAAGTCTGAAGGGAAATTGGAACCTTTTCTAAAAAAGATTATTAAGCAGTAGCTTTGTAATCTTTAAAGTTTATAATGACTCTATAATTGCTCCCTGGGACACCCTTTAATTGTTCCGATAGCTCAGGGCAGACAAGGTTAGACCTTCTGGTTGTCAAGACCCCGAAAATCTTTTACGATTTCCTGGGGCTTTATTGGGATTTAATTAGGTAAAGTCTTTGTAATAAGATAACCAACTAAAAATGTGTGCTTGTGTTGCCATAGGAAAGTCCTCTGATAAAACGTAGACACAGAATTGCGAACAAAGAGTAATATTCTTGGGAATTTCGTCAGACCCACGATCTGTGAAAATGAAAACCCAGACACACTGTGTTTGATTACATATTAATCAAACACTTGTGGTTGACTAGACTTGTAGTTGCACATACAGTAGAAATTTGTAAAATGAGAGTTTAATGGGATTATTTATTTTATTTATATATATGGGGTTTATACTTCCTTTATAATAATGTAAGCATTTTTTATTAAATAAGCATTCTTGTTTTTTCTTAATTACTAATGTGTATGTTACTTTTACGTCAAATAAAATAAAGACTGCGATATCTCAGAAGGCAAGCCTTACTCTGATTATTTCCATACAGAAAAGTCGATAAGGCACTTGTTAGGCAAATATTTTTAATTATCTTTGTATCATATAAATTGTTTTTTTAAGATTACCGAGACAAGTGATAATAAGAGCAAAGATTGAGGTGAGAAAAGGATGGTAAATTGATATTTTAAGATCATCTTATTAGATTTTAATTTTTAAAGGACCAAACTAATAGGTTTATAGAGTTTTTAATGTTCTTTAATGTCACTATTTTTTTATATCAATATTCTTAAACTTAACAATTCTTTATGGGAGTTACTACAGTAAAGTCGTAAAAATATTCAAAAGTTTAAAGCTGAGGGCTATCTTTATACATAGTTTGATATTGTTTATAATTTATCCAACAGTTCCTACTGTAAACTCGTGAGAATACCATAAACAAAAACTGGAATTCTGTGAAATATGTCTGCCATGTGACAGTCACCACTGTGGGATCCTCAAGTCTTTGTTAATGAAAAACAATTCCGCCTAATTGTGTGGGGCTCATAGTGGAAGTGCCTGCCGATAGGGGTGTACAAGAGGGATTCCAATTCCAATCTTTGTAGTAAATGTGACATTGTAGTAAAGCTCAATTCAAATGCTGCGGTGTTATCGCTCATAAAGCTGAGTTAGACTATGACCGCCCCTATATATTAGATTGGCATAAATCCATCGATGCGCGTGACCTTGTTGCCATAGGCATTGACATCTAATAAAGGCGGCATCCAATTTAATGGGATGTTCGCTCCATTTCTCATTAGAATGGCGCACTCTTATCTGGCCGCAGTTATCGGCCGGACAAGCTAATACGAATCAACTAATTATAGTCGAGCAACCCTGATAAAGAGGCCCAAAAACTGATACTACTTGCTCGCTCAATATGGTCTGAGCACGTGCTACAAAACTATATAATTTACCGTAAATAATGGGGCTCATGACTAACGCAAATAGGGAGGGTTCGGGAGCACTGGGGGTTTTTGGGGACACTCACCAGAAGCTCCATTGTGAGAAGAAGCTGGCCTCGGTGTAGGGATTCTTGGGGCGGACGACCTTCTTTCTGGTGCGGTTCATGATGTGATTTTGGGAGATCTGGGTCCGGGATTCACCGTTACTCGCACGCGGGCGAGGGGCACTGCACTCGGTTTCTCCTTTTGCTCTCTCTCCCCTCCTTCCTCTTCTTCGTGAAAATCAATGAAGCAAACACAGCCGGCAACAACAAATCACTGCGGTGTTTCAATGTGTTTGTTGTGTAGGTCGAGGTCAGGTGCTGCACCGTTACTTGCAATTTACCGTTTCTGGCGAGAAACTACACAAAGAACTGGCTGCGAATATTTCTGGTTTCGCTGTTTCGGGTTGTAAGTTGTATATAAGCTAATTAACATTTGTGCTCTGGCGCAGCCAGACTACTAATTTTGTTGTCAACACACACTAACTATTCACTACTATTATTTATATTTTACGAAAACGCGGCGGAGAGCACCGCAGAAACAAAAAAAATTGACTGAGCGAGAGAGAGCATTTCGCTCCCTATTTATACCGTTTGCTGCGGCAGAGTTGCCACCCCGTCGCGGTTTCGTGTTTACAACTGTGATTTCGGTGGCGGCACAACGTTTGTTTTCCAAATCCCGCCTGATAAGGCTCTCCAAAGGTGTTAAAATTGTGTCACAAAAATAAGGTACCGGTCACTCACTAGTTGAATGTTTGTTTTATTCGTCATTTGCGCGTACTAAACACTATGACAACAAGCAAGGGCGCGACCAAGGGGGGTCAGATGTTTGGCAAACATTTATTAGATACAAATATTTACTGGTCTTTTAAAGTATAACAGAATTTACTATTTTTATATTGTTTCTGTAGTTTTAAAAATTCATAAAATTGTGTTTTTATTTTCCGTTTTTCTAGCCTGGAAGGGTATTTAAATTTCACTCAGAAGCTAGTAATATAGGGAAGGAGTCATTTCCGACCCTATAAATCATATATATTCTTGATCAGCATCAACAGGCGAATCTATCTAGCATCTAAAAATTAAAAACAAAAATTTGAAAATTTTTGAAAATTTTATAAGGGGTTACATCATTAAAATTGTTAAAAATTGACAAAAATTTTAAATTTAAATTTAGTATGCAGATTTATTATCCTTATGAAAACTAGCATAGCAAAGCTTTCCGAATTAAATTTAATGCTTTTTTGACTCAATTATGGTATTTTTAAACTTTAATATGTAACAAAATATTGCCATATAAAAATATTCTGTTTTCTTCTAGTTTATTTTTAAATATATTAAACATTTAACCCGTGAAACCAATCTATATTTTTTAAAAAGGGTTTCGGTTATGTTTGGGGCTACAGCTCCCCCTTAAACCCCCCATAAACCCCCCAGTTTCTCTCCAAAGAGAGAGCAGAGACAGAGAGCCAAGATAATACCAATGGAGAACCCACCAATTGCGCAGCGTTGTGAAATCTTTATGTTTGGAGCAAACTTTCAGCATATGGCGAAACAATCTCGCTTGATCGAAAGCTCTCCTCCGCCAAAGATAAGTCTGAGAAGCTGGCACCGGTGACAGTGGCGGCGTCGCCGGTAATCCCAAGTTTGGGGGTTCCATAAAGCAAAGTACGCACGCCTTGTTTACATCATAAACGATGAACATTTTTATTTGTTTTATAATTAGCGTTAGGGGTTAGCGTTGTGGTTTCCCGTGAAAAGTATGCAAGCGGTTGAAAAATCAAACAGTTTTTTCCTTTACTTAGATAATGACGAAAAGCATGCCCATTTAGTCCTCGATGTACTCGAAGGGCTCTGGCGGCTCCGGCTCCTTCTCTTCGTCATTCATCGGGCCGAAGGCGGCCACGGGCTCTACTAGTTCCTGATCCTCGGCCTTGCCGGTGTGCTGGAACACGATGATGCCGCCAATGGTCACCTCCTTTAGTGGCTCATACGACTGGCCATCGATGACGCTGAGAACCTTCAGCTGCTGACGGAGAACGCGGGCGGGATTCTGCAGGATCTCGGAGGTGGGCTCGGGCTCCTTTTTCTCCTTCTTGTCCTTCTCTTTCTCCTTCTCCTTTTCCTTGTCGCTTGTCGCTGTCGCCGCCTCCTTGTCCTCGTCCTTTTTCTTATCCTTCTCCTTCTCCTCCTTCTTCTTGGGCTTCTCCTCTGTCGCCGGCTTGTCGTCGGCCTTGGCCTCATCCTCCTTCTTGGCCGCCGAAGCACCCTCCTTGCTATCCTCATCCACATCCATCTTCTCGTCCTCCTTTTTGTCGGCATTTTCACGTCTCTTCTGGCGGGCGGCAATGGACAGAACGGCGGTGGCCACCTTTTCGCGCTCCTCGCTCTTCTTCTCCTCCAGCGGAGCGGGATAGGCGTACAGCGAGGGCTTGGCCGCCGACTTGTACTCCATTTTGGGCATCTTTAGGTCCGAGTTCAGGCCAATGACGCAGGTGGGCGTGAAGGCTAGGGAAAGGGTGTGGGCGAGAGGGAACCAGTACCAGTACTGGGTGAAGGCCAGCATACCGACCACGGCCTGAAGATTGGTGTGTCCCGTCCTGGATTGCAGCGAAAGGGTGGCATTGCGACCGCCAGCATCGATGATGCCTAGAAAAGTAGTTATTTATGAATAGTTTAATTAGGGGAATCTATTTGTTAAGGAATAACGGGGATGCCCCATGATTATTTTGGGTTTATGTTCATGAAATCATAATGAATCACTTTAAATTCAAATGAAAACTATTTGAAAACACAACAATGGGGAAGAATTTTTAAGTCTAAGTTATCTTATCATTGCATTTATGGTTAAACATAAGACAATTTGATAAACAAAAAAGCTCTAGCTTATATTATCACAAAACGTGATACTTTTACGTCAAGAGTAAAGTTCTAGTTTGATTATTAGATTTGTTTTACAACAAATTAATGAATGAAAATGTTATCTGTGAGGCAATCACCTCAGATAACGAATATTTTTCAACATTAATATTTCAAATTATGAAATTATATAGCACCTAATATGTGTATAATAAGGGACTTTTCCTCTCTATATTTATAAACCCCTTTCTTGTAATTTTCCCTAGCAAAAAAAAACCAACAAAACACCACTTACCCTGAGCCAGAATAGCGCCATACTTGGCCATAACGTCCTCGTGCTTGTTGCTGATAACCTCGGCGTACAGTTGGCGGAAGAAGGTGGTCTTCGGACAGCTTTGGTCCGTGTGCTGGATCAAGATCATGGCCGAGGCGATCAGAGCGCCCTGTCGCACAAAGTTCACCGGATCGAACTTGACCATTGGCTCCAGTAGAGCAATGGCCTCGCGCAATCCTGTGCCAGCACAGGCAATACCCAGCGCCATGGCGGCACCATAACGAACGTGCGGATTGTAAGACTCGGCCAGCAGACTCACCACCGAGGGACACTGCTCCGGGGTGCGGAACAGGATGAACCCAATGGCGGTGACGGCAGCGCGACGCACGTCATCATTCACATCGGAGACGGCCACGTGGAGCAGCTTACGAATGGCCTTATTGCTACCAGTTCCATTGTACGCCATGGCAATGGTGTACATGCCCGAGCGACGCAAGACGGGATCCTTGTCGGTGGACAGACTGGTAACCAGCGGGTCGGCCTCCTCCAGGCGGGAAAACATGGTCAGAGAGATGCCAACGGCCAGGCCGCGCAGAATCTTCTCGTGCTGCGTCTCCTGCGCATACGAAACCATATCTTCGATGGCCTGGGCGTTCTTGGAGCCCAGCATCACCATACCCATGGCAATGCCAGCTGCCTCACCTGTGACGGCATCGTCCTGGTAGAGATTGAACTTGAGCTGCTCGTACAGGTCCTGCCGGTGAGTGCCCATGCCGGCGAGACCCAGTCCCAGGCAGCCGCCATGACGCACATTCTCGTTCTGAGCATCCTTCAGCTGCTGCAGCAGATAATCGATGATGTTAGCTCCGTGATTCGCATGGATCAGGCCCAGGGCATAAAGGGCACCGCCCTCCGAGTAGCCCGAGCTCGGGCCAGCCTCCTTGGGCAGGTAGCTCTGCATCAGGGCGAGCGAATCCTTCTCGTGGCCGCGATGGATGACGCCCAGCGAGGCGGTGGCCGTCAGCTTGGCCCAATTCGTCGCCCTGGCCAGCCAGTCGAGATTGTCACGCAGGAACTGGTCGGAGGTGGTACCGCTGTGCATGAAGGCATTGGCAATCACCGTCGCCGTGTGGCAAATGGACACACGGACGGCCTCCTTGGTGCCACGCAGAACTTGCAAATCAGCGTGATTGCTGCGGATGAGGAACTGCAGCTGCAAGTCGATGGACACCTCGCCGGAAAGGATGGAGATGAGTTTCTCTATATTCTTCTGGTGCAGCTTTTCTACCTCGTTAAGGGAGTCGATGGTGCGCTCAACCTTAACATCAGCTGTGGACATAAAATCAATGGTAAAGCAAATTCAGAGATTGGAAAATAAACCGCAGCCTACCTTCTTTTTCCTCTGTGATATCTTCCTCCGCCTTGGCCTTGTCATCTTCCGACTTGGCGCCGTTCTCGGAACTGGTGCCCTGTGGCTTGAAAGTGCTGGGCAGGGCGGTGGGAATGGGGGCGGTGTCCTTGAGGGCCTGCAGTACATTCCCGAGGAACTCCTGCGTGGCGGACTCGTACAGATCGAAGGCGATCTGGTAGGCCATCAGATTGTTCGTCTCCACGGAGGAGCGGGTTAGAGTGTCTAGCATCTCGGCCACGGCCAGTGGATCTTCCAGGAAGATCAGGCACTGGCACATGTTGACGTAGTCGGGCACGCCCAAGTCGCGGTACAGGCCGACCAGGCAGCGCAGCACCTGGTTGCGGAAGCCCCGGTTCTGTATGAGCGACATGGTGACATTGTAGGCATAGGCCAGCATGCCACGCACGTCGTCCGACTTCATGATGGCCACCTCAAATATGTCCATGCGTCGCGTCTCCAGCGCAATGCCCAAGGCCTGACGGAACTGGTTGTCGTCTAGGCAGCGCTGAATCATGCGGTTCACAATTCCCTCCAGTCGCTCGTCCACAACGGTGGCCTCCTTAGGATTCTCGATGAACTCAACGCGCTGGGCAATATAGAAATCGATGCACTTGGCAATGATCGTCTCCGTGTACTCATTCCGCGCGTTCACATCGAACAGATCGCCAGCACCCAGGGCATAGGTCAAGGCGTCCTCGAAGGAGCCAAGGTGATAGAACACCTTGGAGGCCACCATGCCAGCCAGTTTGTTCTCCGGGAAGCTGCGGTCCTCGTGCAGCATCTCGATCTTCTCAATGGACTCGGAGATCTCCGGCCAGAATTCGTCCACGATATTGTCCAGTTTCTTCAGCGCGAATACCTTCAAGTCCGGCATCGGCTCATCGAGTAGGGAGATTATCCCCGCGGCGGATGTAAGACTCATTTTCCCAGCTGCGTTGTTTCCACTCACAGTTATGTTCTACAAATGTGTAATTGACATATGTTTAGCAGGGACACCGATCGAGTTTTCTTTTAATGTAGGCAGGTGAATTTAATGCGTACTAACCAACAATTGTGCACCGTTTCAATTTTCAATTTTTTTCTTTATGCCGAAAAATGCTAAATCACTCGAATAAGCAGACAGTGTGACCTTACAACCGGATTTAGGAAATACCATCTGAAATGACCAGAGAAAAGAAAAATAGCTAGATTGAAGCTTAAAATAATAAGCTGTTTCCACTCGATTTTTTAAAATAAATTAATTTACAATTTATTGGCAAGTATTATAATTTCAGTCAGAAGCTTGCAAAGAAGTGAAGGAATCATTTCCGACCCCATAAATCATATATATTATTGATCAGCATCAGCAGGCGAATCTTTATAAGCAAGTCAGAGGGAAACAATTTTTTTTAATTTTTTTCAAAATTTCATAAGGGGTTACATCATTAAAATTTAAAAATTTCGCAAAAATTTTGATTTTTTTTAAATTTAAAATTTATTATGCAGAAAAATCTAGCATAAAACAGCTTTCCGAATTAAATTTGAAGCATTTTTGACTTAATTATGATGATCGATTTTTGATTCGAAACTGAAAGGGTATAAAAAATTCGGCCTACACAAGTTTCTTTCCTTCTTCCTTAATTTATTTATTTAAATAAATGCAAGTGTGGTTATAAGTTTTCTGGCATTACAGTGCATTTGTTCCATGGCCACCACCTGGCCACACTGGACTGGCCTGCATCACAACAAAAAACGCGCGAAGCAGTCGTCGGGCACAAAACATTGCGGTGATAACAACATCCTCGCAGCGAAATACAGCATCCTCCAGATCAGCAAACACTTGCAACACCAACACAGTACAAAGATGCTCTGCGAGGACCAACTAATGTCCGTGGACAACACACCGATAAAGGGCTCCGCCAGCCTGAATTCCTCGGCGTCTTCCATCTCGATCGATGTGAAGCCCCAGATGCAAAGTTGGGCCCAGGAGGTCCGGGCTGAGTTTGGCCACAGCGACGAGGTGAGATGCAGCTTCTTGGCATAACTATTGTTAATAACACTCACTTTGATCTACAGGCTTCCAGCTCCCTGAATAGCAGCGCTGCCAGCTGCGGTTCCTTGATCAAAAAAGAAGCGGTCGAGGTGAAACAGGAGAACGCCGAGGGGATCACAGACCGTGAGATGGCCTTCGAGTTCCTGGACGGCGTCAACGAGGAGAAATTCGAGAGACTGGTCAAGGAGGAGAAGCTAAAGACGCCGTTCAAGCGTCGCCACTCGCAAACACCGCCCAGCAACGAGGAGAACAGCCGCTCAAACAGTCCGAACAGCAGCAGCAACTCCTCGGCCAACGGCGATGCCATGGCTGCCACTGGTAAGGGCGGCCACAATCCCCGTCAGCGCAACTTCAGGGGCCACAAGGAGGAGAAGCGCGTGCGCCACAATAGCTACACATCCTCCACCTCATCCTCGTCCTCCTACACCGAAGCCGACCCGGCTGTGCTCGCCCGCCGCCAGAAGCAAATAGACTACGGCAAGAACACAGCGGCCTACGAACGCTATATGGAGATGGTGCCGAAGGCGGAGCGCGGCCGCGAGCATCCGCGCACGCCCAACAAGTACGGAAAGTATAGTCGCCGGGCCTTTGATGGTCTGGTGAAGATCTGGCGCAAGAGTCTCCATTTCTACGATCCGCCCACTCAGTCCAAACGTGGCGAGGGCAACAACGACTCCGACTCGGATTCGGACTAGGATCTTGTTTTCCGGGGCCGGGCTTCAATGTTAAAAAAGAAAGGGGAATCTATACCTGCTTACCAAGTATCTTTCTAAGTACAAAAACGTAGCTAAACCTAAAAATTATGAATCAAACGCGCATTTTCAAGTTACAAGAGTCGTGTGCGAAGAGAATATTGTTACCACAGATGTTTCGTTGAATAAAAAAATGGCGTCGTTACAAGATCTTGTGCGTTTGGCTTCTCGGCTACCTGGGAAAAGATGTCCTTTGATGAGGAAAAACAGGAAAATTTCCACGGCAAGCGGGACTTTTCATTGTGAATGTGCGCTTGTGGGAAGGATGTGGCCATTAATTGTGAACTGTGGTTCTTGGAATCGGCGTTAAGTGAGTAAATTATCTGGAAGTTCAAGGGAGTTTTTATGGGTGGAAAGTTAACCAGGTTATTTTTTGTACAGTTTTGAAAATGTTTAGAAATCAATTGTGAATAGGAATGAATTTATATATAAGTTATATTTCTAACAAATAGTTTTATTGTCCTATTGCAGCAATTAAACTACATAAATCTTAAAGAAACACTCATAGTATTATTTTTGGAACCAGGAAATTAAATTCAACAATTTAAACAAATATAGAAAATATTTAAACAAACATTTAAAATAATTCATAATTTAAGTTGGTTATTTTTTAGCATATTTTGAAATGTTTTAAATTGGTTTGTGAACAAATACCCGTTATATTATTTTTAAAAACGGGCAATTTAATCTAATTTAAAAATGTAGAATTTTTTTTATATTAATAGTAAATATTTAAACAATTTTAAGCCGATTTGGCTTTAAAAAAGCCAAGCGTACATCCCTGGCTGGCACATTGTTTATTTTCCTTTCCACTGTGGCATGTGCCAATCTTTCTAGCGGACACCACCACATCGGGACACCAAACAAATGTTTCTCAAGCCCTACAGACCCAAGAGCAGTGCGGCGCTCAAGGGATCCGAGAGCAAGAAGTTCCGCCAGCGCCTGGAGGCGGCGTTCCCGCATGTGTCCATCGAGCTGCTCGTGCCGGCAAAGGCGGCGGTGACGCAGCTAAAGATCCTCACGCACGGCGGCGTCCAGAGCATCGTCTACTGTGTGGAGAAGCAACCAATGTTCTTTGAACTAGATGGCGGACAACTAGTGCCCACTCTGTACGCGCTGTGGTCCGTGCCCGACCTCCTGCCGTACTTCACCACGCACGAGGGTGTGCTGCCGAAGCTGACCAACGGAGCGGACCTGATGCTGCCAGGCGTGGTGCCCCTGGGCGTGGGATTGAACATGTACGGTCACTACAAGAAGGGGCAGTTGAGTGAGTACCGGGAAGGGAGGTCCTAAAGGATTTGCCCTTAACATTGACCCGTTTCAGTGGCTGTGAACCTCACCAACAACAAGTCGGCGGTGGGTCTTGGCCAGCTGGCACGCTCCAGCGACGAGTTGTACATGTGCGGTGGCCATGGCGTGGCCATCAAGATGCTGCATTTGTTTGGCGACAAGTTATGGTCCCACGAGCCCAGTTTGGTGCAGCAAATTCCACTGGTAAGGACCAAGGCCTTGTCCGGCGAGGATTTCCCAGCACTCGGCTCGGAGCTGGAGCGGAAAAAGGCTGCGCCTGCCGCTCCTGCATCCTTCGCCGCTGTGGCGCAAACAGAGGATGTGGAAGCAGGCACTGCTTCCTTGTCGCTGGTCCCCGATTCCTGGGAAGAAGCCGAGGAGGAGAAGGAGAATGAGAAAGAGGAGGAGTCCTCACCCGATACAATACTGAAGAACGCCTTCCTCGCTGCATTGAAAAATCATGGAAAGAAACTGCCTCTGCCCCTGTTGACCAGTAACTTTTACCGACTCTACGTGGTCACCGAGGCCGCCGAGCAGATTGACCTTAAGAAGACACGCTACAAGAAGCTCTCCAACTTCCTGGCCGAGATGGTAGACCAGGGATTCATTGTGGTTCGCGAGGAGAGCAAAGGTGTGGATAAAATCACTTCTGTGGACCTGGAGCATCCCGAAGTGGTGAACTTCATCACCGATGTCAAGGCCAGCGAGGCGAATGGGGCGGCGTCCGAGACGCCTCTCTTCCACTCGGAGCTGAAGGAGATGTACGTGGTGACGGATGCGACGGCGGCGTTTTTCACCAAGCTGAACTTCAAGCGCGGAGAGGGCATCCCCGCGGGGCAGATCAAGAAGATTGTCCGGGAGTATGTGAGCAAGCACGGCCTGCTCCATCCCCTGACGAAGCTGGTGAAGCCAGACGAAACGCTGATCGAGCTTTACGGCGACCGGGAGGCCTCGCTTAGCGAGATGTGCTCCTTGATCACCAGCAAAATGGAGCACTCCTACCAGATGTGCAGTGGCAAGGATACCAGCGGCAAGCCCCTCATCCAAATGTCCCTGGCCACGCGTTCCGGCAACAAGAAGGTTACGCTGGTGAGCAACATCGAGGCATACGGCATCATCCTGGCCGAGTTCATCAAGCTGTGCAAGCAGGGAGCCGCCGCCAGCACCAGTGTGGTGAAGCTGCCGCACCAGAAGCACGAACAGCTCCAGATCCAGGGCAACCAGGTGCGGTTCGTGCACACGCTTCTCACCGAAACGTACAAGGTGCCGCCCAAGTGCATCCTGGGCCTGGAACTGGCCAAGGACGGCAAGAAGAACAAGAAGAAGTGATCCTGATCCCCTCAATAAACCAAGAGAGACTCTTACTCCGAAACTGTGTGTTGGGTGTGTGTAATAATAAATTATTTATTAACTTTAGTTGGGATTTAAACCAATTATTCTGCTACGCGAACAACAACAACGAGTAGGATATAGTGAACACGGAGGGCGCCATCTCACATGCTTCTGATTTGTGCCGGCTTTTGTGTGGGATTCGATAATGACACCTTCTACTTGGCCTTGCCCTGGGCAGCCACAGCCTCGATGGCCTTCTTGACGGTCTCCTCGTCGCCGAGGAACTGCATGGACACCACCGGCTTGAAGTTCTCGTCCAGCTCGTAGACAAAGGGAATGCCCGTGGGCAGGTTCAAAGCCATGATGGCGTCCTCAGACAGATCTGGAGGGGAAAAAAATAAAAGGATTTAATTAAATCAATCTTAAAATGTATCCAAAATACCATAAATATTTCCATATACTCTCGTTACTCACTGTCTAAATGCTTGACGATACCGCGCAGGCTGTTGCCGTGGGCGGCAATCAGGATGCGCTTGCCCTCCTTCATCTGGGGAATGATGACATCGTTCCAATAGGGCAGCGTACGCTCAATGGTCAGCTTAAGGGACTCGAACTGGGGGAACTCCTCCGGCTTGGGTCCATCGGCATAGCGGGGATCCTTCACGATGTTCTCGTAGTACGGATGGCCTGGCTCCATTGGTGGTGGCGGGGTATCGAAGCTGCGACGCCAGATCTGCACCTGAGCCTCACCGTACTTGGCGGCAGTCTCTGCCTTGTTCAGGCCAGTGAGTCCACCATAGTGGCGCTCGTTTAGGCGCCAGGTCTTCTGGATGGGGATCTCCTTGTGGCCGCTGGCCTGCAGGATGCTGGCCAGTGTAACCTGAGCGCGGGTCAGAACCGAGGTGTGGGCCACATCGAATTCCAGACCGGCCTCCTTGACGGCCTTGCCGGCGGCTAGAGCCTCCTCCTTGCCTGATTTCAAAATTACAATATCAAGTATACGACGCGTTGGATAAGCAGTATTTTGGGACTGGTTCTACGGTGCAAAGGTTCCCTATTGCAGCGGAACAAACTGTCCTTGATGTAATAATCACCTTTCTCGCTGAGATTGGCATCGAACCAGCCGCAGAATTGATTCTTCTGATTCCACTCGGACTCGCCGTGGCGCACCATCACGATCTTGTACTTGCCACCCATGGTGTTGTTAGCTGTGCGTAAAAATCTGCGGAAAATTGTGTACACTTTCACCTAGCCGCCTTGGCTTAACTAATCGAAGTGCGAAAATTCGGCGGAAACTTAGTCGTTGGGGGTGGCCTGGCAGGGCTGCCAGACTATGGTAGAGTCGCTGCTTCCTTTATTCGCATTTTTCAGGGCCTTGGACCTTTTTTTGGTTATGCCATGCCCTTTGAAATGTGCAATTACTTTTACAGCATCTCCTAATCCATATTTACTTCTTTAAAAATGCCAAGATCCTTTGAAAAACCCTTGTAAGTGATTGACCTTGCCCACGGTCAACGGCGAGCCGTGTTGCCAGACGCCCCAGTTGGCAGGCTCCCCAAGCTCCAACAGGTTGGCAGCGCCCCCTCGGCTGTTATCGTTGACTGTCCATCCCCAGCTGTGTTTTGATTTGCGCTTCTTTCCCGAGAAAACGCTTTTTTTCAAATTCCACCCCCAAACTTTTGAAAATCTCCGAATAAAATCATGTGCGATAAGGTGACGGCTAGATGCAATTGGCCCCAGACGGCGGGTAACGAGCTGTCCCAACTGGTGGCCACACGAATATCCGACGACGATGTCTTTATGAAGTGAGAAACAAAGGATTCACGCCCTGAAAACTGGTTTTTCCGCCGACACTGATTAAGCAACTTCCTTTGTCTGCACACTCACAGGCCGGAACTGGACGATGTGATCAACGAGGAGCGTGCCGTGCTATTTGCGAGCTCGGAGTGTCCCCCGCCGCCCTGCGAGCTGAGGTTCCAGATAGCAACCCGCTACAAAATTGCCGCTCTGACGCTGGTCTGCAGTGCCCCCAAGGTGGAGCTGTTCCTTGGGCCCTCGCAGGAGTACTTTGAAACCATTTACGGAATCTGCGTGGAGGAGGACGATGCGGAGGTGCCTGTGCGTCCCTATCGCTACGATATGGAGATCGACCGTTCGGGAATCAATGACATAAATCTCAAATTGCTGACCTCCGCCAACGAGATCTGCGTTTACGGCTCTATGCTGCATGTGGCTCCAAATCCGAATGGCATCACCACCCAGCTGCCGAGGCCAGTGGATCTGCTGCGGATCCAGGAGCTACTGCAAAAGGGAGGCAGCCAGTCCAAGGACGAGGAGCACGCCGACAAGTTGCAGCATTTCATGTCACTTATTAAAGGTGGTTCTCCGCAGGCGGAGGCTACTGCTACTCCTCCTCCAACGCCCGCTGCTCTCTCTGCTGATATGTCAACCCTCAAGGAGCTCATAGACAAGAGGTTCCTCCAGCTAAACCAGTTGGTGACCAAGCGCATGGATGACTTTGAGGCCAAGCAGGCAGAGAAGCTGGACAAAATCATTGCCCTGCTGGAAAAGAAGCAATCGTAATAATAATTTTACCATTCATTCATACGTGTATTTGTTCGTGAAAATCATAAATCATTGTATTTTGTAATTTTGTAAACAAAAAAAGACTGTTTTGTTGGTGCATAAATTTCGAATGTGATTAAAATTAAGAAGCTAAACTGAAATTTGAATTTTGCCACCAGAAATCAGCTGTTACTTCAAAGACAACCTATCGATAACTTCTCGATAACCACCTGTTGGCTTTGTTTACGTTTTCGTTTACCTGGCCAAAAAGAAAGTTGGCTTGAAAGCTCGTAATGGCCCATTTAGAGGGTCACAGTAGTATTGGTAGTTTGTTGTTCCCATGGGCTTATCCCCACGCTCTGTCTTGGCCATCGGCGGCGTCTTCCTGGGTTGCTGCAGCGGAGTGGTGTTCCTGGAACTTCTGGTGAAACTGGATCCGGGTGCGGGCAACCTGGTTACAGCCGCCCAGTTCGCCTTCATAGCCCTCGAAGGCTTAATTTTCACCTCAAAGTTCGGTCGGGTCAAACGGGTTATCGACCTGAAGAGCTATGTCCTCCTGGTGGCCATGTTCTTCCTCACCAGCGTTTGCAATAACTACGTGTTCCAGTTCAATGTACCCATGACGCTGCACATGATAATACGCGGCGGCTCCCTTATCTCCAACATGTGCCTGGGCACGCTGGTCCTGAAGAGAAGCTACCGCCTCAGCCAGTACATATCGGTGGTCATGATCAGCGTAGGTATCTTCATCTGCACCTACTTCTCCAGCCGGGATGTGGCGGAGCACAGGGATAGCAGCGAGGCGGACATATTCTGGTGGCTGGTGGGCGTGGTTCTCCTGGTGCTGGCCCTGTTCATCTCCTCCTACATGGGCATTACCCAGGAGCTTCTGTACCGGCGACATGGCAGCCAGTGTGCGCGAGAAGCTCTCTACTATACTCATTTGTTGCCGCTGCCCGCCTTCTTCCTGATGCAGGACAACATAAGGACGCACTGGAGCCTGGCATTCGAGGGGGAAACCTACCGTCTGCCCGTGCTGGGCGTGGCTGTGCCCCTTATCCTCCTCTATTTGGTGGGCAATGTGCTGGCCCAGCATCTGTGCATTAGCTCTGTGTACTCACTGACCACGGAATGCACCTCGCTGACGGTCACCCTCATCCTGACCCTACGCAAGTTCATCTCCCTGGTGTTCTCCATCGTGTACTTCCGCAATCCCTTCACCCTGTACCACTGGCTGGGCACAGTGCTGGTCTTTGTGGGCACCTTGATGTTTGCCAATGTGATAAGAGCTCCGAGGAGGGAGGCTGTGAAACAGGATTAGACTTTACGCTTTTGTGACGAACAATGTTATATAATTCCATTTACATTTTACATTTAAGTACAAGTACAAGTAATTACAGATTAAAATTAAAATTAAAATTAAAAGACTCAAGGGATTAATAAAAAACGTGATGATGCTCTCTCTCTCTCTTCTCTCTGGACGATCGATCTTTGGCGAAAACTCGATAAAAAAACTAGACATAAATGCGTAATTGCAGCTGCGGAACATCCTAATACTGGCTGCCTTTTGCTTGATCCAGCCAAGCCGCCGGATCATCGCTATCCGCTCCCCCTACCACTCCCTCTTTACGCCCTTCCCGCTTCGTTCTCCAACCACTTGACAATAGACTTGTAGTTCCTGTTCATCCAATCCACGCTCGTCTCGATCTGCTCGACAATCTGCTGGATGGGCCTGTCGTAGTCCCAGTGGGCATCCTTCACAAAGTTCTCGAACTCGCTCAGCTGGAACTTTGTGTTGCAGCGCTTCGTGGCGAACTTGAAGAGTGTGTGGATGTTGGACATCTGGTTGCCCATGCTGGAAAGGGATTCAAATCGTAACTAAAGGATATACTACTTTAGTTAGTTACTTACTAAGTTTTAATCTCCTGCCAGTTGTTGCGCAGAAAATCAAAGGCTATCTGCTGACCCACCATCGTGCTGGAAACGGCAGCAAATACCCGGAATAGATCCTGTTTGCGTATATGCTGGCCGGCTGTGCTACGGCGCAGGTAACGATAGAGCAGCCAGGGCTCCCGGGAGCAGCCAAGGGCGCTCAGCAGCAGATCCTTCTCCCCGGGCACATTGGTCTTGAGGTAACGCTCAAAGGCAAAGTCCCACTCATGCTCCGTGCCATACTGGATGGCGGAGCAGTAGACCACGCCACGGAGATTGGGCACGATGCTGGAAGAGGAAAGAAAGAAATATACAAATCTTTAGGATTTTTAGGGAATTTTAAAAAGATTTTGGGATAATTAGGGGAATATATATATTTTTTAAGAAGAATAAGCTTAAATTCTTTCCTTTTTAGAAGATTTATTGATTTTACTCACGGATTATTGGCATCCGGATTGGGGGTCTGCACCCAGTTCTGGAAATGCCTGCTGGCCTCCGCTATGCACTCCTGATGGCCCAAATGACAGGCCATGCCCAAGACATCAGCACGCTTAAGCTGCACCAATATATCCTCCGATTCCCCCGAGTCCTGGAAGCCCACCTGTTCGTAGACTCGCGACAGTTGTTTTAGCAAATAGTTCTGTGAAAAATCAAACCAATTATTAACTCCCTCAACAATATATCACAAATTTATACAACCTTAATCAGATCGTAATCCCCAGAGTTGACGAACATGGAATCAATAAAGATAAAGTTGCTGATGGCCGCCTTCCAGGGCACATGACCCGTCTCGTGGGCCAAGTAGCGGGTAAGATTCATGGCAGTGTCGTAGGAAAGGTAGGATCCCCGGGCCAGATTAAGCACATCGTCGATCAGTTGGGCCCGATTGGCTGGAGCTATCTCCTCAAAGTGCTGCTCATCCATCAGATGCCCGGTAATGGCCCGCCAATTGTCCAGGTCATAGTTCACTCGGTAGTAGCCAGTCTGCTGGATGTTAAAGATGAACCACTTGGCCGTGGAGAGGTTTCGATTCTCCAGCTCGTACAGCTTTGTGCGTGGCATCCATGTGGTGGGACGGGTGTTGGCGAAATTTAACTCCGCAGCAGTGGTAAAGGTGATGGGTATCCACCAGAGCAGACTCTCGTCCTCCCTGGTCGTATTGGTGTACACGAAACGCACTTGCTCCAATCGAATCACATTAGAGTTGGGATGCCGGGATACCTTGACCACCGGGTAACCCGTTTGCAGTGTCCACGTGTCCATGATCTCCTTGACACTCCGGCTGCGATCCAGCAGACCCGATGACTTGGCCTCGTTGGTGAGGAAGCGCCACAGATCGTCTTGGGTGGCGGAGTTGTAGGCCCTGCAAAGAAGGAACTTATAATCTCTGAGGGATTTGGCATTCATCTCCACTTACATCTCCTGCAGATACTTGCTGAGTCCGCGGCGGAACACTGGATTCGTGAGGAAGTGCGCCATCATGCGGATAATGGTCGATCCCTTGGCGTAGGAGATACGATCGAATATCTCCGAGATCTCCTGCGGATTGAAAACCTCGTGCGAGATCTTGTGGGATGTGGACAAAGCGTCCAACTGGAACACCGTCTGCAGTTCGTTGACTACAAACTGATCCAGTTGCTTCCATTCGGGAGCCACTGCATCGGCCGTCAGATACTCCATGTAGCTGGCGAATCCCTCGTTCAACCAGATATCTGACCACCAGCTGGGAGTCACCAGGTTACCGAACCACTGATGGGCCAATTCGTGACCCACCACCGAGGCCACACGCTGCTTGTTATTGGCCGTGGCCACACCAGGATCGTACAGCATGGCCGTCTCCCTGAAGGTAATGAGACCCCAGTTCTCCATGGCCCCCGCCTGGAACTCTGGCAAGGCAATCATATCGATCTTGGGCAGCGGGAATGTCACATTGAAAAAGTCCTGCAGGAATGTGAGAATCCTGGGGCCCACACTCAGGGCATACTCCGCCGACTTGATGGCATCAGCTCTGGCCCACACTGAGAAATTGCCCGAGGAAATGTGCGTAAAGTCGGATATGGCATAGGCCACCAGGTAAGTGGACATGGGCAGCGATTCGGCAAAGTGATCCCACACATAGCTGGGCAGGGTGGCACTGCGGGCAAGGATAATTGGGTTTATTTTTATTTCTCCAGAAAAACCATTAAAAGCTATTTGATAAGCTGAGCAAATTTGTTTAAAATTGCATTAAAAAAAAAAAACACTTAAAAAACGAAATCCATAAACTTAACCGCGTGAAATATATGCCCAATGATGTATAGGTTTGTTTTTTACACTTAAAGGCTCTCGTTCATTGACAAAAAACTTACCCTATAAATCTTCTTGTGCTTTTTTAGTGCCCGGTTGGGTATAGGTTTTGTTTTTTATATTTTTATATATTTTGTTTTGTCCAAAGCAAGCGATATTCCCGCGATATTATTAATGCTTTCTTTAAATAAATAAATTACCCCCTTAGAGAAGCCGCATAAAAAACGGGTACAATTTGGACGATTTGTTATTTAAGCCCTTCCATATGTAGATTTTATATTTCCTACTTTTCCACACAAAATGTAATAAATACTCACTGATCGTTGGTGGCCACAATGGGCATATTGGAGACAGTGGTCATGTTCCGCGGCCGGGCAATGTGTAGGGTAAAGTTGGCCTTCAACGCGGGCTCATCAAAGCACGGAAAGGCCCTTCGGGCATCCGTGGCCTGGAACTGTGTTGAGGCCACCCATCTACAAAAAGCACAAGAAAGTTTAAATGCTGCCCACACTAAATCTCCAAAGAAGTACCCACCTTGTTTCGTTCTGCACCTCGTAGGAGCTGCGATAGAATCCCTGCAGATAGTCCTCAATGATGCCGCCGAAGCGCAGGTACACAACATACTCGACGCCCTTCAGCAGCTTGTCGTACAGCTCAATGACGAAGAACTGCTTCGCCCCCACCAGGTACTGCTTGTGGATCCTAAGAGTGTTTCCATCCAACTCCCCATTGGCCAATACCCGACGAACGGCGGCGTCGTGGCGCGAAATGTTCAACTCCTCGGCATGCATGGTGATGTTGTAGCAATCCTCCAGCACTTTGATCCGGATCTGGACGCTGCCGCTGAAACTGAAGTTGCCGCTAAGCAGCGGCTCCAGGGTAATGTTGTATTTCAGCGGGCGGATGGAGCGCGGCAGTCGGACATCCCGGTCGTACTTGGGCCTTCCATCTTCCTGACCTGACTTTAGTTTGTTCCTCAGATGGACACTGGTGCAGACAATGTCCTCGCCCGGCGCTGGCTCTAGCTGGGCACAAGTGGCGAAGTTGTAGACGATAAAGCCTACGGCCAGCAGGGTGCAGATAAAGAAGGAAGCCAGCAGGATGGCAGTGGTCAGGGAGAGATGAAAGCGACGCCCCGGCCTAGAGAAGGTGGTGGTGGTAGTGGGCGTGGCCGCATTGGTAGAGCGATTCTCCATGCTCAGATTTTCGTGGAGTGGTATCTCCTTGACGACCATGGCGGAGGCTGAACGATAAGATCAATTATTAAACTTAATTTTTGATATTTATTTAAATAAATTATATAAAAACAAGAAATCAGTTACAATTCCTTTCTTGTCCTTCAAGAAGTCTGGAAATATTTTAATTTTTAAATAAATATTTATATGAACGGAAATGTCTCCTTCACTGCATAACAATCTTCTGACTGAAATTATAATACCTTGAAAGGGTTTCAGTAATCTTAAATTATGTCCTGAACCGAAGCCAGTTATCCTTTTGAATTGTAACCTATCCCCGATCCTGTAAGCAGGAAGAACTTGTCGGTTAGTTAAGTCCTCAAGCACACCACCACATCCACTTCCACTTGCTGTTCTCTATCCACATCCACTTCCGCCCTGGAAGCTCCGTAATGTGATATCCAACTGCAGGTTGCTCGTTTTGCAATCTCAGATCCACTTAAGTGGTTTCTCTGGCCCCGAGGCCAACCCCTTTGGCTGTCTTGTGTCATCATCATCTGCGGGGGTTTCGATTTAATTGCGTAAATTGTCCCTGAGCCGCCGTGTCCTTTTGCGGTCGACCAACTAAGGGGAAGCCAAACAGGAAGGACTCCTTGCCAAGAGAGTTTTGTTTTTCGAGGGGCAAATCGCTTAGTTTATCGAGAATGTAACTGATTCATTAGCTCATTCTCAGAGGGAACGACTTACTATATGGTTTTTAATAGCAAAAAATATAATGTTCATGTAATAAGAGTCTTATAATATTATTTATAGCCATTTTAAGAGCGGAAATAAAATAAGATAACTAAAGTAAACTTCTTTTGTGTACTGCTTTTTGTACAAATTAAAACCAAAACAATATTTAAAAAACCTTTCAAACTACTTTGCTCCCTAACAATGCAGTATAGAATATATCCCATAGAACAATGGCCATAAAAAAACAGCTAAAGTTACTGTCCCAGTTGATAACTGGCTTCGGCTAGAGGAGCACACACTTATGTCACCCGGCTGGTTTTTGTATGGAGATCTCTCTAGACATGCATCTGGTTAGATGGCGTATGCCAAGGGGTGTTTCCCGCAACGTCAGTCGCGCAAGTTTAATATATATTTAAATTCTTGTTTATTTCCCATTCAACAGAGAAGTTGAGCTTGAAGTTAGCCAAGAGATCAGATACGTAGTGCGTAGGTTATTCCAAATTACGGAGCAAGCATGGGGGTTTACCTGTTGTTTCTAAGAATTGCCTATAAATCTTATAATGAACTAGGATCATTTTGAATCTACAACTTGCAAAGAAGAACCATAAAAATAATTAATTATGTAGAATTTGCCTTGGAATATATATAAACCAAATTATACTATTGAAACCATTGCAATTTTTGAATTTTGAGCTTATCAAAATGTCAACGCCCCCGGTGAACCTTCTTTTCTTTAGACTGCTATTATAATCTATATATGAACAAGTGTGATTCCTCTTCTCCCGCAGAGATTGTGAGCTTAACTAGAAGACCGGGTCGGGCCTCTAAAGAGACAGACAGAACTCCCAGCACGCTGCTATTATCAATTGGCAAAAGTTTAAGCACAAATTGAGCGGGGCAACAACATGGTCGTAAATCAACTCATATTCATGCAAATTCGTCCGCCGGGCTAATTGAGTTATGACATTAATTTGATCAGCCTCTGCTGCTGAGCTGCGTTACTCTTCTCCTTCGGGTTATATATATATTTTTTGTTTTTTTTTTTTTTTGCAAATTACTGCAATTAAACGCCGCCGCCGAACTACGTACAGAAGTCAGACCCCGTCGACACTGTGACCTTCGCTGCTGCAAATGATACGATGTCACCCACTGATGCTTTACTCCATCCCCCTTGCGGGTGGGAGTCCCTGGGTCCCCCGTTGGGGATCCAATTTATAGCAATATTTCATTGATAAACTGCGCGTAAAGCCTCCGGCTATGTGTCAAGCATATGGCGATGGATAAAGTTTAAGCACTGGCAAAATCAACAAGTTTAATGGTTATTTAGGTGTTCTTTTTAAGTAATTACTATTATTTTATAGTAAAGAAACTGATAACCAAGAACATTAATACAATACGATTTGAAAGTTGTAATATTTTTTACGTTCTATGATATAAAAACTGAATAAAAGTATAGCAAATATATTTGCAATCTAGCAAAGACTTCAACTATTCAAATAATTAAAATAATAATAATAAAAAAACCAAAAACAACTGAATAACTAGGAAATCTTTTTTTTAAATAGTTTTTGCTTATTTATTTTAATTTTTTCGATGTCGCTTATGCAATTTCTCGCAGTGCAGTGCGATTAATTAACACAAGGACATGGATAACTGCGGGGAACGGAAAAGCAAACATTGACAAATCATTGGAAAGATTCCCAAGGGGGTAAAGTAGGGGGGAACGCTGGAGACACGCAGAACGGAAAACGAAGAAGAGCAGAAGACATGTAAATATTGCCTCTTTTCACACACCCACGATTAAGACATTAATTTTTAATCGCTGTCTCTCTCCCGTCCAAAAAATCCAAGAGAGAGACAATTTATTGACCGCTGAGTGATGGGATGGCTGTGTGTCCATGTGTGGGTGTGTGTGGGGTTGGAATATAAAGAACCGATCGCGATCGCTAGTCCGGCGGATAATTTGCACGGGTGCTCTAATTGGATTTTGAGGCAGAGGCAACCGCAGCAGCATCCAATATGATTTCTACAAATTTGGACAGTCAATTTGGCAAGCGATCGGCCATAAATTGGTGATCTTTAGGGGAGGAAAGTTTTCGGGGCCGGCAAAGGTGTTTATGGTCCTGCGTGAATGGCCAATAATTCGAGTCTATTCCAATGCCTTGAGCGCTGGAAAACTCTCAGTCTATTTGTTTGTTGTTGTCTTTTCCTTTCCCCATTAATCGTTGCCAGATGCCGCCTGCCACGGGCAAACTTGAGAAGCGTTTGCAAAATAAACAAAGAATAAACGGCGAGGGTGCAGAAATAAAAACTGAATTAAATGAAGTGTTGATTAGTCAATTACCTTCCGACGTGCAAACAGCAGCCGGCACCAACACACTCGCAGGCGCTCACTAACATACACTTGCACACACACCGCAGAAACGTGGGAATAATTTAATTTACCGTTAGTCGACAACTATTACTCTTTTGCACCTTCACAGTTAAGCCCAACACGGCTAAGTTCGTTGCACTAATTGAATAAAACGTAAACAAATCACTGGCACTAACTAATCACTAAACGGAGGACAGTTCTTATCCCGAACTATTTAAATATTTTACCACGGGAGCGGCGCGACCGTTACGCGTAACGGTTCAAAACGGAATAAACAGAATGCGAGGTGGAAGCTTTCGTCGGCAGCATAATGGCGAGCAGAGATCATAAGCGAGTGAGTGAGAGGGAGAGCAATTCCTTTTGGTTTGTCTGCCTTTCATTGCATTTAAATTTTTTTTTATTTATTTATGATTACATTTATATTATATTTATTAATTATTTTATAAAGATTTAAACACATAACTTATAAATATTTCCAAGCAACTATATATTCCAGGCGGATTTCAAATCCAAAGCCGACATGGTCATACTAAATTAACTGAAAGAAGTAGAGGTGGAGAATCGATAGTGTCGATAGTGCCATCGACAGTTCTCCACCTCTAGAAAGAAGAAGGGCTTTCAAACAGCTGACTGCAATTTTGTGTTTCATTTAAATTTGTTACAAATAATGCAGTTAAATACGGTTTATATTACCGTGGGCACCACCAAATTCGATGACCTTATAGGCGTCGTTAAATCGGAACCTGCCCTGAGAGCTCTGCAGGCCAGAAAATGCCGTAAGCTCATCGTGCAGCATGGCAATTCGGAGCCCTTGTCGGCCGAAGAAACTCAACTGATAAGCAAAAAGTATGGTATCCAGGTCGAACAATATAAATTCCGGCCGAATCTGGAGGATATAAGGGCTGCTGACCTCATTATTGGCCATGCCGGGGCTGGCACTTGCATGGACATACTGAACAACCGGAAATATGGACTGATTGTGATCAACGACAAGCTAATGGACAATCATCAACTGGAGCTGGCCCGGCAACTGGCCGCCGAGAACTATATCTACTACTGCGGGGTCACGGATGTGGACGCCAAGCTGGCCACGTCGGACTTTCAAGCCCTGAGACCCTACGAAACGCAGCCCGAGAATATGCAAAAATTCGTTCAAGCTTTAAATGATCTCATGACTGGTTAAAAAATCGCTTATTTTCATCTAAACAAACTTGAAAACATTCCCAAAAAGTAACCAAAATCTTTGTTTTTGGTGCCAACCCCCAGTGGGGTTAGCTTTAGCTATTTATTTATAGGTTTATATAGAGTACATTTAATAAACACGGCAAACACGTCTACGAAGAACATTAATTAATTATTATTGGCAAGGCTCAATGCTTGCTGGGGGCTAAAATGAGATAGATAAATTCACGGCGAAAGCGTTACTGGTTACTTGGTTATTAAATTCCACACTCGATATATATTCTGCTTATTTGGATAAGTTGTTAATTTCATGTGCATAATGAGACTCTGAAGATGCTTTGGTTGTTTTTCACCCAACTTTGGGCTTTGCATTCCCTGTGGCGCTTACTCCGCATCGGCGCCGGCAGCTCCGTTCTCAATGATGGCATCGAACGAGAAGGGCTGAAAGGCATAGCCCTGGCCCTTGTAGAACTTGCTCTGGAACTCCACCCTGAAGGAAATAGAAGAGGGAATCAGCGAATCTCTCAAGCTAAAGAATCTACAGAACTTACCAGTGCAGACGCAGCGTGTGCAAGAAGGCCGACAAACCCTCCATTAGCACCAAAATGCCAACGGTTAGAATGGCCCAAAAGGCAAACACGCAGGTCAAGACGATGCCGCCCACCCAGCCCTCTTGCTTCAGGCCAATGGACAAGACCATTGTCCACAACACCTCGGCCAGCTCTGTATTGATACGAATTTTCTTTTAAACTTGTAAACTTTCGAGAATTAAAGTAATCCTTGAAACTTACGGGCATGCGCCAGCGAGAGCGCCCACAATCGTAGATACGATGCGGTGTGGGAGACCGATCCCAGCACATACTCGATGGTGTGGATGCTCTGGTGAATGAAGATCTCCGAAAGCTCTTCCTCCTCCTCGTGGCCACCGCCACCGCCATGAGAGCCGCCATTGGACACACCGCCAGTCTCCGCATCAGACGTGGCGCCGGCAATGGGCTGAACCTGAAAAATAAATCATTATTTAGCGTTTTTAAGTAGTGTTTTTTTTTCTTGGGGAAACTCTTTTTATCGAACTACAGTCAAACTTCCTTGAACTTCAAACAGCAGATGGAAAATTTCATTGAAAACTAATCTCTACAATTTACGGAGGGCAGAAAAAACGATACTTGATTGATATTTAAATTAAAATTTCAAATATTTTCATAGGCAGAAAATAACGATCTATTAATTCTGTATTTATATTTGACATAACTTCTTTATAAATAATCTTCAAAATTGAAAATTCCAAGGGTTTGAAGTAAAGGGAAGCTTCACTGTGACATGGACAACAAACGACACGACTAACCTCTTCCTTTGGATTTGTGAATTGGTGTTTGTTTTTTTAGTTTGTTGGTGTGGATTTTGGTTTTGGGATTTTGTTAATTTTGTTGTTAATCGGGGAGCATAAATGAAACGAGAAGCGGTTAGTAATAATAAGAATAATGCGGAGAGCAGAGGGATGTACGTTGATGTTGATTTGTTGTGAGGTTTTTGCGAGGATTGTGATGAACTACAGTAAACTCTGGAATTACTACTTACATTCGCCTGCTTGCGTGCTTGCATAATGAGCAACGGCTTGGCCAGCAGCATCACGGGAATACAGCCAACGGCCACCAAAACAAACAAGACCTGAATAAAGTGCTGGCCCCAGAACATGTACACCTCACAGTCCTGAGGCGGCGGCTTGGGCTTATTGAACAGCACCATGTCGATGAATGTAATCAGAATGGAGGGGGCACAGGCCTCGGAGTAGGGTTCTGTAAAAGATAACAAGATATATCCTCCGATATATTCTTCAACTTTCAAGGATTACTCACTCGCATTGGTGGCCGCAAACTTGATCCACTTGATGAACATCAGCAGTACCATGTAGAAGAAGAGGAGCAGCAGGAAGACCAACTGCGGTATGAACTCATAGAGCATGGAAATCCTGTTCCGGAAGTAGGTGTGATTGTGCCAGCTCATAATCACACCAAAGATCATGTGGATGACACCCAATATGATGGAGATCTTCATCTTGTAGGCATTGTGGAAGATAATCTTATTGGCGTTGGCCACCTGCCAAATGGGATCCATGCCGAAGGGATAGGGAGAGCCTTCGTAGTCAACTTTGGGATTCAACTGGAGGAACTTGTTCTCCATCACCGTTGACTTATTGTACGACATGTGCCAGTGGGAACCGAAAACATTCAGCGACTTGGAGAAGATGTCGTTGTAGATGAGACCCGTGTACATCGAGAAGACACCCATGAGGAAGATGATGTAACGTCCGCCAAAGAAGATGTTCCAAATCTCATTGTCCGTTTTCTGGGCAGCCAGACCCTTCTCCTTCCGTATCATCCACAGGCCAAAGAGCGCCATTATGGCGCCGTGACCCAGGTCACCAAACATCACGGCGAACAGGAAGGGGAAGGTGATGATGGTGTAGGGAGCCGGGTTCATCTCCCGATAACTGGCCACGCCATACGCATCGATTAGGGCCTGAAAGGCCTTGGTGAACTTATTGGTTCGATTGTAGGTCGGTGGATTCTCAAACGTTTGCATTCGATTGAGAATCGGCGGCACCGACGAACCCGATCTCTCGGTACCCCGCCGCAGGGCCAGCTGAATGGTCTCAATGTCCAGCAATGGCACCCAGCATTCGGCAATCAGACACTTTTGTGTCACATCCAAGTTGAAGAGATTCAACGTATGATAGATGGCCTTGATCTTGCGCACCTTGACGAACCAGTTCTTAAGGTTCTTGGCGGCGGCCACAAGCACGCGATGGCGATGATCCTGGGTCTGGCCCAGCACCGTATTCAAATCCTCAATGCGTGTCATCACACCCATGGCCATTTCGCGACGATCGGCCGGGGCCTCGGGACAGGGATAAAGCGTGGCGCGGAAGCCCTCGCAAATCTTCTTGACGCGCGTCTTCAGCTGGTCGCCCTGGAAGAATATGATGAACACCGACTTGTGCACCTGGTCGCCCTATAAAAATTTGATTTAAAAAAATGTCATAGAATTTACTGAGAAACATTATTGCTTACATTGGTAGGATCCTCCAGCGGTGTCTCGATCATGGCCTGGCGCAGAAACACATTGCCACGACAGGCGCGCCAAAGCATACGCTCAAAGGCCGGCAGGCGCTCCCGCAGAATGACGCCAGCCACAAAGCTAAAGGGGAAGAAGGATTAGTCAAAACTGCAACTTTAAAGGTGAAAAAGTACAAAAAAAACAGAGTCATTCCGGTTGTTATTTACGAAACAAACAAGGAAAACTAAACTCTCAAGCACAAGTTACCAATGGACGCGCGAGGCAAGAGCGGGGGAAACAGGGAAACGGGTTGTATGAGAGAGGATCCCTGGGATAAATGGGAGTGGTTAGGTGGACAACTGAGTTCTGGACGAGATGCGGGGCGGTGCTGGGTGACGTGAGGCAAGGCAAGGCGAGCGAAGCTAATGGCAGATGTCTCTATATATATACAGCTGATAGATCGATCGATAAACGGATACGGAAACAGTTACGGAGGTTACGGATACGGATACGATTGATGAGCGCTGCTATGCGACTGATTGATTGGCCTATAGTCTGGTAGGGTCAGAGGGTACCAACCATGGCAGATAATCCTCACGCTCGTTCGATTTCTCCATGTAACTAAACACACATTTAACATAATTTTTCACGTTTTTTTTGGTTTTTGTTTTGTTTTTGGGGGAAGAGAGAGGAGCATAAGAAGAGAACGACGTTTAATTTAGTTTTTGCTATGGGTTTTTTTTTTGGAACAGCTTGGCACAGAAAATTATTGCTTGAGAAACTCCAAAAGAGACTTCAAGCTGGTCTAAATGGAACATGTGGTTGTTGGCATGGTTTTTAGTTAGTCTTGGCGCGGCGCGCAGCATTTGATTAGTTTGGCGGCAAGTAAAGCAATAATTTTGTGTGGCATTTCGTTTGGTTAAGAGTTAAAAAACAGGTAAAAAATATATACAAGAAGAGCTCCCCTTGGGTGGACACTACTTCTTACTAACTATAAAAGAAAAGCTCTATAACTTAGTATTATTACAAGAATCTATAACATAAATTATGATCTTAACCCATTTTACCATAGTATGATTTATCGAAATGCAAGATATCGCATTTAAAGTTAAAATATCGATATTATCGAATCATTTATTTATTGATCTTGTTTACTGATTATACTAAAAGATCGTTGTAACTTTATTTTTGATAACTTCTTTAAAAGTGAAAATAAGTAGAATATATTGTAGATTATATCGATTTCACAATGTTTAATTATCTATTTATAAATCGGGTTTGTCATTAGATATAAATACAGTATCGATATATCGTTTTTTTTCTCTCAATTCTAACTGAGCTTCATTTTTTAAAGAATATTGAGAGATAAAGTTTAGGATAAAGGTTATAATTCAAAATTAATTTTTAATTTTCCTAATAAATAATATTTTTAGCAAATTTAGAATTTGTTAATAGACAATTTTTCTAATTTTCCACAATGGCCAAATATATTACTTTGAGTTTTCATTAAATATTTTATAAACTTCAGCATATTTCCTAAAGAAAAACCATTATTTACAAAAAAATCACCTTAAAAATGAAAAAAATTTACAAGAAATACAAATATTTGTCCACCCAAAAAACCGAGTTCTTAGTGCATATTAGAACAAAGGTCTAAGGCTATGCCTGGCCCAATCTTGGTTTCTAACTGCTCGATGCTGGATACATACCCGAGCTGAACGGGACCCATGGAAGCACCGGCAGTGCGCGCCTCGTCGGTAATCAAGGCGCGGGTCATCGACTCGGTAGTTTGGTTTACGCCGCCTTCTTGCTAGAAATTGGTAATGGTATTTTGGGCAAAAGTTCATTCATACGGCTCGACTCGGGCAAGGGGTTAGTACTGGCAATTAGTAAAACCGCCTCCGTATTAAGATTGTTTGGGGTTAAGGGAGTGGGGATTTTGGGGGGTAGAGGATAGAGAATATAGCATATGGAAACACCGACACCAGGAGTTATGTGTGCTTTATGTTTGACATCAATTTCGATAGCCTATCATCGACACAGAGAGAATGGGAAGGGGAGGACATGGAACACAACAACAGCGACGACAACAGCAAAAGAGTGAAAGTGGAGGAGCAGGAGGGCGGAGAGCGAGAGCGCGTCTTGGTCTTGGCCTGAGTTTAGATTTAGTTTTCCCCCCAAGTCCGGTGGTCATATCTCAGCGTCCTTTTTGAATATTTACCCAAGCTTCAAATTCTGTCCCGGCTGGCTGGCTCGGACACCCTCCTCGCCCAGCAGCTGCGCCTGCTCGTCCTCGTTCTGGTTGTCGGCCATCTGCGGATATCGCCGATATTTGCTGGATGAGTACGTTGCGCCACTCGACTTGTAAACCGTGGGCACCGACTTGGTCCACACACATACACACACCAAACCAAAAAAAGGAGCAGGTGGCAGGTGGCAGAGGCAGAGGCAGTAGATTGTTGTGTGTTTTCGTGTTGTGCATTTTGCAGTGTGTGTTTTTTTTTTTTGGTGTTGTAACGTCAGGGGTCGGGGTTGGGTTGATTGAATCGATTGATTTATTGATGGAAAAACAAAAATGTAAAGAAAACGCATAATAAAATAACCAAATATATCAGGAAATAAATCAATAATAACTAAATAATAATTCTGGCACATATATATACATACAAACATCCAGGTATATTTATAAAAGTTTTGTGTAGGAGGGAAAATAGAAAGGAAATATAAGGAAAATATGGGACCTCAAAAATATTAAAAAAAAAAAAAACATACGATAAAGAGAACACCGCTTTTTTTAGTTTTATAAGTTAAGTTCTGGTTCCTGCCTCTCAAAAAATTTATATTTTAAGGCCAAACATTTTAAAATTGCAATTTATTTGACTTGAAAATGTATCATTTAAAAATGTTATATTTTCAAATTTTACAAGGGTTTATAAATTATTATTTTTATTTTTTAATTATTTATTGTTTTTTTTAATTGTGTTGTGTTCAAATTTCAAGCAATATAAAATATTAAAATACATTAAGGTGCAGTTTTTAAGTAAATTAACAAAATATTTAAACTTTTTTAGATGTAAAACATTTTTTTCGATCTGATTTTAGTTGAAAACCCCCCGTTAGTTTGGCCTAAAACGCTTGCCAGAGTCCTAATTAATTTTAAAATTTTTCTAGACAATAATTTTACATGTAAAATCCCCAATTTTCTAATTATTTCTTAAAATACACCCATACTAGAATAATAAAACAGAAACAATAACCATCAACAACTGATATCAAACGCACAACTAGGGAATATTTGTACAAACTCAAACGGAGAGGGGTTAAAAAAGCACATTGTGTTTGTGGGGAAGCGGAAAAGGAGCAGGAGGAGTTTCGTGCAGAGAGTGGACTTGGACGGAGATTAAACTATTTGGAGAGTGTGTGTGTGGTTCTGGGAGGGAGGGAAGCCGTGACTGCCACACAGTTGTGTCTTATGTTATATGCTAAGAACAGTTGGTTAATTGGTTGGCGTGGCCGAAGCCTCTCCGGCTGCCACATATGTTAATTCGAAATCGGTTTCGCCGATCAGCATAAATTAGCTGCCAATGCCCACTTAGTTGCGACCACTTACCTCATCGAAAAAGACCTGGGTCTTGCGGAGAATATGCTTAAGCTCGGTCAGCTCCAGGAAATTGCGCTTCAAAGCCTCAGCATTCTGGTTCACCTCCCTCAGCTCGTTCTCCAGCTTCTCAAAGGTGGCCTGGAGGGAAAGAAAAGGGCACAGAAGCCAAACAAGTTAAGTCAGCGGTTTAGAGAGACACAATATATCAGTTTCAGTGTCAGAAAGCCCACTCACCTCCAAATCAATCATCTCTCGGGGCTGAGGAGCCTCGGGACTCTCGCCAGTGTCAAGCATGGGTATGCCATCCTTCTTGATCTCCTTCTCCAGGTAGCGCAGCTTGCGCTCCATTTCATCGCAGCGGCGAACCTCATTGACGAACTTTCGCTGGAAGGCGTTCACATCCGGATTAAGCTGGAAAATTAGAGCACAATTCGTTATTAATTATTGAAGTTCCACCCACAAACAATAAATTTTGGCATTTAATAAACCAGGCTGTGTTAGGAGACATGAATTAGTTATTTTTTGTGGAGCATCCATAAAAATCTTTATTTTATGCAATGACTAATACTCACATCACGGAACTGGACCAATCCCAGCTCGCCCAACTCCGAGACGCAGGCATAGGCCGCCTCACTTTGCAGGAAGAGCTGGCACAGTGCCATCTCCTCGCTCCGGAACAGGGAACCCATCTTGGCAGCCTGGTATCTGCGAATGCAAAGAAGCCATAGCCATATAATATATATATGTATACATCCGCGCACTTTCTCTGTATGTATTTATGATTCACGGTCACGTAAAAACCACGGCCGCAATCTGCACATTCGTTCTCCCGTTCCTGGAAAGAATCGCGGCTTTGTCATGAAAACATATGTATATATTCACTCCGATTTGATTATCGCTTCTGGGGCGGACGTCCACTTGTCCACCCCTTCCCGATGTCGCGATATCTGTAATCTATATAGTATATGCGGTCGCAGACTCGATTTCTATACCCAACGAACATATTGATTTTTCTCAATAAAGAAAGTGCTACGTTGGACCCGGATGCCAAAGGTTTGCGGCGATGGAAACGTGGTTAAGACACCTGGCTTTTTCACTATCTTGTTCGTTTTGGGATTGTCAAAGTGTCCACTTCCGTTGAGGCATGAGTAATTAATTACCAATTCCTTAAGAGTATAAATAAATTCGTCCACAGATTCCAGCAGCAACCGAATCGTCCAAGAAAAATAATTAGTGTGGCCAGAGCAAACAAGTAAACAAATCATTGAGATGTTCAGCAGAGAGGGCAATCCTAGCTCTTTGCTTTTTAGCTAGATTTAGCTATTTTTAAAATTAATTTTTTACGATTTTTTTATTTTTTAGAGTTATTTTATTAATAAACATAGTTTTAATAATACAAATTTTATAAAAATTTTAATATATAAAAACAATTATTTCATTTAATTTGTTTTAAAAATAAAATTATAGTGAGAACATGTTCAATTTGAAGGTATTTCCTGATCTGGCCACACTATCATGAATAAAGAAGAGGATAACTTCAAAATAAACCGCCATTTTGCGAAGGTAAAATATAAAAAAAAGGCGAAATATCAACTAATTGCTTTCCATTTAGGTCTATCAAGGTATACCATGGATCGCGCAGCCACCTGGAAGGCGGAGGAGAAGGAGCACAGCGAGAAGCTGTTCAGAAAGCTCCAGGGCTTGGCCCTGATCCACCCGGCTTCCGACGATCTGCGCAAACTGCTGGCGTGGGACATGTTCCTTAAGCCCAACCAGTTGGCATTCTTCCACGTGATGCACTACCTCTTCCGGCTGCTGGACCCCGCCGAGTTCAAGCGCCGCTTCTTCTGGCCCATTACGGACAAGAAGTCCGAGGCGAACTTTCGCTCCAGCACGGTCGAGTACCTGAAGCATCTGAAAGAGAAGCACCAGCTGCAGTGCTGGCCCAACATCCAGTCTTACCTGGTGGTAATGCCTGGCGGCATGCGTTTCATCAACTTCCTACTCGAGCTGGTCAGCTTTGTGATCCAGGAACAGATCAAGCTGCGCGAAAAGGCGCTCGCTCAGGACGCGACCTCTATGCCGCCCAAGAGTGCCAAGGTGATGGCTCGCCAGAACTCGCTGATGAAGGAGTATGCCTCGGCTTACCTCACGGATTTGGAAGAGAACATGGCCCTGTTGCGGCACAATATCCAGAAGATCCGTCGCTTCACTGCCGACATATCGGCGGAGGTAGGTGTGCCCGAGGCGCAACTCCTAGATGAAGGCTTCCTGGAAGACTGCGAGGCCACCAATTGGCGTCGCCTTGAGCAGATAGTGAGCCAACCCGCCAAGTTGGCAGCGGCAGAGCTAGAGGCTCTCTGTGGCGTGAAGGAAGACATTGAGCATTTTCAATCCAAGCAGGCAGAGCACAACCAGAGCCAGGAGCAGGTGGACCAGACTCTACGCGGCACGCGAGGATTACTCGACGGGGAAGCCTATGGAGGAGGAGGTGATATGACCATGACAATTTCAAGTAAAATAATTACAAATGCCTATTCCCCGCCAGACTTCTTCCATCAAGCGGGCGGCTCTAAGGTGGAGGCCCTTATAGACGCACTCAACAGGGTCAGCGCATCAATGGCCGAACAACTGGATGCCCACGATCACTGCAACGAGTCGAATGCATTCGTCTCTAAAGATCTTCAGGAGCTGCGCGAGGAGGTCTCCCAGATCGAGGGCCAGCTCAGCCATGTGCAGAAGGATCTGATTACGCGGCTCGGAGTATTGAAGCAAAAGACCGAATCAGCTCAAGGGAACCATCCGCCAGATACTCCCCGCTTAGATGCACGCCACCAAGGCATTGGCTTAAAGTTTATATCAACGCCACCCATCCGGATCGATTTGGCCGGCGGCAGTGGACGCACTGCTCCTGTGCGCCTGGCTCTTCAGGGCGACTTCAATGCCAAGCAGTACGAGGCCACATTCAACGGCAGCTTGTTGGGTGAGAAGCACATGTTTGCCTTCTTGGCTGTAGGATACTAAGACCAAGTAATTTCCTTGTCCAGCTCCTGCTCCTCCACGCTCAGCCCGGAAACCAAAGGATCCCGATCAGTCCCTGGCTGGAAACGATCTCAATGGCACCATGAACCGATCCAAGATCAATGATCCCCTGCAGATGCTGCGCACCATCCAAAAGAATGCTGCCAAGCCCAGAGCAGGGCCGCAGCCTAACCTTTCCGCCTTGGGGAGCAAGTGGAAGGAGTTGCAGGCCTCGTTTGGCTTCAATGAGGAGGCCTCAGCCAGAGAGGTCTTCTCACCAGAGACAGTTTCTCCGGGGACAGACGCCAGTGAGTGCACACGCATTGAACGCCTTCCCCGAAAATCCGAAACGAACAGTTCCTTGGTGGCAATGAACGCAGCGGTGATGAAGGTTTTGAATGCCTCAAGGAACACCCATAATCATAGCACTTCGCCATCGGGAAGGCTGGATGCCTTGGTGACGGGTCCGCCAGCTGAGGGAATTCCACGAACGTCTCCTCGCATACTTCTCAACGACATAACCATGAATGTGAGTAGAGCTGGATTCCCTCAAAACAAACTCAATTTATAATTCAATTTCCCTGCAGGATTCACAGTCCCTTGAAGCCGATTTGAATTCGGAGAATAACATGAATTTCCTAAATATTTCCCACAAATTCGATTTTGATCAAGGCGACGAAGAGGATGACCTGCAAAATATCAGCGATAGTGTGCTCCGAGACATCGAAATGTAGCCCAAGGCATCTGGAGGGAGCGAGCAGTAAGCCAGTATTTAATGTGTATTTTTATTGCTTGATATTTAGAATTTTTAAAATGAAATTAAACTGAATCTATAAACTAATTATACTTATCGTGAGTCGATATTGATTTTGATATCATTATCTCACAATATTCTGCTCGATCCAATCGAGATGCTGTGAAACGTCGCAGTAGATGACATAATTGCTTAGGTCGCAGTTTTCTCCCCGACTTTGCGATAGGGAAACGATTCCTCGCATGACCCAGCGGTTATTTCGCAGGACGATCAGCGCTCCTCCAGAGTCACCAAAGCAGGGACCCTGCGACTCCGAGTTACCAGCACAGACCGTCCGTTCCGTTATAAAGTCCTGGGCCTTTTTCATCTTCGTGACGCACTGATCCCTGGGCACCAGACGCACACTCACTGCCTTGGGATAGCGTGTCTTTAAGCCAGACTCATCGTATCCCCATCCAGCCACCGATCCGGTGTCACCTTCTCTCGGGGGCACAGGTAACTCAGAGCTCCACAGGCACAGGGGCCGAATGTACCTTGTGTACCAAATCGGATGTTTCAGCACCAGTAAACCCACATCTGAGTCTGGAAGGGGATTGCCGCTGTACTGTGGTGGAGTTAGAACATTGGACACGCTGACCAACTTGGCCCCATCCTCTGTTTTCTGGTTGCGGTCGTGCCGGCCCAGATAGACCCACAGCTGGCTGGCGGGCTTGTCATAGATGCAGTGGGCTGCCGTGATCACGGTCCGTTTGGAGATGACGGAAACCACACATATGTAGTTAATTGAGGAGGTGCCCTCGAGAAGGGCCGCCAACCAAGGGTATTGGCCCCTTGTGACGAGGTTACCTCCATGCTGAGTCGCCGCAAAGCCCTCCTGTCCGCACTCTTCGAAGTCCGACCGGACCTGGGGTTGCTGGACGACCCAAGACAACAATGCAAAATCTATGCCTACGTTTTTGGAAGAGTAATTTGGAAATGTTCCTATGTTCCTACAAAGCAACTCGTCATTCAGCGTGACTATTTGAAGCGCGGGTAATTTGTTGTCGGATTCCTGCAAAGTTGCGAATACTTGGGCCCTGCCTCCGTTCCGTATATTAGCCAGGTTTTCTTCTTCATTGGGAAAGTGCTGGAGAAATCTCATCCTACCCTAAATGATCGCATTTCATTTAATTTCATTATTTAATTGCTTTTAATCCTTGCTTACCTCTGGGGCCCCGGGTATAATGAATGTGACCTTCCAGTCAAATTCAAGGATTCCGCTTTTGGGCGCCTGGAAGACTCCGATCCACTGGCCACTTGGCAGCTGTCGATAGGTGAAGTGCGAGCAATTGTGTTGGGGTATTTCCAGCGCCCAGTTTGTTGATGCACTGAGATAGAGAGCCAGCAAGGTCAGCCAATCGATCGTCATTCCCATTCTAGAATCTAGATCCGATGATGGCGGAGGCTCAACGAGAACTGAGCGTAGTAGCTATGGCTGGGCTTACTCTTAACCAGATCAGAGTACTGATTACCTGTTCCGATTATGCTCAGAGAGTGAATGGTAGTGCAATATATAGGAAGTGATCTAATAAAGCTAAAATACTCTTCATGTTTTCAATAAAAATTCTCATTTAATTTAAAGATATAAAACAACATGGCTTGGTTTCTTTTTTTTACATTTTTGTAGCACTTTTTGCTAGTTTAACAATACTTTTTCTAATAGACACTAAGAGATCCGAGCTAATGCTTTCCAAAAACATTGGGCTCGGAGGAGGAGCCTCCTCCTCCGCCACTGGCGGCGGCACTCAGCTCCTCGAGCAGCTCGTTGGACTGGCGATGTCGATTGGAGTTTGAATTGATGTTGGAGTACAGAACATTTTCACTGTTCAGGTTGCCATTGAGCCTGGGTAGGAGATGGGAGTTGTCCCCAGAGTCGGCATCCCCAACTCGATTTAAGTCTGTAGCGGGGGCACAGTTGCGACCGATCAAAGAGCGTTGGAGTTGTGACAGGCAGCTTGAAAAATAATATTATTATCCTCTATTAAATTCCTAATCAATATTAATAAATATCCCCAAACTCACCGCTCCAATCGCCGTTCACTGCTCCAATCCTGCAGATCGTACAGATCCGTGTAGCCCAGCTCGTTGCTCCGGTGAAAGTGGCCACCGTTGCCCAGCAGCGGTGATGCGGCCGGATTCAAAGCCCTCTTGCCATTGGTCCAGCCCCGTGAATACTGAAAGGTCTGGCCCATGCAGGCCATGGACAGGGTGAAGAGGAACAGTGGCAGTAACAGGAGACGCATCATGACGCGGAGGAGAAGGAAAGTCCCGGCACACAGGAACTCTGGAGGACTCGACACTTTCGACGCGATGGCTAGAGATGGGTACGCGTTCGAGGCACAGCTACGTCTGAGCCTAGGAGCCTCGGCGGCTGGGCTTTTATATCGATGCTGGGCCATGGCTGTGATGGTGTCTTCCTTGCCGGGTAATTCTTGCTTCGATGCTCCCAGAAACACACACTTACGCAGATTAACCGGGATTATTAGCACCCAATTGTTTCAGACGCCTCCACACATATGGCCACGCCCACTCTGCGCCAGCTGGCTGCTCATACTGAATGCATTTGCTGATTGGAAAACTACCCGTTTTTGCCCTGCTTTTCACAGGAAAAGTTGGTGTGGAGGGCTGCAGTGGGGGTTGGGATGGAAAAGTGAAAGGCTTAAACTAAAAGTGGCCGAAAAAAGTAATTTGCGACCAGTGCCATGGGCAGGAAAGTGTCCGTTCAAAGCTCACCTAAGGGTAATTTGATTTACGAGCGGATTTATTGTGTTTCCAAAAATAAACATTTATTTTATTTAGATGCCGCGAAAATGGAAGTCCTCCAATCGCAGGACCACCTTCAAGGCATGCTCGTGCTTGTTTTGGCTTTCAATGTCGCAGGATAAGAAATAAAAATATCAATAAATACAAAAAATATACAAGTTTTTTTTTAATATTATTAAATATACAAAAGCAACACGACATTGGCATAAATTACTTTATAGACTAGTTATTTCACTATCGGGCACATTTGTGCGATTAGCACCATTGGAACCATTAGCACCATTAGCTCCATTAGCTCCATTAGCTGCATTCTGCTCTAGCTCCACAACATTCTTTGCATCCGTTGCCTTTCGTCGTTTCAGGAGGAAGTAGCAAACTCTATAATTTTAAGAAAAATTTGTAATTTAGAAAACTTTTCTGGTTTAATATTTGATTTAGGAAACTTACACAAAGACCAGGACATTCGGAATATAAAAGACTTCGCCAAAGAGCCAAATAGCACCTGGAAATGTGTCTACTGTACTTTTATAAATCTCACTGAAGATGGGTGGGAAAATGAATTGGGCAATTGGTTCACTAATTCCAAAAATTGAGTACATTTTGCCTGAAATAAAAGAAAGTTCATTTTAAAATGAAAAAAGGATGTGTATTGTAATTGTAATTGTATTCTTCCGAGTTCATTTTTGCTTTCTTCTAAAGGGTTCATTTAAGCTTTGTTCATTAATGCTTATCCGTTCATCTTTCAGCAACATTTATTTGTGCTTTTAGTTTATTTATTAATTTTAAATTTAAATTAGTTTATTTCCTCTTCATTTTAATAAAAGATTATCAAACTTACTCAGCTCATCACCAGCCACGATGCTGGAACCGACAGTCTTAATGGCAATCACACGCAAACTGACAAACATGTCCACCACTCCGGCCACGTAAAAAGAGGCAGTGCTGCTGGCAAAGGCCTGGGGAAATAAAGAAATTCAATCAATGACCTAAAATTTCGCAAGATTTTAAAGTCACTTACAAACAGGACGCGGGAGCAGACGATGGACAAAGCGGAGAGCATGCCTATCATGGAGTCAGAGACCTTGAGCAGCTTGCTCAGAATGGCGGTACCGATAAAGGTGCCCACTAAGGCTGCTCCACTGGACAGGGTCAGGTAGATGCTGAAATCGTTGCCGTTCCACGAAAGCTTCTTGAGGGTGAACCGATACCAGTAGTCGTTCTCGCCAGAAACGGGACCCACGGTCAGGAAGTAGGCACACAGCAGCAGTATGAGCAACATCCGCCCGTTGTTGGGTCGCTTGACCAGCGGGAACTTGATGCAGTCAATCACGAGAGTGGGATCAAAGAGTTCCTTGAGCAGGGACTTTCTCGGAGGCACAGCCTCTACCTTGGGCTCCACCATGTGCGGTGTTAGCTGGAAGTTGACGTTCTTGTTGCCCTGCAGCTCGTCAATGTTGGTGGTCTCGTAGGCCATATTCTCGGCGCCCTGCTTTGGCGGCAAGGTGGTGGGTAGCGGCGGAGGCTCATTCGCTTGGGTTCCATTTGTGGTCGTGGCGGTGGTCTGGGGTGTGGTCTTTACCTCTTTTATAAAGAAGATAATGTAGAGTATGGCAATGATTTGGAAAAGAATGGCTGTGGCAAAGGACCCTGGAAAATATAAAAAAAATGTTATAAAAGAAGTTTTAAAACTACTTTTAAGCTCAATTCAACTCACATGTATAGCCCAGGGTGGTGAATAATAATCCACTTATTGGTTGACCTATAAAGGGAACTCCTGTGACGAACATGGCAAAGATTCCAAATCGAAAAACGCGATCCTCTTCGGGGGTGGCAATGGTGATATAACTGTAAATGGCCATCAAACAGAAAGTCAATCCACCAAAGAGGGCCGGCACTATGGCCTCGCAATAGGCGCCAAACTCCATGGGCAGAGAATCAAAGAATATAGAGGAAATAATCTGACCTAAAGAGGGAATTTCCTTTAATTTTTAATTAATTAAATTAAAGGTATTAGGAAAACTTACAAGTGAAACCCAAGGCCTCTCCCACAATGGGCATAATCATGCAAGGCTTTCGTTTGTTGTACCTATCAGCCCAACCTCCAGCGAAAAGCAGGACAATCAGGGGAAAGATGGCAGCTGTGGAGAAAAAATAATAGTATGAATAAAAAATTATAAATTTACTTATCTTTGGATGTGTAATATAAACACGACGAGCGACTTTTAAAGCGAATTTAGGTATGCATTTTGAGGTGAACAAGTGCAAACTTAAAACTCTTTAGTGAAATATTTTCGAATCTTTAGGTTTTTTTGATAAGATTTCCAAGTTATACATAAATTTAGTACTATATCTCCCATATTTATACAAAGTTTAGCACATTTTATAGCGGAATATAGACGTGTTTAGAGGTGCCAAAAATGTTTGACAAAAATACAAACTCGTTTCTAAGAATTAAGCTGGTTAGAAGTAAAAGCAAGCTCAGCTGAGAATTTGTATATTAATTCTCACTTGTAATTAACTAAAGAATATTAAAGCATGAAAAATGGGATATATATAGTAATAGGTCAAGGTTTAAATACTAGAACCCATTTAACACATATTATAAAGTTAATAAATACCCAGAAGCGTCACGCACATAAAGTTAAACTTCCCTGAGACTTTAATAAAAGGAATTATATATTTTTATGAAATGTTTATGAAGCTGTCCGTGTCTTATTCAAAAATCCTATTGTTTTTGTTTATAATTAAACAAGCTTAGCAAGTTTCGAAAAATTTCTTTAAGGTAAATTCATTAAATATGCATAGAACTTGTTCTTCAATTGGAACTTGTTATCGTCAAAGATTTTACGGTAGGTAATATTTTAGTGAAAAAGTGCAGTAATAGAATAATACCAGTTGCAATCTTTATAGATGACACGATGTTTCAATTATTTTCAGATGCAATTGAAAAGTAATTATAATTATCTAAGCTATAATTAACTAAGCTATCGAACAAGAATAGAAGATGCTTAGAGTGTGGCTTTGAGAACCGGAATTCCGTTTAGCGTTATGCAAATGACATATTCGGTTGGAGATTTCGCTGGATTGGGAATCTAAAATAATAATATTATCCATGGCAATGGCAATGACTATGACAATGGCAGTGAACCCACGAAAGTCACTCGAGACAAATCAATGTAAGAACAGGTTTCGAACTTTGAGCTATTGCGATTACGATTACGATCCAGCAGCTACTACTAGGCTAAGGCCTCTCTCAACGACGCGGCTCTAAATTAATCACCAAACGATATAATGGGGGAATTTGTTTTCTTCTTTTTTTTAGCACCATCAGACGCTGATGGCGAAAGAGAACTCAAACACACGAGCGAATCAATTAAAGAAGGTAATTAGATGTTCGGATAACCGCTAATTTCCGACGACATCCATCAAAAGACATGGATTCCTTCTGGTCAAGAAATGCACACTCGGAAGAAAACAAAGCAAGTTGTAAAAAATCTAGATATTTTAAGAGAGAGACAATTATCTTAAAAATATTTAAAAAATCATATGAAATAGTATTTTTAAAGTAAAGTTATGTTGAATAAAATAACTCATTTAATGCTCTAAAAATCTATTAAAAAATGTGTGTACTATTTAAACTAAATATCTACTTTCTAAAAGCTTCTACAATCTTTCATTTTTCTCTGTGCATCCCAAAAAGGGGTAGGCGAGAGTCTGTTAATATGCAGAGGAGTTAAGATGGGAATTCGAGTTTAATTTAAGCACAAACCTGAATTTTTTTAAGCAATGCTAATGCCAAACACCAAACGCGTATATTTAATGAACGACTCGTGTTATGAGCAGATGATATATTGGCGAATCTCTTTCTCTTTACCCATCGGAGCTCGTTTTCCGGAGACATCGGAGGCGAGGATCTGTGCCTCGAGTTCCGCCTTGCAGACGGTATAGTTGAAGCCGGGCGATGCCACCACCAGGCCAGCCAGGTCGGGAGTGGCTCCCAGCGTGGTATTGGCAAAGTCAAAGTCATCGCACTCGATGCCCAGCTCGGATTTGTCCAGCATTGTGTCGCATACCAACTTGTTGTAGCCAAAGTTCACCCGGCAGGCCTTCTCCAGGGGAAAATTCTGCATGGCCACCGCATTGAAAATGGAGGCCATGAAGTAGAAGAAGAAGAAGGGCTCGATGACCAGGTAGTGCCGGTAGCGCCATAGCTTTTGGAAATAGTTAAGTTTGGGCTCTGCATCGGCTCCGGCTGCGGCTGCATCCGGCGACGACCTTGGCTTGGCCATTTTATGTTATTATTTAATAACCGCTGGCTGGGGATTTCTGTTTGCTTTTATATATTCGATTCACGGATATGTGGTTATAAGCTCTAGCACATTTCTAAGCGATTCGATCAACACGTCGCGCCAAGTTCTAAGCTCAAACTAAACTTGGTAAGGCGGGCCAAGTCCACATAATCCGCCGAATCGGCTTGATACGCACAACAAACTTGTCCCATCATTTCTTCGTCTCGTTCGGCCCCCTATTTTTTTTTTTTTTTTTGTCAGCTTCGATTAGAGGCGGCAGAACAATGATATAGATATATGGAGAATTTATTGTCACCGTGTGAGAAATCTGGAATTTTGCATGCGCTCCGCAGGCATGATTCGTGTTTCCCGCTCGGCAACATTTACAGTGGATATTTCCTAAGAAGTCTTGCAAGAAGTGAAGAAGAAAGTGGTCTATAAATGATCACTATAGGAATACGAAATATTAGCTTTGTATTGGGGTTTATTTTTAATCAAGTTTGTAGTCTACAAAGGCTTATTCTTGTGTTGATTTTTATAGTTAAAAGAACAATAAATTGCATTTATTTCCAGCAGACAAGAGAAGGTATTTGTCAAAAAGAATATGTTTTAATTTAGTTAGTAAATAAAAGTATAAGGTATTTTGTAAGATATTTTCCTATTCCGGAAAATTAAGGTTTTAAACTACACACTTGTAAGTTTAAAAATTTGAAAATATATTTTTGAACGTACTAATAAATTTGTAGATAAAAATATATAATAGTAGCAGATAAATAAGCAACTATTTATTTAAAAAAAAAATAAACCTTTCAAATGCATAGAGGGTGAATTCAATAACCTAATTTTGTTCGCTGAAATTTAAGATTATAACAAAATGAATCCCCATCTTGTTCCTTCAAGTCAATATCCACTGTAATAAGTTGATTTTGTTACTGAAGCGCCAATCACATACTGAGCGTCAAATGAGACCTCTTTGCGGCTCACTATCGACGCGGCGGCGTCCCATTTGGGAATACTAGATGTAAATCGTTTTATATTGATTTGTTGTTTATTTGCTTGCTTGCTTACACTTACATAGGGCTACAATTACAATTACTCTGTCCAGCGGTGGGTGCAATTCTGGTTGGTGCACACATAATACAGTCTCATCTCCTCTTCGGCGCGCCGGGTCTGCGCCTGGAAGAAGACCGCCTCCCGATGGGAGCACTTGGGACAGGCATGGTCCTCGGTGCGCGGCAGCGTCGGATCCGAAATCACATCGGGCACAATGTGCGTCAGCTCGTCGATCTCGTGCATAATCTTGTTCACGTAGATGCAGTTGGAGTCCGCCTCCTGTTTGTAGTCACAGTTCCGGCACGCGTACAGCAGGATCTTGTTCTCCTTGTCCTCCTTGGGGTACAGCATGTTGTTGCACTCCTGGCAGAAGCGGATGCCCACGAAGCCGGGGCCCTCCGTGTGTGCGGCGTCGAAGGCGGTGGTCATTGTGGCTTAGTAGTTACTAAAATAGAGTTTATTTAACAACGATTCCTTGCATTTTACTGATTTATTTACCTGATTTGGCGAAAACAAGCGGCACGGCAGAATAGAGGTGAGTCAAGCAGCTCCGAGTGTATCGATAGATCGATAAGCAGTCGAAGGAGATGTCACTGCACCGATAGCAGGGTGACTAAAAAAAAGAAGGCGGTTTTTATATATTTAAATATCTGATGTTTTTTACACCCTTTCAGACATAAAATATTTTGATCAAGTGCAAGCCATCCGACTAATTAAGGTTATCTTTAAAATATTATTATTGTTTACTATCGCGATACTTGGGCAATTCGATCATACCGGCCATCGATTCATCGATAACTCCCACAGTCCGATCGCATTTGACAGCCTGCAGTCTCCGCGTTGTGTGTTGGAATTTAAACCATAAAACTAGGTAAATTGTGATTGTTTTCAAGATTAAGCCCCCAAGTGACACACTCTGTGATAAGTACCCCGCCCCTGGAACCGAGAAAACGACGTTGGTGACTCCGCAATTGGCGTTGGCTTGCTCTTTGCTTTGCGGGCGCAACTTTCTTTCGTGGCTTCGGGACAGAATTGAGAAAGGTATAGCCACAGGAGCCGGGCCGAAACCGTCACATCCTTCTGAGCTATGCAAAATAATTAATATTAAAAAGTATGCAACGAATTCCCGGGTGTGTATTAGAATTTTCAACCTTTTTTGTATTATATTTTGTTGAGAAGACGTCGCGGCGGCGAGAGCGAGCAAAAACTTGTTGCTGTGCGTCGGGGGGCATGGAGTAGAGTCGTCCCGCTCGCACTCGTGCGATTGATCGTGTCGGCCGCCATTTTGGTCTCTGTGAACTGCTTCTAGGCGTTGCTGACGCTGGCAAAATCAGATTTTCATAAATCACGTGCCTAAAAGTAGGCTAAATCCAGGCCCCTGATCCTTGCAAAATTCTCCAGACCCGGCATCGAAATCCTCTTACGTGTTCCTCTCCTCTCCCGCAGGTTCTGAGCTGGACACGATGAGCGCGTCCAAGGACAAGAAGGGCGGAATCAAGATTCTGGGCGTGGAGAACGTCTCGCCGCCGAAGGAATCGTCGCGCCCCGCCACACGCATGAAGCTGCTAAACGAGGCTGCAGCAGCAGGAGCCGCTGCTCCGTCATCGTCAGTCTCCCCAACCAAGACGGAAAAGCGCAATAGCGGCGGGGGCGGGGGATCCCGCATCAAAATACTCAATGACGAAGCACTAGGCCTGCCAAAGACCGAGAAACGAGGCTCCACATCCAAGACCAGTCCACGCAACACCACCGCCAGCTCCACCTCTGTGAAGATCCTAAATGTAAAGCGCCCTGCCTCCACCAACGTCATCACACCCCTAGAAACCAAGATTCGCGCCTCACCCAGCAAGAAGCAGAAGAGTGATCACTACGTGCTCCAAGCAGTCAAGTTGGAGAACAGCAAGCAGCAAGCAGTCACCACGGCACACCGTGCGGCGACGTCGGAAAACGAGGAGACAGAGACCATTGCCTTCATACTGGCGGACGACGACGAGGTGGTTCCCGGCACGTTAGAACGCACGAATGGTCAGGAGGAGATCGTAGTAACCGAGAACGATGAGGAAGAGGAGGAGGAGGAAGGCGGCGATGCTGATAAAGACGAGGCTGGCAAGGGCGGAATGAAGGAGATTGTGGAGCATGTGTGCGGCAAGTGCTACAAGACTTTCCGGCGCATCAAGAGCTTAACGAAGCATTTGGAGTTCTGTCGCTATGACAGTGGTTACCATTTGCGCAAGGCGGACATGCTCAAGAATCTGGAAAAGATCGAGAAGGATGCAGTGGTGATGGAAAAGAAGGATATCTGTTTCTGCTGCAGCGAGAGCTACGACACCTTCCATGTGAGTTAAAATTAAAAAATTAAGTTTTCCAAGACTTACTTTATCCTATTTCCTCTACAGTTGGGCCACATCAACTGTCCGGACTGCCCAAAGTCGTTCAAGACGCAAACCAGCTACGAGCGGCACATTTTCATCACCCACTCGGAGTTCTGTGACTTTCCCTGCTCCATCTGCAATGCCAACCTGCGCAGCGAGGCGTTGCTGAAGCTCCATGAAGAGCAGCACAAGTCGCGTGGCAAGCCCTACGCCTGCAAGATCTGCGGCAAGGATTTCACGCGCTCCTATCACCTGAAGCGCCATCAGAAGTACTCGGCCTGCTCGGCCAATGAAACCGATACCATGAGCTGCAAGGTCTGCGATCGCGTCTTTTATCGTTTGGACAACCTGCGATCGCACTTGAAGCAGCATTTGGGCACGCAGGTGATGAAGAAGCCGGAGTACATGTGTCACGTTTGCAAGAATTGCTTTTACAGCCTTTCCACACTCAAGTAAGTGTCTGCTCCTTAGATCCTTGACAGAAACTAATGGTTTCTCGCCCGCAGCATTCACATACGCACACATACGGGGGAGAAGCCCTTTGATTGCGATCTTTGTGAGAAGAAGTTCTCCGCCTTGGTGGCCCTCAAGAAGCATCGTCGCTATCACACGGGCGAGAAGCCCTACAGCTGCACTGTGGTAAGTAGATGTGGCTTTTAATCCTTTGGAAACTGTTGGTTAATGGCTGATCCTGCCACCTTGCAGTGCAACCAAGCCTTTGCTGTGAAGGAGGTGCTCAATCGCCACATGAAACGGCACACGGGCGAGCGTCCGCACAAGTGTGAGGAGTGTGGCAAGAGCTTCATCCAGGCCACACAGCTGCGCACGCATTCCAAGACCCACGTTCGTCCCTTTAGCTGTGATCAGTGTGAGGAGAAGTTCAAGACGCAGAAGCAGTAAGTAGCTAAATAACCAAAAGAACAGAATTTACATTTATAAACATAAAATTTACTCCCTTAGACTAGAGCGCCATGTGAAGGAGCACTCCTCCCAGAAGCGCCCCGTCTTCTCTTGCACCGAATGCAAGCGCAATTTCCGCAGCACAGCTCAGCTCAAGGAGCACATGGATGTGGGCGTTCACACACGTAAGAGAATACTGATTCTAACCTTTACCTTTGACCTTAAATGTCAAATCTTAAATCTCCCTTCTAGCCAAGCCCACGCGTGCCACCAAGCGCTCGCCCGCCAAGGTAATGGAGCGCACGGATTGCGCCATTTGTGACAAGAACTTCGATAGCTGCGAAACTCTTCGCCGGCACATCCGCACTGTCCACGAATGCGATCCGGATGACATCTTTGGTGTGGATCCGCTAACTGCCAAGCGCGGCAAGAGAGCCAAATTGGCGCCAGTGGAAGAGCAGGAACAGGATGCCGAGGAGATTGTACCAGTGGCGCTGAATACTTCAGCGGGTTCGTTGATTTCCAGCCAAACTGATGGCAATGGCGTGGTGGTGCGTGAGTATCTTGTGGACGAGACCGATGAGTCGGCCGCCCAGACCATTACCCTGGAGAACGAGACATATACGATTCTCCCGCTGGACATTGAGGGCGAGCAGCTGACGGATGAGACCTCGGTGGGAGTGAAGCCTGAGGGCAAAAAGGAAGAAGGTGGCCTGAAGGTCTCGCCGGTGGTCAAAAAGGAGAAGCGTAAGTCGTTGGCTGCCAGCTTGGCGGCTGCCATCGCTGATAATCTAGAGGAGGAGCCATCCAGCGAGGACGATGCCAGCGGCGAAGTCCTAACCGAGGAGGACCTCAGGCTTAAGGAAAACATTGGCAAGCTGATCGACATGCTGGTGGATCCGCCCATCTTGAAGAAGTATGGCTGGCCCAATGCCCCCGAGGAGACAGTGCTCTGCAAGGTGATCGAGAACTGCGGCCATGATCTGACCAAAGGTACTGAGAACTACGCGGAGTTGGACTACGGCAGCCGAATGCGCGAGTACTGCAAACTGCTCTTCACCGTGGTCATACACAACGACTCCATCAAGTCGCTGCTCAACAACTTTCCCATTGACGATGTCATCGAGTATGTGCTGGGCGATGAGGATCAGGAGGATGGCGGTGGCTTGGGTGGCATGGGTAAGGACGACGAAGAAGGAGATTCGGAGGGGGATGAAAAAAGTAAAGCGAAGAAGCAGAAAAAGTCGGAAACAATCATAGATGATTTGGATTCTGACGAGGAGATGGAGGAAACGGTCGAAAAAGACAAGGACACAGCTGAAAAAGAAGGAAAAAAGGCTGGAAAAAAGGCTTGAAATAGCCCCCTGTTTAGCACAAAAAGGATATCGGAATTAAGGAAACTGAAAAAGGGTTTGCCTTGATTTTTGGCTAAGATAGTTTACCTTTTAAGCATGTTTTTGGGTTCAAACACCAAGTGGCCTTAGATAAGTAAGTATTACCGCCTGTTATTGCGTTTTGCCTTTGAAAACCTGCAAATTTACAAATTAACCCAATCATTTATAGGATTTTTGATATTATTGTACACATTTAAACACATTTTTACGGTTTCGATTAATTTTACCAGGAGTAATACGATAATTATAATATTGCTAATTTTATAAAGACCTTGTATTGCAAATTACAATATTAAATGGTGGCACAGAAAATGTGCCAGAAAACTTTAATATTTAGGCTTTCTAATCAGCTACTGCTCCATCAGCATCTTGAGGATGCGTGCATTGTTCTGCAGTATCTTGTGGCGACTCTCATCGACCAGCTCCTGGTACTCCACAATGCTTGCCTCGATCTGTTGCAACTGGTGCTTCATGGGCTCCGTGGCCGAGGCTGTGAGGCTCCGCTCTCTTTTCAGCTCTATGGCAGCCTGGGTGTAGGTGTCACGCCACATGGTCAGCTCCAGTTGCATTGCATCAATGTCCTCGGGTATAAAGTCCAGCAGCTTGCCCAGCGGATTCACTGCCTTCGTCAGGCTCTGGATCACATCACGCAGATCGTTCACCTGGCGGGCAGAACTCTGGCGAACGGTCGCCGACGAGGGAGACGGTTCCACTACCTCGGCGTTTTGGTGAACCAACTCCTTCTGGGTCTCCAGGATCTGCTGGACCAATCGACCCTGCTGGGCATCTAGCGGACCCTCCAGCGAAGGATCTTCTGCCTTATTGCCCTCTACAATATCGTGAGAGTTGGCATCTTCAATAATCACCAAGTTCTCGCCATCATCGTCCAGGTCCCCGAAGGTTTCCAGCTTCACATTGATGCCTGACATCTTGATCTGGTCATTGGGCTGCAATACGATCTCCACATTGCGACGTCGCGGAGCACCAGGACGGGCGGAGGCAGGACGTGCAGAGGGTGGTCTCAGCGAGGTCCTAGGTCGCTGATTTGATTCCTTTGAATTTTCCCTGGACATGGTAAGTTCCCGCTTCAGCTCACCGCTAGTGTTGTTGTTGGAATCTGCTGGAGGATTGGCCTCAGCCTTCGGCAGAGCTGGCTGGGATGGGATTTCAGTGGGACTGGGCTCCGGCTGCCTTTGGGTGCCACTAGAGCGGCGACTCCGGTTTGAGGAGGCGGAACTGCGACGCTGGGCGGAGGATTTCCTACTCTCTGGTGCCTCTGTGGGTGGAGATAAAGTGGGAGGTGGAGGTGCAGCTGCTTCCTGGCTAGGCTCTGCCTTTGACTCTTTGGGTACTACGGTAGGAACTGTTTCAGGAGCTGCAGGATGCTTGGCTGGCATTGGTGGCGACAGGGACATGCTGGGATTGTCGCTTTCCGTGGAGAGCTGGGCTTTGTTGCCCTTGGACTTAAGCTTGACAGGCGAGGGACTCTTCTGTTTGGAACCCTGCCGACTGAGTTTGGGTTCAGCTCCCGGTATCTTCGCCTTCTTTGAGGCTGCCTTGGTCTTGTCCTTTTCCTTGTCAGTGGGTGTGGACCGAGATCCTGGCTCGGTGGTGGTCTTACGCAGCTTCTGCTCCTGTGGCGATGTCCGCTTTTCTTTGCGCCGCTTTGATTCCTCCTCCTTGCCATTGGCAGGGGAGGGATTCTTGCTGGAGGTCTTGGTCTCTTTCGAGGGTTTCGGCAGGGCGATGGGGGTTTTGCTGTGGGCAATCACCACCTGGTCGACGGCGCTGTCCCAGTCTAGGTTCTTCTCGGCCACACTGGCCATTGCCTGGAGCAGCTCATTGGTGAGCTCTGGCTCCTGGCCAGCCACTATCTTGGAGGTGCGCACCTTGAGGTCTTGCTTGGTGGTGAGTTCTATGGGAACGTAAGCAGGTGTAAAGGGATTCGGTGAAAGGAAATGACGCAATACTCACTGACTGCATCAATCATCTTTTGCAGGAATCGTATCTTATCCTCCCGCGACGCTATGTTTTCAAACTCCTGCTCCTCCGAGGTGTACAAGCCATCAAACTTGCCGGTTTGCTTGATAAACTGGTGAGCCATTAAGCAGGATTTCGGGGTTTTGATAGAACCACTTACATTGTTAAAGACATCCATGAGGAAGCGGAATGGGGGCTTCTTTAGCAGCTTCTCGGTGAGTGGAGGCTTCTTGATGAACTTGCCCACCACCTGTTGGGTCACCTGGATAATGGCATCCAGATCTTTGTCTGACATCTTTGTATCTTTTTATTTTGTGACAGATTTTCCAAAATTTGAATTCAGGCTTTTGTTTGTTTTGCCAAGAATCGCGTTGTCCTGGCAACCATACAGGAGAACTTCTGTAAAGTGAAACAACCTTCGACCTTTCGGATATGTAGATTTCTTGCTGGTTTTCATTTCTAGGAAGTGGCTTTTCATGATTTCAATTTGGAAGTCATCATTAATACTCTATATCCTAGAGTTTTAACTAAAGAAGTTCGACTGCCTTTAAGCCTGGAACTGCGCATGCTCTGCCACCTGGAAATTCCTGTGGTTCACCACAAGGATGTAAGGAATTATCGATATTTGAAGCCAAGGACGATAAGTAAATAGATAAATATAAATAGAAATCTCCCAAACACCACATTTTTCCAACACAATTCTCACTTTATTTGTATTTTTATAAAACATTCTCACATACAACATGACTTGGCTCGAATATGAGTGCACACACAGTTCGATATTTGAGTGTTTCCTGGGATATAGGTTCTTTTCGTGGAGGTTACAGTTTTTGCTTTTCTTTTTTTGTAGGTTTAGATTGCACAGAATGGAATTTGGGAATTAATACTTGGGGAAGGCTATGAAATAAATTAAAAATACACGTCAACAGTTGGCCAATTTCGTGTTGTTAATGTTGCTAGCGACTATATATAGATATATATACAATTAACATTAATAATTCTCATAACTAAATTTATACACAGTGCGATTAAAGCTAAAAGTCATACAAAAAAAGTAAACATAATGTGGGGCAGGAGGACAATGGGCAATATAGAAGGCTTTCTTGCAAGCAAATTGGCGGCAAAAAATGGGGAACGGAACTGCCTTGTCATCGTACTACAGGTTTACAGAGCGCAGCGCTTAGTTTTAGGCTTCCTTTTGAAGTTTTAGTTTGAGGTTTTAGCTCAGTGTTACAGCTTATGTTTAATGTTTAATAGGTATCTCTCGTATCGGTAAGGTATATCGCATATGTGTCGACAGATTATATATATATATATATAATTACATTTAGAATGCGCGCTTCTACCCCCGAATGCGCGGCAATATTAAAACGATTTATTAGATTAACTCCTCAGCGTAATTAGGCTAGATTTTTGCGGCAGCTGCTACAACTCAAAGAAGTCGTCCTGCTGCTTCTCCAGTCGCTTCAGCGAGTTCTGCACTCTGCGCGTCTGCGTCGTGTTCAGCAGATGCGCCGTATCTGAGGAATTCCCGCTGCCCGTCGAACTGTGACGCTGATACTGCGGCGGACGGTCGTTATTGTTGGTCTTGTAGGAGTTGTTCAGGGGATGACGGCGCTGCGGGAATATGTCGGCACTGGCACTGACACAGATGTCCGCATCACTCTGACTGCTGACCAGGCTGTGGAGCGGTAAAAGGTTGAAGATTTAGAGAGATTTTTAAGATAAACTTACAAACACTTACTCCTTGGAGCGTTCCACATATTTGCGCGACTCGGAGATGGTGTTGTCAATCTTGTTAAGGAAGTCGTTCATGCATTTCCTGTTCTCCTCCTCCGGCGTCATGGCAGCCACCGAGTCCAGGCTCTTGCTCTGCTTGCCACTGCATCCGCCATGTCCATGCATCATGGCGGGATCCTCGTCACCGGTCTGTCCCATAAGCAGCTCACCGGCGATGGAGTAGGGACGCTGTGGCGGCTGTTGGCTGCCATTTCCGTTGCCGGAGCGCGATCCACCGGTTGTGGGAGGGACGCCACTGGTGTTACAGCTGTTGCTGCTACCACTGCTGCTGCTGCTACTGCTGCTGGTGCTGCTGCTGCTGGTACTGTTCCCACTGCTGTTGATGAAACTGTGGCTTTGGCTCAGGTTGTTGGCATTGTTATGCGCCTCCCGTTGTCCATTGGCATCAGGAGTGCCCGGTGGCGTGGCCAGCACAGCATCGAAGGCGGCTATGGCATCGCCACCGCCAGGCACCTGGGGATAATACGGTGAGTTCTTCTCCACGGGCACCAGCAGGAACTGACGCAAGAACAGGCTGTCCGAGGCGAAGAGCCGATTGGCGCGTCTTATTTGCTCCGTCTGGAAAGGCAATACACGGAGGAGCTCATCATCAATTACGGGCAATTGTTCGCGCTGACACCTGATTGACGAATGACGGATGATTGATCGATTGGATTGGATAACCGAGTGCCCCCCAACGACGCATATATGGCCAATCGGGTCAAGTGGCAATGCAGTGCTTTTTTTGTAGACGTTTGCTTCAAGATTTGTCAAGTCAATAAACTCAAAACCCAAAATCTGGACTCTAGTTAAATATTGGCCAAGTGCTAACTAAGCAACGAAGCTCATCATGTGGACATAAATCATATGCAGTAACCTGTCAGTCGTAGACTCGCCTGCAGCATTTTCCACGGGTCCCCCAGAACAGATAAGAAACGCTGATAAACATCCAAGATTCTAGAGTCTAGATGCTAGATAGCGAGTCTGGTTGGCCCTTCCCACATCATGACTCGCTATCTTCTGTTTGCCCAAGTCACTCCGGACTGTAGAGCCAGCCGTGTGAAGGTGTGGGTTCGGTCGTAAATTCCAAGAACTTTGGGGGTGTGGGTGGTAGAGCTTTAGAGGAGTTGCTGGGGGCAACAATTGCCATTATTGAATCGATATATTCAAATCCCCGTGAAGTTGACATTTAAAATTTAAAGGGGCTTGCGTGACTGGACTTACTGCACTAGTGGAGCTTCTCCCCCCCAGAGAAAGCGTCGAGAAATCAATGAATATGGCAAAATGTAAGTTAATCTTGAAAAATATGAAAAAACCAGTGCAGAGCTTGAGAGTTGCCTAAAAAAGGTGAAGGGCTAGCGTGACAGTAATTGGCGCAGAAAAAAAAACTAGAATCAATTTCTGTCAAGGTGGATAATAATGAGCCATAAATTCCAAAATCAATAGCAGCTCAGTTGACATTCACAATTACAATTGCAATTGAAAGGCTTTCTTTCAAAGAAATTTAGAAAAATAATAGATTTTCTTGTTTTAAAGTATCTAAACTTCAAGTTTCTCCAAGAACTAAGCAATCCACTGATCTTTGAGCATAGATGTAGCTCTATCTATTCCGATGATGATTCTTCTGGTTGTCACAAAGAAGACTCACCGTGCATCCGTATTTGAGGGCAATGCCCTGCAATGTGTCCGTCTTCTCCACAATGTGCCGGATGAGTGTCTCATTGTTTCGCATGCTGTTGCAGCAGGTGCTGCCGTAGCGCTTGAGGGTCCTCGAAGAGTCCCGAATTGATTGCTTCTCGTTAAACATAAATTCCGTGTCATCCATGTCAGGTACGATCTCTTGAAACTGCAAAGGTATTTTTAAAAATAATTTTTGAATATTTGTTTATTTTGAACAAAAAACATGAATTTTAAGGGAATGAATAAAGTACTAAGTGTGTTCCTTAAATAACCAAGCTCGTCTATTAATAATTTGAATGTGAATTGAAGAATAAACTCGTTCATTGCAGAAAAGAGAAAGTGGTCAATGGGGAAAACATACTCCTTATGAAAAGTATGTGTTTTTTTTTAAACTGCAACAGATTTTTGGAGATGGTTGCCGTTATTTTTAGTGATGTCATGGCCAACACGTAACGCACACACACACACACTCAGAGTGAAACATATGTAAATACACATGTACATATGTGCGCTGCAACGGACCAGCGAGTGTGGCGTGGCTAATTTCCGCATTAGTTAACTCATTTAGCGTCCACTCACCTGGGCGCCGCTCCTTGGCGCTTTGGACAGGTAACTGCAACTGTTACAGTTACTCCGCCAGCCAAAGCTCCCCACCTTTCACTCGCACGCACACATGGCCATTCAAAACAGAGTGTGGGAGAGAGCGAGCAGGCGAGCTTGAGATATAGAGTGGGAGGGAATAACCTCCCACCGAGTTTCTGCCACCTCCCCCCGCCTGCTGCGGTTACTTCGAACTAATATACACTTGTTTAGGCCCGGATTTAAATGCAATTTCGCCGTTGCACCCTTTTTTTTAGTGACTTTGATTTTTTTTCTGTTTACATATTTACTAGAGATGCTAAAGCCTCGATGTAATAATCGGTGCTATCGATGTTTTTGGGAAAGGCGATACATATCGCTTCAAAGGAGGCTGCGGAACTGCCATCTCTGTTGAACAGCTAAGAGCGCGCAGTTTGAAAATGCAAGTTTTTGAATCTGAATGTTTTTGTTGTTATTTTAATGTATATTTCTATATATATTTTAAACAGAAATACTCATATTACAGCAATTATACTCCTTAACAGTAATCAGCGATGTTGGCACACTTTTCCTAGAATTGGGAGCTTTTTTATAAGGCAACCTCCGAACCGCTTTATATTTTGTATAGCCCCTTTTTGTGTCAAACATTGCTCATTTCCCAGTCGTGTTACTTGTGTCTCTCCGCCTGGCGGTGGATAATTTTTTCACGTGATCCGCCGGCGGCTACGTAAACGTCTTTTAATGTATTGTATATATTTAGTCGGTTTCGAACCTGTTTGAACAAAGCAGGTCGCTCGATTTGTTATTGTTTTTTGTGTCCCAACAAAGTAACAGCTGCTGCTGGTGCTGCGGCTGCAAATATTGAAATTAGCAGCGCGCCTGCCGTTGCCTGATAATTAACATGTGACTTTATTTATTAATGATAGCCACCGCACCAGGCACCGGAGCACTGAGCACTAAGCATTGAGCACTGAGCAATATTGCTGCATTATTGCATTATGGCCACCGGACAATTGTACTATTATTACTACCGCATATTTGCATTGTATGTATGGTTTTAAGAGGCAGCAGCAGCGGCTAAAACCGGGCGCGTTTAAGGTCAACAACAAAGTTGTTAATACACTCTTGCCATGTTTTGCTCTGTGGTACAAATGTACTTCTTTTGTGGTCATTTATATTTGTTTTTAGGGGGGTTTTTAATGCAGGTTTAATTTTTGTATAAAAAATAGAAATAAGTTATTGATTGAACTAACTTAAATCATTTAAAAGCAAACTTGTTGAACTTGTTAAGCCTTAAACACCTCATACAACACGTAAATAACTATTTTTTTCTTGCCTTTACTTGGCATTTCCTACAGAAAAGGGGGTTTTATTTTATTTTTATTTATTATTTATTATTTTATTTTTATATTTTACCAAGAACTGGTGACACTATTGCCGCTTTTTAACCGTCATTCTTTGTATTGGTCGCCAGTTTATTTATGTTTGGCCAATATTCCCCAGATAAGCTTAGGCAGATAAGGAAGCGGCACAAACACACTTCACGCAGTTCTTCGCATATTTTTCTAGGATTTTATCGAATGATCATAGCACGGATTGAAAAAGAAAACAGTCCAAAGGGCAGGGCAGGTGTCATTGACATGCGCAAGCGCCAGCGAGCAATTGCCACTTCACTCGTTCTAATGGTCGGGGAAAATTCTCATACGCCGTGATGTACCGGGTGAAAGCCTCACACAATTATCCATTCGCAGCGAAACACCTGATTAATGATCAGCCCACGAGCTATATAAACCCAGACATGATCGCCTGTGTGAAGCGCGTTTATTGGCGCAGAAATGAATGTTAAATGCTTTTTTTTTGGCACTTTGGCTCTAACAGAAATTGAGACATCAGACATGCTTCAGTGGCTTCTTGGCTCTGCTGTGAGTCACCTGAGTTGTGAGAAGATCATCAAGTTCGGGGTTCGTCGCTTAATTATCACCTGCGTTCAAAGAACTCCATGCGAGTGCTTGAAGGTCAAGATGTTTCAAAGACTTTAGTCCACTTTTTTCGTCCAATCGAATGGCCCATAATCAGAGCCATAAATTATCCAGCTAATGCCGTCTCGCACATACTCATAAATTTAATGATATCGTTCATCGTAATCTATTCCAATTTGTTGTTGCCTTTCGGAGCAGCAGCTCTCAAAAATTTATGGAATTGTGCAATTGTGCGCTCGGAAAAATTACAACCGAAGGTTGAATACACCGCCGCCGAGCCACTATCTTTAGTATTAATTAAAGCCACCCAAAAATGGGGAATTGCAAATTGATAAACAGCACCAAAAACAATTTGTATGTACGAATACGTGACGGAGAAGCAGCACAGCGGCACAGAAGCTAGAAGAAGCTCCATATATCTATTCAGATATTTTCATTATCTGGAGCATGTTTGATGATATAGGGGGGGAAATATTGTGATATAAAGCCAAAACAAAGAGGAACACGTGAGTTCTTGTGGGTTTTTCTTGATCACTTGATGGCTCCATAAATATTTATATGGCTCCGTGTAAAATAGAGCTTATACTTCTTCTTATAAACAAACAATCCTTGGTCTAAAGACAGTCATTATTTACCTCATATATAACACCAACTAACATCGATTCTTTACCTGTTTTAATCATAAACAAATAGTGCTTGATGGGTAAACAATCCTTGGCATAAAACTTATAGATAGTGACTCAGATTATATAAACTCTAGAAGAGCTAAAGCCACAAGTTAAGATATTTTCTCCTCCCTTATAAGATCAATCACATGTTTAAGTCACTGAAAATTTGCATTTAAGCTAAATTTAACTTATCAGGGGGACTTACTCAGGAAAGTCCCCTTGGAAATTGACTTAAGGGGACTTAAGTTGTCTACGACAAAAATATCAATATCAATTGTCGCCGCTTGTATAACCCCCGAGGCCCATAAGTCAAGTGTCCAGAGTCTTAAGTGGTCTTGTTTTGATTTAAGTTTATTTATATTTCGCGATAAACAAAATGGATGACTGGTAAATGCCTTAAAATATTGTCTTTGTCTGATTCTAATATATATTATATATATTCTGGAACTCTTAAATGCTTCTGGTTTCTGAGGTCTACGTGCAAACTGCACGTGGCTGTACTTTCATAAATTTATCAACGTGACATTTTATGATATTCAAGGTATTTAAGGGACAAAGTAAATTACAAAAAAATAATAAAAGTACAAGTTATTTGTGCAAAAGGCGTTAGAGCTTACCCTGTAATTAACTTAGATGGGGGAATATTAACTAAGGGCCTAAAACGGAAGGGAAGAACTCAAAAGTTATATATTTATAGTTAAAAAATAACTACTTTAATTTTTACAGAAGATTAACTTAAGTTTTGTAGTTATAATAAACCCACAAAGTTGTGAAAATTTTATAACATAGATTTAGAATGAGGAAATAAGGTAAAACTGTCTTTGAAATTCGTGTTTTTACAGGAAATTTTGTAAAAAATTCTGTTCTTCAGAGGAAAATAATATAAAATAAGTTAGTTCATATTTTAAGACATTTTTAGAGGTCTAGAAAAATTTTACAAAATTAGTAAACTAAACAGATAAAACTAAAAGAAGGAAATAGTTTATCTTTTGACTTGTCTGGGGCCTTGAAAAAAACTTGATTAGTTTTTGGTAATTTTTGGGTATTAGTAGACTTTTTCACACATTTTAACACAGTTTATGTAACGATTAAATATTATGTGTCACGAGACTGTGGCAATATTCCTAAGATCATCTACCCGGGCTATTTTTCACAAGTTTATTTCTGCGGTTTTGTGGTTGCCACTTCATTTGACTTCTTTGGGACTGAGTGCAAAACTCAGAAAAAATATCTCACAATAATATTACAAAGTCAAAAAAATACTTTGACAAGGTTTTTTTTTTTGAGGACAAGTGGAAACAAACGGAACCCTTCAGCTTTGCAGCAAAGTACAAGTATTATCAATCTCTATAAAATGCTGTTTTATTTCTTAATGACGCTGCACTTGAGCGTGTGATTGATTGTTCGGCTTGGCTTCATAATACATCACAAACGCTCTCTCTGTCATTAAAAAACAACTGAGAAGCCATCAGATGACTATCAATATGATTTATTCACCTATTAATTATACACTATGGCTCCCCGTTCTCAATGTTCTTGTTTCTGTTCATATATCTTTTGTTTTATTTCTCTCTTTCTTTAATCTCTTTTGTTTTTTTGATGACAAACGATTTCGTATGATAAGATTGCCTTTTGCCTTGCCGCCTTTGTTAATGATCAATTTATGATCAATCCCATATAGTATATGGTATATATTATATTATATAGTGAGTCAAACAATACACATACAAGGGCATTTTACAGAGCTTTTCGAGGGAATTTGACGTCTTTTTTTTGGGCCACAAAATCGTTCGATCAGCACGTTCCAAAAGCCTGATAAGAAACCAATGGGTAAAAGTCAAGGCTAATGTATGGCACTCCAAGAAATGAGATTTTATTAATTTCTGTATCTATTTTAAGTAGAATTTTTACATAAATTTTACACCAGAAATTTATATTATAGAAAACTTTAGAAAAAAAACAATGCACATTTTTTTATAAATTTTTTGTTTGATTTCTTAAATACATTAACCACGATTTTTTGATATTTTGATATTTTTCTATATTTTATATATAATATTTTTTAAATAAATTAAATTATTTAAAAATAATTATAAAAACAAAACCAAATTTCTCCTTATTTCATCTCAATATTTCTTTCTGTGCACAAAATCCATAGCAAAAACCTCTTTGAATGAAAAATCTATAAAATATCCGCCTTCTTCTTTTCAGAAACAAAGTGCCCGGACTTATCATTGTCATTTTGTGAATTGTTTTCTCCGTTTTTATGCTGATTATTAAGTATTTCTTATGCCGTCACAATCACAATCGAGACAATCACGCATATCAATCGTAGAATTTCTGTAGATTGACTTTTCGACGCTCATTCAAAGCAATTCGAACCGGTTGCAGCCGCTTCACGATACACAAAAAAACCTAAACTTAAATATAGAAAAGCTGGTAATCAGAAATAAACCCAAGGAAAAAATAGAATACCCAAAAAAACAAAAATAAAAATAAATACAACACAAAAAACAGTATTTAAAGTCACACTGTGCAGCAGGAAGCCGAGAGAATTTCGAGCGATAATTATTATCTTCATCTCGGAGATTGACTCACTGGCATCCCCAATGAACTTTTAATGGGGTTTTGAATCTGGGGGTTGGGTTTTTTTGAGTCTAGAAATGTTTTCTATATGGCGCCAAGAAAAAAAGGTGATTTTTCCTAAACACATAACCAAGTCAGTGATAGTCAGAATATCTTTTCCGACTCTACTTAAAACATTTTCGTGACTTATTTATTTGCATATTAAGCAAATAGTCTCGGATATTGTTGTCATTTTCAATGTCTATATCTCACATCAAGGGCGACCTTTAGGGGCTCCTTTTTAAGGGTGAATTTCTAAATATACCTTCAAAAAGCTGCTTTTGTAGGATGATTTTGGGTAAACTTGATTATAAGTAAACCTCTTAATAATATTTAATTTAAACAATAAAAGTCTTGCTTCCCTTATGAAAAACTATATATTACAATAGCTAAACGAACAGTTAAACACAGGGCGCGTGACCCAAATTGAGGTGGAACTTAATTATACTAAAGTTATCGCCAAAATAACCAAATAACCATGAGTAATAGACGATGGCGTAGACCCAACCTCGTTTCGTTAGCACGCCCGCATGCAAACATTTAACCAATTTACCATGTTAACATTTTTCCATTTACCAAATCGGGCAACATAGCGGATCGCTGCAGGTGTGTGTGGAACAGTTTTTTGTATTTAACTGATTAACGAAGGCCAACGCCACCCACTGCTCCGTTAAGGTGTTCACAATCAGTCGCCCCGTTACAAGTGTGTTATTTAAATGAATATAAAGTGTGTACCCAAAGGTAACTGAAGGACAAAACTTGGCTAATGCTTGAATTCAAGATGGCCATTGGCCACACAACAAAACCGGATGCATCGAGCATTGAACCCGCCGCCGCCGCCGCTGGAGGAGGAGGATCTTCAAGGCTAAGGATATATTTTTAGAATCGAAAATGGAATGCAGAGCGGAGGCAAGTATTAACTTGATACTTTTTTTGTGTGCAATATCATGTGCATTGGCCCAATTAGCAGCTGCAGTCCAGCGTATAAAATGCATTTTGTGATCGACTCCGACTCAGCACAAAAAAAAATATATAGCAAAATTAACTATATTTTCATAAAATGTATTATTTATTTATTATTATTATTCTATTATATTATCTCTACAGATTTCGGACAACCCCTTGAGACTTTTTTATACCCAAACATTTTTCTATAAAAAAAAATTATAGTAGCAATTTTTATGTTGTAAAAACTGCATTCTTAGCCAGACTTTCTGGCAGTGCCATTGGCAGTGCTGCAGCACTGCTATGTGTTTTTTTTCCAATTTAGCAATTTGCAATCCAACCAGAGAGCCGCATAAGTTAGTGGCCGCTGCTGGTGCTGCTGCTGCCTTTTGCTGCTTTTGGCCAGATGTGCTCGTTGCTGGCTGGCGGCTTACTCATCGCGCTGGTTCGCTGGCCACGATCTTAGCACACTTTGGTGGCATTCGCACTCGGACTCGGCGGATTAATCGCAATGGCAAAATATTCGCAACGAAAAATAAACAACTCAAAGCACTCACAGGGAGCTCAGCTGAGAGAAAAAGAGGTAAGCGCTCATTCAGAGTTTCGGAGTGGTTTTCTTGGGTAATGCGAGACCATTTCGACATGATCGTGTTTCACAGAATAGTTTATTTTATTTTGTTTGTCCGCCTGTTGCCGAGTGCCTTTCCTCTCCGCCAGGTCTTTCTTAAATGCGGTTAAGCACCCAGCCAGCCGGCTCCTCCACTCCAAGTCGTGTTCTGTGTCCCACCGATCGCGATGTTTGTCGTGGGGTATTTTAACAGACGGGGTTAAGGTAGAAAGATCAATGTATTTTTAAGCAATTTCATGAATTTGTAATAAAATATCTTTTTTAGCAAACTCTTCAATAACTTCATCACAAAATATTTATTGGTGAATTTATTAGGAAATATTTATTGATGAATTCATTGTTATATGCTTAGTGGCGAATTCATGTGTAAATTTATATTGATTATATCCGTAAATGTATATTTATTGGAGTATATAAATTATATTTTTTGGAAAATGAAAAAGTATATAGTTAATTTTATAATTTATTTCATTTTCAAAAGGGTAATAGTACCCTTTCTTCACTCCTTTTTCATTGAATTGATCCAAGATATCTTATAACTGCGACCCCGCCTGTATATTGCATTTGGTTAGACTTTGGCCAAAAGCCACAAACTCGCAGGGAGCGGAGCCAAGTCAAGAGCTAACGACCGCTTATTGCCGTGACTCCACAGCCTTTCCCATTCCCATTCGCATTCGAATTCTTCGCAGCCAAGCCAAGAAACCCCGCAAATCCACAGAAAAGGTGCAAAAAAAAACAACAGAAATATTAATGATCGGCAAAGAGCCAAGCCAGAAGTTGAGTTCACTTCTGCAGGAAAGCCACAAAGTATTGGCGTCATCTTAACCGATTTGCCACAGGCCAACACACACTCTCTTGGATTGGCAAAAAGCCGTTAAGTCGGGCTTATAGAGAGATCTATGAGAGGTATCTACATATTTTTGTATGAAATTATTATAAAAGAATTACATATTTATAATTATAAAAGAGAGGTAAAAGAAATCTTGAGATTAAATAGAACTTTAGGTGGTAAAAATTATAATAGTTTATGGAGAAAATAAACTTGTATATAAAGACGAATATTTATAGTCTCATTTATGTGAAAATGTTAATAAAAATAATAATAAAATATGTTAAAAATCACATATATTTTTTCTGCTGCTTTGAAAATGATTTTATTTTAACCTGCCTTTACCTTTTTACGATAATAGTAAACTGTATAGTAAAAGTAAATCTTAAAAGTCAGCCAGCTAAATCCAGGTAAACACACTCACTTTTCAAAGCCGTTAAAAGTATAAATAAATACAGTTTATTTGTTTTAATTAATGCCAGTAAATTAGCTGTTCTGCTCAATAGAACTTTTGTTTATGTACTTTTTTTTCACCCCATTCATTTGTAGCTTTTGTTCGGATTAATTTGTAAGTAGTTTTGTCGCCTTCCAGTTGTAATTTTTTCTACAACCTAATTGTCTGTTTCCTGATCTTGGCTCGGCAATAATAATTATGACTGACACCAATCCCTAACCTTGCTAGCCTTGTTTCTTTTTTATTGTTATTTTTAATGCTATTAAATGCTTACCTGCGAGTGCAGTTTCCAATCTTTGTAGGCCTTCACAATGTAATCCATTTCCGTGAGTTTGTCTGCTGGTTTATTTTACTGGATGGCCTGCATCGAAGAACATAAGAAATCATTTGTTCATAATCAGCTGAATATATTCATTTATTTCCACAATTATTAAATAATCAAGCTTCGTTTGCTTGGGGGTTTTTCCCTCAAATTTCTTGGTATCTGCCTCTTTTTCGGTGGCTGCAATCACAAATTGTTGTGCAATTTCCGAGCAATTATTTAACAGACTTTACTTTAATTTGGGCTCTAGTCAAGGCTGGCATCGGATCTCTTGTTTTTCCCCCTTTCGTTTCTTCTTTTTTTCTGCCTTTTTTGTGTCTTTTTGCACTTGTGCAAATCTCCAGAGCTGCCTCGTGGGCGTGTGTATGTCACAGCGAGTGTGTGTGCCCAGTGGGAGGTGTGTTTGTGTGTGAGTAGATACAGTCGAACTTTTATAGATTGAACTAGTTTTTGGTGTTTTTAAATTATAATAATATCATTGACTACAGTGAACGCTTTAGTAAGTTCTTTTTATTAAGAATTCATTGGTGAATTTATTAGAAATTTTTAAAGACTTCTAAATTGGTAAAAATAAATCAAGAAATGAATTTAAGCTGATGGAGTTAATTGTTGTTGGTGTATTTATTTTGTGGTGAACTCACTAGTGAAGTTCATATTTATTGGTGAGTTTATCTTTCAATCATTTTTACAACAAATTTATTGGTGAACCCATCTGTTGGTGAAACAATTAAGACACCTTAAATAACATAAATACACCCCAAACTATATCCCAGTTATAGAAGTTCGACTGTTCCACTGTGTGTGAATTCGTTTTCCGTCTGGTGACAATCATGGAGATGTGTTGGTGTACCGCGTTTCGTGATCTTTTGCCAGTTGACTTTTTCTGTGTTTTTTTCGCCTTCTTTTTTTATCTACACAAAAAAGTTCATTTATTTTAAAGATTTTTTCTTGTTATAATTATTACTGCCGCCCTGCTGTGTTCGTTCGTGTTTAGTTTAAGTTATTATTTTTTTGTTGTTATTGTTTTAAGCTGTTGTTATTATTGTTTTGACTGTGGGACAACGACAGCTTGTTGTTTTTTTCCACAATGCAAATACACAATCGAGAGGCTTTATTCCAGAACAGATGCTTGCCTGGCAACACACAGCACAACACACAGTAACCATTTTTCGTCAGTGTTTTCGTTTTCTAATGTATATATTTCACTTAATAGCAACTCTTTTTATCATTTTATTTTAAACTATTTCTCTTCTTTGAATTTGGCTTTGCTTTTTCGGCACTCACACTCGCTCACAAGCAGACGACAGCGGCGACAACGCGAGAGAGCAGCTCGGCTTTTCGCAGCTAAACGCAGGCACTAAACTATAGCCAGTAACTAGCGACGGACGGCGGATCGGCGGGCGAACCAACTCCAAGCAGCACTCGAAAACAAATGAAATGACTGTGACTGCTGGACACAACCACCGTCGACGTGCGATCGTCAGTAAAAGCTCCGAGGCGAAAAAAGCTCTTTGCTCTCTTGGCTGGAATTAAAGAATGGAAAAAATAAGCAAACCGGTGGAAATGCACACACAACAAATAAGAAAATGGGCGGGTAAATATAAATAAATAAATATGGTCTTATGTTGTTTAAACAAAACTCATTATTATTCACTTCCCGACGCTTTCATTGCTCTGGTGATCTGGCATTTGTACAAGTACAACAAGAGCAACAAGCATGTTGCCAGTACCCGCACTCAAATCCACTGCTGATTGTGCCTAATTCGAGTGATAACAGTGATAGCAAACACTAGTCCAATGAGCCAGAGGAATAGGAGAACCTTACACAGATACAGTGGGCACTGGGAGGTGAGGGAATACATGATTAACTAGGCATTGGTGTACATTGGTGTATTGAGTGGTGAATATTATGTTTCATCAATATATTTATTTCCTTTTTCTTAATAAATCAAGTTCGAATCGAAAAATTGTACTATTTATTATATTGGTGTTCTCCTTGATATGCTTGAAATTAAGTTGCTTAACTTATACTAAATTATATATTAATTGGTCAACATTCGATGTTTAATTTGTTGGTGTATTTAGGGCTAGATTTTCTTTCGTCGTTGGTGAAGAATTTGTTGTTTGTTATATGTGAATTTACTGGGAAATTTAGGGTTACATTTTTAGATACATTTTTTAGGTTGACATGGCGTATACTTAATATGGGCTTCGGTACAAGCAACTTTATTACGTATACGTATTTAAGAATTATATATTTCTCGCTTCGAAGTGTGCTTTTTTTATTCCCTTTACATCAATACTATTAATATTATAAATATTAATTAATTATTTAAATTTGAAGCTGCGATTACTGTAGTCAACAATAATATGATGTTCACCTGCAAAAAAAATTGTGATAATCACTTGGGCAGCTCCTCTCTCGCTCGCTGGCTGCGCCACTCACCTGTATTATTAAATGATAACTGAATGACGGTGACAGGTGCACATCAAGCTCCTCTGGTTTTTTTTTTGTGCTTTTATTAGTTTTTTTTTTTTTGTTTTTGTTCTGGGGTCAGTTCGTCATAAGCGTAATTAGCATGCGTGGAATCCCTTTTTCACCAGCGATGATGAGCAGGGAATTTTTCCAGCCAACACGGACGTCATTGTTTTTACCTTGCAGATTGCGGCAAAGTTGGCAAAAACTATTTATAGAAATCCGGCGTCGCCCGCATGTTGTCAAAACAAAAGTTTCATTATGGTTAGGCGGCTGATTTGTGTTGATTTTTGCCTTTTTTTTTTGTGGCCAAGATAAGCCCGGAACCCATTGTCAGAGCTACAAGGTAATCCATGTTAGATATACTGTTGTTATCGATCCTGTACTCTTTTTCTTATCATCGCTTGGACTTGGGCAAAGTTAGATGGAGCGACTAACGGTGACATGTCGAATGCGTCAGCTGCTGGCTGGCCAAAAAAGCCCTGTTGTCAAGGGTAGATAGAGTTACGAGCAAGGAGTTTGTTTTACCAAGCAGGCAATTCATTTAATTATATTTTAAAAACAATTTTGGTTGCATACAACTTGTTTTAAAGCTAGTTTATTATATATAACTTGTAGATTTTATACGAAAATTAACAAGAAGGGCTTATGCAATTCGAAATAAGACTTTAAGCAAAAAATCTCAGTATCTTCTTCTAAAAAATTAGTTAAATAAAAATTAATAAATTTAAATAATAGTTGACGACTTTTTAAATGAAGTTTGTGCTAAAAAAATATACAATAAACTTAGGTTTTGAGATACTTACAAAAGAGAGAGTTTATTATATTTATTTTGTAAATACCTTTGAAGTAAAACTACATATATGTAATTTTGCTAAGAAACAAGCCGATTTATTAAAAAAAAGTTTTAAAAATAATCGTAGAATATTTTGTATTCTATAAATAAAATGAATAAATGTTTTATAAAAAAAAACTCATTTTCATGCAAATTATAAAAATATGATTATTTTTAAATATTTCTTTGTATAACTTCCATAAAATATTACAAGACAAACTGTACAAAAACTTCTCTTAAAAATTAATATCAATCAAAGTTTTAGAACTTAATTATGCCTTAAAACGTCCTAAGTATTTTATTATGGCCTCAATTTAGGCCAAAATATTTAGCATTTCTTTTTTTTTTTGTGGTCGTCAAAAAGAAATCCCCTGAATGCAATAAAATCCGATCTTTCCTGAATCCAGGTTACCCATCCGATCGTTGTCATCGCCCCCACAGAGTGAATCAATTTTCCTGCGAATAAAAGTGAAACGCCGGCCACAAAGTGACGCTGATAAAAAAGCCCTAACCCGTAACCTGGCAACAGGCAACAATATTTATTTTGTGAATCAAAAATGTGCTAATTGCGACGACACGTCCAAATCGTTGACCAAAAATTTATGTTGTTTACTTCGCGCCTGGCAAAAAAGATGTTTTTCGGTTAATAGTTTGGGCAAATTGGGCAAAATTCGAAATTGAAGAGGACTCGCTGGCAGCTGCTGACAAGTTGTTTATTTGCAGATTATGGCTTAATTATGAAATCGCAACTAATCCGAACAACACATAATATAAGCGATAATGAGGTGATTGATGTTTGCCATTGGTTTCAGTAATTAGATTTGGGAATAATCCAGGGCTGGTTTTGAAACTGGCAAATTCTACTCAATGAAAGGCGTCACTAATCGTTCAGTAAGTCAAGGTCTCGCCTTATCTTTGATCTAAACAATTTAATTACCACAAATCAAACCAATTATCGCTTAAACTTGTTTGAAATGTCCGTTTTACAAGACATTTAAATTCAAATTGTTCTATAGCAGTCAGCTTTTGGTCGCTCGGACCGAAAAGTCTGGCACTTTTGGTCTGGCAACGCTGGTCGTTCGTTCACGGGCGTTGCCAGACTTTTCGGTCCCAGCTACCATAAGTGCCAGATCGCTGGAACAGAAAATTCTGTTAAATTCAGAGTGACCAAGTCCAAAATAAAAAAAAATATCTCGATTTCGATAATTGGGCAAAAAAATTTATTTTCAGGAAAAATGGATTATATTACTACAGTCATACTATTCTCTTTTCTCTCAACGGCCGTTCGCTCGTCAAAAGTGTCGAAAAATGTGGAAATAACTGCCAAATTCTGGTGAAAAGTGTCGATTCGTGGTGTTTATTGTGTTTGCAGATGGAAAAGCATTAAATTTTCCACGGAAAAGTGCGAAAATCGTGGCTGCAAACCTGATTTCGAGTGAAGAAGAAGAGCGCATTTTTTCGTCGTCGTAAAACGCATACATACAGACACTCGCACACATACGTGTGTGTGCCGAAATATATATGTGTGTGTGTATGAAACGCGCGGGCGCGAGAGAGTGAGAGAGAGCGAGCGGTAGTTGTGTGCGTGTTTTTGTGCGTTTGTTTTGTGTCGAGAGCGAGAGAGCGGCGAATGTGAAGCCAAAGCAGAAAACCAAGAAATAAGTGAACGAAAATAAAAACGAAAATCGCAATCTCCACCCCTGTAGTGAGTGTGTTTATGTAGTTTATTGTGTGTTTTGCGTTCATTTCGCGTGGAAAATGCCCGGAAAATGCGACATCCCGCACGCGGACTATTAACGGTGAAGAACAACCCCCGGCAGCGCATCTGAGCCCGGAATCCGCTGGGAATCTGGAATCCTGGATATTTCGCCACACAAAAGGTAATTAGAAGAGATCGCCGCTGCGATTAAGGCGTCGCCGTCGCCGGCTGACGGATGGATGACTCACACACCAATGCACTTTGTGTATCTGTGTGTGCCTCTGTGCATGCCAGATATTGATTTGAAATGCAAAAAATGACAGGAGATACTTTACATTGCATTACACACACACATACTTCTCTCATGTCACCTCATTTTCATACACACCAACTCATATCTCCATAGTTTTAGTTACCTTTGACGACTAACCTTAGTGAGTAGTTTTTAGAGATTGTTGTTTTCTAGCCGCGGAACAAACGGAACGTTGTTAATTATTATTCACTTGATAATGCAAATTAGGCGGCACAACAAATACTGTTAGTTCTGTGGGACCGGGCTACAGTGGAGCCCAGATAAAAGTTGCAGATTAACAATTAACAATATTTAATGTAGTAATTTAATTTTTTGTATTTTTATTTAAATTTTAGATTTAAAAATTCGTCATTAATTTCCCAATCTCTCTGAAGAGATCTAATAACTCTAGCCTTAAAGTATGCTTTGAACCAGGAAAAGCATTATGATAGTTCCCCTATAGAAAATTTACCTAAAAACAGAAATTTATGTTTGGGAACATTATTAAAGTTCAACTTGTTCAAGTTGCTCTGTAGTCTGAGGCCAACTACGACGTTTTCCATTACTTACCACCTTTTGCCACCCATAAACCAAACGGTAAACGACAGTCGCTGCCACTCCCACACACAAACAAACACAGGCACTCAGCACTCAGACACTGACAAAACAATAATAATAATAAGGCAGGCAGCATCGATAAATAAAGTTAATGTGTGAGACCAGTTAATTGCTTTTGTTGTCGCCTCAATTCTAAATCAAATTCAGCCGCTCTCTCGCTCTCTGTCTCTCGCTCTGGCGCTCACATGGCCAAGTGTTTGTATAACTAAAAACTGTTGTTGTTGGCTGCTAGCTGGCTTTTAATAAATTATACAATAAAATGAGAAGCGATCAGAGCTGAAAATCGATTGCCCCGGCTGTTGCTGATGAATAATTACAAAATAAAATATATTTATACAATAGGCTGTGTATTTGTTGACGCCATTTTTGCCATCAAAAGGCAAATTCCAAATCTCATGTAAATGTGTGTGGATGTGTCTGTGTGTGTGGGAAACTACGCGCCAAATAGCATTGAGTTTCGAGGCGCAAATAAAATGAGTAATTGCGCATATTAAAATTTGCCTTTCGAAAAACTCGGCCCATTTGACACACAGCCACTGAGCCGTGAGCTAATGCGGCGTTTATTCGCTTATTCGGACGCTCGACGCCGAGATCTTGAATGGGTTTTCGAAAATAAACAATTGAGCGAATGCACTTTTACACTTCACTGATTTTCGTTGAACGCACCTCGCTTAATTGCGATCCAACAAACGAACTGCCATAACTATAAATACCAGCCATAAATTACAAATTATAATTGGTATTTGTATTAGATATAACCAATTATTCAAAGTGTTCTTTCTGAGGATTATAAATATTTTACATGCGCCCATGGGAGTGACTAAATTGATTTATTTCCAAGCACGGCTAGTAAGACACAGAGATCTGAGGATTTTAAACACAATACTTATATGCCCACAAGTATGCAATAAATAGTGGACTTTTCATTTGTTTAGGAATATATGAAATCAAAAGGTATAGATAAAATCAATTGAGGTTTATTATCTGAATTCATGCCCTCGAACAATTAGCTAAAGAACAGCTATCTTTAGATCTCCCGCCCGATAGGAAGAATACCGCTTAGCCAGCAATCCCTGTACTACGTGCGCGATTATTATTTGTTTCAGTGGCCAGCACAAAAATAATAGTTTGCATTGTTGTTCCGCTCGCATTGTTGTTACTGTTTCTGAAGTATTTACATTGTTTGCGGCTATTTGTTAGCGTTTACACCTTTATTTGGAGTGTGTGTGCGGAGAAGAGGCTGCAGCTGCCGTTAACTGTGTTAACTGGGTTATTTAGTCTTTACTTACCTTTCGTTACCTTACAAACCACCACCATCACCACTACCAAGGTGGGACAGATGTCCACACACACACAAACACACTCTCGAGTATTTAGTTTGTGTTTCGTGGCAAATTGGACATCGAATTGCTGCCGTTGCTCTCGGCTTTCAATGCTCATTCATAAGAGAGAATATTATTGGCGCGCACATTTTTCATGTTTCACCTTTGGCTGCGTGTTTTGATTTACACACAGCACGCACACCAGCAAAGGTACTCCCCCGCGTGCGCTCTCTGTGTGCCTCTCTAATTTGTTGATTCACCTTTTCAGCTGCTTTCTCTGAGAGAGAGAGTATGGATGGGAGAGACAGCCTCACTGCTCTCTTTGTTTTTGTTGCCCGCACACACACGTATTTATTCAGGCATTTTTGCATAATTTCATAAAAAATTTACATATTTTATGTCGGGCCGAGGCCGAGTTCGATTTTCCCTAACTTGTCAATCTTGTTTGTAGGTATGCAGATAGTTGTTGTCTTTTGCCGCCGCTTGGCATCTGCCTCTGTGTGTGTGTGAGTGGGTGCTGCTGCTGCGGGCTTGTTGCTGTTGTGATTGTCGTGCTCGTGTTTAGGGCTCTTAATCGTTCGGCAAACCGATTCGTTACCTGGCTCTCGCTCTCTTCTCCACTTCGGTTTCCTCCCCACCCCCCCTACCACCCACCGCAACCGTCTCGCTCTCGTGTGCTTGACTTTAATCTTCTCAATTACTCGCAATTTGCAAGTTTTGTGCTCGCGCCTCCTTAGGCGGGTTATTGGCATGCAGCGTGAAAGAGACGGCAACACGGAGAGAGGGAGAGAGAGGGTTGTGTACACAACAAGAAAAGTATAATTAGATGTCAATTTCAATCAATTAACCAATTTATTCGCAAGTCTTCATATCACTTAGCAGCCGCAACGTGTAATTGTGCGATTAAAAAGTCATGTATATCGATAACCTGTCATCCACAGAGATTGAGAAGGAAAAATAGAGTTTATTTTGGTAATCGATCCATTTTATAAGCAAAATATCTAAAATTAGTTTTTAATAATTTATTAATAAACGCTTCATGGTTGAAGTAAAAGACTAACTAATCAAGTCAACAATTTTTAAAGACAACCACTTACAGAATAATCAGGGAATTAATAAAATGTGAAAAGAGTTATAGGGATTTAATTTAGCTTTTAATAATGAAATAAAGCATAGCTAATCTGAACAAACGAAATCAAAACAAAAACTACACATCGTCAGGGACAAATACATCATGGACATTAGAAATATTAAATAGATTTTATGAATACTTTGACAGATTTTGAAATAAATGTACCTTTAAAGTTAGTTTATAACAAATTTTGGAAAATGTTTTATTTCGCACAGTGCCCGTATTCTATTTCAGTTTTTGTGCCCCATTCTTGTTATTTTGTCGTTCTTGTACATTTTGCGCTTGTTTTGATTTCTTAATCTTTTTACCATAATTGATGGCAATTAAAGTCAAAGGTGTGTGAGTGCCCGCGTCTGGTTGTCTCCCTCTTATTCCCCGCCACTGGCCACTCGTTTATCGTCGCGTTTGCTCGGCTGTCGATTTCGATTCAATTCCGAGACGATGACGATGACGACGATGACGCTGCACTCGAATTTCGAATTGGCCAGGCCAGTTTACTTCGCTTCGTTATTCGTCGCTATTCGTTAAGAGATTGTTCGTTCGGTTTTGGCCCCTTTGTCACCCCCGCAGCTTCCTTTCTACCTCCTTATTCTCCTCCCTTTGTTGCCACCCTCTTCACGCATTCATCGGTGTCTCTGGTTTTGTTGTTGCACTCAAATTACAGTGAAGCCGCCAATTAAATGCCGACGATTTAATTTCAGGATAAAAATCGAATCTCGGTAATTTGAGGACGGACACAATGGAATTCGCCAGGCTTCCATTTACAACCATATTGTGCATTATAAAAGGTTTTTCCCTTGGGATAAAAAATCAAATTTTCATGTTTTTAACAGAAATCTTAATGGTTTATTTTAAAAACCCCAGAGACTTAAATAAAAGCCTGTAACTCGATCACAATGACTCAGATGGACAGATATAAATATTTACCTCGTTAATTAGCAGATTCATTTAAATTTGACAACTTGGGTTAATCAAATGCTTTTAGATCGTCTATCCATCAATTTCTAGTCAATTATCGTACCTTCTTTTGTTAGGTGAATCAATTATACAATTATTACAAATTTTGTGGAAACTTTCAATCTAATTTACGACCTAATAAGATTTAACAAATGTACAAAAATGTACTCTCACTGGCGTGCACTGACAAACTCTAAATAAAAATATTAATTTTCTTAAAATTAAACGTAATTTAAATTAAGGTGTCATTCATGTTACTAATTGACTGGCACCCACTGTGCAGGCTGATTTTCCATTTGAATTTGCTCATTTCGTTGCCGTCTATATCATCGCGCTTTTTGTCATCGTTCTGTGGGATTTTATTGATTCGTTTAAATATTTATTCATGCCAAGTTCTCCTTGGGCCTTTGATGTTGTGGTTGTTGCTCTTATTGTTGTTGCCGTTCGGTTGGTGGCACATAATTAAAGCGATTTAGTTAATTGATGTCAACACACAGCGTAGTTAGCATTCATCGGCTGTCTGCGCATTTTCCCCAGCACGTTTGTGTGCTTCTCAGAGACACAATTTGTGTGCAATTTGTAGCCGAGTGTTTTTGTGATTGTTTCTTCGACACACATACACACATCCCAACCCCCCTGCCCCTGCGCGCTGCTTGGGTATTAAATTGTTGACAATTGTTTTGAGCTTGAGAGAATTAACCTTTAGTTGCTGGTTATGTCATGATATTTGCCTAGTGTTTCGTATTCGTTCGCCATTAAATAGCCACAAATATATTGCATCGCCTTTGTGTAGTTTAATTGCTTTTTGTCTTACGATTATATCACCCATCCAGCCGGTGCGTTTTAGAATTGCAATAATCGAATCTTGATTGATTTCCACAAATAACTTTAATAGTGAAAATCTATAATTACGGCTCGGGTAATTCGACTCGACTCACAGTAGTCATCAATCACTAGGTGTAATGGAATTGGCTTGAATGGAATCTGTCAATAACAACCAAGTTATCACATAACTAAAGTTATTAATATACCTTAATACGACTGGATAATTGAATTCTGTTGGGTGCCCAATGAACCAAGCTAGTTTACGAGCTTAAGCGGCTTTGAATGATTGTAATTTGAATTAACGATATGTAAATTAATATAGACTACAATTTTCTTTATTAATATTATGTCACCTTATTAATTTTAATTGAATTTAGCGCCTAGTGATTTATCAACTTATGAAATACTGAAGTATTTTTATTCTAAAAGTTATAACATTTTAAGAAATCCTCAGAGAAACGCTTATTATTTGAACCAGCCTATAAGATAATATATAATTCACGACGTCCCAAACCACAAATCACTTGCATCATTGCCCGGATTAAGATCTCTATAAAGTGTTTTTAAACACTCTCCATTCCACCCAACGCTGACCATTGATTTCAAATGCAAATTATCCATATGCATATATTCAGTTATTAAGTATTCAATTCACGGCAACTCCACAGCAATTAGTGTAATCGCCGTGCAAATACGGAATCGGAGGAGGAGTGTTGTCCAATTAAGCCCGGTTTAGTCCCAGTTCCCGTCGTCGTCCCAAGTCGTAGTCTCGTAGTTGCAGTTCCCAGTTCCAAGCTTACATCATGCCATCTCGGCCGGGCCATAAAGATACAACTCAATGGTAGAAAACAAAACCAAAGCAAAATGCGATATAAAAAATAAAAACGAGAAAAATCGACAAATAAAATCACAAATCGCAAACAGGCAAGAGACAGTAGTGGCAGGAAGACATGAGTTCAGGGCACAGTGGTTGGCAAAAGGTATGGGCTTAGGCGATTTATAAGGATTTAATTGGGATAAAATCATAAATTGAAAAGAAGTATTAACATGGTTTAGAGATCGTTCATATTATTGCGATTCGACCAAATAGACCAAAGCAAACATCATTATTCGCCAAAGATACTACATCTTATAGATGGATACAAATACAGATTCATAATCCATATTTTATGAAGTATTTATTATTTTTCGCAAGTCCTTAATGCCCACTGTGCTTTAGTGCCTGTGTGTGTGTGCGGCGTTACACGAGTGCAGCTTAAATTGACTTGCTTGGCTTGGGAGCCGTGTGTGTGCTGTACAGTTGACAAGATTGACTAACTAACGAGGCAGGTAACCCAGCCAGGTAAACTAACTGACTGCCAAACACCTTTGAGTGGAAACCGGAGGCGAAACGGAAAACAATTACGCCGCACTGAGTCATGCATTTGGGAAATGTGGGAAAAAGAAAAAGTTCACGGGAAAGGGAAGTGGCTGTGGGTGTGGGTGTGGCGAAGGTGAAGGGTTTGGGTCTCATACACCCGTTTGTCCACCCTAGACATATACGCCGCCGCGCCACGCCCGCGCCGCCGCCGATTTTTGCCTTATTTGACGCCCCGCCGCCACATTATGAAAATAACGGCGCGCCGCGGCGCGCCGCTGGTGCGGCATCGGCGCAGCTTCAGCGCGGCCTTCAGTGTCATTGTTCTTTATAAAACTTTAAAAAAAATAAATAACTCATTAAAATGGCCTTTTTGCCTTATTTGACGCGCCGCCGCCGCCGGTTCTTTCTGACTACTACGCCGCCGCCGCCGAGTCATTTTGACCTCTACGCCGCCGCCGATGCCTTTAACCATCGGCGTAAACCTCTAGTCCACCCCAAAAAAAAAACTCAAAAGTATTTTCACCTCATTTCGAGTGTTTAAGCTCGCACACAAGCACACCGGAATAAAATAAGGAGACCTAATTATATGGAGTCAATATTTAATGTAGCTAAAAATGTTACTTGGTTTAATTTTTAAAAATTTAGAACTAAATATTTTAAAAGGTTTGCTTTACAAGTATTTTAGTACTTTTCAAGAATGTTTTAAATCAAAGATATAGGATTGAGATAAGATATCTGATAGATGCGTAGTATTATTAATATAATACGTTTAAATTAGTTTATTTTAACGAGATTTATAATCACAGACATTACTTTAACAAAATTTAAGAGTATCCTTTTGGAAAAACGCTTTGTTGTATTCTTATGATTAAATTGTTGATTGAATTAAGCTGCAGGGAGAACCCCCTATCTGATTAGTTTTAAGATTTTTTCCCTGTGCACCACTCACACTCACTCATACACACTCATCACACCCACAAACACGCACACGCATAATCATCGCACATCGTCACCAACACACACTCTCAAACACTCGAAAAAGTCAACTTTCAACTTGTTTGCCCAACTGCGACGAAGCGAACTAATAAATTTCTACTTTTTGTTTTTTCTTTCTCCCCCCTCCCACTCCTTACAATCTCACCCAAACACCACCCCCTAATGATTTTTTTCGCAGATTTTTCAAGACGCAGACTTAACTGCGCGCCAGTGTGTGTGTGAGGGAGGAGTGGAGAGTAGAGTGGCGATGATGATGTAGCGATAATGATGATGGCGCGATAATGATGCTAATGATAATGATCCAAGCAGCAACAACAACTAGAGCCGCTACAAATGAGAAAAGTTGCCGCCGCGAAAGTACAGCAATGTGGAAAACTGTGAATTCGTCGACCAGAAACTCCCAGAAACGCAGAAAAACTAAACGCGCAAAAAGAAGAATTTTCATCAGGCCATAAAACCAACAACAACCATAGCTGAAATAGCAAAAAGAACAAAGGAAAACTGTCGTAAAAAACGCAGAAGAGGCAGCAAGGAAAACCCACCACTTTACAGCAACAACAACAGAAACTGTAAGAATTTCAATTTCCAGCAAACAAAAATATAAAAAAAAAAAACACTCAAGCAACAACAACAACTCAAAACGAGAAAATCCTGCAAAGACAAAACAAAAGAAAAGAAAAAGTTCACGTTCGAAGTAGAAAAACCACTTAAACGTCGATGACAACTAAACCAGCGGGTGTGAGGGAGATAGCAGCCAGAGAAGTGCAACAGAGAGAGAGACGTTGAGAGAGAGCAGGAGTCTTTTCTCGCACTCCCAAAAAGGAGTCTGCGAGAGTAAGAGAGAGCCAAGGAATTGAGTTTAAGGAGCAGTTGTTTTGCCTCCTATATCCCATTCTTTATTTTATTTTTTGTTTTTTTTTTTGTTAACTGCACACATTTAGTGGTGGCAAGGCGTGTAAAGGTGGTGGTGTGATGTCAGTGTTGTCAGCTTGGACGTTTTCTCGTTGGAAAATATATAGGGACTCTTAAGGACTTTTTATGAAATTTGTATAAACTCCAAAATTACTTCTCAATATTTGTATCTTAACCTTAGGATATCAATTCCATTTTAATTGGACATTTTATGATGTTTAATTAATTAAAATTAATAAACACTGGATTCCTAAGTTTCTTATTTAATCAAAAATTGAATTTATCTATGCATTCTAAGATTTCAAACATCTTATCCTCCTTCAACCTAAAAGATTTTAGATACTCCCATAGCTTGGCTATTTTTTAAGGCTGCCATCACTGAAGGCTGTGTGTCGGTGGTCACGCAAGACGTAGCAGAAGCAGCGCGGCAGAAGGAGGCAGCTGCAAATGCAATTGCACCTTTAGCGCGCTTCTCGTCCAGGAGAGCCAGGGAGAGCCTGAGAGAGTGGGCTTGGAGAGTAGCGCCGTGTGAGAGCGGGAGTGGTAGTGGGAGGGGAAAGCGGGCGAACGCGTTCAGGCAAGAGAGCCGCACAAAGCCGAGGCTCTGGAGCAGCGACGTCACCTTCGGCTTTGTAGTTGTAATTCGCAAAGCAAGGAGCGCGCAACGGAGAGAAAAAAGGCGAAAATAAGTAAATAAATACACCAAGAAAGAGTGCCAGAAGTGAGTGGGGGGCGCGGGGGAGTGAGGCAGGAGCGAAAAAAACGAGTTGCCAAAGGCGACAACAACAAGGAAAAGGGGCGCAAAATTGACGCATTCCAAACGCGGTTGTTGTTAGTGCTTGTGTTGTTGTTTGTGCTTTTGCTAGTACTAAATACCGGTCTTTTTAGTTGGTCTCTCTTTTACATCAACCAAGTTTGTGTGCCCTCTCTCTTATCCACAGTGGCGATCTAGCATCTCAAAGTCTCCACGAAAACCGAACGGGAAATCAATCGTTATCGAAAAATCGTTCCTGGTAATTCGCGATCGCAATTCAAAATCAAAAATTGAAGAGGCAAACAGCAAATGCAGATGCAAAGGCTACAAGCGCTAAGTAAATGCTACCATGGGCCGCTCCAAGTTTCCCGGCAAGCCATCCAAGTCGATCAACCGTAAGCGGATCAGTGTCCTGCAGCTGGAGGATGAGGCCACTGCCACCGCAGGCGGCTCCAATCCGAGTCCGCATTCCGATCCTCCACCGCCTTCGGAGCAGCCTCCTCCGCCGCCACCCCAGCAGACGGAGTCTCAAACGGGCGCCGAATCCGCGCCAGCGCGTGAAAAGGGCGGCCACAACAATTGTGATAACGATGAGGACGATAATCCGCCGGGTGCCGGGGCCTCAATCTCGGGCAATGCGACCGGAACCTCCTCATCCTCCACCTCGGAATCCACGAGCAATGGCTCTAGTTCCAGCTCAGGATCCGGCTCGGGATCGGGTTCAACCAATGGCAATGGAGTAAATGGCGGCACCCATCACAAAAGTGCAGCCAACGGAGGAGAGCAGGATCAAAATGCAAATGGTGATAAAAGTAAGGGCAGCAGTTCGAGGAGAGTTTCCACGGGAAGTCTAGTGACGATCGGCCCCACTGCTGGAGCAGGAACTGCAGCAGCTGCTAACGGAAAACCCTCGGCAAGCTCTGGGAAATCCTCTGCTGGATCTGCTGGGGGAAAATCTACGGCATCAACTGCTGGGAAGTCTTCAAGGACCACGATATTGTCTGGGACCTCTTCAGTAAGATCGTCGGAAGTGCTAGCCACCCCTGTCTTGCCATCTGCATCCAATTCTGGAGTACCGGGTGGAACAACACCCGATGTAGCCGCTGCAGCAGCGCTGGGGTCAGGCTTTGGGAAATCTCTAAGCTTAACCATCAGTACATCGTCCGGAAAGTCTAATAAAGGAACTACTGGTGAGGGTAGCTCCGGAGCAGCGTCTCCCCGACCCGGACTATCCCCCAGTGCATCGTCTGCCTCATCCGCAGGATTACTCTCGCCTGGAGCCATCTCCCCTGGCGGTTCCTTTGCAATAAGCGCGGCTCTGCTGCGCGCCCGCAAGAATGGCAACAAGAAGTTCAAGAATTTGAACCTGGCCAGGGCCGAAGTAATGCTGCCCTCCACCTCCAAGCTGAAGCAGCAGCAGTTGCAGCTCAACTGCCCAGTGGCGGGCAGCCCCTCCTCCTCAACCTCAACCTCCTCTGCGCCGGCAGCCACCACTTGTCCCTCTGCGGCAGGGGCGGGAGCGTGCGAGCCGGTCGAGGATGCGGCCCCGGTAAGTTAATTTCCAGATTTCCAGCCGGGTGTGCTGGCTGGGTGCTGGTCGCGGGTCCGTCCCCTCTTGCTTTTATTTTTATGAATATGTTTAAGCCGCTTTTCCCGCCACCTTAAGTTTTTAAGCTCCGCAACTGATTCGAGTTGAGCTGCGTTGCGTGCACCCTTCACAAACAAACACTCTGCACTCCGATTTGCGATTCCCGCAATGTAAATACGAGCAAGGGGAACCCCCTCAAGTTGGTCTGGTCTGGACGGGTCTCTGGTCTCTGGCCTGGTCACCCCTTTCTGCCACGCCATTGTTACCTGCTCGCTTACCTGCTTAATTGGCTTTTATGACGTTTTAGCGCTTGCAACTCAACTTGCTTCCCCACATACATACATATGTGTATGCGTGTGTCTGCCCCAGACGGCTGACGGTCATGTGACGCTGATGGCAATGGTGGTGGTGGTGTCTGTGCCCCTGCTTATACTCATACTTACTGCTTAGTAACTTGTTTTTTTGCACCCAGAGCCCCCTTCCAAGTGATCCCCTTCGAAGAGCAGCACTTGCTTCTGGTCCTTTGCATGCTTCTTAGTGTTTTACTTAACTTTACACGGGAAGAAACTATTGGTTAATGTTTAATAATAATAATAATCCTATATATGATACTCTACACAATGGTTAAAGGACTTACGGATTTTTAACTTTGACATACACGAAATCTAAACTATTGGTCTTATGGCTCTATGAATAATAATCTTAATTATTTCTTCACTAAAAAAAAAACAGAACCCATTGAATTCATTTAATTTTTGGTTTGTCAAGCAAATTAAAAGTTACCTCTTAAAACATAAATTATAGTCAAGTGCCATTAAATCTGATCGATATTTTAACCTGATTATATCTTGAAGGATTTTTATTATATTATATTACATTATATTATATTATATTATATTCGTTGTATTTCTAACTAACCCCTTATATTTATAAGATTTCAACTAAATTTATAATTAATTTCTATAAAAAGAAAACCATTTGATTTTGTTTCTGTGTGTCCCCTTTGCCTGCTTTTGATTTTGCCTGTATTGCTTTCCGCTTTTCGCATTTTATGAGCCCGTAGTTAGTTGCATGAATTATTGATTGGCCGGGAACCCCTTTCCCAAGTTCTCCCTTCTTCAACCCTCGCTAACCCTCTTGTTTTGTGTACTTTTTCAGAAGCGAGTCGCTAGCGAAATGCCCAATGAAGGGGCCCTGGATGTCGCTCCATCAAGCTCCGCGTCATCTTCAAATGGTGCAGGATCCGGAGCAGCAGTCCCAAATGCTGTTCCAGCACCAGGAGGTGCAGGGGCAGCTGCTGCGGGAAGTAGTAGCCCCAATTCAGCAGCAGGAGCAGGATCAGTATCGGGAGCTGGAGGAGCTGCACCAGCAGCAGCAGGGTCCGCGACGGCAACCAAGCAAAAGAAGACGGTGACCTTCAGGAATGTGCTGGAGACGAGCGACGACAAGTCCGTGGTAAAGCGATTCTACAATCCGGACAATCGCATACCTTTGGTCTCGATCATGAAGAAGGACTCGCTGAACCGGCCACTGACTTACTCCCGCGGCGGGGAGTGCATCGTGCGGCCTTCAATATTGTCCAAGATACTCAACAAGAAGAACTCCAACATCGACAAGCTCAATTCGCTCAAGTTTCGATCCGTGCCAGCTACTAGTTCCTCCTCCTCCTCCTCTCAGGACTCAGGATCGGGATCGTCTCCCAATGTATTTGGCTTATCCCGCGCTTTCGGGGCTCCCATGGAGGAGGATGACGACGAGCAGGGCGGCGTAACCTTTCGTCGAAACGAATATCAAAACAAGGAAATGGACGATGAAATGATGGACGAAGATGACGATGTGGAGGATGCCGAAGATGAGGAGGACGACAACGATCAAGAGGAACTCGATGAGGCAGCCTCCGATAAGAGCGCGGAAACAGAGAAGAGTGAAGGAGGAGCTGAGGACAGCGAAGAGAAACAGCAGCAGCTGGTCATGGACTCGCACTTTGTGCTGCCCAAGAGGAGCACCCGATCCTCGCGCATTATCAAGCCCAACAAGAGGCTGCTGGAAGAGGGTGCCATCAGCAAGAAGCCTCTGCCACCGCCGCCGGCCAAAAGCCTCTTTGGGGGAGCCTCCGCGGCGTCCTCCAACTCACCTGGAATCCTGAAAATCCCCAGCTTTGGAAGCCTTAAATCAAATACCAGTGCAGCCGCGAGCTCAAGCTCCAGCATCTTTGTGCTGAGGCAGCCGCGCTTGCAGTTCCAGGGAGACAGCAAGCTGGGACCCAGTGCCATTCCCACGACGCCAGCTGCAGGAGGAGGAGGAGGAGCCCTAACGGTATCCACCTTCGGAGCGCTTGCCGGCCAAAGCAGCAGTCCCAGCTCCTGTGCCGTGTGCTCCACGACTGTCAAGGAGATGACCCAGGCCCGTAAGTACGGTGTTGTGGCCTGCGACGTCTGCCGGAAGTTCATCTCGAAGATGACCAAGAAGTCCATATCGGCCACCTCGAGCAGTGCCAATGCCAATGCTGCTTCCTCCTCGTCGACGAGCCACCAGCCTCAGCAGCCGCAGCAGCTGCAATGCAAGGGTAGCGAAGGCACCACCTGCATCTTCCACTCGGGGAAGAGTCAGTTGAAGAATTTCAAGAAGCTGTACAAGGAGAGGTGCCTGGCCTGCTGGCTGAAAAAATGTCTCAACTCCTTTCAGCTGCCGGCGGCGCACAGGAGTCGTCTGGGTGCCATTCTTCCAGCAGGAATGCGGCCAGAGACCAATCCCCGAGAGGATAAGATCTCCACGGAACTGCTGTCGCCCACGGGCAGCTTGAGATTTGCCGCCTCCTCTACGTCCTCCGCCTCTGCTTCAACTTCGAACTCCGGCGTCAAGTGGAAATCCAATCCGGACTCAGCTTCGGCTCTGCCCACCATCAAGGCCAATCCTTTGGCGGAAAATAATGTGACATTTGGCAGCACTCCCTTGCTGCGTCCCGCTATCCTGGAGAAGCCGCTCTTCCTCAAGATAAGCAATGCGGCGGACCAGAAGTTAACAGGTGGTGAGGCCATCAGTCCCAGTCTGGCGGGAAAAAAGGCTTCGATCAAGCAGGAGAAGGCCAAGGAGAAGGAAAAGGAAAAGGAGCAGGAGCAGCTGCCGAGTGAGAAGCCTCTCAGCCCCGCGTTGGCAGTTGCCAAGAAATCAACAGCATCAGCTGAACCTGCTCCCACGGAATCCCAAAAGGAGGAGACGCCGCAGACAGGAGCTGTTGCGCCTGCATCATCATCATCCGCGGGAACATCTCAGTCAGCAGCAGCTGCTCAAGCTTCAGAAGTTACTCCAGGGGAAGCCAGTAATGCCCCAGGCGATGGCCTGAAGCGTCAGAGAATTGACCTGAAGGGTCCTCGCGTTAAGCATGTGTGTCGCAGTGCCTCCATTGTGCTGGGCCAACCCTTGGCTACCTTTGGAGAAGATCAAGAGGAGGTGGATGAGCAGGAGCGTCAGGAGATTGTTGGTCCAGAGCCAGCAATAGCTGATCCTGCTCCAGTGGCAGTTACAGATGAGAACGACAACTGTGCCAGCTGTAAGACGCCGCCTGTTGAGGAGCCTAAGCCCAGTAAATCCTCGCCAGCAGAGGCTAGAAAGGTAGCCGGAAAGGAGGCAGGAGCCATGCCAGCTGGAAAGGTTACTACCAGAACAGTGATGGCGGCCAGCAAAAAGCAGCGAAACGGAGACATCATTACCTCCTCCTCCGCCAGCTCCGTCGTCACTCAAGCCCAGAGTCAAACGCAAGGACGCAGGACGAAGGAAGCTAGGCAGCAGCAGCAGCAGCAACGCACCCTGATATCGATCGACTTCTGGGAGAACTACGATCCGGCCGAGGTGTGCCAATCGGGCTTCGGATTAATTGTAACGGAGACAGTGGCTCAGCGAGCGCTGTGCTTCCTCTGCGGCTCAACGGGGCTGGATCCGTTGATCTTCTGCGCCTGCTGCTGCGAACCGTATCATCAGTATTGTGTCCAGGATGAGTACAACCTGAAGCACGGCTCCTTTGAGGAGACCACGCTAATGGGCAGCCTGCTGGAGACGACGATAAATGCCTCCACTGGCGGAGTAGGTGGCGGATCTTCATCGCTCAATCAGCTGACGCAGCGCTTGAACTGGCTATGTCCACGCTGCACTGTCTGCTACACCTGCAATATGTCCTCCGGATCGAAGGTCAAGTGCCAAAAGTGCCAGAAGAACTATCACAGCACTTGCCTGGGCACCAGCAAGCGCCTCCTGGGTGCCGATCGTCCGCTGATCTGTGTTAATTGCCTGAAGTGCAAGTCCTGTTCCACGACTAAGGTGTCCAAATTTGTGGGCAACTTGCCCATGTGCACGGGCTGCTTTAAGCTCCGCAAGAAGGGCAACTTCTGTCCCATCTGCCAGAGATGCTACGACGACAATGACTTTGATCTGAAGATGATGGAGTGCGGCGATTGCGGCCAGTGGGTGCACTCTAAGTGCGAGGGCCTCAGCGACGAGCAGTACAACCTGCTGAGCACGCTCCCCGAGTCCATAGAGTTTATCTGCAAGAAGTGTGCTCGGAGGAACGAAAGCTCCAGGATCAAGGCCGAGGAGTGGCGTCAGGCTGTGATGGAGGAGTTCAAGGCGAGCCTGTACAGTGTGCTGAAGCTGCTCAGTAAGTCAAGGCAGGCCTGTGCCCTGCTCAAGCTAAGTCCCCGCAAGAAACTGCGCTGCACTTGTGGAGCTGCTAGCCATGGCAAGCTCCAGCCTAAGGCCTTGCAATTCAACAGCGGATCGGACAATGGCCTGGGCAGTGATGGTGAGTCTCAGAACAGCGACGATGTCTACGAATTCAAGGAGCAACAGCAGCAGCTCCTTAAGAAGTCGCGGGCGAAATCACTGCCCTGCTCCTGCCAGCCGCCCTCAGCCATCGGTAGTAGTCACAGCAGTCACCCGCAATCCTTTAGTCTGGTGGAGATCAAGCAAAAGATTGCCGGCAACTCGTACGTCTCCCTCGCCGAGTTCAACTATGATATGAGCCAGGTGATTCAGCAGAGCAACTGCGACGAACTGGACATTGCCTACAAGGAGCTACTGAGCGAGCAGTTTCCCTGGTTTCAAAACGAAACCAAGGCCTGCACGGATGCCTTGGAAGAGGATATGTTTGAGTCCTGCTCCTATGAGGACTTGCCGGATGGTGGAACAGGCAGTGCCTCCGTGTACAACGAACACTCGCAGCAGCAGACAGAGTCCCGATCGGGAGTGCTCGATATACCCCTCGAGGAGGTGGACGATCTGGGCGGTAGCTGCGGAATCAAGATGCGTCTGGACACCCGGATGTGTCTGTTCTGTCGCAAAAGTGGCGAGGGTTTGTCCGGAGAGGAGGCGCGTCTCCTGTACTGCGGCCACGATTGCTGGGTGCACACCAACTGTGCCATGTGGTCGGCGGAGGTGTTTGAGGAGATCGATGGTTCGCTCCAGAATGTGCACAGTGCAGTGGCCAGGGGCAGGATGATCAAGTGCACGGTGTGCGGCAATCGCGGAGCCACCGTTGGCTGCAACGTACGATCCTGTGGCGAGCACTATCACTATCCCTGTGCGAGGAGCATAGAGTGTGCTTTTCTCACGGACAAGTCCATGTACTGTCCAGCGCATGCCAAGAACGGGAATGCCCTGAAGGCCAACGGTTCTCCCAGTGTCACCTACGAATCCAACTTTGAGGTGTCCCGTCCAGTCTACGTGGAGCTGGACAGGAAGCGGAAGAAGCTTATTGAACCCGCAAGGGTGCAGTTCCACATTGGATCTCTGGAAGTTCGCCAACTGGGCGCCATTGTGCCAAGATTCTCCGATTCCTACGAGGCTGTGGTGCCCATCAATTTCCTGTGCAGCCGCCTGTACTGGTCATCGAAGGAACCCTGGAAGATAGTGGAGTACACGGTCCGCACCACCATCCAAAACAGTTGCTCCACCCTGACAGCCCTGGATGTGGGTAGGAACTACACTGTGGATCACACGAATCCCAATGGCAAGGAGGTTCAGCTGGGTTTGGCCCAGATTGCACGCTGGCATAGCAGCTTGGCAAGAAGCGACCTCCTGGAGAGCGACTGGAGCACTGGTGATTTCCCCAACACAAATTCCTGCGTGCCACCCGACGAGAATACGGAGGAGGAGCCGCAACAGCAGGCCGATCTGCTGCCGCCCGAGATCAAGGATGCCATATTTGAGGATTTGCCGCACGAACTGCTGGACGGCATCTCGATGCTGGACATCTTCATGTACGAGGATCTGGCGGACAAGACGGACCTGTTTGCCATCAGCGACCAGTCCAAGGACGGCACTCAGGCGATGTCCTCCAACCAGGCGCAAGGCCAGACGCAGGGTCAGGTGAGCATCTGCGACGAGGATACTAGGAACTCCAATACGAGCCTGGGTAATGGCGGCTGGCCGGCCAGCAATCCCGTGGAAGATGCCATGCTCTCGGCGGCCAGGAACTCGAGTCAGGTGCAAATGCTTAAGACACTGGCCTGGCCGAAGCTGGACGGGAACAGTGCCATGGCAAATGCCATCAAAAGGCGGAAGCTCTCCAAGAACCTGGCCGAGGGAGTGCTGCTCACGCTGAGCAATCAGCAGCGCACCAAGAAGGAGATGGCGCATGTGGCCGGTGTGTCACGGAGGCAGTCCATCAGCGAGACAATTTCCGTGGAGGGAGGAGCCACCACATCCGGCGGTGGATCGATGCGCAGCAAGAGCTTCACCTGGAGTGCGGCCAAGCGGTATTTTGAAAAGAGTGAGGGACGCGAGGAGCCCGCCAAGATGCGGATTATGCAAATGGATGGCGTGGATGATTCCATCACTGAGTTCCGTATCATTGCTGGCGATGGGAACCTGTCCACGGCCCAGTTCACCGGGCAGGTAAAGTGCGAGCGATGCCAATGCACCTACCGCAACTATGACTCCTTCCAGCGTCACTTGCCCACCTGCTGTGATCCCGCCATGTCTACCAGCGAGTCGGACTCGGATGTGAATGCAGCGGCAACCAGCAGCAATAATCCCGCCCAGCTTAGTGCCGAGAGCCTGAATGAGCTGCAGAAGCAGCTCCTGGCCAATGCCGGCGGTCTGAACTATCTGCAGACCACCACAGCCTCGTTTCCGCAGGTTCAGAGCCTGGGTTCTTTAGGCCAGTTTGGTCTTCAGGGTCTGCAGCCTCTCCAGCTGCAGCCCCAGTCGCTGGGCAATGGCTTCTTCATCTCGCAGCCGAATCCCACAGCGCAAACCAATACGGATGAGCTGCAATTGTACGCCAATTCCCTGCAAAGTCTGGCCAATCTTGGAGGAGGATTTACCCTGGCTCAGCCAACGGTTACGGCTGCCCCAGCGCCTCAGCCTCAGTTGATAGCCGTGTCCACGAATCCAGACGGCACCCAGCAGTTCATACAGATTCCCCAGGCGCAGATGCAGGCCACAACGACGGCGGCGCCCACGGCCACATATCAGACGCTGCAGGCCACCAATACGGACAAGAAGATAATGCTTCCTCTGACCACGGCGGCGGCGGGGAAACCCCTGAAGACAGTGGCCACCAAGGCGGCACAGCAGGCGGCGGCCGCCAAGCAGAAGCAGCTAAAGTCCGGCCACCATCAGGTGAAGCCCATCCAGGCCAAGCTGCAGCCGCACCCTCAGCAGCAGCAGCAGCAGCAGCAGCAGGTGCATCAGCAGGTCCAGCAGCCCATCACTGTGATGGGCCAGAATCTCCTCCAGCCACAGCTGCTCTTCCAGAGCAGTGCCCAGGCGCAGGCGCCGCAGCTTATCCTGCCGCAGGCTCAGCCGCAGAACATCATCTCCTTTGTAACCACTGGCGATGGCAGTCAAGGTCAGCCGCTGCAGTACATCTCCATACCCACGACGGGGGAGTACAAGCCGCAGCCACAGCCAACGCAGTTCCTGACCACAGCCCCTGCGGGCGGTGGGGCGACCTATCTGCAAACGGATGCGAGCGGGAACCTGATGCTCACCACCACACCGACCAATTCCGGACTGCAGATGCTGACAGCGCAGCCCCAGGTGATTGGAACCTTGATCCAACCGCAGACGCTGCAGCTAAGCGGAGCCACCGATGGAAGTCAGGCGGCCGGCACTCACCATCATCATCAGCAGCAGGTTCAGCCTTTGATTTTGGGCGGAACAGGCGGAGGAGCCACTGGCCTAGAGTTTGCCACAACTACCACGCCACAGGTGATCCTGGCCACGCAACCCATGTACTATGGCCTCGAGACAATCGTCCAGAACACGGTGATGTCGTCGCAGCAGTTTGTGTCCACCGCCATGCCCGGTGTGCTTAGCCAGAATGCCAGTTTCTCGGCCACCACGACGCAGGTGTTCCAAGCGAGCAAAATAGAGCCAATTGTGGATCATCTGCCAGCTGGATATGTGGTGCTCAACAATCCTGGAGATGCCTCCAGTGCCGGGACTACCTTCTTGAATGCAGCAAGTGTGCTCCAGCAGCAATCTCAGGATGATACCACCACGCAGCAGCTGCTCCAAAATGCCAACTTCCAGTTCCAGACTTCAGTGCCCAGTTCATCGGCAGCTTCCTCTGCCTCGATGGATTACAGCTCACCTATGGTCGTCACGGCCAAGATTCCGCCGGTGACGACGCAACTGAAGCGGACGAATGCCCAGGCCAAGGCGGCGGGCATGTCCAAGGTGCCGCCACAGCCACAGGTGGTGGTCAACAAGGTGCTGCCCACCAGCATGGCCCAAATGAAAAGTGCCTCCGGCCTCAAGCAGGTGACTCAGCAGCAGCAGCAGATGAAGGGCATGAAGGCAACTGCGGGGGCAGCGGGAGGAACTGGAACCAATTGCGGAGCACCGCCCAGCATTGCCTCGAAGCCGCTGCAAAAGAAAACAAACATGATTCGACCCATACACAAGCTGGAGGTGAAGCCCAAGCTGATGAAGCCCACGCCCAAGACCCAGGCGATGTTGCAGCAGCAGCAGCAACAGCAGCTGCAACATCCTGCCGTGGTGATCAGCAGTCAACAGGTGCCCAAGATTGTTCAGCAGCAGCAGCGTATTCCAACCCAACCACAGCAGCAGCAGCAGCAGCCAACGCAGGCCACAGCGCAGCTGCTCCACATTCCGCAGCAGCCGCAACAAACACTGCATCTCCAGCAACAGCAGCAGCAACAAGTGCAAGTCCAGCCCTCCATGCCGATCATAAGCATTGCCGAGGCAACGCCAGTGCCAGTCCTGCAGAATCAGACGCAGTTCGTCATAGAAGAGCAGCAGCAGCAGCAGCCTCAACAGGATCTGCTGAGTCGCGTGCAGGTGCAGCACTTCCCCACCAGCAACACAGGAAGTAGTAGCAACTGCAACAGTGTCCTTCCCACCAATGTGGTGAATCCTCTGCAGCAACAGCCGCCACCAACCAGCAGCAGCAGCTCCACGACGCGGCCCACCAACCGAGTTCTGCCTATGCAGCAGCGTCAGGAGCCAGCTCCTCTGGCCAACGACTGTCCCGTGGTTCCCTCACCCACACCGCCGCCCAAGCCTCTTGAGCAGCAGGTAATCCCGCACCAGGTCACCACTCCCAGTGCTGCCTCCAAGTGTTACGCTCAACTGAAGGCAGCCTCGTCTCCCTCACCCGTTTACGAGACGGAACTAAAGTCTGTGCCGGGCCTGGAAAGCATTGTGCCTGTAGTTGCCCACATGGATACTATTCTGGAGGAGCAACCGGCCACCGAGTCCATCTATACGGAGGGACTGTACGAGAAGCACTCACCGGCCGACGCCAAGACAGAGCAGCTGCTTTTGCAGCAGCAGCAGCGGGAGCAGCTGACTCAGCAGCTGGCCAATGGCTACAGTATGCATTTGGAGAAGCACAGCTTCCAGGCCATGGAGGCCATGGAAACGGATGCCTACAACAACCACGGAGAAGATGATCTCGATGAGGAGCTCGATGAGGAAGATGAGGAAGACGACGACGAGGAGGACGAAGAGGAGGATGACTTTAGCTTGAAGATGGCCACCTCGGCGTGCAACGATCACGAGATGTCCGACAGCGAAGAGCCGGCAGTGAAGGATAAGATTAGCAAGATTCTCGACAACTTGACCAACGATGACTGTGCGGACTCCATAACCACGGCCACCACAATGGAAGTGGTGGAGGCCAGCACAGCGGGCTATCAGCAGATGGTGGAGGATGTCCTGGCCACCACAGCTGCCCCAGAGTTCGACGAGGGTGGGCCCTTGGAAACGGCTGCCGTGGAAGCGGCTGCCAGCTACATCAACGAAATGGCCGATGCCCAAGTTCTGGAGCTCAAGCAACTGCAGAATGGTGTGGAGCTGGAGCTCAAGCTCAGGCGGAAGCAGGAAATGGAGCCTGAAAAGGGAGCGAGTATGGTGCCGCCACCCACGTTAGCTGCTCCCGAAGTGCCGCCGCCACCGCCACCTGTTCGAGAGCCCAGGAAGATCAGTGGCCCCCATCTTCTGTACGAGATCCAAAGTGAAGATGGCTTCACCTACAAGTCCAGTTCCATAGCGGAGATCTGGGAGAAGGTGTTTGAGGCGGTGCAGGTGGCCAGGCGAGCCCATGGCCTCACTCCACTGCCGGAGGGTCCTCTGGCGGATATGGGCGGCATTCAAATGATTGGCCTGAAGACCAACGCCCTCAAGTATCTGATTGAACAGCTGCCGGGCGTGGAGAAGTGCTCCAAGTATACGCCCAAGTATCACAAGCGGAATGGTAACGTTTCCATAGCGGCCAGCATTGGTGGAGGCAGCACTGGTGGAGGCGGAGGCGGTGTCAGTGCCAGGACAGCTTCGGCTGGTGCTGCTGCTGGCGGCGGCGATTCCCACCACAGCCTGCTCGACTATGGCTCGGACCAGGAACTGGAGCTGCAGGAGAATGCCTTCGAGTGTGCTCGCTGTGAGCCTTATGCCAATCGCAGCGAGTACGACATGTTCAGCTGGCTGGCTTCCCGGCATCGCAAGCAGCCCATCCAGGTGTTTGTCCAGCCGTCGGACAATGAACTGGTGCCTAGGTGAGTCCTGAGAGAGTTTTCTTTTGGGAAAAAGGTTTATTAATTTATGGTTTTCAGGCGAGGAACTGGCAGCAATCTACCCATGGCCATGAAGTACAGGACTCTGAAGGAGACCTACAAGGATTATGTTGGCGTCTTTCGCTCGCACATCCATGGACGTGGTCTCTACTGCACCAAGGATATTGAAGCTGGTAGGAATATATATTTAAAACTTAACCAGACAGGTTATAAAACCAGTTTTCTTTGCAGGTGAAATGGTCATTGAATATGCCGGCGAACTCATTCGGTCCACGCTAACGGACAAGAGGGAACGCTACTATGATGGCCGCGGCATTGGCTGCTACATGTTCAAGATCGATGACAATCTGGTGGTGGATGCCACCATGCGCGGCAATGCGGCCCGCTTTATCAATCACTCCTGTGAGGTAAGTAATTACTTCATTCTATGTTTGTGAAAAAGGATCCTTAAATCTCTATTTTTTTGCAGCCAAATTGCTACTCCAAGGTGGTGGACATACTCGGACACAAGCACATCATCATATTTGCCCTGCGCCGCATTGTCCAGGGCGAGGAGCTTACCTACGACTACAAATTCCCCTTCGAGGAGGAGAAAATACCCTGCTCATGCGGCTCCAAAAGGTGTCGCAAGTACTTAAATTAGAAAATGGTATAAGACGAAAAGGAACGCTGGGCGTCCAGTAAGAAATCTGCATACTCAGAGCGAGAATCTAGGGGTTGTTGTTCCAAAAAAGAGAGTAATCTTATGGGCAATGTATCGGAATCAAAAGAAAAGTTTATATTGTTATATACTGCATTGATTTAAGACACCAAATTTGAACCATACATGGAGATTTTAATGTTGCAATAAATTAATATTTTAAGGATTTTTTAGAATATTAATTATAATGAATAAATTAATTTAATATTTTATAATATTTTTTTTCGATATTATAAATATTAAAATAATATCGTAAAAATTTGAAAAATATTAAATTAATTTATTTTCTTTAATTTATATTGCAATCTTGTTTAAAAATTGAAAATTTTATTGATCAACATTTTTCTATATTTGATTTTTAGTATATTTTAGTCTCAGTACATTACATGCAGCACTTTTGATACTGTTTTTTTACTGATATTGTTGCCAGAGGAAAAATCATGACTTTTTCATAATAATTATTGATATAATAATTTACAAAATAGTTAAAAGTTGAATCCTTAAATCAATTTCACAAACAACACGTAGTTTTTTACAGTTATTCAAGTGTAAGCACATTTTTAAAACATTTTAAAAAAACTTTTATTAAAATAATAAAAAATAGTATTCAATTTGTATGACAAACTTGGCAAAAACTAAGTGAAAAACTCAGATTTTTCTTGTGAAGCCAACTTTATATAATGATCCTTTTGTTGTTTTTAAAATAGGATTTCAATTTGTATTCTAAAAAGAATGAAAATCTTAAAAGACATTGCCCTGAGATTACTCTCCCTAGAATCGCAACCCCAAAACACACACACCTGGAATTGTGAAATGTGAAACACTTGTAGTTAACGAAAGATGGAAAGTTATTTCGATCTATGTATATGTTTTGGTCCAATCGTGATATACTTTTTCGTTTAATGTAGTCCCCAAAATATACTTCTTAAGCAGTTAAGATAAAACAGTTGAAAACAGTTGATATTATATTCTACGAGTATATGTATCCTAAATATCTAAGACAAAGAGCATATGGCAACGAAGGCAACAGAGAAACTCGACGATGTCAGTATTCGGGAGGGCAGAGAAGATGGAATTAATTGTATATTTAATATGTTACATTACGTAGATATCACTTGGGCTCCGAACAGATTCTATATATAAACTCAACGCCTAATTAACTAAGCTAAGCTGATAAATATACACATATATAACACTTGTTGTGCTTAGGCGAACGATTAACTTACAGGGGCTTTTGTGTTAGATTGTAAATATATATTTCATACGGAATCATAATAAATATCTCTACATATTATTAATGTACAAGATTATTAAACTTAAAGCTAAGTTTAACCACGAATGTGTATAAGAAGAAAACTATTTTAATGTAGAAAGAGCTCGAGGGGCGTATATTTATGTTTGATTGAAGCTACGAATTAATAACCGCTAAAAACAATGCTTATATAAACACACATATATATTATATATTTAGAGAAGGAAACCAAGCATCACTCCCCAATGAAATTACCGAACAGCAACCACAAATCGTAATTGTATATTTATTATTTAACACCCTAAGTTGTAAGTTTTAAGCAAATGTAAATTTTTTTTGCCTAGAAAATCGGAGCACACAAAGCAGGAGTGCCACAGAAATTGCTAGAAAATGATTACAAAGAAAAGGTTCGAATAATAATTCAATTAATATTATAAAATATATTACTTTTTGTATCAGCGACTACCTGTGGCCCGCCTGCTGATTTATCGTAATAACCTTAGTTCTTCAGCAGCTCCCGTTTGTATTCTACTTAGTTTAACACGATTTATGTTTCGCTCGTAAGACTCTAGCATTATACAGTCCGCTCCTGGTATTTTGTCCAAAATTGTATCATGTATATTCCTAACCAGCGCGATCGGTCGGACGTTGTACAGAGGCAAACACACACAAAAAGAAGTTCCATAGCATTTTTTCTGGCAGCCATTCAATGAGACACGCGCGCACCCTTTTTGGCACGCTGTTGTCGAAGGAATTTTATATTTTTTATTCCCTAAAGAAAAAAAGTTTAATAAAAACTACAGATTAAAATTTAAAATTGAGTACTTGTGTATTATTTTTAAAAAAATTATTTCAGGGGTATTCGAACCTGGTTTGTATTGCTGAAAATATGGATGAGCAGATTATGTTGCAAATAACGTAAACAGAACTTTCTTTAATTAAAATGTTTAATTTTAAAATTTTCCGCCAAACAAACTCAGTTTGGTCACACTTAAATGACTTTTCACATAGAAGTTGCCACACTGTACGAGCATTTTATAGCAAAACAGCTGTTTATAGCAACAACAGCTGTTGTAGCAAGTGGAAAACGGTCACACTGCCCACCAGAACCGGTGTTTTGTTTTTAAGTTTATGTAAATAACTCTTATTTTCTATATTAATACAACTTTAAGAGCCATGTTAATACGAAGAATCAAGTGCCTGGGATACTTGGGCATACGTCACAGCAGTTCGCACTACGTGACAACGCCTATTTTTTACGTAAATGCTGGTGAGAAGCACATTACATATATTAGATAATTAATTATAAAAGATATTCCTGCTTATTATTAGCCCCACACATAGGCCACCTGTACTCGGCGGTGATAGCCGATGCCCACTGTCGCTACCAGCGTTTGAGACAACCAGAGAGCCAGGTGCGTCTCTGCACGGGAACCGACGAGCACGGCACCAAGATCCAGCAGGCGGCGCAGGTTCATGGAATACCAGTGGCCACATACTGCGACCAGATATCGGAACGGTATCGGGAGGTCTTCCGGAGTGCCAACATCCAGACGGATGACTTTATACGCACCACAGAGCAGCGACACAAGCGGGCGGTGGCCCATTTCTGGGTGAGATTAGTCATATTCCTCCTTTAGTTTCGTTTGTATCAACTTTATGTTTATTGCGATTCCCTAGCGCACCTTAAACTCCCGTGGACACATCTACTCGGCGGCCTACAGCGGCTGGTACTGCGTCTCCGACGAGACCTTCCTCACCGACTCCCAACTGCGCTTGGATGAGGCCTCCGGCACGCGGTACTCCCTGGAATCGGGCCACCCCGTCGAGTGGACCGAGGAGACCAACTACATGTTTCGTTTGTCGCAATTCCAGGATGATGTGCGTCACTGGGTCAAGGAGGAGGCACGCATACGCCCGGCAAAGTTCGAGAAGATCCTGCTGGACACTCTCAGTGAACCGCTGCCGGATGTGTCGGTTTCAAGGCCCTCGAATCGTGTTCACTGGGCCATTCCAGTGCCCGATGACGATACACAGACGGTGTACGTGTGGCTGGATGCCTTGGTTAACTACCTGAGCTCCCTGGGCTATCCGGATGAGGGTGTTAGTATGACTTGTGCCTGCTCCTGTGGCAACTTATCCTGTAATCTCTCTGCTCCTCCCTTTTAGTTCTCTGCTCAGTGGCCGCCCGCACAGCAGGTGATTGGCAAGGATATCCTCAAGTTTCATGGCATTTACTGGCCGGCCTTCCTGCTAGCCGCAGATTTGGAGCCACCGCATCAACTGTATGTGCACTCGCACTGGACGGTGGACGGTCAGAAGATGTCAAAGAGCAGGCACAATGTGGTAGACCCTGTCCAGGCATCGCAGCAGTACACCATGGAGGGATTGAGATACTTCCTACTACGCGAGGGCGTGGCCCACAGCGATGGCAGTGAGTGAAAATTCTACCTTTGATGTCGTGTCTCTGTGGCTTGTTCACTTTGTGGCTGCATTGGTTCCAAGGGGGGAGGAGCCAACCCTGCGGTTATTCAAATAGTTTTTCCATCAAATTATCAACCGAAACTGTTCCGAGGTTTGCCTGGTCGTTAGTTTTACCTTTTGCTTTAAATTTGCATTTCAATTTTATGCCCCAACTGAACCGAAAAAGGGGAACAAAGTTTTCATCTGGTCTGGGAGCACAGCCCAGCCTGACTTTTGTTTATTTGCCACGCAAAGTTTTCGCATTGAGAAGACGACGACGAATCTCTGGAATTTGCATACGTCCTGGGAAAAACAGTTGTGCCAAGTTCTATCCCCCCTGGATTGTCTGGTCACAGATATATCATAAGGTTGGTCTTTGGTATGGGCTTGAAGGATGTGGGATTCCCATTAGGGATGTGCATTCATATGTCAAGGGGAAAAGACCGATATATATGTGCAAAAATATCGTCTTCAATCGAAAATATCGTAGGCTTTGATATATTTTAGAGAAATATTATAGAAAAATGTCAGAAAAATTCAACTTTAAAAAAGATTTGGACTTGGACGTTTGTAAAGAACTCAAAACTTATGTGTTTTCAACAAGCATACATTAAATATAATATATAAAAAAAGTAATAATAGAAAAATATCGCATTTATCGTTAAATAATCGGAAAATATTTTATTTTATTTATTTGCCTCTTTTTCTGATTATATTAGCCTGATACACTAAACACAATATAAAATTAACCACAAAATTTTCCATAATATTTTTAACATCGATTTATAAATCGACATTCGCATAAAATATCGATTCAGTATCGGTTTATAAATATTTTCAGCCATCCCTGACTCCCATCTATATTTTGGGACTATTAAAAGCAATTAATACACTCCGCCAACTGTCACCTTTGGCTGCATTTTGGATTGACTTTCCCCAGCTTTTTCCAATTTACATAAATTGCTTATGTATAAATGTATGTATGTATGTATGATGTATGTGTGCAACTACCCCTCTTGCCAGCTCTTAAAATTTAATTTCCAATTATTGCTGACTCTTTGCCTTTTCCGCAATGGATTTTCCCAGACGCCAGGCGGCTGCTTTTTACGTTTTTGCCTTTATTCAATTTGCGCTTGTTGATGTTTTTATTCTTTTTTTATTATATATATTTTTTTTATATGCCCCCCGCCTTGTGGCTAATTTAATTGCATTTTTTATTGCATTTGAGCCTGCCAGCAGCAAAAATGGAAAACGAAAAAATACAGTGCGTCGCATTATTAAATTACAAGCACATTTTGCATATATTTCATTTCGGGACGAGCCATGAATGATTTATTTTCTTTAATTCGCGTCCAACGGCCGGCCATTTGGTTCGTTTTTAGGTGGAAAAATCACTTATAGTTGCCACCAAATTCGATTTTGTGTGACATCCGCTCGTCATAACGCCATTAAATGCTCAAGTTTTCATTACAGGCCGCAAACTTCCGCTAACACAGAAATTGCATTTCGACTTTGTCGAACATGGCAGCCTGGGGGCACGGGAATAGCAGGAATAGTAAAGGCAGGACCTGCAACATCCTGCGGTTCTTGGATCGCAAAAAAAGTTGAGAGACCTGGGGGTGCCTTGAGATGCAATCAACTTCCCTAGGGGCGTCACTCAATTTAAGAAATTTGAATACTTAAACTTGTCTCCCAGGATGGCCATAGTTGTTGTTCTTCCAACGGAAACGCTTGCCAGTTGTAGTCTTTCTCTGAGTAAACAGGAAACAACACTTATAGGTTCTTATTTCTATATTATATGGGTTTTCAAGAAAAGTTGATCCTTTCAAATAGTTGTAGTTATCATTATTAGATATTTTTCTTACCATAAAAAGCTTTTAACAAACTCGAGGTCAAGCTGGTTTGATTAGAAAAGGAAATTACATACAAAGAATATATATTGGATATAGAACAAGAAAGAAAGCTAACTTTGGCCAGCCAAAGTTTGTATACCCTTGCAGGAAACAATTAAAATATATCATAACTAAGCCAAAAATGCATTAATTTCGATTCGGAAAGCAGTTTTGTGTTAGTTGTTATTAATTTAAAAAAACTGCATAACCAATTTAAAATTTTAAGAAATCAAAATTTTTGCCATTTTTCCTCATTTTAATGATGTAACCCCTTATCAAATTTCGCAAAAATGGCAAAAAAAATCGATTTCTTTCGGACATGTCTAGAAAGATTCGCATGTTGATGCTGATCAAGAATATAATAATAATAATAATAAAAAAATATTATTTTGTATTATAAAATCGGATTTTTTATATTAAAAAACTTCTTGATTTTTTTTTAATTAAAAATATCATAGCTCGGCCAAAAGAACATTAATTTTAAATCGGAAAACTGTTCTGTGCAAGATTTTCTACAGTTAATAAATCTGCATACTTCATTTAAAAATTTTGAAAATTCAATTTTTTATCAAAATCAAAAATTTTAATGATGTAACCCCTTTTAAAATTTTGCAAAAATGACCAAAAAATCGATTTCTTCCGGACATGTCCAGAAAGATTCCCCTGTTGATGCTGATCAATAATATATATGGTTTATGGGGTCGGAAATGATTCCTTGACTTAAAAAAATATTATTTTGTATTATAAAATCGGATTTTTTATATCAAAAAACTTCTTGATTTTTTTAAAATTAAAAATATCATAACTCGGCCAAAAGAACATTAATTTTAAATCGGAAAACTGTTCTGTGTAAGATTTTCTACAGTTAATAAATCTGCATACTTCATTTAAAAATTTTGAAAATTCCATTTTTTATCAAAATCAACAATTTTAATGATGTAACCCCTTATAAAATTTTGCAAAAATGGCCAAAAAAACGATTTCTTCCTGACATATCTAAAAATATTCCCCTGTTGATGCTGATCAAGAATATATATACTTTATAGGGTCGGAAACGTCTCCTTCACTGCGTTGCAAACTTCTGACTGAAATTATAATACCCTGCAAGGGTATAAAAACAGGAAGCTTTAATTTTAAACTATTTTTTTTTAATTGTTTACGGACTATAATATATATTTAGACAAAAACAATTAAACTAAAAGCTAAATTCTTTTAAAATTGATTGTCATATTTAATAAATAATACATTTTTAATAAATATATTTAATGAAAACCTTATACATTTTGAAGTACATCTTTAATGCGGTTTGATGTCTTTATGAAGTTAATTCCAAGAAACAAACATTCTTTATTCGCTTTATTAGTTATGATTCAGATTATTTTGATAAGAAATATTAACTGCGCTTGTTGATTTGTGAATAAAGACGATTTTCAATGCGATTTTATCTGCAATGTATAATTTATTAAAAAATCCAAAAAACAAATAACCTTATTTATTTACTTTATATATATTTTTTTCATTATGGAAATATAATATAGTAAATACTGTGTTAGCTATATCACTTTTTTGGCATTTTTTGAATTGATAAAGATTTTCGTTAGAAATTAGCTTAAGTCAGTACTAATCTTGGGTGTGTCAAGTATTATTTTCTATTTTCTTCTGCTAAAACTATTATTTTTGTTGCACTCACTTCTCTTGCTTCCTTCTATGGACTTACAATAGCGTCATCCTGGGCAACATGGCAGTAAAGTTGTTGAATTTCCGGTAGCAATATTGGCTGCGGACATTGAAACACATTGAGATTGTAGTATCCACCTTTTGGAAAAACAAAACTTAAGGTAACGCTTCTGTTTAGGTACAATTAAGCTAGCAAACTATTATAACTACCCTCGCTAATGCACTTGCACTTGAACAGGTGGAATGAAAGAATGCAAGAACATCACCCGATTTCACCGCTATATCAAAGCTTTAAGCTAAAACCGCTTTTTTTTTGGGAGTTTAAGCATAATATAAAAAGGTTCACTTGAAATCATTCCATTTATATTCGGCGAGCTATAAACACCATATAGAAGTCATTATATATTTTCGTGGCGAGTGGTTTTCAACATACACGTGTGATCGACTTTCAATTATATAATGTTATATGAAAGTTTATAAACTGATTAATAAAAGGAAATATTATTGGAACTATCAGAGTGAAAAGTGCTAGTTGCTGTGCCGAAGGTATGTCTCAGAAATAGGTGCCGTCCAAATTCTAATTTGATTTTATTCAGGCATCGGCTGTTAGTTTAGGCCAGAGGGCTTAGACAGCGCTTTTCATCACTCTCTCTAACTTGGCTATAGCCGCGTACACCCCGCTACCGACACTTGGACTGAGGGATTACGTAACCAAGATCGCGGTCAAGTGGCCGAGGCAGCCGCTCCTTATCTACGCCTAGGAAAAGGGTCTGGGAGGCTCAAAAGATCGATGGAATTCAGCTCCAAAACGGAATTTAGACCCCGAAACCAGCTTAAAACGGCGAGCAGATGCAGCAGTGTTACACAGTATTACGTAACTAACCCCTAAACCCAATTCATATTGCACCAGTCAAACTTTTGCGTAGGAGTTTTGGAGGCATAAGAGCTAAGAAAGAATAAATGAGTTACAACTAAAACGCCTTGCAGCGGCCGAGCGATGTGATTGTTTCGACAACCTGAATTAAATATCTATATATATTCTCTTTTGTTTTGTTCTTGTTAGATTCATTATAAAATTCTTACAAAAAATTAATTAGAAGATTCTGATTTGTATTAAACTTTGTTTCTTTTTCTAAACTATGAATTAGCGCATAAATTATTTAAAGAAATTAATATGTAAGACTAAGCAATATGAAATTGGGAAGTTGTTGAAATATCTTTCTCTCTCTATATATATATATATATATGTAACCTAAATTCCTAATTATACAGCAACTACATCGGAGTCATCTTGGGCCCAATGATACATCGGTGAGAGTAAGAGCTATTGTGAGTATTTGTAAGCGTTTATATGCGTATACTATTATAATATATATATATATGTAAGATGATTTGAGATGAGATGTTCCGCCCAATTAATTACTTAGTCATTGACAAAATTACCTCGTATTGAATTAATGTTTCATGTAAATATAGCTGTTAGTTGTTTGTGTTAAGGGAATATGACATTAAAATGAAACCTTTTTGTACTCTTATGAACATAAACATGGTCGCTTAAATTATTATTATCTCCGTTCGTCGAGTACTCATGCCAAGATTTATTAAGAGGAAGTAAAGGTAAATTTTACTTTAATTTTGGGGCAACAGCCAAATTTAGATATGTTGTCAAGGTTGGGTGGGTAGTGAAACGGGACACATAACACCTGTGATCCCTAATCGAGCAGGATTCCCTTTCTTATTGGTGATTACGCGCGGCGGCGCGGATTCCGTACTTTATTTGATTTGTTCCATTACCACTTTAGAGCCCGATTCATTTAGTTTCTCTCGCGCATTATATGATTTGTGTTATAAACAAAGATAGCTAGGGGAGAAAAAAACCCCGCCCCATCCGACGAGCTGGACCCGAGCACAGCGAGAATGCGCACCCTCGAACCTAGCGTCTTAAAGAACCACCTTTACGGAATGATCATAGTTGGTAGGTCCTTATAGACCGAGAAGGCTATTTCGTCCTGTTTTGTACACTACACATTCTGGCGCCCAACGTGGGGCTGAAAGGATATTTTTTCGTCCCATTTAAGCTCTAAAAAAATACATACACTTTACCTGGCCATAACCACATTCCATAAAGAACAACAAATTATTGTTGATGGCGGATTCTAGCTACCTCAGTTAGTGGATATAGCGATTGCAATTCGGTGCTCGGATTGATCGACCCTAATAGATCTAGGCTGGCCAAAATCAATTTATTAATAGTTATTTCTTTAAAGGAAGTCTTATAGAAAGCAAACTCTAAGTGCTTAGGAAATACAATGTTCTAGAGTGTCTTTAGACATTGTCCAGTAATTTGAGTAGTTTCGCGAACAAATTTCAACCTTCAACTAACTGCAATAGAATAACCTAAAAGAAGAGGATACTTGGCTTGATTTTTAGAATCTGTGGATGAGGAAAGACGGACATTAGGAGATGATTAAATTAAATTAAAGATAATAAATTAAATTAATAAAAACCAAAATGGTTATTGGGCATAGTGACGAAAATATCGACGCGATAATCCAGCAAGTCGATCCATTTTGCGCTATTTGTAACGAAGTACTTTTGCTTAATGATTTAGCTGCTAGCGCTCCGTGTCAGCACCGGTTTCATAAGAACTGTATAGTTGAATTAATCAAAGTTACACCCGCGTGTCCAATATGTGCTACAGGGTGTATTCTTTCACAACTAAGTTATGATAACAACACATTAGCAGCAGAAATAAGAGATCAAACTGGAGACGTGGCTTCAGGAAACGAGGAGACTGCAGGTGGAATTCAAGAAGGAAGTAATCCAGTAAGAGCAAGAATTCACACTAGAAATCGAGGTAGAGGAAGACCTTTTAGTTCAAAAATAGGCGTGTCTACTCGATCTAAAACCCGACAGTTGGAAGAGTTACGAACTGAGGAAGATGGGGTTAATTCACCTAAATCACAGGCGGAAATAGTGAGGTATATTCAACAAACGTTAAGCGTTCAACAAGCTAATATGATGGATGATATGCTTGAGATCTTAACGAACAATATTGAGGAGACTATTAGCAAACAATTGGCTGTTTTGAATTTAACTCGTAGTAATTCATCGCTGAGAAATCGAGACAGAAACGGAATATCCGAGATACCAGCTTCTATTCCTTTTGGAGATCGCGATACTAGAAATAGTATACCAGTTTCTGCCTCAGGTAACCATTCAGGTACCAGTAGTTCCCGAAATCGATCGAATGCACAAATATCTCCAGAAAAAGCTGCGAATATAATTCAAAATTGGCGAATAAAATTTGATGGTTCTAGGAATTGTATGCGAATGGAAGATTTTATTTATAGGATACGATCTTTGACGGAACAGAACTTGAATAACGATTATCAGCTTCTCTGTGATCACTTGCATCTTTTATTTGCTAATAAGGCAAGTGATTGGTTTTGGAAATTTCACCGCAACCATACCAATTTTACTTGGAATATATTTTGTATAGAATTTCGTAAACGTTTTGAGGAAGCGGAAACTGATCTTGACATTTGGGAAAAGATAAGGAAGAGACGACAGGGCGAAAATGAATCTTTTGATGACTATCAATATGCAATAGAAGACCTAGCTGACCGGCTTCATCAAGGCATGTCCGAAAGCCAATTAGTGGATTTATTAATAAGAAATGGTAAACCAAGTTTGCATCACGAGCTACTTCACTTACGAATTCTAAATAGGTCACAATTACGTGTTGAAGTCCGTAAACATGAACAATTTTACAATGAGATTAAAGCCTATAAGCCTCGAACTCTCCGTTCCTATATAAATGAGCTAACTGATTCCTATGAAGGTCAAAACCAAGCTGATCAGAACCTATCTGACCAAGAGATCTTAGCCATTCAGCACAAACCATTTAATCTGGTCTGTTGGAATTGTGAAAAATCTGGGCATCGATTTGATGATTGCTTAGAGCCGCTGGCTATATTTTGTTTTGGGTGTGGCGCTAAGGATATTCGAAAGCCTCGATGTCCGAGATGTAACCCGTTGGGAAACCGACCACCGGGCATGTCACTCGACAAAAAGCAGACATGTCCGAAAAACTAATAGATCCAGTTGTATCTGGAAGTCGTCAGGAAAAACCGATTGAAGAGAGTACAAGAGGACAGTCTGAAGAAGGTTTAAAACGACACTATTCCACAATACCTCTTCATATTAGGTTAGATAATTATAACAAGCTTAAGGAAAAGTTATTCGCAGAATCTATTATATCTAAGATTAGTCCGAGTCCTAAGAGGTCCACAAAACGTTTGAGAAAGCACTGGAAAACTATACGATCCGACCGAGGAAAGATAATATCCGCAATTTTGTCCAAGTCCGATGATAGACTCTATACTGAAGTTTGCATCGAAGGAAAGAAATATAATGCCCTTCTAGACTCAGGAGCAACTTTAAGTTGTGCGGGAGGCAAGGCAGCACTCGAACTCTTAGCATTAGGCAAAACAAAGAAATGTGCTGGAAGTATTCGAACTGCAAATGGAGCCCAAAGTAAAGTGGTAGGGAAATTAGTAACGGAAGTAAAATATAGGCAGAAAACGGATGTGTTAGAACTTTTCATTATTCCGGATCTGAAACAAGAAATATACCTGGGAATAGACTTTTGGCGTAAATTTGGGTTAGACAAGAACATTTCTATTGAAAATCAGGTTTCTGAATTGGATGTTGGCGGAGAGAGCCCTGAAAAGGAACTGCCAAAGTGGCATATTTTGTCCAAGGACCAACAACGTTGTTTAGATGCTGTCGTTGAAGTATTTCCGTCATTTGCTAAGGAAGGATTAGGCAGAACAAATTTGATTCAACACAAAATTGATGTAGGAACAGCTTGTCCCATCAAGCAGAGACATTGGCCAGTTTCTCCTGCTATAGAGAAGCTTATGTTTGCTGAGGTTGACCATATGTTGTCGCTAGACGTCATTGAAGAGTCTACAAGCCCATGGAGCAGTAATTGCGTATTGGTGAGGAAAGGGGAAAAGAACAGGCTCTGTTTAGATTCGCGAGAGGTCAATAAGGTTACTAAAAAGGATGCATATCCGCTACCTCATATTGATGGAATTTTAAGTCGACTTCCTGCAGCTAAATATATAACTGGTTTAGATATGAAGCATGCGTTTTGGCAGATACCCCTCGACGAACCATCCCGTCAATATACAGCTTTCACTGTGCCAAACAGGCCTCTCTATCAATACAAAACGATGCCATTCGGTCTTTGCAACGCTCCCCAAACTCTTTGTCGACTAATGGATCAGGTCATTCCTGCACATTTAAGAACTCGAGTTTTCGTTTATTTAGACGACCTGCTTGTTCTTTCCGAAGATTTTGAGTCGCATTTGATTACCCTCCAAGAGATTGCTCTTTGTTTAAAGAAAGCCAATTTGACTATAAACGTCGAAAAGTCAAAATTTTGTATGCGCGAAATCAAGTATTTGGGATTTATAATTCGAGAGGGCCAAATTCTTACGGATCCTGGGAAAATAATTGCGATTAATGAGTTTCCAGTACCTATATCTATAAAGCAGCTACGAAGATTTTTAGGGTTATCCGGTTGGTATCGGCGATTTGTTGAAAATTATGCGACAGTAAGCTTTCCTCTGACTGAATTATTAAAATCTAAAAAGGCACTAGTATGGACTGAAGATGCTGAAAAGGCCTTTAATCTATTGAAAGCTTGTCTGACCTCAGCTCCAATTTTGATTACTCCAGACTTTTCGAAGCAATTTATTTTGCTTTGCGATGCCAGCACTTATGGTATTGGTTGTGTCTTGGCGCAGGCTCGAGATGGAGTAGAATTGCCCATCGCATACATGTCGGAAAAATTAACAAAAGCCCAGAGAAACTACACGGTTAGTGAGTTGGAATGTCTTGCAGTTATAAAAGGGATTAAAAAGTTTCGTCCGTATATAGAAGGACAGAACTTCCTGGTGGTGACTGATCATGCCGCGTTACAGTGGCTGATGAGGCAAAAAGATCTTTCAGGAAGGCTTGCAAGGTGGTCCATGAAACTACAATCATTCGACTTTTCGATTACACATCGCAGAGCCTCAGAAAACGTAGTTGCAGATGCTTTGTCCCGTCAAGAACAGCCTGGCTTAGATGCAATTGTTGCGAGTGGCCCAATTATTGATCTACAGTCTAGTCATTTTAAATCATTAGAATACCTAAACTTGATTGAGCGAATAAAAGAAAACCAACAAAGATTTAATGATTTAAAGGTAGAGGATGGATACGTGTATAAGAGAACCGAGTTTAATAGTCACAGTGACGAACAACACGAGTCTTGGAAACTTTGGGTACCATCTGCCCTCGTTCCAGAAGTACTACAGGAGGCACATGATGCGCAAAGCTCAGCACACTGTGGAATGGGTAAAACAGTCGAAAAGGTAAAACGCTATTTGTTTTGGCCACGAATGGTTAGCCAAATCCGTGAATACATTTCCAGTTGTCATATTTGTCGATCCACTAAAAATCCGAATAGGATTCTAAAGCCACCTATGGGCCGACCAATGACATCCGATCGTCCTTTTCAATGTTTATATATGGATCTTCTAGGTCCGTACCCGCGTACAAAGAATGGATACATTGGATTACTGATAATTGTAGATCACTGCACGAAATTTCACTTTCTCTGCCCACTCAAGAGATTTACCTCCCCTAAAATATGTGACTACCTACAGAGCTCTATATTTTACACCTTTGGGGTGCCTGAAATTGTCTTAACGGATAACGGTTCCCAATTTAAGTCCAGTTACTTTGAGGCATTTTTAACTAGTTTTGGCATAACACATAAGTGCACAGCAATATATTCGCCACAAGCCAATGCGAGTGAAAGACTAAACCGATCAGTTTTGGCTGCAATTCGCGCTTACATCGGAAATGATCACACCAACTGGGACGTCAATTTGAACGCTATCAGTGGTGCACTTCGAGCTGCGTTGCACCGAAGCACGGGTTACTCTCCCTATTTTCTTACGTTTGGCCAAAACATGATACTCAATGGAAAAGATTATGCGTTGCTGCGTAACTTGGATCTGCTTAGCAATGACATTAGCCTAGAATACCCAGATATGATAAAACTAGCAAGACAAGAAGCCAAGAGTAACATGACTAAATCACACGAACTAAACGCTAGGCAATACAATCTTCGAAGTCGAAATGTACAATTTCAGATAGGCGATGACGTCTTTGCCAGGAACTTTACACAGAGCAATGCCAGTAAGAAATTTAGCTCAAAGTTAGCTCCAGTTTTTATACCAGCTAAAGTTCAAAAGAAGAGAAGTCCGTTTTATTATGAATTGGTTGACGTGGAAGGCAAAAAGCTGGGTGTTTACCATCTTAAAGATATGCAAACCAGGAAAACAAACAATTAGAGTCTTCAAATTTTCAGATAATGCCCCTGCGAATTGGTCTTGTTCCATTATCTGTGGTTGTAGTATCCACCTTTTGGAAAAACAAAACTTAAGGTAACGCTTCTGTTTAGGTACAATTAAGCTAGCAAACTATTATAACTACCCTCGCTAATGCACTTGCACTTGAACAGGTGGAATGAAAGAATGCAAGAACATCACCCGATTTCACCGCTATATCAAAGCTTTAAGCTAAAACCGCTTTTTTTTTGGGAGTTTAAGCATAATATAAAAAGGTTCACTTGAAATCATTCCATTTATATTCGGCGAGCTATAAACACCATATAGAAGTCATTATATATTTTCGTGGCGAGTGGTTTTCAACATACACGTGTGATCGACTTTCAATTATATAATGTTATATGAAAGTTTATAAACTGATTAATAAAAGGAAATATTATTGGAACTATCAGAGTGAAAAGTGCTAGTTGCTGTGCCGAAGGTATGTCTCAGAAATAGGTGCCGTCCAAATTCTAATTTGATTTTATTCAGGCATCGGCTGTTAGTTTAGGCCAGAGGGCTTAGACAGCGCTTTTCATCACTCTCTCTAACTTGGCTATAGCCGCGTACACCCCGCTACCGACACTTGGACTGAGGGATTACGTAACCAAGATCGCGGTCAAGTGGCCGAGGCAGCCGCTCCTTATCTACGCCTAGGAAAAGGGTCTGGGAGGCTCAAAAGATCGATGGAATTCAGCTCCAAAACGGAATTTAGACCCCGAAACCAGCTTAAAACGGCGAGCAGATGCAGCAGTGTTACACAGTATTACGTAACTAACCCCTAAACCCAATTCATATTGCACCAGTCAAACTTTTGCGTAGGAGTTTTGGAGGCATAAGAGCTAAGAAAGAATAAATGAGTTACAACTAAAACGCCTTGCAGCGGCCGAGCGATGTGATTGTTTCGACAACCTGAATTAAATATCTATATATATTCTCTTTTGTTTTGTTCTTGTTAGATTCATTATAAAATTCTTACAAAAAATTAATTAGAAGATTCTGATTTGTATTAAACTTTGTTTCTTTTTCTAAACTATGAATTAGCGCATAAATTATTTAAAGAAATTAATATGTAAGACTAAGCAATATGAAATTGGGAAGTTGTTGAAATATCTTTCTCTCTCTATATATATATATATATATGTAACCTAAATTCCTAATTATACAGCAACTACATCGGAGTCATCTTGGGCCCAATGATACATCGGTGAGAGTAAGAGCTATTGTGAGTATTTGTAAGCGTTTATATGCGTATACTATTATAATATATATATATATGTAAGATGATTTGAGATGAGATGTTCCGCCCAATTAATTACTTAGTCATTGACAAAATTACCTCGTATTGAATTAATGTTTCATGTAAATATAGCTGTTAGTTGTTTGTGTTAAGGGAATATGACATTAAAATGAAACCTTTTTGTACTCTTATGAACATAAACATGGTCGCTTAAATTATTATTATCTCCGTTCGTCGAGTACTCATGCCAAGATTTATTAAGAGGAAGTAAAGGTAAATTTTACTTTAATTTTGGGGCAACAGCCAAATTTAGATATGTTGTCAAGGTTGGGTGGGTAGTGAAACGGGACACATAACACCTGTGATCCCTAATCGAGCAGGATTCCCTTTCTTATTGGTGATTACGCGCGGCGGCGCGGATTCCGTACTTTATTTGATTTGTTCCATTACCACTTTAGAGCCCGATTCATTTAGTTTCTCTCGCGCATTATATGATTTGTGTTATAAACAAAGATAGCTAGGGGAGAAAAAAACCCCGCCCCATCCGACGAGCTGGACCCGAGCACAGCGAGAATGCGCACCCTCGAACCTAGCGTCTTAAAGAACCACCTTTACGGAATGATCATAGTTGGTAGGTCCTTATAGACCGAGAAGGCTATTTCGTCCTGTTTTGTACACTACAAGATATGTTTCAAAAATTGATTGTGAATACCTTAAATACTTGTTGGTAAATTCTGTGCATTTTGTTGAGGGAATTTTCTTCATTGTATTTGCAATAAATTTAAAAACACAAATATTACATTTTCGTGTGTTACATGTTTATTTTTCTCACTATATTGTTAGTAAAAGTAACTGCAGGCGCTGTACATTTTACGTTACGTACAATTCAATAATATTAAAGAATATTAAAGCATTGAATAATTATTTTAAAAGATTTCCAAAGGGCGGGGGGTGCGCGTCTCCTTAGGCTGGAAAGACATTCTTCGTCCCACGGTTATTGTGGTTACCGGGGCCTCATCTGCGGTAAATGGATATATATAATGAATTTATAAAATAAAAAGCGTATAGCTTTTACTCACATCCCGTGTCTCTGCACAGGGTTTTTCCATTCAGCGCGAAGAAGATCAACTTGGGCAGCTCATTGTTCTCAATGTTCTGGAAGCGCACAGACACCTCAGCCTTCCTTCCTGCCTTAATGTCGTCAGCCAGTTCCCGAGTAGAAGGAAACGGATCGATTTGATCTACTTGATCCTTTTGATACAATTTTATCTTAGTTATACAGTTATTTTGGTATGTTTTTCTTTATAATACCTTGTGAGCGCCGTGTACCGAGAACTTTGCCTGCCAATAAAAGCTCTTGATGTTTGCTTTGTCGGCTGTAAAGATGCCTATATGGTTTCTACCGTGGTCCGTGACGCTATATCGGAAATAGTTGCAATTGTTTTCTGGTTTTCCCACGGCAAGAGCTACGTTCAAGCCAATGAGAAAGCAAACCAGCAGAGCGATCGACATTTTCAAGAAGTGTCAGTGGTAGAGGCTCGATGTGAACTGAGATTGAAAGCGGAGAATTTCTGAGCGATTCACTGCTTATCGGAAGAGGGTCAGCCATCAGCAAGTTCACAGACGAGCTTAATCTATTCTAGGAATTAACGTAAAATTTAAATTTAAAACAAGAAAATAAAGTAACTTCGAGAAGCCGAAATTTGTATGCAGTTTGTCATGGCATCGAAACAATCATCTATCATAACTAAGCCCAAAAATGCATTGATATCAATAAGGAGGGCTTTACTTCCCATAATTATACTTCAAGAAGGCAGGAAAATGTAAATTCTTTAAATAAGCATGAAATTTAGTTCGGAAAGCTTAATTTTATATAAGGTAACAAATCTCATACTGACACCGCCCTATAAGGAGCAGGTCATTAAATGTCCGAATGGCGTTCTACTCGAATTACATCGTACGAATTGCAGACACGGCCATATCCATTATCGCTACGGAGGATCGCAACATCCTTGCCACAATTAAAGTGCTCCTTTCTCTGTCCTCTGATGGCCCCTTTAACACTTATTTAACCTCATCTTTTTCACACCTCTTAGGCTCTGAAGGTATCCAATCCAATCTGGCTACTAATTCCGTTAAAGGGCAGACAAGAAATTAGTGTTTTTCTGGGCACATAACCCACACTGACTGGGGTTGTTGCCAGGGCAAATTTGCCTGTCTCCGATTGCATACAGTAAGGGAGAGAGAGAGAGACTTGTTAAATATTTGATGGCAACACTTGTGCCCCACCTCCACATCCAATATCCACATACACCTCCACACTTAAAGCCAAGTTTTGCTGGAAAAATACGAGAAAAACTGTGTCAAAGTTCCGCAGGCCATAGATGGCAAACTGGAGCAGCGACAAGTTGCCCGAGTTATTTAAGGTGCAGCCAACAGGCAACAGCCTGTGCATTCGAAGTGCAGCTCTCGGGGCACGTAAAAAAGTATTATTTATAATACAGCCAGGAAGAGCAGAGTGGTATTCGTCTGAGGGCAGGAGAAGGAACTCTCCCTAAGTCCAACAGTGCTGTCGATTTTGGGCTAATAACTAAGTTTATTTTTGGTTATTTTAAAAGATTTTCTAACTGAGATTATAAGTAGTTTAATAGTGTTATTTTGGGTTTTTAAATTCCTATTAATTTGTATTTTTGTTAAATGAAATTAAATTCAATTTAACTGCTTGTTTTTGGCTTAGAATCTTGGTAGCACTGATCCCCACCTGCATCCCATTCGACTCCGGCCACGTGGCCACATGTGCAACATTTGTGTGCTTTAAAGGCAGAGTGGCAAGTGTTGTACACGGCTTCCTGGTGGCCCCCCGTCAGCAACTTTTGCTGCATTCGCTGCAATTTGTAGTTGCACACGTAAGCAGTTAAGAGTTGCCCGGATCCGGATCCGGAACCGAGTACGGACTGCGGAGGAACTAAGGCAGGTTGAAACACAACACGTGTTGCGGGCGGCCTCCTTGAACAATTTCATTAGAACGCAATACTCGATTTGGCAGCGAATGGCAGCTAATAAAGTTTGATGCAATTCGCATTTTGCATTTTGGATTTTCAAACCCACGGCCCAGGCAGCCAGTCAGGCAGTCCGGGAGTCGAACGTTTGCAGTGCCATCAAAATTCCAATGCATTCAAAATGAAAAGGCTGCCAATCGGTTTCTCGTTGAGTCCATAAAAAAAGTTGGCCACTGGACTTGATGGTTACCTCTTCAAAGTCTTTTCGTTTGGTTTTCATTTGTTGATGGAATGATTTGGAAATTGTAGAGGGAGGTAAGTTATTTATTGGAATTTAGAAAGTTTTTACAGTATTTACAGCATTTAATATTTATTTTATATATTCCGAATAAGTAGTTACATATTTCTTAGAAATTAATAGGTAGTTCCCTTTTTACTCCTTGTCCCATACCAAAATTCCCCCTTTCAGTTGCTTGACACGAATTTGATTTTTGGCTGAAGGAAACTAACGTCTATGCATGCGAATTCAACGCAATGAAAATGCAAATGAAAATGAAACTCAACTCGACACACTCTTTCATTTGGTTTCAGTTGACAAGCGGGGGAAACTTTCCTTTTCCTTTCCTGCTGCCTTGCTTCTTTCATTTGCGCAACAAATTAATGTTGCAGGCTGGCATTCCTTTTTTTTTTTTTGGAATTTCCCCAGGGAGGGGGAAGGTAAGAGAAAGGAAACCTCATTTTCCCGAACAGGGAAAATGGGTAAAGTTGCCAAGGCACACAAGGTGTGTGTGTGTGTGCTGGCAATTATAGCCATTTTGGGTTTTTGTTACCCACTACAAAATCCGAAATTCGACCATCAAATGGCTGAATTTCGACCAGCAAACAGTAGCTGGCCAGCAGCAATTATACGATTATTGTCCTTGCAGGTAGAGTGTTCCGGTTTTAATTACCAAAAGTCTGCAGTGCAATTCAGAGGGTCGATTGTCATAGTTTTTGATTACATTTTGATGGGTTGCATTTCAATTAGGGCATAAAGTAAAGCATAAAACTCAGAAACTAAAAGGGCTCTAAATTAAATTAATTTTAATATTTCCATAAAAGCATAACAATAATATTATTATAATTTTTAAGGATGTATAAATCCCCAAGTAAGGAAGAATTGTTCAGCGTTTATCTAGTTAACTCTTTTCAAGTTTCCCTCTTTGGTTAGACTTCATCTTTATGCTTATTATGCTGGAAATCAAGTCCAAGTCCTTCGCCGAGACACTCCATTATCCTTTACACTATCCCTATCCCCTTCATTCGGTTCAATTTCCCTTTAGGGCCAAAGATTGTGCAACTATTAGCGAAGCTTAAATCCTTTCGTGTTCGGCTTTGCTTTGCTGCTGCCACAAAAGCCACCTGCAGCTTCATTTTGTTGTGGCCAAGAAAATGGGAAAACTCAAGCTACAAGGAGTTTTCCTCAGCACCAGCTGGTTGCTGTTTTTGTTGTTAAGTTATTCCGATTTAATCTTGGCCCAGCTTTAGGTCCTTTCTCCTCTCCTTGATTCTGTGTCTTCCCTGCTAATCCCCTTAATGACCAGGCGAATTTGTAAGTAGTTAATAGGACCGGAAAAATAAGCAAATATCACTCATACGCCCTGGTATCCTCTTAATTTTTTATATACTTTCTTAGATCTCGTTTCTGGGATACAAAACAAAAAATCCTGACAAGCTGTCTCTTTACTTACAGACTACAGCCATGTCAAGGCCCAGCGCATCCTCAACTCGGAGCTGGCGGATACCCTGGGCAATTTGCTATCGCGAGCCTGTGCCAAGTCGTTGAATCCCCGCCAAATCTATCCATCAGTCCACGACGAGCACTTGGCGGATCTGCTCCAAAGCCTGGATTCTGCCAAACGACTGCAGGAGCAGCTGCTGCAGCTGTCAGGTGAGTGGATCCCTCTCTCTCTCTCTTTGAGTGAGGGAGTGGAGTGGATGCGATTGGATTGAGGGGCAGTGGAGCGCAGTGGAGTGCAGAAGCAGCAGGAGCAACAGCAGCATCCACCAGCAGCTGCTTTGTCATTTTAATATTTAAGCAGTCAGGCTCGAGGGCTGAAGTGGCGCCAGCCATCTACGAGATGGCTTGAGATTGAGATGGTTTATAATCTGCATTTGCACTGGCATCCGCATCTGCCCGAAGCACTTCCGGCCAATCACCGAGATGCAAGTGCACTCGAGAGTGTGGCCAAGCCGTCGGAGCTTGTAGCTGCTCCAAGTGCAAAGTGAAGCCTTCATTTCGTATATTGTGTTTCTGTGCACTTGACGCAATTTAAGAGCAATTTAAAGTTATACGGAAAACGAAAAAGAAGTTATAATTCAAAGGAAATCTTTTAAAATTATGAAAGAAATTATTTTAAAAATATTTAAAAGGTTGAGAGTCATTTTAGATTATTTCTTTTATTATGTTTAGTGGGGTTTTTATTCCCTTTTTAATTAATTAATAACTTAATAGTTTTTAAAGCTTTCTAGATTTTCCCAAAGTGTTTTCAATACTTGCTTGTTTTTGGTTTCGCAGATCGCTGCGCCACGCACTATGACTGCAATCACTTCCACTTGGTGGCCGACACCGTTATGGCGACTCTTCACGCGGCCAACAACTTCTTCGAGAGCTCCAAGCCGTGGCTGCTCAAGAGCGGGACGCCTGGTGGCGGAAATGAGGCACGTTTGGAGACCATAATCGCCATGACAATGGACGCTTTGCGTCGCTGCGGCATTGTGCTGCAGCCCATAATTCCCCAGCTGGCCCAGCGGCTGCTCGATAAGCTCAGTGTTCCGGCCACACAGCGCCATTGGGATGCTCTGGATTCTGGGAGTTTTGCCACCGCAACTGTGAAGAGTCCTCGCCAGTTGGATGGCCAGACCAGTGCACTGCTGTTCCAGCGGATTCTGGAGGAGAAGAAGGAGGTGGAGAAGCCACCACAGCAGGCAGCCAAGCGTAGTAAATCGAAGAACAAGGAGAAGCGCCGCGAAACAATGTCCTGAAGTAGCCGTCATAATAAACTAATTCGAAAGTCAGGCCAAGGGAAGGCACATTTATTCAAGGCGGCTGGGTGGGAGGTTAATAACACTGGGTTAGGCAATTCGTTAGCATTTTTCTTGTGGCTTCAATTACAGTTGGAGTCAGCGGAGTATAAAAGTTGAACAAGAAAGGTAAGTTACATCTTGATTACCTCTTTTAGAGACCTATAAAAGGTATCTTTCTTTAAGTGTAATTATTCGCTCGATAAGCATCTCAAGAAAAGCCAAGTAATTTAATTGAAAACCTAGTTAATTGAAAATCTAGTTGACGTTTTTTTGTTGATAAGAAATCTCTGTTAACTTTTACAAAATTTCCCAAGCAGCCGCAAATCAAAAAATGCTGGCAAACATTTTGGAGCTAGCTTTTGGGCAGGGATTTCATACGCCACCTCTGGCCCGCCGAGTCTCATTAAAATCCACTTAATTATGTGCAGGAAGGAAAAGGCAGAGCCAGCCAGCATCGCTGTCTCATATTCCTTTGTAATTTATTACGTGTAATTGAAGTCAGCATCAGGTGCCGCCGAATGGGGGAGGCGTTTATTTATGGCCTTCAATTGGCGAGACAGGTTGCTAAACCCGAACCCGACTTGAGGCCAGACTTTTATTTGTTAATTTATTTTAATTTCCCACAAACTGCCAAAAAAAAAAAATAACGGAAAGCGATTCCCCACACGAAGAGCGCGTGGTAATCAAAATAAATGGCTCTCGAGCCAAGTGCATGTGGCCATAAAGGAGCCCAGCGAGTGGACCAAGTCAAGTGCAGCCATTAGAGTCAATTGCCTGGCTGGCTGCCGGCCCAGAGGAGTAGACAAAGCTAATTAGATTACGCGCCAGCAGCCAATGCCAGATCCTACTCGCTCTCCGCTCGGGCAAATAGTTTAATTAAGATTTCCTTCGCAGCTCGTAGCTCCAGCTCAAGCATGGCGGCATCAATCAGGTCTCAAGTCCAGAAGTTGGCCAACAGAGTGCAGTTTTCTTCTTTGTTATTTGTTTTTCTCAGTTTGTTCTTAAGTTGTGTGTCAGTGGTGGAAAAGGTACGATATTTATACGATATTTAATAATATTAAAGATATCTTCAAAGGTTTGCAAGTAAAGACAATTGAATTGTAAAAATCAAAACTGTAAACTCTCCTTGAACCCTTTTATAATTTGTATTATATACATTTTATATATTGATCGTGATTGCTTTCTTATTTATATTGAAACATTCTCCTTACCTTACCCTCACCAAAAGTGTAAAAATATCAAAGGCGCTTCCTTCCTGCTTCCATCCATTTGCCTCCCAGTTGATTGCTCTTGAATGGTTGAAATTTTCCCAACGCCATCAGCTGCAGGTAAACAACAATTTAACTCCGCTTTGCCGTGGCCCCGTGTGGTTCCCAACGCTTAATCCCCCTGCCTTTCTACCTTTCCTCTTACCTACTAGCCGGGTTTGGCAATTAGCCAGCCGAAAATGTGCGGGCTTTTGGGCCCAGTTAACTTGCAATTTGCTGCCGCTGCTGCCGCTGCTGCTGCTGTGGCCTGAAGTGCAGATACGGGTTGCAGCAGATGCTGATGCGGATGTTCCATGTTGATGCAGACACTTTAGTGTTGTTTACCCCTGAAAAGCTAACGCACGATATGGGATAGATAGATGGATATATGGCCACCGAATGGGGCGGTCAATTAGTGGTAGAGTTTCCAGCTTGCTCTGTATGGTCTGCTTTTGGGGTAATGTTAGCTAGAAGTTTCATGAATTGGTCAGTAATGGGAGGTATTTAGACATTGATGCATTGGCAAAAATAAAGATACTGGATCGATTTTTTAATGTTAATGATCTCTTGATCTTTTTCTTTCCATATACATCCCTAGCTTTGACTACTAATATATTTATTCAATCAGAAATCAGGGGATATATTTTATTATATTGTTTCTTAAACTAAAAAGTAGAGACAAAGAGCTCCACAATTAATTATTTATTTATTTACCTTGTATTTCCTCTTAGCAAATTTTCAAAAGACCCCCAAAACCAAACACAAAGGCTGCTAGACTTATGGAATAATAAAAGGCTTCGTTTTTGACATGAACTCTGTCGGAATACAAAGCCAATTTTTGGGTGAAGACAATGGAGTGGCCTCCAATCGAATAATGGCTTATATTTCTAACAAAACAAAACAAAACAAAAACCGTGTCGATTGTAAAAGCAATTAAACAAACTTTTCAAATGCATAGAAAACAAAAGCTAAGGCTAATTTAATAGAGAAAATTCCAAGAAAATATGTCCAGAACTTGGCAAAGAATTTCTGCCCCCTTTTTTGAACCCTGCCCTAGCATAATTTAATATCCAAGCGAACGAAATTAAATTTATACGGCAAGCAAATTAAGTTGACGTTAATGAGACAGCGGAAGGGCAGAGCAGGGAAACATAAACAAGCGCATTAACATGCTTGACTTGTAAAAAGTTGTTAAGTTTGCATTTAAAATGAAATTATGCAGGCGCAGCATCAAGGCGTTTCTCCTACGCCGAGAACCCTGGCCAAAGCCAGGTAATAAGGTTAATGATTCACTTTAAAGGCTGCTTAAACTCGAGTCTGTTTTGTTGTTATTGCTCTTGTTGTTCCCTGCGGATGGATGCATCGATGCTGGGCGCGTTGTTGCGGTGGCCGAGAGTTGCACTTTGATTAATTACAAAGTTTGCTCGATGGCCTTGGCGCCCTTTGTCGGGACTGACGTTTACTACTCTCCCAGCGCCTGTCGTCTTCCGTTTCCGCTTTGCCAATGCATAATTTAATTTGCCTGCCAGCAGCCACGTGGCGTATGCGCAATATTGTAAATGAATTAGCCTCCACTTGTTGTCCGGCGGCTTAAGCACTGTGTCAAGGCAGGACTTTTTGCATTTTACTATACACTCTTTGAGATAAGGAAATATTAGAATAGAGTATTAAATAATAACAATCGATTCAAATATAAAAATATTTCCAGGAAAAAATGTATATGACAAAAGATTAACAGTTCTTTAAATTTTTAAATGATGCTTTACTGTTTCGTAGAAAAATGTGATTTGTATTATTTATTATTCAGAGTTCAAAGAATTATATATAAAATATCCGCACCTCACAGTGGCAAATATATTGTATTGCTTATCTCCAAGAGCCTCAGTCCCTGACCAGTCTCCGTCGTCTCTGCATCTTGATTTTTTCGCCATGACGAAACCCTATCTGATCTGCGGTTTGGAGCTGCTGCTGCTGTTGGTCTCAGTTTCTGGCATCGTTTTGCCAGAGCACAATTGCTCTGATTATTTCACATACGGCATCGAAGATGGGAATTATATCGGCCTTTTTACCGCTCCCAAGGCTGGCCTCCATAGGATCTCCTGGAATGTAACCTTCTTGTGGCATGGCTCGATTACCGAAAATCCTGTAGCCTCGTTAGAGCATTATCCCAACCGGATGGAGGCCATACATAATATTAACAGCGGACGACGTGCCCAGCTCATAGCGCGATTTAAGAACATCTCTGAGGAGCTGCCGAAGCTCGTAGATCTCCAGATCAACAACGAAACGCTGTGCAGCAATCCGGGATGTGAGTATAACTAGGGATCGGAAGGGATATTCTATGATAATATATCTGTATTTCTACAGGGGGATTTAAGGTCACATCAACTCGTGGAATTGGGGCCACTAAGCTAATCACACATATTGACAACTCACGCCGCGAAGTGATTCCTGTTTTACCAACAATAGTTCCAAGAAGGAGGGTCAAGTTTTGAATAAATAATAAATAAGAGAACAATGAAAATATATATTTTGAAATGAACAAATCATATTTATTGATAACCTTTCAAAATTGTTAATAATGCCCAAGCAAGTCATAAATCAAAACCACAAATCAGAGCAAGTTTGTTTTCTGGCCACCAAAAATCAAAGCAAAGCACACGGCTAAAATGTTTAATTGGATTTTGCAATTGTATTGAGAGTCCTTTAACATATATACATATAAATATATATATGTATGTGCAAATGGAAATTCCACAGCAGCGACAAACATCCGATAAATGCAATAATGATGATGGCCATGGCAATGGCTGATGTGCAATTGCCGCTTAACTAATTCATTAAGCCGGCTCAAAAGTGTTTAATGAATCGCCGGCCAAAGCCACAAAGCATAATACAGGCAGCCGTTGTTGCTGTTATTGTTGATGTTGTAAATCTCCAATTAAAGCAATTAAATGTGGAAATTAAATCGAGCATATTGAGGCATTTAATTAGGGCAAAATGCTATGTTGAGTGGCCACCGCAGCTGCGACAGTCCAAGGAAGGTCGGTCGGCATAGAATTCTGCTGCTTCACATAATCTGTAATTAAATTGCACTAAAAAATTCCAGCCAAAATCCTTAATCCTTTAACACACACACACACGCAGAGACAGGGACAGCAGCCAGGCAACAACTATGTCGAGTCGTTATCCCTTTTAATGAATTTTTTGCTGGCCCCGCTTTTCATTTTGCCGGGGCAAGAGCAAAGTTTGTTTTCCCTTAACCCTCCCACCCATCACCACCCCCCGCAACCTTTTTTTGCACCCAAAGTAAATATTTTACTATGCCACTATTTAAAGCATGCTTTCAGGCGCTTCAGCCGTTTCAGACTGCTGTCGGCACAGCTGGAAAACCACAGCTGGAAAACCTGCGGCAAGGCAGGCTGCTGCGTCCAGACGAAGGGTAAAGGAAAACGCTGCTGAAGCAACAGCCTGGCAGCCATTTTATTTTTGCAATATTTTCCAGGTCAAAATGTCGTAGAACTTTTATTAACTTCATGCCAAAACCTCGGAACAGTGAAAGAAAAGCTTTGGTTTTTTTTTAACATTTTTAATGTCTTATTAATGGAAAGATTAGTTTTAAATTCATTAAAAGGGTTTCAAAAAATTAATAAAATAAAATATAAAGGTTTTAGTATTAATCATTCCTCCAACAAAAAATATTTAAATGGGATAATTTAAATATTTGGAGAATATATTTAAATTTCCCAACTTAAACTACGAAAATTGGGTAATATTTTCAGGAGATCTATCTGCAAATCAAAAAAAAAATATTACAGCACAATTAAAAAGAATAAATTCTAACGAAAAACCCCCTAAAATGTATCTTCAGTGTTCCAGTGCAGCCGTGTCCCTGTGCGTGATTGTACTTGCTGTCGTCCTTGTGCCCGTGCTTGTGTTTGTGTCTAAACATTAAAAGTAGCTTAGTGTTGTGTGTCGTCGGTCGTTGGGCGTAAGTGTTTGGGTCTCTCATGTTGATAACTTATATTGGGGATGTCAACAGCCGAATGCGCTTCGAGTACAGGAGGACGGAGTACGGAGGCGGACTTTGCATTGCAGCCCAATGTCCAAGGATCGTTATCCTGGCTGTGGGAGTCGTCGAGTATCCTCGTTTTGGGTCTTGTGTTTTATGACCTGGAAAGAGGCCACTCAAAGTGAGCGTCAAAGCAGCGTAAGCTGATTTTAAAGACGCCTAAAACAGGAATTTTTCCCGACTCCTGCTTGAGTTGAAAACCAGGGGAGTCCCCTATTTGATGAGGACGTTGATGGGTAAGACAAATTAATTTGCTGCACTTTTGCATGACAATGCAGGATTTATGAGCAGACAAAGGGTAAGGCCATGGCAAAGAAAAAAACAAAATGAAAAATGTAATTTGAACGACGACAAAAGGCAACGACGACGACGTAGACGACAGACAACAAATGAGAGCAGCAGGAAAATGAAATTCACCTTCGAAAAATACTCTGGCATGGCCTGAACAGGCTAAGAGTTTTGTGTTCTCAGATTTTAAATCGCCATTTTTTAGTTCTTTAGAGATATAGAAAATGGCTATGGAATATTGATAAAAATATATAAGAAAGTCGTATATAAAATATATTTTTAATTATATTTGTATATATTATATTTTTAATGACTATTATTTTGTTATTATTTTTTTTTCCATTATTTTGCTGTCTTTATAGCAGCGATGGGCACGAGATCTAACGGTTTGAGCAGCAGCTCGCTGAAAAAAAAAAAAACAAGAACAACCCCCAGCGTCGCGAAGCGTCGCACCCACGCGACACACAGAATGTGCGAGCCGAGAAAATACACTGACAAAAACTTTTTGAGTAGATCAATATCTTCAGCCATTTTTGCGTGCATTTATGTCCGCCTAAGAAAAACGACTGCAAAAAAAATCCAATCTTTTTTCTTTAGTGCAGAAGTCAACGCTAGCCGCACAATTCCCTTTAACATTGTTCTTGTTTTTGGGACGATGTGCGAGTTCGGGTCGCTTGTGTTTTGTTGTTGCAAACTCGGGATCGCGGCGATGGGCTCGCTACCTGCGCCAAAGGTCAGTGTGGTTGTTTTTGTAAATCTTCACGGTTTGCTGGTCGCGAGCACTGCACTTGTGCGTCTGCAATTGTGCGACATGCTGGCGCCTCCGAAAAAAGATAACGGTTTGAGCAGCGTGAGCAAATTGAGCCACTGCGTGCCCATCGCTGCTTTATAGTACACAAAATATTCTGATAAGAATAGCTTCACAGCCTGTCGAGTTCTGTGAGCGACTATCAGTTTTAGTCGTCTTTGAAATATGCGTTTAATCACCTCGCTGCTGATCTGCCTCGGCCTTTCTCTGGGCTCAGCTGTGAATTTGCTCATTCCAAGGCACAATTGTGGAGATTACTTCACATATTCCACGGAGGAAGGAGGAAGAAGGGGCTACATAGGAATTTTCACAGCTCCCAAGACCGGTGTTTATCATATAACCTGGGCAGCGGCTTTCGTTTGCCATGGAAACCGTAATGTAACTCAAGAAACATTTCCTTAAAATCACTTTAAAAATATATATTTTAATATTTCTAAACTTTGCAAGCTACACATGGAGTCTATGATGCCGTATCCCAGCAGGGAGGGAGCAGCCAGAAACATTTATAATGGCCAGAGGGCACAGGCTTTTGTGCGTTTCGTGAATATCACCACGGAACTGCCCAAGCTGGTACATTTGGAGGTAAATGGGGAGACGCTCTGCCAAAATTCGGGATGTGAGTAAACAATAATAATAATTTTAAAGAGTGCTCAGTGATTTTTCTATATAATCTTTTCTGGCAGACGACTCTCCATCGACAAGAGCTACTGTGAGATTTAATATGAATATATTTGTGATAAGGGAAAAGAAACCTTGTGCTCAGAATGCAACCGCAATCTCTACATAATGAATATATATTTTATATATAAAGAAATGTGTTGATAACAATTATATTTATAAGGGAAACATTTTTCAAAAGAATTTTTCAATAAATAATGTAAATTTTTAAACTAAACAAAGAAACTCTTTGAATTTATATACAGGTTATGCTTATGTTTATTTAGTATGTTATACCAAAAATTTCTTACAAAAATTCCTGAACTGGGAACACGGACGTCTGTGTGCCCTTGTTTTCCATCTTTTATTTATATTTTACTTGACGTTGCATGCGAATATTTGACAGCCATTTAAAATGGCGTCGCCGGGGAACTTTTCTCGTTGCTGCCGGGCGCTGAAAAGTATGCTACAAGCGGAAGGTGGCTAATGCCGATGCTTCAGAAGAAGTAAAGCCCCTTGTTATTTGCGCTCCTCAGCAGGTGGCTTCCACCTCCATCCCCATCCAATAAACATGCATATTAATGACCGTAAGTCCTGCGCCGAAGGACTCCCGCTTGGTTCGTGCAGCCCATTTGCCTTGCAAAGCGATCAAATGAATCAACGATACGGGCAATTTCCGACCAGGAGCAGTGAGTCCTTTGGCGAGTGCATCTCGGAATGCTGGAAATGAATCCGGAGCGATGACAGGAGCACAGCGTCAGAACGGATGCAGCAGCTTAACCAGAAAGCACTCAAGAAGTGGAATTCTTGTAGGGAACGGCGCCTTCTGAAATGTCCCGACATCGGAAGGTGGCACGAATTTATGCCTTTCTTCATTTTTGCGGGTGGGAAATGGACCTCAGCTATATGACTCAGCTATGAAATATAAAGCAAAGGTGAAAATATTATGTGCGAGTTGAAGTTAAGAGCTTGGAATTGGTTTATAAATTGACTTGGGTAAAGGTTTTCTTTAGCAAAACTAAAGTCAAATCAAAAATTTATTGAAATATACAAGAACTAAGAGCTCTAAATTCATTAAATGTGTTTTTTGTTTGTATTAACTCTTAAAAGGTCATATAAGGAATTATCTTAAGTGCCGTAAAAGCAGCTTACATACGCACTTCCTCGAATTTTTTCGACCACTCTACGGCTGAGTCTCTCGCTGAAATATCTTAATCCTTGAGAGCATTGCACTCAATCAGGGAAATCATTATCAGGCTGAGGGCACTCTGTGCAGTTGCCACAGTTAATGAAAGTGGCTCAATCCTGCTGCCGATGGAAGCCAATTAAAAATGAAACAAACAAAGATGCGGATTACATTTCTGTGACAATAAATCCACTTGACTTACTGTCCGCCCAGCCAGAAGGAATAAAATAAGGGAATTTCGGCATCCCGTTTGAGCGGCTTTAAATGTTTTTGTTTGCCTCTGATTTCTTTTGAGGAAATAAAATAAAAGAAGCAACAGCCAGGCTCCAGACAACAAGCAACAAGCTACAAAAGGGGAGATAAAATAAGACGACTAAATAAAAATAAAATCAAAATACGTGAACGGTGGGCGTAGCGAGCATAAATCTCATCAATCAAATGGAATTGTGCGCATAAAGTTATCGGCTCAACTTACAGCAGATAACTCTCAACCCGAGCCCAAATCCGAATCCGGGGTCTTGGAGCCCCCTCTGTCTTCTCCTCGTCTGCTGGGGCAATTTCGAGTTTATTGTTTCAATCTGTTAAGGCCAGCCTAGCTGAACCAGGACCCCTTCTGAAGGTCTACACTTGCAAAAGGACAAATGACCAGACATAATGGCTAGATTGAGTTTGAAAAGAAATTTATTTAAATATTTACAGATTTTATTGTGAGAGCTTTAATAGGCAGTAATCACTGTCTTGCATTTCGTTATTGTTTTAATATTTTTATATATTTTCTTGTAAACTTCATTAGCCAGTCTATAATCCCTAAATCTCAATTTTAATATTTTTTCTCAGGATGTATTCTTTCCCACACCGCATTAGGCACAAATCAAGCTCTTGCCCGTGGGCCAGTTGTGATTCAGTGTCCTGTTCTTGGTGGCGGCACTCGTCCTGGTCTCTGGTTAGTTTCCAGTTTTCTGTTTTTGTTTTTATTTCTTCTCTTTCACTTTGCTGCCGTTGTTGTGGAAATCCGATTTATTTGCATTTGCCTTTGAGTGCCCGCCCCAAAAAAGGAGAGTCTGCATTTTGACCTTTATATATCTTGGTTTGTTTTCTTGGTTTTTGTGGTATCTCTCCCCTATTAGCCTTATCTGTGCTTTATTCAGCCTTAAAGCTGAAAGAGCAGTTGTTTTCACATTAAAGTCGTCCTAATTAGGTTGCCCAATTATTTATGGTAAGAGTACGGCTTGAGGCGATTCGCGAACTCGTGCCAGCTGGGCAAACACTATGAAGGGAGCGAGCAAACAAGTGTTTCCGCCCCCTGGGCCATATTGATTAGGTGCGTAAATATGGCCAAGATGGCGGTGTACATCCGTGTCCGTGTTTATGTCAACCTCGAAGGTTCTAATGGCTGGCGTGCAGCCTGGCCAAGTGCCGGCAGTATGTATCCAAACGATTAATCCATTGGCACTTCAATTACCAATATTGCTTGCGATGTTGCTCTGTTTTGTGTGAATAATTAATCATTTTCCTTCAAGAGCATACTTGAAATGGCATTATTTTAAGCCTTACTCAAAGGAGTGTCTGTCATAAATATTCATCTAAGAATAAATAACCAAAACCACTGTTGATTTTTTCAGAAAACTAAAAAAAAATCTACGTCAAGTGCAGTTTATTCTGAGGGTTTTCCCCAGCGAAGTGGCCGCGAGTTTTCCCTCTGCAACCCATGCTGCGCGCTGATGGTAATAAAACGTTTAGGGCTGTTAACTGGCGAGTGATTTCCGGGGGGAAGAAGAGAAAATCTGGGGAAAAACTAGGGGGAAAACCGAGGAGGGAAACCGAAGGCACAAAACTTTCTTGTTATTGTTGCCGTCGATATTTGAAAAGTTGCTCGCTAATTTCCCTCAAGGACTTGAGCAACTGAAATTTGCCGTAATTAACAGAAACGTTTGCATTTTAATAGACTTTGCATGAATTGTGCGTTAAGTTTGGAGTTCAACCCCAACCCCAAAGCAAAGGTAAAGGGTTAGGGCAACATTATGAATAAAGTTATGGTGCGGCCAAGTTATGCCATAATCGATAAGTTGAGTTGTGTACGATGGGGCGGATGTGAAATGCGTGCGACGGGGGCACATCGAGTATACGCAGCGTTGGCCAGCCAAGGAGAGTGGCATGAGTGTGTGTGTGGACGTGCAGCAAAGCATGACTAATGACAACTTTGGCCAGCCTTGTACACGCCCGTGTATATGTATATAACATTTCGTTTAGCAAACAAATAACAAATATCACTGACTGTGACATGGCCAGAGAGAGAGCGCAGAGCCAACGAAATAAGGACAAATAGTGTAGCTTTGAAATGTTTTCATGTTGCCTCCGTAGATAAAATGGCAAATTGCTGCACACTTGACCGAACGAGGAGTTTAATACGCAAGTCTACATATTTTTTATTCTATAAGGGAAAGCATATTCATGGAATTAAAGGAAAGACCTAACTAGATTCTAGTTTTCTTCAAGCTTAAAAATGTTTTAAATGTTAAACTTAATGTTTAATATTTAATAGATATTTTTTATAATGTCCCACTGATTTTCTCAGTCTCCATAGCTTTATTTTCCCAGTGTTTTCTCCTCCATCCCTTTCCAATTTCCTTTCCCTGCTGTATAAATAAATGCCGGGAGAACACAGCGCACATTTGCAACATTTATTGAGTCGTTGAACGAGTTGAATGAGTTTGGGTTTTTATTTTTAAAACGACGGCTGAAGCTGGAGCAGCCGAAGCAGCATCAGGCCAAGACTAAGCGAGCGAACACAGTTTAAATATTGATTTACGACCAACACACACACACACACACACAAATCGAGAGGGAGTAAGGGAGAGGATGGAAAATGGACAAAGGACGACCGCAAAACAATGCCAGGCAGCTGGAATTTGTATTTTAAATTATGACCAGACGAGAAATTCTATTTAAGTACAAGCAATATGAAATTTTCCCTCAGGCAGACAAAGAGTTTAAGTGTTGAGTTAAGGCGTTAATGGCTGCCAAATAATGATTTTTGAGCTTAAATGTTGGTATAATAACTTGCTAAATTCATGAAAGCTTATCAAATTATTATTTAGACTTTCAAATTAGCTAAATGTACTCATATACCTCAGAGAGCTCAAAATAGCTTCCTTCCCATCAATGACAATGCCTTTGGCTAAGACCTAAGACTCTGCCAATAAGCCAAGTGAAACCCACAAAGTGAGTCCATAAAGTGAGTCCTTTATGAGGCTGTCCTGATCTTTGTATCCCCCGTATCGTCTGCAGGCCAGAGTACACGCTGGATGGCCACAAAGGAATAATCAGCAGCTGGGCCAGACACTGGGCAAATTTCGATTTGCCATTGCAATCATTAGACTGTGGGCTGTTCCGGCTCCGGGGCTAAAATTGAATGTCAAGTGCAGGGGTAAAGGGAAATGCCTGCAGGATGCGGCAATGCAACATGCAAGGATGCTGGGACTAGATCCACAAGACGTCCTGGCTGGCTAGGCAGACAAAATGCGCAAATTGGTTTCACTTGGCAGGACAAGCGTGAAAGCGATGTTGTCCTAGTCGGCGCTTTTCCCGCTCGACTGCAGCTGCAAAAACTTTGCTCAACTTGCGGCAAAAACTTTCCCCTTCGAGCACGTTGCGCATACGCCGCGTAGTACGACCAAGAAGCGCCCACATGGCGTATGACAAATGTTCGCAAATCGCTGTGCCCGAACACTAGCCATTAGAATGGATTAGAGCAGCTGTGGGGGTCTTGGGACTGGGACTGGGATTGGTTTTGGGACTTGGAGTGGGTTTGGGCGTACGACGGGGACTGGGTTGCCAGCACTCAACACTCAAGGTGTTATTATGATTGAAGCCTGTTTTGCGCTGCCCTCCAGTGTCATAATAATTAAATGGAATTAATGCCAGGACCAGCCAGAAATTCATCACGCCCACAAACCTATGGCTGGCAGAGAAGCACTTAGAGATTTTTTTTGGCCTTAAAAGTTAAAAACCTTAAGAATATTGTTGGTGTATTATATATTTATTTATTATTTATACTGGCTAAAATCAGAATAGCCTTCAAGAAGACAGGAAATATTTTAATTCTTTAAAAGGATATTTATTTATATTTTTATATGAAAATTTTTTGTACACAGTTTAAAAATATACTGTTATACTTTTCTCTCTGTGTACGAGTGCGTGCCGCCCTCGCTTTGCCATTTAAGGTGGCAGTCTCATTTGTAAACCAGTCCAGGTTTGCCCCGACCCAAGGAATCTCCTTAGAGCCATGTCGCTTTGTTCGTGGCTCTTGTTTTCCTTATGAATTCCTGGCCTTGAGCCGAGTTAAGGGTGCCTGTACTCACACCCTCTGGAGAAATTTCAATGAGATCGAGGTCCATGCGTGTCCCACGCAATTTATGTCCTCAGAACGTTGTCCATTCTCAGGCCTAAAATAACAAGAACTGAATATACAAGTTCACGACATATGTATATGGCGTTGTGAGCCTATTTATCAATGGCCCAAAAGCTTGGCCTTTTCGGCAGCTAAAATTCATAAGTCAGTGTTTTCCCTCTACAAGTTGCTTACAGTCAATATATTTTACAGATTTTAAGCTTTGACCCAGGAAAAAGTGCAGAAAAATGAAAGTATAAATATTTAAAAATAACAAGAACTTGCCTGGGGTTTATTTCTAAATTTATTTGGTTTATCCTTTGAAATATTATACAGAAAATATATATAGAATATATTTGACTTGCTAACTGCAGTTTCATAAATCTGAAAATGTGAGTTACTGATTTCCAAAAAGGAGAAGGAAAGCTTGTAGCCCGAATCTTTCGATGATTGATGGCAGGAAGGCGTCTACATCAATCACGCCTCCTGCGCTTTAGCCATAAATTTATGACTGATACTTACACTTCAACTGCTCCTGAAGAGACCTCATCGCCGCTTTTTAAGCATTCCGCTTGAGACTAGCAGAAAAATATAAAAAAATGGCCTCAGAGTGATTATTCATAGAGGGAAAACCTCGAACCGCGAACGGGGTCAAAGTGCACTCACTGGAAAAGTTTCAGCGGTTTATTTTGAGGATGAGGCTGTCAAAAATAAAAAGGAATAGACAAAAACAACAAAATATACGAACAAAATATCTACTTTAACTTGTGTTTATTTTGTCCGTTTGATGTTGTGCGGCTGCTGCTTTTCTCCATTTGTCGAATGCTTAAAGCCATTTGAAAATGATTGGCTTTTATGTCAATAAGCGTCTCAGCTGTCCTTAGTTTCTTTTTCTTTCCATCTTTTTTTGTCCCCTGGCTTTTCTTCTGTTGCTTGTCGCTTTTTCCAGGGCTTTTTTCCTGCCTTTTCTTTTGGTTTTTCCCTTGGTTTTTGCACTCGCGGTATTCCCTTACAGTCTGTCGTTGCTTAAGTGCCCTCAATAAAATACAATAAATATACACATAAATTTTTATATAGTACATCACGCATATATATATATATAGAAGAGGTCCTGCTTGAAGGCCCCGCAAAAAAGTTGTCGCGTTTTAATAGGCCAACAAAAAAATAAACAAAATATAAAAAGAAAGAAAATGTAAACACTGCTTTTGGGTCACTTAAAGTTCGTATATATTTTTGCAGCTTAAATTTTCAGCTTCAGCCAAGACAGCTGCCATAAATCTTTTAGGGGCATTTAGGCAGCTGGCAGCTCGAATCCGAATTAAAATACAAATCAAATCTTCACACTGCAAAAGGGCAAATCAAATTTGCAATAAGTTTGCTAAACATCGAAGCGTAAAATAAGCATTCGTCACTCAGTTGTCTTTATATTCCTTTTTTTTTGTTGGGCTTGCATAAATCTAAAATCAAACCTTTTTTTGTGTTGAAGGAGCAGCACGCACAATTGATTTATGAAAATTTTTTGCACACATGCGGAAAACCAGGACACCGAACCCTTGAACAGTGCTTCGAGGTTTAAGAGGATAACATTTTCAAAGTCAATAATGTAATGTGGGGTTAGGAGTACTTAGAACAGATGTTAAAAAATTTTAATTTAATAATAAAACAGTATGAATGTTTCTATATTGTAATTGTAATAAATATATTTTACTTGAACCACTGTGGCAGCTTCCCTTTTTGATTAGAGACGTTCGCCTCCTGGCGATAGGCAACAATTTTCGCTGTGGAAAAATTAAAGCTGTGCCCCGCCGTCGCGACAGCAATAAAATCAGAGCCATAAAAGCTAATGAGCCCGAAAACTCGTCGCCGTTGTCACAGCCATCGCATCGCCCTCCGATTTGGACCAACCAAAATATACATATATATGGAGGACGGGAACGAGATGGCTCTGAAGCTGTTGCGCCTGCTGCATTCCTTTCGTAAAATCGAATCCACCATAAAATGATGGCGATCGGCGGCTACCTACGGCTGGGAATGCCATAAAATGTGATGCTGATTCCCTGCGATTCATCTGATGATGAAAATACCTGCCGTTCTCGCCGTTATTGCCTCTGTGAGTGCGCATAAATTGAGGTACAAGTGGCGCAGGCAAACAAACAAGTTAATGTCTAGGAAAAGGCTCAGGGAACCTGCCATATAAGGGGCCTCGGGAAGGTACCTGATTTATGTGTTGATAATAAAAACGAAATTGTGGCTCATACAGTGAGGGAAATCTTTTAAATTTTAGGATTTCTAATTATTAATCCATTTATTAAAGTAATTGAAATTCTTAGGGAATAAGAGCAGGTTGCTTAGAGTCAATTTTAATAAGAAAAATACAATAATTCTCCAACAAGTACTTAACTATTTTTAACACTCGTATTAAATATGTATTTCTTTTCCAAAAACCCACATTTTCTTTGTAAATTTTCTGCAAGTGTTAAGACTTGTTTCTAAAAGTGTTCAAGCCTCAGGAGGCCGTCTGTGACTCGTCAGCTGAGAAGTGAAATCGACTGAGCATTTGATTGGAAGCCAGCTCCCTCGTCTCCCCTTGGATTGCCTCCCTAAGCGGGCTAAATTAATAGAATACAAATTCCCAATGGCCGCCGCCATGAGCGATCATCGTGTGAAATGCCATGAGCTCCAGACCGAGTCGTTCAAGGACAGCCGCACCCTGGATGGCTCCTTCTTCGACGGCCTGTGGCCGCTGATCCTGGACAACAATCGCTGTCGTATTATTGCCAGTAAGCCGGAGGAGCATTTCGTGCCCCAAGAGCCCTTTCCCCGCTTAAAGTGGCACGCCTACCTGGCCCAGGTGGGCTATCCTGGCTATGATCCTCCGCACGAGGTGCGTTGCGGCGCTAAGGAACCGGAGGAGGAGTGCCTGGCTGCCCAGGAGGTGGAAGCTCAGACAGACTACATGTGCCATGGTTCCCAGGCCATACTGCCCATCGACCAGCAGGTGGACCAGTTAAGGATGCAGCAGGAGCGCCGCCAGAGGCTGGCCTATCAGTTCGCCAATCGGCGCTTTCCCTGGACCATGCAGACCCCCAGCCATGAGCTGGGCTTCACTATCAGCGCGGAGCTAAAGGAGAAGTTCAAGGGGAATCCTATGGAGCTGCAGTTGCTGCAGGCCATCCATGACCACGAGTGCCACCTGATGATAATCGACCTGGGCACCGAGGTGGAGATCCAGGACTGCCGGCGTTGGGTCAAGTTCCGGCCCTACGTCCAGCTTTTGGCCCTGTGCCACACTGCGCGTATGGAGCGCTCGCTACAGCAGCTCAATGTCTTCCATACGCTCTGCGTGGAGGAGTCTGTGGAGAACTCCTGGCACGATGAGCTGCAGTGCTCCCTGCGCACTGGCTACACCCACGCCCTCAAGATGAAGCTGCTCAAGGCGTGCGGCGAGTCGCTGGCTTTCGTCTTTTCCCGATTCCGCGGCATCTGCACCTGTGACCAATTTAAGGTGATCCGGCGGACCTAGCGTTGGTTTCGATTCGGTATTTAATTTCAAATCGAAAGAAATTTATTTGAAATTTAAATTTAATTTGTGTTTCGAGGAAAAGTTTTTATTTAAATTCGAAATGTGTAAAAACAAATTAAAGTTATAATATTTATAAATTGTAAATAATTATTTTCTAGGAGGGATTCTGGCATTTTCTTAGAAAATAAGTTTAAAAATGTAAAAAAATTAATATTTTCCTCCCCAATATTTATTGTAGGCCTGTAATATTGACCTAGTTCCGCTGCTTTCCCCATTAACTCTGCCTAATTTGGTTCGATTCGATTTTCCTCACGTTGAAGTGGCGCTCCAATTAGGCCGGAGACGCACTGCCTCATGCCACTAGCCACTTGGCCTCCGATTGTTGACGCCACCGACTTCCGACGGGGTGTCAAAGTGCCTCCTGCCAAGCCAAAAACTTGAGCCTTCTCGCAAACAACAATTTGCCTGGCAAAAATATATGTGCAGCAAGAAAAAAGAAGCGAAAATTTCGCGCCAAATCTCAACAAATTATTACAAAGCTTAACAAACTTGGAACTGATTATAAAAGTTGAAGAAGGCAGGCGGCAGGGAAATGGAAAATGGGAAGCACGCGGCCACAATGCAAAGAAAATTGAGTTGCGGGTGTCGCCAAGTTAGGGGCATTTGCCTCCTTATTTCTTTTTGTTTTGGTTATTTTTTGGGCGGGAAAAGGAAAAGTTTGCCTCACTTTCCATACAAATACATTCGCATAAAGCATCACCTTGCATTATATTATTAAAAGTTGTGCCGATAAGAGGACCTATAAAGTATTTTTACTAACTAAAAGAAAGCCGAAAAAAATTAAATTCCCCCAACACACCCAAACATCTCTTGAAATCAAAGCAATTTTTTTATTTTTTGAAACTAAGAGAACTTAATCAGTTAAATTCTATATATTTAATGTGTTCTTTACTCTCTCGGAACATATTTAGAACTAGTAATCAGAAATGGATCTTCGGGTCTAAGCTCAGTTCGCCTCCAGGCTCTGCTATTATCGGATCTGGCAGCGGTTGGCGCTGGAAGTACCGAATCAAAATTGCTCGGCATTCACTTACCGACAGCTGCAGAGTGGGCAATGGATTGGAATCTTCCAAGCCTCCAAAACGGGGATCTATCAATTCAACTGGTAGATCACATTCTTAAGCGGGTGAGCGAGAGTCCAAGACTGCGACTTACGATCTGTGCTGGAAACTCGGAGTCGCAGGGTCCTTGCTTTGGAGCAGCGCTTATTGTCCTACGGAATAACCGCTGGGTCATGCGAGGAATCGTTTCCCTATCGCCAAGTGACGGCGAAAACTGCGACCTAAGCAGTTATGTAATATACTGCGATGTTTCCACGCATCTCGACTGGATCCAGCAGAATATTGTGCTGTGAGAAAATGATGTAATGACATTAAGTTGATGAGAGCAATATTGTAGAAATGACTATTATTTACTATATTATTTACCAGTATTTACTATGTTTAGTACTAAGAAGCATGGCTTACAGCAGTATTGGGTCTCGACAAGATCGATTCGCGTTCAGTTCCAGCTTAATTAACATTTGGGATTTCTGTGAATAAAAATAAAAGATATGCTCAGCTGCAACCCCATATGCTTGTGTTCGAAAGAGCGCTTTCCGATGAGAAGAGAATTCGCTATCTGTATAAACCAGATTCTGGCCCGGCTGGGTTTGCCAATCGATTCCCCTGCCCGCTGATAAGCCCAGCGTTTTCTCTCGCGATCAGCAGCAGCTCACCTGGAACAGCGAGCGGGCAAAGCCCGGAATCTATCAATGGGGCTGTTCCGCAATCTGGCGAGAGATCAGGCGAGCGTCGAGCCGACTGCATTCCGGCCTCAGTTCTCGTTCGGCCTCCATCAGCAACGGTGCTAGAACGCGCAATGGCTATCCGTTTCTTGACCTTGCTTCTCGGCCTTTGTCTCCTCAGTGTGGAGGCGCTGGAGGTACCTAGTCACAACTGTGAGAGCTACTTCTCTTACTACCGCCGCGGCAACGGGGAGTATTATGGACTCTTCACGGCCCCGCGAGCCGGAATCAACAGCTTTTCCTGGGAGGTCATGTTTAATGCCCATGGAACGGGGCAGGTAAATGAGAAAGGCGGATAAGCCCGTTCCAGATTTGACCCTTACTGTGCTTTCCAGGCACACACTGTCAGCAGCCTGAAGCCCTATCCCAGCAAGGATGAGGCCTTCGAGAACATACACAATGGGGAGCGGGGTCAGGTGTTTGTGGACTTCCAGGACTTTGGCAACGAGCTGCCCAAGTTAATCCGATTGGAGCTCAACGATCAGGTGCTTTGCTCCAACGCAGAGTGTGAGTAATCCAAGATTTTCTCATTATTTCTCTGATCTAAAGCATCTCTCCTCCTCTCCTCTTACAGATGATGCCCCCTCGAGCACGATGACCCGACGCCAGTCCATGTCCACCACCTCGCCCATACGCCAGAAGTATGAGCCAGGGCCAGCAATAATCCAGAAGTCGGTGCCAAATACAACGCCATACCCCCAGTCGAATCCCTTCTTGCCCCAGCCTGCGAAACCCAAGCTCCAGCCTGAAATTACTCCCCACGTCCAAGATACCGATTACAGCGAGTGCGGCGTGGAGGGCTTTGCGGCAGCCGTGTTCGGGGGCGAACTTGTTACCCGAGGACAATACCCCTGGCTGGCGGCACTCTACGAAGGCGGCTCTACGGTCAGCTACAAATGTGTGGTGTCCGTCATCTCCAAAAAGACCGTGATCACGGCAGCCCACTGCATCCACGGCAAGAACTCCAGCAAGCTGTGGGTGTACCTGGGTCGGCACGACCGCTTCGAGAACCCGGAGAGCCACGCCAACTTGGTGGCTGTGTCAGATGTGCTCACTGCCCCACTATACAACGGCAATCCCCTCCCAGACTCGGATGTGGGTCTGCTGGTGCTGAAGCAGGTGACGGAGTACACCAGGTATATCCAACCTCTCTGCCTGTGGAGCTCCGGGATGCGGGTGCCGGCAAACGAGGGTGACACTGGATCGGTGGCCGGTTGGGGATACGATGAGACCGGTGTAAAGACACGCTTCCCTAAGGCGGTGAGTGTGCAGCTGGTGCCAAGGGACACGTGCCTGAAGAAGATGAAAAAGGCCCAGGACTTTATCACGCGAAAGACGGTCTGTGCTGGGAACACGAGGTCGCACGGTCCCTGCTTCGGTGACTCTGGATCAGCGTTAATGGTCCTGCGGAATAATCGTTGGGTCATGCGGGGCATCGTTTCCCTATCGCCGAGTAAGGGAGGAAGCTGCGATCTCAGCCAGTATGTCATCTATTGCGATATTTCCATGCATCTCGACTGGATACAGCAGAACATGGTATATTAGGATGTGTTCTTGGAGATAACTGAGGGTGATGATCGGGGAGACGAGAAAGACGAATTTATAATAGATATTCTTATCGGTCAATTGAATTGAATTGTGGAATCGATTGTCTCCAACAACCAGTTCAAGATGTCCGGAGAATTTTCCCAATAAACGCTACTAGTTTCGAATACCGGCTTTTTGCATAATTATTATAATAATTAATAGTCATGTTTTACAAGCTTTAATTGCAATTTTACTACGCCCTATCGGTTTCTTATTGAAATATTATATATTTAAGAAACTACAATTAGGTTATCAGAGCTTTTGTTTATGTTTGTATTTATAGTTTTATTTAGTTGCCTAATAATGGGTTTTCCTTTCTCTCTTGCTGCTCTTTTATTCGAGACACCCAAAGAGAATTCATCAAGTATTTAAAAAGCTGTAGATACCTTTTTATATTATAATTTATAATTTAATCTTTCACTCAAGAGCGAGCTGGCTTATCAGTTGTTGAGTGATTTCGTCTTCCAGCTTTTCCAAGATCGTGAGCCAGTCTGGGAATTTGAAATCATATTAATTCATAGAAATCAGAGAGAAATTAAGACAAGATCTCAGTCTGTATCGGAGAGCAATAAGAGATGTATATTATTGATTTGTTTTGTTTATATAGCGATTCCCACGTTTATTATCTGTGGGGGGTTTTTATTTTCCACTCAAAAAGCAGCTGAGCGGGATTAACGCTAATAAATAAGTGGGTATATTAGGCTATATCAGCTTATGAGCTTAGAAATTGTTTTAAAAATAATTAAAAATAATGTTCTTAATTTTTTAATTATTTAAATAAATAAACAATAATGGTTTGCAGTTTCCTTTTCTTAAAAATTGTTCCCTGATTGAAAGGTATGCCTCTTAGGATTTATCATTTACTGAAATCTCTTAGAAATACAAAAAATTTAGTTTCTTTCTTAAGCATAATGAGTAGCTCAGTCTCCATTTATAACTTCTATTTGTTTTGCTGGAAGCCGTGTCTTATTGGCTCTGCACGATGCGGAATTTCCAGTTTGCGCTCTCAGTGAGTCAGCCTCCGCCGCCCGTTGAGACTCTCTGCGTGGTTCTCGAGCGGATCCACTTGGTGGTGGCGGCTTCATTTAACTGCCGTCACTCGTAGCGTGCGGATTCAAGATTCCGGAAAGGCATGTCATTTCCGGCGTGGGCACTACTCTTCGTCTCGCTGATCGCCTTGGCCAGTGGCCAGCTGCTGCCGGAGAACACCTGCCCGCAGTACTTCCAGTATGTGAATGATGCCTTCAGTGGCCTCCAGGGCGAGGTGACGCTGCCGGGCTTGACGCGGGGTCGCAACCGCATCGATCTGCGCCTCACGCAGCGGGGTGATCATGATGTACGACCTGGCCGCGAACTACCTACCCGCCGTATGGACAACTTATCCAACCACTTTGCTTCTCCCTGCTTCTCTGCCTTCCACAGGCCTCCGCCGTGGGCGGTCTAAGCCCCTACCCGGATGAGAACACGGCTCGGTCTGGCGACGGACCCTCCCGATTCCGGCTCCACCTGAGACCGGACCCCACCACTGGCCTGCTGCCCAAGCTGTCACGTCTCTTCTACAACGACCAGCTGCTCTGCTCGGCCAGCGAATGTGAGTAGAGAGCCAAAAATAGCAACTTTGAGCCAAATTTATGTGTATGTACATATATAAACATATATGAAAAAGAGAGTAGACAGATAAATGTAAACAAAGATTAACTGGAATTTTGTATTTAAATAGAACTTGAAATCTATCAGCTTCTCTTTTTTAATTATTTATTTGTTTTTCTTTGTCAAATCTCAAAGATTTAGTTGATCTTCTTCCATAAATTCTGTGAAACAATTATTTGATATTAATAATAGAATTCCGTACGCAATTCTATTTAAAATTAAACATTTTAATGAAGTCTTTTAAAATAAGAGTGAAAAGGAGTGGCAAGCAATCAATCAATCAAGTTTTTGGTTGTATAACAATTTTTTCCTTTTAATAATAATTGAGAAATGATTTAATAATTTATCATTATTTAAAATTTATGTATTTTTAAATCGTTTTTAAATACTTTTGAGATTAATTTCAGATGGTCCCCCGAATAGTTTCTTCAATAGATTCTACGAGATCCAGATCAGTGGATCGCTGGCTCCTCTGCCCACCAGTTCTTCGGGATTCACTCCCTTTCCCAGAGATGGCTTCGATGTGGATATACAGAGCATATTCTTCCCTTCCAACGGCGGCAGCAGCAATGATGTCTGGTCCAGCTTCACTGGCACTAGGAGGCTACCAACGCAGGTGTTTTGGCAGACGCCAGTGAACAACATTCCAGCCAGCAGGAGACCAGTAACAGCGGCCACGGCACCGGCACCCCCACCACCACTAGAGCCAGTGGCCAGCATTCCAAGTGCTGCTCCGTCGCCACCTTCTCCGCCCACTGTGGCTGCTCCTTCTGCCACTCCTCCTGCGGCTCCTCCATCGGTTCGCTTCAATCCCCGACCGCCCTCGGCAGGTGAGATCTGCGGAGAGGAGGGCAGCACTACTCCATTCATTCACAATGGCCAGGAGTTTCCACGCGGGCGTTATCCCTGGCTGACGGCCATCTTCCACAAGACCCCGTCGCTGGAATTTAAGTGCGGCGGTTCCCTGCTTTCGGCCAGCATCGTCATCACCGCCGCTCACTGTGTCCACAAGATGTCCGAGACGCGGGTGGTCATTGGCCTGGGACGGTATGATCTGCTGGACTACGCCGAGGATGGAGCGGAGATGCGGAATGTGCGCAAGATGGTCTGGCATCCGGAGTATAATACACGGGTGCTTTCCGATGCGGACATTGCCTTGGTCACCATGGTGCGGCCAGTTGTGTGAGTATATTGCTTGATTTTTTTTATATTTTTAAAAAAGTTTTAGATTTTTTTAAAATTAAAATAATTCTGAATTATTTCTGCAAGGCTAAGAAGTCTTTCGAAAGACAAATTGCGTATACGACCTGTGGCCGTGTTGGACTTTAATTTTGAGTTTAGTTTATGAGTAAAAAGCCACATTTTCATTCTGATAAAATTACCTATTCGAGGTTTTGCTTTTATTTAATCATACTTGGCGGTAATATTATGCTCAAAGTGGTAGTAAAATAATAAATAAATAAATTACACAATTTTTTTAAGCTCTTTACACGATTTCTTTAGCTGAAATAAAGGTTTCTATGCAGAAATATTATGTTGCGCAAGCTGAATAATTGTTGCGATGATTAGAATGTAAATAAAAAGCATAAATAAAGTAACTTTATTAATTTTAAAGAGTGACTATGAAGTAATACGTAGTTATTTCTAATTTATCTGGAATTAGCATTCCAATTTAATGTGTGCAAACTGCTGACAAAAAGGTGATAATTAATTACTCACCCAATGCCCAGCGAGCGCATGTTCAAAGTTTGTGAATATTTTCAATAATGCTTAAATATTATCTTTTTTGCAGGTTCAACGACATCATTGGACCCATTTGCCTGTGGACGGCGGAGGCAAGCACCACGGTGGCCACTTACGGCAGCATCGCCGGCTGGGGCACCGACGAGGCGGGCAACCTGCCCACCAAGTACCCCCGGGTTGTGGAGGCTCGCATTGCCAGCGCCACGGACTGTGCTAGCACGTGGCGGGCGACGGCTGTCACGGATCGAACGCTGTGTGCCGGCAACATGGATGGATCAGGGCCATGTCTGGGCGACTCTGGCGGCGGACTGATGGTGCGCCGCGGCAGCCGGTGGATGCTGCGCGGTATAGTGTCCTCCGGGGAGCGTGATCCCTCCGGCTCCTGCAAGCTAACCCAGTATGTGCTGTACTGCGACCTGGCCAAGCATCTCGAGTGGATTTATGACAATATCGGATAGTCCGGACTGTATATGCAAGCATTTAGATTAAAGATACACCTCCCACTTTGCACAAACCAAGACGCGTGCGTTCCATTGTATGGTGATTTCTGGCGAAACGGGTTTGCGACTCATATATTTCTTTCTCAATTATTTCTCAAGCTTTGATGGATGACTCCCTGAGGTTTGGAGGGAAAAAATATTAACACGCTTAACACAAATTGTCTAATCAGAATTAGCAAAAAAGTTTTAAATACCCGCCAGGAGTTTGTAAGTATTTATTTGATCAGTTCCTGGAAACAATAAAAGACATCTAGAGTCATTATCATGGAGTACGTAGACTGTGTCTAATGCTATTTTGGAGAAGTAATTGGTTAATGGAAAGGGTTAAAAGAGTTTATATTTTGTGAGATTTACCATTGCTTTTGTTTTTTTTTTGTTTTTAAAGAATTTAAAGTTAAACACTCTCAAAGAATTTCTTTAATTAATTAGAGCATTTTTGTATATGTTATAATAAAATTAAGGGAGCTAATAGCTTATACATATTTTATTACTAAAAAATTATTTTTTTATAATTACACACTTACCACATGTCACATTACCACATTGGTTCAGGTGATGATGTTCAATAGGCAGGCAATTGAACATCAATGAACCAATGTTTGCGGTAACAAATATTTACAAATAATCGAGTTTCCAACAAGTCTCATCTTATGGAAAAAATTCAAATAAATATCAGTACGTAGCCGAGCCTCCTAGGAGGCGGTTGGAGCGATGCTGCGGAGCATGTGGCTGCTCCTGCTCCTAGCTCTAGGCGGTACCAATGCCAAGGAGCCTAAGCACATAACATTCGAGTCAGGAAACCAGGGAACTGCAGAAATAGAACCGCAACCGGAATCGGAATCTCTGAGCGAAAGTGGCTACCTGATAATCCAACCAACCAGTGACCTGCAGAACGAGAATGCCAAAGCGATTACCACACTTCGGGAGAAGCTTGAGAATTCCGTGAGAGGGATTCTGTCCGATCTGCCCAATACCTCCAAGAAGAGGAGAAGGCAAGCCTTGCAGGAGGCACTGGACACTCTGACTGGCCTGAGTCTGGCCCTGCCCAAACTGGAGACGAGTCTCAGCGCCATCGGAAAGCAGCAGAAGGTGATTGTCAGGCTTTTCAGGCACCAGGAGGAGTGGCGTTTTTGGGCGGCGGACCAAGTGCGGAAGGTGATGGAGTCCACGGAAGGTCTTCACACTGCGGAAGCTGTCACCGTCACCGAAGAGGTGAACAAACGCTACGGTTCTCGACTGCGAAGCTGCGCTGGGGAGTTTATTTGGCTCCAGATCCGATTTAACCTAGACCTGGCCAAGACCCTCGACAGTCTGCAGAGTCCAGCGAATCAGTTGATTGAGGCTAGCGAGGGGTGTTCCAAACTCAGGGCCAAGAAGTGCCGGAACGCAATAAGAGATGCTCTCAGAGGACTCATGCTGGCACCACAGGACCTTGATGAACGCTGGTCTGCATCCTGTCAGCTGGAGAAAAGCCAGTCCACGGCAGTTCGCTGCATGGAACAGGCCCTGGAGGAGTACACGGAGGAGCGCCTGCTTACGGAGACCTCGCTACAGGGTGTTATCCAGGACTATCGCGAGAGCATAGGGGATACAATGGAAGATTAAGAAACACATAGGACATGCACCAAGCACATAAGCAGGACATAGAGAGCACCAATAAATAAGCACAAAAGCAGGACATTAATAGCACCTTTAAGCAGGAAAGTTGTGAAACCAAACTAGGCTAAGACAGCATAATAAAATCCGCATTAACCGTGCAGTTTTCAATTTGTTTTATAATTTTAAATTCAACAAATTTCAAGGTCAAAAACCACATAAATATCTTGGAGCAAGCTCTTAAAAAGTATTTAAAAAAGCCAAAGGACTTAAGTATTTTCTAAGCATTGAGCGAAGTTCCTAAACAATTTCGTTCAGCTTTTTTCTAAATATCTAAAGAATTAATGCATGCAAAAAAGATATATTAACTCATTACCCCCACAATTTGCTATTAAAAATGTAAATGATCCATCGAGGCGAAATCCCCATGGAATTCCAGATGTTGTAGGAGTGAGATGCTTGCATAACTGAGTGCTGAGTGCTGCTGGCGCTCTCAAAGCCCGCTGTTAGAGTTTAGCTTCGATTGCCACCACTGACGAGCGACTTGGATCGGATTTGGACTTGGATCATTCGCGAGTCGGTGCTCACTGAGTGAGGTTCTCAATCGAGATCGTAAAATACTATTCATATAGTTTGGACAACTGCAGTGCCCGCTCAGTTGCAATGCGGCGACCTCAGCTGTTGGTGGTGACGGCTCTTCCCCTGCTTCTGGCGTTTCTCCTGGTCTCTCCAGCCTTGGGTCAGTTGCCTCCGAATGCCTGTTTCTTGAATTTTGTGTACCGGGGCTATCAAGGCCAGTTCATTGGTCTGGTTTCAGTGCGTCTCGATCCGGTGCAGGAATACCACGATATCCATCTAGAGTTCTCGCAGCCGGGATATCATAATTTTGTAAGTTTTTTTCTTTTTCCATAGATGGGACATTGTAGCTGGCTTTATCAGCTTACGAATGTTATTTCCCTGTACGAAAAATGGTAAATAAAGGCGCAAAACAAGTTTCAGGGAGAGAAAGAGAGAGAGCTTTGAGCTTTCTAAATAATATTATTAAATAATTGTAAAGGACAGTTTCTCCCATATATTGCTAATTAATCTACTGATTCTTTTTTCAGTCGCAAAATGTTGGGAATATAGTCCTGGCGGATGGCACGGACACATCCGTTAGCAATGTGCTGCGGGAAAAGCCGGTGCTTTACCGCGTAGACTTTCCACTCCCGAGATCACCGCCAAAGATCACCAGCATTGAAATGAATGGCGAGGAGCTTTGCAGTGGTTTAAAGTGTAAGTAGCTTCCTGATTTGGTGATTATGTGTCCATTTCTCAGTGGGACTTTTATCTTGCAGATCCCAAGCCAAGAACGGGCATAACCATGACGCACACGCTAATAATGCCTAACCCCAACCGGCAACCCTCCCAAGCACGTACCACTTTTACTGGTGACTGGGAACGGAACTACCCGACCAGGACCCCCACACCACCCTCCCAACCGTCTGCCCATAAAAACGATGACTGGGAATGGATGGGAAGCCCGAGCAACGTGTCCCTGACCCTTAATGATACCCTCTTCGGACCTGGTAGAGACTTCCAACCTAGTCTAGGCAGTAGCCTGTCCAGGCCCAATCAGCCGGCGGCTCCACTTCCAGGCAGACCTCAAAGCAGACAGCCGTCGGAGCGCTGGATAACAACAACAAGTCCCCCCGAAGTCCATAACCGAGAGACCCTGGTCTCACAGCAAGCTCCAACCAGAAGCGCGTCCATCCAGTGCGGCCGGGAACGGGCCACCACCACGCCGCTGGTCTTTCAGGGAACGCGTCTGCAGCGAGGCCAGATGCCATGGCTGGTGGGAATGTTCGAGCGGCGGGAGAGCAACGGACCAATCTTCTTTTGCGGCGGCTCCTTGATTGGCGCCTCCACGGTGCTGTCAGCGGCCCACTGCTTCCGCATTCCGGGCTTCCGGGATCTGCCCGCCAGCAGCACGGCCGTTTCGCTGGGCCGGAATAGCCTGAACCTGCTCTCGGATGGCGAGTTCCGCAGAGTTGCCCAGCTGCTAATCCACGACAAGTACAAATACGAGCAGTATACGGAGGCGGATCTCGCACTGGTGAGACTGGAGACACCTGTGCCGTGAGTTTTATCCCTGGGATAGTATCTTAGTCAGAGCCACTTAATGATAGCCTAATCCTTTGCAGCCTTAACGACTATATAGTACCCATCTGCCTGTGGAGCACCGCCAACAGGATGGACTTGCCCCAGGGCGAGAAGACTTACGTGGCGGGATGGGGTCCGGATGAGTCTGGTACGGGAAACTCGGACATTGCCAAGCTGGCCGATATGAACATTGTGTCCGAGGCCAACTGCCACCGGCAGCTGCCACCCGGTCCTCTGTTCCAACCGAGCACGCTCTGTGCCCAGAAGGCGGGCACCGGACCCTGCAGCACCGACGGCGGCGGCCCCCTGATGCTCCGCGAGGGCGGCGTTTTCGTGCTGCGCGGCGTCATTGCCGGGGGAGTAGTCGACATGGAGAGAAACACCTGCGACCTGGCCAGGCCCTCTGTCTTCACCGATGTGGCCAAGCACATCGACTGGGTGCGCCGGAACATGTGGGACTGAGTCTGGAGCGGGATTAGCATTAGAGAATCCCATCCCAGACTCTGGACAATTCCAAGTGGTTTCACTAATCAAAAAAAATATAGATATAATAGAACAAATATTTATAGAAATAAATATTTTTAAATAATCGAGTTTATAAAGAGTCTCATCTTAAAGAAAAAATCCGCATATGTTGGCGAGCCTTTTTGGAGGATGTTAGAACGGGGCAGCGGAGCATGTGCCTGCTCCTGCTCCTGGCGGCACCAATGCCAAGGAGCCTAAATACATCACAAACAAGACAAGTAACCAGGGAACTGCAAATAGCGAAAGCTGCATTTTTTTATTTGTTTTATAATTTCAAAATTTCAAGGCTAAAATCCTTAGAATTATTTAGTAGAAGGGACGCCCAAGCTCTTAAAAAGTATTCAAAAAGGCAAAAGGACTCAAGGGATTTCCAAGCACTCAGAGAGGTTCCTTAATAATTTCCTTAAGCCTGTTTCTAAGTATTTAAGAAATGAATGCAAGCAACGTAGATATATTAACTCATCGCCGTAGCAATTTGCTATTAAAAATGATACATCCATCGAGGCGAAATCCCCATGGAATTCTAGACGCCGTAGGAGTGAGATGCTTGCATAACTGAGTGCTGAAAACGTAAAAATACTTTTATTGACGCTCTCAAAACCCACGTTTAGAGATTGGCTTCGATTTCCACCACTGACGAGCGACTTGGATCGAATTTGGACTTGGATCATTCGCGAGTCGGTGCTCACTGAGTGAGGTTCTCAATCGAGATCGTAAAATACTATTCATATAGTTTGGACAACTGCAGTGCCCGCTCAGTTGCAATGCGGCGACCTCAGCTGTTGGTGGTGACGGCTCTTCCCCTGCTACTGGCGTTTCTCCTGGTCTCTCCGGCCTTGAGTCAGTTGCCTCCGAATGGCTGTTTCCCGAATTTTATGTACGAGAGCTATCAAGGCGAGTACATTGGCCTGGTATCAGTGCGTCTGGATCCGAACCTAATGAACCACCAGCTCCATCTGGAGTTCTCGCAGCAGGGATATCATGACTTTGTAAGTTTTTCCTTTGTGGTTGGGAAATTTCCCATCTGATGGGGCAGTGCAGCTGGCTTTGGCCTTATCAGCTTCCGGATGTTATTTCCCAGTAAAAAAATAATAAACAAAGGTTGGCGCAAAACAAGTCTCAGGGGGAGAGAGAGCTTTGAGCTCTCGAAATTGTGGTATTTAACTAATGTAATTGTCAGCTTTTCTCATGTATGTAACTAATTTAACGATTATTCTTTAAGTCGAAATATGTTGGGCATATAGTCATGGTGGATGACGACAATACGATCAGGCAAAAAGTGCAACGGAACCAGCCAGTGATCTACCGTGTGAACTTTCCGCTTTCGATATCGCCGCCAAAGATCACCAGGATTAAAATTAATGGCGAGGAGATTTGCAGTGCTTCAGAGTGTAAGTAGCTTGCTGATTTGGTGATTATGTATCCATTTCTGAGTGGGACTTTTATCTTGCAGATCCCAAGCCAAGAACGGGTATAACCCTGGTGCACGTGCTGACCGTGCCGACCCAGTTTGGTGGAATTCCCCGTAATTGGGATAGACCAGTTATAGACCCCCCCACGCATATCATTAATACAGGTGACTGGGAACAGAGCTTCCCGACTAGGACCCCCACCAGGCAACCCTCCCAACCATCTACCAACAATAACGATGACTGGGAATGGATGGGAAGCCCGAGCAACGTGTCCCTGACCCTTAATGATACTCTCTTCGAACCTGGTAGACACTTCCAGCCTAGTCCAGCCAATAGCCCGTCCAGGCCCAATCAGCCGGCGGCCCCAGTTCCAGGCAGACCTCAAAGCAGACAGCCGTCAGCGATACCAACAACAATTCACCCTGAAGTCCATAACCGAGAGACCCTGGTCTCGCAGCAGGCTCCATCCAGCAGCGCGACTATCCAGTGCGGCCGGGAACGGGCCACCACCACGCCGCTGGTCTTTCAGGGAACGCGTCTGCAGCGAGGTCAGATGCCTTGGCTGGTGGGAATGTTCGAGCGGCGGGAGAGCAACGGACCAATCTTCTTTTGCGGCGGCTCCTTGATTGGCGCCTCCACGGTGCTGTCAGCGGCCCACTGCTTCCGGATTCCGGGCTTCCGGGATCTGCCCGCCAGCAGCACAGCCGTTTCGCTGGGCCGGAATAGCCTGGACCTGCTCTCGGATGGCGAGTTCCGCAGAGTTGCCCAGCTGCTAATCCACGACAAGTACAAATACGAGCAGTATACGGAGGCGGATCTCGTCCTGGTGAGACTGGAGACACCTGTGCCGTGAGTTTTATCCCTGGGATAGTATCTTGGTCAGAGCCTCTTAATGATAGCCTAATCCTTTGCAGCCTTAACGACTATATAGTACCCATCTGCCTGTGGAGCACCGCCAACAGGATGGACTTGCCCCAGGGCGAGAAGACTTACGTGGCGGGATGGGGTCCGGATGAGTCTGGTACGGGAAACTCGGACATTGCCAAGCTGGCCGATATGAACATTGTGTCCGAGGTCAACTGCCACCGGCAGCTGCCACCCGGTCCTCTGTTCCAACCGAGCACGCTCTGTGCCCAGAAGGCGGGCACCGGACCCTGCAGCACCGACGGCGGCGGCCCCCTGATGCTCCGAGAGGGCGGCGTTTTCGTGCTGCGCGGCGTCATTGCCGGCGGAGCGCTGAACAAGGAGAGAACCACCTGCGACCTGGCCAGGCCCTCTGTCTTCACTGATGTGGCCAAGCACATCGACTGGGTGCGCCGGAACATGTGGGACTGAGTCTGGAGCGGGATTAGGATTAGAGAATCCCATCGCAGCCTCTGAACAGGTTACTGCGCCGTGGGTAATTCCAAGTGGTTTCATTAATCATTGAGGGGAATTAAGAGGAGAATCACTACACACTGAAATTTTGTTGTAATTTTTTTAATAATGCATTTTAAAAAATTTAAAAACCTTTTTGAAAGAAACTAGTCGATTTGAAAATTGCATTTTATTTAATTTATTTGTTTGGAATTGAAAGTGAAAAGTTAAAGTGTGCTTGTAACCGAGTTACAAGCTCAGCTGGGATCAGGTTGGGAGAGCCAAGCAAAAGCTTTGTCTCGACAAGATTGAAAAGAAATATTATTTAACTAAATCATTCATAGCTCGACTCTTGTCGAGTGCGGTTTCCCTAGAGAAAATACTCTGCTCACCATGGACCGCAATCTCTGCTTCCTGTCTCTCTCATTCTGGCATTCTGCTATGGTTTCGGCCAAGAGCTGCCTCCTGTGGCTTGTCCTGATAACTTTGCCTACCTGAAAGTCAACGATCGGTACGTGGGACAAGTGTCCGTGGTCCTGAATGGGTCCGATAACACTGTGACGGTCGAGCTCACTGAGCGGGGTGTGGGTGCTGTGGTAAGACTTTCGCCAGTCCGGTTTGCTTAATCGGATCTTGAATTAAACATTTTTTCATTAATTAGAAATCAGTGGGAGAAATCAAGTTATCTGACAGCGTTCCAACTGTAGAGGAAAAGTTACAGAAAAAGGAAAAAATCAACATGCAAATGGACTTAAATGCAACAGACGTCCTGCCCAAGCTGCTGAAAATAACTGTCAACGGAGAAATTATTTGCCAAGGAGTGCCGTGTAAGTAGAGCGAACAGAATCTAGTGTCCTGTTAATTTGTGAAACATTTTACACAAATGAACTATGCTTTCGAAAAGAAATAAGTATTTGTGAGCAAAGTTTCAAGGGATCAGCTAGTGAATATATTGTATTTTATCCTTGTAGATGATCCCCCTTTCTCATTGGCCATCCGAACCCTGGGCCTCCATACAAAAAAGTCGCTAAAGGCCGAGGACAAGGCAGAGGACACCTTGGACAGCAATTAGCAAACAAAATAGCAGGAGCTAGCTGGAAGTACGAAGCACCTTTGTCAGCACATAAGCGGGAAATTTGTGGCACCAACACTAGGCTAAGGCAGCACAATATATGACGCAATAAATAAAGCAGTCTTAAATTTGTTTTACTGTTTTCGATCCTTAAATTTACAGAAACAACTGCGAGCAGGGTTTCGACATTTCTGAGAAACTATAAGCTACATGAGCTCGAAGCTTAGTAAGGATTTTTTTCTGACATCTCAGGGTTATTCCAAGTGGTTTTATTAATCATTGAGAGCAATATATAAGATAATAACTAAGTACTATTACTTAGTTGACTGCTAATTACTTTAAATAATTTACCAAATTCGGCTTCTACGTTGTCCCTAGTAATATTTAAATTAAAATTTTATAATAATTGCATTTGGTCAAAAGTAAAGAGTAAAGATCTCAATCCCAACCTAGAGTATGCTTGAAGCCGCGTTACTAGCTCAATCAGATTGGGAGAACCAACTCGACTGGATCGGAAATTAATTGGATTTAACTGTAGTAAGTCATTCGTCGCTCGACTCTCGCCGAGTGCGGTTTTTCTTGAGAAAAATACACGCGATTGCATCGCAATTTGTTGTTACTTTTTAATAAATATTCATGGGCTGTGCTAGCGCCATGCGCCGATATTTCTGCTTCCTGGTCACTCTCATTCTGTCGTTCTGCTGTGGCTTCGGCCAAGACCTGCCACCTGTGGCCTGTCCTGACAACTTTGAATACCGGAAGATCGACCATCAGATCACAGGACGGGTGTCCGTGGTCCTAGACGGCTCCAAGGCGAATCTCGTGCAGGTTGAGTTCTCCCAGCCGGATGTTAGCGCCGATGTAAGACATTCCCCAGTCCGGTTTGCAGTGCTCTCTCATTTAGATCTCAGTTGTAATATTTTCCGTTTAATCTTATTTTTCTTGCAGGGAGACCCGGGAGAAATTAAGTTAATGGGGAACGAGGCCACTGTGATGCATCAACTGCAAAACAACGAGAAAGTCAACTTCCTAATCAAATTTCCCCTGCCGGACGTGGTGCCCAAACTTACAGGGATTGTCGTCAACGGAGAAACCATTTGCCAGGCTTCACCGTGTGAGAAGAAGATTGGGAGCTAACCAAAACACTTTGATCTTCTATGTTTAATATCAATTTAATTCCAGATGATCCACCTAGCCTACAGATCTTCTTGACGCACACGGTGAGCACAATCATTCCGCTTGCCGCTCAACCCCTTCCAAGGCCCCAGGGGATACCAGTTTTCGATAGTCCTCGGCTGCTCCCAGCTGTCACGCCGCCCCCTCTGTTGCCGCCTACCCAGCAGCCGCGTCCCCAGCCTCTGCCACAGCTCACGCAGCCTATGACATCAACCAACCCACCGACGATCCGCCGGGTAAATAATGCTCCCCAAACCATTGGCCAGCTGAGAACGGTCTGCGGGCGAGAGAAGCCCATCCAAACGGCCTTCATCCACTTTGGCGAGGTGGTGCAGCAGGGTCAGTTCCCCTGGATGGTGGCCCTGTTGGAGCGCATCGGGAATGAGTACAGCTTCACCTGCGGCGGTACCCTGATCTCGGCCAGAACGGTGATATCGGCGGCGCATTGCTTCCGCTTCGGGAGCAAGAGTCTGTCAGCAGCTCGCACCGTGGTCTCCCTGGGTCGGAATAGCCTGGACATATTCTCGCCCGGGGATTTGAAAGGAGTATCTGAGCTGGTGCTGCACCACCAATACGATGTCAACACCCATACGGACGCGGACTTGGCGCTGCTGCAGCTGACTAACCAAGTTCAGTAAGTAACCATCGATTTATCCTTCAAGGATTCCTTATCAACAGCTAATAAAATCGAGCAATATCCTTTCAGATTTACGGATTACATTAAACCCATCTGTTTGTGGAACGATAATTACCTGCTGGACCTTCCCTCAGGTCACAAATCGTATGTGGCTGGCTGGGGCGAGGACGAGCATGGCAACAAGAACACGCGGCTGGCCAAGATGACGAGCACGGACATCATCACGCAGACAGAGTGCCGGGGCAACCTCACCTTCGAGAACGTGCGCTTCGTCACCTCGAACACCATCTGCGCCAGCAATGCCAAGGCTTCTGGTCCCTGCAGCGGCGACTCCGGCGGAGGCCTAATGCTGGAGGAGCAGGATATATGGATGCTTCGCGGAGTGGTTTCCTCTGGACAGAAGACGAGCAAGGGATGCGACCTGACAAAGCCGGTGATCTACACGGACGTGGCCAGGCACATTGACTGGCTACTGAAGACCATGTGGTTCTGAGGCATCACTTGAATATTGTGCCAAAATAAATATTAGAGGGTTTGCTACAGAAATTAGATTTAATATTTACTTAATAATAAGACGATTTAAACATAAGGAGACATTCCTGTACAAATAGTTTATTTCATTGATTACCTCAGTTTGAGCTGACTAGACCTTCCTCCCCTCCCCGAATTAGTAAATGCTTGTAACCGAGTTAACTAGCTCTAATCAGGTTGGGAGAGCCAGCCACGAGCTTTGTCTCGCCGCGATCAGAGACTATTCAGCCAGATCGGAAACTAATTGGCATTGGCTAATCATTCATCGCTCGACTCTCGCCGTGTTCGGTTTCTGGGAGCTCGCTTGTCCTCGCCTGCATCGCATTTATTGTTTATAGTTGAATATAGTTGTTTATTAATATTTATTCATCGCCATGTGCCCTCGCGATCGCGGCCTCTGCTTCCTGATCCTCGCCCTCGTTCTGCAAAGCCTCTCGGTCTTCGGTCAAAACCTACCGTACATCGCATGTCCCAAAATCTTCGAGTACCTGGAGTACCAGGGCCAGTACATTGGACACATCCAGGTGGTTCTAGACTCCTCCTTAGTGGAGAATGTCGTGAGCGTGGAGTTCTCCCAGCGAGGGAGGCCCCCGGTAAGGCATCCCAGCTCCAATCTATGTTATGTCATCGAGCGTTATCATGCATTGACCTCACTCTCAGATTGGAAGCGAGATTTCCCGTGTCGACTAGGGCTTGTGAATCGATTTCCATGGGAATTGCATTTCTGATAAGACAGAGCGCCGCCTGGGGAAAACCCCTTCTCCTCACCCTCGGATCGCGATTCACTTCGTTCTCAGTTCTCTGTTCTCTGTGCTCCGATCTCCCCAAGATTTCCCCAAAGTTGCGGGACCGGTTTAGCGCCATAGCTCAGCTGCGACTTTAGTATTGTTATTATTGCTCTGGCAGAGCTGCGGTTTTACCAGTTGAGCTATGTTTACGTATTTATGGTGTCGCGGTATCTGCCCCATGACGTCGGCCGGAATTATTAATGGCCTCTGGGTTCAGCTTCGGCATCGAATCATCCATCGCTTGACCTGCCCCCTGACCAGTGTATCTGCATATCTGCTATTTCCAGACCTACTCGGGAGAGTTAAACTTCTTGGAGAACGAGGAGTCCCTGAGTTACCGCCTGAGGAACGGTGAGCTCATCAACTACCGCGTTGACTTCCCCACGCCGGGGGTGGTGCCCAAGCTGATAAAGGTCGCCGTCAATGGAGAAACTCTATGTCAGGCTAATCAGTGTAAGTAAAGTAGTAGTAGTAGTAGAAAAGTAGACCTAACCATCCGAGTTGATGCTAGAATTTATTGGATTTTAAAAATATTTTTTTAATGATAATTCATAATTCTATGAATCACACAGCTTTGAAATAAAGTGTTTTGATTTAAAATAAATAATAAACAAATTATGAAAATTCTTTATATAAATTATATATTTATAATTTATTCCTTTGCAGACAATCCACCGAGCGTTAAGTTGTATTTGTCCCGCACCTTGCGAACGTCGGTTCCACTATCAGCCCGGCCCCAGGATATTCCATTTCGACAGAGACCCCCGATTAATCTTAATCCTGAGCCCGCACAGCGTCCGCAGCCATTGCCTCAAAGACCCCAGCAGCTTCCAAGTCCTATACCGCGCCCTCAGCAGACACCCCCACAACCGCCACGCCCCCAGCCTCTGCCACAGCCCACGCAGCCTATGACTTCAACCAACCCACCGACGATCCGCCGGGTAAATAATGCTCCCCAGACCATTGGCCAGCTGAGAACGGTCTGCGGGCGGGAGAAACCCATCCAGACGGCCTTCATCCACTTCGGCGAGGTGGTTCAGCAGGGTCAGTTCCCCTGGATGGTGGCCCTGTTGGAGCGGATCGGCAATGAGTACAGCTTCACCTGCGGCGGCACCCTGATCTCGGCCAGAACGGTGATATCGGCGGCGCATTGCTTCCGCTTCGGGAGCAAGAGTCTGTCAGCAGACCGCACCGTGGTCTCCCTGGGTCGGAATAGCCTTGACATATTCTCGCCCGGGGAGTTGCAAGGAGTATCTGAGCTGGTGCTGCACCAGCAATACGATGTCAATACTTTTACGGACGCCGATCTGGCGTTGCTGCAGCTGACTAATCAAGTTCAGTAAGTAACCATTGACTTCTCCTTCAAGGATTCCTTATTGAAATATCCTTTTAGATTTACGGATTACATTAAACCCATCTGTTTGTGGAACGATAACTACCTGCTGGACCTTCCCTCTGGTCACAAATCGTACGTCGCCGGCTGGGGCGAGGACGAGCATGGCAACAAGAACACGCGGTTGGCCAAGATGACGAGCACGGACATCATCACGCAAACGGAGTGCCGGGGCAACCTCACCTTCGAGAACGTGCGCTTCGTCACCTCGAACACCATCTGCGCCAGCAATGCCAAGGCTTCTGGTCCCTGCAGCGGCGACTCCGGCGGAGGCCTAATGCTGGAGGAGCAGGATATATGGATGCTTCGCGGAGTGGTTTCCTCTGGACAGAGGACGAGTAAGGGATGCGACCTGACAAAGCCGGTGATCTACACGGACGTGGCCAGGCACATTGACTGGCTGCTTAGGACCATGTGGTTCTGAGGGTTTACCTTATAGACAAATAGAAAACTGTGCCAAAATAAACGATAGCGTATACCAAATTTTAAATAACTTAGTTGAAAGTTCAATATAAATTTTGGAAATGTATAAAATGGATTTCAGTTTTCTTTAATTTGGAGAACTTTCTGTGGAGAACTTACTTAACTGTTGGCTCTGTGCACAATGAGTCCAGACAATACTTCAGTTAAGTTGATCGAATGGAGATTACCCTCTGTGTCCCGGGTGTCGTAATTGAAAAAATAAATCAGACTGCAGCTCGTACTGCTTTCAGCAGCAATTTGTCGAAGCAATTGCACTTCATTTGCATGCAGTTGAGGCAATCGTATTTTTCTCCACCGCTAATAATGCATATAAAAACGAAAAAGGAAGCTAACTTCGGCACGCCGAAGTTTGTATACCCTTGCAGATTGGTTTCGATGTTTATATTATAGATTTAAATGCTGAAAACACTCACAAAACAGAGTTTCATTAAATTTTACCTATGTATACTTATTATGTTTACAGTTTGACAGTTTCAGTTTTACATTCCAGGCTTTACCTATTTTATACATTTACCGATCGCTTCTATGGCAGCTATATGATATAGTTGTCCGATTTTTATAAAATTTATACCAAAATTCTAGAATAATAAAAAAAGCTTATATCTGAGAGTAGATAAACATACGTTGAAAAACAAATAAGCTATAATTTTTATATCCTTGCAGGGTATTTTATTTCCAGTCCGAAGCTCATTACGCATTGAAGGAGTCATTTCCGACCCCATAAACCATATATATTCTTGATCAGCATTAACAGGCGCATCTTTCTGGTTGAGTCCGGAAGAACAAAATTTTTAATCAATTTTTTGAAAATTTTATAAGGGGTTACATCATAAAAATTCTCAAAATTTGATAAAATTTTGAATTTTTAACTAAGTATGCAGATTTGTTAACCTTATAAAAACTAACATAACACCGCTTTCCGAATGCAAGTAAAGGCATTTTTGACAGAGTTATGCCTTTTTTAGTTTTTAATTTGCTATTTTTCTCATTTCAATTACAGACTTTCCATCGTCATTGCCATCGCCATCGCTCCTAGTCATCAGTACCACCCACCCCGGACAAGAACCAAGGGAAAGGACCAACGACACACGCAAAAGGATGGTGGATAAGGGATGGGAATGGAGAAACAGGGATCAGGAATCAGGGATAAGGAGAGAGCACCGGCAGTCAGGTCTGCCGGCTACTTTTACAACAACAGCAACGAACACAACAAGCAACATTTTAATTTTAAAATACTTTATTTTATTCGATCTTTTTTTTTTTTTTTTTTTTTTCCTATTATTTATTAAGGCATACGGGGAGTACTGTTTACCCCTTTGTGTCCTTAGTGTCTGTTAATTCAGCCCTAAAGCGGGCGCGCCGGCAACCTTATTGGTTAGCATTTTCATAATTACAAAATAGCAGAAACATCACATTGTAGGTCGTCTACTTCTGGCCCCAGGCGACCGAAAAATGAGGTCTCCAGGGTACTTCCTCCTCAGTCTTCTGGGGTTTATCCCTGAAGTCAGCCTATTGGCCAGCCAGTTTCGATGCTGCGCCAGTCTGTCATGGTAGCGACTTGAGTGCATGCTGATTTCTTCCATCACCAGGGGAAGCTTCAAGTCCTTGCGCAGGGTGGAGTTGCGGACGTACCACTCGCAGCCAGTGATAATTCTGGCTACTCTGTTCTGAGCAGTCTGGATTCTCCGGAAAACAATGAAATACATTATTTTATATTATTTTGTTTTATTTTATTTTTCCTATATAAGAACAATGAAATGAGCATCACTGGCAGTTAGTGAGATGCCTATAATTTATAAAAAACCCTCATAAGTGTATTTTAATTATTTTCTTAGTTTTATTGCCGCTTTAAAAGGCGTTTTCCTAATTTTTCTTTTATTTTCCGGGTACAAATCAAAAAGTTTTTTTAATTGCATACTTTTAGGCATTTTTAAAATATTATTTGGTAATTTTTGTGGCATCTTTTGGGCTGACCTTTTTAGTCTTTGATAAAAAAATAAATAAAGTAAGGTATACTTTTGGGCGGGGATGAATGCAGGTCCACATATTTTTCTTGGCATCTTTTGGGCTGAATTTTTAAGTCTGATTAAAATATAAAGTAAGGCATACTTTTGGGCGGGGATGAATGCAACTCCACTTTTACAGTTTGACAATCACTGGACCAAGTGAGATTCAGTTTGAACTTCCGCCTAAAAGATGTCATGTTTTTAATAGAAATCCCCAAAAGTATGCTTTATTTTTTTTAATTTTGCCACTAACTGCCAGTGATGCTCATCTAGCTATTTTGCTATATAACTCATAACTCGGCCAAAAACGCATGAAATTGAATTCTGAAAGCTGTTCTGAGTTGTCCTTTCTAAGCTTAACAAAACTGCATACCCAGTTTTGCTAAAATACTTACCTATAATTTATAAAAAATATCAACAAAAAATGAGAAAAACCCTCATAACTCGGCCAAAAACGCATGAAATTCAATTTGGAAAGCTGTTCTGAGTTGCCTTTTCTATGCTTAACAAAACTGCATACTCAGTTTTGCTAAAATACTTACCTATAAAAATGTGAACCACACAACTCGGCCAAAAATGCATGAAACCTAGTATGCAGTTTTGTTAAGCATAGAAATGGCAACTCAGAACAGCTTTCCGAATTGAATTTCATGCGTTTTTGGCCGAGTTATGAGGGTTTTTAATAAATTATAGGCATCTCACTGGCAGTGATGCTCATCTAGCTATTTTCTCCCAGTATTGAAATATAGCTAAACGAGCATCACTGATGCAAAGCCCAATTTCTAGCCTCCCAATATTGCAATATAGCTAGATGAGCATCACTGATACAGATGAGCATCACTGATGCAAGTGAGCAAAAAATTTCCATCCAATTTGGCCGTTTCCCAAACTGGGGTAACAGGCGAACAGAAACCAGCAGCAAGCAACTGAAATCTGGTATAAACTGTTATAAAAACTTTTGGGCAAAATTAATAATTGGTATAAACTGTTATATTTCATTTTATGCATTTATACCTATTTGTTGTCGACAACAACAGCTTGATGGGAACAACAACCTTTTTACAACAACATCCCTACAGCAGCCCATCCAAATTTCTGAAATTTTCCATACAAATTGGCCGTTTCCCAAACTGGGATACCAGGCGAACAGAAACCAGCAGCAAGCAACTGAAAACTGGTATAAACTGTTATAAAAAGTCCAAGTTTCGAACCATTGATCTTGGAGTAAGCGAAGACTCAAACCAGATGTGACCATATTGTAAATTTTTTGGCTAAAATGTTGCTTAAATGCACCTGGGCACACTGAAACTGACTTTGCATCAGTGATGCTCATCTATCTATTTTGTCCCAATAAAGAAATATAGCTAGATGAGCATCACTGCCATTAAGCCTGATATATTGCCTCCCAATATTACAAAATAGCTACATGAGCATCACTGATGCAAAGTCTGATTTTATAGCCTCCCAATATTGCGATATAGCCAGATGAGCATCACTGCCATTAAGCCCGATTTTATAGCCTCCCAATATTGCAATATAGCTAGATGAGCATTACTGATGGAGATGAGTATCACTGATGCAAGTGAGCAAAATTTCTAAAATTTGGCCGCTTTCCAAACTGGGGTAACAGGCGAACAGAAACCAGCAGCAAGCAACTGAAAACTGGTATAAACTGTTATAAAAACTTTTGGGCAAAAAAAAATAATTGGTATAAACTGTTATATTCCATTTTTATGCATTTATACCTATTTGTTGCCGACAACAACAGCTTGATGGCAACAACAACCTTTTTACAACAACATCCCTACAGCAGCCCATCCAAATTTCCGAACATTTCCATGCAAATTGCCCGTTTCCCAAATTGGGGTAACAGGCGAACAGAAACCAGCAGTCCAAGTTTCGAACCATTTAGGAGCCGGCGCAAGTAAGCGGAGACTCAAACCTTTTGAATCCAAATTTAGGTGATATTTTACAAGTGCACCTGGTCACACTGAAACTGATCGTCGTTAAATTCAAATTCAAATTTGGCAGTTAAATTCAAATTCAAATTTGGCAGTTAAAATATTTAAAAAAATGTAAAAAATTCTACAAATTTCTTAATTATTTTACCTATTACAACTAAAAATTTAAATTCCTTGCTTTCTGAAATGACTTTACATTCTAAAGGGTGTAAAGGGTTGAAAAACCTGGTAAAATTGTAAAAGTATGAAAAACCGAAACTCCAATATTATATTTGTAAAATTAGTGAAAAATTTCGAGTCGCTTTCATTCAGATTTTATTCAAAATAGAAATTTCTTTTCACTGTAAAAGAGCTAGCATTCAGAGTCGCGAGGAAAACGCTTGCACTGAACAAACAGCAGGCGTTTAAAATCGCGCAGAAACAGCATGCGCCTAAAGTCGCACAGAAAACGCTCGCTAGTTGCTGCAGAAACGCGTTAGTGGAACAACAGGTGCTTGCCGCTCATTCTGGCTCTCTGGCGCTCTCCGAGATGCGCGGCGCAGGTATTCCGCCTGGTATACTCCGCATCCTGTTGAATAGATGCTCGGCTCCGGCTTTGGCTACGGCTCCGGGTCCGGCTTGCTTGACGAATGGTTTGCGGACCGACGGCACTCGTGCGTATCGGGACAGTCGACGTTCAGCCTTCAGTTCGCACGGTTCGGCAACGGCGGCAGCCACTGGGCAACTCTTAGAGCCAGAAACCAACAGTTAGTCACGGGCTTGGAGCCCACCCGATGATAACCCAGTCCGAGAGTGTCCGGTGTGCCGATCGAGAGTTCTCGCCAAGAACGGACGACCGTGCGTCCATGCGTGAGTGCGTCGTGAGTGAGTGAGCCGAGTGCGAAACGGATACGAAAAACCAGAAAGAATCCAAAGTGAAGTAACCAGTGACTTGGCCAGTTTGATGGCTGGACATGACTTTGGCTCGGGAGGAAGCGAGTCGTCCTCGAGTCCTAGGGAGGCACTCCCCCAGTCTATTAGCGGAATGCTAATTCTTCGTCGCTGAGAATCGCACACACATCGCACAGGCAGCACAGTCCAACGGGCAACGAGACCCATCCCAGCACCCAGCACCTCCTCTAGTCCAGGAAACCCCAACCCAACCCAACCCATTCCACTGCACCCATTCCCATTCCTAATGACGAACGCAATGAGGGCGATAGCTGCCCTCGCCCTAACCGCCGCCAGTGCGGGAGTGGTTTCCGTGGTGGCCAGTCCGCTCCTCGGCGACAGCAACTCCTCCAGCCCCACCACTCCCAGCAGTAGCAGCAGCAACAGCATCATCATAGGGATCGGCAGCAGGAACGGGTCAAACGATGGAAGCCACCGCAATGGCGGCAACAGTAGCAGCCTCTTCTCTGTGCCCTCCAATGCCACGCTGCTGGACGCCGATCACCTGCCGCTGCAGCTGACCACCGCCAAAGTGGACAACCTGGACATTGAAATCGACATCCAACTGCTGACGAATGGCTATGATGGCACAACGGTGAGTGGATGAGGACCCGGCGGGTCGATTGTATTTATGTGGCTGCCAACGAGGCTTTCATTGGGCTTTGCCTTTGGCTTTGGCTTTATGTCCGATGCGCAGCTCGTAAAATACGCTGCACTGGGGGAAAAGGTGTAAAAGGAAATGGATTTTATTAAAATAAAGGCATTAGCAATGTTGCAGAGATCAAATCTTTGATGTTTCGGGTGTTATGACATTGAAAATAAATGATTATTTGAATTTATTCTTTAACATAATGAAAGTTTAAATTAAATTTTTTGATTACAATTTGTGGAAGGTTATTAGAGCTATATATTTGTAATTCTTTTGATATTACCTTATTTTCATTTCAACTTCTCAGTGTAGGTTATTTTTTCATGTCTCTCACTACCAATACGTTTCAGGACACGGTTTTTTGCTGTGTGACTTCAGGTAGACATTTCGCTGGCACTATAATTTACAATGTCTGTGCCTCCGATCGGGTAATAACGATGGCTTGGCCCGGCCTTTATGAACATGCCATTTTTATTACGTGCTGGCATATTTCCCGAACATTGTCGTGCTGGCTCCGCTGGTTTATGGGGCGTATACGCAATCCAGCGTCAGATTGTGCCTAATGAATTGTCAAGACAAAGACAGGCAAAGACAAAAGGCAAAGGGCTGAGCCAGCTGCCTGCCATCATGATCTATTAAACTCTAAAACTTTCCCTGTGCTGGCCTGAGCCGAGGTGATTAACACACACAATTATCATCACACATCACACTCGCATTTATATTATTTAATACAAAGTTTAAATTATAACAAAGGACTGGCAGTTCGTTCGACAAAGTTTCCTGCTCTGGCTGGCATTCCTTTTAATTTATTTTCAGCTGGTAAATGAAAATGAATGTGAGCCTCATTAGCAGGCAGCCAGCACATGGAGAAAGTTTCATAGAACTCTCACGCGCCACGCACCTTCATCGATGCATAATCCAGTTTTCAAAAAGCGTCCTGCCAGGCAACTCCAGCGTCAAGGATGTATACCGAAAAACCAAAAGTTTATCCCTTTTTTCACATCTTCGTTTTTATTTGTTGTATTTTTTTGGGGGTAAGAGAACGAGCAATTTACGTGCTTGGTTTGGCGGCAGCAAAGGATATGAGGATACTCGTGCTCGTCTGTGTGTGGTGGGGATGAGATATAGATCTAAATACTTGTTGTGCGGGTGGGTGTGTGTTAGTGAATGAGTGTGTGTGTTTGAACGACAAAGTTGTGCTCATCTGTTCGCACGTTTAACTTTCAATCGAATGTAAATAATGAGTATCACGTAAGTTGGCAAACGAGAAGGATATGGAGGAGGGGCAGCCGACATTTATCGCAGGATCACGTTGTCAACATGTTTATGCTCCGCACATTTTCCGCATAAATAGATTTTCAACTAATTTATAAACAGTTGAGCGACGGCATTTACTGTGATTTACCCTGTCCCAGCTAATGCTAACGTAATTGGGTCAATTCGAGAGTCCTGTCATCTATCAAACTTGGCTAATTGCCAGTTGAACATGAGGTGGAACTTAAAATGGGATTTAAGTGGGGTATAAAACTAAAGTATATAGTAAAATTATATCGCACAAAATAACACAGTATACAAGAAGTCTTAATTAGGAATTATTTATAAAACTTTTGTATAACTATAAAAATATTTAAAAGCATTTAAAGAGGTTTAAAACAATCAGAACTAATCAATACAAAGGAGTTTCTTTACTTTTTGTACTTTTTTATTCTTTCTTAAAAAGGATTGACTATGTTAGAAAGGTATAACCTTTTAATTCTCACTTATCGATATTTTAAATAGTAATTTTTTAGACAAATCATGAAGCTTTTAGCTTTTTCCTCTTAGACGAAATAAATAAGTAAATAAAATAAATGAATATTATAAATTCAATTATAGTTTCTTATATTAAAGAGAATTTTCTAAGAAGTTGAAGTAGATTGCCTATTGCCTAATTATTGCTGACATATTATTTATAAACATTTCCTAATAAACACAACTATTGACTTGATAATTTAGTACTTATGTATGTAGATCTGATCCGAGTTTATTTTCCCCAAAGCCACTTAGTTGATAAAGACAACTTGAGACGGGGGCTCAATTGCTGTGAGCTAACCGCAAGTTGACACTGACACTTGTCCTCGGTCTTCTGTGTGTGTGTGTCAGCAACAAATTGTTTTTCGGGGGGTTGGGGTAGGGGATAGGAATTCTCATTCTTTCTCCCACCCTCCCCCGACATTTGCATAATGCATCACGCATACGCCGGGTTGTGCAATCTAATTGAATTATTAATCTGCACTCGACAAATCTTGCACGGAAAATGTGCATGCATAAAAAAAGTTCGGGGGTTTATGTTCGTTTTTTGTCGCTAGAGTGCGAGAGAGGGAGAGAGATCCATTGTGCTTTCGCGTTCTTAGATGGAATTCCGCATTTTCTATTGCCCCAAAAGCCGTGGCATGGAAAAACTTTGCCATTGTTCGCAGACTTTGCATAGCAATAATAATAAAATATTAATAGCATTATTTGTTATTGCTGCGGATTGCGGACTATGGGATTGCGCTTTCCATTCAACAAATCGCCCCTATTGTTGTTCCGCCGCACACAGACACACACACACACAAGCACACGCCCTTGGCCAGATATCCTTTTGGAATTTGTGCAAATTTCCGCCAGCAATTTGTCCAAATCAGTGGACAGCGAAGGGCGCAACAGGGCGCGGCCCGATAGCTATCGATAGCCATGTGGTCTGACCAATTGAAATCGGGCCTATCAGGCCGGGTGTAATGGCTTGCGGCGGCTGCAGGGGGCAGGGGGCAGGGGCACTAAGCCAAACAATTCATTTGAGTGAAATCAGAGCCATTTCTCACTCATGCCCCTCGGGGGGAACAACGATATGTACCTACATATATGCAACATTTTCATGGCTAACTTTGTTTAACAAGTATTTGTACATGAAGAAATCAAGTTTTGGAACATTTATATATCCTTAAATAATACGAAACAAATAAACAATTTGTTGGGAAAGTTTGTTTTAAAAGTATTTGAGCAAAGATAAACAAGTTTATCTGTAAATAATATTAAATGTGTCTAAAATAAGAGATTAGTAAAGTTGAGACTGTTATTTAATTGTTTAGGAAACTCAGTAAAGTCTGGTAATTGTATTTACTACTTATAATATAATTAGTTAAGTTTACTGGGTTTTAAAATAAACGAACTTTACAAGTGTATTTTATTTAAAACACACTTTTTATACTTCTGACAAATTCTTTAAATCGGTTTAAATCTGATAAATTATAGTCCCAAAATTTATATGTTATAGAGCGTACGATTTTGAGTTATTGAAATAGTTTTGAATATTATTAAAGAATCTATTATATTATTTAAAAATATTTAAAGCAATTAATCTTCCAGTGTATGTGCTGCCCTAACTGAAACAACTTTGTTTCGCAAGTATTTACAGTCTCAACTTTAAGTTTTATTCTTGCCACGCAAAGATTTAATTAAAATTCTTTAGACAGGTTTAGCTTTTTAACGAAAAAAATGCAACAAGTATTTAATTTTCCTCATAAATTTGTGAAGAATTATAATTTTAGACAGCTTAGTAACCGAAAAGCTTCCTTACGCTGCAATTTTCAATTAGAAAACAACACAAAAACTGGCAGCACACACACGCTGGATAAATGTCAGCAATTTCGCCTAATTAAATGTGTGTGACAGCTGGCTGCCATAATCACGGGTCTGGCCGCAGTACAAATGAGCTGGATTCGGGTCGCGAATAGGACAGTATATATATGCACACATGGAGGAACCACAAACCCAGGAGGGACAGGACAGAGACCTGCATCCCGACATTCCACATTAATCTTTGGCCACAGCAGCCACAATGTGTTTGTCTAGGTGTTGCCCATTTAATTGCAAGAAAAAAAGAAGGGAGAATCGAGGTAGAAAAGGTAGCAAAGCAAATGAAAATAGCTGAATTTTCCAGATTTTTATCCTGTCTACATTTGGTTTTTACTCCATTTTACCCCTTCATTTTACGGCCAGGTGAATGAGGCTAAGGATTTTCGATGGGCAATCAAAGGGTTTCGGATTCGGATGCGGCTTTGGCTGCGGATTCGTCAAAAGGCCCGCCCGCTGCTGATTGACCATAAACCCTGTTTTTATACCCTAGAGCTGGGTGCTGTTCTTGGTCCTTTTGGTCCTTTTCGCAGCCATTTTTTATGGCTGTAGCCCGAGCTGAGGCCCTTGGCATATCAGTGACTCTGCGGCAATGACACAAAAGTGCACAGCGATTACTCGTGACAAGTCAATTTAATGGGGCCACAACCATATACCTACATGGAGTAGTGGGAGGTCCTGTCCCATTCTGTCCTGGGGTCATGTCAATCATCCGCGCCGAGTGTGCAACTTTGCCAGCTATTGCCAAAACACAATCAAGATAATCGACTGACTACATTTTTATTGCGCCGGCATCTGAGCTTTCCACGGCTGGCACTGTGAAAAATTAGCGAAAATATTAATACTTTTCCAATGCTAAAGTATTATAATAAATATAAATTAAATTATAATAAATATTACTAATAAGAAAAGTATGTACCTTTGACTTTCCTGAGACTTATAGATACAGATTTCAGAACATCATTTCAATCTCATCCTCAGAGGATTTTCTCAGCTTGTAACAGACTCTGCAGAGACTCCTTAGGATGATGGCGGAATATAGAATCTAGAATCCTGGTGCCATTGAAACCACTGTGCCTTTGCCTCTGGCAACTTGACACGGCTAAGAAAAATCCATGAGATATGGTTCTGCCACCCTTATCTCCCATTCTCGTTGCCATTTTTCTCCAGTTTTTTCAATTGAAACAAGTGCAGCAGTTGCATTGATGTATCTGTATTTACACTCTCTTGTGCCATATGTGTGTGTGTCTGCCTGGCAGAGTGTTTGTGTGCCGACGACACTTGTGCGAGTTAACGGCATGTGTGTGTTGAGCACACACACAACCCAGTGACATCGTTCACTTGGCAAGTTTTCCACGGAAAATCTCAAAGAGAAAAAAAACAGTGTAAAGGGAAACGGTAAAAGTATAAAATCGATGCCAGAGTAGAGCCAGCATAGAGATTAACCAGGAGAGAGCTTCAGCAGTGAATGATGGAGACTGCATTTACAATCAGCTTAAAAGGCTCCGCAGTCCTCCCACTGCTCCTCCTCTTGTGACGCTGTCATCTCCTGTTGCAGCTAATTATCCCAACGTTGACAGTCCGAGCCGGAGGCAAATCAACATGGCAATCTGTTGCCAAAACAAACAATCGCCGGTTCGGGTTCCCCTGTCGAAAATTGGCAGGCAATGGAGTAGCAAGGATAAGGCAAACAGCAGCCGCCACATTTGACTTCCCTGTCCAAGACACACACTGGCACTCTGGAGAATTGGAGACAAATACGGAGAGGGCTTGGCTAATTAGCATACCAAAAGGGGAATACAGAGGGAACTTCATGATTAAGCCAAGCACTGAACCCGTGAAACACCTTTAGCTAAGGTGGTATCAAAATATTGATAAGACACCACCATATTTACATTTTTCCATCGGCTTAAATGCCAAAAGTCCACTTGTAATTAATGGCTTAACGATCTTTAATAAAGTAGCGATGCGAGAAAGCAATCAACTAAGAGAATTTCCCCAGGATGTGGCACATGACCCAAATAAAATGAATTTTTAATAGCAATTTGCCGCAGCAAGTGGCCAAGGACACGGACTAGCCGTAGTCCATTCCCTGCCTCCTTCTTGGGGCTATTTTAATTATTTATCCGTCGACAAATTCGACAGGAGCGTGTCTCTGAAAAATGCCAGTCTCTCGCCCCAAGTGTGAAAACCCTGCTCGAGGGGCAGGAAGCCAAAACTTGCTATGTTTCATCCATCAGGCGCCAGGCAGGGAATCTAATTAGTTCATTCATAATTGAGGTCGCTGCTCATTTTGGCGGAGCCGCTCAACTGAAGGAGCCAAAATCCCTACTTAATGCCACACACTTTTCCGAGCCATCAGGCGCTCTGTTGCATTTAATGCCAGAACATTACATACGAGGACGAATACACGAGTTCTCGTAGTCTGTAAATGCCGTAGATTTTAATAGGCAGACATATGTGTAAGTGGGCATAAAAACATATATGGGCATTTCCATAAAATATAATAAATAAGTTAAAGAGAATAATTTTTGTAGCTCTGAAACATTATTTAAACCTGTTTCAGTATTCCTATAATTATATTATTATTTCTTTCACAACAGAATATCTCCGTTATTAATTTTAAAATCCTTTCCTTTACTCTCCTCTGGAAAAATCCATATGTGTAAGGAGCCTCCACACCCTTTCCTTGGGCAGCTGCAAATTCTTGACTTTCAGCTTCGTTTAATTAAGCCGAAATTTCAACAATGCGCACATATACACACTCGAGCTCAGCTGCCTTGTTGACAGCTGTCTGCAGGATCTGTTCCACGGCTCCTTGGAATGGCTAGAGTCCTGCATCATCGTGAAGGCCAAGAAGGAGAAAGGCGACATGGGAACCTGCAATTGTCGGCGGGGCATTGACAGCTCGACAATGGTGGCCCAGAGCTGGCAGATAGCCGGGGCGTAGACTTTTCGCAATTGTCATTGCAGTTAGCATCTGCTCAAGTGTTCTATTGCCACATCACTCGTCACCTTGGGAGCTGTCGTCGTTCGCTCCCTCTTGCAATTTCCTTTATTTTTCCACACTTTCCTTGGCTTTCCCCCTTGCCCTTCCGCCGACGTTGTTGCCTAACGAGGCACGAGCAAAAACTTTAAGTTTCCGAGAAAGTTTCACAAAAAGCAAACAATAAATATTTGCTCAGCGCATAAATCAGCAGTCTAGGCTCTGCTATTATCGTTCCTGGATTTATATATGCATACTATATGTATATCTTGCCCAAGCCCCGCCCCAAGCATTGCCTGTTGGCTGTGCAAATTTAAATGTATGCTAAGCAGCGAGTTTAGTTGGTTTTCTGGGTTCAATGCGCCTCGAAACTCGAGCGTGGCAAAGTTCAAAGTGCAAGGAAATTGAAAATTTATTATGTTTCTGAGCGAAAAATATATGGAAAATAAATAACTTGTTCGGAAAATGTTAAAATGGTTCATGGTATATTTTATGATGATGATTTGAATGTAATAAACAGTTTTTAAAACAGTTGTAGTATAAATTTGGAAAATTTATTACAGGTAGAAATTATCTTATCTTTTAGGAAAAAAAAGTTAAATTAATTTTAGTAAAATACTATTGTTTTCCGTGTATGAATTGCAAATTTCTATAAGGTTTGACAGAAGAGAATCGCATTATTCCTGCATAAATGCTCTTTGAAGTGAAACAAAGGCGGAACGATGAAAATTATGTTTTCCCCCAGCCAGTCCTCCTCTGGCAGGACCATTGTTAGAATGTGTTTTCGGTCTAGTAATTGTACAGGGCATTTAATTAACAACTGTGCTGTTGCGCCCACTCGAAGTAATCCTGTAGCTAGCAGGTCCTGTTTTTGCCAGAGGCGGAAGTGCTTGGAATGACACTGTAAAGTAAAGTGTGCGAGTTCGCCTATTATTCAGGCTTGTCGCTCCTCCACTTGTAAATCACACTACTTCCGCCCACGCAGACAGGGACACAGAGACAGAGACAGAGACAGCGACAGCGACAGAGAGAAAGAGACAGTGAGGCAGACCGAATGGAGGCCAGACAAAGGACAGACAGGACATTCGGACAGGTGGGCAGGCATTGCGCCTTTTGTAGCCATTCAGACAACAGGTTTTGCGCCTTATTATTGCAGGACCTCCTCCAGCTGTTGTTGTTGTGTGTGTTAGTCTGTGTGTGTTGACGTTTAATCAACGCATTGTCCCATTTAACTCTGCAAACAGAACGAAAGGCTCTTCTCCCAGCCCTGTTCGTGCTTCCTTTCTGGCCAGCCTGCCTGGCTTCCTTTGTCGTTGTCCAGCAGCATTTGTTGTCCACTTTTATTGCCAATTAAATGCAGTAGCTGGCTGTCTCTCCACCCCCCTTTCTTTGGTTTAAACTTCTTTTAGCACACACTTGGCAGATGCTTTGTTTATGCTTTCTCTTTGCGCGCTGTTCCGTGAAAGAACATCTAAATTCTCACTTATGGCTCTCAGGATGGGGATTGCAGTCCAAGGGAGCTCAGTTGAGGCTTAAGTGGGCAGTCTGGGAAATAGAAGGAAAGGTATCGAAGTGGAAAGTGTGAGGGAGCTTCTCTTAAAAACTTATGTGGCAAAGTTTATTTCAAGTGAATTAAAATCTCTAAGTAAGAGTAACCAAGTTATGGGATGTAAGAATGAATTTAAGGAGACTTAAATACTTTGTTAAACTATAAAAACTATCAATATAGTCTTTAATTATAATTTAAAATTAAAATATTATTATTCCTTTGCTTTACCATCAATTAAAAGAAAATGTGGCATGAAATTGAGAGCAGAATAAATGCCAGAAATAATTAAAGCTAGCAGCTGTTGGCTGTTCATTTAATTTAATGTAATTCTTAATGCATAAAGTTGGGGCTTGGCCTGGCAAAGGGTCACCTACTTGCGGGGCTTTGGGAAATTGAGAATTCATTATGACATCGCTGACTCACTGCCACTTCCACATCGACTTCACCATCGACTTCCACTTCCGCTGCCACATCCTGGCTGTTAACTGCTTTTTAATGACACTGCGCCAATGGAAGCAACATGGACATAAACATTAACATCGCGAAATAATGTCAGTGAAGCAGAATCTGTGCAGCTGCCGGCGGGGATTTTTAATGAAAATTCACTTGACACGAGAGAAAAGGCATTTCGATGTAATTTTTATAATCTTAAGTGTCTTTTACTGTCCATCGTAATGCGGCGGAGCCTCAATTAATTTTGTTTACTGCCCCGTTTACGATCCATTTCGATTCCATTTGGAGTCAACCCCATCCTCTGGCCGGGCCAATCAATCGAGTTTCATGTTTATGAATGAATAATCGCACCTCAGTGCGTTTATATTGCTGTAAGCTAGTTGCCGGCGATCCGGTTAAATATTTACGCAATTTAGTTAATGGCCAGCGTTCCGATGTTTGCCATAACCTTAACATAAATAAGTTATCTGGCTTATGCCAGGGTATTAAGCATACGCCCCGTGGCCCGCTCAGCCCAAAAGAATGCTACACTTGCAGCCGCAGTTGAGGCGATTAAAAGGAAGTTGTTTCCATTTCAGACAATTAACAACTTTAAAGTTAATAAGCCGCTTATGTGCAGCCAACAGAAATTTAATTAAACAAACTTTATGGCAAAGTGGCTCTGGTGAGGGAGTGAAAATATTAATGCAACTTCGGCAGTTTCATTTTTGAATTAATTAATTGCATTCGTCAGCGGTTTCGAGTCTGCTTTTTATTGGTGAAAGGATGCCTTTCTGTTTTTTCCTATTTATTAATTAATAAATTCACTTGCACAGCTCAAGGTCGTGGTGTGGCGGTGGTGTGTGTGGTTAAATCAGGCAAATAGTTTGGCTTATGTTAAGGGAAAGGCAACCGCCGGAATGCCAACATGTCTGCCAAAGAAACCGCAAGACAAATGCCTACTCAAAGTTTCCACAAACAGAAAGATAGAGAGACACATTCTGCGGGATGATGGCAGGCGCTTAAGCCAAACAAATTAATTTCATTACGAACCCTGGCAATTTTCTTGAAAATTTTGTCAATTTTAATTATGAATAATGCCGCAGAACAGCCCTGCCAAGTGGATTCTGGCCACAGATGCCACAAATGATTGATAGTTTTTTCGGAGTGTGTGTGTGTGGCCAGGACATGCGTGTCGGCAGCAGGCAAGAGTCAAGACGAAATAATAAATGGAGTTGGGAGTGAACATCCAAGAATGCCAGCAAGATGCCAGTTAATTAAATTTGTGGAAGGTTTTCCAAAAATTTGATTAGATTTAGATCAAAGGAAGGGGGTCTAACCACAAAGGGTTTTTGAATAGAGTTCGAATGGGTTAACAAATGTTTGAGAAGAAACAATTTGGAACCTTAAATATTTATTAATTTATTTATTCTAAGAGATGAAACCTTCTATAAATGTATAATAAAATAACCAATCACTTCCACAATTCAATGATATTTTTGCTTGGCTTGACACAGACATTAATATGCATTTCTATGGAATTCTTATATACTATTTTGCCATCTTCTAAGAGTTCCTTTCTCTCCTCCTTGCAGCTGACATCGTTCTACAATGAGAGCAGCTGGACAAACGCCTCTGAAATGGATACAATAGTTGGTGAGGAACCGGAGCCGCTGTCACTTGTGTCAATTGTAGTTGTTGGTAAAGTAAATGTCGTTGAATGTACGCCATAGCAGAGGGCACAGCAGTGTCCACCTCATCCTCACTGCATCCACTGCATCTACTGCATCATGTACCATGTACAGAGTCACAACAACACACGCGGCAATTATCCGTAAAACTGCATGTTGCATGTGACAAACGCCACTTTCCGCCCACACGCACACACACTCACTCACCGGCACACCCCACCCATCGCACACTCGCTGTTCGTTGTGTCCTGCCCACATAAGTATGCTTTACCACATGATACCCCATGACCCGTCGAGGAAGTGGACCGCGATTGGTGTGACATTTGACTTGGACTCGCCGCAGGCATCTTCCTCTCGGTGCTGATATTCCTCTCGGTGGCCGGCAACATCCTCGTCTGCCTGGCCATCTACACGGAGCGGAGCCTGCGACGCATCGGCAACCTCTTCCTGGCCTCCCTGGCCATAGCGGATCTCTTTGTGGCCTCGCTGGTGATGACCTTTGCCGGAGTCAACGATTTGCTGGGTGAGAAGAAAATAAATATAAACGATACATACATGTTAGATCTAAGAAGCTCTAAGAAATGGTATAAATAATATTTAAAATTGAATATATGTTCTCTAAATATCATAAATAATATCTTGAATGTGACCGAGTTATTTCCACTTGATATTGATATTATTTAGGATTTTCTGAGGTTGAGAATTCTCATTTCCTATATGTATTCCTCTGGGAAACTCTGAGCCTGGGTAATGGGAAATTGCAATTGAAATTGGCGCTGAAATTTATGTAAAATGCTGCAGGCTGTGCCAGCACTAAGGACGAAGGGTCCTCCGCGCCACTCGGCGATGGCGGCGGAACCCACTCGAGCTCATTCGACATGCCTGGCAGCGCTTAAAGCCGGATTTTATGTGGCTTTGTCAATGCCTTTTAAAGTGTCAGCTGCACAAGGAGGCGACGCACGAGTTCCCCAAGAGCTTCTGGCTTCAGCCTTTCGAGTTTACCGAGTTTTCCCGACTTTTTCGAGTGTTCCCGAGTTCTCTCCCTGATGATGGGGTCCATTGTGATTGCACAAGATTTCCTCCTGCGCTATATGTATATAAGGATCGAGGGTTTTTCGTGGGGTTTCTCAGGATATTTATATATTTTGAAAAATATATATATTTAATAATGATTTAAAGAACTGAAAAATAAAAACCCTTAGGCACATGTAATATTGATGAGTTAGTTGCTTTTATAAATATTAAACTTTAAACTTAAAAAACACAACTTTCTGAGCATCCCTCGTGTCACCCACATCGTTGGACAAATGGTTATAGTCAGGCCAAACAGGAATTTCATTTTATTCCGGCTCTGCGAGTGCCAGTGACGGCGGCGGCTAACATGCAGATCCCGAGTGCAACCACACATTCTGATTATTTTCCATTAGCCATTCCTCGAGTTATCCTTGTAGCTGGCGGGTGAAGAAGGAGGCTTCAGCTGCAAGGACTCGACCGTCTCCTTGCTTGCATTTTATTAATTCCACCAACGGAGATGGGAGGAAACTCGGGCTAAGTAAATAAGAGGCAAATTAGGCGAAAGGCGGCAAAACTTTGCCCTTATGGGTAACCGAGAGGTCGAGGGTAATTGGGGGTTCGCTCGTTCGCTCGTTCAGAGCCAGCAACAGCAGCAGCAACAACAACAGCGTGTTCCGGCTGAGGAAACATGCAGCTGGCATCAATGTGTGTAAGGACTCCCGCACGCACGCTGCAAAAAAGTGGAAAATCATAAACATCAAACAAAAGAAGCAGATATGGGAGTCGGAAAATGTGAGCGGAATCCAAAGCGATGCGGTGAGAGATGAGATGCGGTGAGATGGGAGAGAGGGTGGTAAGGACAGGACAGGAGGTAGGAGATGATGAGGCGACACAAGTATGTCAACCAGGGTGAACAGGGGCGTACTGCAGGAAATTTTTAAGGGGGACTAGGGGGTCTTTTATTGGGTATTTCGTTCTTAGAAAATATTATAAATAAACCCAATCCCAACATAAATTATTTGACTCTCTAAAAGATATTTCCTGGTATCCCTTTAAATACTTTTCAATTTTCTGATACAATGTTTAAAATGTTTAAAAAATGATCTAAAATCCTTTAAAAGAAAACTCCGCCTGCTCCCCTGACTCCACCCACTCCCCCTGCCCGCCAGCATGTGTGAAAATAATAAACGACATTGGCACTCGAATCTGAGACGAGCGACGACGGTGCTGCCGCCGCGTTAGCAAAAGTGTGAAAAAATAAATAAAAATGCTCAGCTGCTCAAGACAAACAGATGCCAGCCTCTGGGGGCCAACACCCACGCTAAGGCTAACACCAGCACACCCACACACACTCACACGGAGGCAAATTATTTTCGCCAAGGCAACATTTAGCACGCTCGAAGACAGGCAAATCAGCAAATAAACATCGTACGCAATTGGACAAATTCAAACAACAACAGGAGAGGGAGCACAAGGACGAAGGCGAGTGGCGAGAACCGACAGATGCTGCCAGCAGCCGGAGGAATCACGAAAAACATATACATATAAAGCATACTTCTTTTTGGCCAGCAGCAATGTACATGCACACATATGTATATGTTCGGTGTGTATTGAAAGCGGCATGAATTATTTGCTGACTTGAATAACACCCCACGGCCCCCACTTCCACACACACACACCTCCCGAAAAATGCTTTTTTCGGGGCCATGAGCACATTTTTGGCCAAAATGCTGAGGATTCCGGCTCAGTCCCGCTCCGAATCTCCAAACGGATTTCGTGTGGAGTGCAAATTCGGTATTTCCGCAACCATTTGCAAATCTAATGCATTGCTCAGAACAAAGCTCTTGAAAGTATTTGACAACCGAGGAGTTATGGAAAGACCATCGACATTGGCAGGCGAAATAGAAACTGAGTGACGTGCTGACAGAATGCAGAGCATTTTTTGGGAATTTCCAAAGATACGATGAAACATTTCAAGTGGCGTTACAATAAATGCAGTGAATATGAATTCTTTGTTTTGTTTAAGTCATTATTTGGTTTAATTTTAGGATGAAAGATGGGAAATATTGTAGTCTAAAATTAAATAATTAATAATATAAATAATATTAGAATTTATTTATATTATTTATATTTATATTTACTATAAATAAATACATCTAACTTAAGTCCCAGTCCAGCCATTAATGCTGACTGGCTGTTATTACATTTGAAATCCTAATGACCCAACCTTCTGATGTCCTGCCATATCCGGCTGTCGGCCTGGAGCTGGGTTCAGATCGTATCCAATCGGATTTGCTTTGACCAGTTGCGTTGGCATTTCCTGCGCCATTTAAGTGCCGTATCCCGTATCCTGGCACACGCTTGATTAACTGGCCTGAAAGCCGCAACGAGCATGATATGCATATTCTTATCCCGGCCCCCAAATCATCGGTCGAAAGCCAGCCAGGAATAAATAAATAAATAAGCTTTTTATGTGGCAAATCAGTGATTGAATTCATGTGTGTATGCTGAAATTCAAAGGACATCCGCTTCTGGTCACGCACAGGACATCAATCGACTTGCAACGCACTTATGTATGAAATTTTTACCAGGCAGCCCGTGAAAATAAATTATTTGTTTTCACTTTCGGCCAGAGAATGAAATTTAAATGGCTCACATGGCGGCAAGAGTGCTGCAAGGCAGAGCGCCCAGGAAACGGAAATGAATTTATGAAATCATTTAAACTCAATTTACGTCGTGAATAAATAAAAACAAGAATATGCTTGCTGTGTCACTCGTTGTCGTTGCCCTTGCTTTCAGTGTTGTCCTTAAAAAAGATGGCTTAACTAGCTAGAATAATACGAGAATATAAGTTAGAGCTAAAATAAGTTAAGAAAAATTAAATAAGACAAGAATACAAGGCTAGAAATATTTTAATAAAAGATGTAGTTCATTTAAAATGTTTCAAACTAAACAAAAATAATTTATATGTTCTCTTAAGTATTTATTTGTTATTCATAGGAAAATTTAATTATTAAACCATAAATTATTGGTAATAAGCTCTTTAAGCAATGAAATCTCTATGTAAATATCTTAATTCAAAGGTAAAAAGTCTCTAAAAACTCCACAAAAAATAGCTAAAAAATCACAGAAAGCAACACTAGTTGCTTTTCCGCTTGTCCTACCCCCCTGTTGGATTCGTGCAAATGAAACAACTTTTTTCCGTCCGGCCGCAACATGGCAATTTCCGCCACGTCCAGACAGAAAGTACTTATTAAGTATTTTAAACAAGCAATCAAAGCCTCGTTTCACTCACACTCCCTTTCGTTTCTTTTTGAATCGCCTCTTTCCTGCAGGATATTGGATCTTCGGAGCGCAATTTTGTGATACTTGGGTGGCCTTTGATGTCATGTGCTCGACGGCGTCGATACTCAACCTGTGCGCCATCTCGATGGACCGCTACATACACATCAAGGATCCGCTCAGGTGAGTGATTGTGTCACCTGCATAAAATATCCCATCGATAACTAATTGTCCGGGCTGTCAGAATCCGGGTAAAATCGATTCATTAATGTTCGTTTGGATTCAAGGGGGGGCTGGCCACCATCGCAGGTGCTTTGTATGCACGTTACTCATACGCCGTGTGTGTGTGTGTATGGACGTTACTCATACGCCGCGTTGTCATGCCCGTCACGTTTTGTACCACCGTTTCCAGCACTCGAGTTGTTTATGGCACTGACGCTCATTAATCGAGGCTCATAATTGTTTCATTAGTAACAGATTTATGTGGCATTACGAGGGCCCCTCTACTTTTTTTCCTTTTTCTCTTGGCACTTCATCTTGCGAGTTCATCTTCAAGTTGGCACTAAGCACTTTTGGATCAGCATTTCAGCTGTGGTTTTGCGGGCCAAACTAAGTTCAGCCAAGTCATGCTCTTCGGGTGAGGCCAAGAAAATAAGTAACAAAAGAAGTGTCATTACCAGCTGGTGAAAAGTGGAGAAAAGTGGCAGTAAGGGCAGTTTGGACAACAAAGGGAAGAGAGAGAGGGGGTTCTCCATAATTGAGTTGCTATAGAAAATGTTACTAGTTGGCAGTTTCTTGCACAATCTTTTGGAATCTTTTATGATTTCTCTAGATAATAGAAAATTGTAGAAAAAAGTAGAATAAACAAAGGAGGGGCTAACTTTAAATTGATAAAATTAAAGGATATATTACAGCTTGAATCTTGTTAGCTATTGCATAGTATTTAAAACATTTCGTATACCATGTGATGTTAAATTTCTCCTTCTTTTCCTAAAGGCTTCTCTTAACTTTCACCTTATTCTTCTTCCTTTAAAATTTGTAAAACCCACTCAAATTAGTTGTAATACCCAATAAATTTAGAACCCCTAATTTATTCCCTAGCTCCCTTTAAATATATAAGCTAACCTGCTGGCAGGTATTGGTGTCACCTCGCTGAAAATGACTTCATCTCTCAGACCGGCTGTGGGTAGACCCAATGTTCCATTATCGTCGTTCAATCTACCTTGCGCATCCGGCACGTTCCTCCAGCTGCTATCCCCGGCGCTATCCTGGCAGGAAGCCTCGGAGACAATCAAATCCTGCTGCCTCAGGTGTATTCACAGTGTAGGAGTCTGTGTGTTTGTCAACGACAATGAGCTTGTCCTGCTGCCGTCGGGCCCTAAAATGCTGCCTGTCAGCCTGCCATGTTAGCCAGCTTTGTAGTCAGCAGTCAGCAGTTGTGCTGCCTGTTGGCAGCCCAAATTGATTTCCAACGGCAAGCGAGCGATTCGCACAAAGGAGGCATTCGGCAGAACTTGAAACTAGTTTATCAAGTGCCCAGTCCCTCTTCAGTTTCCAAAGCCTCCCTTCTCCTTCACTTCGGTCCGTCTGGACCACAACAATTGTGTGTTAATTAAATTTTCAACAATGCCTCAGACGACCAACCGCACAAGTACTGCTAGCTGGTGGCTTCTGTTGGCCAGCAAACATTTTTTTGGCATACGAATATTACATTTGCGGCCAAGAACAAACGCAAAAATTTATTATGTGTCAGCAGCCACAGCTGAATTCCTTCATTTCTGAGTGGGTGAGCCTTTGTCTCTACTTTGCTCTAGACTTTTGTTATTTTGACGTGTGTGTAGGCACTGGAAATAAAATTTAGTAGTTGCAAGTAAGGGAATTTTATGTAAAGGCTTATAAAAAGAGGTTTTAAAATTGAGGAATATTTTCTCCCTAAGATGTAGCACTCTTTCAAAAACTTCTAATTGCTTTTTTACAACCCTTTAACTCTATTTACACAACATTTCTCTGAGTGTCCCAGAGCTGAGTTAAAAATGACGTTGGTCAAGTCGCTGACAGCCACCAGGGGTCGGTGCTGGCTCAGTTGGGGAGCAACCCGACGAAATGATTGCAGGAAGCGTTTGGGATGGGGCGGGGTTATGTAGGGTCCTCGCCAGCTAAGAGGCAACAGGAGGCAACTATGGCAAATCGAGACAGTTGGCAGAGACCTAACCCCACCACCACAGCGCCATGCGCCATGAAAGAGCCATAATAAATCCTTTGATGCTATTTTCAGCCAAAAGCCAAAAGTAGAAAAATATATATTTTTTTTTTTATTTCAGGCACCACCATCCCGTAACTGTTTTGTTGCCTTTCCTGTTGCCACCTGGGGTGGCTTATTCGCTTATGAAAAATGCTGTGCGACATTTGTATCTCTCCTCCCCCCGCCATTCTCTGAATTTAACAGCATCCCAGCTTCCCTCCCATCCCAATCCTTCCCTCCGGCAATCCATCTATCTCTCTATCTGTGTATCTTTTGTGTGGCTCGGTTCACGTAACGAGTTGGCGAGCATATAACGCTCCATTGATGTGGCAAGTTGATGCCGAAGCGAGCTGAAAATTCAGATTGCACAATTTTGTATGCCACGGCAAAAGGATTTAAATGAGCTCCCCCTGGCGGGGGTCTGGGAAGGAGGAGGCGGAGCAGTCCTGTCCTGACAATTTTCATGGAACATTTTTCCCTGATTTTGAATTCCGTTTGTCCTTCGACCAGGGAAAAGGGGGCGGTACAAACATAGATGGAATTGAAAGTGAAATTAAGTAAGGAAGGGCATAGATTTTTCACCAGGTTGCAGTTTACGAGTAGTAGAAAGGGAGAGCGAGGGCAAAGCATCAGACAGAGTTGACATCGAAAGGTTGATGACGCGGTGAATGACACAAATTGCTTGATTGATTGCTTGATGCATTGAGAGGTCCTCTACTTGGATAGGAATATGTTTTTACAATATCAGGGAATATTTATTAGAGAAACTGACCTCTGAACAAAGCAATAGGTTTGGGTATTTGGACTGCAAAATTGTTAAAAACTAGAAGATAGTCAGTAACAATCTTCCTTTGCGATTGGAAAAGCTTTAAATATATACAAAATATATTAAAATTATTTATATTACATGACAAAAACTATAAACTAAGCTTGGTCCTTGTTGCTCTCTCAACCTCCCTATTTCTACAACATTTTCTTCATTAAGTACTTAAAAAATCTATCTAACTTGCCTTATCCCTCATCCAAATTCAATAATAGCTTTACTCTTGATGTAAATTGTGCAATTCAAACGCTGATTAAGACCGTCCTAATGTTGTCCAATATTAATTTGAGCCCTTGGGTTAATGACATTTGCATAGACACTCAGACCTCAGACCCTTAGCCGCCGCCGGCCAAGTTCCGTCAGCGACGTTGTGAAATTGAGTTTAGCCACCTGGATCCGTTTTGCATTTGCACCTTGGGCCAGGGCAAGGTACCTACCAACCTACCTACACTTCAAATGTCAAGCTGTCGCTCACACCTCACCATCTTCTCTCGGGGACTGAGGCTGTGCCTGAATCTGGGTGAGAAGGATTTGAACCTGAGTCTGAGTCTGAATTTGAATCTCAAGGAGCCACGCCAACGGCAACTTGACTGCAGGATAACTCAGCGCACAGTTGGCCACCTTTTGTGCCTGAGAAATGGTAGCTGTTGGTCATGCACTGAGAGAAATTGAGGGAATTTTCTTAAAGGAAATGTTGGTTTTAAATATTTATCAATACTTTTTTCACCTGAATTCTGGCTCTTTTGGTTTACTCTCCCTCTCGGACTATTTCTGGTATTTTCTCTGAGTGTCTTTCTATGTCTAGAATATATATATCGCTATCCTTGGTCCAACACCAGACGCGCTCTTTATGTAAATCTGATTTATTTGCATGTCAAAGTGGAGGCAGCAGCGTGGCGCATTCCTTGCCGGCGTCTCATTAGGATAACGCCCACTCGACTCCCACATAGAAGGACCCTGCGCCTACCCAAAGGACACCCCCAAGGCCCATTCATCTAGGAGCTGTCTCAAGGCAGAGAGAATCGCTGATTCAGTATATTTTCTTAGCGTTTTAGAATAATTGCAGGCGTTTAATTTAATTGCGCTCGCCGTGGATTTTCCTGTGGGGAGGTGGCGCTGGAAATTGGCAAAAACAATTTGGATAAAAAGCGCGTGCAAATTTAATTAGTAGCAGACAAAGTGAAGATGAAGCGACGTCCTGAACCCCAGAACCCAGAAGATGAGAAATTTTGGCGTACTTTATGTGACAAGTTGATGCCTCAAAGTTGCTTTAGCTGCTGTTGTTTTTTTTATTTCGCGTTCTCCTGGCATTGTCGGTTGACTTTGGCGCCTGTCATCATCGTAACTGTCAGGCACATATGTGAAATTCATTTTAAACTGCAATAAAAACTGAAAGAACAATGAAAGTTTGCCGCAGGCGACAGGACGAGGTTTTTCGGGGGTTCGTTTTTTTGCGTCGTTTTGGGGGTAGGAGCTGCCACACTTAAACGCACACCGCACAAAACCTTTTCGGTTTCCAGCTACAATGACGCACTTGGGAATATTTGTGTAATTGTATTTTGCAATGGTGTCTTGGTCGTGGTCGAGGATATTTCAAACTCAAAACTATGGGGTTGTAACCCCAAATCGCAGGGGATACCTGTGATGCTTTTATTGCGCAAAGATTGAAACTAGATTGGGGATTATTGAGGATAAATCAATGAAATGTAAGGAAGAAGTATTTTCTATTACTCCCAGACGGTTGTAAAGAAGGAAAGTGAAATCTTGTTAGGGAACAAATAGGTTTTCAGCTTTGTCTGAAAAATACTCTCTCTCAACACTGAAAGGTCTTTGAAAATATTAAAAAATATGTCACAGTTTAAAGAGCTTCAAAGTACAGACTCTTCTCCGTCAGACTTTAATACTTACGTCCTTTTGCTGACAAGATAATCACCGGCTTAGCGACCAAAAGGAGGGCAGCTATCAGGACTCAGGTATAAATCGAAGGGAAGAGGAGTCCTCCTCAGTAACTGGCGTCACCTTTTGGATCACGGTGCAGCAAGCACGTGCTAGCAATGACAGTAACGAAAACGCTCATAAAGAGTCATCAAATTTGCCAGGACCCAGAAGGAGGCAAGACCAGGACCACTGAAATAAAAAAAAACAAAAAAAAAAACAAAATACAAACAAGCTGGCGGCCAAGCTGACGTGGCAGGAGCAGGATAAAGAGCGAAAGAAGCAACTCAAACTATGCAAATGATGGCCACAAAGAAGGCGGTACGGGGATGAAATGAGGAGGATTCCGGGGAGCCCCTGCGGAAGGATCATTGTGCGTGCCTTGTGGTAATTTCTTGAGTGCATGTGGGACAAACACAAAAGCCACCGCATGCCACGCAGCCAGTCAAGCTTCCAGCGTTAAATGCAAATGTCCTTCGGTTCGAAGCAAGAGGAAGACCAAGAGCAAGAGCCAGAGCAAATGCCTGTTCCTGGCACACACTTGGCTTGGTCTCCTCGCCTCACTCTCCTGCTGCTTCAGCCACCTGGAACACCCTCACACACGATTTCAATTAGCCCATCGATGGCTGATTGGCTCCGCCAGTGCTATGGTGCTTCAGGCCGAGTGGAGGTCCTCGTTCTTGTGCCAGGAAATCGTGTGTCACCTAATGGCTGCAGGTTTATGTGCATATATCAAAGCGCTACCTCAGCCACTCTAAGACACTGAATTAGTGTGCGGGCCATAGGGATCCAGGTGAGGTCTGGCAGTGATGGTACTCAGTACTTGGCTTTGCTCGGTTTTCACCTCAGTTTTGTGGCACAACAAACACACAAAGTGGGTTTAACATAGAGGGAATTCTAGGGGATACATTGAAATACACATACATGACTCTCTTCTCTTTATTCAAAATAAAATTGTATTTAATTTACAGAACAAAAAGTTATCATCTAAATCTTAAATATTTTCTCAAATATTCATAAAAAATCTAGCTAAATAAACTAGAGTATCCTTACTCTGCAACACTCTTGACAGGTTGGCCATTGGCATCGGCGGTTAGGTGCCTGGGGAGACTGCTTGGGCTTTCGTCACATGGAAATCAATTTTCGTGCCGAAAACGAAATTGAATTTGTATGTGAATACAATTACATAAACTTCCGTTTCCGCTTTGTCGTCGTCGTCGTTCCGCCACCGCCGCCGCCGTCCTTGAGTAAGCGTCAGCGAGTGCGTCTTTGTATTGAAATTGAATTATTCTGTTTGATTTCCTGCACAAGCCAAAATGATGCGGCATATGGCACCCAGACCCAGACCCTCATCCGGATCCGGATCCCTTTGCCCACACTCCTTGGTTTTTGGGGTTTTTTGGTTTTTGGGTTTTGTGCAGACTGCTCATTTCCTGCCCGAAAAAGCGAAATCGAAGTGCTGGAAAAGGGCGAGCGAGAATGATTTGCATATGCCATTGGCATTCGCCATCGCCGCAATGCGTATGTGTGGCTTGTTCTCGGGGTTTTGGGCGATTTGTCGAGTAATTAATGACATGCTGACTGACCCGAACTCGGTTTCGAGTCCGGGAGCATCTACCTGATCCCGGCTACAGGACTCGGACTCCCTGTGCTGGGGCGGACCTTAACACTTGTCGCGCACACACCCCGAAAATGATGTTGTCTAATGGCTGCTGGAGCCGCTGAGGGATTGCCAGCAACATGCTAAGCCACAATCAGGACATCAGCATATCAGGACATCGCAACACGGTCCCATGTTCATGTTATCCACGGCTTCAGTCCCTGTTCCCAGCAGCCAGTTCCCTGTTTTCAGTTTCCCATCTCCCTATATCAAACGTGTTGCCACAGCTGTTTTACACACAGAAAAATTATGAATATTTATATAAATTATTAATTATGTGACTCCTAAGCTACCCTTATCAGGTATTATAAATTCAGTGAAAAGCTCGAAACACAATGAAGGAGTCATTTCCGACCCTATAAATCATATATATTCTTAATCAGCATAAGCAGACGAATCATTTGAGGCATGTCCGGGGGAAACAAATTTTTTAGCAATTTTTTTCAAAATTTTATAAGGGGTTACATCGTCAAAAGTGTAAAAAATTTACAAAAAATTTTTTTAAAAAGAAAATTAAATTCAGTAAGCAGATTTATTATCCTTTTAAAAACAAACACAAAAATGCCCTGGGAATTAATATTAATGCATTTTTGGCTTAGTTATAGACTTCTAAAGCTTTGATTTTTCCAAAAATTATCATTTAAATGCATAAAACAGGGTCTTTATATGTTAATGTTATTTTAAAGAAAATCAATTAAGCTCTTTGTTTTTGTAAATTTTTTATTTAAATAGAAAGTAGTAAGTGTTCAAAGTATATTACCGTGCAATTAAATTTTAAGAAACTATATAGAATACCCTTAAATATTAGTAACATAGTATATCAGTTAACTAGCTTGTCACATTTCCCATATGCATCATCTTTCTAGGACTGTAACTATTATTAAATATTAAATAAATACTTCAGTTCTTAGTAGTCAAAGTTTAAATTTAATTAAACGAGAGTTTTTAAAAGCTGCACAAAATGCTTGGTAAAATATCACAAGTAAAGGGAAAACTTTTCTCGAGTGTGGCCTGTGGCTTTTCACGTTTTCACAAGGGCAAAAGGGCAGCGGCATTAGCAGAACGTGTGGGAGACAACGGGGGCTACCCAGCATGGCGGCGCGTGTATTTCCGCTTCCTCGGCCGCAAATTGATGAAACCCTTTCGCTTAACCCTGTGTGACGCCTCCTGTTCTTGTTCCCTTTTTGCAGATATGGCCGATGGGTGACGCGACGCGTGGCCGTCATCACCATCGCGGCAATTTGGCTGCTGGCCGCCTTCGTCTCCTTCGTGCCCATCTCTTTGGGCATCCATCGGCCGGACCAGCCGCTGATCTTCGAGGACAACGGCAAGAAGTATCCAACGTGCGCCCTGGACCTGACGCCCACCTATGCCGTGGTGTCCAGCTGCATCAGCTTCTACTTTCCCTGCGTGGTCATGATTGGCATCTACTGTCGGTAAGTGAATATAAGAAATTTGGGACTAACTTTTAGCTCTTTTTATTGTTGTACTCTTTCTTTAAATTTTATTTTCCTGACTTCTTGTTGCTTTTTAAGGCTCTTGTACCATTTTATTTTTAAATACAACTTTCCTGTTATTATTTTAGTAAGCTGACTAAGACTTGTCCCCATTTGTTGTTTTTTTTTTGTGCATTTATTTTGTTATCCTACACCATGTAGAAACTCTTCCCAGATTGCGGCAAAAGTTTCGCTGTGCATAAAACATGAAATGCATAAAAGAAGGAAAGATATTTTCCAAAACGCCTTCAGCCTGCAATTATGTAGATACAAATAGCCCAGGGTTTTCGTTATGTTTGCCCATAGAGAAACCACAAGGCAGGAAAACTTCCTTCAGGCAAACCAAAAGTTTTGCCCGAAATCTTTACAAATGAAAACAAAGCGTGAACTCAAATGTTTTTATGCGCTTACAAAAAATAAAAGAAAAAATACAGGAAGCAGAATAAATGCAAGATTATTTACATACATACATATATCTCAAAGGTTATATATCCTAAATGTTGCAGAGAGTTTAGGGTAAAGAAAATAGAGTTTAAGGAAGTTTGAGTTTATTTAGGAACTACATAGTTATGTTTATATGTAAAAATATCAGCGAAAGATTTGAAAAAGTTTAATTATAATTTAGGTGAAATATTTAAGATGCATTTTATAAAATAAACTTGAACCTTTTTATAAAAGGGATAGAAAAAAATAGTTTTCAATTCCATAATTTAGATGCAGTTAAGATATTATATTTATAAAGGCAAAACTGCCTTAAGATCAATCTCAATTAACATTAAAAATTATACTTACGTAGCAAGATACTTTAATTTAATTTTACATAATTTTCATATTCGGATTACCAAACACCTCTCTGCATTTAAAGTACCCTTACCCGATAGGGCATTACCAACGGAAAGCAAAACAAATGGTGAGAGCCACCGAGGCAGAAGTAGTAAAAAGTAAATAATAAAATGTTGTAAAAACTGACGAAGTTAGCTGCGCTATCGCAATGCTGAATATATCAGAAAAATGCCACAAGGACTTCGTGCTCCGAAATGGCCCCCAGGCACGAGAGAAAGACAGGAAGGAGGCTCGAGGATTGAGGGTTTCGTGATGGGGTTGGGGTTCTCCGTTGGGTTGAGCAAATAAGCGCACGCATTAGTGTCCGTCTAAGTAATCCCCAGGAGCGGCGAGGAAAAAGACTTGGGCGTGTGCAAAGGGACTAGGCAAGGACACACTGCCACTCACACTCACACCCGCACACAGCAACAGGATAGCGATAGCTGCTCATCAACGTTTCGCCCAGCGGCACGTTGCCATTTTAGCTTAACGAGATTTGCAGCCATTGGCCAGGACCCCGCCTCCTGCCACGTCCTTCTGTGTCCGCACAAATGGATCCCCCGGCGGTGGGCATTGGAATTTTCTATCAAATTTCGGTTAAATTACAGAATAAATATACTTTTATCGTCATAATTTGTGCCTGGGCCTGCTTAGGTCGTGTTATCCTTTTTATGTGCCCATTGGCCATTGGCCAACAAATACTCTTACCAGGCACATATGCCTCCTCTCCTCTTTATTTGTTGGCTGCCGCAGGGCAAGGACTTTGAGAGCAACAACAACTCGAGTGGAAGATGGGATATGCGATAGTTTGTAGGTTGCGTTCGCTTCCCTGGAGCCTTTGTTGGCGGCGGGTGAGCACAGATCGCATCTAATTGACATGCCAAGTGGCCCCAGTGAATAATTATCATATCAATTACAAGCAGTAACCAGTAACTACAAAGCCCCGGTAACTGGTAGCCAGTTATCAACCAAAGCTGACAGCAAAATCACGACAAGCCATTCAATTAGGTGACAAAATAATTGCCATTAATTGGGCTTGCACAGGAGACAACTGTAGACATGATATAGATATGGAATTATGGTATTTAAATAGCTGCAAACTAAAACCTTTAGCCTTGTAATTATTGAATCATTATTAAACATATATTTTAAATACTTTTTAATAAAGATTTAAACCTTAAATTCCTGTAAAATCCTTCTCCAGGCTTTACTGCTATGCCCAGAAGCATGTCAAGTCCATCAAGGCGGTGACCCGGCCCGGCGAGGTGGCCGAGAAGCAGCGCTACAAGAGCATCCGTCGACCCAAGAACACTCCCAAGAAGTTCAAGGTCAGGAATCTGCATCATAGTTCGCCATATCATGTGTCCGATCACAAGGCCGCTGTGACGGTGGGCGTCATCATGGGCGTGTTCCTCATCTGCTGGGTGCCCTTCTTCTGCGTCAACATAACGGCCGCCTTCTGCAAGACCTGCATTGGGGGACAGACCTTCAAGATCCTCACCTGGCTGGGCTACTCGAACTCGGCCTTCAATCCGATCATCTACTCGATCTTCAACAAGGAGTTCCGTGACGCCTTCAAACGCATCCTGACCATGCGCAATCCCTGGTGCTGCGCCCAGGACGTGGGCAATATTCATCCGCGGAACAGCGACCGTTTCATCACGGATTATGCCGCCAAGAATGTGGTGGTGATGAACTCGGGTCGCTCCAGCGCAGAACTGGAACAGGTGTCCGCAATTTGACCAAGAGGCGGCTGCCTGAGCCTCGCCTGCTGTGCCGGCGGATGTTGCGGATGCGGCGGCCTGCGGGTGGACGACGACGACGATGGAGCGCTGACCACGCGCTACGTCCCATGAGATTCGGTCACGGCGGCCACGGCCACCATTGTGGAGACCGTGGAGGCCGCACAGATGGAGACGGAGCTGCTCTAGGTTCCTATTCCCAATCCTGTGACTCCCTGCAACCTTCCAGGTCCTGGTACCCCTACTCCTACGACCGACCCCTCTCTGCAAACCTGTAAGTATTATCAGCGCGTCCCCGAGACTAAGCAATCAACTATGCGTATACTTAATCGTACGAGTGTCTAGCTGTAAGTATCCCTAGGATATCGAAAAACGAAATCGATACCCCAGAGAAAAAAATAAAACCCAATAGCCCCCACTTGAACCCGAAACGTGATTAGGTCTAAGATCTTCAAAGCCCATCAGCGAAGAGCTTCTATGTAGTTAAGTTTCTGTTTGGATATTCATGGCTGCCGCTCATGGCTCCATGCAAATGCGATTATTATGGAGTGACACATGTCACTTGCCACACTTCTCACCCGCATAGAAACACACACAAAACACGCACAAAACACAACACACACAACACACTCAAGCTGGGGAAGAACTGGCAGACCATGAAATACCCTGTGTTGGGTTCAAAGTATTTCCTGTTGACTAAATTGCTCAAGGCGAACCTCTATTATTTATTTTTTTAAGAATAGAAAAATATTTAAATGAGAATTATATATTCCTGAAACTGTGGTTATCGTTTATCTAACTTATATCCCCCACTAAGAGGTACCAACACCGGTTCATGCATCGCGGCAGCCACGCTTTTACATTTGATTTATTGATGAGAATTTATGGCCATTGAACGAACAGCAGCAGAGGTCTGCCAGCTGCACTCGTAAATCATGCAAAATGATTATTGTTGTTATTCTTATTATTATTATCGCGAGCACTCTAAAGCCCCCGCTATGTAGTAAATGTTATGTTTAGTTCGGAGTGCCTCTCCCGGCATTTTATGGCCAAAGTTTGCAGACTGATTTGAATTTATGCGCTGAAATCTGTTCCACAATGGCGGGCCAACGATGTTAATTAAGCCAACTGTGATTGACACCAAAGTGTTGGTGGGGCAGGGAGTCGAGAGGTTAACCTTAACCCGCGTAGCCTTTTTCGGAAAATACTCACTGATTACCGGTGGTGATTTAATGAGCCGCACCTGTGAAAACAAGGTCGTCTCAGCTGCTGCCCGTTGGCATAATGAACATGTTGCCCCAGGCATCGCCTCTGCCTGTCCTGTGTCCTGAATCCTGAGTGAGGAAAACAAATGTAAACAGTTTGCTCTTCACGCCATGATGAAAAATTATGCCAGCACGGCGAGAAAAATAAACAAAGAGTATTTAGTATTTATGGTTTTCTGTCTTCTTTTGATAAAGTCATAAATAAGACGATAAATAAAACAAGGGGTAAAGGTGGCTCCTGATTTCTTGATTGAAATACAGCTATATAAATTAAATATTCTACAGAATTGATTACCCATTTAAATAAATATTTTAAGAGGAACGATAGTAGAGTTAATAACGTATATTATTTATATATTTGTTTTATTTATTTTGCACTCACAGGTTTCTTGTAATAACAATAATATTTCCCTCAGTGTTTTTCCTGCTCGGCTTTTTCCCTCCCAGGCACTCCAGTTTCAATTCCAGTTATTTGCGGATGCCGCAACTCTTGCCTCAGTCCTTGCCGGGTTCTGTTATTAATACAAAGTACTTATGTTGCCCCTGCTCCTGCGTCCTTCATCCTGGGGCCTCTTCTCCACCTTCTATCCCCTGCAATCCGCTTACAACTTTTTCAGTCTTTGTTTATTCGATTCCCTTTCGCTCGCACTCTCTCGCTCTCCTTTTCGTATTTATTTTGGCAGTTTATTAAAACTTTGGTGCTGCTGCTTTCGTCATTTTAATTACAATACGCACACAGCACAAGAGCCAAGCGAGCGGCATTTGTTATCGAGGCGGCCACGCCCACAGAGATACGCCTCTTGGAACGCCCCCAATCGGCAGCGGCAGCATTGCCACAACTGGCACGCAATCAATTCAAACTTCAACTTCGAACTCGACTTGCACGTGTCGCAGGCTCGCAGACTGGCAGGGAAAAAGGCTTGGAATTTTTTTGGGCTACCAGAGGCGGGTCGCACAGGCTCAGAGTGCTTTATGGCACACACGGAATGGCCTTGCCAGCCCCACTCCACATTCCATTCGGGTTTATTTGGGGCACCCCCTTTTGACTTTGACTTTGGAATTTGTCGTAACAAAAAAGAAGAAAAAAAATAAAGAAATGGCGAGCACATGATAAATGTGCGTGGCAGCGGCCATAAGCCTTAACCCATTATGCCCCGAAATTTGCTTACATTCAATATTGATTGAAATAAATCATCAATTATACTCGGCCAGACCGCAGGAAAAGTGATACTTGAGCAAGGCTTTCAAGAGGCTCCTTGAAAAGTTGGAAATTTAATATCGCCGAACAGTTGGAAACCAAATACTTGAACAAAACCCACACAAAAGCTTTTAAATCGTACAAAAATATTATATTTGTTTAATTAAAATCCACCAAGAGACTCTGGTTCAAGTGGAGCTAATCGCTTGAATAGGCTCCGAGAATATTATTGCCACTTCTCGAGGCATTTGTCCTTCGTCAGAAGTGGGTTAAGACCTTTACACCATAACCCCTTCGATTCGGCTTTGCATAATTAAGATAATGCCCCGCAGCTTTGCTTTGTTTTCCTTTCTCGTTATACGACATCCTGTTTTCCCTTCTCTTCCTCAGTCTCTCTCTTTTTCTCTCTCTTTTTGGATTTCCCAGTTTTTCCGTATTTTTCCCAGCCTTTATTCATCTTTGATTTGCTAGAAGCAATTTGATGATTACTACTATTGCTCAAGATCCGGTTTCTCTCTCGCCCTTTGTCCTCCAATCAGGAGAATGGATTCCGTATCCTTCGCGAGTTTTAATTGAAACATTTGACATCCCGAAACTCAATTGTCAGCCTGTCTATCTCTTTGGCCTTCCCATCCCTTTGGCTGTCTGCTGCTTCTAATTGTATTAGCCAGATTCATGTTAGATGGCTACGTGACCGGCATGTGCGATGGGCAAACTGTCTGTGATGGGAATTCCGAAAGAAGAATAGCCAGGCTGAGGACATGCCCTTTCATTAGCATAATCGCCGCACAACAAAAAACACTCACTGCCACACAGACTGCTTAAAAAATCACTAAAGCGAGGGGGAGTTTCTTTAAAAGTCTGTACATTTGCTGCCTAAATAAACAGATTCCACGTAATTGCTTTCGCAATTCAATTATTTGTCAATAACAGCCGCAAACCATTACATTTTTTTTCCTCTCACTGAACGTGTTCGAATTTTTTGCAAAAAAATAAAGCACACAAATGAGCATTAAGTAAATATTTGCCGGCAATCGACGAGTGTTCAAGTTAAACTTTTAATTTCCAATGGGAAAAATTGTGTGTTGACTTCTGGCTGGTGTGTGTGTGTGTATTTATTTTGCACAGCTCACACTTCAAGGACCCAGCAAGGACTTAGGCCAAGTTCAATATTTTATGTCGCCTGTCTGGCTAGCTTCTTGACAATCCTTTAGGCAGCCATCTGGCTAATCCCGTGTATGCATAATGGATACACATATTCAATTGGCAATCCTTTGAGCCCGCTTTAAAATCTGTGTTTGTACACATGTTTAAATTTGGCATTTCCTTTTAACATTTTCCATTTCCCCAGTCGCCCGATGAATGTCAACATTTCGCATAAATTGCATGTCGATTGCCAAAGAGAGCTCCAAAGCGGTCGCTTTCCATTTTGGACATTTTGGAGAGGCAGAGGGGCCATTGACGTTGACTGGTTTAGGCTGATTGATTGATTGATGGATGCTTGGCTGGATGGATGGATGTATGGCTGAATGGCGGGATAGATGGTTTTTCTGCCCAACGAATTTGCTGCTTCACTGGCGACGTTTCTCATCTCCCAGTGTGTGTGGGTTTTTTGTTCCTTCTAAGCACTGCTAAACTATCAACAGTTGGCCGCCAAAAGTTTGGCGCTCCTTGCTTGGCTTAACTTTGGCTATATTTTGGCATTTTTACAACTTTTACGCCTGCCAGTGTTTATTTTGCTTTACGACTTTCCACAAATTCCCGCAGTTTCAGCTTACACACAGTCTTCCTTATGGCTTTCTTCCTTTTCCTCTGATTCGCTCTCGCTCTCTGCCTCTCTCTCTCTCTCTGTCTCTCTCCTTCTAAGCACAAAATCTTTTCCTGGCGCGTGTCATTTTTGTTGCCTACTTTCCGGCTGAGCTCGCATTCCTGCGCCACATTGCGTATACGCAACGTATGCCTTGCGCGAAAAACGTTTTATTGCCAACATCGCCTGGCGTGCTAATTTATACGTTTGGCCTTAGTTTAATACCTCTCACAGCCCCAGTCACGCCCCGAATGGATCATAAAAACCCAATTTTAATCACAATTTCTTGTTTTTTGGGCGCTTACTTGGCGGGATTTTCACATAGGCAAATTAGCGAAGGCAATTCGATCGAACATCAAGGCATGTATGATGGGAAGCTCTTGTATTTTGTTACATTTTCCAATATTTTCTATGATTTTATATATATTTTAGAATTAAATTTCGTTAAGGTCGCATATTTAAATTTGATATTTATACTTACTACATTTACTTTCTTTCTTGGTTGCTAACTTAATGAATAAAATGACATAATTTCTTAAATTGTAACTTAGTACCTCTCACATCACAGACAAAGCATTGAGCTCGAGGCCTTCTAAGATTTTTGGCCCGGGTCCACATAAAAGCGGAATTGCGCCTGCATTGAACTTGACATTTGATTCGCAAACCCTGACCCCTTCTCACCACAAACAGCACTGTGCGTATACGCAATCTTTGACATTCGGCCAACTTAAAGTGCTTTAAGTCGCCTCTAAGTTGTTGGCCAGCGAAGTTTCATTTGATTTTCAGCTTCTAGTCGACGCCCGCAGAAAGTTGCGTGCGTCTTTTTTGTTCGCCGGAAAACTAGGCGAGGTGGGGGAAAAACTTTATGCAGTTCAAAGTTTTGTCCTGGCGCTGCAACAATAACAAATATAAGGAAAAAGTTTAGTTTCCCAACCACCCGCGACGTCCCACCTGCTGATGCCACAGCTTGCAATTAAAATTAAAATTATGTGCCTCAGTCGCATTTTAACTCAACCGAAATGCAAAAGAGCGCCACAGCCTCGCAAGTCCTCCTCCTCTTCCACCTCCCATTTGGGGTGAATTTAATTCGAAAACAAAATTCAATTTAAGGCAAAAGTTTTACCGGAATTAATTATGTCGAATGAGTTTGAGTATCGAGTGAGTTTGCCACTTTAAATCAACAATTATTCAATCCTCCACCGGGACGCTTATTGCTGATCCTCTGATACCTGCCGATTTAAGCTGCACTCAATCGATTTTTATATCCAAGGCTGTCTCACATGGGATGCATTTTAATTAAGAAAGAAGCCCCCGGTGTCCCAGCCTACACTTTTTATTGTTTTCTGTCAAGGATGTGTCGCCTTGACATGCCATCGCTGCCGGTCGCAGCTTGCAATTTTAAACCCAAATTGAATTACTTCTTCATCGCCGGCATCGTTGGCGGTCTGCTGCCCCCGAGCTTCCCTCGGATTTCCCCTCGGTTTTCCCCCATTGTCCCCGAGGCCTGGCAAGGCCTTTGCCAGCCTGACAACCCGCATTTTTTGAAGGGGCTTTAAGAATGTCGCCAACGAAAAGGTGAAATAGAAGGCGAGAATGTCGAGCCAAGAGTGTTAATTGATCCGGGGAACTCTAAGAATTTGAGACATGGCAAATTTAGCTTGGGGAAGTCTACAAATATTTGACAGTTCTTTAAAACTTGATTAACATTTTTGTTAAATTACCAGTGAAACTTTAAAGTATTTTCAGTAGGTAAAAACATTTGTATATGCTAAAAAAGTTCATAGCTTAATACAAAATCAGTTAAATGAAATGAAATCAATAGAAAAGTTAAAAACTTTCAATTGAATTTAATCACTTAACTCCTCTTCAAATGAATTCCCACTACAATTGGTATTCACACCGCAAAATAAAATATTCAAACACCCAGAGCAACAATTATGAGTGAGAAAATCTAATTAAATACTCTGAATTAAAAAAAATGTTGCTACAAAAGTATGAATAACATTTGATTGTGGCATAACGAGCCGGACGAAGCAGCATTCCGCAAATTTCACAAATAATTTATATGGATTTTTAGACCATTTCCCGCTCTACCTCCTCATCGGACATTCAATTAATTGCTAAATATTTGCACAAAGGCAGCAACTGGCTGGACCAGGACCTGGCCGCAAATTAAACAATAACAGATCGAGAGCGAGCGAGAGCCAGCACTTCAAACGGAATTTATTTGTTAAAATATTGTTTCGCCTCACCGCCGGATGATTTCCCAATTAAAGTCGAATTTCCGACTGGCCGAAAACTAAAAACCAGGCCAAAACCAAACCAGGCAGGACGAGCAAGCCAAACCTCTGCCCAGCGGTTGCCTCGTGTGCTCCTGACAGCTGCCCGCTCGGGGGGCCTATGGGGTCTGGGCTATGGCAACTGAAGGGTGGATCAGGGAAAGTGTCCTGCCGGAGCTGCGAGGCAACAATGCAGGCGTGAACATAAATTTCAAGCTTCAGTGAACGACCCAGGGCTTCCTCCTGCCCCCGCTCCAGCTTCGTCCTGGCTAAAAGTGCCAAAGTTTATTATTAAATTATGTTTGGCAAATAAAACTGTTGAAGGAAAAATCAATTTTCAGAACTTCTCTCTCAGCTTTCGGCGGCTGCTGACAATGCCCACTGTGGAGTGTCCTTTTGTCTCTGTGCTTTCCTTGTATGCTGTGACCGAGTGAACCCAACTAATCAAATTATGCTTATTTTTAACAAAAAAAAAGTTAAACTTCAACCCAAAAAGCAATTCTTCTCTGCCTTCTTTGGTCTACATTTTTTTGGGAAACCCTTTTCGATGCTGGTAATCGAATATTTCCCAACCCCTTTCCCTCATCCGACCATCGTTAGCGTTAATGGCTCTTCAACTCGCTGGACGAGACCGCAAAAATAGCCGTTGACATAGCCCCCAAATCGATTCCCGATATATAGCGATATATATATACACACATAGACATAGGGCCACCCCTCACGTCGCATGCGAACCCGTATTTTTCGAGAACCTGAAATAGCGCAAGTTCCGTTTAGCAGCTGAAAAACAGAAATACTCATATTGAATAGGCAAATTCCCAGGTCAGGGTACAGGTACACAGAGAAAAATAGGGATGCAAGCTTTGGTGGGAATATGTAAGCCTTTTCTTTAATTTATTTTTATGAGTGAATAAAGGTTTTGGTTAGTTTTCGAAGCGTTTAAGTATTTTATTTAGTAAAATTTAGTAGGTTCTTTTGAATTAGAGCTTTTAAGAGTAATGATATTTATTATATTAGATAAAAATATAATTTTCCTGAATTTAAAATATTTAATGTTCTTCTTAAAACGTATTTTATAGATGAAATGTGTATTATATTAAGTATTTAACAAATTCCTAAGCACTTCAGGGGTTCTTATGGTTCTTAAGGCTTGCTTTGCTGTAAAATTCTCAACAAGGTCTAACTATAAACCATAAATAGAAGGGAATTTACTTATGACAACACAGACTCTATCAAAAAACACTCGCATGCGCTAGACAAGATTCTTTAATTTTGAAATATTTATTATATAGAAATAGTTTATTCTAAATCTAGATCTAACCATAAATATTTGTTTACCGTGTACAAAGAGAGAAAAAGGGGGCCAATACAGCTAAAAGAGACTGGTATAGGAAGAGCGAAAGGGAGAGAGAAAGAGAGGCTGACAGCTTTCTTTATAGAATTACTTCTGGCGCAATAACTTTTCCAACTGAACAAGCCGCTGATGGAGCACACCACTCGCTCTCTCCGCCCGCACTCCGCACTCAGCCCTGTGGCTCTATGGCTCCCTTCCTGCGTCCTGTTTGGTCCTCTTTCATTCCATTCATTGATTTGCCTGCCTTTTGCCTTGGCCAACAACTAGTGACAGAGCCTGGACCAGCGCTGCGACCTGGCCTCCCATACATACATATATCCGTGTTCCTCGTCCCTTAACCCCCTGGCGGCGTAGAGGCCGTAAATGACCCCCAACGACAAAAATAGTTTGCGGTGAACTCGACGTCTCTCTGCCGTGGACCCTGCCTCGTCAGCTCGCTAGTCCCCACTTATCTCTATTATTTATTAAATTGCCCAGCTGCCTTTTCCAATTTGCCTAAATCTCGATTTTTAATTTCCTCCACTTATTTCCCCTTAACCCTCCAGCTAGAAAAACCCCCATAAATAATAATGGCAGGACAACAAAGGTTTTATGTTTTGGGTTAGCTCAGCTTTTGTAAATTGATATTGATATTAAATTTATATAAAATGGGTTGCAAGGATTTAACTTTTTTGTATGAAATACGTAACTGATATTAATTACACAGTTCGTTTAAATTTGCCTTTCTCTAAATAAATAAATAAAGCCTAAAACTAGCATATCTTGCTCAAACAATTCCATAAGTTTAGCACTTTTAAATTCCGGTTATTTGCCAAACAAATTTATTTACCAATTCTCATGCTGTTTTCTGCTGATTTGTTGGCTTTATTCATTAGCATTTCATTTTGTTTTTTTGTAAATATAGAATGAACTCTGCATATATTTAATATTTGTCCAGGCAAGTAAATCGTTTAAATAAACATTGCACCATAAAATTGTTTGCCAAAGCTTGTACTATTCCCAATTATTTACTTTTCACATCAAATAGTTGGGTATTGACTTGGAAAATCTGCTGAAAGAAAATAATTTAATAGAATGTCAATTGAATTTCAATAGAATTTCCACAGAATAGATTTATAAATAAATTACCTTTCCTGGAACGGAAAGTAATTAAATTGTCAAGAGATGATTCACTGGAAAAGTAAATCCAAAATCACTTCAAAGGAATAATAACCTAAATTTAGGGAACGTGTAAATTCTTCAATATTTATTTTAATTAAATTCAAATTTCAGGCTCGATTCTTGATATTGCCTGGTAATTAAATAGTGTTATATTTATTTTCTAGGAAAACCCACTGCCTGCTAGGTGTTAAGTGTAGGGATTTCTGCACTGGGCACTTTCACTTCCTGTTACTGTTGCCCTTGCCTTGCCCATTCCCTGTTGTGGGTGTTGCAGCTGCTCCTGTTCCCACTCTTGCCAAGTGGGAAGTGCGGCTAACCAATCACTCGAGTGTCCCGCTCCTTCATCGGCTCCTCCATCCTGCTCCTCTGAGAGGATAAGACAAGGAGGGCCAACAAATGGCGGCTGGTCCGCCTACTGAATTGGCCAGAGGACGAGGCCGATGGATGGCCAAGTGCCGCCGGGCCACTCAGCAATGATTAATTACACTTAATTGTAATTTATGCGGCTCGGGAACGGCTCTCTCGCTCGCCATTCTTCTTCATTAGTCCGGGGCAGGACTCCAGTGTGTCCTGCCACTTTTATTGAAATCTTAGGCCTTTGGGGCCCAAGTCCTGCGAATGTCCTCTGTTTCGCTAATTGGCCATTAAGCTGCCAGGATTTTAAAAGCGTTTAGCGCTGACTCTCGCTTTCGCCGGGGCTTACACTTGACTTTTGTCCGGCAAATTGTGACGGGAGTCTGGACGGAGGGACGGATGGAGAAGGCCTCCTGCTGCTGGCCAGCTAGATGGCCGACTCATCAGTCTCCGGCTCTGTCCGTGTATATTCCGATATATAAATCAGGCTGCTTGCTTTTCCTTGACTTTTCTTGAGGTTGTTTGCTTCCGAAAGCACCGGACATTAATCAGGCGCCGACGACCTCGGTCAATGGGAAATGTTGTTCATTTGATGGCAGCTTGTTGCAGCTTCAATTTATATCAGAGTTCATTTATTTTCCACAATGTGGCTTTATATTTGGTGCGCTTGAAAGGTAGAAGGAATGGGGGAAATAAATAATATTATTAATTTAAAAATTAGAAACGCCAAGAGAAGAAACTCCTAATGTTTTATTGTAGAAAACTTTAAGTTAATGTAAAAAATACCTAGAATTAAGGGCACTTTCTTCTCTCTCATTGAAAACTGTCAAACAAATAAATTAATTTCAAGTTTGAACAGAAAAACAAAAGAATTATAAAGTTGTTTCTGCGATTTGACAGCGCAAAACTAAAGAAAAACTTTATGAGTGCCTTCCTTGCCGACTGTCCCTGAATCAATAATCATTATGGAAAAGTTCTCCCTTTGGATCCTTTTCACTGGACCGTGTCCCTTTCAATGCAGCTGCCTAATTAGATCGGTTTGCAGCTCGCGGGAAGTGGCCAACAGTGCAAAGAGGACAGGCCCGGGCTTTCGAAGGAGTGGCCAAGGCGAAGCCGAAAGACTGCAATGAAGCTTTAAGAGGGAAATTCGAGCAGTTTTCCGGGCATAAAAATTACGGGGGCAACGTGAGCGTTTTTACGACGAACTGCTGACATAGATTCCGCTCAAATATTTCGCACTACTTTTCATTTTACGATGGCACGCAATGAAAAGTGAAATGCTGAAAGCCTTTTCTTCCTCTTCCGCGCCTTCCTCTTTTTAGCGCGTTCGCCTTTTGTTTACTTAATATTTTGCGCCGCCCTGTTCTTTTTTTCTTCTCCAGTTTTCCCGAGTTTTTCCGGGCCTTTCCCGATTCTGTTGCTGCAGCGAAAATAAAAGCGGAGCAGCGCAAACAATGCGCCGAGTGATTGCCGTGAAACATGCTGCGATTTTTAGCCCCCGACACGCCCATCAGCTGCCAGCTCCGCCCCATCCATCAAGCCATCAGGCCAGCCAGCCATCCATCCATCCATTTATCCAACCATCCATCCATTTATCCATGACTGCAGTCGTTTTCCACACTTTTGTTTGCATGCTTAAATAAATGCAGGCGAATATTTATGTTTTATTTGAAGAGCTGAGCAAATCCATGAATAAACTGGATGAAAGTCAAAGGGAAAATAACCGCAAGAGCCCTTAAAAATTGATTTCCAGAGTTGCAGTCACAAATTTGCAAAGGGTTAAGTGTCCTGGCCAAGAGTGGCCTTTAACAAATTATCTAATCGAAGTTTTTTTTTGGCCATCCTCCCCAGCAAAGTGCTTTCGCAGTGGGCAGGATTTTCAAAACTGACAGCTGGCTCAGCTGCATTAAGTGCTGAAACTGTCAGGCCAAGTCCTGGGGAAGGACCTCCCCCAACAAATTTTTGCTCTGGCACGGCAGAGATAGCATGGTGAAAAAAATTCACAAAATGTTAAACAAACTAGAATTTCAATTCGGAATAAATGGAAGTTAAACCAGGACATTTTTGGTAGCGGATACCTTTGTCATAGGTCACCTTAAATAGCATTTTCAGTTAAATGTTTTAATCAGTCAAGACTTAAAATACTTAAGAATTCTCTCGACTATTTCCATACTTTATACTATTATTTTTCGAGTGCCTAGAGGGCCAGAAAACCAAACTGCCGATGCTGCGTTCTAGTTTAATGGCCATACAATTGACGTAGAAGCTGACACATTCCCTCAACTGAGCTGAAATAAACCAAACTGAGCTCGGCTGAGTTGGGCGGTGGAAATGCCACAGCATTAGTGGCTCTATATCCCGTTGCCGCTCTCCAGGGAGTCCCCCCAGCATTTTCGCATCAAATTGCAGTCGGGGAAAAGTGCATTTTATGACAGGCAACGAGAGAGCCTGAGCCGAAAGCCTCTGGGAAAATGGTGAATGGTAAGCGACAGCCACAGTTTTAGCGTCTTTGGAAAACACTCACACACACATATCAGGAAAGTTTTGAATTAGTAATTCCAAACACCAAAAACAGAGGCACACACACAACAGCCACCACATATCCAAACACAAACACGCAGGGCCCAGGGAATCCTCCTGTACTTTTACTAATTTGTACCTTAAGGTGATTGCGTTGTGTAAACTGTAAACTGTAACTTTAACTTTAGCCAGTAAGAGCGAGTAACCTCGCCCCGAATTATGTAAATACAAAAAAATATATATAGAAAAAGGAAACACAACCTCGAATATCTGTCTAAAGTAACCAAAGAATCGGCAGAAGAACCGGAAACTAGCAAGTTCTTTAGTTGTAAGCAAAATATCCAAAGAAATACACTGTATGTAAGGCTCTTTTTGTACCTCTGCTCTCCCACTTTCGAATTTACCGACCGCGGAACCCTAAAAAAATGAACTAAAGCGCTCAGTGAAACTTGAACGTATTTGGTTTAGCCCTAAGTAAGTGAAATCGCAAGAAAGCTAAATAAACTAAATAAAATTAAACTAATTAACTTAACAGAGGTCACAGCCCCGCATGTAGCCAGGTAAGCCACAATTATGCTGAAAGCATTTAATAGTCTAAAACAGGAAGTACATACATAATCCGCATAGAGCATATAGCAAATTAAATTGTAAATTATTGAATCTCAAGCGAAACTGTAGTGGAAATTAATAGTTCATTGTTGCTGTCTAGCGTGTGTAATGGGGCAATTGGAGGAACCAAGCAATGGGCACACTAGCTGATCATCTCGCTCTCTTTCTCTCTTATGGGAGTGTAATCTACCAGAGAGACCAACTCTCTATTGAAAGCAGCGTGATCTGCCAGAGTAATCATTCCTTATTCCTTGAAACTGCACCCTTACAACTAGCGTATAAATAACTATGGCTAAAACAAATATCAGAAACTAACTAACTAGTTAAATGTGTGTGCGTTGTCATTGCAAATATGTAGCAAAGAGGTCCCCCTATTAAAATTAAAAGAAATAAGAACATGAAAATAAATTGCAAACGTAGTACGTAAGTGTTTTGTGTGCATGTCTGTATCTGTACCATATATATTTATGTCTTAATCCGAAGGAATCGCATCTGTATCCCTAAGTTGACACCATCTCCTGCCTTTCCCCCCGTCTGCGTACTCTTTCACTGTTCTGTATAAATCGACAAATCTCTCAACTAAGTTTACTCAAACGGAAACTACTAAAGCAAAGTGAGAAATACTTAAATAAATACTGAAAGCATATTGATAAGCAGAAACATTCTCCTGTGTTTGGCTTTCGCTTAATTGCATTTTCAGCCAGAGATTTCGATTCCGCACGAAATCTGATTCAATTATCTCCGAAAAGTGCACAGGTAAGTGTTAGCTTTTTTTCACAAATTTAATTTCCCCCAAAAATATATAAAATTCGACATGTCACTGCCGAGGAAAGTGGGCGCGGCAAATAGTCCCTGACCGTGTGAGGAATTCAGAGTTTATTAAAAAAAAACGTGTGCCGGAATTCAATTCGAAGCCAAACACAAACACGAAATGCGCCGAACCGCAAATGAATATATGTCTGCTTGCTTTTTCCGCTTGCATTTCTCCCAAGGATGCACAGAAAACAGGAGCAGACAGCGAAAAGAGAGCTCACACAATGTGGAAGGACGTCAGGGTAGTCATGAGGTTTTATTAAATTTTAATTGGATCTTTGAACTTTAAAAGGTTTCTAAATGAAACCAATATATTGGAGAAATATATAAAAACAATTTAAAAAGTCTTAGAAGGGTTTAAAAATGAAGAGTTAATTGAATAATAATTAAATTACTTAAATAAATATGCACTCCCATAATTTTTATCCACTTTCAGCTTTTAAATTAAGGTCCACCCAATGTAAACCCAGAAACCCACACATTCCCGACTGATTCTCCTTGGAGTGAAGTTTTAATTTCCGCTCTGTGGTTACCAATCCAAAGTCAGGGGCCCAGGCAGGGGAATCCCTCTGCTGCGAGTCCTGCGAGTCCTGCTATTATCGCACATTGTTGGTGTAATATGCAATATTATGTCAGACAGCGGATGTAATTTAACTTGATGCTGTTAAAAAAGCTGTTGCCCCAACAATGGAATCCGCCTGAAATCAGGACTAAGCTCGGCGCAGCAGGAGCGAAATGAAGTTCGAAAATCGAATAAATATTCAATTATTTACTTGAGACTTGGGACACAATGGCGGGGACACAATTCGCAGGGAGAAGAAGTCAATATTAAAATTTTCTTCGGCTACACATTTCCCGCAGCCATTCACATATATGATTATGGAGCATCTGTGCAGAGGGCAAATAAAATAAAATAAAAAATAGATGAACTTACTCTCCTTTATGCGTACAGACTGACACATACACACATGGGCCCGTCAAATTTTCAGCAAACATCTCAAGGAGAGGACATTAAAATGAGCAAAATGTGTAATAAAAATCCAACCTGATCCCGGGACCCAAATATTTGCTTATCTACAAAAGCCAGCAGGGAAAAATACCCCGAATTGAAGTCACATTTTAATCAAGCAAAGTAAAAAAAGTACAAAAAAAGCATTCCAAGAAGGCCATTATTTAAGCCAGGCCAATGCCTTTAAAGCTGTTTTGGCCAACAAATACAAGCGCTGGACGAGGAAAATCGATATGTGATGTGAGACGAAGCCAGGCTGGATGCAGTTTAAAATACAAACTAGAAGGGGATTCGAAGAACCCTAGAGGGGTGCTTAATGACAGGTCAATCATTATTAAATGAGTCAAAAGTATAAATATTTTATATAGAAATTTTTAGTTTATTTTACTTCAATTTGTATTTACTAATTGTAATTTTTCTTAAATAATTTGACTTAAGAATATGTTTTAAATATAATTCTCTAACAGGAAAGCTCTTCCTCAAGATACTTTGTCTGAATTTTCATGTAATATTTATTTGGTTTAAATGTTTAAGAATATTGCCTTAAATTACTCATGCTGCCTGTTATCTGGAAACAGGACTCGATTGGATAACATAATCCTTCTGTTTTCTGGCATCGATCTCCAGAGCCTCGCGACAAGGGTCACAAGCGTTTGGATGAGTCTTTGACTTGCCAATAACAAATACTATGTCCTGCGGGCTAATGTTCTTATCTAAATTTCGGCAGGTTTCGCCAGCCCTGCAACCAAAAGGAAATTAGGTACCATACTTTAATGGTAACCCCTACTCACCTGGCATAATCGCCACACTTGATGAACAACTTGCATAAAAACTCCAGCTTGCCCTTTGGCTTGCCATCCAATTCCAGGTTACAGGTGCGCGTATAGGAGAACTCTTTCATGTCCAGGTTAATGCTATTTGTCAGTTTCTTGGGCAAACGCGTTTTACCCACACCCACCAACTCGCTGTCGTAGGTCACCTCAAAGCCCAGACCGTTCTCCATGATGTTGTCCACCAGATCCTTGGGCTCCTTTTGGAAGGTCAGATTGGCAGAGGAATTGAAGACATCGATGCTTGTCTTACTGGCCGTTAGGGAGAAAGTGTTACCCCCAAAGGTGACCGACACCACCAGCTTCAGGGGATCGGTCAGCGGCACGCCAGTCACATCCAGATGCGTCATCACAAGATCGAAGGAAAAAACAGGCAGATTTCTATCGAAAACTGGCTCTTTCGGGACAGCTAAAGCAGGCTGCTCGAGCACGGCCTTGGTGAGCCTTGCCTTAGCTTTTTTACCCTTTCCTTTACCTTTCTTGGGCATCTTGCAGGTTGGAGTTTGGCGTCTGCGGGGTGGTATTTGAAAGTAAAACCGCTTCCTTTCAGGCTACATAACAGCTGTACAATTTACAATGTAAAACCAAACAAATAAAACAATAATTTGATTGTTAAATGAAGGGATTCTATGATCAGACAATTATTAATCTACCCAAGACTGGAGCCTTAATAAATACCTTAACGTTTGCAATGGAAACCTGCAATCAAACACGATTTAACACTTTGTCCGCCAGAGAGCAATTTTGGTTCTGGGTTGCGGAATTCGTAGATTTATTGGCAAACGAAATACCGCACTTCTGCCCCCGGGAGCTGCAGCTCCCCTCTCTCCTCCTGGTGAGTGATTCGCCAGCATATTTCAGAAGCATTTAATGGGAGCACTCATTTGTCTGCCAGCAGAAACAGAAACAGCAGTGGTTCTCCTTGCTCCACGCTCCTTGCTCCCAGTGTCAGTGGTTTCGATGCAGCCACAAGGAGCATCATCCGGAGGAGGTGTACGCTGTGGCGTATACGTAACGTGCGAAAACCAAGAGTGCTCGCCGAAGCTTCTACTGCTTCCTTTTCCCTCCAACCAATTACTTGTGGGCTGGGCAGCAGAGAGCAGACGGAATTAGTTTTGCCAGCAGAAGAAGAAGCATATTTTGTGTTTTATTGTTTATCCAAAAGGATTTATTAAGGTCCTGCTTATGGTTGGCATACACACACAGCTAAGGTCAAAATAATAGAGCTGAAAATAACTTGGGATAGGGTCTTGGAAATTATATAGAGATCTTCAGCTAAACTGCACGGAATGCTGCACCCTGACAGGTTGATTGCTCTGCACGAGAGCAGATTTATGATTTATTTTAAACCAGTTCTTATAATTCGTGTTTCATTTAATGTTTATGTTCTTCTGCTCTAGTCCTTGTATTTCCTCCCCAGCTGTGTACATCCAAAGGCTTACACCCTAATTGGTGGCCTTTTCGGCTTAGGTCTAATGCAAAGTGGCTCTGGCATTTATTTTGCGGCCAGACATTAATTTGGCAAGCAATTAAATTGCAGCTAGACGAGCATTTCGTTCACAAGTACACAAATATGCAAATAAATGTGGTCTCCTCCGTAGTCGTCTGTTCCATTCAGCAAATAAATTATGCAATCGAAGGCAAAGGCACCAATTCGGCCAATGGCAATTGCTAGCAAAATTGTTTTACAATTGCTTTGCTCGACAAAATGGCCAACTAATTAACAAGTCATTAATGCCACGTTTTCGGCCATAGGAATTTTAGCCAATTTCTAGCCACAATTGAAAATGTTTGCTACGGCACGGCGGTCTAATGTTCACACGTTTCGAGGGGGCACCAAAATATTTTCACAAGCTCTGACCAACACTTTTGTAGCAAAATGTGGAATTTAGAGACACTAGACAGGTAAATAAATACTCTACAGTTTTCTTTACTTTTCTATTTATTTATCATTACAGCTGTTGGACCTCAAGGAATGTGACACCTTTAGACAGCAAGTTTTAAAGGAATTTCCTTGAAAATCTATCTTAATCTCTTACCATATTAGTGTATACAAATTAAGTGCTGCTGTGTGCATTCTTTAAGCCCAAAAAGTCCCAATACTGAACCCACTCTTGTCGGTTAGAGCAAATTGGGATATATACAGCCACCATTTTTGTATAATTTATACACGAGTGGTTTCCACTTGCCCAGCAGAAACTCGCCTGCGCCTGGGACCCGGGCATCCAATTTGTTATTGTTTGGCTATTGGCGTGGACAGCGAGGACCTGACCAATGAACCCACCCACTCCCACTCTCACTGAGCTTTTGGCTGCACCAATTTGTATCCAATTAAATCGGCTTAGTTAGTCAGGGAACGCTGGCTGCAAACGTTTTCATTTTTACTGTGGAAATAGTTCTGGGATTCGGGGATATGTATGCGTCAACCTAATGCGCGAAATTTAATTAAAATTGAACTTAATTTAGATAAGCATGTGAGCTGATTTGATAAATTGCCCGAGGAGGGTGTCGTGTGAGTTTTCCTCGCTTTCCTTGGGAACATTGCGTGCTAAGCCGCTTACGGAAGGTGTAGCGATAAATAAGAGCGCGATTTTCCACGGGAATTTCAGCAGCAACAGGCGCAGGGGGAGTGTAACAGGGAGTGGCCGGGGTAATTAGAAATCCATTTTGCTGGGCCGCAGTCCTCTGGGACGGGAATCCATTTCGCAGGTCACAGGAGTTCAAAGTTCAACCAAACAGCTCACAAAAGGAACTTAATCACCGCGGGGACTTAGGAATCAGTTCTTTTGGGAGGTTTTTAAGAGATTTTCATGCTCCGTATTCTCAAACTATAGCCTTGTCTTTACTGTTACCTGATTCGTATTCCATCTCCGGTCAGGTTGTGTCGATGCTCAGTGTGTTTTCAACCATCACACAAAACACATTTCCAATTTTACATGAAACATTTATATGCTGTGAAAAATTTTGATAGTTTTCTTTCAAGACTTCCAAGATGGAGTCCAAGGAACTAGACTTTCTGTTCAATGTGGTAATCACCCACGCCAAGCTGTTCAAAGATGTCCAGGAGCCGGATAAGATCGATGCGGTGGTCAAGTTCGCCCGCAAATCGATGACTATCCCAAACAATGTCATCAATGCCAGCGACTTTGATGTCAATTGTCAGTTTCCCTTCTCGCTTAGTCCTAACGACCTACGTGAAGACCTGGCCAACAAAGGAGTCGTGGTGTCGCTGCGCTACAACAAGTCGTCACTGGGCACCGCAGATGTTTTTTTACCAGACACATTTCTAGACAAGATTGGACCCACCATGAATGACCTTTTTCACGAGGAAACCCTTCCCCTAATGCGCCAAAAGAATATCATCGGCAACTTGAGCGTCCTGTTTGTGCTGACGATCAAGTGTGGGGAGAAGGAACTGGATCAGCTGGAGCGAAAGTCAAGCAGAAGGTCCACCAGGAAGTCTGGAACCAGTATCAAAAGTGAGGCTGATGTCCTTCAGCTCGCCGAACAGAAAAAGATTGAGGAGAAGGAAGAGTGCTTCGGAATGGGGCCCACCATCAATCCTCAGGATGTGCTCTTTGTCATGGGCGATCCCGATCCGCTCCTACAGATCCCCTCCGAGCCTTGCTCCGAACTCCCCACGGAGGAGGGTGATGAGCGCCTCAGGCTGGATCTACAGCGCTACCCAAGTCTTAATCGTCGCGTCATCTTTCCGGACGACGACCCCAAGCAGAAGCCCTCTCTCAGCCAGCTGAAGAAGCTCACAGAGAAGTACGCTAGGATCATAGATTCAGTGACCGAGAAGTTGAAGCGAGTCACAAAAGAATCACCTTTCAAGAAGGAAACGACCACTCCCAGGACACCCCCGGAGGTCGGCGTTGAGCACTTTATCCCAGTGCCTATCGAATCTGAGGAGGAGTACGGCGTAAAGCCCATTCGCTTTTGTCCCGTCTGCTTGTATCCGATGTCGTGGCTGCCAAGGTACACCCCTTGCCCCAGTTGCAACACCAGACCGCGGCCCGTGCAGAAGGCAGAGAAGCAAATGACTGCCAACGAGATTGTGGCCGAGCAGCTGGTCAGGCCGAAGGCTCCCCGCGTAGTCGAGGAGTTTTGCAAGACTCCCTGCGAAGACAAGTGTCAGCCTATGGTGAACTTTGACTCGGACACAGAGTGCCCGCCGGGCCGCTGCACATGCAAGGACGGCAACTTTTGCACCCACTGTCGCATCCGCAAGTTGTGTCAGGACATCTTTGACGAGGACGAGGTGAAGAAGCAGGCTCAGAAACTTGGACGCTACCCCCAGCCGCGCTCCACTGAAGACTTTGCCTTGATTCCAGACCCCGAAGACGATGACCGTCCCTACCTTGCGAGGGTCTTCTCCGAGATGAAAAACTTGTATGCCCAGCACGACTCCAGAAAGATCGATGCCATTCGTAAGCGCTGCCAGTTCGAGACACTAAGATCTGCACCTAGTGGCCACGACAAGGAACCTTGTAACCGCCAGAGGGCTGGACATAAGCAATGCCTGCCGGCAGAGCCCTTGGTGCCACGCCGCCATGGCTGGGATTGGCCCCGAAGTCCCCAGGCCAGAAAGTATGGCTGGCGACCGGGCTGCATCATGCGGGCGGCCGTGCAAGTGATGCGTTACTTCCTCACTTCCAAGGATGAACGCACTTCATGCTGCCAGACCCTAGTCGAACACGAGCAGCTTCAGCGGCAAAACACACCGGTCCTAAACATTTGGAAACGCGATGGAGAGATCTTTGTAACCCTGCGACCGCTGGGAAGTCTAGGAAAAAAGCAGAAGCCCATCACCTTTAGGATCGTAAAGAGCCACCTGGCGGTGGCCCTGCGCCAGATCAAGCGCGCTCTCAAGGATCAGGGCTTCGAGAAGTGCGCCTGCCACAAGTCTCTCATGCTGTGTACCTGTCGCGACGCCCTGGAGAAGTTTGAGCTGAACAAGGCCCTCCGGAGGGAGTGCCAACGTCGCCTCATCGAGCCATGCCCGGAGCACCTGGTGCTCACCGACACCAGTGTCAGCGACTTGGAGTTCAATCTGGATGTCCATCCGCCGTCTAGAAGATGCAGATCTCAGATAAAGGCCATTCAAAACAGCGTGAACTACGGCACCCAGACATCCAAAAAGGATGTGATGCCTCCGCCGAAAAAGTATCCCACGCAGATGTCACCCTATTACCGGGGATTTGATTGCGCTCTCGGGGATCGCTACATGGGCACTGCACTCGGCTGGCCGGGCGAGCAGGTCTTCGAGGACGGCGTCTTCGGGCTGGCGGGCGGCGGACCCCACGGCCCTAAACCTATGCCCTGTGGTCGAGCCTCGGGTAGGGGAGCAGCAGATGGAGCAGGTGAAGGACCATATGCTGCATTTGGAGGAGTAGGTGGAGGAGGAGGAATGCTCGCTGGACGCAAAGGTAAACGAGGAGCCTGTGGTGGCGGTCCTGGAGGTGCTATGGGCGGAGCCTGGAAGGGCTTCCCTGTCAAGGAAGGCCGCGTTGGCTACAGTGAACCGATCCCGGTGCGATATCCCAAGAGGTTCCTCAAGCCCGCCCAGGACGCAGCCAAGGCGGCCAAGCAGGCGGAAATTGACGCTTTGGAGAAGAAAAAGAAGGGCATCGATATGGTCAAATACCTGCAGCAAAAGGGCACCCTGCGACGGCCATGGAATCCTATAGATGGCAAGGATACTCGGCCGATACTCACCAAGCGTACCAAGAAAGAAAGTTTTTCACTGTGATCCGTAAAATTTATAAATTGTATACATTCTTGAATGAAACGTAATGTAAACTTACCATTTAACCAAAGACAAAACAATTAAACCTAGAAAATTATTTAGACTAAAAAATATAGTAAAATGTTCATTTTATTTATTCATTTTACTTAAACTTTTTGACAAGAGCGCCGCAGGCCATCGTCTCTGGAGACCCACTATCCCTGAGTACCTTTGATAAGTTTCGGGGAGATGTTGCTCTTCTCCACCACTTTGGGAGTGGCCTGGACGGCAGCCAGGGCGAGGAGCAGGAAGGCACACAGAGCGAAGATCTTCATGATGGGAATTTGCGATGCAATCTGACTGCTGGAGATCCCCTTTTATACCAGAAACCGCAACCAGTTTCACAGGTTAAGAATGTTCTACTTAATTATTGACTCGTTTTGATTAGGAACAATATTAATATTAGGAAACCTGTCACTGGTAATTAAAATCAACTGTATTTCTTATTTATGGAAAACTGGTTGTTTTGTGACGAAATATGAATATGACGTTGTACAAGATATGTGATTATTTTGGATTTTAGTTAAAATATGTTATCTTGCTTTAAGCGTGAGTTAATTTAAACTTTTGTCAACAATACAGCTTAAAGATTGCAAAAAGTATTGATATATTGTTATATAGTCTTTATATAAATACATAAATCAATTTATTAACGTATTGAAATGTGTGGAATAAACCTATATTTCTTGTAATAAATGGGACCAATTACCAATTACATTTTTCAATATTTAATAAATTCACTTCACCATTTTTTTTCAATAAACATCGGATTTAGATAAATGGGATAGGATAGGATAAAATATTTTAGGAGAGGATACATATCACCCAGGCTGATCTGCACTTGCCTTGACCCAAGTGTCATTTATATAAACGACATTAACTTCACATACACACACCTTCTGTTCTCGCGTTAACATCTTAATTACTTTAATTTTACAGCTGTTGCAGCTTTCAGATTTTTAATTACTCCTTACAATTCGAACTTCCAAATAATACCAATCATCACCAGCTCAGAAATGAACACTGACGTTTCCTTTCTGTTTGATGCGGTCGTGACCAATTTGGAGGTCTTCGGCGTGGTATTCACGGAGCCGCTACAGGTTGCAGTTAAACTAAAGGTCATGGGAACGAACTTAAAACTGACCTCCAGCCGGGTGAACGTTAGCGATTTTGCGGCAAATCGGGAATTGGAGTTCCTTTCGGATCCTCAGAAGGTACGCGACAACCTGGAGGAACTGGGCTTGGAGCTGGCGGCGTCCTATCAGGGCTCAACTCTGGGCCTCGCCTCTGTGACCTTTCCGCCGGAGTTTTTGGAGAAAATTAGCCCCACCATGAGCGACCTGCTGCACGAGGACAGCGTGAATCTAGAGCGGCGCGGCGATGTCGTGGGTTCAATAAGCATCCTCATCCGGCTAACCCTTAAGTGCGAGGAAATCCCACCGAAATCGGGCAGCCAAGTCTCACTGAGTAAGAAAAGTCACGTTAGCTGCTCCGGCCAAGGTCCCACCATCAATCCGCATGACGTGATGTTCCTCATCGGTGATCCCGACCCTCTGCTGCAAATTCCTTCGGATCCCTGCTCCGAGCTCGCCACGGAGGAGGGCGACGAACGCCTGCGCCTGGATCTGCAACGCTATAGAGGTGTCAATCGTCGCGTTGTCTTCCCAAAGGATGACCCCTGTCCCCAGCAGAAGCCCTCCTTTAGTCGCCTGAAAAACATGACCGATAAATACTCCCAGATCATAGATTCGGTTGCAAGAAAGGTGAAGTACATGGAACGTCTAACATGCGCTGTGGCCACCTCAGAGCCGACGGTCACTGCCAGAACTCCCATGAATGAGCGCTTTATCCCAGTGCCGCTCGGATCGGAGCCTGAGGATCTGCCCGGGGTAAAGCCCATTCGCTACTGCCCCGTCTGCCTGTACTCGATGTCCTGGCTGCCCAAGTACACGCCCTGTCCCCGCTGCAACACAAAGGCGCGTCCCATGCTCCCTCCACAAAAACAGCTGACGGCGATGCAGATCGTGGCCGAGCAGCTAGTGAGACAGCAAGGAGTCGAGGATCTCTGCTCGGGTCCCTGTCGGCTGATCCAAAATGCAGGCAGCGAGGGGGACGAGTGCCCGCCCTGTCAATGCACCTGCTCCGGGGGCAAAGTCTGCGCTCACTGTCGCGTCCGCAGGATGTGCGAGGACATCTACCACCAGAGCGCCCCGGAGCCTGAGCAGCGCATGCGCCTGTCTAGGCCCGGCACCCAGGAGGACTATTGCGTGATCCAAGACTCGCAGGACGACCACCTTCCCTACCTATCGAGGGTCTTTCACGAGATGAAGCACTTATACCAGCTGCACGACTCAAAGAAGCTCGAGGCACTGCAGCTGCGCTGCCAGTCACAGACGCTGCTGCCCAGACGCTCGATCAAGGAGCTGACCGAGGCGCTGTACCAGGGAAGCAGGACCGGGTCCCAGACCCAGACTATGCAGGACCATCGCCAAAGGGCTGGCCACAAGCGTTGCGTACCCTCTGAGAGCGGCGTTTCCCGCCGGCATGGCTGGAACTGGAAAACCTCAGCCGAGGCCCGTACCAAGGGCTGGCGACCTGGAGCCATCCTGCGTGCCTCCGGCCACGTAATGCGCTACTTCCTGATGAACCATGAGCGAAACCTTTACCAAAAGATACTATCCGATGAAGACCATCGCCAGAGAATGGCTAAACCTGTGCTCAGTATCTCCAAGCGGAACGGCGAGATCTTTGTCACCTTGCGTCCGCTGGCCAGCATGGGCAAGAGACAGAAGCCCATTACCTTCAGGATCGTAAAGAGCCACCTGGCAGTGGCCCTCCGCAAAATCAAGCGCGCTCTCAAGGATCAGGGCTTCGAGAAGTGCTCCTGCCACAAGTCCCTCATGATGTGTACCTGTCGGGACGCCCTGGAGAAGTTTGAGCTCAACAAGGCCCTCCGGAGGGAGTGCCAACGTCGCCTCATCGAGCCATGCCCGGAGCACCTGGTGCTCACCGACACCAGTGTCAGCGACTTGGAGTTCGATCTTGATGTCCATCCGCCGTCTAGAAGATGCCGGTCCCAGATACAGGCCATCCGAAACAGCGTGAACCACGGCACCCAGACATCCAAGAAGGACATGTCGCCGCTGCCGCCCAAGTATCGCATGCAAAAGTCACCTTATCACCGGGCATTCGATTGCGCTCTCGGAGATCGCTACATGGGAACTGCATTCGGCTGGCCGGGCGAGCAGGTCTTCGAGGACGGCGTCTTCGGGGTGGCGGGCGGCGGACCCCGCGGCCCTAATCCTATGCCCTGTGGCAAATCCCGGCCGGTCAATCTCTGGGGTGGGGAAGTAAAAGGTGAAGGACCATATGCTGCATTTGGAGGAGTAGGTGGAGGGGGAAGAGTTCTCGTTGGTTACCGACGTAGACGAGGAGCTCGTGGTGACGGTCTTAGAGGTCCTCTAGGCGAAGCCTGGAAGGGCTTCCCTGTAAAGGGACACCGCGTTGGCAACAGTGAACCGATCCCGGTACGGTATCCCAAGAGAGTCCTAAAGGCCGCCCAGGAAGCAGCCAAGGCGGCCAAACAGGCAGAAATTGACGCAGTGGAGAAGAAAAAGAAGGGCATCGATATGGTCAAATACCTGCAGCAGAAGGGCACCCTGCGACGGCCATGGAATCCTAACGAGGGCAAGGACTCTCGGCCGATGCCCGCCAAGCGTACCAAGAAAGACTCAGGCTGTATAACCCTGTGAATTGTGAAATTTAAAAACTGTATACATTTAAAAGAAATGTATAATAAACTCACCATCCATCTGGCCCAAAAAGTTAAGATAGATGTAGAAGATCGGCAGCAATTATCCGCAAAGTGAGTCAATGTGAGTCAAATCAGAGCAATAAATATATTTATCAGTTTCTGTGTTTGTTTATTTTCATAATTTTGTTTAGCCAACAGAACAACTCGTTTTGAGTAAACAATAACACAGTTGTTTAAGCCTCAAGATCAACAGGTGGCAGGTTTTATAATAATAATACTGTTTCACATTAAACACAAGCGGAATATAAATTAAACTTTTTTTGAATTAATAACCAAAACAAAAAAATTAGGTAATACAGATGATAGAACTGGTCTTCTGTTGGATTCCCCAGGGTGTTCCCCAGATAATGCAGTAAAAAGGTTCCATCATGAAGATCTTCGCTCTGTGCGCCTTCTTTCTATTCGTCCAGGCGACTCCCAAAGTTGCCGAGAAGAGTGGCCTCACTGCCAAATCCCTTGGCAAGGCGGCAGGAAAGGACTCTGGAAGCGGCCTTTGAAATAAAAAAGTTTTACTGACAAAAAGGATTTAAATAAATCTATGTTTTAAACAACACAAAATCGGAATACTATTTTAAAATATATTTTTATCGTATATATTAAGGAAAATAACTAGGTATTTCCTATAAAAGTTAGGGGGATAGAATAATTAAATTGTTATACCTTTGCGAGGTACTAAAATTTTAATCAGAAACTTGTAAAGCAATGAAGGAGTCATTTCCGACCCTATAAATCGTATATATTCTTGATCAGCATCAACAGTAGAGTCTTTCTAGCCATGTTGGAAAAAAAAAAATTTTTGTAAATTTTTTAAAAATTTTATAAGGGGTTACATTGTTAAAAATTTCAAAAATTTGAAAAAATTTTAATCTTTTTAAATTCAATATTTAGTATGCAGATTTATTAACATTTTAAAAACTAATACAGAAAAACTTTCCGAATTAAATTTAATGCATTTTCGGCTTAGTTATGATTGATTTTCGATGCCATGATTCTATAGCAAAATGCATATTTCGGCTTCCCGAAGTTGATTCCCTTCTTTTTTTTAGATGCACATTTTACTAGATGATATTTTACTAGATATTTAAGGACTACAAGAAGAAACAGCCAGTGCCTAAAATCAAACTAATAAAAATATATTTAAGAAGGGACAAACGTTTTCCAAAAATAAATATTAACGTTTTTTAAAATAATTTCTTAATAATTATTCTTAAAAGTTATGATTTAGCTTCATATATCTTCCAAGACCACTAAAATATTATTTAATTTTAAGCCCCAAAGTAGGCTTCCACAATATTAATCGATGGTTTGTTATTGTCATTAGCCAACCGGTCCTAATCAATAAACAACAATACATCTGCTTGCACAAAAAAACTGCAATAACATCGAAAGTTACTGGCATTTAAAAATAAGTAAATTAACCGATTTATCGATATTAGAGCCATAACTCAGATATTATATTTCCAGCTGGTGGAGAAAGCCAGTGAATAAGTATAAAAGAGCTTGCCCAGTTCTCAGAATGCATCAACAACACTCACGATGAAGTTCTTTGCTATTGCTGCCTTCCTCCTCATCGCCGCTCTGGCCACCGTCCAGGCAACTCCTGGCTACCAACAACCGGCTCAGCACGGTGGCCACCAGCAACAACATGGAGGCCACCAGCAACAACATGGTGGCCACGGGGCATCAACTCCTGTGAGAGGAGGCCATGGATCAGTGGGACACAACGGTCCTTCAAGCCACAATACTCCAAGCCATCACGGGCACCATTAATCTTTTTCTTGGAAAGCCAGCCGGCGATCTTGGAAAGAAGTTAAAGTGGATAAAAGCATTCAATAAAAAATTTCGTTTATTCGAAAACATATTGTCTTTTCTTTTGTAGTTAATTTATTTTAGATATTTTTCAAAATCTAAATGCTGAGTTTATTATTACCAAGAAAGGAATCCAATTTTGGCAAGGACAAGTCAGTTTACTCTTGGAGCTTGCAATTGAATCTATTTAATTAAACCTTTCTGAAGGGTTTTAAATAATTAAAAATAAATAAACGAATCTTTTCACTGATTTTGTTAGTTTCTATGGCAGCTATATGAAATAGCCATTAATAAATTAAAATAATAACAATTAATTATGTGACTATGCCTTCCGATCTGACCCTTATGGACTAAGAAGAATTTGGGTATTCGAAATTAGTTCACTTTTTTATTTTATGGAGTTAATTCTATTTTAATTGGATGTTTATTTGAGTTAAAATTGATCACATATTCAAAGACCATAAAAATAACACAGAATATAATTATTTCATAGATATAGACGGAGAAAGCAAGATTACAATTCTGTCTAAAATACTTTCCCATTTCCTTTGGAAGCTTTAAAATTATATATAAGTGCTATCTAGGTAAAAAAACTAACCCTTATTAGAATATATCTCAGAAAGTTGGAAGAAAATCATGACTATAGATAAATCAAAGACTATAATGTTCTCCATGGGTATAAAAATATTGTTCAATCTCATGATAAAAGTAACAAACTGTATTAAAACTTTCCTATTTATTTTAACTAAGCTCCAAAGTAGGCTTCTATATTATAGATCGGTTATTATAAATAGTCGTTAAGCTATCTATATTGAAAAGTCAGCATTAATACAGTTGTTTACACAAAGAACAACTACAAAAACATTTCAAGTGACCAAAAAACAACTGTTAAAATTAGATCGAGTTACCACCAGATTTCCTTTATCACAAGCCACAAGAATCACCAATTAGAAATTATAAATCCAGCTGGTGGAGAAAGCCAGCGAGTAAGTATAAAAGAGGTTGGTTGGCTCTCAAAATCCATCTGAATTAGCCACGATGAAGTTCTTTGCTCTTGCTGCCGCCTTTCTCCTATTTGTCGTCCTGACCTCAATCAAGAGCACTTCTCCCTACACAATAGAGGATACGCCTCTTGTGACTGACGTTCCGAAAGACAGTGAATCTACGACTATTGATTATAAAAAAATCACCTATGAATACGCTCTCCGTTTACTCGATCCGAATCTGTCAACCGAAGAGGTTTTAAGCATGTAAAAGTGAAAGAATAATAAACAATAAAAATTCCGTTTCTTTAATATCATATTCCGTCTTTTGTAATTAAATAGGCTTAAGAGTTCAATTTAAAATTAATAAATTTCATCGAAGTTATTGAAAATGTTAAAAAATTAAATAATATTAGGAGGCTCTCATGGGTTTCTCCCAGCAGAGTTTTTTTCACAGCCTTCTTGAGACAGACTCCTTCAAGGATGAAAGGTAAGGTAAGAATAGATCCCGAAGGAATCCCCATCTAACTACCTAAGCTCTCAAAATCAAGGGCTTTATGTCAGAGACACTTTCTGGCATTTTATATTCAGCTTTGGTCTTAGTTGGTCTTGCTTTTACGTTCCGTATGTGGCTTTCGCTTTGCCAGTTTTATTGTAAAGTTTAGAGTAGTACAGTCCTTTCAAGAACAGGATTCCCCATTTAAAAAAAAAATTATAAGTAAAAAAATTAATTATATAAAAACACACTGACTCTGGTTTCGTGAGGCCACGATAGACAGAGCCAAAAGCCGATCCTCTCCCCGAAATGGGTCCCAAGAAGGAGTCTGTGAGCAAGGAGCCTGTGGCCACAGAGGAGCCACCACCGCGGGTCGAAAAGCCCAAGAAAGTTGCCCCGCCGATCTTTGTCTTCGACGTTGTGGTCACCCATGTGGAGTCCCCAAATGCCGAGTTCACAAAGCCTGAAAAGCTGGAGATCATTGCCACTTTCGGCAAGATCCCAATGGACCTGGCTCCTGATCAGGTCAACGTAAGCGACTTCAAGCCAAACACCAGCCTCACCTTCCAGAAGGAACCCAACGATATGAGAAAGCTGGTGAAAGATTGTGGCGTCTCCTTTGCGGTAACCTATGCCAAGAAGATTATTGGTGCTGCCCAGGCCTCCTTTCCGCTCAGCATCGTAGATGCCATTGATCGGGACATGGCTGACATTGTCCACACGGACACCGTTATGTTGGAGCGCGGCGGAGAGGCGACCGGCAAAGTGGAGTTCCTTTGCCGACTGGTTTGCATGTGTGCTCCCGAGTAAGTTGATTAAACTTTCTTCCTTGAGAGGTGGATCTTCCGTATCAGCATTATATTAATTCTGCGCTTTTTCAGAGAGGGCGAGTCCGAGTGCCAGCGGTTGATGGACCGAAGCATCAATCCGCAGGACATAATGTTCGTTCTGGGCGAATCCCAGGTATGTCCCAGTGCCTGCGCGCCGTGTGCCAACGAATTGGAGGATGAGGAAGGCGACGAGCGCCTCCGGCTGGATCTGGAACGCTACCGCAGTCAGGGTGGCGGTATCAAGCCCTACAAGATGACGACGGACAATCCATCTATGGTGCCTGCCTGCTGTGAACTAAAGGTGGGTTCGTATAGCCTTCAGTTTCGGTTTAGTCTTTCAGGCTTTCTTGTATTTCCTCCAGAAAATGGCCATCGAGTACGAGCAGATGATCGACGCCATAACCAAGTCCACTGGCAAGGCACCGCCACCCGAGCCGCCGTGTCGCGATCCCGATGAAGTGGCCGCCATGGGTATGAATCCCTGCTTCTGCCAGAAGCCGGATCCACCGATGCTAATCGATCTGCCGGCGCCGCCGAACAAGCCCTGCTTCGTTTACCTCCCCGCCTATCAGGAGGATGAAGAGATGCCGGACTTTTGTGACCGTAACCTCATCCCGGTGCCGATTGCCGACTGCGACGGCCAGCCGATGCCGGACATCAAGCCCATACGCTTCTGTCCCGTCTGCCTGACCAACATGTCCTGGCTGCCCAAGTTCGCTTCCTGTCCCAAGTGCGGCGTCAAGCCCATGCCCGTGGTGGAGGAGCGGCACAAGGAGAAGAAGCTGTCCGCCGACCAGATCCTGCTCGAGTTTCTGGGCCAGCCGCCGCCCCCTGTGGAGGACTATTGTGAAAATCCCTGCGACAAGGCCATGCAGGCCAAATCGGATGCTGCCGCCAATGAAGAGTGTCCGCCCTGCCGTTGCACTTGCAGGCACGGCAAGATGTGCGCCCACTGTCGCATCCGGAAGTCCTGCGCCGACATCTTCAAGTCGGACAGATATTTACCGCCCAAGTGCCCCAAGGTGCAGCCAAAGGATTCGGAGGATTTCTGTGTGGTGAACAAGAGCTCCGACGACTGCCGCCCCTACCTGGCTAAGGTCTTCTCCGAGCTGCGCGACCTCTACGACATCAAGGATACCAAAAAGATGTCCGATCTCGACGAGAACTGTGAACGGATGGCGCCGAAGCCAACGGCAACGCCGGCTGGAACAGTGCAGACCAAGGGCCAGGCAAAGGAGCAGGCAACCACAGCCAAATCATTGCACATTCCGCCCAACAACAAGGGCCAGATCTCCGGCAGGCACAGAAAGTGCGTCGGCCAGGCGGGCTTCGTGTCGCGCAACCATGGCTGGGCCTGGAGCAAGAGCTGGGAGGCCAAGAAACTGGGCTGGCGTCCGGGCGCCATCCGCAAGCCCATCAAGAACCTGATGAAGTTCTTCCTGGAGCGATCTCAGGACAAGAATGATCTGATCAAGGAAGCCGAAGCTTTGGAGCGCGAGAAAGAGCTGGCCGCCCCGGTCTTGAAAATCTGCAAGAAGGACGGCGCCATCTACATCACGCTGCGTCCACTGAGTCCGCTGGGCGTCCGCCAGAAGCCCATCACCTTCCGGATCGTGAAGAGTGACCTGGCGGTGGCGCTGCGCGAGATCAAGCGGAAGCTCAAGGACAAGGGCTATCGCAAGTGCACCTGCCACCAGACCCTGATGATGTGCACCTGTCGCGACGCCCTCGAGAAGAGGCACCTGCAGCGGGCCCTGGACAAGGAGTGCCAGCGTCACTTCATCGCGCCCGCAGCCGAACATCTGATTCTAACCGACACCAGCGAGAGCGACATGGAGTACGACTTTGATGTCACTCCGCCGGCGGGCACTGAACAAAAGTACCCGCCTCCCATTCCTCCACCGACCGTAAACCACGGCACCCAGACGTCCAAGAAGGACATGATGCCCCCACCGAAAAAGTATCCCATACAGATATCACCCTATTACCGGGGATTCGATTGCGCTCTCGGGGATCGCTACATGGGCACCGCGTTCGGCTGGCCGGGCGAGCTCGTCTTCGAGGACGGCGTCTTCGGACTGGCGGGCGGCGGACCCCACGGCCCTAATCCTATGCCCTGCGGCCGACCACGGCCCGGCACTGCCTGGGGTGGAGGATCAGCAGGAGGAGCAGCAGGTGGAGGACCATATGCTGCATTTGGAGGAGTAGGCGGAGGGGGAGGAATGCTCGCTGGACGCGGACGTAGGCAAGGAGTCGGTGGAATGGGAGGTGGCGGTGGTCCCGGCGGATTTGGAGGACCCGGCGGACTAGGAGGTCCTGGAGGCGGAGCCTGGAAGGGCTTCCCTGGCGTCAAGGGTGCTAAAGGTGGTTTTGGTGGTTTTGGTGGTGTAGGTGGAAAGGGAGGCCCAGGTGGCGGCGGCCCAAGTGGACCGATCCCGGTGCGCTATCCCAAGAGATTCCTTAAGCCCGCCCAGGACGCAGCCAAGGCGGCCAAACAGGCGGAAAAAGACGCTATAGAGAAGAAAAAGAAGGGCATCGATATGGTCAAGTACCTGCAGAAGAAGGGTACCCTGCGGCGGCCATGGAATGCTAACGAGGGCAAGGATAAACGCCCGCGACCACCTAAGCGTACCGACATAGGACCAGATGGTCACACGGACTTCTCGCGACATCGCCAGATGCTCATGGCAGGGCCGCCGCCGCTGCTCTCCCAGATTCCCAGAAGAGGCAAAGGCTGCCCTCCCGACTCTGCCTTCCGCATGGATATTGTTGGTTAGGGGTACCCTTAAAGGTGCTATCCCGGTGGATACTTTGCTCTTCGATGTCCCTGTCAATTCTTATGTAAATTCAGACGACAAATAGCTTTGGTCAAATATATATATTTTATCTTAAAGCCACATTTTTTATATACAAAATCTTTCCAATCACTTATGTCACCTTAAAAGAACATAAGCCAAGAATGATAAATCCCAATCTTATGTGCACTTTACGCCTTGCAATCTGTTGCCATAATTGAATTTTCGTCCAAGCAAAGTTAATGTATCTAAAAGATACCCGCACCTTTTAATGGGACGAAAATCCAAATGGTATTATCAAATGTTATGTTATGTTCTGCTAGATTCTATCTCCAGCTTTGCTCTCTTGTATATTATGCATGAAATATGGCAATTTCAATTAGTTTTTAGTGCCGCCGCCCCACAGACAGACAGAGGATTATATTCTGTAAGCCCCCAACAGCTTGTTTGCGTTATTATAACAGCATTTCGGATTTCAGATTTCAGATTGCCAATGGAATGGCAACTCCACTTCGTATTCCCCCTTCCCGCAACGACATCGGTGCAGATAGCTTCAGTCGAGATTGAAAATGTTGTCTGAGCGCAGTTAATTAAATGGCAGGCACGCACAGGGATCTCTCTCTGCCAGAGGGGACTGAGGGGGCAATAGTACTTCATAACGGTTTAGATAGCGACAGAAACCCACACACGCACTCTGAATAATAGTAAATTAATGGCGAATGTTAATATATGCAAAATACCTAAGCTGATTAGCAAAGGCAACGGCCACATCGCAGCAACTGGGTGGGAATTGGCCAACTTAAATTAAGGCTGATAAGTGGCCAAGACTTACTAGCTAAGCTAGTAACTAGTAAAATATTTGGAATATAGATTAATGTTTAAGTAAAATATTAATCTTAAATGTGTGTTTATTAATAAAAAATTAATAACGAATATTAGGGCTTGATAATTGTTGAAATATGAGTATCTAGAAGTAGACGTAATTTATTATGCCTTTATTGATTTATTTATTTGATTTATTATGTTTTAATTCTCTCAGTGTCTTCCTCGTTTGCCTCTGCCATCACTAAACTGCATTATGTTGCCACATATCCCTGTGGAAATCTACGTCAGCGGTGGGCTTACCTATTCCAACCCACGGGACTCGAGAGTCTGGACTCAAATTGAGCCAATTTATTAGTCCCTCCGCCAAAGTCCGCCAAAGGTTTCAAATTTACACAAGGAGTACGCGAAAATTTTTAATTATACAAATTAGGCCAATTAACGGGAGGAAAGCAAAACTGCAAAAAAGTTCATTTTCAGCTTGAATTATTTTAGCGCATAAATTAGGCCAGGAAAAGGATATCTCTCTTTACCTTTGTTAAAGGACAAGAACACAATGTTGAAGGGAAATCATAGAGAAAAGGTTTAATAGTCAGAGGAATAATATAAAAAATAAGGATATTACCAGTGATCTTTGATAAGTAAATTAAGGGTTACAATGGTAAAATTAAATAGAAAACGGAGATTTCTAACCTTCATTCAAAAATGAATTTAAAATTGATAAAATTAAATTTCAATCCATTCCATATTTAAATACGTTCATGCTAAGCTTCAACAAATTTATACCTTAAATAGCTCTCTTTAATATTTTCTCTCTAAAAATTAAAAACCCCAACAAAAAATGCTTTAAAATTGCGGCCTCAAACAATATAAAACCGACTAATAAAGCCTGATAAATCACGCGACAAATTTCTGATATGTAACAACGGTGTCCGTTGCGGTAATATTTGATAGGACACTTAGCTGGCAAGGGGACCGCATTTATTTTTAGCCTTCAAATATTTCAAAATTGTGGCACTTTCGCTGAAAAAATATGCCAACGATTTTGCGACACTCGAGGAAGGGATGCTGGGGATGCGGAGATCATTTAAATACCCACAATTATGCTGGCGGTATGGAGAACGTTCCCTCCTCCTCCCTGCATAATTCATTGGACATTGCGGGGTCGATATTTTAAGGGCGAACCCTTGTTAAATATTTTATTTAATGGGATTTTTAATTTGACGCTTTAAAGTCAACATGGCCAGGTAGAGAGAGAGAACGGGAGGGAGAGAGTGAGAAAGCGGCAAAGGTAAATGCGTTTTGGCACTCCATAAATCAAACAAGTTGAGTTGGTTCTCAAGGGGCCTTTACAGCACCGCTGATACCCTGGGAAAAAAGGAAACAAAAAATATAAGCAAATATTTATTCAGGCTGGTGCTGACCGAAGTATAAAATTCTCGCTCATCTGGGAATATATGTACTGCATTGCAGAGAGAGAAAACAGAAGGCGAAATTGATCCAAAATAAAGAATTTAAGTATTTATTTTAAATATAATATATAAGTTTCTAGGGTGAAGTAATATATATTAATTATTGCAAGCTAGAAGTTTGTAAATGTATTTTAATATTATTTTGTATCCATTTATTTATATTCTCTTTTATTTTCCACAATTCCTTCTTCACTTTTCCCTTGATTTCTTTCATTTTTCTCAGTGACCATCTCCACCCTCTGCTGGTCATGTCAGTGGCCATTCGGTGTGGCAGTTAACATCCGTTTCCGTCAGCACAAACAAAGCTTTTATCAGACATAAAACTGCGGCGAAGGCCAAGGCGGGCGAAATACCCGAGGACTGAACTGAACCGGAGGGCGGCCACGTTAAGGAAATACTGTACCATAACGTGCGGCCGAGAGTAGTAGTCACTTCAGGAGTGCTCCTTTTTGGAGGGCTGTCCGAGACACTTTATCATCATTTGTCAATTAGTTGCACTATACCTTCGTCTAAAAGGGAGCAGGAAGTCCCGGCCTGCGCCCTTGGGCCAGGTCCATTAGCATCGTGGGGCCAAGTTATTTTGCTGCATAATTCATAATAATTATGCCGGCAGATTTGCCAGGCCCCGCCAAAAAAGTTTTCCTCCTAAGAAATGTCCAAATTAAGCTGCTTCTATACAATGCTTCCCTCTGCCGCTTAAGTTTCTTGGCCTGGCTTCGGGCGCTTTTTGCAAATTTTCAGAGCAGCTGTGCGAATTTTAGATTTCGTTATGCTGTCAAAGGATGTCCGTTTCGCAGCAGCAGCACCTGCTTCTAAGAATTTTTCCTTTTCCCCCCCCAATTTGGTTCGCATTGCCCCAGTTTTGAGCTGCCATAATGCCAAAATACCAGATGTGCCTTCACTGCAAATTGGTCTTTAATGAATATTCGATTGCAACATTTTAATTGCCGCGAGCGCGGAGTCAAGTCGACACACTTACTATACATACGTGCAGCACGCGGGGCACGCGATCCGTTTCCAAGCTGCCAGTTCTCAGTTGCCAGTTGCCATTCGCAAGAGTTGCTCTAATTAATGCACAAATCCGCCCCGGCGACAACGCTGCGTATGAGCAACGCGGTAATGTAATCGGAGAGGCGCCATGCGTCGTCAATGCCAGTGTGTGTGGGCTTGTTTGTGCTGTGTGGGTGTAGGGATGAGTGCACTTAAAAGAAAACTCATTTAATTGAGTGCTGAAAAGACATTTTTTATTAATAAAATGAGTTATGGCGGCTTAACGTTGTCAGAGGCTTCATAAAATTGTTTAAAAATATTTTTACAAATATAAGACAACAGAAAAGTCCTTAAATAATTTTTATAATATTTTTTCTTCTAAGTTTAGAGCTTAAACTAAATGTTTCCTTAAAGAATAGCTTTATTGTTACAAATACTGAAACAAAAGTGCAGTGCTGCTGCCCTTTTTGCCGAAACATGAAAGAAAGTGAAACAAACATTTTGTTACCAGAAGCTTTACGATTCCATTAAAGGCTAAAAAGGAAATGTCAGCCAGAAAAAGGGCACCAATACCAGAGAGCTCCTAGAGCTCTCAGCTGCGTAGGTTTGTTGCTTGTTGCCCAAATTTAGGGGACACCCCCTTGAACTGCCATTTCACAAATTTTATTCGAATTTCCAGTGCAATTTTCTGTGCTGCGTGAGTGCCTTAACCAACGGAATAAAGAGTACCTGCAGTTGGGTGCCCCCTAAACCCTGATTTTCCTAGTTTCCTTTGGCTTGTCAACGAAAAACTGCGCTTTCTGATATGTCTGCTCTCCTCAACTACACATATAATAATAATAAACCTAAAACAAAACTTTCCTTTTTATGAGCTTCCCGGTTCTTTCCTGACACAACGACCGCCAAGTGCTCGTGTGTGTGCAATAAAATATTTATTCATGCATGCATGCCAACAAGCACGGAAGAATTTGCTTATTTTTCTGAATTTTTCTTTGCAATACTCAAAAACCCAAATAAAAATAAATCCCAAAAGCAATTGCCTTGTGATGGCACTTTCGCTGTTTTCCACAAGCCGTGTGGCTCCCATAGGGAAATGATGGAGAGCCATTTCAGACGGTAAATATATTTAAACATTTAAATAGTAATATTTACTAAGAATTTGCAAGAATGGGAAGTCAACAGAATTATAAATTAAAGTTGTATTTGTAGTTCGGAAAATCAACAATTTATTTTATAGTTTATTAAGCAAATTTACCAGTTTCTTTACAATTTATTCATAGGCAAGTCTTTGTTTCTTTCTATACTCCTTGTTTAGAGTTTAAATAATAATTGTATCTGCCTTTTATTTACATTTCCTAAGCCCTTTCAATACAAATTAAACTTTGAAAGGTCAATTTATGCAGAGACTTTTCAGTCTAAGCCCAAATGCAATCGCCTTACTTTGTTTCCCTTTGTAAAATAATCCCTTTTAGCCAAAAAAAAAAATATAACAAAACCGAAAACAATTTATTTTAAATTAAAAACTAAATAATCCCATAAAATCCCACAGAAAAAACAGAAAGTGTGAGAAGTGAAGTGTTCAATGTGTCCGTTGATTGATTTACAAATAACCCATCATCTATTTTCATTGCCTTTTTTAATGGCCCCAAGGGATAAGCATTTGTCATCAGCGTGGTGGCCATAAAGGATTAAATGAATAGTAAAATGAAACCTAAATGAAAACAAAACACCATTTGGTCGAGCAATTAAAAATATACAAGGAAACGGGTATATATCAAGCTCTCTTTCGCCTTCTGCCAGAAGGCATATTTCCGAATGAATTTCAATTAAACGAAATCCACTGAAAAATAGCCAAAACAAATAAGTGTTGGGTGAGAGGCCAAGTTAAAATTCAATTAAACGAGACGAAACTTTCGGCTTTCGAGCATAAATTCCACAAATTCTAAGTGCCATCAGAAAAGAGCAATACTTGCACAAGGAGAAAGGAGCACCGGCAGCTGTTAGTCCTGTCAACTGACTGATTGTCCCTCGTCTCAGGGGAATCCTTGTGTCTGAGTACGTTCGATGATGATGAGCCAATGGCCATGAACTTTACGAACATTTTGCGGTTAAACTTTGGCACTCTTGGTCTTTCTCTCTGTTTATTGGCAAATATTTTAGCTTGCTCCAAAAATATTTGTGTTTGGTCGGTGGTAAGAGGAGGAGTAGGACGAGGTCCTTCTAGCTCTGGAAAATTGTGAACTGCAAGCAGCCGTCGGCAAGAACAAGCGCAATGTGCAGCATATTAAACACTTTTGTCGATATACCGGGGCAGTCGTTGAACCGTAGAGGGCGTTAAGCTACCCATATTTGCATGTCACAGGCTCCGGCTCCGCCTCTGTGTCCTGGAATGCGAGTGCACTATGCAAATGACAGCATAAACACAAAATATTGTGTATCAACTTGGAAAGCCAAAAGGTGTCGCTGACTCCTTGAAATGTTCAAAGGACTCTAACAGTGACTAGGAGGCAAACTCAACTCGACTTTTAACTGCATTCCAAGTCGAAAGTATATTGTGAATCAACTGGGCAAAAGGACTATGCCTGTCAAAAAATGCAAGGACTTTTAGGAGAATATATTTGTTTGTTTTAAAATATATTTATGGTGTAAAATGAGACATATTTTCAACAATTATTTGTACATTTCAACTATAACGTCGAATTCATGAATATATCAATTAAAAAATATTTCCCTTCATTTATAAAAATTTACTAAAATATTTAATAAAGTTTCCAACTTCCCGAAGTCTTTAAACTTTAAACTCTTCAACTTTTTTACAGCAACATTCTTCAATTAACGAGAAACTGACTCGAAGGCAAAACCACAAATGTATTTTTGGAAAAATTAAAATTAATTGTGGCCCAGATACAGACCCTGAAAAGAGCCCGCTGACTGACTGCATCACAGGATGAAAGTAAGGCGCACGAAGCAGAGTCCTGCTTCTGCACTGAAGTTCCTTGCCCTTGGCGAATTGTAAATTTTAATGACCCCGCCGAAGGGTTGAGGATTGCTCTGGGACCCCGAAAAAGCAGCGCCATGGATAAAAATTCAACAATGACAAACAAGGCGAAAATAAAATGGGGTATAAAAATAAAATATTCCATATAATAATGCATAAAATAAAGGAAATGTCGAAAAGAATTGAGTTCACACGAATCGTGAAGTGCTTTTTGCGAGTGCCAGTGCGAGCCCTGTTCTTGTCCTGTTTTTCACCATCAAAAACGGACGACTGTGGGCTGCCGGCTGCAGCACACTTTTATCAACTTTAAATCCGCAAAATGAGATTTCTTGCGGATTTGCATAGATTAAACTGCAATGGCTCTCGCACCCGAAAAAAAAGAAGAAGGAAGTAAATACTGTGCTATATATAGCTTAATATTTTGTTGCCAGTCACCGCTTTTTCGTGGTCCTGGGTGGGTTGTTGTTCACGGCTTGTTTAGCATTTGTTAAGCCAGAATCACTGGCTCGTGGTCCATTTCTTTTTGGCCATTCCGTAGTACGGGTACTTTTGACCATCGTTTTTGCCGTCTCTTTTGGTTTTTTGTCATCGATTTTGCGTTTCCACTAAGTCCACACTGAGAAATATGTAATTAATATAAATAAATTATGAAAAGAGTTTGTTATGATAAATCATGATGTTATGACATCTTTTAAAGGTTCATAAAAGATCAGAAAGATGATTTTCTGACGGTAACAACAGAACGGTAGCATTTGTTTTTCTAAATTGAATTAATTGTATTCAAAATCTGTTCAAAATATAAAGTTTTAAAAGTCCGCTTCATTAAATTCTTAATATTTTGTATTTACAAATAAAATATACAAATTTTTGCATATAAATTAAACTCTTTATTTCTAGCAAAAAATGGAATGGATTTTGCTGAAATTATTGCCACATTTCAGCTCATTTTAAAAAGAGAAAACCCCAAACCACTTAAAAATGTTGTGGCAGCCCAATTGTTGGGACACTGTTTCATTTCCGCAGTGACTTCATTCCAGTTTCTGTTTTGGTTGGTTTTTTTTCGGTGTGGCTTTTTCGGGGGCCAAACCAGGCAAAGTTTATGTCGCTCGAAAACTCATTTAAAGTTTCAAAAGTGTTGATAGATGGCAGGGCCAGCCACGCCCAGTCTTGAAAAGTGGCTGCCGCCCTTTGTTCTGCTCTATTCTAGCCTCCTTTTGATTTTTTCCAAGGATGAGAGGTTGTTTTCATTAGCCAGGAGAGGTTCTTGCCAAAACTGGCAACTGGCGACACGTGACGCACTCCAGCTTAGGGCTTAACTTGCCTCAAAAAAAATACAACAAAATACAAATAACGTCGAGACAAAAAAGCAAACTTGTTGATAGTTGTTCAACAAAAGCTTGGGGGCTTTAAAAAGCGGACAAGGGGGGAACAGGGTGAATGTGTGCTTAACTTTAAAACGCAACACGTGTCGTGCCGGCGGCAGAGGCTCTAATCCCTGCCTAGAGGACAGCACACTAAATGGCATTTTGATTGATGTGTGCCACAGAAAGTGTCCCCGATCTGGGTCAGGTATGAGCAGGTGTACGCTCCCGAATGCTATGCCTATGTCAAGTTAATTTTTGTGCCAAGCATTTGCCTAATTTTTGGCCCCTCAAATATTCACCACAGTTTGCCGTATAAAAGGCTTTTTATGTTTTCCGAAAAAAGAACCTCAAAGCCAACTACGTCGAATTGGCGTGGCCAGGCAATCAGAAAATGCCAAGTGCACTCCTCACTCGACTCTATATACTTTTTTCGGCCACTCTAGCCACAAAGGAGCCGAAAGTACTGAATGCTACGGTGATACGCTTTCAGCCAACCGAGCGAAAATCCACGGAAAGCTCTCTGCTTTTTGCTGAATTTCCACAAAGCGCAGAAGCGAAAAATGAGAGAGGAAAATTTCTAGGGAAAGGGAAATCTCATGAATTAAGGTTGTGGTGGTGCTTCAACACCACCTGTTGTTGTAGTTGTAGTTGGTGCCTCCATAATCCAGTCGAGGCAAGATCAAGCCATAAACTGTTGACCCAGCCAGCCAAGTTGCAAAGAGCTAAAAATATATTTATAAAGAATTAAATAATGAATATATCTATTCAAAGTAACCGTCTACTTTTCTGTCATATTCCAATCCCAGGCCCAGTCTCTACGCTGAAATCGAGTAAGACATTCCCATTATTTTTTTCTTTTGAAGATCACGATGCAGGCAGTCGGAGCAGACCCCGTGTCGGGTCCCAACTGCATCCCCTTGAGACAGTACCCACCCTATGGCTCCAGCATCGAGTCCGCTGATGGCGAGGGACAAGGACCAAAGGGCCTGGACTTCAACAACGACAGCATTCGCAGGGGATTCGTGCGGAAGGTGTACCTGATCCTGCTGGGCCAGTTGATGTGCACCCTAGGCCTATTGGCTTTGCTAACCTGCGACAGTGATGTCAAATTGTATGTAGCGGAAAGTAGAGTGATGTTCTTGTTAGCCTGGGTGGGAATGCTCGTCATCCTGGGCGTCCTCACCTGCAACGAGGGCGCACGTCGCAAGGCGCCCACGAATTTCATCTTTCTGGGAGCGTTCACCCTGGGCCAGTCCTTCCTGGTCAGCGTGATGGCCTGTCGGTATGCCCCGAAGGAAATCTTCATGGCCGTGGTGATCACAGCAGTGATCTGCCTGGGACTCACCGTCTTTGCCATGCAGACGACCTTTGATTTCACCATGATGGGCGGCATGCTGGTATCCTTCCTGTTGGTCCTGGTGCTCTTTGGGTTCGTGTCAGTGTTCACGAATAGTTCCATGATCAGCAAGTTGTTCGTCTGCCTGGGCGCCCTGGTCTTTTCCTTTTATTTGGTCTTCGACACTCAAATGATGGTGGGCGGCAAGCATCGCTATTCTATCAGTCCCGAGGAGTACATCTTCGCCGCCCTCAATCTGTACATGGATGTGGTCAACATATTCCTCAACTTTGTGCAGATGATCGGGGGATCTGACGGTTAAGACGGAGGCCTTGTTTCCATTATTCATTCGTTATTCGATTATTTAACCCACCGACTTAAGGTCGAAAATTAATAAATCAAATTGTGCAGCATCAATTGAGCCGATTATTTATGTTTCAGTTCATAAATTACGAACATTACAGGCACAACAGGTGCGGCGAGGCCCAAGCCCCCGCCCCGCCTCGGGCAACTCAAATTGTCAATTAAGTTATTAGTTCGGGGCAATAAAACTGTCAGGACCGTAACAATATTAACATAAAGCTTACACAAATTAGATGCTGCTGCTGCTGCCGCCTGGCAAACTTTCGCAATAAATGTATCTGCAAATGTTCGTGAGTGGAAATGGGAAATGCGTTGTGGGAAATCGGAAATGGGAGTGTGACAGCCTCAGAGGTCCAGGACCAAAAGTCACTGGCTATATATGTGCAGGAACAGAGAGGGAAATTAGAATTGAGAAGAGGTTTACTCATGGTTTTTATTATATATTTATAATTTTAAAATATTTATTTGAAATATTTAAATTTGACAGTACCACTTCAACCTCCGGAGTGACAAGTCGTATTACAACAGCATCGATCCCGCGTTTGCAAAAAACCCATAGAGCTTATCAGCAAATTTGTGAAAAACAAATATTAAGACCAAAACAAAATAAAAAAAGACAACAACAAAAAACACACCATTTCATACCAATCGGGCGCAAGCCCTTTACAAGCAACCATGCACGAGCCACCAGACATACCAAAGTTCACTACGAGATCGTATCAACTAGGAGAACCCAAATTTATTATTATTAAAAGCAAAAATGAAACCTCACTTAAAACACTTTCACCTTTCATCATCGAAAAATCCGTGGATTTTGCCTGCGGAGGAAGAGTTGATTCCGTGAAAAAACTTAGGGACGGCGGACTTTTGATAAAAACAAAAAACAGCTTACAAGCCACAAAACTTCTAAAACTTACCAAAATCGGAGACATTGATATAACAGCAACCGAACACAAGACACTAAATTTTTCAAAAGGCGTTATCTACTGTAATGACCTTAGATATATAGACGAAGAAACAATTCTCCGAGAATTAAAACCGCAGAAGGTAATTGAAGTCCGAAAAATTATGAAGAGACAAAACACCAACAACAACAACAACCATAACAACACCAACAACAACAGCAACACCAACAATCACAACAGCACCAACAACAACAACAACCCTCTAACAGAAACCGGACTCATAATAATTACATTTGAAACTCATCAACTCCCTGAATTACTGCGAATCGGCTACGAAACTGTCCGCGTACGCAACTACATCCCTCTCCCAATGCGTTGCAGAAAGTGCCTCCGTTACGGACACCCGGCACCTATATGCAAGAGCACAGAGAAATGCTTAAATTGCTCAGAGGAAAAACACACCAACGAAGGAGAACTCTGCAAAAACGACAAAAAATGTCTTAACTGTGTCAACAATCCCGAACTTGACTCTCAGCACAGCCCTTTGGACCGCAAATGCCCCACATTCCTAAAACAACAAGAGCTTACTGCCATTAAGACCACCGAAAAAGTCGACCATAAAACTGCTCTGGGTATATACTTTGAGCGACACGGATACAAAACAAGAAACTCTTATGCAAATGTACTCACAAACACCACAACCACAATAAACACCCGATCTCCAAATACTCAGACATCAACAGCTTCAAATGCACAAACTACACCCACATCCTGCGATCACAACGAACCAAACAGAGCCACAACATCAACCGCACCAATCAAGAGAACACTGGCACCGAAAGAAACCCTGCTAACCCACAACCAACACGACCAAGACGACATCGAAGCCATGGAAACGGACAACCCCAACCCCACCAGAATAACGACACAATACGGATCACAACTCACACAGGACCTTAAACTAAAAATTTTCCCTAAAGATAAGTCAAACACTCTCTCCACTAACTTTAAACCAGAAAAAAAAAAGGCTAAATCTTCCAACAAAAACAAACGCACCAATACCAGCGACAGCGAATCGGTTTAAAAGCCACAGATCTCCTATACTCTAAGGTTCAACCTCAGATCTCTTTCCACCCCAAAAATGTCACTAATTTTAATTCAATGGAACATTCAAGGATACACAAATAATTATAATAACCTCCTAATCCTGATTAAAAAATACTCCCCACATATCATTGCATTACAAGAAACACATATACAATACACTAACAATATACCAACTCCAATTAACTACATACTACTAACAAACACAGCCACCAACAGATTTGGCGGCGTATCGCTATTAGTACACAAGTCAATTCAATTTTCCATAGTTAACATTCCAAACGACCTTGAAGCTCTAGCAATACATATAAAATCAATGAAAAACATGCACATAAAGACAGCATACATTGCCCCAAACAAAACCGTCACAAACCAAATGCTTGAAGACATTTTGCACAACAATCAAACACCCTCACTAGTTGTAGGAGACTTTAATGGGTGGCACCCCGCCTGGGGTTCCCCGAAAACAAATTCTCGAGGAAAAACAATACAAAAATTCATTGACAACACACAGCTAATCTTACTAAATGACAAATCCCCCACACACTTTTCAACGCACAATACATACACACATATCGACCTTTCACTTTGCTCAGCAACACTAGCCCCACACGCCAAGTGGGAAATACTCGATGATCTCCACGGGAGCGACCATTTTCCAATAGTCGTCTCCCTATTCCCTCCAAACAAATTAAACAAATTTTCAAAACCCTTTTTCAAATTAAAAAAAGCCAACTGGCTTCAATATGAGACTCTCACACACAAAAATAACGACACATTCCCCACTTCAACTAATGTCAATAAAGAAGCCGCACAAATTAACAAAATCATTTTACATAGCGCCAACATTTCAATCCCACAAACCTCAGCAAATACAAAACCCTATAAGGTCCCCTGGTGGAACAAAGAACTAGCCCAACTAAAAAAAGAAAAACAATTAGCTTGGAAAGCACTTAACCGCAACATAAATTTCACAAATGTTATAAACTACAGGCGCTTAAATGCTAAATACAGATTCGAAATAAAAAGAAGTAAAAGCGAAGCTTCCAGCTCCTTTACATCCACCATACATCCAGAAACCCCCTCATCTAAAATATGGAGCAACATAAGACGCTTCTGCGGTCTTAACCCAATGAAACAAATTCACGCCATACTCAATCCAAAAAACAACACAGCAACAACAGATACCCTCGAAATAGCCAATTCCTTCTCCCAACACTTCTCAGAACTGTCAAACGATTCAACCTTCTCAGACGAATTCCGAAATAACAAATATAAAATTACAACAGCCAATTACAGACCCACCTCAACAGCCCAAACTATCGAGGAAAATATAACCTACCTTGAACTGATTGCAGCACTACAAACTCTTAAAGGATCCACCCCAGGATTAAATAGAATCTCTTACGAAATGATTAGTAAAAGCTCACATACCACAAAAAACAGAATAAAAAACCTTTTCAACCAAATTTTCGACAGCCACATACCTCAAGCCTACAAAATAAGTTTAGTTATACCGATCCTCAAGCCAAAGTCCGACAAAACAAACATCTCTTCATACAGACCCATTTCCCTCAACTGCTGTCTAGCAAAAACACTAGACAAAATAATAGCAAAAAGACTATGGTGGTTCGTGACCCACAATAAACTACTTAATGAAAACCAATTCGGCTTTAAAAAAGGCAAATCGACTTCGGATAGTCTACTATACGTAGACCATCTTATAACGAAGTCAAAAATGCACACCTCCCTCGTCACTCTTGACTTTTCAAGAGCTTTTGATCGAGTAGGTGTGCACACCATAATCGATCAACTCCAGGAATGGAAAACAGGCCCAAAAATAATAAACTACGTCAAAAACTTCATGCTCAAAAGGAAAATAATTGTCAGAGTAGGCCCGCACATCTCCAATTCACTTCCATTATCCAATGGTATCCCACAAGGATCACCTATATCAGTTATCCTATTTCTCATTGCATACAACAAGCTCTCAAACATAATAGCTATACACAAAGAAATTAAATTTAACGCATACGCTGATGATTTCTTCCTCATCATAAATTTCAACAAAAACAAAAGCCTTAATTTCAATATGGACAACGTATTACATAATATAAACAGTTGGTGCTCATACTCAGGAGCATCCCTATCCTTAGCTAAATGCAAACACCTCCATATTTGTCGAAAACACAATTGTACTAGCACCATAAGCTGTAGCAATACACAAATACAACAAGTATCTGCACTCAAAATCTTAGGGATAACCATAAACACTAAATACAAATGGGACACACACATAAAATCACTACTTCCATCTCTACACCAAAAGCTAAATATAATTAAATGCCTCTCCAACCAAAAATTCAACTGCAATACACAAACACTACTTCACGTTGCGAAAGCAACAATAATAGCAAAAATTGAGTACGGCTTGTTCCTATACGGACACGCTCCCAAAAGTGTATTAAACAAAATAAAAACACCGTTTAACACTGCAATTCGGCTAGCCCTTGGCGCCTTCCGAACCACGCCCATTAATAACTTGCTATACGAAGCCAACATCCTGCCATTAGAGCAAAAACGAGACCTCCAAACAGCAAAACTCACGAAAAACCTAATATTTTCAAAAGATACCCCAATACACAAACTCGTCAAACAAAGAAAATCAAAAAAAAACCCATCAACCATAGACCGCACAATAAATCTTTGCCAAGCACTTAATCTACCCTACGAACCAGTAAAACTACACAAATGCAAGCCACCTTGGGATCTCCCAAATCTCATAGATACAACATTCAGAACACACAAGAAACAAACTACACCACCAGATACTTACAGAAAACTATACCAACATACCAAAGACAGCTATAAAACACACAAATTCATATTTACAGACGGATCAAAAATAAACTCCACTATATCATATGCAGTCACAACAGATACCAATATTATTAAATATGGTATCCTACCCCCATACTCATCAGTTCTTTCCGCTGAAATAATAGCCATCCTAGTAGCGATCGACCAAGTCAAAAGCACAAGGGGGAAGTTCATGATCTGCTCTGACTCTCTCTCAGCAATTGACGCCATAAAAAACACTAACAACAACAACTTTTACTCAAACAAAATCAGATCACTTATAACAAAACTAGCCCCGAAAATCAAAATATTGTGGATCCCTGGTCATGTAGGCATAGCAGGCAACGAGCTAGCCGACCACACCGCAAAATCAACAAGCAACATGCCCCTTATTTACACACCAAACATTAACTTAACAGACATTAACAGACACTTAAAACTAGAATTTCTCACAAGAAATAAACTTAGCTTAGAGCACTGTAATCAATGGTACAAAACCATAAACAAAAACAATTCAAACATCGACAACTACTACAGATCCTTCCATCCCAAATCAAGCAGACTCGATCAAACTAAAATAATACGCCTTAGACTAGGCCACACAAAACTTACACACGAGCACTACTTCAACCAAAACCAACCTCAACCCTGCCCTTTTTGCCAAGGCGACAATACCATATCCCACCTTTTAAACTCCTGCCCATCACTCCTCCCCACCAAACTATCCATTTTCAAAAACACAGACCCAACAAATCTCCTCAGCGAACTCAACCCAGATAATCTAGAAAAAATCTTAATTTTCTTAAGATCTTCCAATCTTTACCACAAAATATAAAAACATACCCATAATGTATATAAATAAAAATTACCAACTAAGTAGCCAAACTACAATGTCAAATATGTAATTAAAACAATATATATAATATCATAAATCTTAAAAGCCGAAGGCCCTGTTGCCAGCGCTTTACCAACTAAGTTAGTTTAGTTTTGTAAACTTCTCTATCTTTAATAATAAATAAATAAATAAATTTAAATTTGAATGCAGCATAAGTGAAATATTTTTAGTCAAAGTCATATGGCAGGAATTCACTTGTATATTTCACTCATTACTGTAAAATTCCTTATAAATATGTATAGTAAATGTACATTTTACAAAAAATATATTTTTTTTAATTATATTTTATGATTTAATTGCATGTATTTTTCTTAGTGTAACTATACACTATGGCCGAAACAAATCAAGTGAACTTGGTGGCAGCAGCTGCCCAGGGTATACATTTAATTAACAATTGACAGTCGCTTGACAGTTGGCTAAGCACACAAAAACCGGCAGAAACAGTTGTAGAAGCAACAGCAACACCAGTTCGTTCCTTTGGTACCTCCAACTCACCCAGAGAAGTTCCAGCATCTGAACGGATAAGGATAGTGCTGCCCCTAAGCTCAAGCTGATTCATTTGAACTGTAGTGTCAAGTGGCCAATGAAATAAATATGTTCAAGATTAACTCAGTTGGATGGGAAATAAGTGAACTGAATATAGAAAAGGAAAGAAGGAAAATAATATAGAGGCCACCCAAATTAAGTATTATATTTTGGTGGTAAGTTATTTAAAACAATGTCTTTTCGATCCAAGAGTCTCTTATATTTTAAATATATTTTTAAATCAATCACCTTAAATTTACTATATTTTTATATTAAGTTTCACCTTTACAAATTCAACTATTCAAAGCTCTTTTCTTTTACAATAAAAATCCAACCAAATCAAGAATATTTTCCCAAATTAAGAGCATTTTTAGCCTAAACTGTGAAGAGTCACTTCACAGCTAACTTGACCAACTAGTTCGCCAAAAAATTGCCAACTCTAGAAAGGTCAAAAGTCGACGCAGAGAAATGACCCCTAAAGTTTGCGGTTGGCCATCAATAAAAGTTGGCAGCCACATTCTCGTTCAAGTTTCGTCCGAGACCAAGACCATATCGGGGGGTCCTTTCCGTGAGCCCTTCACAGGTCCTATCTTATCTGCTCGGGCGACCGTGACCATGATCCTTGGCCGCAAAAAAAAAAGTTTTCTTTGGCAGCGCTTTGCATCTGTTTCTGTTTCTTGTTTTATTTTTGGTTTTATTTGTGTTTGGCCGCGCGGACAGTTTTTGTTTCCTGTCAATGCTTTTGTCACTTTTCACAGGACACACACCACACTCACACACACACACTCGCACACCCTGAGTTACTGAGGCCGCCCGCATTTTTGTTGCCACGTTTTGTGGTTTACAAAACAGACACATACATTTCCAGCTCGCCAGCATCCTGGCGTACTAACTGTGATTCATGTAAAACATGTGTGCCACACTCGCAAATACACTCGCTCATGTGTAATGCGAATATGTGGAGTCACAAGGATGTATGTCCCCCAAACACCCACCATTCGCATAGGGCATAAAAAGGCAACACACTCGCAGAAAAGTTGGCGCTTATGAGGCACATACACTGAGTTTTTATTTCCACTTGTGATTTAGCAGTGATATCCTGGAAAAAGAAAGCAGGAAATGGGTGTATTCACTATGAATAAATCTCTAAAGCTAAATTAAATATTTAAGCCCATTATTTATATTTCAGAATGCAAGCTTCGATTAATTTAATTTCTGAAATTATTATTTTTAAATTAACATTTAACATTTTCCTAAAAGGTATAAAATGGTTCAAACTCTAGACTTTTTTGAACTCCGACTTATATATTTTTTTATAACTTTCGGGGCATACGCTTTTCGCCAAAAAGAAAGCGGAAAAATAGAGAAAACTATTATGAATATTACATATTTAGGACATGTTGCAAGTGAGTTAATGAGTTTTTTGTTCCCGTTTTGTTGTCGGGAGGCCGGCGCAATGTAATTAGTCGTTCATAGAAGGAGGAAGTCAACCCCCCGCACCGCCAGTTTGTTGCCATTAATCACATAACTTACCACGAAACAGACAGGCGGTCAGTTGGAGGGAGTGACAGAAGGACAGAAGAACCGGCAGGGATAATGGCCACGTTTTGGCTTGACGCAGATTAACTTGGAAAGGATTAACACGAGCTCCGCCGCTGCCATTTCTATGAATGAATTTAGGAAAAATTAAGGCAGAAAAAGGCAGATTTAATGTTTCACACAAAAGAGCAATTCAAAAGGACTTGTTTGTGAAGATTTCAATTGAATTTTCAAGAGTGGTAAACAGATTTGAAAGCAGTTAGGCTTTAAATTAAATGGGAAAAGGATTTAGTTGGAAATTTAAAGCAATGGAAATTAGAATAAAAGAATAAGTAGCAAGTTTTTGGCTTAAACTAAAGGTTTTAAATATAGAATAAACTCTAGACTTTTGTTTAATTAAAGTAAGTACACAAAGTGTAATTCTTGGCTTTTCCCCTTCAACCAACCTGATGACCAATTCCTTAATTAAACATTTCATTTTAAATCCCAAACCTTGATTAGAATTCCATAAAGATACCATTAGGTAAAGTACCAGCTTTGCACAAGCCAATTAACCAATTTCCAATCCATTCGCAAACGAACCAAGTGCAATCAGGCATCGCTCATCCGTGGAATGTGCAGCCATAAAATGCTCAAAAACCGAATTAAGGGGAAATAGAGAAAGTAGACTTTTGAAAAGTGAAATAATCCTGGCGTAAGAGCTGAAATTCAGTTTTCTCCGAGAGAATTTCCTTTTACGGACGGCCGGCTGCCGATATCCGAAATCAAATCAAATTCAAACAGGGACTCAATCAAACATTTCCCATCCGCATTCCGGTTCAGCAGGCTTGCTGCTCCTCAAGCATTGCTGGCCCGAAAATTCCGATGGCATTTTCCATTCGCAAAATCACCAAATTTTCCTTTTACTATTTTTCTTTTTGTCCGGTCTTTTAGCAAGTTCGATGCTGTGTGCAGTTTATTTTGCAATCAAATTGTTTTTATCACATCCGCACAACTAAACTGTAAACATTTGCAAGCAACACTTTTGCCAGTTTTCCGGCTCCGGGGAAAAAAACAAGGCACCCACTAAATCTGGAAAATAAGAAAATCTAGAGGAATGCCAAATGAAACAGGGGCGGACTCGGAATACAAGATAAGGAATTTTGTTTTTAAATTAAAAGAGAGGTATCTAAAGTCTCAACTTTTAAATATTTTGATAAGTTAAAACAGTTCAAGTATAAATCCAATAAGGAATTCAATATCTCTAAAAGCACCCCCTAAATCCTCAAAAATCCTTCCCTGAACCTGACCAAAGCACGCCGGCATGCATTGAAAAAATAGCAAATATACCGACACAAAATAAAAAATAAAGGGAAAACGAGAGAAAACTGCATCGGAAAATTAGAAAAAAGTCCGTATGCAAAAGGGAGGGGGCTAGCTCCAGCTGTTTTTGTGGATTTTGCGGCGCGGGGAAGCTGCAAATTGTTTCGGTGAAAAGGCAGAAAGAAATTCGCAATCAAAGTTGAGAGATTTTTTTCGCCATGTTTGCAGCTGCTGCCGGCATTTCGGCCACATTTAACTTGAGTTTAGACAGAGGGCGTGATGGCAGAAAATTGGAAATCAAACTGATGGCGAAAATCAATTACTTGCAGTTACGACTGTCCTTCACATGTAGTAGTTGCAGGATATTCGGCTAATTGTTGTTTGCAAAAAGTTCTCTGGCCGTCAAGGAGGGAAGTGGAAACTCATGAAAATTTCAATCGCTTTTCATTTTGCGGTAAGCTGCTTAAAAGCGTCTTTGATCCAAGGTCTGGAAAGGACTTTGGGACTTCAGGACTTCAGGACTTTAGTACTGTCAGACTCCTGGCCCCAACTCCTGCCGACTTTAGGCAATTTCTGACGTGATGAGCATCGAAAGCGTATTCAAATCCAGTGACAAACCGGCCCAGGATCTCCAGAGCAGTCGTGCACACAAAGCCGGACTGGCAGCCGTACCCCAACCCAGCTCCATAGCCTTGTAAAGCCTCTGGAGCATGGACAATTTAACAAACCTATTTATTTATGAAAGCCAAAATGCATTTCGATTGCCGGACAATGCCAAGATGTGACCGAAATTCAATTGAGTTCCCCAAAAAGCTAAGCCAATCCCGGACCAGTCACGTGTACTCCCCGGACCTGAGTCAACAACGACAATAAACTTAAATGGAACAAATTACAAACCTAAATGAGGGAGAAGAAGAATTATCCCAACGATGCTACCATCTTTTTTAGTACTTGGACATTGCTTTATTATAGAAAAAGTAATAGTTTGCAAGCATAGTTTACATGTTTGTGCTAAGTAAATACTTAGTTGGGGTTTGTAAACATTTGGGAAATATAAAAAGACTTTAACCAGTTATTTACAAGTTAATTAGGTACAATAAATCATTCCCAAACAAAATTTTCTTCAATAAATAAGCAAACCATAACCGATAGATCATATGGAAATATACTAAAAACATGGAAGCATAAAAACATTGAATAAATTCATAAGCTATACTATTTCTTTGCAAAGAGTTTTAAAAATAAACAAAAAATTAAAGAAAATATATCTTTGTATTTTTAATAAAATTCAATATTCCTCCATAGTTTTTCCGGATCTTTCTAGTCTCACCACAGGTTCCCCCTTTAATTTCCCGAGTTCCGCCTTGGGCCTAGTAATTTTTCAATTAATTTTCAGTCAAACCCCCAAAAGCAGTTGTGATTTTCTGCTTTGATTCCCGAACTGTGTCAGCCACGCGTCGCCCCCGAGGCTTCCACGCCCAAGCCGAAATAAAGGCAAAGGAAAAGGAAAAGCGGTGCCAGGCAGGTTAATAACCGACATGCCACGAAAAATTAATGGCAAACCATTTAGCCAGGTTCTTTTTCTCTTTTTTTTTTGCACGGCCACGCGACCGGCAAAGGGGAAGCCCCCAAAAGAAGGCTTGTGTTGCAAAATTACTATATGCAGCAGACAGGAGTCAGGAGTGCGGGGAATGGGAAACTTTGACTTAATTTGCGGCCGAGGAAACAGGTGAAAAAGTATCCAAAGGCAAGGGGAGAGAAGAAAGAGACTGGCAATTTAATTAACGGAGCCAGTTAAACATTCAAACACTGCCACTAAGCCCCCAACTCCCTTCGAGTTTCGCCTGTTTCCAACTGTCTCTGTAATTTTTAGCCCATCCCCCCGCCAAAGGTCCTTGGCCCCGGGACCAGCACAGAATACGACCCACGGGGAGGACCTCTGGCACGAGGACAGAACCGAGGGAGGAATAAAAGTGCTCCGCTCAAGTGGTGCACGCAAAATAACTTAAAAGCCGCAAAGTGGCTGGCAAAAACTATTTAAGTTTATGCGATAACAACAATAAAAGGGCCCAGGACCCTAGCCCACTTCACAGCCCGTATAGAGTTGTCTGTTCAGCTGTTTTTTCAGGCGAAAAATATTATTTTGTGAACTTTAAACTCATGAAATATGAAAAGTAAAGTTTTGGGTAAAAAATTTATAGAATTTTGGTTTTATTTTTTAAGTTAAATTTAAGTGAGTAACTGAATAAGAATGGGAAATGATAAACTATTAAGATTAAGAAGCTATAAAGAGGCTAAAAAACGTTGTAGCACGCCTTAAAAAACATTTATATTATTTTTTAATAATTTTCTAAACATACTAACAACCTAATATTAACTTTCCCTCAAAATTCATTAGCTGTCACTAGGAGCTCCCTTTTGCGAATATCCTTGCCAGCACTAATCCTGCTTTCGCTCCCTTATTTCCTGGGTGAATGTGCTGCATACTTGGAGGCGCGGGCAACAGCATTCTCCGGGCGCGTGTGTGCGTGAGTAAGTGCGTGCCAGAGAGTGCTGGAGTGTGTGTGTGTGTGCAGTTATGTAATTATGGTAATTAAAAACGCGCAGCAAACGCCGTTTGTCTTGTCATCGTATTTCATAGTTAAGCACCTTTTGGGCCTTTTCGTATTTGCACACAGAAAGCCACAAAGAGAGGCTCGTTTACATGAATAATAATATTAATACTAGCACGCCGTCGCCAGACATCCTTGTTTCCTCGAGACAAAATTATGATTATTTTGTTATAAATTGTGCGGTATATATGAATGTATACTCCCTCTCGCCCACAAATGTTATCAATTAACAATGCTAATGAGGCCCGGCGAATGGTCCGGGAAATTGTGCGAAAAAGCGAACAGAAGGTGTTGAATGGGAAATATCCGCTTAAATCCGGCCATTCGGGATTACGATTGTGTTCACTCTTTAACGGGAATCAAAATTATTCACAAAGAAAAAGCACATAGTGGATTATTTATTTATTTCTCGGTGAATATATTAAATGCTCGACTGGTTTTAAATAAGTAACAATGAATAAAACTGAAGCGTTCAATATGCTGCACATAATTTATTGGGGTTTATTGGGTACCATAATACAGATTAACCACACCATTTAAACTCGTAAAAGAGTTTATTAAAAAATAAACCGAAGGCTTTAAAACCGCCTGGTTAAATTTGAAGCTTAAATTTTCATAGCTTTAGTGTCCATAATAATTTAATTTGCAATGATTATGAGAGTTTAATAATTAACCACACAATAAACTCATCAAATAATTATGAATAAAGTTTCTGTAAGCCAAAATATATGTAAATAAATGGCGAATATTAATCAATATATAAATATATTTCCTATTAATATTAAAATGTTTCCTCCGCACTCCAATTTGTTTTGTGACTCTTATTTTTAGCATTTTGTTTTCAACAAAACATTGGTGATATAATAACTATACACAAAATGCCACTGCTAACAACAATAACTTGCATAATAAATTGGCAAAAGTAAAAAAGAAAATATCAAAGAGCAAAGGGAGCTGCAAAAAACATTGAATAATTCCATAAGCTTGCGGACTTCCTCCTTTTGACAGTCTTTTTTATGGATTATATAAAATATAAAAAAACAACCAAATTAAAGTTAAATCATAAACAAATAAATAGTACAGTGCTAACAATAAATAATCATAGAACAACATCGTATTAAATATATTTATTGTTTCAATCACTATTTGCAATTTAAAATACAAATTCATTTAAAATATTTGCACTTTGCTCTATCATTTTCTTGCCCATCAAATTTGTTCTCATTGTTTGTAGTTGGGGATTAACCTTTGGCCCTAACCGAAAGCCGATGTTCGATACACGATACCTGTGTGTTACTCCCACCCAATCGTTATGGCTTTCGGCCAGACGCATAAACCACAATTTGTGGCTAATGCTGGCGCCACAAAACATCGATGCCGACACCTCTCTTGAATCGAAAAAGCTTTCCCTTTTTTTTGTAGAGAGGTTTGTTTGCACAAACAGTAGCAGCGGATAGATGGACTCCCCCAGCATAAGTATTCACCTTTCACACGATGGGCATGCGAATGTGCTCATTAACGGCCGGACGCTTCTTTTGGGCCAAAAGAATCGGGCCGAAAGCGAAAACAAGGCCGAAACGAAAGCCGAGTATCGAGTATGCAAAGAGCGGAGGGGAAAAAACAAGGGGTTGCTCGAGATGCAATTAATCAGTCACGACGAATCAATCGAGTTTCCAGCGAAATCGCGGCGACAACTGTTTTGATTATGCCATGGCTGTGTTGGTTGTGATGCTTGGCCCAAACAATTCACAAACTTGTAATTATTCGTGCTTCACTTGGTTTTGTGTTTGTTTGTTTACCGTTTTGGGCCATAATTTCACATTTAAAGCGATTAAATTTCGCTTTTTGGCCTTGTTACCGCTGCTTATTTATTTATTTAACTTGGCTAGAGGCACTCCACGCTGTAATTGATTTTCATCTTCTTCGCTTGGCCACGGTGCGTATGATTGATTTGTCAGCAATCAGCAGAACCCCTTAACAGACGAGTATTTAGCCAGAAATTTCTATTATTATTTGTTAACCTCAACAACTGCAAACAAAAGACAGCAATCCGGCAAAGTGTGCAAAACTCTTTGCCAAAACTCAAGGCGGCAGCGCAAATATTTGCTAATTAAGCATTTCTACTTGTCTAAAATTTATTTCAGTCGGTTTTATGTGATTTTTTCCATTTACTTGAGGCTATAATAATAAATTTGACATCACACGGTCGGCGCATAAACTTCTTCGCCTGTAAGCAGCTGCTGGAAATTAACTTTGAGCTCATCATAAATATAAACACAGGTGATTGAGCCGAAAGCCTGTTCGGCGCTTGGCTGATAACATTGACCCTATCGACACTCCGACCTAGTGATCAATTAATAGCACAAATAATGAATGATCTCCGCCCATGATTCGTTAACCCATTAGCGTTTGAAGGGCGATAACTCGACAATAAAAAATTTCGAAGAATTTTATTTCCTTAACTTATTTATTATAAAAACTTCGTAGGGTTAAGAATATTTTTTAATCCTATATTTCCAACTTTTCTTTCGTCTTTATTTGTATGATCAATTAAAGAACAATTTATGAATAAGTTTAAGATAAAATAAAAGCTTAAGTTACAAATAAAAATACACCCAAAATAAATAATGTTACTTATCTTTTAAGACATAAAATATGGTTTAAAAATTATCCCTTGAAGACTTGAAAAAAAATGTTGTTGCTATTATATTAATGGGTTAATTTTAACCACAATTATGTGTCCATGTTTGCCTACCGTTTGCAATTTGTTGACAGCTCCGTAGCTGCGTAGCCTCCGCTGCTGCTGTTGCTGCTGCTTTTTCTTCTTCCAGCTCGGGCCTTCTTTTTTTTTATCTCTTAGTTGGTTTTTTATTGAGCTTCAGTCTGGTAAGACCTGAGCTTCTGCGGTAAATGGAGTTAACTTGGCCTTGTCGCACGCCAGTCTGCTTCTGACATTCGCGCGTCGCGCTCGATCGCCGCCTGAGATCGCCCCATCCATCGCCTGTGATATTACGTTTCTATTGCTGCCGAAAAAGGGCGAAAAACTTAAACCGATTAGGTTCACAAAATAAACTTATATATATCAGTTCGAACTTGAGCCTGGGAATTAGCAAACGCAATGAAAACGGTAATTCAAAGACAAGAGCAAGTCATTAACTGAAATATATATAGAAAAATCCGAAATCGTGTTTTGACTGTAACTAATTCACTTTGGTCACAACTCGCAATTAATTTGCTGAGTTTTGTAGATCAATTAGATATGCAAATCGGTGCGATAAAACGGAGAACCCAAAACAAAGTTATAAATCATTTTGAAACAAGATAAAAAAAAAAAGAAGTTGTGTGTTTTAATACTAATTGAAGTGTCATAATTCTCTCATTTATCTTGGCTTTTATTGGCCTCCTAAAATTTATAAATCAAACCAAAGAAAACTAAGGTGCAAGAGATAGGGAGATGAATCTCCGGCATAAGTATTTTATGTTTATTTTAATATTTAAAGATTAAAAAATGATTTATTTTTGTAATTTGTGATGCTGGCAAGGTATCTTCTTGCTAGTTATTTCTTTTTGTGATAATTTAAAGATTGTTTTAATATAATAAAGTAATTCTTACATCAAAACTCAATACAACAATATGGCTCTCATGCTGCTAAATAAGTTTTTATCTTGAAAATATCCTAAGATACAAATATAATCTAAATATATTAAATAAACAAGCTTAAAAGTTATGTTATTTTTTAATGAACAAGGATATTCTGTGTTATTTTCGATATAAATTAAATTTTTATCATATCTCCTTGACCAGATAAATCACATACTCAGTCCGCTCCTGCTCCTGCTTATGACGTACCTCCCCAGCATAGCCTGGGCAGCACCTGCTATACACCTCCGAGACTACCCAGCACCGGACTCTGTACTGGAGGAGGCCTATCCTACATCGCCCAGCCAAGTGCTGCCCATACAGCCCGTGCTAATTTACCCCCAGCCCCGGGAGAATCTCTATCAGGCCAGGAATCTGGAAGGGCGGAACAACGACCAGGACATTATCTTTGTGAAGCTGCTGCAGGACAAATCCAGTGCCTATCGGCCCAAGCAGCAGCGCCTCGTCCTCGAGGAGACCAAGACCTCGCGCCGGAAGGAGCAGGGTCTCAAGGATATCTTCTATGTGAAGGCCCTGACCAACGGGAGGTTTAGCCACGAGCGCCTGAAGGTCTACCGGGTGCCCGAATTCTACGCCATCAGTGTGTTTAGCAACGGGGAGAAGTGATCATCCGGATGCCGAAGGAGCAGGAGTAATATAAGTTATTTTTAAGACGCTATAAATAAATACTCACCTCAGGAGAGAGCCGCCGGTTTTTTATATCTTATCGGCGCCACTTTGCGTTCGCGGATTTACACGCAATTTCAATTACTCATAAGCACAGGCTCAGAGTGTCTGGGGCTCCAGGTCGTGTTCAGGTTCAAGTTGTGGCTGCCTGCCGGGCTGACTGATGGGTGTCAGCATCGGCTTGGCCATCAGGCATCAGCCAGAACATTGGTATCAACACCGCCAGCAACTGCTTTTCCCGCCACGTCAAGTGGCAATTAATAACTGTCAGTTCCGTCGATTGGCGGCGGCTCTGCTGTGGCTCCATCGACATCGCCATCGCCAGCTCCACCACCTTCCAAGCCCCACACTTCCGACAACAAAGAACTAATCCCTTTTGTCACTGGGCGTCACCGCGGGGCCGAGGCATTACGTCAAAATCAAAGAAAGCAACAAAAGCCAAACAAAAAACATAAATGAAAATGGAAAGACTTTCATTTGGAAGTCGAATTTGGAATACACTTAAGGAGGAGAAGAGATTGAAAATATTTTTATAAATGGTTTCTTAATTATGCAATTATCTCTTTTTAGATTTTTAAATTTCTTATATCCTTGCAGGGTTTTATGAAGGAGAATTGGAGAATTAAATTTCCAAATTGAATTTTATGCTTTTTTTGGCTTAGTTATGATGTTTTTAAGCTTTGATTTGTCAAAAAAATTATCATAAAAAATGTAGATAAATATCAATTTAAAGAATTCAAATATTTCCGGTCTTCTTAAAGGGTATTATGATTTTTTTGAATGAAGGAGTCATTTCCGACCCTATAAATCATATATATTCTTGATCAGCATCAAGAGGCGAATTTTTCTAGCTATATCCGAAAGAATTTGTTTTTTTTTAATTTTTGAGATTTTGATAAGGGGTTACATCATTAAAATTGTCCAAAATTGACAAAAATTTTGATTTCTTAAAATTTAAAGCTAAGTATGCAGATTTTATTACCTTTTAAAAACTAGCATAAAAAAGCTTTCCGAGTTGAAATTAATGCATTTTTGGCTTAGTTATGATAGATTCCAGATTCGGCCTCTGATCCCATGGTAACCTCCGAGGGTATACAAAATTTGACTTGCCAAAGATAGCTTCCTTTCTTGTTGAAAATACTTTTAGACTCCTTTTAAATTCATTTACAATTTTTATAAACAGGATTTTCACCTCAAAATACACAAGTTTCTTTCGAAAGATGTATCTTTATCAAAAGCTCCCATAGTTTAACATAATATTCATTCAACCGACATTCCACTGGCCAACCAACCCCAGCAGCCAACCCAGTCACCCAATCCATGTACCCGCGCCAAAAAAAGAAGCATGCGGGCTGTGAACAAAATAAGCTATTTCCAAATAAGCGAATAAATCACATTCCACTCCCGCGTCCGGAGGGAGCTCTTGAACCCGTGCCGACTTTCGCCCCGAAGTGCTCACGGCACGTTCACGTCTTTAAAATGCACGGAGGGCATTCGCTCCAGTTAGGCTCCCCCAAATAATAGAAAACGGCAGACAAAGGGCCCAATTGAGTTGTCACAATATTATGGTAATTTATTAATTAACTGCTAACTTTCGGCTTAAAACGATTGAATGGTCCAAACATGCCATGATTAATTGACCATTAGGCGCGGCGCAATGTTCATGGACATGAGCTCCTGGAAGAGCAGCTTGGCCGCGTAGGGGAGTCGCACCTGCGAGATCTGCGTCTTGTTCTTGCAGCCCTTGCACTCGAACGTGTTGTTGCGCAGATTGGCAATGGCAATCAGGCCACAGAAATTGCAGATGTGGACGCGATACGGATCGGAGACCTCGAACAGACGCTCCCTGAGGAACTGGGCGGCACCGTGGGAGATCTGGCAATCACGCTCCATCTCACCGAAACGCAGGCCACCGTCACGAGCACGACCCTCCATGGGCTGGCGCACGAGGATTTGGACGGGACCGCGGGCCCGAGAGTGGATCTTGTCGTCCACCATGTGCTTTAGACGCTGATAGTAGGTGGGTCCCAAAAACACCTAAAAAGAAGGCAAAAAATGGAAGATTAAAATACTTATCTCCCTCTTCCTCCGCTTGAAACCCACCTGAGCATTGATCTTCCGGCCCGTGTGTCCATTGTACATGACCTCGTTGCCACGCAGATGGTAGCCATACTCCTGCAGGAACGTGGAGATCTTTTGCACGTTGACGGCATCGTTGAAGGGCGTGGCATCGCCAATCTCGCCCTTGTTGGAGCCCAGTTTGCCCTGGAGGCACTCGATCAAGTGACCGATTGTCATACGCGAGGGGATGGCATGGGGATTGATGATAATATCCGGCGCCAGGCCCTCGCAGGTGAAGGCCATATCCTCCTGCCGGTACTGAATACCGCAAGTTCCCTTCTGCCCGTGACGCGAGGCGAATTTGTCACCAATTTGCGGGATGCGCACCGATCTCACGCGAATCTTGCAGAACTTGTAGCCCTCGCTGTTCAGGGTCAACATCACCTGGTCCACAATGCCAGTCTCAGAGTTTCGCAGGAACGTGGAAGCGTCTCGCTTGGCAAAACGCTTCGTGTTGCTGTCCAGCTCATCGTCATTTTCGGGCAAAGTTATAGTCTTGCCGATGACCACATCATCGCCAGAGACACGAATTCCCGGGGCAATAATACCATCATCGTCCAGCTTATCGTAATGGGCATTCCGCATGCCCTGGCAGGTGCCGCGATGCGGTTTCTCAAAGTTCTCCTCCTGGTCACCCACACGCTTGTTCTCCGAATCCTTGTACGAGCGATAGAACACCGAGCGGAAGAATCCTCGCTCCACCGCCGAAGCGTTCAGGATGACAGAATCCTCCTGGTTGTAGCCCGTGTAGCAGAGAATGGCCACGATCGAGTTGATGCCAGCTGGTAGCTCTCGGAAGCGCAAGTACTCCATGGAACGGGTGGTGACCAGGGGCTTCATGGGATAGTATAGGACGTGGGCGAGTGTGTCCATGCGCACATGGAAGTTGGTGATGTACACGCCCATAGCTTGTTTACCCATAGCGCTTTGATAGGTGTTACGCGGACTCTGGTTGTGATCGGGGAAGGGTATAATAGAGGCGCAAACCCCAAGGATCATGGCCGGATGAATCTCGCAGTGCGTGTAGGTGGTACAGTAAGCGTAGTCCTTGTCCTGCTTCAGATCATACGGCGACATGGCTATCATGACCGTCTCCTCCTCGAGGGTGTCGATATACTCCACCACGCCGGAGGCCACCAGCACCTGCCAACTGTAGTTGTTGTAGTCGCGCTCCTTTAGCATCTCCACATGGGTCTTCTTCAGCAGCAGCGATCCATTCTCCACGATGAGCAGGGGCCGGCAAATGCGACCCGCATCTGTGTAGATGCGAATCTCGCGATCGCGAATATCACGGATCATGGACACCTCCGACACAATGATGTCCATCTGGCGACGCAACTTGCGCAGCGTAGCCATCAGCTGCTCGGGATCACGATGAATGCCCACCCAGCAGCCGTTCACAAAGATTTTCGTGGCATCAGCAATGGCCGAGGGGGCAATCTCCTCCAGATTCTCCATGGACCACTCCTCCAAGAACTCGAGAATGGGCGAGGGTTGCGAACCCACCGATATGTAGGCCATGAGGGCCAGATTCTTTACCAGACCGACAGCAGCGCCCTCGGGCGTCTCGGCGGGACACAGCATGCCCCAGAGGGTGTTGTGCAGCTGACGGGGCTTGGCCAACTTGCCGTCCCTTCCGATGGGCGAGTTGACGCGCCGCAAATGGGAGAGAGTGGAGGCAAAGGTCAGGCGATTCAACACCTGGGAGACACCGGCTCTCGCCTGATGGGCCTTCTTCTGATCGCCCCAGTTGCCCGTGGCCAGGGAGTACCTCAGACCGTCCGTTATGATGTTGGTCTTGATGGCCAGCTCCAGATTAAAGTCCTTGCCGCGATCGATGAACTTCTGTGTGTACATACGCACCTCCTTCATCAGATTCTTGAATAATCCGCGGAAGAGGAATGCCAGCAGCGGACCGGCCAGATCCAGTCGCTTGTTACCATAGTGATCACGGTCATCGAGCTCCCTCCGGCCCAGAGAGGCCAGCAACAGGCGATGCACCATATAGCCGAGGAAGTACGCCTTCTTGGTCTCGCAGAAATCCGAGACGCCGACATGGGGCAGCATTTCCTTCTGCAGAATTTCCTTGGCGTACTTGATACGCTTGTCTTTTGTTACTCCTGGCCGGGCACCACGCGCTCCTATGAAATTCAGAGCCACATTCTGCTCCTGCACGACAAAGGCCTCGTCTAGAGAAGGCTTCACCATCTCCATCATCTCGGGATCATCGAAATCGTAGATGATGTGCTCCAGAATATCACGATCGGCCACGAAGCCCAAGGCTCGGAACACAATCATGATTGGGATCTCCTGTTTGATATACGGCAGAATGGCGATGATCCTTTGGCCAATGGCCGACTTCTTGATGTTTTGTGATCCCCTGGCCATCATATTCACCCACAGCGTGGAGGTGGGTCGCGAACTGTGCTCCAGACACGAACGGATCTCCGTCTTGAAGGCATACTTGCCGTCCTTCATGCTGAACACATACACCGTGTTGGTGGCCATCTTCTCCTGGGCGATGAGCACCTTTTCCGAGCCGTTGATGATGAAGTAGCCGCCGGGATCCAGCGGGCACTCGTTCAACTCCGTCAAATCACGATCCGTGAGCTGGGACAGCAGGCAATAGGTGGAGCGCAGCATGATGGGGATCTTGCCGATGAAAGTCTTCTGGTGCTGCGTCTCCACCGGATCCAAACCCTCCACATTCTTTGTCTTGGTTATGTCCACGTAGAGCGGGGCGGAATAGGTGAGATTACGCAGACGCGCCTCGTTCGGCATCATGGGACTGGGCGAGCCGTCCTTCTCCCAGTGCGTCGGCTTGGAAAGGTAGATCTGTTCGAATTTCAGGGAGAACCGCGGCGGCGTCTCCACCTCGCCGGAGGTATGCTGCGCCTCGGCCTGCAGCTCAATGGCCGGCGAATCCTCCACAATGCGCTGCACCGACATCTGGATGAAGTCGTCGAAGCTGTCCAGCTGCTGGCGCACCAAACCCTTTTCGTCGAAGTACGCATTGATAACGATCCAGCAGGCCTCCTGCCAGAGCTCGTGGGAGATCTCCTCTGCGTTCTCCTCCTCGTACAACTCTGGGGAAGGTAAATTTCGTTAAATATAGGCAAAAAAACACAAATAACAAAGCGCAGCGCTAGCGCTCCCGGCGCCGCCATGTTCCTTTTCTGCTTCACGTTGCCACTTTTTGGTGCCTTTTTATTTTACCTTCCTCGTTGTCGTACATCATCTTGTTGCGTTTCTAAGGTGCTCTCGGGCACTCAATGTAGGTAATTAAACAAAAACTGTAGCTTTTGCAATCAATAAACTAGTTAAAACTCAGGAAATTTCACACACACAGTTTTGGCCGCGTTTAGCGGCGTGCGTTGTTTTTGTACGATAGAGATGGGAAAGCATCGATATCGACGTCATCGTTGTTTTATCGTTAATCGATGTTTGCCAGTCATCGATAATTAAATTTAACGTAACGTAAGTTGTAATATAACGTAAGTTATAATTTTTTGTTTTTTTTTTTTATTTTATAAAAATTTTACAAAAAAAAATTAAGAATAATAATTTTAAAATTTTTATATAAAAGTTAAAACTGAACTGTTATTTTATATTTTAAAAATAATAATTACAAATAAGAAGTATTCTCCAATTTTTACTTCAAAAAATTTTAAATTAAGGTCATTTGTAAAGTTTTATTTTTAAATTACTTTCCAAATAAAATCCAAATACGTTTTCGAATAGAAAAATCAACGGTTTTATTGAATCAATTAAATACAAAAAATACGTCGGCGGAATTAGAGGGGCATGTATTCGCGGAAATCCGCATAGAAAGACTGCCAAAACGAAGCAAACTTAGCCTAAAATGGATACCCAGTGGAATCGTTTCCATTGCCGTTGCCATTGACCGTGACCGGAGCAAACTGGACAAGCGCCTTGATACGACGCAGCAGCGAGGCATTGAAACCCTTGCACTTGACGGTGTAATCCTCGCTGGCCGTTATCAGCTGCGTGCAGAAGGTCTCGTTGAAGGTGGAGATGAGCAGCTGCTTCAGCTGCACGATCTCGTCCTGTGAGGCATTCAGCACGGACACATTGTGTCCGCCGCCGTCCAGCAGGTTGCTCTCGTTGATGGCATTCCGGTTCTCGTTTGCATGGACGACGGCGTTGCGCAGGTAAAAGTCCAGATGGATCCACAGCAAATATAGGTTCTGTTCGGCAATGAAGACGGCCTGCATCAGTTCGCTGCGTTTCTCGTTGTGCCGCTGGCTCAGCTCCAAGAAGCTTTGCTTGCCTGTTGGATGAGCAACAAATCAGGAGAAGATCAGATATGATTAAGCAACTAAACTCACCGCTGGGACCGAAACTTATGTTGGGCAGGGAGGCGCGCTGCTGCAGCAGATTGTCGGCTATGGACTTCTGCGAGAGGTAGTAGCCAATGGAGCCCTTCAGCTGGTTGAGAATGGTGTGCATTATGGAGGTCAGCTTCTTGCCGTCCTTTTTGCCACTCCTTAAAACCGAATATCAATGAAAGGGATATTGATAAGAGAGGATCCCCCTCTGGGGGTCATTACTCACAGTGGTGTGACGTCGTTGATGATGGTGGTCAGCAGATATTTGGAAGTCATGCTATCCTTGACGCGGCTGGTGACCGCATTGCGACAGTATAGTGACAGGTTGGCGGCAATGTCCAGAAAGAACTTGACGTGCTGCGTCTTTCCGGCCTCGGCCAGTTCGGCGTGCACCTGCTCCTGCTGCAGCATCCGCCTTATGGTAGCCTCGTTGACGGAGAAGCGACCAAACACAACGATCATCAGCTGCTGCAGACGTCCCAGACGATTGCGCAACTCCATGTCGTTCTCCACATCCAGGGTATCCTCCAGCGCCGTCACCTGGTGGGTGGTTGTGCGGGCAAACAGACTCGTGATGGCGGCCAGCTGCTGCAGGTGACCCAAGTCCATAAAGGGCGTGGCCGTGCGCAACATGGCCTCCACCATGTCAATGTGGGCAAAGAGGAAGTTGAGCACCTGGAGGGCGGCCGAGTTGTTGTGGGATCCCAGCGAGTTGACAATGGCATCGCAGAGGGACAAGGCTGGCAGCAGAATGGAACGGAAACGCTTGTCCAACGGCGGTATGAAGGCCAGCGGCTCGTCGCGCTTCAGTTCACTGGCCTTGAGGTCCGGCTGGAGGTCGTACACTCGCATGTTGGACAACACCCCCAGGGCCCGCTCGCCGAGGAGCAGACGGGCGCCCATGTCCGTGTTGGCCATGCGCGTGAAAAAGGTCATGTGCGACTCGTAGACGTAGAGCGGACGCATGTGGTCCGGCACTGGCTGCAGGATGCCGCACAGCGCCTCATCAGACTTGGCCAGGCTGTCCAGCATGTGCTTGAGGTAGCCGCGCATCGACACGAACTCGCAGAGGGTGCTCACAGCATTTAGTTCGGAGACCATGTCGAGGCAGGACAAGGCCAGCATCCGGCAGACATCGTGTCCGGTCACCGCGTCGTGGCAGATGGTCTCGATAAGCTTCTCGCCAAATTGACTGATCACGGCGGCCGCCATTTCCGTCAGTTGCTGATGGTCATCGCGCCGCAACTCAAGGCCGATGCTCACCCGCGAGGTCTCCAGGCGACTGGCGACTCTACAAAAATTAAGTTGGGATTAAGTTGGAATAAAGCCCCTGCAGAGCCATTAAACTTACGTTTCCTGGAACTCCTGCTCCTCGTCGCTGCGCATTCTCTTCACAATCCGCAAACAGTTGAGCAGGGCTCCGTACAAATTGATGCGCAGCTTCTGCGACTTGACCTCGCTGACCATGATCCACTCCACCAGACGTTTGAGAATGAACCTTAGGTTGTTGCTGTTGGTACCGTTCTCCCCCCTCCCACCCAGGGAACCAACCCCAAGACTCTTTTTGGCCTGGGCCTGGGTGTCGTTTGGATCCGACTGATCATCGGAGCGCTGATTCTCGATCTGATAGCAGCAGTAGCGGAGATTGGCCAGGAGCAGCAGCACCGTTTCGCTGCCCTGAATCGAGATCTCGATGATCGGCTGGATGGGCTGCACCTTGATCAGGATCTTCTCCACAATGTCCACGATATGCTGACGGCGCAAAGCCAGCGGCAGGACGGCATCGGGCATGCTGCTAAAGAACACCTGCACTAGCTGGCTCCAGGCCTCCATGAACGCCAGCGTGGCACTGCGCTGCGTCCGTATCTGGTTCAACCTGATGGCATGCTCCAAGAACACAGCAATCTCCGCTGTGATGGCCTTGCGCTGCCCACTGGCTATGGTGCTCTGGACCAGCCGCAGTTCGTCGTAAAGGATGTCGTGCAGCTGACGGATGTTGATGAGGTTAGCCGGCAAATTGGTTCCAGCTTTACCTCTGCCAGTGGCCACGCAGTCCCGAAGCAGAGACTTTATCTGCTGCGAGTCGAAGAACTCCAGGCGCGGTAGGTCATTGGATTCGATCTCCAGGCAGAGGCAGTCGAGCAGCCGGTTGGCATGCAATCCCACCGCAGTTTCCTGCAGCAGCGGAGGCTTTAGGCTACTGGCTCCTGTTACTGAGAGAGGAGGTGCGCCCGCTCCTGGTCCCATCATCCCTATGGATCCACCTCCACCTGGCAACAGATCCATGGCAAAGAAATTGGATGCCGGCAGATCCATGGGCAGGGCATGGCCCGAGCGCTGAACATCCGAACCCGCGGCACCCATCAGCAGGATGTCACAGAGCAGCTTGTAGCGCGTCGTCTGGCCATGGGTGGCGGCCAGCTTCACCTCAATTGCCACACAGGTGAGCAGATGGCCCATGGCATGCAGGACATGATCCTCGCGATGCTGGCGGAAGGGCAGCGAGTTGAGGTGGCGCAGCAGGAAATCGTTGCAGGTGAGTCGGAAATACCGCAGGATGGTCTCTGAGGTGCGGCGATTGGCGCAGAGGCCACGGAACAGGCGGTAGATCCTCTCCACAATGCTCGCCGTATGCTCGCAGTAATCCTCACTGTGTCGCTGTTGCTGTGGGCAGAGCAACAAGAAGGCTAAGCCTGGAAAGAGACCAGTTTTTGCGGGACAAACTTACCTCCAGGTACTTCTCCAGGAGCAGAACCAGCGAGTTGACACAGGAGCCGTACATCTCGATGCCCAAATGCTGCTTCTCGTTGGCCATAAAGTCGCGCAGGACATCCACGCCGAGCAGGAAATACACAAAGTTGGGCAGCTGCTGGCTGAGATTCATCTCGAAGAGTTGCACAATGGACTCCTTCAGCTGCAGCTCGATGCGTGCCGGCTTGCGCTCCAAGTGAAGCTCCTCCTCCGCTCCCCCATAGATTTCCATTCGTGTGTCTGTCTCGTTGCGTTCCTTGTCCCTGCCTTCCTGGAGGCCAAAGCCCAGGAAAGGTAAATGATCGTTGAGGGCCAGCTGATCCAGCAGATCATCGCTGGGCTGGCTCACCCGCACATCCATTTCCAGGCACTCGATGAAACCCTGCCGGATCTCCAGCTTCTCGGTGCCATTCTGGGCATACATGCTCAGGATTTGGGCGGAGACATTGGGCAGCTGGGTCACCGCCTTCAGGATCTTGACGGCGGCCAAGGTGTGGCGCGGCAGCCAGCTGTTGTAGGTCACAAACTTGACAATGTTGAGGACATGGTCGGGCTTGCGGCTGCGCGGATTCAGATCCAAGAGCATTCGATTCAGTCCCGAAAGCTGAATGGGACAATTGGCCGCCGAATGGGCCTCGAAGAACTCATTCTGCTTGGCCAGGGCCGCCTCGAGCAGCAGGAGGGCATAGAGGGAGCACTCTTCCAGCAGTTCCTTGCCCCTAAACCGGTTGTAGTCGTCCAGGCGCTCGCGGGCCTCCTCCACGATCATCAGGAGCAGACGCAGCACATCCGACTTCACCTGCAGCTGCAGCATAATGTGATAGCCAGAGTACGGATGCTCCTCGCGCATCTCCTCAAAGTCCGAGGGACGCGGCCGGTAGGTGGCCAGCAGGAAGTAGAATAGCTTCAGGCACTGGGCACCCACTTGCCACTTCTCGGCGGGATCCTTGTATGCCCGATTGTAGAACTTGAGCAGCACGGACTCCAGCACAAAGTTGAAGTAGGCATCGTAGCCCGGCTTCCGCGAGCCCACGCCCAGACTCTTGGGCATGTGGTTGGTCATGAGGGTGAAGAGCAGCTGCAGGATGCCTCGCGTCAGCTTGTACGACTCCAGGCGGCTCTCGTTCTGCTCAATCTCCTCGGCCAGGCTGCACTGGCCATAGCTGCTCGCCGTGGGTATGGTGGCAATGATTTGCGAGTCCTCCAAGTGGGACCAAATGGCGCGAGCCGTCTCCCTTGACCTGGCCAAGGCAGCCAAGGCGGTAAGGATTTCTGCCTTGAGTATGAGCGGCGTAGAGCAGGCCACTAAGCCGAGGAGCACCTGCGGCACCTGCCAGTTGGGCTGCTCACAGATCATGATGCGGGAGATCTCATCGTGTTCAGCCACAGCCTGTATGATGCCCATCACGGCCACCAAGTGCTCCGTTTCGCGTTGCGTGATGGAGCGCGGTACGGAGCGGCTGCGATAAATGGTGTCGCCGGCGGTGTTGATGTTTGTGTTGAAGTCATTTCGCATTAGGCTACAAATTTTTAAGAATTTCCATGATTAAATGTCTGTTGATCGCTCTTTTTCAACGATTTTTGTAAGGTAAACTCACTTGTAATAATTTCCTAGCGTTGTAAAGAAGTGATCCCAGCTCACGGCATATGTGGCGGTGGACACCTGTGGATGCTTCAGCATATTGAAAGCGCAGCGGGCTGCGAACTCGGTGCGCGTCAGCCCGGTGATCATCTTGAGGTAGGACTTGAATAAAGTCTGAGGAAGCAGCTCGCTGGCTAAGCTTATAAACTTGAACAGGGACACAGAACGAGAGCTGTTCTTCAAGGCGGCCGTAGGATCGCTGGGGCCCCAGTACTCATTGCATAGCTTTATGGTCACGCGGGGATCCCCATACAGCTTGGCCACGCACAGCATGAGGACCTCGTAGTTGGCATCCAGATTGGGCGGCGGTTCAAGGCCCTCATTTAGAAAGCTGATCACCGTCCTGGCAGACTCATCCGCCCGACCACGCAGCTCCGAGACCTTGGCATGCATAAAGTCTATGAAATCGGTGATGTGCAGGTGGACGCGGCGGTAGATGAATTCGGTGCTAAAGAAGGAGAAGTATCAAGAATATATCTTAAAAGCTATACATGATTCCCACTTACGTGTACACCAGATCCTTCTCCAGCAACAGGCGATAAAAGAAGGCAAACACGCTGGCTGCCAGGGCCTCATCGATGAGCTGCTCATCCCGGTTGATCACCGACAGAGCAGCCGCCTGCAACTGGCTGGGAGCATGCCTCAAGCTGGCCAGCGTCAAACCAAAGCTGTACTTGATCACAGCATCCAGGCGGGGAATCTGCCAGCTGTTCTGCGCATATAAAGCGTCCAGAAAGCTCTTGGCAAACTCCGGATCACTCAGTATAGGCAGGCGGCCGGTTAGCGGATTATTGTGATCGGTGACCAGCAGCACCGAAGTGTCGTACGCGTACAGCAGCGCCATTAGCATGATTGTGGTGATGTCATCAATGTTGCCATCGGCATCTGTGGTCTTGCGATTGGCCAGCAGCTGCAGCAGCCGGATGGCAATGGGACGGGGAAGACCGCGCTGGGCGGACCAGTGGAATAAGGCCATGGCCAAGGCACGCTGAATGTCCTCGTAGAGGCCCAGCACCTGGTTCTGGTGCTTCTTGGAGCCAAAGGCGCGGTTCTTGGTTAGCAGGATGCACTGAAAGAGGAAATTATATTAAGAATGCACTGCAAGCTCCACAGTTCCCTGCTCAAAGCCCACCTCCTTGTCCAGATCCATCTCTTCGAGCAGCTCCAGCAGCCGCCCCAATATGTTAGAATCCTCCACCAGATTCTGGGCATAGTTGGTCACCAAACAGGTCACCTCCCTGGGCAGCTCCGTGCTCCAGGAGACGCCGCTCACCGCCTGAAACATGTCGCGCAGCGCACAGCTGATGGCCTTGCGGCCGTCATAGTAGAGTAGGACTGCCACCAGGCCGCGCGGCAGACCCGGATGATGCATTTGCTGACGCTGGGCGGTGTACAGCAGTTCCATGGCAAAGACCTCGTCCAAATCGAACATGTCCGACAAAATGAAGGCCTCGTCGATGAGGTCCTGCGAGAGGTGCATCTTGCGCGTCTGTCCTGGCATTGTGACGCCATCGTTCTGCACATTTCGCAGATGATTCCGGCTCTTCTCGCTCTTCGGCTGCAAGTGGGTATAAGGATGCGGATTAGGCTAGGTCATGGTCGCTGCAGGACCACTATCTATGCTCACCGGATTGCGCAGGAAGTTGGTAAAGTTCTGTTTGTACTTCTTGAGGCACAGCTCCAAGTCCGAGGTGACGCCGCTCTGGGTCGACATGGCCTGCCGGAACACGCTGTACAGATGCTTGTACGGCGTCCACATGTCCTCGGTCACACCTGGAAAGCGTGGAATCCGGCAACAGGTCAACTAGGCTGCCCTAATGGCTCCTCCTGCGGGGCAAGGCGGCCCCAAACCCCACTTACCATCCATTTTGATATTCTTTTTTCCGCAAGCCGGCGTCGGGAAAACAAAACGCGGTAGAGCGGGAAAGCCTTATACAACACTGGAATACGCGAAATCGATGTACGATATCGATTTTTATTTTTCAACTTTGATATCGTAACGTAATGAACCTATCGAAAAACAGCTGACTTTTGTTTTTATTTTTCCACGTTATTCAACGTCCTGATAACAAAAATGAGTTTTCTGAGAAAAGGACACCGACTGCTTATCGCCGGCATCCTGCCGGCCATTGAACGCAGTCCGGACGATATTGTGGACAAGGAAAACAAGACCTACAAGGCGTACCTGGCCAGCAAGCCACTGGAGGAGACCGGTCTGGAGCGATTGAAGCATATGTTCTCCATCGAGTAAGTAATCAGGATAATTCCACTTGGAAGGAAACTAAGGATATTATTTGCATACGTTTCAGTGAGTTTGGCAGCATATCCTCCGAACTGAACTCGATTTACCAGGCCGGTTTTCTGGGCTTCCTGATTGGAGCAATTTACGGCGGCGTTACACAATCGCGCACGGGATACATGAATTTCATGGAGAACAATCAGGCCACAGCCTTTAAGTCGCACTTTGATGCCAAGGTGGGAAATAAGTTATATAATATAAAAAATTAGTTTAAAAATTTGCATTTTAAATTTGCAGAAAAAGCTGCAAGATCAGTTTACAGTGAACTTTGCCAAGGGCGGCTTCAAATGGGGCTGGCGCGTGGGACTCTTCACCACCTCCTACTTGTGAGTGTCCTTAAATACTTTTCTCTCCCTTCTCTGATAGCTTTTTACAGCGGCATCATCACCTGCATCTCCGTTTACCGCGGCAAATCCTCCATTTACGAGTACCTGGCCGCCGGCTCCCTCACCGGGTCTCTGTACAAAATGAATCTGGGATTGCGCGGCATGGCAGCGGGCGGCATTATCGGTGGCTTCTTGGGCGGAGTGGCTGGAGTCGCATCCCTGCTGTTGATGAAGGCCTCCGGCACATCGATGGAGGAGGTGCGCTACTGGCAGTACAAGTGGCGGCTCGAACGCGACGACAACATCCAGCAGGCCTTCAAAAAGATGACCGAGGGCGACGAACCGGAGTTGTTCAAGGTCCACGACGAAAAGATGACCGAACAGCAGACACAGGTGTCCCTGGAGTCGGTCAAGTAGGATTCACGTCGAGTGTAAACTTAGTTGAGTTTTTTTTATTAATTTAATTTAAATAAATTGCAAATATGTCCTTCTAAAATTTAAACATAGAGACAAGAAATACAGTTACGGAAGCCCTCATTGGCTGCTGCTATGCGTGACGCCTCCACTGGCAAGGGGGGGCACGGAGTAGACACAGAAAGACAGATAGGATGAACACGAAACTCGATTGAATGCAATAAATTAAATGCTCTGCCAGGAACAGACGGTTTGGTGGTTAAATACGATATTGAATTGACTCGATGGGATCAGACTTAGTCCTCGGCGGTGGGACGCGTGAGGCGCTTGGCGCCGCGATTCGGTGGGCCCTTGGGCTTGGCAAAGGCGGGTCGATGCAGGATCTTCTTGGGGTGAAGCTCCTCCTGCAGATAGGCCTCGGTAAGCTCGCTGCCGTTGTCGATTTCCAGCTAAAAATTAAAAATGTATAAATAAATTGTCATAAAGCCCCAAATTTAACCTACCTTCTTGACCACTTCCACGCCCAGGGCCGCCAGCTGGTCGAGGAAGGGCGCCTTGCAGCTGGAGTACATCATGCGCTCGCGCACCGAGCAGGAGTAGCCGGGCATTGAGTAAATGAACACATACGACTCCAAGTAGTCGCCCTCGTGCGTGTGCCGGAACAGAAACAGATGGTAGCGGGCATGATCCTCGGGCACCTGCTTGGGCAGATCGGCCAGCTCCACCTTGGCCGCATGGGAGACATGGATGCGCTCCTCCTCGAGATCGATGCGGAACTGCAGGTAGTCGTAGCTGCCGCGCACCAGATCCTGGACGGCGGCCAGCGTGGCCTCGCTCAGCGGGCAGTTGATGCCGCCGAGCGTCTGGTGGCGCGTGTTCGTGCTGATCTCAGTGTGAACCTCCGTCTTGCGCAACTCCTTAAGCTCCTCCTCCCGCATGGTAAGCGGGGCGGGGGCCGCAAAGTCCCGCTTGTGCCGCCGGTAGCCCTCCAGCGTCGTCTCGTCCAGCGTGGTGGCGTGCAGCTCCTCGGTAATGTAGGCCGAGCCGAACTCTGTCTTAAGCGTGGCCTTGGTGGAGGCGTAGACCATCTTCTGCCGGATACTGGCCGTGTCCGGAGTCCAGCTAATAAGCAGCCAGCTGTGTCCCAGCGGTATCTTGGCGTCCAGCCGGTACAAGATGTAGCAGGGCACGTCGGCCTCCAGCAGAGGAGCTACCAGCTTGTCATAGTCTCGCTCCCAGTCCTTCTTGGCCTCCGCCGTGGCCCCGCAACTCAGCTGCTCTGTGAATGAAAGGGTGCAGCCGGAAACGGCGTTATCAGAGCGGGCGGTACTTAGTATATAATCGTGTGTATATATCACATCTTCCGAATTTCCACTTACCGTTCTCGATCGAAACTTTTATCACACGATATTTGTCTTTTTTCGCCTTGCCGAACACCTTGGCCAGCTGCTCGTTGGCTGGAATGGAAGAAGGAAATGTGTAGAACCTGTTTAAGGAGCTCCTGGCATGAACAAACCTCTGATTCCCGTTTGGTGAGACATTTTTGGCAAAGAAAATAAATATTTCCCCACAAATTTCTATTACTCACAACCAGTGTGACCGAAGTGCGCTGTCGAGGGAACACCCAAATTAGTGTGCAATTCCCAATTATTAGCTAGAAAAAAGCTGATGTGCATTAGCATTAATTTGCTTATTCAAGCTTAATTAAGTAATTAAATGAAAAATAAGTACATAAATCAGAGTTAATCTTCTTTTAAAATAATAGTTAAATTCCTGGTTTAGCAAAAATTAATTAATTAATTAAGGAGAATCATACAACACTAAATCTAGCTAAACTGTCACCCCTACCCTAAATGTAGTGTTACAAAACGCGCATCTTTGTTCTTAAAAAAAAATACAGCGATTCGATTGGGGAAAATGTAAAGAAAAATTGCATTTAATTGCATTTATCGCGAATTAATTAGCCTGGAAAAGCCTCTGCAGTGCAATTGCATAGTCAATAAAGTGAGTGCAGGTGGAAATTCGGTCATTTGAAGCGCCCAATTGGTAATTTGGGGCGCTGGCGTCGACGTCGGCAGAGAGGAAGTCACGCCCCAAGTGTTTACGGGCCTGGAAAGTGCGGAAAATGCGAAGAAACTAATTGTAGCTACCCCCCACAGCATCCATGCCCATGTTGACCGAAGCCCCCATGGCCAGCGAGAACATCATGGACGAACTAGCCTCTCTGATACGCACCGAGATCCCCGATGGCCGCCAGAGCCTGCGGGACAGCTACACGAATTTGGAGCGTGTGGCCGACTACTGCGAGGACACCTACTACCGTGCCGAGAACAAGAAGGCGGCACTTGAGGCCACCAAGAACTACACGACCCAATCGCTGGCCAGCGTCGCCTATCAGATCAACACGCTCGCCTACAGCTACATGCAGCTGCTGGAGCTGCAGGCGCAGCAGCTGGGCGAGATGGAGTCCCAGATGAATCACATTGCCCAGACGGTGCACATACACAAGGAGAAGGTGGCGAGACGGTAAGATGAAAGGGGAAAAATATAAAATTAATATTAATATAATAATAATAATTTTATTATAATTTCCAACTTATTATTTAATTTATAATCCCAAAGTGAAATTGGCGTTCTAACGGCCAACAAGGTAAGCTCGCGCCAGTTCAAGATCGTGGCTCCCATCAATCCGGAGAAGCCCATCAAGTATGTGCGCAAACCCATTGATTACTCAATTCTGGACGAGATTGGCCATGGCATCAACTCGGCCTCGCATCCGCAGGTGCGCCAAAAGCACCGAGGCTCCAGCCATGGTTCTGTGCAATCCCTGGTGCCGTCATCGTCGGTGGTGGGTCCGCCGCCCACCACCAAGCCACCGACACCGCCGCAAATGTCGCGTGGTGCTGGGAATACCGGGACTTTGGGCAAATCTGTTAGCAATACCGGGACGCTGGGCAAGAGCTCCCGCGAGTATCGCACTCCACCGGTGGTCAATCCGCCGCAGGTGCCCTCGCACTATGCGCCCAACTATCCCATTGGGCATCCCAAGCGCATGTCGACGGCCTCGTCGGTGACTACGACCACTACTGGTGGTGGAGCAGCGGGCAACGAGCGGGCAGCTGGATACAGTGCCCTGCCAATGCCGCCCAGCCAGCAGATAGCCACACACGTGAACCTGCCGTCGGCGGGCATGATGCAATCGCTGCCACCGCCGCCGCCCACAACATATGACGATCGGAGCAGCATGCCTCGTAAGTTGGCGTGGAAATTGTGTATATCTTAGATCCTGGAATATATTTTCTGTGTGTTTTCAGCTGCTCCTCCTTCGCCTTTGACGGTGTCGCAGCACGAGATGACCGAGCAGAGTCACATTGGCATGCACACTTTGGGTCGCAACATCAACAGGTAAGTCCTTCATCCCTGATCTTCGTTCTCGTTGTGTACATATAACTCATTTCATATTGTTCTCTGTGCAAAATCCAGGAATCCAAATCGGTAAATTGCATGTTTTCTTTCAATAGATTTTCAAAAGTTATTAATATTTTATTTTTTCCCAAAAAAAAGAAATCATTTCAGCTTGAACTTTGCACGTCCCGGCTCTCAGTCGCCGCCTTTGCCACCTCCGCCGCCGCCAGAGGATGAGCACCAGGATTTTGGAAGACCCAGGACTTCGACGGGACCGCAGCTGGCGCCCATAGTGCCCGAGGATCAGAACTTGCCCGGCTGGGTGCCCAAGAACTTTATAGAGAAGGGTAAGTCAAAGGAAATAAATTAAATTAAATTAATTAATTCCCTTATTTTATCTACCCAGTGGTGGCCATTTATGACTACTATGCCGACAAGGACGACGAGTTGAGCTTCCAGGAGAGCTCGGTGCTGTATGTGCTCAAGAAGAACGACGATGGCTGGTGGGAGGGCGTCATGGATGGGGTCACCGGCCTATTTCCGGGCAACTATGTGGAGCCCTGTGTCTAAAGCCTCGCCTACTCGCTACTCTATATATACACATATATTCTAAACATGCCAACCATTACAATAATCTGCATTATCTGGACTTGTAGAGGGTCCTTGGAGGTTTGAAACAGGCTCGTTTGACAATGACGATAACAATTTTGAGCATAAGGACAATTTATACAATTACAGCGAAGAGAGCGAACAGAATTCCATTAGCATCAGCCCATTGCATTTAGTCTAATATAAACACAGGATTCCCAGGCCCAGGACGAAGCTTGACCTATTTACACTATTTAGTAGCCAAAAATAGCGCTGCTACGAGGGGCGTTACCCTTTATCAACTTGAAGGCAAGTTCTAAAAGTGTTCCACGTAGACGAATTCAGTCCAATTACTTTAAATATTTGCCTAAGCCCACACACCCTCGCCTCTATCCGTATATCCGTAGGTTATATAAATTTCAGTTAGCTTTGAATACTCGAGTATTGTCCAGTTTTACGAACCTTGTTTGCCAGCAGCAAAGGAATCAAATCAAATTTATATACACTCAAACACACACACGCTCTACTTTATATGGTAAAAAATAATAGCTAATAAAAATTTCAATTACCAAACCGCATGTCCTTGTTCCTTGTTCCTTGACTTACCCAGGACCGTGTAATTTGCCTTGCGCGCGCTGACCTTCTCGTGAGCCGGATGCCCATAAAAAAGCAAATCCCGGTAATTGGGGCAAGGCTCTCCGTGGTTCCGCCAAATTTCAAATTCGAAAATCGAAATCTGGAATGCAAATTTCAAGGCACTTTGAGTGACGCCTGGATGGAAGGCTTGAAATATTTACAAATGCCAACACTAAACACCAAAAACCTAGTTTTTACGGCCAAGTCAGTCAAGCCGTCAATCATCATCGACACGCCGCCCACCCAGAGCCTTTTTAGGTAACAAAATTTTAGGTCTTGAAGCCTTGTTTTGTCCTAGAAAAGAGCGTTTTGTTTTATAGGATTTTTTGCCTGTAAAGTAAGTAAAGTTTTTATTTTTTTGAAGCCTTCTTTTCGCCCACAAATATTATCAAGGAGTTATTACTCAAAAGGAGTTGACGTGGCGGAAATGCCACAGAAAAAGAACTCAGAGTGCCTGGCATGATTTGCATAAAATGTGCTAAACCGTTGGCCCTCGAAGAACCCTCTGTGGAAATACCTTTTATTTGTCCAACAATTATTAAAGTGGACCTCAACAAACAGCTGAGAAACTTGGGCCAGAAATGTATGCAAAATGGCGCATTAGCATTTCAACAATTCCAAAAAAGGCAAAAGAACGCGACCAACAACACAATTGATTGTTGTGCCGTGCCAAGAGGTGGAGTCATCCCTCCCCCGAAAAGCTCACCTGCCACAAACTCCTGCACTCCGTCCACCCCCCAGGACATGCCTATAATTTCGTTATTTTCTGACCACGGCCGAGACTCGGACCTCTATTCAGTTGAGTTTGTTACGTCGACGCGAATGGTTCTATCGCCAGGAGCCTGTCATTTCGGTTATTTTACACAAAACTCAAAACGGAAGCAAGCCCACGAGTTTAAAACATTTTTTTGTGAGATCCTTTGGCGTGTCCGGAAAGTTAGCCCGAGCGGATAAAGTGCAAAACAAAACTATTTGTAAGTGTGAGCCACTGCCGTCGCGTTGCAGAGGTGCTTCTGAAAAGTTCTTTATCAAAATGTTTGTTTTACATAATCTGCCGACTCCGAGCGCCGCATTTAATTGACCCACTTGGAGCCGGATTTACCCCGCAAAGTGTAAAATATTACATTATTTCATGTCAAGATTGGGGCCACAGCTTGCTTTGCCACTTTGTAGCGAAACACATTGCGGAATACTTAACCCACTTAGTGGGTACCAAGTTTCCAGAGGAGTCCTGCGGCACGCACAGAGTGCCTACCCGCGAAGGTTACCCACTTGGTCACATGCATCGCATCCTTTATAAGTTTCCCCCAAAAAGTGACGTCACATTAAAGCCATTATGGGGGATATGCAACTTGTGGTCACTACTCCACTTGATGGTACTCTAAAAATAAACCCAGTGGCAATGTGGAAGGAAAGGGAAATGGCTGTGGGGTAATTAAGTCGTCTCCAGGTCACTGGGGCCATCAATCAAGCAACGCTGCGTATACGCAATGTCGTCGGCAGGCTGGGTAATTACAGTCCGGCGATTTACCCTGCTCAGATTTTGTTGGCTCAGCTTTGGACCTTCGTGGAAATAATAACACAACAAACAGAATGTAATTCCCAAGGTGAATTTGAATAACACTTGAAGTCCAGAAGGGGAATTGTTGGGGTTTCTTAGCTCTTAGAGGTTTTTCTGAAGGATTACGAGATGGATTTTAGGTGGCCAACAAAGTCATAGATGTGTACTACTATCAGATTTCATTCCATGCTTCAAATCCTTGATGGAAACATAGTCTTTCAGTTCCAAGAACTCTTATGGACGAGCTTCAAGCTTGATTTTTGTCTTAAGAAACATTTAAAGCAAAAAAAACCCTTACTATAATATTTCAAATCAAGTTCTTCTCTTTTTATGGAAACTTCCTTGCTAAACCGGAAATTTAATAAAGAAAAAACCCATTAAAAAATATGGCGCACTAAAAGTAACGCTTATTAATGTGCTATTTGGGTCACCCAGTTGGAAGGATATACGTTTTAATCCAATTTATAGTAAAGCAATTTGTCAATGTTTATTCCTCTTTGTTGTGGATGAGATCCTAATCTCGAAAGTCCTGTGTTTACTTAGGGATCCTCTTTGTTAAGGCACCTCAATCCAATCAAGTCGAGTCGAGTGAGTTAAAAGGCAAATATCCTTTATCATTTGTCCGGGCTGTCTGTCCCTCCGTCCTGGGGCTCGAAAAGCAAACTCATTAGCGATAAAGAGTCTGTCGCACGCGTTATTACTTAGCCACGAGACTCGCCTCAAACTCCATAATTTATACAGGGTTTTCCCCACCGAAAGAAAAAACCTTTCAAAGTTCCAATTCTCCGCCCAAATTGGCCCAGTTCCCACTCCCGATTTCCGCTAATGAGCACCGGATTGTGGCCCAAACAAAGAGCCACGCCCTCATAGCTCCCAAATGGGGTTCACTAGCCGGCACATATATAACTATGTAAGTAAAGCAAATCAAAACATGGCCATACCGAAGCATTAAAAACATTAACAGAGCCAAGGGAGACAGGGTAGTAACCCCACTAACCCAAGTCCAAGCCGCCCCATTTCGAGTTGGAGTCCTGCGACTTTCGTGTCGTGTCTGCTGGCAATTTACACAAATTCAATAAACGACAAAAAACCCGGCAATAGAATATGAAACAAGAACTGGCAAAAGTGTTGAGGTCTCGGGTCTCCCCGAGTGGAGACCGGGCTGGGTCTATGGGGTGCTGCTGGGTTCACCTGGCTCACCTGGCATTAAAGACCTTAAATCGATTTTCTTACATTATCGTATTAGTGGCAAAGGAATCTCTTTAAGAGTGTCCCCTATGAAAGGGAATGGGGAATACCTAAAGAGTGTTAAGAGGTTTTCTAAAAAAAGATCCTGTTTTTTTTTATGTACAAAATTATAATATAGAATTGTAATAATTAAAAATTGCCATCTTCTATCCAGAAATGAAATGATTTCTTCATCGCCTTTTAAGCTTTTGACTAAAATTGTAATACCCTGTAAGGGTATAAAAACTCTCATAAGTTATGTTTGCGTGTTCATTGCAGGCAAAGCTAAGTCGACAAATCAAGAGATCGAAAAATGATATATGACTTGAACCCAGGCGTTTTCTTTCTTTTTTTTTGTTACATTAATCTAAGGGCAACCGATGTTTTGCAAACTTTAAGCTATAACTTAGCTTCCCAAATAAGTTTGAAAAATTTAAAAATCAGTCTTATCTGTATTTTTAATCATTAAATTTCATTTAACAATAAATAATAATAATTTTCTGTGTGTACTCGTCACCCAATTTGGACACTCAATATACCAACCCCTTCGTTTGTTGACACTCGAGGCCTGTAATTTGTGTACATATATTTATTAGAGGGGGGAATGCGTCTTGCCTGGGACTGTTCCATGACATATTCATGGCACCTGAATGGGAACGTGGTATTAAAGTTAATAATGCAGCCGCCCCCACGAAGGGCAGTCGCACGTTTTATAATTGAGCAGCTTTTAGGTAAATGAAATTATTATATGGGTTTGGGGAAGCGACAGTTGGTTGTGGCTTCGGGTGGGGGTACCTAGGGGTGACATGGGGTTGGGTCAGAGGTCGGCACGGGACATGGCTCTGGGTTTAGCGGGTGGACAGGGTGAAAGTAGTGGCAATCCAATTTACACGCTTGAAACAAGCTTACAGTTTAGTGTTTTTAAGTGGGTTTAATTACAAAAAATAAATAAAAATAAACTATTACTAATTACAAAAATAAATCACTAGAAATTCTAAATGTATTACTTTCTTTTCTATATATAAAATTTCGTAAAAAAATGAGTTTGTGGACCTTGAATTGGATTTAATTTTCTCAGGCCATAAGAATATTCCCCCCTAATATGGTCCAAGTCGTGGACTAACCTATTACTAGGTTCAAAGACTTTCCAGGGTTTTCCCCGTGCTAGTTTACAGTAGCCACTCGATGACCATTGACTCCTTTCCCATTGATTTGCATGTCAAGACACATTTCTTTTCGGGGTGTTCCAAGTTCACGGCTTGATTTATGGCTCACGGCAGCTCCTTGAGCTGAGAGCTTGAGCCACAGGTAAACAATGCGCTCCGGAGACCTTAAGTAACCCCCTACTCCCCGTAAACCCCACCAGGTGCCAAGGCCTTGGCGCTTAAATTCACAAGTCCATTAAGCGCTCGCTGGGCGTTCCCGCACTGCTGATGGCATTTGTACGATTGTTGACAACAAATTGACACGATTTGTAATGGTCTTGTCCAGGTCAGGTCATCAGTCAGGTCAGGCCAGGCGGCACGTGGCCAGGACAAGGACGCTTACGACCGCCTTCACTTCCAACTTACACACATTCCAGAGGATCGGAACAACGATGGCGGCCAGTGCAGGAGCTAGCAGTTGGTCGGGCAGCAGCGGCGGCAGCAATTCATCACAGGGACGATCCATAGCCACCGCCCAGCCAGCGCAGGAGGAGCGATTGGTGGTGAGTACACTTAATGCTAGAGATGTAATAATAAAAACTTAAATAATCATACAACTTCACCTTTCCATCTCCCCCGTTAGGTGGCCGTCCGTGTTCGTCCTAGCATGGAAGCCGCTGAACGTTGCATCGAGGTGGTTTCCGGTGGATCGCTGCTCTATGATGATGGCGGCAAGAGTCGTCCGCGACAGTATTCCTACGATCATGTCTTTCGGGAGAACGATACCCAAGAGCAGGTGTACAAGACAACCACAGCACCGCTGGTCAGAGATGTTCTCAATGGCCTCAATGCCGCCGTATTTGCGTATGGAGCCACGGGCTCGGGTAAGACGCACACCATGTTGGGGCCAGTGCCGCGCAAGAAGCCCCAAACCGCACCAGATCGGCCACCAGCTACCGCTAGCTGCGAGGCCACGGATGTGAGCAGCCTGGACATTGGCCTAATGGTGCGCGCCATCGAAGATATCTTCAGTCACATCGAGTCGGCGGAGGCGGACACCTGTCGTGTGTCCATTTCCTACCTTGAGATATACAACGAGCTGATCCGGGATCTTCTAAATCCTGGCGGACCCCTGGAGCTGAGAGAAGATCATCGGGGCCAGCGCATCACGGTGGCGGGTCTCTCGGAGATCACCACAGCCAGTCGAAAGGAGGTGGTGAGTCTGCTGATGAAAGGGAACAAGGCGCGCACCATGGAGCCCACGGCCGCCAATCAGACCTCCTCCCGGAGCCACGCCCTGCTGAGTATCACTGTCCAAGCGCGGACTCCCCTGGGCACCAAGCAGGGGCGATTGTTCCTCACCGATTTGGCCGGTTCGGAGCGGGCCAAGAAGACGAAGAATCGTGGGAAAAGACTGCAGGAGGGCGCCCACATAAATCGCAGTTTGTTGGCTCTGGGAAACTGCATCAACGCTTTGTCCGGCGGAGCGAGATATGTGAACTACCGGGACTCGAAGCTGACGCGGCTGCTCAAAGAGGCGCTCAGTGGTCGCTGCAAGACCGTGATGATCGCCCACGTGGCGCCGGAGAGCAAGCACCGGGACGAGACCAAGAACACTTTGGTGTATGCGGATCGGGCTAACAGCATCACCACCAAGCTCCAGAACTCCGTGTACATTGATGAGTTCAAGGACTTCCCCACCAAGCACTACCAGAGTTTGGTCTCCGAGCTGCGGGACGAGGTGTCGCGTTTGCGCACCAAGATGCTTACGGAACGTCCTCGCAGTGGAGCAGCTGCAGCAGCAGCAGCAGCGGCGGCGGCCGCAGCGGCATCGGCATCCGGAGCCGACTCTTCCGCGGCTGGACTAGGCGGCGCCATCCCCGAGCAGGATGAGCAGCGCAAGACAGAGCTGCGCTATTTGCGGGAGCAGATCGTGCTCACCTTCAAGCAGCAGATGAAGCTGCGACGCAAGCTCCTGGAGGCCGAGAGCCATCTGTTGGGCTTGGAGCTCGACGCCGAGCGGCAGCACATGATCATCTCGCACTGGCAGGGGCGCATCGGGAAGCTCTACGACGCCATGGGCGAAGATGGTGGCTATTACTACCCTCCCATCCAGGAATTGAAATCTATTAAAATGTATTCACCTGCAGATATAGAATCCGAGGGCTCCGTGGCCTTGAAGAACGCCTGGGGCGAGCTGGCGGCCATTGAGAAGGAGAACCGACGCTACAAGGAAATCCGTGAGCGGACAGAGCACGAGCTGGAGCAGTGTCGCCAAAAGGGAGTCAAGCTGGAGGATGTGAGTTCACTTTGATTTAAATCTTCTATGGTTTAAACTCTCTTCTCTTGCCAGGAGCTGCCGGAGAGGATTAGCAGCGATGAGGAACGCGAGCTGCTGGCCTTACTCTGCCGCGTCCATGAACTGGAGGCGGACAAGGTGTCCCTGCAGGCGGAGCGACTAGCCCGCCAGGCGGAACTGCGGCGTCGCGACCTCCAGCTGCTACGAGCCGAGCGCCAGCGCCGTCTCTGCGAGGATATCATAAGCTCCCAGCGACGGCTGATAGAGGAGGGTAACGTGGATTTGCCCGATGAGCTGCGCGAACTCTACGGGCTGTATCAGCAGGAGATACACGCGGGCGTGGTCACGCCGAGCACCAGCAACTATGAGAAGAAGCTGCCGCCCATTTACACGGCGGGGTAATTGATTAATCCTTCCGTCCAAAAAATATCCTGAATCTCTCTGGTTTTAGTTCTGATTCGCCCGGCTCCAGTTCCAGCTCGGAGTGGTCTCCGGCCTCGCCCCTGCCGCCCATTGACAGCCAGGTGGATCCCGTTGATCGTGTCATGGGTCCGCCCGTCAATCCGCGTTTGCCTCGGCTGGCCACCGCCGCTTCGAATACATCTGTCCAGGGCGGCGCAGGCGGGTCACGGCGTCCGTCACTGCGCGTGGCCAGGAGCAACCATCCGCATCCGTAGGAACACGGTATCTAGCGCCGGGAATGTGCTCAGGAATAGTGTATTTAAAGATTAGGGTTACAGGAAGATGGAATTGAATGTCTGCTCAAAAACACTTGTATTATAACCTAACATTTTCGCATTATTTATTATTAATTATAAATATTTCTTTATCAAATAAATAAATAAATTCGAATTGAAACGCTCTATTTTTTCGGAATGAAATAATTTGAACATAAATTTGTATTACTTTTATTTTTTGTTGTCAATTAAAGAATATGAATAATGCATGTGTACAAGTCGATTTAGCCATGTCTGCTATAATTATTATTCGTTATTTTTCATTTTTAAAAACATCTAATCAACGTTGCCAGATCGCCAGTGAACGAGCGAACAAAAGTGCCAGACTTTTGGAAAGTGGCATCACTAATAAAACTAGTGATGCAAAAACATCGATTGTGAGTACATCGATTGTTTTCAACATCGATGTTTCAAAGCCTATTTAAGTTCCATCTCTATCTCGCAACCTGGAAAAAACGTTGTGTTCCTTGATTTTGTTAAACAATTTTCAATGACTAGTTCTGCGGCGGTGAAGGACGAGGTGGGCGAGAGCCCCAGCCCGGATGTGGTTATCCTGCCGGATCGCGAGGATGATGTAAGTTGCCATTGAAAACTTGAACCCTGAGTCCCCAGGCACACACGCACACACTTGTATGTGCGCCTTGCCCCATGACGCACTGAATTGTGCTATTCCGGGTATGTACCACCCCCTTTTTACCACCCACTTGCCGCCCTGCAGGACATCTGCGAACTGGAGCACTTGCGTAAGCTCTTCATAGGCGGCCTGGCGCCCTACACCACCGAAGAGGGCCTCAAGGTGTTCTACGGACAGTGGGGCAAAGTCGTAGACGTGGTGGTGATGCGCGATGCGGCCACCAAGCGTTCGCGCGGCTTCGGCTTCATCACATATACAAAGTCCATCTGTGTGGACAAGGCCCAGGAGAACCGTCCGCATGTCATCGATGGCAAGTGAGTACAAACGAGAGTAGTTGCCGCCTTAAAGGTTTAGAATCATATCATTCCTCTGCAGAACTGTGGAGGCCAAGCGCGCTTTGCCCCGCCCAGAACGCGAGTCGCGGGAGACGAATATATCCGTAAAGAAGCTGTTTGTGGGCGGTCTGAAGGACAACCATGACGAGGATTGCCTGCGGGAGTATTTCGTTCAGTTCGGCCGTGTGGTCTCCGTCAAGCTGCTGACCGACAAAACCACCGGCAAGCGTCGTGGCTTCGCCTTCATCGAGTTTGACGACTACGATGCCGTGGACAAGGCCATACGTAAGTAAACAAAACCAAGTTCACTTTCACGAGGAAAGCCCGAATGAGATAGTGATCTCATTATCAGTTGTTCTCCGTTTATTGCAAAATCTCCATAAACGGATTATCCCAATCTTGTGTACTTTCCTTGCAGTCCAGAAACAACATTCCATTAAGTACGTGCACGTGGATGTGAAGAAGTCCATCTATAATCTGGAAAAGAAGGACAAGCAACAGCAGGGAGCCTTGACCAATGGCAACAAGCCGCCGCCGCCCAATCAACAGCAACATCAGCAGCAGCAGCAGCCGCATCAACAGGCACCGCCGCCACAGCCACAGCATAATGGCAATATGCCAGTCCCACCTGGCTACCGTCCACCCGGGCCCCCGCCTCAGGGTATGCCCCCCTACCATCAACAGCAGCCACCACCACCGCCCATGAACGCCCCGCCGCCCAACTACAATTACTGGGGACCGCCTCCACCGCCCATGCAGTCCTATTACCAGCAACCGCCCCCACCCCAAATGACCGCCTGGGGACCCTATCCGCCGGCCCAAAATGGCTGGAACGCTCCCCCGCCGCCGCCACCAGGTGCCCAGCAGTGGCATCCCAGCCAATGGGGCTGTCCGCCGCCGGTGCAACAGGTACCACCGGCCGGTGTGGTGCCGCCTCCAATGGATCATCGTCATGGCGGTCCTCCGCCTCCGGCTCCTGGAAACTGGAATATGCCGCCCAATGCACCGACTCCGGGTCAAGGAGCTCCACCACCGCAGGGTCCGCCGCCCCACCAGCAACCACCGCCGCAGCAACAGCAGCCGCCACCGCCGAACTTTGGCAGCGGCTATCAGCAGACCTACGGAGGTGGCCCGACGAAGCACAACAACATGCACGCGAACCGCATGAACCCGTACGCAGTGGCGCCTCCCAATCCCTACCGTATGTTGAGAGTTCTCTGCGATAAATCTGTCAGTAAATCTCTCATTTACTCCACAGAACATCCTCAGCAGCAGCAGCCGGCACCTGCGTATCCGCCGTATAATGCCACCGCACCGCCGCCCAATGGAAACGTGCCATCAGCAAGTAGTACCAAGGCCGTGGGCGTGTCCAACGGTTCAGTGGCCACCGGAGGAAGTGCCAACAGCAAGTACCGCCGCTAGAAAGGGTGAGTGAATGATGAAGGTGCAACCTGTGCAAACAACCCCAACCGTCCCCGCCATTAGTCGTTTATAAATGTGGCCTAATCATAAGAAACAGGGATGTATATCGAGGAAAAGTACGATATATATGTATATTGCTCGATAACATATCGGTAAATATCGAGGAGTATGATATATATACATTTTAAATGATGAACATATAATTAACAAAAAAAATTACCTAACGTTTGATATATCGTTTTTTTTTTTAATTAAAAATATCTCTTTTTTAAAGATATCGAAAAGGAAAATTAAAAAACAATATTACAATTCTTGTTTAACGATTATTTAAAAAAATTACATTATAGGTAAATTTGAATTACCTTTTATTTTCAACAAAAACAACTTAAACTATAATTATTTGGCACAGTTTAAGAAAAAAAAGTTTATCGATTTATTGAGCATATTTTGCAAATTAAAAATATGAATTTATGTATGTATCAGACTTTTCTCAAATACCCATACGCTAAAATCCCTTATAAGAGATACCCGAATACGTCTTGCCACTATTCAGACAAGCCCACAAGCTGGGAAAAAATTGACTCTCACCTCATCGATATATTTCGATATTTCAGAAAATGAATTAAATCAAGAAACACACGTCTTATTTATATTGATATCATTTTTAGATAAACAATAAAGTAAAAAAAAAAGAAAAATATCAAAAATTAAATTAAAATTCCAATAAAATAATTATCGATAGATATGATCGATGTTAAAATCATTTTTTTCCCAGCTTACCCACAGATGAGGCAGTACGTCTGAAGACTCGTTAATTTATTTACTAATGTGTAATGTTCTCTTTGATTTAGATGCTCTCAAAAAGATCATGATCAAGATACTGTTAAATAGGCTCTTTGATAAGCTAGGCCAGACTCGCTTAGTTACTAACAGGACACTTGACGAATTGTCTCTCTCTCTCTATCTATCTCCTATCTCTCTATCATAAGACAACTAACTACGGTTTTTACTGTACACTTAAGCTATGCCATTGATAAATCCTACGATCGATCTAAGCTAAACCACAAGCACATATTTTCTACACCGAACGTATAGGAAGGAGCCATGCCATGCTCTTTTACTTTGGACATATGTATGTAAACCCTGCAGATATAATACAAAGCTCTCTATTATTATCCATCTCTCTGTCTGCAAGTCGAATTGAGGAAAAGGCAATTGAAGCAATAAATCAATTAACAATTAGAATGAAAATTACAAAGATTAAGCCTGAGCTTATTGGCCAAAAAACAAAACAAGAAATTATAGCTTAGTCATAGATATAATATTAATATTATCTGAACCATTTTCAACAAGAGATACGTCCACAAAAAGAAAGAAACAAGAAATGAAAATCAGATCTTAAATCAAATCTAACTCTGAGCTGGCGGGCGTCACACGGATGCGTGGCCTTACCTATCAATGTACACAAGAGTTGATATCAAAAACTATTGTCAATTTTCATGAGAAACGACGAATATTTAATCTATAAACTCGACGACTCTGTAACGGTTTCCAAAGCAGCAGACACTGAAAAAAATGTTTATGTTGAACCTTTTGATTTTCCACAAACAAATGAAATAATATTAAGCTTGCTGATATGTATTCACACACACACACACACCACACACACCTCTAAGTTAAGTCTAAATCTACTCTCTTTACCTAGATGTACGACTCGTTCTCTCTCTTAAGCTTACGTTCCGTAGCGCACGCCAAAGGCTTTGAATTGAAATTATAAATTAAATGAATTAATTTATGTATAATAATGATAATACGATAAAACAGGGGTGATACGGAGAGGATCAGTCCACCAATGGCTCCATCGAGAGCTCCTCTATACAACACACTAACCACACACTTTATGATAACCGAACTATATATTATGAAAATCCGTATTTATTTTAAATAAATAAATAAAAAATGCAACACTATGTATTTGTTTGAGGCGCCGATTTGTAAGTCTCTGTCTCTATATTTGTGGGCAGTCTAAGTAGCAATAAACTTAAACTATTTACCTCAAGATCAAGTTAACTTTATGGTCGCAAGTCATACATTTTCAACTTAATGTTAAACATAAATCTACTATACTCGTAAGGAAGCCAGCTTTCGTTGAGCCAAGCTTTATTCCTAAGGTAAGTTAGTGATGAGGGAGGGATGCCTCCCCTAGGATATACACATACACTAAATAGTTTCGATAAGTGCGCTTAAGTACCTGCTTTTTATGTAGCATGCCCTACAACACCTGTTTCTTTCAATATTTCAATATCAATATTTCTTTTCCAAATGAAAACCCTCCCAAAAAAAACCTGAGAACTCCGCTGGAGAGACGAATACCCACAGTTGGCCAAGCTCCAAGGGTAAGTAATGGACGTACCTTTATAACTATTATATTTTTTATAAATAAAAGAAAAAACTATCTAAATCGAGACATTCTGTATTTTCATTTCGAACGAACATGTTGGAAAGGCAACATGTTGGAGGCAGATTGGGGGATCGCTCCAGTTTAGCGATCCGTAATCATTGGGAAGCTTTTCCAGAGGCAACCAGTCGGTCGCCATTCGCCAATGCGCTTAGACATTTGACCAGGAAATCAATTTTATAAAAATTTAAGAAAAAAACAGTGAGTACAAAATAGAAGTGGAACAAAGGATTAAGTGTTGAACTGGGTCTTTTGATAAGTGTACATGAGTTTCATAAGCAAGTGTTTCCTCTCCAATTACTGCAAGCTCAGCAATGTTCTCAACTTCCCTTCAAGTTCATTAGTCTTCGATATTGAATCGATTTTGCAATTAATTGAACTAAATGTTTGCTTAAATCAATCAATTTGCCAGAACTCTTTTGTTATAATTAATTTCAGTGAGTCCCAAATAAAATCAGTGCCTTTTTTGCAAGGTCAACTATGTATGTATGTCTGGAAATAGTGTCATCATCGCGCTTTTTGCTGTTCCGTAAATTCCACTAAATTGTTTTTCATGGGGATGGGGGGACCCACACTCCCTGCCATTCATTGCTCCCTCCGCCTCCAACATAAACATTGCATCTTGGATGCTGCTGCATCACGTCATTGTTTTCTAGATTTGTCGGTATAATTAAACTGCAGCGCACAGTATATATGTATACAATTCGCTGCGGAATGCACTGGCAGCAGCATCCAACTCGGATATTCCTGGAACCCACAAGATACATTTGTGGGGCATTTTTTTTTTATTCACAAATGCGGCGACGATTAAGCAAATCTTGGTGCCCCAAAACGGAAGCGAGCGATCCTGATAAGCGGCCTGGGGCCAAGTCGGGCCTGACGATAAGCCAAATGTGTCGTCGTTGAGCAATTAAGTGTACTATATACTATATATATATTACATATATATAGAAAACACAGGAACATAGAACTAGGGCGACGTCTTGAACTGATTATATTTGAAAGTAGATGAACAATATGGCTCGTTTTTGAGTCTGTTTTTGAAAAATAAAGGTCAGCTTTAATCGGGGACAGAGGAGCTGCCACCTAAAAATATATACTCGGACTTGGGTACATACAGATTTTTGCCACTGCTGCTGATGATGATGATTCCATCCCGGCGAGAAGCTTTTGAACTGGGGAACACATGTGTTCAACATGCCTGACAGAAAATCTGGAACTTTTCTCTGCGGTTGCAGTAATTAGAAAATTGTTTGCAATATGCTCAGGAAATGGAAATCAAACATTCAAATTGTCAAAAGCTCTATTCTTTTTATGTTTTCAGATACCTGGCTGTTTGGATTATTTTTTAAATATTTAATATTTCAGGAATTTATCCTTTTTTATTTAGAGTTATATCTTGAATTTTAGTAACATGTTAGCAACATGCTCAGGAAATGAAAATCAAAGATTCAATTTGAAAGAACTTCATTCTTATATCTTCTTCAGATATTCCACGAATCTATACCTTTTATTCAGTGATATATATTACATTTCAGTAACCCAGAAATAGTCAGAAAACAATAAGTTCCCTTTGTCTTCACTCCCCTGGGATTGGCACAGATCCATAAATTAATTTCCTCATAAAAGGAGCGCTTCTTCGCTATATATATATACATACATACATAAATTCGCGGTGACCTTTTGAACTCTGTAACGGCAAGATTTTCTTCCGGCTTCTTCAATTGTGTGTACAATGGGCTAAAGGCGCCGATTCCCTTACAAACGCTCAACTTGATGTAAAAACCACCCCGTAAGGGTGAGAGTTACACGACCGTTACGTTTCCTTGGCGCGGAGTACAGTAACGTTGAGAAATACTTATTACGTCGCCTCCTTGAAGCGGAAGTTGGGCAAGGCCAAAGCTAATCTCAGGGCGGTTTGGATTTCCCCATTTCACCATGATTTCTGCGTGACCTTTATACAGATTTAGGTCGCTGGCTTTACTTGCTGATAGGAGAGCTTTGAGATTTTCAAAATGAAATCTTTTAATTTCATTTGTTTTATGAGGGAAATGATTACATAATACAAATTTATACAAGTTTATAGTTTTGTAACTTTTTTAGTTAACATTGCATTATGCGCTCCCTTTGGCTGCTGCTCGGCCTGGGACTGCTGGCCATGTGCCAGGTCCAGGCCTCCGAGGAGGAGTCTTTAGGTGACTTGGACGATCTTGATCTGAGCGATATGGATGAGAACGATGAGGAGTTCCTGCGACTCCTTGAGGACAAGGCCAAGGTGGGTTTAGCCTGCAGCATACAAAATCAAACAAAGTTTTGAAATGCTCTTTCCAGGCCAAGGACGTGCAACGGGAGAACGAGATTGCCAGCCAGCTGGCCGAGGTTCAGCATAATCTGCTCAATCCCGTTGTGGAGGTGGATCTCTGTGAGACGATTCCCTGCGGCGCTGGTCGCATCTGCCAGATTCAAGACGAGAAGCCCGAGTGTGTGTGCATCCCGGAGTGTCCCGAGGAGATCGATACCCGTCGCCATGTCTGCACCAACACCAATGAGACCTGGCCATCGGATTGCTCCGTGTACCAGCAGCGCTGCTGGTGCGACAGCCGCGACGAGCGCTGCGCCAATCTGGACAACGCCCACATGCACATCGATTACTATGGAGCCTGCCACGAGCCGAGGACCTGCGACGGTGAGGACCTGAAGGACTTCCCCAGGCGCATGCGCGACTGGCTCTTCAACGTGATGCGGGATCTGGCCGAGCGCGACGAGCTGACCGAGCACTACATGCAGATGCAGCTGGAGGCGGAGACCAACCACTCGCGTCGCTGGTCGAATGCTGCCGTGTGGAAATGGTGCGACCTGGACGGCGACACCGACCGCTCCGTCTCCCGCCACGAGCTGTTCCCCATCCGGGCACCGCTCGTAAGCCTGGAGCACTGCATTGCCCCCTTTCTGGAATCGTGTGACTCCAACAACGACCATCGCATCACCCTGATTGAGTGGGGCGCCTGCCTGGAGCTGGATGCCGATGACCTCATTGAGCGCTGCGACGACGTCAAGCGGGCTAAGCCGCATATGTTGGGCTAAGCCCCCCCAAAAAATCTTTCCCTACTTTCGTAGAATGCCCTAAGCACTAACCCACTTGTGCTTCCTTAATCCAGAAATGTCTATTTTTGCACGATTTTATTGTAAGAGCTTTGTGTTTAATGAAAATAAACAAAGGTAAATAATACTTTCAAGTGTCAACATGGACAGCGTTTTTCTTAGTTTGTTAAAAAGTTGGGATATATGTTTGATATTTTTACGATAAAATTGAAAAAATATATATAGTTATACAAGAACAAATTAAAAATAATAAGTATTCTATATTGAATAAAATAAACCAAAAACGGTAAATAAATATCAATATATTTTCCAAAAATTGTGGTCCAAAAATATCTAAAGGAATAATGATTTATTCCAACCTTTCAAGATCGATTTAAATATAAACTCCCCTTAAATTTCATACCTAGATTCATAGTTTCCATATATTATTTCTGCATCCCCACTCCATAAAGTAAAGACAATTTTAACACCTACTGTATCTCTTAAAAGTAAATACCAACTTTACATTTATGTTATACCTTTAAAATTGTAAAAATCTTGTCAAAATTTTGCAAATAACAGGACTGGAGTTTTTATTTTAATTTTTATTAAATTTATTCGTGTAATTTTTTGCTCTAAATTTAGTTTGTTTTTTTTTTTTCATACTAAACCTCGCCGTGAATGCGTGCGGGTGTCAATACGTTTTGTGTGTGTGTTTTTTGTATGTTTATATGCTTGTGAGTGTTGGGCAGATGCTACAATTACATATTTATGCATTACGTTGTATAAAAGAAGTGTGTGCTGGCGCACAGAAATGATTACAACTCGTCGGTTTGCCAGCTTGTCTCTGCTGAAATCTGAATTTAAAATTACTTTCGAAAAAGATCGGAGAGCCTAGTAGGCCTGCGACAGAATGACGTTGCCCTTTCGCTGCGGATCCTGTACTGTGTCCTCTTTCTTGCCGATCAGCGACTTGTGTATGTGCGGAATGACACCGCCGCCGGCAATGGTTGCCTTGATCAGGCTGTCCAACTCCTCGTCTCCGCGAATGGCGAGCTGTAAGTGGCGCGGCGTGATACGTTTCACTTTAAGATCCTTTGATGCGTTGCCTGCCAACTCCAGAACCTGTAAAAGGGTAAAAATTGGGTTATTAGGTCATCTAATTGGTTAAATGTAGAAAAATTTGAATTAATAAGCGTCTTAAATTCATAAAAAATTAAGACAATTATTAGGATTGACAAATAAATTCAATAAAAATTATAAATACAAATTCTGAGATTTCAAAGATTGAAAAATTAAAAAAATAATTATTGCATGAACAAATGCCTAAGTTGCATCATTTAGCTTTCTCCGAAAATAGCAATAAGATTTCTTTTCTACTTTGCGCGGCTTCTTGGAAAAGTACCGCTGAACGCTCGCTTTGCGGTTTACAACGCTCCACAAACACTCACCTCGGCGGTCAAATATTCCAATATGGCAGCAGAGTAGACGGCTGCCGTGGCTCCAACACGTCCGTGGGATGTGGTGCGACTCTTCAGGTGACGGTGGATACGACCCACGGGGAACTAGACGGTGAATCGGGGGCAAAAACACAAAGAACATTAATTACCGGCCGGCTTGTTTATGTTTTGCCACCCCCGAAACAGGGCAACGCTCGCAGCAACGCAGCGCGGCACCCTGTTTGTGGTGGAATATGCTCGGGGCGAGGTGAGAACGGAAAAGGCGCCAAAAGTACAGACAACAACAGCAGCGGCAGCTCACGAATCACTCACCTGGAGACCCGCGCGCGCCGATCGCGAGACCGCCTTCGCCTTAGCCTTGCCGGAATCCTTGCCTGCTTTGCCGCCAGCCTGTCGAGGAAAAAAAAACACACACACTGAGTACGGAGAACAAAAAACACAAGCCAGCAAACACAAAATGGAGGCGCCTCGGCCTCCAATTGTGAGGTTAGGGCCGATCGCCTCCGCAGCAATAACAAATGCCCGCCTTTTGCTGCCGAGCCCAGCGCCCAAGGGAGAGCGCGGGACAGCGGCCCATTCAACTTTCGCGCTACGTGGTGGTCACCGCCGGCGGCCTGCATCAATATTTGATTCGCGGGGGGCACGCGCAATGCGAACAGAGGCTGCTAACGCTGCAGAAGCGACCTGCGCTGCCGCTCAAATTTCGCTGTTCGCTGCCATTCGCCGCAATTACCATTTCAACTCAATCGATTTTTCTGCTGCTTGCTAACTGCGCTTGCGAAATGCCTAGGCACGGGGTTTCTGCCGCGATGGGAATGATTGCGACCACAGAACAGAAGCGTAATTTGGATGTTTTAATAAGAACTATTCTCTCTTTCGGGAACGCGTCTGCTCGGCACTTGAAAAACTTTGTTAATGACTAGAGCTGGGAAACTATCGATGGTACTATCGAGGTATCGACTTTTTCCTTTTTTTGAGCCACCATCGATAGTTTTTTATCACTATCGATAGTACGGGACTATTTTTATATCTCTGCTTTGTTGCTGAAATTTAGTAAGAAAAATGCAAACAAATATATATATATATATATATATATTTTTTTTTTTATAATAAAAATGTATTCTAAATTAACTTAAATTGGAGTTGGTGGTGAAAAATATTAACTGAATCTCAAAAGAAAGGGGTCTACGCCACGTCTTCAGAGTCTAATAGGGTCTTCCCACACACCGTCAAAGCGCATCTGGCATCCGTTGAACAAACGGTCCATAAGGTTTTGCCGTTCCGAATTTTCTCAATTGGCCCTGCATCAAAGCGCATCTAAATGTAACGACCGTTTGTTTGGCGATAGTTCTTCGGTGCAACTCTGAAAATTTGACCATCACTACGAAAGTGTATACACACTTGGCGAGAAACAAATGAGATATGGAATTTAAAACGTGGCGCCAAAGCTACAAGCATGCCCAAAATAGATGTTGGCGTTTTTTCGGTATATTCTTGCCCCAATATGTCCCCAATTGTTACTATTTAATATAAACCGCCTACCTCTACCTTATTTTAAAGATTTTGGATGCCTATACCACCTATAGACACTTTTCGGTGAATTTGCTCTTTGTTAGAGAAAAATCATTAGAAAAACTAAAATTCCTTGTCATTTAAGTCATTTAAATTTATTGCGGATAAATTCTGACGCAATCTGTGCCTTTTGCTGTTGTACAACAGCCAAAATAGCTGGTAAATGCTCCATTTCAAATTTGCAACTGCCAATTCGACCGCCTTTGTTTACGTTTTCATGAGCCACAGCTGATCGATCAGCTGTTCGGATGCAGATGCACTTTGATGCAGCTCTGTGGGAACACGAGTTTCGCATCTGCGAAAAATCCCAAACGTTCCTCACAGATGCGCTGTGTGGGAAGACAGTATAAGCGTATGTTTAGCAATGGTAATACAATTTTATTTGTGCAAAGTTGCTTGGATAGAATATTTATGTTAATTACTTAGTCAAAACATATTGAATCTATATATATAAAAATGGAGACAAAAAATGTTAGGGATCAAATCACAAGAGAACGGCTGGGCCGATTTGGATCAAATTTTTTTTCAGTTTTTTGTAATTGCCAGAAGAAGGTTATAGCATAAGAAAATTTTGGAAAGTCCTTCCGGAAAGGTCGCTAGCGGCTCAACAGATGGACACACTGTTGTATGTAAAATTCTGAAACACCCTACAAAGATCATAGCTGCGTTGAAATTGTGTATCAATGAACTCGGTAAAAAAATATTTAAACAAAAAAATCGAGCTAACGAAGCATTACCAAAGTGAGCTTAAACAATTGGAAGTAATGCCTGCTGTTAGACGATCAAATCTTGGGCGGCGTTCACGCAGTGCAATAAATAATCAGAATTTCCGTAATAGTCGGACGCAAGAGGAACGTACAGAAATAAATGCATCGATACGTGCCCAAATGGCACAGCTTCGCGCTGCACAAAGACCACCTCAAGCCCGACAAAATAATAGAGGAAGACGAGCCGCAAATGAAAACTTGAATCGCGCTGCATTCCCATACAATCCTGAAACATCCTACAAGGATCTTACGTGCGTTGTTATTGGTTCATTATCTGTTGTATGTCAGCATTGTAATGCATTGAAGTTTCGGCTGGAAACCCCCGGCTTATGCTGTGCAGGTGGCAAAATGAAATTGCCCGTTTTGGCTCATCCACCAGAGCCATTGTACTCGCTACTATATGGAAACTCAGCCCAATCAAATAGTTTCCTGAAGCTTGCACAAAAATATAACGGATGCTTTCAAATGATGTCTTTTGGAGCCGAGGTTGTTCAACAATCAGGCTACAATCCAAGTTATAAGGTAATGGCGTCTCTTTATTATCACATTTTTTCAAAATTGCATCCCAACATTCAGATTCAAGGGCAAATTCACCACCGAGCGGGCGCTTTGTTACCACCACAAAACAAAGATCATAAATTCCTTCAGATCTATTTCATTGGTGATTCGGAAGTTGAACTAAATCACCGCTGTGCAATTTTTACTGCAACTAAACGTGAAATTATTCAACAATTGCAAACCTTCTCCATGAGCATAATGAATTGGTCAGATTGTTTAAAACCGCATTGGATATAATGCATTATGACGAACATAAAATCATTATCAGCGCTGACAAAAGACCCACTGGTAGCCATGCAAGACAATTTAATGCTCCCACTATCAATGAAGTCGCAGTGGTGATTGTTGGCGAGAATGTTGAATCACGCGATATTGTTCTTAAGCGTCGGGATAATGGCCAATTGCAGCGAGTTTATGAGACTCATCGGTCTTATGATGCTCTTCAATACCCGTTGATGTTCTGTCGTGGAGAAGATGGGTATCACTTCAACATAAAGATGGTCAATCCAACGACAGGTTTGTTTAAAAGTCATCACGAATTCCGATTATTCCAACAGATCTTCCATTCCAATTCAAGAGGAGTCAGTTCCCAGTTCGATTGGCATTTGCGATGACAATCAATAAATCGCAAGGCCAATCGTTGGAAGTCTGCGGGATACATCTGGAATATCCATGTCTTTCACATGGCCAGCTATACGTAGCCTGTTCGCGTGTGGGAAAGCCGTCATCATTATTTATTTTTGCACCGGATAACAAAACAAAAAACATTGTATATCAGATCGCTCTGCACTAATTTCAGGTCAAAAAAATTTGTCAATCCAACGAAAGGTTTGTTTAAAAGTCATCACTTTTTTTTGATTATCAACTAATTTTGAATTTAAATTTTAGGAGAAGATAGGAATAAGGTAAGGTAATAATGTACGTCAAAGTAGAAACGGAACGTCTCAATTTAATTTGTTTTAATCAGTCGAAGTTGGGGCGAGATAAAGTTCGCCGGGTCCGCTAGTAGTAATATAATTCTATTTTAAATTGCTATAACTTTAATTTGCAAAAAGAATGGTAAAAAAGCGATACTATCGATAGTATCGAATTTTCGTATTCAAAACATCGAAAATATCGAATGGTGCCACTATCGATAGTTTCCCAACTCTATTAATGACCAGCGTGACCGAGCCGGACAGATGGAAATATGCCATTTATCCCTCAAAAATATACTAAAATATACTACTTCATATTTGAAAATATACCACTATACTACCCTCCTAGGGATGTGAGAAATGACTGTGCTATCAATGAATCGATATTTTCAGGAAAACTATCGCAACTTTTAGTTTGCGCAATACGTGAATATCAAATATAATTGGAGATATTTTACGAAATAAGTGAAAATAAACCAATATATTGCGCAATTTATTAATTTCGGATCTAATTGGAGATATTTTAAGAAATAATAACCATAGATAATCCAACATATCTTTCGCAACATATATATTCTTGATAAACATTAAAATAATAATAATAATAATAAAATAAAAACCAAATATTTTTTAATTTTTCTATATTTTATATTTTACAAGATATATATAATATTTAAAAGACTACCATCTCTAAGAACTCACAATACTTTTGCCAGTGTGACTGTTTTTTGCGATTGTAAAATAAATGAATGATAATATTTAACGTTAATGGTTTTTTTCTGGAGAACTACATCTAAAATATATATATAGAGAAAACGAACACGGTGTGAAGAGATTTTTGAAAATTTAGCCGGATATCAAACATTCCATTACTTATGTAAAGTAACTAGACAACCCTGCTGCCGACGCTGTCCTTTCCGGCCAATGGCAACCCTGATCCTGTTTGTGGCGGCATTTTGATCAGAATTTGCTATTATTTTTTGCAAGCCCAGCAGTCGTCCATAGAAAATGCCCCGTGTTGCCAAACCGAAGGTTGCTGCCGGCACAGCGCCGGCCAAGAAGGCGGCGCCCGCCAAGAAGGCCAAGAAGAACATGTACGACATGCCGGAGAAGGTGCCGGAGGGCACTGTCTTCACAGATTTGGCCAAGGGCCAGTGGCGCATCGGCCCTTCCATCGGCGTGGGCGGCTTCGGTGAGATCTACGCCGCCTGCAAAGTGGGGGAGAAGAACTATGACGCCGTTGTGAAATGCGTGAGTTGGAGTGAAAGGCGATCCGCTAGAGACTTGTGTTGAAAACCTTGATTTCAGGAGCCCCACGGCAATGGACCGCTTTTTGTGGAAATGCACTTCTACCTCCGCAACGCCAAGCTGGACGACATAAAGCAGTTTAAGCAGAAGAACGGCCTCAAGTCGCTGGGCATGCCCTACATCCTGGCCAACGGATCGGTGGAGGTGAATGGCCAGAAGCATCGATTTATTGTGATGCCCCGCTACGGCAGCGACATCTCAAAGTTCTTCGTGGCGAACGGAAAGCGCCTGCCCGAGGGCACAGTCTATCGACTGGCCATCCAGATGCTGGACGTCTATCAGTTCATGCACGGCACCGGCTATGTCCATGCCGATCTGAAGGCCGCCAACATTCTGCTGGGCCTGGGCAAAGGCGGAGGAGCACAGGCCTACCTGGTGGACTTCGGCCTGGCCTCCCACTATACGACGGGAGATTTCAAGCCGGATCCCAAGAAGATGCACAATGGCACGATTGAGTACACATCGCGAGACGCCCATCTGGGCGTGGCCACCAGAAGATCCGATCTAGAGATTCTCGGCTATAACCTTATCGCGTGGATGGGAGTCGAATTGCCCTGGGAGACGCAAAAACTCTTGGACGTTCCACAGAAGGTGCAAAAGGCCAAGGAGGCATTCATGGACGACATTGTCGGCAGTCTCAAGTCGCTCTTTCCCAGGGGAGTGCCGGCAGCCATAGAGGAGTTCATGAAGTACGTTACCAAAATGACGCACAACCAGGAGCCGGACTATGACAAGTGTCGCCTGATGTTCCAGAAGGCTCTCAAGCAGATCGGAGTACCGAACAGCGGAGATCTTGACTTCAAGATAAAGCCGCAGACCAGCAGCAACAATAATATTAGTCCTCCAGGTACTAGCAAGGCGGCACCAGCTGCCAGGAGAGCCAAAAAGGTAGAATCTCCCGTGGTAAACTCATCCATTGATGAAATAATCTCCGCCAGCGATGAAGAGGAGGAAGAGGAGAAACGCATTAAGAGGGCGGCCATGAAGGCTTCGCCCGCAGCTCGAAGAGCTGCCATGAAGGCTTCGCCCATTGCGCGAAAAGCTGTAATGAAGGCGTCTCCCGCAGCTCGAAAAGCCGCCATTAAGACTTCGCCCGAAGCTCGGGGTGCAGCCCCAGCGTTTCCCAAAAAGCGTGATGCCGCCAGTCCAACCAATCAAAAGCGGGTAAAGACTGATCCCGATTTGTCGCCCAAGCCAAGGGGGACTCCCAAGGCCAGCCCTAAGCCACAAACCCCCTCAGCAACAACCCAGCCTAAGACGCCAAAGCCTCACACTTCCGGAGCCAGCGCCAAGCTCAACTTTAGTCCAGCGATTTCTCTACGTGGTCGGCCTGGTGGAAAGACCGTGGTCAACGATGATCTAACTCCGAATCCACGCTCCAAAAAAACCTACGAGTTTAATTTTGAGCTGGACGTGAGCATGGACGCCAATGTCATAGTGAACGTCAAGCGCAAAAGAAAGGCCGCCAAGGATCAGGCGGCGGCTACTCCAGAATCTAGGACTCCTTCCGCACGCAGCATAGCCAGCTCGAAGGAGGAGGGCGGAACACCCGTCACCCGCGTTAATTTCCGCAAGGTAAACGGCCACGACGATAGCTCTTCATCTCCCGCCAAGAGCCCGCGCACACCGGTTGTCACCCTGCGCAAATACCAGCGTTAGGTTATTGTTTTTTGTATTGTTAAGCTGAAAAATTTGAATAAATAAAGTCGTATTATTTGTGAAATATTACACTTTTCTTTCATTTAATTGGTATTTTTAATTAAAGTTAACTAAATTTCAAGTTCTTAACAATTAACGTTCACTGCTTCGACCTGCGCTTGCTGCTGCTGCTTCCGCTTTCGTGGTGCTTGGAGGAGCTGCCCTTCGAGCTGGACTTGGCGCTAGAGCCGCTGCGCCGTGACGAGGATGTGCCACTGCTGCTGCTGTGCTTCTCCAGCCCCCCAATGGCACTCAGTGATGGTGCCCCCGAGGACTTGCTCGATCGCTCCTCCTTGTGCGACTTGGACGAGGACGAAGATGAGGACTTGTGACCGTGTTTGCTGCTGCTACTGCTACTGGCATTTGTGGAGCTGCTGGGCTCGGGCCTATAGAAGGGCGACGACGAGTTGGATGAGTTGGACGAGCGCGAGGAGGCCACCGAGGACTTGGCCTTGCTGCTACTCAGCGGCATGGGCTCGTCGGCTATGAAAACGGTGGGCGTCACTGTCGTCGCGGCGGAGGAGGCTGCTCGACTGCTGCTCGTGGGCTTGTTGCAGCACGTGTCGCACTGCCAGTTCTGCTCCTGGTCGTCGGCTGCCTCCTCCTTCGTAATGGGCGGCTTGTGGCACTCCTGGTGGTACATGGCGCCGCACTTGGAACACTCTATCAGCCGATTGGTGGCCGTGAATACCATCTCGCCGCACACGCAACAGTTGAGGTCGCCAAAGTCGCCAGTGTCACCCGTATTCACAATGCCCACGGCACTCAGGCCGTCATCCGAGTCGGCAATGGTGTCGACCGAATCGGAGGGCTCCTTGTCCGGCGAATTGGTCAGGTTAATGATCTCGTCCACATTGATGGGCTGCGGAGGCGTGGCCGCCCGGCCCGGGAAGTTGGCTTCGTCCTCAACCATGCGCTGGGTCATGTTGTTGGTCAGGCTCTTCTCCGGGCCGAAGCGCGTCTTCAGAGCCTCGTCGAAGAGCAGGCGCAGCTCGGCGGCGGACGTGGGATTGCTCGAGTGCAGCAGCTTGATGGCCTTCTTCAGCACAGGGTCCACTTCCTGGGCGGCGGCAGCCGCGGCAGCTATGTTGGCAGCCATCTAAAGGGAAGTCTAAGCCTAAAATATTAAAATCCTCAATAAAAGCGGCTCCAAGAGATGGAAGACCATCGATAACGATGGCCCTAGACGGCGGTCAGCTGTTGCTCTCCCCCGCTATCGATAGCACGGCAATCGGTTGTTCGGCGATTTGTTTTCTTTTTGGCCAGGTAATTAGCCGCAAAAACAGTAATAATATTAGTAATACTAGTGCAGTGATTATTGTTCACGGTCGGCGCCTGCCTGTCGTGCAACTACGCACCACGTTACAGTTGCCTCTGTGCCGCCCGCGGAGAGAAAGAGGCGGCCGTTGAAAAATCGAAGCGAGAGAGCCAATTGGAAAAGCAATAACAACCTGCAACAACGCACTTGGCTCTCTCTCAAAATAAACAGTCTTGATAAGGACAATAAAGTGCTTTGTGTGCGAAAAAAGTGCCAATCTTGAGAGGGAATTAGTAATACACAAACCCTGCCTTCGGACTCTTCGATCATTCTTTGTGCTTCTCCAGAATCTGCAGGTGACACAATGTGCAGCAGGGAAAAGGATACGCCGGCGACTGCAAGTCGCGGATACAAACACCAGGTGAGGTCATCCTTTCTTTATTTCCGTATTATATTTCTAGAAATTCCCTGATATTTGTTGTCTTTGCAGTGGCTGGCTTGCCTAGCTTTGTTGCTGTGCCTGAGCTGCCGCGGGAGCTATGCCGCTGACGCAGTTGATCAGCTGGTAAGTGGGCGGACGGTGGGCGGTGGGCGGTGGGCGGCATGGGGCCAGTGGGCGCTGGGCGGCTTGGAGGCGCCGCTTGTTTGTTTTCGTTTCGTGTTTGGCGCTGCGCACTTGTTGCCATTTTGGCCAAGACCCTGTTATTGGCGTTCCAAGTGCATGTTTACCACCCACCCACACACAGACGCACACATGCGGTTATCGGTTCCAGTCTTTGTTGGGCAAAATTTTGAAAAGACTAGAAATCAATCAGCCAAGTTAGGGGAGATAAGAACAACAAAGGTCTCAAGCTTTGACATATACAGGCCGTGTTATCCACAAAGAAACAGATTTTGTTTGGGTTGTTAAGGTTGGGATTTCATTATGGAAGTTTTATTACTTTATTTTAGAGAACTTTGATTATTTTTACGGTAGATAAAGATCAAAAATATATATTTCTATATATCCCTTTTCTCTTTGCTTTTCTCTAGAAATTTTCCACCCAGGAATGCAAACTTAAAGAACCCATATATGGCAGTACCTTTGACTTTAGTGGCCTCCACTCGGATCTGGGTCATGTGGTGGAGAGTCCCATAATTCCCGGCGATAAATTTGAGTTTAATATATGCGGAAATCTCTCGCGAACCTGCAATGGTGAGAGCAATGTGGCAGCCTGCCTCAAGAAACAGGGCAAGGAGTATATCCTAGGTGAGTTTGAAATACCCACAAATAGTCTTCGATTCCTTACCTCTGCTTATTTCGCTTAGGTCGCCAGCATGAGCTTTTCTACAGGAATGGCAAGATGTATCTGGAGTACAAGAGTGGCGTCAAGTGTGAGAATGGCACTGCCGAGAAACCAAACTACCAGCTTCATGTTATTCTCAGCTGCGACTACACCCTAGATGCCCAGCCCATGCATGTTACGTCCTATGTAAGGTCTTGGAGTACATAAAGTGACTTCACGAATAACATTCTCCCTTTAAACCTTCTCAGGCCGACGATACTTGCTCGTTCTACATTTTCTACGAGACCCCGCTGGCCTGCCTTCGCATACCCGATGCCCTGCAATCCAATAGTTGCAGCGTCCGGGACACCACGTCGAATGGAACCTTTGATTTGATGCCTCTGAGTGATAGTAACTATCGCACCAGCAATCGCCAGGACGCATTCTTTGTGATCAATGTCTGTAAGCCTGTTCTTTATGGCGAAAACAGCATGTGTCCTCCAGGCAGCAGCGTGTGTCTGTTCAATCCCAAAGCCACGGATATGAAGCAGCGGTGAGTTTTAATTGGTTGTATATTGAAATTGCTGATTATAAAGGGTTTCTCTTTATAGTTTCATCAATTTCGGAAATGTACAGTCGCGTCCGGTGGTCGAAAACGGGCAGCTTCTGCTTAGGCATGAGTCACCCACGCCCTGTGCCAAGAATGCCAGCGCCAACTATACCAGTGTGATTTACTTTAGCTGTGACAAGTTTATACGAGTGAGTAGTATTTGTTATTAATTAATTAATTAATTATTTTGCAATTAAATTGTTTGTTAGATATAAAAAACTCCTTAAAACTATCAATTTTTCATGTCTTATATCCCTATTTTACTTTCCAGAATGCCCATCCGGAGTACGCGGGCCTGGGAGCCGACTCCTGCACCTACCAGTTCAACTTTGTCACCCCTTTGGCCTGCAACGATCTCGAACCCTGTACGGCTTTCACCTCCACAAATGAGCTGTGAGTGCTACCCCTCGTTTAGCCTAATGATTCCACTCTAAGCCCACTTTCACTCTGCTCCTCCTCCTCTCAACACAGATTGGATCTCAGTCCGCTGAGCTCGAAGCCAGACCGCACTTTGATTAAGGATGGCCGAAACTATACAATTGCAGTGTGCGCCCATGCTGGGAGCCCCTGCCAGGAAAATGGCGGTAAGTCGGCCATTTGCGGCCTTGGATATTAATACTAGAAGTTTTTAAGTGCCGACGCGAAACTTATTCGCCGTAAAAGAGTCGTAATTAAAGGGAAGTCGTAACCAGGCAAAGCTTTAAACCCTTTTTTGAGCGGGATTAGTGATTTTTTATTGCTCTTCCGCTCGAGTGGCCCTCATGGCCATAATCGTCTTGGTAACCGGAGGCAAATGCAAAAAATGGGGATGGGCCCGGTCAAGTGTTGACCATTTCATCCGGTTTCCATTAAATCGCACACGAGTGGCTATTTGTAGGTCCCCTCAACGTATGTCCATAAATATGGACGCACATTCGGCTGTGTGTGTGTGTGGGCTAAAGCCGGGGTATGATGATAATGATTTAGATCTGTGATGTGGTCCGTCATATATTTACATAATTTACGAGTTTGCCTGTGTATATATGCAGGCTAGAGGTGGTCAGACCATTAGCCGGGCCTCTCCATCCGCCTCATCCATCCGCTCGCTCCACGTGAAAATTCAATTTAAATTTTTTTGACGCCAATAATAAGCAGAATGAACGTTTTTGACGGCTCTAAAATTCTCTATTTAAAATGGGTTTTAAACTTGATATTTATACGGACTAGAAAGTCAGAAGAGGAGCTTTAAAATATGTACTTTTTAAGTAGTTTTTAGTTATCGATTTATAAAGTTAATATTAAAATATTGCTTAAATTTGGGAGCTTAGGTTTTGGGGTTGTAAAAAGAGAGAAATGTATTATTATAAATATATTATATTATATATATTATAAATATTCTATAGTATTGAATAGTATTCACTAGTAACTATTATTTGGCTTAGATATACTCCTAATACTCCTCTCCCATAGACCCTTATTTCGCGTGCTTTCTCATGGCAAACATTCTGGTTTACCCTTCCAGTGCATAATCTTATGCTATATAGCATATAATGCCTGCACATCCGCAGCTTTGATATTTTTCCTATTTATTTGCTTTGTATGCGCTGCATCAACATCAACAAATGGGGGACACAGGGCTCTCTCGCTCGCCGTCGCAAATAACAACTTTTGGCGATGTGGGGGCTGTTGGCATGCGAAACGTGTCTGGTATCCATGGAGAGTTCAGCTCACGCAGCGCGACTCTTTGTGTGTCTATATATATGCTTTTTGGGGTGTCCTGCATTCGCAGTTGACTGCAGACGCATATCCGTTTGCGCGTCCTTTTCGGTTGGCTGGCTCCCTCCTTGCGCGCGTAGGAGATATCATGGCCCCACTGCTGGGCCTAAACAAATAAATAAGTGTGTGCTCCCTTTTGGCAAGCTGATGTCCAGGCCATGAGGCTGGGACCTACATGAAATTTTCATTTGTTAGGCAAATAGCAGACACACACACACACAGGAGCGCGGAATTGGGGCGTAGGACATGGCAGCGGGCTTTTGTAAACAAGCTGGCGCTCACATGCACACAGAGAAATAATTGCCTATAAAGGGGGTTAATGTGATGCTATATTAATTTAATAATTTTAGTATTAGAAAGATTATTTTCTTAAATTTAAAACAAGATAAGGTATTTATCTGAATTGCTTTAGTTTTTGTATCCAGATAGAATATATATAGGTCAAGAGATCGTACAGAGAGCAAGTCCTCTGATAACCCTTAATTCCTAAACTGGGAGTGAATGATGTATAAGTTTCAAGGATGTTTATAATTCCCAACCGTTTCAATTATAACTAAAAGTCCCTAGAGCTTTAATCAAATGAGTCTTGGCATGTTCAGGACCTTTGCCTAATCCCTAAGCTGTCCCTATTTCTCTCTCTGCATCCAAACAGCGCTGCTTGGTCGCTATTTGGCGCCCAGCTGACACTGGCAGACGGCATATTGCTGCCGCCCGCTCAATCCCTACCGCCATTCCACTACGCCCCCGTGGCAGGGCATTAAAATCTCCTGGTTTACATAGTTGAATTCAATATTTGAAGGCATTTGGCAGTGGCCTGGCCATGGCCCCTTTGGCCTGCAAGTGAGTTATGGCCGCGCCCCCTACTCGCCGCCTCCCACCCAAAACAGGTCCCATAAAATCCCGCCTCCCACTGCTGCCGTTAATTGCTTATGCAGCATGCGTTGCCCTGTCATTTTGTGTAATTTTCATTTGCGTTTTCGTTCTGCATTTTATATTTATTTATGGCGAGCCGTTGCAAATTGCATTTTTTTTTTGTTTTTTGGGTGGCAGCTGCGGGAATTTCAGCTATGTATATGATGATGCCAGGCTTCATTTAATTGCTGCTTGTCAACATAATTGTCTAAGCAAATTAAGTTCTTGTTTGCAGTTTATACAAAGCTTTAGAGAAATATTTTTGGCGTTTCGTTTTCAAGGAGACTTTATTAGAGGGTTTTGTTTTCTAAATTAAAATTAGTAATTACAGTGACATCTTATGGCATTACTGATGAAGTCTCTCACCTGATACCTGTATAAAATCGAGTTAAATTGTTGCTAAAGATAATTGCAAGTCTTGCCAAAAGGTTTGGAGAGTATCAAAACTCAAAACTCAAGCACTTTTGTGCTTGAGCTGCTGCTTTGTTTATAATTTTCATTTTCTTGTTTCAATGTTTTTTCGCATTTTACTCCTTTTTATGTGGGGCTCTGGTTTTCTCTTGTTTCCTTGCTTATTTGTGTTGGCGCTGCTGCCCGGCGGGCAGATTCAATTTGGCCAGGACTGGACAAAAACCAAACCCTCCTCTGCAGCCGTAACTAACACTTGCCGCCAGCTGTTTGGCCTGGATGCGCCATACAAGTGGCATTTGGGAGTCGGTAGAAGGGGCTACTGGAGCTACTAAATCGTTTTATATTTGTTTTTTCGTTCGCTCGTTTTTTATTTTGTTGTTGCTGCTGGCGGCTGATGGTCAATGTTTTTAGGGTTACTTGGCTCGGTCCTTTCTTGGCTGTTTTCTTATTGAAATTCAATTTTCCCGGGTCTCCCTCTCAGCCATTTACAGTCGCCGCTTTTTGCCCAGAAATATTTTGCGGCATACCGTGCTCCGTGCTCACTCGCCTTATCAATGCCACAAAGTCAGCTCCCTTATATTTAACCCTTCTCAGCAATAGGCGGAATTTAAACAATGTTTTGTTTCATGACCGCAATGCTGCGAGGCCGGAGGTTGCTTTGAGCCGAGATTGCATTGGGATTCAATTTACGGGGGTTGCGTGTTTCGGTGTGTTTGCGACCAGGTCAATCTCGTTGGATAATCTTGACAAGGAAATGATTTTCACCCAAGGTGTACAAGGACAAGAATATATCCTGTGTAAAGCACAACAGAGGACATAATAATAGCAGTAGAAAGAAAAATAAACAATTTTAAGAAAATTGCTATATTATATTTAATCACTCGGTTCCTCCCACAAAACCTCAAGAAAATTAACGTTATCTTTCGTAAAAAGCTCTCTCAAACTGCAAAAAAAACCTCTCTTGTTCGCTACAGCTTTTACATTGCAGGCAAGGCGTGAAAGAGAGACTGAGAGAGTCTCTTTAAATTCAGTTTTTTTTCAACTTTAAGTTGTAAACAAAATAACTCCCATATCTAAGTGATATTTAAGACTTTTTACTTTGACCGCAGCTGTACAAATAAATCCTTGGAGGATGTCTTCTGTTCTTCTGGGCTGATGGTCTGCTAAATTCAATTGCATGCTTCCACAGGACTCGGGCAGGACCTGTTTTGGCCCTACATGTTTACACTGGAATATACGGACCTACGTACATATATTGTCACGCAGCCCAGCCCCAGAATGCCATTTATCAATTTAGTTGACAGTCGATTTCTTTTTCGATTTGCCAAAAGCCACCTCAATTGGTCTTTTTCTCTTCGTTTCTCTGGGTACTTTTTTTTATTTCCTTGTTGTTGGTCATGGCTCTTGATCCTGCATGTGTGTGTATGTGGGTATTTGTCCAATGTCTGCAATATAGTATAAAAATGGTGAAGCAGGAGAGCGCAAGGGTGCAGAGGGGACTCTGAAATTACCATACTCTAGTCAAATCACAATCACAATGCTGTCTGCTCTAGGGCGCTCAATCAAAATCCGGCAAATGTGAGTGACGTTGCTCAAAATTGTTGGGGTTGCGAGTGAAAAGGGAAAGATTGAAATGCAGGGAGCCAGAAAGGACAAGTGCCGGGATTCGAGGATGGCGGAGATTCTGTTTATTTCCACAAAATTGAGTTGTCAGTTGTTGTCCGGCTTTAGTTCTCCAAACAATTTAATATTATTTTTAGGCAATTAAAGCTTAAATTCCTCGAGGCAGGACTCCGGAATCGATGTAAATTCACACTGCCATTTATGCTGTGTTCGAGTCCATTGTTATTGGAATGTCCTGGATAGACTAAAAGCATTCCAATTGCTTGGACACTCTCTTAGATCGGTGTGTGTGTGCGAAAAAAACGCCTCGCAAGTTGACAAACAACGAGAACAATTAATTTCGCCTTTGATGGCCTGTCGCTGCAGGAGCTTTGGCTCCTGCTGCTTCGAGTTGCCCCTATTCTTGCACTAAGAAAAATTTAAACTTATATCGTAAAAGCCACAGACTTTGTTATATTTTGATTATAGGGCTTTTGAATGCTTAAAAAATGTTTAAAGTAATCTAAGGATGTGTATCCTTTTAACCTAAGTTAGCAAATTAAACTTTTTTAATGGTGCTTTATAATAACTTGTATATTATATTTTTAAATATATTTCAAAATAATATATTTTTCCCAGTGTATTTGGAAATGGTTAAGGTTTTTCTGGCCAGGATTTGCCGGCCGTGCTCATGTTTTTTGTTTGCCTTTGAGATGGCCTTTGTTTTTCCTTCTGACTTTTTGGCGCTTGCCCGTGGAAGCCCTCCATTGATCCGTTCTCTCCGTGATTCCGTGCACTTGCAGGCGCCTGCTACGAACAGAATGCCACAACCATCAGCCTGGGCAACTTCAACTCGCAGCTGCGATTCAATCAGAGCGGCTCGCTCTATTTGCTCTACGAGGACGGTGCCGAGTGCCCCTCAGCGGCGGGTGGAACCAGGCGCTGGTCAACGAAAATCGAGTTTGTCTGTGCGAACAATGCCACCAAGGACAATGCGGCAGCTGGAGCTGGAACTGGAGGCGGCGATTCTTTGAAAATAATTGAGGACTCCAATTGCCAGCTGTTGATCCAATATCAGACGCCGCTTGCCTGCCGTGAGCCGATTAAGTGCAAGGCCACTATCTATGTGGACCACACGGCGGAGGGACTGGGGAGCAGCGGCGTCGAGCTGATCGATCTAACGCCATTGATTAGCGACAGCGACAACTACGAGGCTCGGGTGGAGCTGCCCGCCAGCATGGAGCACCTGGTGCCCAAAGCGACCAAGGTGAGTGGGAGAGCAGGAACACAGTCCGTTGATTTCCCTCCGGAACAGAGCAGCCCCTTAATTTGCTGGCTTTTGTCTTTGCTCTATTCAACCAACTCAAACCATCATCATCACTACTACCAATCCTACTATCTTCCTCCCATTTCCCCTTTTTTATTTCTTTGCAGTTCTTTTTGAATGTGTGCCGTCCATTAGTGCCCAAATACCAATTAGGCTGTGCCGGCGGATCTGCTGCCTGCATGGCCAAAGTGACGTCCGACGGCGCCCCCGAGGAGGAGCGTGTAAGTACCACCTCGTAATACATACATACATATTTTGGGGGTGCATAAATGTACAGAAGAGGTCAGAATAATAGTAAGGAGGAAAAATGATTATGATGGGATTTAAAAATGCGAAGAAATTATTTAAAAAGTTCAGAAGATTTTGTTTCATATATATTCATCAAAAAGCAGCTTAAAATTCTTTCTCGTATGCGATAGCTTGTACATTGCACGCAAAGCATGGAAGAGGGATAAACAAAGAGAAAGATATCTCACAAGTTCAAAAAGTAAACACCACAAAATAATATTTTATAACAGAGATTCCCTCAGGCCCTAGGGCTATTTTTTCGACCCCAACTGTGTGCATGCATGGTAGATGCGAGAGTGCCCACAAAAGGCCTCAAAGGGCGGCGGAAGAGTGTGCTGGCCACGTGAAAGAAAGCCGCTTATGTGCTTAAAACTCTTTGCATGCATGTGTATCCAATGAATGGAGCGGGAGCCCAGGGGATCGCTCGTAATTTACGCTAGCCCTCAGCCGGCCACACCATCTCGGTGCGCCTTTCCGTCCACCTCATAAACGCCTCAATATGGTCGTCGTCGTCATGGCCGTTTGGTCAAATGCCCAAAATTGTGGCGCCATTCATGCATTAAATATGCAGCAATCTAATTGCTAAGCTTCGCTCAACCTCAATTTTCCGACCCCTCGCTACGGCCAGCATCCGTAATTCCCCCGGGCCTGACCAGTGTGGATTATTTGCTTGCTTCATTAAGAGGCGCCTCCAACTGGGACTGGTCTCGGGGTTCACTTTCACATTGGGATGCGAGTGCGGATGCGGACACCCACTGTCTGCCGTTGACAGCGGCCAAAAGTTGTTTAATGCCAAAAATCTCCTCACTGAGCATGTGGCCACTGGCCGCCGTTCCGAGTCGAGTCCAGTCCAGTTCGGGGCCAAAACTCTGTCGGGTCGGTGCCTAAATACTTAAGCCCACAAAAGTATGCTATGAAATTTGCTTTAAACGAGATTTCTGCTCGGGCCACAAAATGGCAAAAAAAAACGCTTCCAAGCACCGACCGGGCCAAATCTTTTGCAAATGAATGAGATAATTGGTGGGGATTTGCTGGATTCAATAATTCATACATTTTTCCATTAGGCCAGACACACATGGACCTGCGAAAAAAAAGTAGGTCTAGTGCTGATTTACTGCGTGAAATATTCTTTAAATTATTGTTCGCCTAATGAAATGTGTTTAGAATTTATTATTAACACTAATCGGGGATTAAGTTTTACGGTTTTTTTAATTTTTGTAAATTAGGGCTTTAATTAAAATGGAATTAGGTGAAGAATGGGGAAATTGCAGCAAATTGAGGCTAATAAAGCATTATTACAAATATTATTTATATACAAAGTCTTAGTTTCAATTTTAAATTAATAGCTTGACTTGTACTGCATTTATGAAATTATTAATCACTCTTAAAAGGTTTTTATAGTCATTTATAATGGATTTGTTTTATAGTTGTTTTAATGTATAACTAAGATTATTTATCATTTCATAATGGCGATATTTTCTTGTAGTATTTAAATCTGTTTTTGTTCAAAATACTTTACCATCTATATTTTAAAAACCATATTTTCACACCCCATTCAATTTACCTTCGTGCTGCCCGTTTTTGTGTGTCCTTCGCGGCTTTTAGCTGCCTTTCTTTTCGGCTTAATGCCAGCTTGTTTTTAGACGAAAGTCGAATGAATTATTAGGTTTCCTCGCTAAGTTTCCGGGTGGGGCAAGCCCCCATTAAACCGCACTCCACCGCACTCGCCCCACTTCAATCAGCACAATAATTGCATGCGACAATGGATGCATGCCAAGGGGCGAGGGTTGGCGGGGGAGAGAAGGCAATCTTTCTAGCGCATTTTTCGTATTTTCCGGGGCCAAAAGGCCGCGCAACACACACACACACACACTCATCCATCCCCTCGCACTGGCACCTTCCGGCTTCAACTTTTATCACAAGCTGCACAAATTTCCCGGGAGCAAAAACATTGTTCAAGTTGCTAAAAAATAAGCACGTACGCGTTGGAAATGGCAATGCGCTGGAGTTCGTTGGAGGAACGAGCGGATGGAGGGCAGTTAAGTAGGGGTTCCCAGGCAGTGGTGCATTCAGGGGGGTTTTATGGGTTTTTGTTGAAGATATTTCAGATTTTTAATGACTTGCGAGAGCTACTGTATGAACTCTTTTTGCTAAAACTTTAAATCCTTGGAAGTCCTTAGCATTTTATAAAAATATTAAGATATATTGTTTACAAAAAGAACGATTTTAAATTGAATATTCTTTAAACAACCAAAAACAAACTACTTAAAAATAAAAAAACAGAAAACAATCCCTCTAAAATGCCCTTAGGTGCAGCCCCTGATCTAAATTGTGCTTGAAAAAATGCCGGGGAAAGGGGATTCCTGCGGCAAGGCAGCACGCGACTGAAATATGTGAGCATAACGTAAGGTCAGCCAACGTAACGTCGCGCTACGTAACGAAACGGAACGGAAGGAAATGCAAAATGCGGCTGGATGAGGTATGGGGGGCTGGCTGAGGGTAAAATATCTGTAAAAACAGCTTTTAGCGGCCAACAGCAGCATCCATGTGTGCCGCGTGTACGTGTAACGGCGTGAGAGTGTGTGTGTGAGGGGGTGTGCCTACCGGCGACGTGCTCTGTAAAGCATTTCCGCTGGCAGGAGGCGACTCTAGATGGCCCAAATGGGTGGTGCTGGTGGCGGTGGCGGTGATGGTAATGGTGGCTTAAAGTGCCATCGGCTTTGTTTGCATGCCGTTGGCCTAGAAATAACGCATTCGGAGCAAATATATATTTTTATAAAAATTCTATTGCTTTATTTTTGTAGTCGACTCTCGCTACAGACAGCCTCCGCTAACCATGAACTATGTGCACTGACAAAAACTATACCTAAAAGATATTCTAGATTTAATTTAAATAAACAAAATAAATACTTATTTATTTATCAACAAATGAAGTTACATTTAAGAAAGAAACCATAAAAAAAGCTATAATAATCTTAAGATCCTAGTAACTTGTTTTTTGTTGTTAAAATTCAATGAAAAATTCCATATATTAAGTGAAAACTTTTCAAACAAAAGGTTTCCTCGTTTAAAAGAGTTTCTCCAATATACATATTTCCATATTTCAAGTGTAGCCTTTGGTCCCTCCATTCCTGTTGACATTTTGCGCCACGTTTTGCATTTTGAAAATGCTTCGTTTTCAGAGCATTTCGTGTGCGGAAACGGAAATGTGCTGCTCGTTGCTGCTGACGCGCACTTGAGCGAACCCCCATGCTCCTCTCCATCCTAAACAAAAAGCAAAAAAATAAGGGAAAAACTCAACCCATACTGATGACATTGGGTGCCCCTCTGCCACGCCCGCTCATTGGCAGTTGTCGAACGTTGTCGCCTGCATTCGCAGTGGCATCTTGGCACTCCCAGCCCCCATCTCCATTGAATCCCCCGTTTCAGCCCCTTATCGCATGCACATATTTTAATGTGCTGCCATTGCATATCCCAAGGCTAACCAGCTACAATGGGAAGAAGCATTGCCTGAATCCTGCGGGAGAAGACATATTTAACCCACTAAGAAAGGGTGTCCTATATTCCTTGATATAGTAGAAGGGTAAATGTAGTTCCTTATGTGTATAGATTTATTTAAAGCTAAAGTTGTATATTCTAGATATTATTTAATTGCTTACACTTCTTTTAAATTTTAAATTAATAAATTCCATTTTGTTTTAAATATGCTGAGCAAAGATTTTATCTTAAATTATTCTTAAGTAAAACAAAGTGTGTATATTACATTAAAAATCATAAATCTCACACTTAAGCTAAAAAAGTATACCAAAAAAAGTTCCACAAGAAAATATCTTGAAAATCCCCAACTTATTAGTTGGTCCCTGGAGGGTTAAGCGATTGCCACTGCAGACATTTGTCGCCTCTGGCGCTTGACTCGAAGGAAGCCCTGCCGGATCAGCGACACGTTTGATTTTTGCTTGGGAATTCCCTTGCGATTTGCGATTGCGACTCCGATTGCGACAGCGAGTGCGAGTCAATTCATTGGCATGCAGCGACTCCATTGTCAACTCGATGGCGGCGTTTGACTTGTGCCAGTGCAAATTTGGCAACGGGCATATGACTAGCATGACAATGGCAACCCCATTACCCCGGCCAGCTCAAGCTTAAGCTCCATCTCCTGCTCCATCTCCTGCTCCTCCTTCTCCCCTTGCATTTGCATTTGCACTTCCGACGATAACCACAAAATCGTCAAAATGGCTGCCGTCGGGGGTCTGCGCCCCATCAAATCGGATTAATAATGAAATTGATCAAATTGTTGTGCAAACAGCTGAATGCCTTGCCAGCAGCTCCACAATGCCGGGCATAACTCGTCCCCAACTGTCCAGTCCCGTCCCTCTCCTGCTGCCTGCCTGCCTGCCTTTGTGCTTATTGTTATCCCAGTTATTGTCCTGTCCCTCAATGTCATGCCTGTTGTGGCCGCGTTGGCTTTCTCGTGGGTTGAGTGCCGAACGGGCCACAGGGCGGATGAGCAACGTAGGGGTAGGACGGGCGCCTTGTCCGCTGGCATGTTCCTGGTGAATCGCTGAACTAGCAGAAATCTTTATTGCTTCTCAACTCAAGCATGGCCTTGTTTCCTTTTTTTTGTATACAGTTTTCTACAAAAAAATATTCGATTTGGGCTAGAAATGTGTATGTGTATGGGGCATTAGGAATTTCAGGATATAAGTTATATTTAAATGAGGCAAATATGGGAAAGTTGAACTGGGTTTATGCTGATAACATTTAAATATTACAAGAAATAATATACTATATTCGCAGCTAAACCTGATAGCAATACAATTCCTTTAATCTCTCTTCAACATTTCTTTTTATTTCTATCTCAGACTTTTCTTTTTCAAAATGTATTTGTAAGAAAGGAAAACACATTCCTAACTCAACCCAAAGAAATGACTTAAGGTTAACGATACACCCCCTTCCTTTAGGGCTGGCCACTAATTAGAACGAGCAACCTAAATAAATGTCGTGTCCTGAAATCCTTTCGAGAATCCCAAACAGTTCTTTTAATCTCGCAGCAGCAGCGCATTAAAGTTTCGATTTGTTTCCCCTGGCCTGAGCCAAAAGATTTTCCAACAATCAAGTCAAGATTTTCTTCTTGTTTTCCTCAGCACCTTGTTGTTAGCTTGGCCTTGTCTTGCCCTGTCCTGGCCCGTGTCCTTTGTGCTTTCCTCTTTTCTTTTTTTTTTTTGTTCAACTCATTTATTTGTATCTGCAAACAATTAAGTTACTTTCGGTCTGGCCAGTGAGTCGTCGCTGGCATTTTCTTCTCTTTTTTTGTCCCTGGTATCCTGGAGAGGAAAGTTTTGCGAAACTTAAAAAAAATAATCACAAATATCCTGGCGCACGCACACTGGCACACATACACAGAGAAGTTACTGGCTTGTTCAAATGCGATAAGAAAGTTTTTCAATAAATTTTGCAAAGCGAGAGCTACTGGCGAAACTTAACTGTGCTGTGTGCCCTGTGCCTGCCTGCCTGTGTTCAAAGTCGGTAAGCCGGCGCCAAGGGGAGTCCCCCTGATCTGCCGTATACCCCCGGACTCCACCGAACCCCAAGGATCCTTCCCTCTCCATGCTAATGAGGCTGACGGATACTGAAGGTCAGGCGGCAGTCGTTGTGTATTTGCTGATGGCGCATTAGCTGCGATTTTGATTTTCAAATGGATTTTCAAAGGGGCAAGCAAGCGGTCCGATCCGCCAGTGAAACGTCCAGCAATAAATAATAGAGCAAACTGCTAAAACATCGCCTGAGCTGCATACGAAATGAGTTCGATTCGGAGTCGGAACTCGGTCTGGCCTGGACCTGGAAACTGGAGCACCCTCTGCCACTAATACGTTTAAGATGAGACGACAACATGTGCAACGCTTGCCGCCGCCATCGACCTTGTTGACCCGAGCATAAATCTTGTGCCACTCGAACGCCAATGCACTTGCCCCCAGCCCGGTGTATCCTTGCTCCCCTTTCTATCCTTTGGAATCGTTGGGTATTCCTGCTTTTTGCGCATTAAGCTCACGTCGTTGGTCGGCTAGTTGGATAGCTGGCAGCGTTTAAGCTGCCTGATTGCCAATATCAGCAGTTAGCGTGCTCCATCGATGGGGGGTCCAGCAACAGCTGCACAGGCGACAAGCAGGTCGAGTTTAAATATTAGCCTGTGTGACTTGAAAATCTGTTATTTATGGGATATATTACAAATTTATAGGTTTTTGTGCCTAGCGATTAAATATAGTTGGAGAATTAGGAATTAAGTCCCTAAAATTATACGACTTAACTTTTTCTACTTTTATGAGTTTCTGTTTTCAAAACAAACTTGTTATCTTTACATTTCCCCAAGAACTATCCTAATTTTTGTTGGGTGGGCGGTGCCATTGAACTATCCATTAAATTGTCGTTTGTGCTGACTCGGACCGGCATGTCCTGCTGGTGGATCTCTGGTCATGCCAGTTATCATCGCATCGATGTGCTGGCCACTCTGCTCGTTCCGAGCTGCTTGGCCTGGACACCGGCAACAAGGATAGCAACAAGCTAGAAGCAACCAGTAACCAGCAGCCAGGAGCAGGCGACACTGGAACGTGTGCTTGGCTCAGACAGGGATTTCGAGTTATTTGCCGCAATCTCAGACATAAAGTTATACATTTCGCTTTCGTCGAGCAGGCTTAAGGCGCCCCTTTCACCACTTTCACCCTCTTGTTTGTCTCGTTCACAGAGCATGGGATTTCCGCTGGTCTCGCTGTCGCAAAGGAATCGCACCTCCGCCGAGCTGCTGTACTTGAAGGGTGATCCCTGTCCGTGGGACAACAGCACGGAACTGTCCACGAAAATGCTTTTCAACTGCAACATGCGTGCGGGTCGGGTAAGTGCACTGGAAGAAATTAAAATAATAAAATACAGAAAATACGCACTGAGAATTAACACGCATACATAAAATTGCATGCTTGCTTGCAGATTAATATTGGGGAGAAATCATATATTTATTTACTTACTAAAATGCTTATTAAGTTTTGATTTTATTGGTAATTATTTGGCATTACACTAAACAGCATGTGCAGTTGGGCTTAAATTATTATTTCGTATGATTTCCCTATTTTTAAAAGTTTAATTTCACTTATAATTTGCAGTTTTTGGTTTTATTTCTTCTTAATTTAGGGTCAACCTGTTTTACGTTCGATTGAAGACTGTATCTACAATTTTGAATGGGAGACAAATATTATTTGCCAAAATTAAAGTTTATTTTTCAGAATTCGGTTCTATTTTCAAAATATTAATTAATATGTGTGAGTTTAACAACTTCTATATAGCTTTCATAATTTTCCTAATTTTGACAAGATTAAATACTTCAAGTGTATAAAAAAAACCCATACATCGGATTCTGATAGGCCATTTGTGCGGACAGCTTTGACTGGGTCACAGTCATGCGACTATTTCAAAGGACGACATCGCCGCTCACCTGCAAATTGCCTGCACGCTCCTAATGGCTGCTCTTCTTCACCTTCCTTTCCCTCCTCCATTTAGGGGCAACCAGTGCTGCGTTCGATCGATGACTGCACCTTCAGATTCGAGTGGGAGACGAATATCTTTTGCCCGCCGCACGAGTGCACCTTCAGTGCGGACACCTGCGAACTGGTGCACGATGAACTGGGCCATCGTTTCAACTTTAAGAGTGCCCCCTTCACCAACGAAGGCAAGATTCAGGTGAGTGTCGGCCCACAGAGGGATTAAGTTTCCCCTAACTGGGCTTTTTTCCGCCATCCCAGATCGACTACAAAGCCACGAAGATGTGGGTAAATATTTGCGGAGCTCGCCGCAAGGCAATGACGGACTATTCACAGTCGCTGGTCAACATATTCTTCACACACGAGTCGCCTAATTGCGGCAAGGAAGGTGAGTGTTGACGCTGCAGCTGCACTTGCAGGGCCGTCTAATTCGATTTACATATTCCGGCGGGGAGAGAGGGTACTGGATAAGGAGCTCGCGTTGTCGCTTGTCGCTTCCGTTTCTGGTTCCGGTTCCCTTTCCGCTGGCGCAACATGCTCGCCTTGTCGCCATTTTGTTTGCCTTTCTCTATCTGACTTTTTTCTAGTTTTTTTTCCCCTCCATTTTGTTTTTGGAGCGCTTTTGGGTGTTTTGTGGGAAAACGGGAGAATCGCATTAGATTTGGCGTACAGCCCAATGCACTTTCTTTGCCCGGTGACACTGCACCATCCTCGTTGCTTCATCCCCCCTGCGATCTTCGTGGCATTTTATCACGCCACTTTTATCGCTGGCACTCATGGTTTTAATGTCTGCGATTCGTTGGGGTATGATGGAGTCGAGGAAATATTGTGAATATGTTTTATATTTTATATTATTTTGTATACATGGTAAAATTTACAGAATGTAATGCAATGTACAAGCAAAAGCATCCATTTTAAAATACTCTCATACTGTTTACTGGGTATCTTGAGTTCGTTTCCTTCTTAGCAAGTGTTTTTCTTGACTTTTTTTTTTATTATACGCGACGCCATTCTTGCAACTGCGACATTTTCGGGCACTTGTCGTGGTGGCTCTTTTCGCCGGGTTTTTTTTTAGTAGTTTGCTTTTTAACTAAGATTCTTTTTGTCCGTCTGCGGGGGAAATAAAAAGTAAGCAAAGTGCTTGAAATTATACAAAAAAATATATCTAGCGAACGAGTAAAAAAAACTGTCTACGAGATAATGCGGTAAAATAATCTTGCTGCACTTGGGAAAATCTCTCTTTTTCTCTGGAGCTTTTCCTGTTTTTTCTGTTGATTTTCTTATTTTTATTCGTTGTTGAAAATACCAAAAGTCACAGTGATTAAAATCCCAAAAAGAAGGTCACACTTATCTAATTCCTTTTTGGCTTCCTTTCGTATGCTCATGCGTACCCGAATTTAATTGCTTAAAGATAACGAGAGCGTGCGGTTGTGAAAAATAAAGAAGTTTAATTAACTAAATCTATAATTAAAGTGTTTTTACTATTTGGCAAATCTGGCTGGCGGCTTCTTGGAGTTTGTATAAACTCTGTTTATATAAATCTCATAGGTTATGGGCCCAGTCACAATTTGCAGCTAAGTGCTATAGTGAAATGCTTTAATTGTTAAAGAATAATTTTTAACAAATAATAAAAGTGAAATAAAAAAAAAAGTGAACAACGTACATATAAATATAACGGCGCACCAAATTGGCGTACATTTTTCATTTTCAGTGCGAGTGTTAGAGCAGGATAGCAACACAAATTCTAAGAAGCGCAATTTTTCTCAGAAGATGGAAAAAGGAAAGAGAAACATAATACCTTTTAACGGGGAAAAGTATTCTATATGGAAGTTTAGAGTTAGGGCTTTATTAGAGGAAAACGAGTTGCTGAAAGTAATTGACGAGAAACCAAGTGATGAAGAAAGTGAGGAAGTGAAGCGAGCAGAGAGAAATGCAAAGAGTCTTATAATAGAATATTTGAGTGACTCTTTTTTAGTGTTTGCCAATAATGGGAACTCGGCTAAGGAGATTTTTGAGAATTTGGATAATATTTACGAGCGTAAAAGCCTGGCATCTCAACTTTCATTACGCAAACAATTACTGGCTTTAAAATTGAAGGGTGACTCTCCGCTAGTCAACCATTTTCGTTTATTTGATGATTTGGTTACTGAGTTAGTTGCAGCGGGAGCGAAAATAGATGAAATGGACAAAGTGTCTCATTTGCTGCTAACACTTCCAACTAACTATGATGGAGTAATAACAGCGATAGAAACTCTCTCTGAGCACAGTTTAACATTAGCATTCGTAAAGACTCGGCTTCTTGATCATGAAATTAAACTAAAAGGAGTTGGCAAGGACACAAGTGCAAAAGTGTTGCAGGCTATAGGCAATCGAGAGCCTAGGGATAGCACAAACAAAAACAAAAAATTAAAATTTGTGAAGAAACAATTTCCGAATAAGATAAAGCCTAAGCTGAAGTGTTTTCATTGTGGCAAATTAGGCCACATGAAGAAAGACTGTTTCTTCTTAAAAAGGCAGGCAGGAGGCAACCAGAATATTCATGCTCAGAGTAATGTTAGAGAGAGACAGGCCCAGATGGCAACAGCAACGCAGCCAGAACGCTCGTTTGCATTCATGACGAACCTAGCTGTTAGAGAGAGACAGACTCAGATGGCAGCAGCGCAGCCGGACTGTGCTTTTGCTTTTATGATGAAATTAGCTAATTCCAGTGAACAGACAGACGGCGTAGATTTTATATTAGATTCAGGGGCGTCAGATCACATAGTAAACGACATAACTTTATTTTCTGAGTATGAGAATATAAATCCGAGTGTAGCGATTGAGATTGCAAAGCGTGGAGAATTTGTGTATGCTACTGCGAAAGGACTAGTTAGTCTTAACAGTTCCGGGAAAAACATTACATTACAAAATGTGCTGTATTGCAAGGAAATCCCGCACAATTTACTATCCGTGAAAAAGATGCTAGATGCTGGAATGTCCGTCGAGTTTAATCCGGATGGTATAAAAGTAATCAAAGACGGTAACTTGGCATTTGAAGGGTATTGTAAGTATAATATACCGATTGTGAAATTTTATTTAAGTAGAAAAGTATATACATCCAAAAGTTTAAATGATGCAGAATATCGCTTGTGGCATGAAAGGTTAGGTCATATTAGTGTAGGAAAATTCTTAGAAATTAAACGAAATAGCTTGTTTGAAGATGTTGAACTTATTAAAAACGTACAGCTAAATAAAAATGAAATATGTGAGGCGTGTATTAACGGAAAGCAATCTAGGCTAAAATTTGAGAAATTTAAAAACAAAGAAAATATTGATCGCCCATTGTTCGTAGTTCATTCTGACGTTTGTGGTCCGATTACGCCCTCAACTATTGATAATAAAAACTACTATGTAGTATTTATTGATCAGTTCACACATTACTGCGTGACGTATTTAATAACTTATAAATCAGATGTGTTTTTTGTATTCAAAGACTTTGTGGCAAAAAGTGAGGCTCATTTCAACTTAAAAATGGTAAACCTATATATTGATAATGGCAGGGAATACCTCTCTAATGAAATGCGTGAGTTTTGTGTAGAAAAAGGTATCAGCTATCATTTAACGGTTCCTCATACCCCACAATTAAATGGTGTGGCAGAGCGGATGATTAGAACAATCACCGAAAAAGCTCGCTCTATGATTAACTGTACTAAACTTAATAAAAGTTTTTGGGGTGAAGCTGTTTTAACAGCAACTTATTTAGTTAATAGGTCCCCAAGTAGAGCGTTGGAAAATATAAGAAAAACACCATATGAGATGTGGCATAAAAAGAAGCCAATATTAAAGTATTTGAAAGTATTTGGATCGACTGTATACGCACTAAATAAAGTGCGTAAGCGAAAATTTGATGAGAAATCTATTAAGACTATACTTGTCGGGTATGAGCCAAATGGCTATAAATTGTGGAATGAGGAATCGAGGAAATTTATGATAGTTAGAGATGTAGTGGTGGACGAAAAAGGACAAAACTCTATGACTTTAAATGAAAATGACTCTGTGGTAAAACATAATGAAGTTAGCAGAAGTCATGATTCTCCAATTGAAGAGAATGAAGAGTTAGATTTTCCATCACAGGAAATGAATGAATCAATAGATTCTAAGTCTGGTGAAAACTTAAATGAAAATTCCACTTGTCTCGAGAATACCGATCCAGTAGTTGAAGCTGGTGATAATATACAAGAAAATGAAAATCAACAAGTCAGACGCAGTGAGAGAAATAAAGATAAACCAAAATTATCATATAGATTTTTAGAAAAATGTCTTATGAATACCCAAATATGTTTAAGTGAAATTCCCAATACTTATGAGGAAATTAAATTTCGAGATGACAAAGCCTTGTGGGAGGAAGCTATTCAAGATGAACTAAATTCGCATTTTGTAAATAAAACATGGTGCTTAGTGCAAAGGCCTATGGATAAAAACATAGTAGATTGCAAGTGGGTTTTTAGTTTAAAGCAAGACGAAAATGGTAACTTACTAAAACATAAGGCAAGACTGGTAGCGAGGGGCTTCACCCAAGAATATATGATGGATTATGATGAGACCTTTGCACCTGTTGCACGAATTTCTAGTTTCAGATTTCTTTTAGCATTTTCTAATCAATATAATTTGCTGATCCATCATATGGATGTGAAAACAGCATTTTTAAACGGAACTTTAAAGGATGAAATTTATATGAAGGTTCCAAAAGGTTTAAACCAGTATGATGGAAATAAAGTATGCAAACTAAATAAAGCTATTTATGGCCTTAAGCAAGCTGCAAGATGCTGGTTTGAGGTTTTTGAAAATGCACTTAAAAATTTTGGATTTCAGAATCTAGAAGTAGACCGATGTATATATATTTTAGATAAGGGAGATATAAGTAAAAATATATATTTACTATTATATGTTGACGATGTGGTAATTGCCACCAGTAATTCCGAAAGTATGTCTAAATTTAAAACTTATCTTTCAAGTACATTTCAAATGACTGACTTATGTGAAATACGACATTTCCTGGGTATAAAAATTGATCGAAAAGATAATCAAATTTGTCTCAGTCAATCTGCATATATTAAAAACGTTTTAAGGAAATTCAATATGCAAGATTGTAATCCAGTTAGTACCCCTCTTCCAAGCAAACTAAATTATGAGGATTTGCAAGCTGAAGAATCATGTGAAGCACCATGTAGGAATTTAATTGGCTGTTTAATGTACATAATGTTGTGTACACGGCCGGACTTGAGTACATCGATAAGTATCTTAAGTCGGTATACTAATAATAATAACAAAGAATTATGGCAATGTCTTAAACGAGTTCTAAGATATTTGAAAGGAACTGTTGACTTAAAGTTATCGTTTAAAAGGAATCCTAAAGTGGATAATATTCTTATAGGATATGTCGATTCTGATTGGGCGGGAAATGAGACTGATAGGAGAAGTACTACAGGATATATATTTAAAATGTTTGGAGATTGTTCAATTTCCTGGAATACTATGAAACAAAAATCAGTTGCTGCTTCATCTACTGAAGCCGAATATATGGCCTTATTTGAGGGTGTAAGAGAAGCATTATGGCTAAAGTCATTAATAAGTGAAATTAAATTAAAATTAAATGGCCCAATAGATATTTTTGAAGACAACCAAGGTTGTATTAGTATAGCCAACAACCCTACTTGCCACAAGAGAACTAAGCACATAGATATTAAATATCATTTTACCAGGGAACAAATTGAAAACAAACTAATCTGCGTCAAGTATATTTCCACAGATTTCCAATTGGCTGATATTTTAACGAAGCCACTACCAACAGCTAGATTCACTGCACTGCGAGACCAACTGGGGCTAATTGGACCTTTAGCCTGAACCTTTATATGGAGTTTCTTTTTAAACCAAGACAAACTGGATCTCTTGGCATATATATATATATATAATTAACCATAATCAAACCAAAATAATTCCTAGTCTAACCACTGCTGTTTATATATATAAGTGAATCATGTTAATTTATGTTTTTTGATTGATCTGATTGGGTTTTACTGGGTTTCCCCAATTCTTTGCAGCAAATGCTGGATCAGAAAAGAAAGAGACCCCAGAGAAAGAGAGAAAGAGAAAAAGAAAAGAAAAGAAACTACAACCATTTGAATATGCACTCACTCGTATAAAATTATGTTTTTGTTAATCCGTAATTTGTATCAGTGTAACTTTTGAGGTGGCGTGTTGAAAATACCAAAAGTCACAGTGATTAAAATCCCAAAAAGAAGGTCACACTTATCTAATTCCTTTTTGGCTTCCTTTCGTATGCTCATGCGTACCCGAATTTAATTGCTTAAAGATAACGAGAGCGTGCGGTTGTGAAAAATAAAGAAGTTTAATTAACTAAATCTATAATTAAAGTGTTTTTACTATTTGGCAAATCTGGCTGGCGGCTTCTTGGAGTTTGTATAAACTCTGTTTATATAAATCTCATATTCGTTTTTTTTTTTTTGTAGATGTGATACTGCTGCATGAATATTTAATGCATGCAGAGCAGACAGCCAGGACAGAGTGTGTGTGTGTGTGTGGGTGGGATGGGGTTTTCCGGCATCCTGTGCCGAGATTTCCCCCGGGCCGCTCCGTGTTAGCTGCCTTATATTCGCACAATGATTTTTATTCGAGCCATTGCATGGCACTTAAAACTTTGCCATTAAAAAACAAAACTTTTTATTTTGACAAATAAAACTGACGACGATTTAATTATGACACATCTCCATTGTCTCTCCGACTTGGCCATAAAATGGAATTATTTTAGAAACTCTGTGGCGCACAAACTGTGTTGCCATTGTTTTGGTTTGGGCCAACGACAGAGCGCAATCTGCAAGCGATCAGACAAATTTAATATGCCCAGTGACAGGCGTTAGCAGATACCAGAAATGTGTGGGTGGTCAGAGGAGAAGGAGGAGCAGAAGCAGGAGGCGTTAGAGGAACATTTGCCAAAAATCCCAACGAGTTGTAGATTTTGTGTGGCTTTGCGACCGAAGCTAGAGGCTTTGATTCCCCCACACCAGGCTGGAGATGTACGCATTTCATGCTGAGCATTTGACCGACAACAGTAGCGCCTGACCCTGCAGGAGGCCAGGACAACCGGGGAAGGGGGAATGGAAGGAAAGGCAGGAGCAGGAGCTGTTGGGAGCAGTGTTGTCGTCTGTGGTGATAATTATTTTTGGCTTTTATGCGATAACTTTGCGGTGTCCAGGCTCAATCCACTTTGCTCCAAACCCCTTGTGCTGTATCATTTCAAATTTTGATAAGGATACTCTACTGCTGCTCCTGTGTGTTTTTGTGTGTGTGTGTGTGGGGAAGCCAGCCTTTGTCTGGCCCATAAAAGTGGAAAGCCAGCTAGAGTCTGCTGCTGTTGCTACTGCTTTTTGTACGCTTTTATTAGGGTTAAGATTGTTTTGAATGTGGGTTCATTTGAACTAATTAAAGTGCTCTCGAAACTAATGCCCTATTACGTTTACGTTATATCCCTTGCAGGCACGATGAACGTCCAGATCCGCCTGATATGCAGCAACCAGACGGAGAGCAGCAGCATCATCTCCAACGTAAGTACCAAGGATACTTTATATATATATATGTATTTATTTGTAAGCAAGGAATCTCTTACCTGACGCTGCTTGTTCTTGGCTCCTTGGAGGATTACAAAGAGTGTAGCACGCCTTTCAGCGCCCTGCCAAATGCGCATCAAAGAAACACGGCAACTGTAGGGATATTTTGCGATGTTTTTCTTGTTTATATACCCTTGCAGATGGGAATTATAGCGGTTTAGTTGAGAGGGTGACACTTTCAATTCGGTTAAGTGGTATGGATTGGGATTATTTCTACCTTGGATTACGATTTTCTTTTATCTTGGAATATATATACTCGTTACTTAATTTAACCTAATTAAAAAGTTATTTAAGAGGGGTTTCCGCATCGATCGATATCGATATCGATATTTAATGCGTTGGCCTATATATAAATCGATCATTTAACTTCCATAAATCAAAATTCTGTTTGTTTAGAAAACAATTAAAATAAATGTATAAATATGTTTGTGTTCACACTGAAAATAATATCCTATCGTAAAAATATCGTGAAGTTAGATATATAAATTTTCAAAATTTTAAATAAAAAATATAAGTCAATACTTATTCTAATATTTTCATTATGATATCGCTCGATATATTTTTCAACAAAAAGAGTTTATCGATAGAAATCCCTACTCATAAATGGTAACTTAGGAGAAAGGCCCCTCAACAAGGCAGAATCTTTAGCTTTTATGGCTATTTTTTTTCAATTAATTACCCAAAAAGTACAAAAATTCCTATATAAACTTTAAGAGTATCTACAATTCGGTCTTCTTAAAAGACCCCTCCTTGTTTTATGTTTTTTATTCCCCCTTTTTAATTTTTGTAAGCGAACAAAAAGTCTTGACAGTCGCTTGGTCCGTTCTCAAAGACCCGCCACAAGGCACTGGGTCTACTCGGCTTTAAAGTAAGAATGTATGAAATATGTTTGCGGAAAAGGGCAACCAGGGACACGGAAAGGGACACGGAAAGGGACACGGAAAGGGACACGGAAAGGGACACGTTGAGGGACACGGAAAGGGACACGGACTAACTGGTGCAGGTGAGCTGCCACCTTGCAAGAAACGGTGGTTTTTGGGGGCGGCGACTTAGGCGGGTGGCTTGGGAGCCCGGAATGTGCGGCAGGTGTCCTTTGTTATGCTTACCACCTGGCAATCGGCTTTGCCTGTGCATCTTCCTGGCTTTCAGCCCTTTTTCTATGTCTTTGTCCTTTGTCTTTTCATATTTCTGTTTTTGCGGTTCGCTTTGCATTTCTTGCTTGCTCCTTGTCTATGGCGCTCACCTGCTTTCACCCGTTCACCTGTTCAGCTGCTCTTAGCTGCTGGTTGGAGCTTTTGTTTCCCCCGAGTTCATTCGTGTCGCATGCGGCTTTGTTGTCATCCGGGCACGCAGGATCAGCTGGCAAGATATATGCAGGCAGGCATTGTTCGCTGTGACCTCTTCTTGTATTGACCAGATGACCCTTGGCCTGTGACTTGGGAAGGAGGAAATTAAATTAAAAGCAGGTCCTTTATAGAGCGCCTGCTGTGTGTGTGTGTGTGTTTTTGTATGTTTGTGGGAGTAATAATATAATTAAGTTGCATTCGCCTGCAGCACTTTGACTAATGACCAGCCATCCGACTTTGTTGTGGCTTTTCCAGGAGCCCCAGCTCAGCATCATTAGCATGCAGGGCATGCCGGGGCACGGACCTGATGCCGGGCTGGGTTCTCTTTAAGCTAATTAATAATTGTTTGCTTTGCTTGCACGACAATTAACCGCAGGTTGCTGAAATATTTCCCCATTTTCACGAGCACAATGCATCGGAATTAGTGGCGCAGGTCCGATTGCATTAGCCGCCGCCCCGAAAAACGTTTTGCAATTAGTGCTTGAGGTCGACTCCCGCCGCCAACACCCCCTCCAAAAAGGACTCCATCAGGGCGCATTGTAGTCCATTACCCAAAAATTACACCGTAGGAAGCGGCGGCGATGATTGAAAACATTTGCCCCGCCCGCCTTTCTAGGTCGATAGTTTTATGTGTTACCCGGCCAGACAGGACGCCCAGGATTCGCCTGTATTTGGCTTCGATTTTGCATTTGTGGCACCAGGCAATTGACCCAAATTTAAACCAGCTGCCAGCTGTTTGGCACCTCCGACAAATGCTTCCAAAAGCCGCCATTGCCATCGCCAGGGGGGAGAGCCCATGTCACAGCTGCGGGCTGTGGCCTTTGTCACCCAATCACCCAGCCACATTTCGATTCACATTTGTAGCATGTCCCTGTCCCTAACCGATGGGATGGCTCTTTGCTATTGGCATGTGTATGCATCATCCAATGATGTTAATTGCTCCCTGGGATCTTTAATATTTGCACTTCCTTGTCCGAGCAGACAGCTAATACATCTGAGCAGCTCAACAGGTTAAGCCCAACAAGAAGTTGTGGTCATCTAGGAGGGAAAGCGGAAAAAAGAGTGCAAAACAGCTTATCGTTGAAAGAACCCCAACACGTTTTAATCCTTGAACTGCAGAGCGGAAAATAACAGTTTTCGCTGCACTTAAAAAAACGAGAAATTGCGAGAGGGAAAACGTTGAGTAATTTCAATTTAAAAAGTCCTTAAACAAGCGATAATTTGTGGATTCCCTTTTCCAAACTAAATTTATTTTCTTATGAAAGTTACTTTGTTAAATCAAATATTTACATAAAAACCTACAAATATTTTCTCCCCGTGTATATGTGTGCAATTATAGCATACTATATATACACAACGAAGGACAAGTTTTTGGATAGCAACAAAAAGGAGCTGTGTACACTGGCTCCTGGTACTCGTCCTGCCACTGGCAGAGTCGCTGTTGGAAAATTAGCGATTCAATGAAATGGGATTTTAAATGGCTGCAAACTTTTTAATGCGCTGCTCCCCCCCCACCAACACCTCCCTCACTACAAGCTACAGTTCCAGCTGCTCCCTCTGCTTCCCGCTTCCTGGCAACCTTGTTCTCCTCGCGGACATGTTCGTGTCTGGTGCGGCGCCTCGCCGTGACGGGAAAGTTTCAGCCAGCTTTGGGCTGGCGAGCGTTTTTGCCGGCTCCAGTTGCCAGTTGCAGTTGCGCCGCAAAAGTTTTTAAGTTATGCGCACATTTGCTGTTTCATTTTGCAGTCGCTGGTCGCGCCGGAAATGGTCTTTGGGTGAAAGTGTTGCCAGCGAACACAGAACGCAGAATACAGAGCACAGTAAGGGGTTTTTCCAGGCGACCCAGGATGCCGGAAACAAGCTGCGAGCAGTTGTTGCGCCACAAATTTGTGCAGGCCACTGGACGAGGGCAAGGATGCGGAACGAAGGAATGGGAAGTGTTAGGGCGTCGTATTTTACTCGGAATTTATGTCCGCCCTCGGTCCCCCATATCAATTTATTTATTTATTTTCCTTGCACTTAATGAAGAAAGTTTCTAATTACAAGAATCCGTTTCCTTGCAGGACCAGCAATGCAATTTGCTTTATGTTCAGCGGACGCCCAGCATCTGCCAGTTCCTGTCCCTCGGTGTGCCCCAGCAGGATGCCCAAGGCGGTGGCTCCAGTAGCTCCAGCTCAAGCTCAAGCTCGAGTTCCACCAGCACTAGCACCACTACGACAACGACAACGGCTTCACCAGCGGGTAAGCCAACTAAGGCAGCCACGTCGACAACTACAACGACAACAGCTGGCCCCGATCCGGCGGCTACTCCCATCAGGCCGACGGCCTCCGTGGGCAGTAAGTGCAGCTGGCCCGCTTTGATTGCACTGCCAGCCATCACTCATTCTCACCGTTTTTCGCTCTTTTTCGCAGCCATCCTGGCGGCCATTTTGTCGGTGACCTTCTGTGTGACGTGCCTGGGACTCTTTGCCTTTTCGCCGGCACGGAGGCAGCGAGTGCGTCGCTTCTTCCGGCGCAGCAACTCGGCGGTTCGCTACTCCCGGGTAAGTTTGCCACTCGGTGTTAGCAGCCAGGAGGAGTCGGAGCCAGGAGCAGTCAGGAGCTAACTATGTCCTGCTCCTCCATTTTCCATCCTTTAGGTGCAGTCCAACGAGGAGGCCAACCTGCTGCTGGAGCCCAATGGAGAGTTCACCGAGAGCGATGATGACATGCTGCTTTAGGGGGGCCAACATGAACCCAAGTCGTCGAAGGAGGAGGACACGTCTTGGCCATTAGTAGGGGGAAACACCAGGTGGTGGAACGGAGGTAGCTAGATAAAGACACGCAAGATCCCAAAGTGAGAAACACAGAACACCAAAGACATAACTGAAAACTGGAACTGATTGTGAGTTAAAAATAATTAAAACTAAAAAACCGTAGAAGGAAAGTAAGGATAAGGGATAAGGATGAGAACTGCTTAAGGATGTTGATATACAAAATTGTACAATATGCGTAGGCTACAACGACGACATACACAACCCAATTAACGGACCTATATATACATATATACACCCACACACTATATATTTTATATACCCTTCGTATGAAAAGGATTACCCCAGGCCTAACCCAAACCCCATAGCTATAGTCAAGTGCAATGTGCATTCACAAGAGAATTGCCAAGGACAATTGCTTGAATAGTATTATCGCTGGCAACTAAGATATATATATATATATATATATATATACTATATAGAGCGGCAGCTTGTTTCCTTCCATTAACAATGTGATTTCCTATTTCGTTTTTTGGCAATTTCAAGTCCATCTTGGGTGCCTTTTTTATTCCTTTTTGTAACAATTTGCAGTCTGTACTTACATTTTTATTTCTGTCTTGTTTGTTTTTAGGTAATTAAGTCCTGTCTTATTAAATGTACAACTTTAAATGTATACATATATATATAAATATTTAATAAAAATTAAAAAAAAATAAATAAAAAATAGCTTTGTTTTTATATTTTTATGAAAGGTAAAAGTAAGCAAGAATAATATAGAAAACTTCCTTTCTTTTGAATACTTTTTCACTGTTCAAATAATCCCAAATATAAACCAAACTCTTTATAATTTTTAAAATATATTTTATTTTGCATTGTATGTATGTGTTTTCCATATACAATTCGAATTAATTTACTCATATGCATTACAGAGTAGATGAGTGTGTCTGCGTAAATTTGTAGGTACCTTAGGCATTACATATCAGAGACAATCTATAGCTTAGACGATATACACATACTTTAGCTTAATTACATTTACGTATCATAGACGATATTTATTTTGTTTTTATTTCTCATATGAATGAAGAGGCTAGCCTAATGGTTTGGTAGATGACGTGATAATGGTTTTCCGTTGAAATTGGATAATGTCTCGGGGTCCGGTATGTACTTATTTATATAGCGTCGCTTAAATGGGCGTGAGATTACAATTGATATTCGTGATAGGAAATCTGGTGCGTTACGTCTGTTTTTTTTTTTGGAAAGTACAGAAATTCTCATTCAGCGTATGTACAGAGAGGTGTGTGAGTGTGGGTAATAATAGTTACTTAGGACCTAAATATCTAGCATACATACATACATACAAAGAAGGCAATTTCTCATTTCGGTAGCATTTGTTGTCGTTATTTTTGTTCACAATTAGAAATTCTATACTACTATTTGGATACGTCGTATGTGTATTGCATGCGGCTCTTACTCGTAGTAGTTGTGGCTTCTAACAAATAATAAGTAGGTTTAGTTCGAAATAAAGCTCGCTTTGTTCTAAAGTTGGGCTGAGATTCCTCTCCGTTCAAAGGTAAAATATTATATTTAAATAAAAAAGGGGCAGGGTGAGCCTGGAGCTACTCTCAGTTTGTTTAGCGGCGGCAGCTTAAGATAATCCTAATGTACAAATAATCACTAATTAAATGAGATTTGCTGTCTTACGAGAGGGTCTAGGCTAGGCTTAAAAATAACACTTAACAGAGTGATGCCTCCTACTTGCACTTCACCCTCAAACTATTATTTCTTTTATAATTCTTTCTTTAACAAAGGCCACATGAAATATTGAAATTGGAAACTTCTATAAACTTTTCCCGAAGCGCAGGCTAGGAGTTTGGGGAGGGGGGAAGGAAAATCGATAATATTCTCTAGACTTTATACATTCAGCTGGGTGCTTCTCCGCCTCCGTTCGTGGCAGTGGGTTGCGGCTTCTTCTCGCCTCTCTAACGGAACAATAGCTCATCGTCGGGATCGAACTGGAAGAGCTCCGCCTTCTCCCAGTCCTATACGTCGCTCTGTTTCGCATTTGTGTTGATGATGAAGGCGCCGTTGATGTGGCCGTTGGCATGGTGCGCCTTGCCATTGGGCGTGTAGAGATTCGTCAGTCCATTCTTGCCGTTGGCAATCATCATGGCCGGGTGCGTGGTGCCTCCATTCAGCTGCGCCACCAGCGGGTTTTTGGTGGCCTCCGCCGGCGGCGTGGTCAGTGGCGGCGTCACTGGCGACGGCTTGATCAGCTCCAGCTTGTCATCGGTGGAGCCCTTCAGTGGCGACTTGATCAGTGCTCCGTTACCCACATTTCCCAGGGACTTGCGGTGAGGCAGGGCGAAGCGCAGCTTATCCCAGAACCAGGGATCGCCCCACTTCAGGTAGGTGTTCATCTTCAAGTAGGCCTTCAGCTCCTCATCCAGCTTCTCCACATCCCCAATGTCCGAGTAGATGATGACTATGATGCGGGCACGACCCTCGTTCAGCGCAGATCTGTGCGCTGCCCGGAACTCCATGCGTGCCCACTCCGACTTGATGAAGTTCTGGCTCAGCACGATAATGGTGCGCCGCGAATCCGCCACGGATCGCATGATATTCTCGGGTATGTGTCCGCCCACCAGCCAGTCGCGTTCATGCACACACAGCTGGAACTTCTGGGGACCATGCTCCAACTGCGGCACCAGGTAGTCCTCGATGAAGCTCTGGTCCTTGTGCGAGTACGAGATGAAGGCATCGAACTTCTTGTCCTTGTCCAGCTCCTCCTCGGTGACCAGCCACAGGAACATGTTGTGGGCATACAACCAGATCTTGATCTCCATCTGATACTTGTAGTACAGAGCAGCCGTGAATCCGGCTAGGAGGCCAGTCAAAGCGATTACCACGGCCAGGGCAATAAAGGCGCTACGATCATCTGGACAAATGTCGTTGGTAGACAGCTCCACCATTCGTGTGGGCGACTCTGCATTCATGCACATCATCTCATTGCGATCTTCAATCCTCTCAAAGTTATCCTGGGTGAACAGTAGCAGAGGCTTGGCATAACAGTCGCAGTTCCAAGGATTCCCAGCTAGCCTCAGCGAGCGATATGGCATGGTGCGGTTGAGGAAGCCCAGCACGGTGGCGTTCAGAGCCTGAAGTTGATTGCGACTCACATCCAGGTGATTCAGGTGCCGCGGCAGTTGATCCACCTCAATGCTGGTGAGATTATTGCCAGCCAGATGGAGACTGGTCACCTGGTCGTAGCCACGAGTGTCGAAGGAAGGCAGGCTAAGGAGTGTGTTGTTCTCCAGATACAGCTCCATGATGTCCAGGTTGTTGTGGAGATCTGGCAGTCTGGGCACCTCGGTCAGGTTCCCGCTGTTGCAGTTCACCAGCAAGGCCTTGTCGAAGGTTCGCACCCAGCAGCTGCAGCCGAGCGGGCACTTTCGCTCTCGCGGATCGTCGGAGATGTCCAGCGGACAGATGAGCTTCTCGGGCAGCACCTCACGCACAGGTGTGGCCTGCAGGGCACTGGGCTGGCTACAGGTCAGCCGATCTGTGCGTAACTTGAACTGTCTGGTATAAGCGGGCACACGTTCGCCCCTCACCAGCTGGACAAAGCGAAGCAAAACGCAATCGCAGACCAAAGGATTATCGTTGAGATCCACGTGCACCACCTTTGAGCCCATGTCCTCGCTCACCTCCAACTCCGTGGGCATTTGTATCCTCGTAATCTGATTGTGCGTAAAGTTCACATGCAATCGGTTCTTGGACAGAAACTGCAGATCCTCGTAAGAAAGCGAGCTAATGTTGTTGTAGCTCAGATCCAGGACTCGTAGCTGCGTCAACAGGAACTTCCAGTCTGAGTAGATGAACAGCACCGAGTTATTGCGCAGATTAAGGGTTTCCAGCTCGGTCAAAGGGCTGAAGGGGGAGTTGCCTGTGACCTCGAGGATGGCCTCCAATAGCGGCTGCTGCAGATTGATGTCGTTGTTCTCCAGGTGCAGGTGCCGCAATTCAGTGGCGCCTACAAAGGCATTGGGGTCGATGGTGCGAAGGCGATTCCAGCTCATAACCAGGGTCTCCAAGTGGCCCAGTCTGCTGAAGAGGTCGCTGTTTTTATAGAAAAAAAAAAAAAATAAATTAATTAATTATTTTAAATTTAAATGAAATAATATGGGGTATATATCTTAGAGTATTATTTACCTGCTAATCCCTGTCAGCAGATTATCCTCTAGATTTAAATCCGTCAGTTTGGTGGTGTGCTCAAACAGCTTGTCCGGCAGATGGGTCAACCTGTTGCTGCTCAGGTCTAGACTCAGGAGATTCACTTGATGCTCCAGCAGCCTGGCAGGCAGCGTGGTCAGCAGATTCTCCTTCAGCGAAATGTTAGTGATCCCCGTCGAGTGCTCAAAGAGATCGCCTGGCAGTGTCTCCAGTTCGGATCGCAGCAATATAACCTTCAGCTCCTGATGGTTGGCAAACAGCCGCGATGGCAGGGTGGTGAGTGGCACGCGGTTGTTGAGGATTCGCACCTGTTGCAGGTGGGGGTTGTGCTCAAAAAGTCCCTCTGGCAGGGAGCGGAAGTGGTTAGCACTCAGATTAATCTCCGTCAGATTCGTGAGCAGGGCAAACACATCATGAGGCAGCTGCTCGATTCCATTGGCATGGATATCAATATCCAGCACCGAGGTGGCACCTTCAAAGTCGTGTTTGGTCAGGTTGTGCAGCTGGTTGTTCCACAGATTCAGGTGCTTCAGCTTGGGCATTTTGCTAAAGATTCCAGGCGGCAGTCGTTTGAGCCGATTGCTGGCAAACTCAATGGACTCCAGGTTCTCCAGGTTGTCAAACAGATGCGGCGGCATCTCGGCAATGTTGGCCATCAGCTCCAGGGCACTGAGGTTGCGCAGATCGCTGAGCAGGTTGCCGGGTATATGCGTGGGACGGCGCGAAGTGAACCTCAGACGTTTCAAATTGTGCAGACGTTCCAGGTGCTGCCGCGTGATATTCATGCCCAGGTTGTCGCTCTCAAAGATCAGCATCTTGGGCGTGGGAATGCCCAGAAAGTCTAGGATCCCAGCAATGGGCGTGTGTCCTGGCAGCAGGCATCTCTGCATGGTGACCATATCAATCTCACCGATTCTCACGTTCGGCAACTGCTGGTAGTCCGAGGTGTCCGTGAGGTTGCACACGATCGAGACAATGTTTCGGCTGGGTTGGATATTGAGCCGGAACTTTGGGTTCTCCTCGTTGGCTGGGCAGTGGATCTCGTACTCTGACATAATGGGTGCACACTGGCAGGCCGTGCTCACGCTGAGTTCGTTGCATTCATCGCGGCCAAAGGACGCCTCTGCGACTGGCCAATGGACCAGTTGGAGAAGCACCACCAGCAGGAGCAGCGACAGCTCTGTAGCTGCTTTTGGTCGCCGCATGATGGATGAATTGTGTGTGGTTTTTGAGCTTCCTTTTTATTTTGTAGGACTAAAAGTAAACAAGAGAATTTAAAATTAATTAGAAATTTATATTTTAAATTTAAATAATTAGTAATTATAGCCTTATTTAAACCGAGTTTAGCCCTTAAAAATGTTTTTCTAGCTCTAGTTCTTCCCCCGTTACTTTCTGTAATTAATAAAAGTTTAATTTGAGAAATAGTTGACACCAGACATTTGTCATTATCATAATGACAAGCCAAAGGCACACAAAATGTTCGAAATATAAATGAAAAGGCAGCGACTTTGTGGGCGGAGTGGCAACTTTGGTGTAATTATATGGAAAAGTGAAATAAAACTGAATACAAACATTTGCCATTCCTTAATGGAATAACCGTGGAAAATGCGCTCATTACGGCTCGCTGGCACAGAGTGTGCTGTGTGTGCGTGAAGTAAAGTCTTTTGAATGCGGCTTAATCAGGGACAGTTAATTAAGCGCCAGTCAAAATTTTTGACAGCCTGGCAAAAATATTTCATTAGCAGCACACACACGCATACATCACCGAAAAGTGAATTCAATTTAAATGTGCGGACGCTGCCGGGCGGAAAATCCCGACTCCTGGGCAAGGACACGCTCGCGTACACAAAGCAACACCTACTCGGGTAAAAATATGGCACGAACAGCGGACACACACACACATCCTTTGCTCGCTCGCTTCCTGGGCCATGTTGCATTTCATGGTTGGCTCACCTCGAAACCACGCCCAGCTTCTGTTCCTCCGTAATCCCCGCCAGAGTCCGTCCGCCCGCCTGCCCGTCCGTTCGTCTGTGTGGTGTAATTACGGTCAGGGAGTGTATAAAATTTTGTAAAACGCTCTTGCTCTTGTGCTCCAGCTTGTGCTCGTGCTTCTTGGTCCTTTTCCACTTCCTGTTGCTCCGTGTGGTAAGTGGACATCGGGGCACTTTACGGTCTTTGTGCATTTAATGAATTTGTCATGCGCTCGAGTGCTGCATAATACGAGATTTTCGTTGAAGCCTCTCGTCAAGTCCTTGCTCACAATCTCCGTTCCCCATTGAAGTCGTCCTGTCCTCTCCACTCAATCCTGATGGTGACAATTTAATTGTGCCCATTACCGAACAATTTGAAGGGAATTCAATTAAAAGTTTCGGCCTCCTAGCTGTCGCCTGTCGTCGTCATCGTCGTATTTTCTCTAAAAAAGGCAACTTTAGGCCAGATTGCATTTGTCGCCTCCCTCCTACTCCTCCTCCTTCAAGGACTTGTGTAAAAGAAAAAGGCAGATGGACGCTTTTGAATGAAATTTTGATAAGGCAATTTAATTATGCGCGCCATAATTTGATTTTCAAATTGGTGACTTTTCCTCATTAATTAGGACAACTGCCGGACACAATGATGAAATTTCGCCGAGCTTGCCTCGGGCTGTGAAAATTTTGTTATTGATTTTCCTGCTCCACCTCCCTCGGTTCGGTCAGCAAAATGTTTAGTAAAATGCCTGTTCAACCATAAAATCTGCATCTGCTGGACGCAGTTTAAATATTTTCTTGTTTTGTAAACAAAAAGAATTTCAAATTGAATTTCAGCACATTGATTAGACAGATTATTTGTTCAAGAAAGTGTTTTGCTATCGAAATATTGTCGAACGCTTATGCTGATAGTTATTGCAAATCGAAAGCAATGTGTTGGCTAAATGTTTGCCTGGCCACATCAGATATCGAGTTGGGTTGCCTTTAAGCTATTAGATGGCAGGATAGACACGCCGCTGCCGCCTCGGGCTCGGATTCATAGCCGAACTCAACACCTTGTTTTCGTAGACCAGGATTCGTGCCAGGCTTATGCAAGGCAAGTAAGTTTTTCCCTCTACACTCTGGCAGCTAATGGTGATGCTCGTGCTCCTGCTCTGGCTCCTACTCTGGCTCCTACTCCTGCTCCTTTCTTGCTATTTGTGTAGCCGACTTCAATTTCGCATAAAACTTTAAGCACTTTTCACCCAATGAGTTCGGCCCTCCCCCTTAGAAACTACCTTCTCTTACAAAACCTGCTGTGTTTTGCCTTTTAAATTTCTTAGCCAAGCCAAGTGAAGTGAGAGCCAGTCAGGTACATGAAGAAAAAATCTGTTTACTAACTTATTATATCTTAGATTTTATATCCCTTTTAATCACATAAATCAATAAGCTTATTATAAGTTTTTATCCATCACAAAAAACAGTTTAAATAAAAAGTTAAACCCCTAAAATCCAGCTTATAATTTCTTCCTGTGCTGGATGTAAAGCTCGCCAAGCTGGCTATTGTTGTTGCTGCTGGCGCTCTGCCTTAGCTGCTTTTCTTGCCAAGATTTTAAACATTTATATTCACTTAGGAAAATTACTTTTCGCCTTTATGCCACGCTGGCCGTGTAAATATCCAGCAACGAGCTGGAACCTGGCTCGTTCAATCCGCAGCATTGATATCCCGAGCGCGTTTTGTTTATGCAACCTAATCTTGGAGGTTCGTTCCCCCTTTGTTTGTTTGTTGACATCTTGCCTCGAGCAGAACGGGTCCCTGGCCAGGACCAGGACGCAATCAGGCTTGAAGTGTTGCCAGTTGCCAGGCCCCCACTAACCTAGCTTTACGCCTTACTCTCGGAGGGGCCCTGGCAATTAATTGAATCCTGCCCTGGCACCCAATTTAATCCCGCCAAGGCAATTAAAAATAATTGCTCATTTTACACACACATGCTGGGAAATTATGAACACACACACACAGCAGGATGTGTGGTGTGTGTGTTCCGCTCGATTTAAAATTTTGTCTTGTTTAATTAGACGCTGTGTGTCGTTAATAAAGGTTAACGAAGTTTTACCAACGCGCAGATTTTTCACACATTTTCACAGGTCTCCCGTACGAGTCCTGGGGAAACCCCCAATACCCGCACGTAGTACCTGAAGCACACACAGAGATTCACAGACATTCCAGTTGAGTGCGCATTTTTGCACTCACATGCTCGCTTCCGGTATGTAACGGTACTAAATTCATTAGGCACACTAAATTACAACCGCAGGCACGGCAGGCATGATGAGGTTGCGGCGCAACTCGAGGAGCAGCAGGAGCTCGCTTTCACCTTGGATTTTTATTGCTCACCCAAGGAGTACACACATTGTAAGCCTTCCCTTTCGAAAAGGAACTGCAGAAATCCAAGAAACCCACGGAGTCAGGGAGGCACTCGTGTTGGTTTGTGTCTGATGTTTAATAGTCGTCGCACCGCCCGCAGCGTGCTCGTGGAAAATTGGCTTTCAGGATGCCTGCCTGCCGCAGAGCATTTTATTATTGTCGAGCAGCCAGAGCAGCGCTTCGTAGGAGCCATTAAATGGTTAAGTTTTCTTAATACTCAGCCGGTGGGGATTACGGGCAATGCCAAAGCGTTTAAATGGCGTTGACATATTGTGTGCGCCCTTTAAATGAATTTTTCAATTCCCCAATTTTCATGTGCAGAAGCGATTGCCATGCCAACTGAAATTGGCAAGAGCCAGAGCTCCCCGCTCGCATTCATCAATCAACATGACTAATTACTACAATTCCTGCCAAGCGGCTAGAACTGGCTCTCCAGCTCCAGCTTCTGCTCCTGCTGCTGCTCCTGGTCCCACTCGGCTGCCAAGAAGAGCGGCAAAAAAAGCTAAACAAGTTGTTTAACAATTTCTTATTAAAAACTTACAAATGCTCGAGAAAAGTTCTTACACGCATGTGAAGTACAGTCAGCAAGTGAGGGGGCTTTTCTTTGCCCATTTTCCAGCTCCTAGGAAACGGCAAGTCTGGCCAAGTGCGGTTTTTGTATCCCAGCACTGCACTGGCAATGTTTCATTTTCCTCTCCCCCACCAAGTTACATGTGTGTGTGTGTGTGTGTTTGGGTTGTGTTTGCCAAAGGATTTCAATTCCCCCAAAAACTTTTGCAAGTCTTTTGGCCCCATGTTTCTGGTTTTACAGGCATCGCCTCCAACACTTTGGTGAGCGGCAGCCAAGACATGTTTATATAGCCAGCCAGATGGGCCAATGTATTGCCGAACCGGAGCTTTAAGTAAACATCTGTGTTCGCCATCTCAGGGAGCGTCAAGCATCCAAGCAACCAGCAAACGCCACTCGCAAGATGTGCTTTGGGGGAGGGGCAGGCAAGCAGGCAGCATGTGAAGAGTCTCTAAGCGGGTCTTAATATCGCAAAATTGGAAACTGTTCAATATGTGTGATTGGCAATGTGGCAGCGTCTGTCTGCCACAAACACAACAGCTGCAACATACTTGTACTGCGAGTTCACATAGGAAAAGGATCTTGTTTACATTTATATTTTTTCTTAATAATAAAGCAATTTACTTGTTATTAGGGGTTGTTTATTGTAAAAAGTAGACTTTACGATGATTAAATAATAATAAGCTTATTAATTAATTTGTATAACTATTTATAGCTGGAGTATTCAATTTTATGTTATACCTAATTCTTTAAAGGACTTTACATTAAAAAAGAAAATCTTTATATTAATGTAAAACATCTCTCTGGGGTGCCTGCTGCACCCAGGCTAATTACGCACAAACGTCGCGTCGCAAGGTTAAGACTTCCCTCGGATGAATACATTAAATCCGCCTTCATTATTTATGGCTCACACTTTCTGCAGAATTTTTTTTTTGCATCAAAATGCCAAGGAGGAAAGGAGCAAGCAAAAGTACTCGAGCCGCTGTGAATTGAAAATATCTCGAAGCTGCTTTCGCAGTAACGCCTTGGCCTAAGTGCAAACCGCCGACGGGCTTGGCGAGACGCTCAAGTGCACAATCTGGAGGCAGGAGATGGCGGAGTGTCAGGGAATGCTCCCATTTAAATGCAAAATTTTCTATTAGTAAACGCATCAGCAGGGCTCAAGCTCAACTTCTAGCAGCAGGCGAACAAAAAGCAACTTCAAAGTCAGCGACAAATCCATAAGATACTCGCTCACTCATTACTCTTGGCAGCCTGCACAGCTCACTGAAAGTTCAACTTACAGCAGATGAAAGAAAAAGGGGTTAAGACCTGATTTGCGTATTCCCCCCAGTCCCTCCACTCTCACCCGCCCCCATATACATATATATTCGCGAAGGGCCTCTCCAGATCTTGTTGAAAGCCAGCTCATTGTCTGGGAAATAGAAAGGCGGCGAGGCGATGCTGAGGCTGCTCAGGCAACGGCTGCAATTTTAAGGCCCTAACTGAGGGTATTATTATAATGCAATATAGTTTGTAGAGCCATTAAAAATATATAATTTTTTATATTTCATTTTAAATTAAATTAAAATCTTAAGAAAACAAAAATTGCTAGATAAATGTATTGTATACATTTTTAAGTGTTTTTAAATACTAAACAAAAGCAAATGATTATATAATTAACTAAATATAATTTAGAATATAGGAAATAATAATTTAATTGAAATTACAACTGTTAGAGCATTACAACTTCGGCTTTCGAAACACCTTACTTCTCTTTTGCCTCCAAGAAGTCGCCAAGTGAAAGGCTTTGTAATGTCATTTGTCTGTTAATCATGTTGTCGTCCCCAAGTCCCCAAGTCTCCCAAGTTTTTCGCAAAGTTTTTTAGCATAATGCGCTCGTGCCCGAGACAAATGCAAAAACTTGTTGAGCCCATGGCCGGATGGCCCGGATGGGTGCTTCTTTTAAGCCGGCAAGCCAGCAAAGCATGCGTCACGCATTCAAGTTTAATAGGCTTCGGCCACGCATTGTTGTTGGCCAGGCTTTCGTCGATGATGATGTTAATAATAATGATGATAATGATGTTGATGATGGGCCCTGTCGATGCACAGCAATTGCTGTTTATGCTACACGCCTTGAAGGTTGGCCAGAAAACGCAGAAGCGCCATCGGCCAATTGTTTACTCTAGTTTGCCTCGGTCCCAACCGATCACAACTGTGGCCCTGCCCTGCCCCAAAGTCACTCAAATGGATACTCTCTGCGGTTGACTGCTTCTCCACTCCTCCGCATCCATCTCATATATATACATACACACACACATAGCTCCTTCCTTGGCTCACTTAGCGCACATCCTGTCAGCCAGGTTGATGCGGCCAGCCGTGTTTAGATTCGGTGGATGGGCAAACATTTAACGTAAATTGATTTCCACTCACCAGGCGATGACGTGGTGCACACAAGCTCAAGTGTACATGGTGGAAAAATTATATAAATTAGAAATAAACCTTGGATATAATAATAATAAATTATACAACCGTAGTTGCTATATTAAAATAAGTTCATAGAATCCTATTAATGTTTATCATCATTGTCTGAGCTTAATTAATACTCTTTTAGAGGTATATATCACAGCCTAATCAGTTAATCAGTGCATTAAAGCAGGACTATCGCTAAATAATTACCCCATTAATCATTGAATATATTATAATTAATTTCAAAAACAAATCTAAATGCATTTGAAATGTTTTTTTTATCTCTGTGTGGGCGTACAAAGGTGGGACATCGTTTCGCTAGGACCTCTGGCTGGAAGGAGAAGCAGCAGCTGGAGCAGCACCATCAATCTCCCGGGCCAAGTCCAAGTCCAAGTCCACTCTTCCACTTGCAACTTGTCATTTCCTTAAGCTCCGGAGTTGCTCAACTGGAGGAGCAGAGCACAGCACTCACTCCTCCTTGGACGGCTAAGTAAATTTATCTGCAACTTCCACACACGCACAGTCCATCACATAAATAAACAACTCGACGGTAGGAAGACGGCAGCAGAAGCAGCAGCACTGGCCGCTGGCAGAGAATAGGAAAATAAAATAATAGACACCCAAGCCAGTCCCCCTGTTCGCATTCAATTTGAGCCTGGCTGACATCGTAAATGAAAATGTCGTCCATTGCACGCTCCGCCGGCGTTCGTTTAAACAGCGTTTTATGGCTACGACTCGACGAGTACGAGAGGTACGGATACGAGTACGTATCTAAGTGGCAGGCCAACCACCATCGGCCCTCATATTGTAAATAATACAGCATAATGCCTGCTGTCTTTACTGCCGGCCAACCCAACCCATCTGAGCCGTTTCGGCCAACCCATCCATGCCATCGACAAGCCGCCAAGTGTGGCCAAGTCCAATTGCCACAACAGGCACGCGTACACTAACAAAAACTACTTAAGAAGAGGTATTTAAATCTATACAATAATATTTTTCTATCGATAAATGTGTGTACGTTTCAAAGATCCACAAATGTTTGCCAAAAAATGCTTTACAATTTTTTATTAAACATATTTTTGATAACATACTCTTTCTAAGTGCACACCTCAATTACCAGAACAGAGAACAACGACGTCGCAGGAGCCTCGGGCACTGGGTTGTCTTTAATCTTTGGGGACAGGTTCCAACAACTACTTAATTTTTCGTACTCGTGCCTGCATTCAAAGTTTGGCTTTCGCTTTGTCTCTGGGCATTTTTATGCTTTCTTGATTTCTATTTATTCTGGCTGTCGCCGTTTCGCGTTGCTGTTTGTTTGCTGACTGTTCTCCCAGCCGGCCCTCATAATTTGCGCTGTGTTTTATTGTATGCAGCTTAATTCGCGGACCCTGCCCCCGAGCCCCAGCTCCAATTCCCGCCAGCCCCAATCCGATGGTGCCTCTGTTTTGTTCTGCTTTAGTTCGACGTTGAAATGTGAGTCACGTTTAAAGTTCTGCGTTGGGGCCTTAAATGGCATGCTTGCTGGCCATGATTATGGTGGCGGAATCGGAGGAAGAATCCCCTTCTGGGCCGATGCCATATATAGCGCTAATTGTGCACATTTTGCGCTTGTTATAAATAAACGCACACGACCCTGCCAGCCTGCTTGCCTGCCTGCCTGCCTGCTGCTGCTATTGCCCATTTAAGCCCTGGCTGGCCTGGGTTCGGGCCCAGTTCAATAGGGGCCATATTTATTTTTGGCAAGCAGACGGAAAAGCCAAAGTTGCAGTGATAATTAAGACACTTTAGCGAGTGTTCTTGGCGCCATTTTGCCGCTTAGCTTGGCGTCGCCAAACTTTAAGACTTTTCTCGTTAAAACTGAGAAGAGATTTCAATGAATATAAATCGTAACCTCTACTAAAAACATATCCATAGGATTTTAGTAGTTGTTTTTGTTTCTATCCTGGAACTGAGAGCATATTTCCGTCTGATGATGCTTCCGTAAAACCCAAATCATTCCCTGCCAACCGAGTTATCTGTGACGGCCAGGCCTAATCCCACAACAATATTTATTTGTAAAAGCACAATTTTGTGTGCATATTTGCACAGGATATAATATAGTAGTATATATAGCGACCGTCACCACATCCGTTGCAGCAAAAATCGAACCAATGAATGTCCGACTTGGTTTTGGTGGAAGCCAAACCAGCACGGGGTTTGTCCTTCATTGTCGGCTCAAATCCAAACGAATTTCGACGTTTTTTATGCTCTGATTTTGGTTATTTATTGACGTCTATTTTCTATAGTTTTTTTCTACAGCTCCCCACGGATTCTGGGCAGGCATTAAATATGTATAAATATTGATAGATTTTCGGTCAACGCTTTGATTAACATTTAAAATGGTTATGGCCAATGTGTTGATATATGTTTCACACGCATTTATAGAGACATTAACATTTATCAGAATCGGGAAAGGGAGGAGTGGGGCCAGGGCCCTGTTTAACATAAATTCACCAAATAGCCGCGGAAAGGAAGGATGAGTCCTGGGGACAATGACAATGCCCGGCCGCAATGGCGATAAATAAAGATTAAAATCTGTGAAACGGTCACAAAAGTGCCTGGCACTTCATTTCAATTTATGTGCATAAGTATTTATATTTATACGCAGGCACACACGCACACACACAGACAAGCAGCGGTGATAAATCAAAAATCGTTGCCTACTTTTTGGTGTCACAAGGCAAGGCTCGAGGACCCAGGACGCAGGACCCATCCCATCCCAGCCCAGGCAGTGCGTGTGCATTTGTTTGCATTGTCGCCGCACAATAAATGCAATTTCATGTTTCAATCGCAAAAAAAGGACAACGGCAGCCGCAGCTGGGAGAATTAAAGTCACCAGCTCGACTGCCTGCCAGTCTGTTGGTAGTTATGGCAACAACAGTTGTTGCCAAATGAAAAATCAAAATGGCGACGACCAAGTGAAATCATTACGTATACGCAACGTGGTATTAAAATTCACAGCGTGCCTTGTGATTTTTATGCACGCGCCTTCCCTTGCCTCCTTTCGGTTTTTTTCACTCACATTTTATGGCCATTAAATCAAAGTACAAATAAAAGAAAGTAAATAAAAATGTTCGTTACAGCCTTAATAGGTGGCCGGGGTGTAGTGTTTCCCCGGCTACAGGATGGGTGCGTGGCCTTTTGGTTTCAAATGAAAAGCTGAAATCTTGTCATAAAAATGCGCGAATTCGCAAAGTGCACTTTATGCGCAACGTTTGTGACCAACACTCTCTCTCTCTCAGGTCGGTCCATTGGGGGTAAAACTGCATAAAGAATATAAGTGAATAAAAGGAAACGTAGCTCGAATAGAGATGGTAAAATACTAAAGCTTTAATGAGCACTTTAGTTAATCTGCAGCGGTATTAATAAAGTATAAGTGAAGTCTGGAAAGGCTAGAGTTTTTTTTCGTAATTAATTACATCAAGTTCCAGACTGGTAATTTCATTTTAATTATACTTTAATATTTGAAGCAGCAGCTGCAGTGTAAACACATCGAAATATTTTGCATAGTTGTTGGCCAGCCAGCAATTTTAGCCACGGCTATTGGCTGGCAGTCGGAAAAGCCAACAAAAAATAATAATAATTTGTTGGTAATTCCCATAAAATTCTGTAAATTTACATATTTTTCCCACACACACACACTCACGTGAGGAAGCTTCTGCTTAGGAAATATATTTCAGTGGCAGGACCAACATCATCAGAAGCTGCATTAATTGCTTTTGCGTTAAAATATTTTCCGGCTAAGAAGGACTGCTGGCAGATGGGTTTTTTTTGGGTTTACATATAATTTTTTGTTGGGGTTGGGGAGGTGTTGAAACTATACATTTCGTATGCAAATGCAAATTTAATGAGCTTTAACTCGATGCCATGCATGCGCGGGTGTTAATTTTGCGTCCAAATGTGTGTGCGATGGCACAAAATATTTTGTTAATTTTTAATTTTAATTGCAGTCGCTTGTTTGAAACTTTATTTTATTTATTTATTTATATTTTTTGCAGTCGTTGAATTTTGCATAATTATGTAGTGGCGGCCAGGGGACTGTCAACATGGCAACATTTTCGCAATGGCAATAAACATTTCATTATTTATTTGTCAAATACAGAATTGTCGAGTTCGATGCGCTCTGATTGCAGCAATTTGTGGGTGTGAGTGTAGTTTTTTTTTCGTTTTTGGTAGTCGTGACGGCGCATCAATTAAACTAATTGTGCATTTAAATTGGCAAATTATTCTGCTCGATCCTTAATCATAAATTATTTATGCAATCAATTTGCATAAAGTCAAATAAACCGTCGAACATTGTCCTTGTTTGGCCTGTGACGACTCCACATGCTGTTTACAAAATTTAACTGTCCTTCGTGCTTACTATATGGATATTCTTTTGGCCTCTTTGGCTGGGATCTGCGTACGCTTTTATTTTAATTTGCGGTCAGCAGCTCCCTGTGGGGAAAACCAATTAAGTGGGCTCTAAAGCTGGCGCTTTTCTAGGCACTCGCGAGGGGTTTTGTTGGAATTGAAAATTTAAACATTTTTCACCATGGATTTTTTTCCACACTTCTCGGTTGTCAGTGCTGGGCTTTTTCGGTTCCTGGTCCGTTTTGGTTTTTGTATGCCGCCTGCTCTGCTGCTAACTTTGTGCAAATTTAATTAAATTCTTCTTCAGCCCTTTGAGCCGCAGGGATGCACCCTTAACGCATAATTTGTCTGCCAGTTCGGGATGCTGGATGTGGCTGCAACTAAGCTCGAAAAATGTATTCCAGCGAGCCATATATTGCTCGAAAGTGTGGCATACTGCTTGGGGCAGCTTACACAGAGGAAATAATTTCTTGGTTTGGTTTTTCAAAAATTTTAAGAAAATTTGTAACCGAATTTTGAGACAGAGAAGAAGGGTATATACCTTGATGTATATTTTTTTAAATATTTATTTAAGAATCATATTTAAGCTGCAAAAAAACTTTAAAAAGAAGCTGGGATTCGGTTTTAAATTACATGTTTAATAAATCTTGAAGAATGGCTAGTTTCTCTTTACATTTTCCACTGCCAAAGGCTTCTGTGTGACATTAGAAAACTGGGATTGGGGGTGTTAGTCTCACCAGAAGTGTATTAATAGTTGGAGCCGCCGCATAAAGCCTTTCAGTCATTTTTTTTGTTCCATTTCCCCGTTTGTTTTAGTGCCGCTGAAAATGTTTTAAAAGTGTTTTTCCTTATGCAACACCAACGACAAAGTGTTTGTGGCGTATACGTATATTTTGTGTATTTTTTGTTCGCCTGCTCCTGCCGACATTTAAAACAAAAAAATGGCTGTCACAATGCATTTTCGCATTTTGCATTTGCCGAGGGCGTTTCGGGGGCAGAGAAGGTGGCAATAAAAAAGTAACAACAAGTGCCAAGAACGTGTGTGTGGTTGTGCGGCTGACAGTGAGTGATAAAAGTTATGAACTCTTTGGGAAAAGCGCTGAAAATTTAGAAGTGTTGTCTGTGCTCTTTTTCAAGTGCTTTTCGTGTGTTTGATCGCCAAAGTTTTTCTCTCTTTTTTTTTTTTTAAGAGCGTTGCACTTTTGTGAAAATAATTGCGGTTTTCATTTCAGTAATTTTTTGTTTGTCCATTTCCCCAAAACATATTTATTTAATGCAATTTATTTATATTTGCAGTGCGCTTTATGCTCAATTAAACAGGAAACCAAAGGAAAAATCGAGGGAAAAAATAAAACTAAATGAAAACTGAGCACAATTGAATGCTGTAATATTTAATGATATATAAATAAATGGATGTCAGGGGGATTTTTTCTATTTGCCGTTTATGCTAGTTAATTTTTTTTTGTTTTCTTTGGCCCCCCGCTTTGTTTGCATAATTTATAATTATTTTTAATGAATATTTATAAGCTTGACTAGAAGAGCAGTAATAATATTTATTTTCACTTACCTTCCGCTGAATTGTCCTTGCCGGTTCTTATCCTTTTCTGTCCTTTCTCTCCCTCTCTATAGATGCAGCTGCAGCCGGTTGTACATTTTTAATGTATTTTTAAGTAATTTACTGCAATAAAAAAGCGTGAAAAATATGCAAATTAGTAAAGGGACGAGTGAAGGCGATGGATGATGGCGTCTTATTAGCATTCCAAAAGAGTTACGGGGCGGGGCCATTTCTTCAGCGACTTTTCAACTTTCAGTGAGAGAGCTAGACAAGTGCCACATATGTGCGGGTGACGCTGTCATTATGACACTAATAATGTCATACATATGCAAGAGTGGCAAACAAGCATGTCCGCGCGGAGAAACGTGTGTGTAAGCCACTTAAATTTCAACGCATACGTAATGCCTATTCATGAGACACATCCCTCGTGACGGGATGTGTGTATGCTTAATTTAATTAAGCTGGCTGTTACTTAGAACCCGCAATGCAGGCCATAACCGCAAACAATTTGCAAGTCAAGAGCGTGTAATGCAGACGGTAGAGGCAGCCAAAGGATTACGCTGGAGAGCCTGCCTCCTGGCAACTTGACATGAATCACTCGCAACTGTGCGCTCACAACTGGGAACTGGAAACTACGAAACCAAAAAGAATATTCAAATTTTTGGAATAATTTTATTCAATTTACCTCTCGTCCAATCGAATCAAATGCAAAAAGCTTTCTTGTTTGGTTACGAAACAGTTTCGAGAAAATAATTAAGAACTAAGCTCGGATTGCAAATAAATAACAAATTTCACCCCCAACAACTCTCGGGAAAGGTCAGGTCCGTCCTGTGTGTCCTGTGTAATTCGGTTATTTCCTGCCCCAAAAATGTGTAAAAAGGAGGTGGGTTGCAAAGAGTGAAATAAACTTGGCAAATCTACATACATCTGAATATATTTTCTGGCCGGGTCATAAATAAGGAAACATCTTTGTATTTCTTTGTTTATTTTGTATGCATGGCCAGCTCTTCCTCACTAAATTCATCAGCTCATCTCCGTCTGTCTGTCTGTGCCAGTGTCCCATCTCTTATTGTGTTATTTTATTCTGAGGCCCAAAAACTTCTAATTGCTCGCCGCATACAAATTGCCAGTTATCTAAACTGACAACTCCTGAAGCATTTGTAATTCAATTGCCTTTTTCTGTGTGTGTTTGTGCGATTGCAAGGATTCAGAGCCAAAAATTGTATGAATACGAAATTCGTTATTTTTCCTCAAATATTTATTTGACTTTTGGTTCAGATTCGACTTTCGATTTGTTCACCATTTCAAATCGCATGTTTAGCAGGGATTATCGAAGCACTTTGCTCACCAACTCACGCACAAGCCTATTTTTTATGGATCGACAGCTGTAGCAATTTATTGAGATGCAGCAAAGGAAAATATATACTTGGATATATACTTTATAAGAGGATTTACTAAGAGAAAAATATATGTGGGATTGGTCCATAGTGCGAAAGAAGAATTTTCCGTAAATAATTTAAACATTTATAATCTTGTGAACTTTACCCTAAAATAAAATAAACTTAATTTGTATTATCCCTACATATATATTTTTAAGTGTAGAGTAAAATAAATGTTTAATGGAAGGTTTAAACCAGGTAAACATTTCTTTCAGTGCAAACAAAGTACCTAAAATCAAACATCTTCGATTCGTACATTGTTCTGGCAGTTTTCTTTAAATTGCTGCGATAAATGCGAGCTCTGTGTTATCTGGTATCTGCTATCTGGTATCTGGCATCCGCATGTATCGCGTTTATTGCAGATATATATCTGCTAATTTGCATGGGCTGAAAACCGCAATCCCTTGCCTGCCACATAATGTTCCTGCATTCGTATTCACCCAAGCATGCGGTAACATGCATTCAGCACAAACAACTCCCCCCAGCCGACTGCCTGTCTGTCTGTAAGTCCGTCTGTCCCTCTGTCAGCTCTGTCTGGCTGCATTTTCATATTGAAAATCACTGAAGTGGCAGACCAGCTCCCCACCAAGCCACCCCCCGTCGCCACCCATGGAGCGCGTTTTGTGTGGCAATTTTGGTTCTCTTACTTTGCGAATGAAAGATTATGAAGAAAAAAATAATAAAAAAAGAGCTGAAGCTGAGCGCATTTTAATTTTAATAGACATGCCTGGCTTTCCGTGGATGCTGGGCATAATGAGTGCTGCTTAGGGCCGGGCTCAGCTCTCAATGGATGTTAATAAAAGTATGGCATGCATAATTTTTATTGCCCTGGCCCCCCTCCGTACCAACACTCCCTGGAGCGGCCCTTTAGCTGTGTCTTGCTTTTTGTTTAAATAATGAAATGTGCAAATGTGTTGCCAGGTTGCCAGGCACGCGCACACAAAAGGCATATATGCAGATACAAATGCGGATACATTTGGTACAGTTGAGAAAATTTAGATGAATTTTTAAAGTATTTTATTATATCTATTCCCTTTTATTATAGAGAAAACTATTCTTATATTTTTAGAGAAGAAACAGAATGGCAGCTATTACTTCGAGTCAATAAAACTCTCGCCTCGGGGGCGTCTGGGCGTCTGGGTATTCATTTTATTGCCAAAATGTTACTCCTTCATAAATGTCAGAAGCATTCTAGATACAAATTTCGTTCTGTGCATGTCTGCATATGTGCTTTTGGCTCTCTCCCTCTGTTTTGTATCTTATGGATGCACGCGCGCCCTGCTTTTTTACATAATTACATCGCTCCCCTTTGCCAGCCTTTGTTTTTTGTTTAGTTGCTAATTTATTTGTGTATGCATTTGGGTCTTCATTCATGCTCTGCATTCAAACACAAGTCTGACTCTGGCTCTGGCTCTTCTTTTGTATGCATTTTTGAGCAATTTTTAGCCATTGTTGAGCGCATTTAGAATGTATCTGGCCGTCTTTGTTGGCTGTGCGCAATTGTAATTACTTCAATTGCAACTCCCTCGGTATCTTTTACACATGTTTCATGGGCATAATTCGCGCTTCGCTGGCCAAGTTGCTCTGGCTCTAAAAGAAAGCCTTTTGAATGTGGCAGAAACGATTCATTTCACAGCAAAAAGAGTGTGCGGTGGTGCCCTGCTTCAGTTTCCAGTGGCTGGCACTTTCTAAGCTTCCTCCCCGCTACTCATTAGAGCCGTAGTTGGCCAAAGTTCTGCTGTTCTTTATGCTGTTGTGGCTGCTTTTTACCGTTTCTGCTGCGGTGGCTATGGCTTCGATTTCCCATTATGCCAAAGGTAGGTAGGTAGGTAGGTAGGTAGGTAGGAAAAACTAGTTCTTCCCTCGCTTTTGGTTTTCTTTTCTAATCGCGTTTGCCAACCGCAGCCGGCGCATTGAACCAGGAAAGTAGATTTATGCATTGTTCTAGGTGTTGCAGCTCCGTGGTTCTTGTGGCCATGGTTGTGCAGCGTGTTAATTACCCGACTTTGTCGGGAAAGTCTCGGAGGCAAGCGAGTCGCAAGCATTAACCACAGCAAAGTTCCCTGGGAAGGTCTGCCTTCCTTTTTTTCTCTGCCCAAGAATTGCCTTTCTTTCTGCACGCATAAATCATTTTTTATTAGCTTTAACACACGATGAGCTCGGATTTCACAAGCCCCAAAAAAAAAAAACAGTATTCGACTTTAGCCTCTGCGATTTTATTCTTTATGCTTTGCATGTTCAGCTTTAATTGAAATATACGACTGACCCCAAAAAAAACAGAAAAGGAGGCGAATCGCATTCCATTACTCACAGCACGCAAAAGGATCATGCACATATATATATAGTAGTATATTACTCTTGACCTTTGGCCAAATAAACTTATTCTTACAAGAGCTCCTCCTCTGCATTGAACCTTGAAAAATTTTCGTGTGTTGTGTGTGCTTTCTCTTAACCTACTTCCCCGAAAAAAAAATTACCCCAAAAATCCAACTGAAGGATATACCATAAAAAAATTGTTTTCACTTTTCCTGCTTGGCTCTTCAGTTGGCTTTATATTTTTTATTTCATTCCGTTTCGTTCCGTTTTTTGTAATCAACAAAGTTCCAACGTTGGCATATAAATATTTGCATGGCAGGGACCCAAAAGGAAGTTCAGACAACAAGTAGAGAAGGCCAACTTGCCGCGCACTTATTATTATATACGGCCAACAACAACAACAACAACGACATCAACAATACTGGCAACACCAACAACAATGGGTTCGAGGCATCTGACGCGTAAATGTGCAAAAGCTTTAAATTAAAAGTGGAGGCTGACTGGGTGGTGGTGGTGGTACTGCTGCTGGTGGCTCACTACTGCGGCTTGTTGTGTCAGCTGTCGTCGTCTGGACTTCATTTTATGCGCTGACAATTTCTCATTATTAAAATTACAGCACCCCGGCAGCAGCAGCAACATCGGAAGGAGAAAAAGAAAATGCAAGAACAATGAGGAAGGAGAAGCATCTTTAGGAAGCCGAAGATAAATTACTCTATGAATTATTGGAAAGAAATTGTTTCAAATAATTTTACTAAAGATTTTATTTAAAAAAAAAAGTTAAATTATATTTTAGAAATATTACAGAAGGTTATCTTATTTAAAGCAAAGTCAAAACATGCTGAACTCCTATCAGACGTATCAATATTAAAATTAAAAAACCAAGCATATTTATAATATTTTTTTAACCCCAACCAGTTCACAAAAATGTATCTCTTTCTTTAGGGAAAATTATTATTATTTTTTCGTGATTTTAACCAATCTTTTTAAACCCCTAGAAAGGGTATTAAGACCAAGTGAAAAGCTGAGGACGAAACAACAAATTATCTGCAGTTGTGTAAATGTGAAAATTATTTCACTCAACCAGCTCTTTTCCAGTACACTTCTTGCTTATTCAGCAGCACTCATCCCATCGTTGCAAGATCAAATGGAATATATTCCCTTTCGATCCGATCAGGTGTGTGTATGCTGCTCATTAGCCACCAGATCCTACATTAAGCATCACTCTGTGACCAGTATATGCTTTCCTTTTGTCAGCTGCGCATCATTTGGCTGGCATATTTGTGTTGGCTATATAAATCAGCGGTCGCATGTCATTAACTTGCGATAAATCTGTCATAAACAATGCAACACATAAATTGCCGTCAATGGAAAGCGGCAACAACGATGGGTGGTAATGGGTTTCCATCTGAAACGGAGGCGTGGCAGTCATCATCAGGCCAAACAATGTCGAAAATGCAAATCAGGAGTGAGAGAGAGAGAGTACTCCGGGTCTGAGTGGGTGGTGTAAGTTGGGTGGGGCTTGGGTAGGTCGGAAGTGCCATGAATGGGGTGGACTCTTAGTCGCTGTCGCGGAAACAGCACAGCGGGCGACATTATGATGTTGACGAAACAAAGGATCGTTTGTTGGCCTCCGTTTGTCCGTCAGCGGTCTGTCTGTCTGTCCGTCCCTGTGTGCGTTCGTGTTAATGCTGTTGAAATTTAAAGCGTTTTCAAATTGGTGGTCTTGGTCTTGTCCCAGCTCTCACCAAAATTAAACTATAATTTTTGGAAACCGCTCTTCTGCCTCAACCATTCGTGAGTTTAATAACTTTATTTTTTGATGGTTTCACCACCAATAAAGTAAAACTCCAGGCAAATGCACTTAACAAATTGCAACGCAGTTAAAATTACAAACTGCAAAGTATTTGGCAACAGCAACTGCAATTTCGTAACAAAAGTCTTTTGCACTCAAACCACAAAAAAAAAGGGGGCCATAAACATGCAAGGGTTTTGCAGAGCAGGGGCGTAGCTTAAGGGAGTTTTTTTGTGATTGAGTTTTAAAATTTAAATTTTAAGGTTCTGGTTAATTCTGTAAAATTTATCAGAGAATACCAGAACTCTTTTGCTTGCTCATATTTCACTTTAACATGCAATAGTTTTTAATTGAAGTTAAGGCATATAAAGTTTAAGCTTTCAAGTAAGGGTTATATTTCATTTTCTTGGTTATTTCTCAATTTTCCCTGTAAGAACTTCACCCACCTACGCTCCTGCCCCTCCTTGGGCGATACAAATCTGAGGAATGACGTGGGCTAAAATGCTTCAATTACAGTTGTTTTGTTGGGTGCAAAACACTGCGGTTTGTTTGGAGCTTTCGTTGTTTTTGCTGGTCGCTGCATTGACATGTAAATGACCTTTAATTGATGGGCTCGTGTGCGGCTTGATTGAGTGCTGGCGGGCGGGCAAAGGTGGTGTACAAGGAGTTCGTCCAAAGAACTCGCACATGGTAATTTGCATTTTGAAAATGCCGCAACTTTTGCAACTTTATGTGGTGGCATCGCCTTGGTTCCATCAGTCGTCTCCGTGTCCTTTTTGGCCCTTTTGCTGCCTGGTTGGTTCACTGTTTGCCCGACTGCTTGTCTGTCTGTCAGTCTGGCTGGCTGGTAAAATATTTATGTTGCTTCCACCCAACTGATTGCGGCGAAAAAGCGCAGCTCGGCGAAATGAGAATTTATCGCAAACACATAAAAAAACAGAAGAGAACCAAAGAGGGAGGGAGAAAGAGTGTGTGTGTTAATGGCTTTTTCGTGTCGATGTATTGGGTAAAGCGGAACGGAACAGCGCGCTAGCCGTCTCTGTCGCACGCCTGCACTTCCGCCGGAAGTTTGCATGTTCCTATATCATTCGCAAGAATCTGAAGCGCGCTTAAAAAAGCTGAAAGGCAAACGCAGTCAGTCAGTTGCCCCAAAAGGTTACCGCCATTATAGCGCTTTATTTATGAGCCAGGTTAACACACTCACACACCTGTCTACCGTGTGTGTATGTGTGTGGCTAACGGTAATTGCGCCGCCCGCCATCGCTTGGCCCGCTGCTGGCCCTCAAAGTCGATAACATGTCATTTGAGCGTCGCTAATGTCTTCATTTATTTTTAGCATGCCGCGCCTCGACTCGCCGCTTTCGGCACTCCATCGTCCAGTTGGCCCAAACGAGCTGTTTGTTTAGATAAAAGTTTGCTTTTGGCTTCCGACCCTCGCACAGCTCCTCCTCGACCACCATCTGCAGCTCCTGCTCCGTGTGTGTCGGCCATAATTGGACACGAGCTGGGGCCTTGTTTACACATGCATTTTATAGACGCTTTTAACGTGCCAATTTTGTGTGGCTCTCGCTGCGCTTTAACCGATTTCGGGGTTAATGTGCGGCCAGAAATCGCCTCAGTCTTTGGTCATCATTCCACCAAAAACCCAAACTCCAAAGACCCCGAAGACATAACTTTATTAAGTTAAAGTAGGGATAGCAGAAAATATCTATGTCGATATCTGTGTCGATATTTGAAATGAAATCGATGTTTTCTACGATTTATGTGCGATAAATCGGTATTCTGTTTTTTCTAAATTTCTTCGAAAATATTGATCAATATTCTGTGTGACATACCATAGTAATATGAGCAGAAAAATATATAAACAAATGGTTTTTGATTTCGATTTAAGCAAACTCAATTTAAAATTATTGTGATTACTTCACATTTTTCTAAATTAAATATTTTCTAAGAAACTAAAGCTAATCAACTTTCACTGGCGGACGACAGCCTGCCGACATGAATACTCCGTTTTAGCGTGTTGCCAGTCGGGAGCAGCATAGTGTGCCATATATGACACAACCGATGAAGTTTTTGCGCCCCCAAAACAACTACGGACAATTGTCACGCACACACAAGTGTCCTTGGCTGTGGATGTGGAAAAATTGGAGGAGAAAAAGGAGGCTCACGCAATGGCCACGTCCGCAGCCGGCCTGCTGGCCGGACCAGCATAATGAAGAATGGCTTCTGAACGTTTTAATGCCACATAAGTCCTTCGGAGCAGCCAGAAATGCTCTTTTGATGGACGAGACTCAAACTTGGCTAATTTCTCAATCAACGAATGGCGCTCTAATTGCGCATTAGAGCGAAAGAGGAGACCGAGTCGGGGCACCATGATGGAGCTGGAAGCCATTTGAGAAGTAATCAAAAATCCCCATCAAAGTTATGCGAGTTTGCCAAGTTCCCTTGAATACCATATATATGTGGGTGTATATATATATATATATATATGGATTTTTTCGCTTATGCAGGAATCCATAAAAAGTAACTCAACTCGCATGCAAATAAAGGATTCGAAAAGAGCGCAAAAAAAACGGAAGGGCGAAAGGAAACGTGAGTGCCACAAAAGATGCGCCACCCCGCCGGCAGGCAGGCAGTCACTTAACCCTTTATCGCTCCACATTCAGTTCCCTTAACCCCCTCCTGGCGACACCTCCAAGCGCCACACCGTCTTTCTCTTTTTCTTTCTCTTTCTCCTCACTCAACTCCATGGCAAGCCGCAGTAATGACAGTTCAAAAGGGCAACAAAGTACTAAAAATAGTGGAAATTACCGCAGGATATTCAAATTTCCACATTGCGGAGGGGCATACATACATTTGAAGCGACTAGATGGAGTGTGGCAGCGGGTGTGTATGGCACACATTGCATGCCCTGGCATTTGCGCCATTATAAACCTCGAATCCTCCGAAGGAGCAAGTGGAGTGAATGCAAGTGGAGAAAGGAGGAGTTTTAGCCAGGACTCACTCGGGCACTGCTGCTGTTACTCTCTATGTTGCTGCCTGTGTTTTTTGGCCTTTGGCATGTGGCAGCGATAAGAATCGAATCCTTTTTGCATCGCATGTTAACACATGCAAATTGAAATGTCTAAATCATGCACCCACACACACACAGACACTCAGGGGACTCCCCTTGAAATGAACGCGAAAAACACGGGCGAAGAATGCCGAATGGCGAGGCAAATGCAGAAAATGCCTTAAATTGCATTTTAATTGCTACGCCAAAGCTTTGCCAGCTCTCGAGTGGCTAAAGGAGTGCCGGATAACAATCGAGTCTAATATATTTTGACGTGCCACTAACCCCTACTCCAATGGCGGAGCGGAGGGAGAACTATTTTTAAGGGGGTTTTAGTTTTAGGAAGAGGTTGAGAGTAGAGTTATATCCAAAATATATTGACTAAATTTATGTAAACTATTTCAATGACCCCAAATATTTTGAGTTCCCACTCTTTGCCATATATCCTTTGACTCCCTGATTTAGAATATCTCAAACCCCTCTAAGGTCCCGCCGCTGAGGCTATTGCTTAGGCAACGTTTAGTGGCTTTTGTGGCTTACCAGCGCTGAGCCATGCAAAGAGGCGCGCGAATGAAATGAAATACTTGCGGTATTGGCCACACTAAGCCGCACAACACCCACACTACTCGCCAGGACACCATCACCACCATCAACCCACTCTCACTCCCCCGATGCAGGCATATAATTAATTATTGTCGCAACATCATTAATCAGGCTATGCCAGGACATCGTTTATATCCTGGAGAGCCCTGGCCTCCCCCTGCATCTCCATCTCGCTCTCTGTCTCGTCCCGATTGTCTGTCTCTGTCGCCTGTTTATTTATCTGTTGACGTTGCCGCTGTGTGTAAGTGTCTGTGGCAGATTATGGTCACACTGCGCGTAAACCTCAAACAAGCACTTAAACGCATAGAGTGGGCCAAAAGCGGGCCACAGCGAGTTAACCAACTGACTGATGACTGTCGTCATGTGCGTGCCAGCGACCTTCACTCAACCCACCCACGCACGCCTCTCCTGTGTAGTATGTGTTCTAGGGAAAATGAAAAATGATTTCTTTAATATGCAACTCTGAAATGTAAAAGTAACCAAGTGACAAGCGTAGTGAGTAAAAGTGTCAAACTGGTTAATGCCTTCGGGCATTTAGATTTATGCCAGGCTCAAATGCGATTAGCAAGTTAAGCGGCATTACGGGATTATCATCTGATCCGATGGCTCATTATTTTATTCACAGTCGCATTAAGCACTGTCTGCTGCTGATGGTTAATTAAAATTATTAAAATTGCATGTCGCTCTCTTTGGCTCATTATGAAAATTAATTGGCTGAACCCAATTGAAAGCATTTGATAATAAATACTGAAAATATGCAGAAATCCTTGCTGTTTTTATCATTATTATTATTATTATTATTATTATGGTCATCTTTTTGGGCGGGGGGCCACTCCATTAACATAACGATAATGGCCATGATGATGTTGACAATGCCTCCTGGTTTTGGTCGCAGGTCGCTGGTCTCTGTTCTCTGGTTTCTCTGCTGCGGCTGTTTAACTCTGCAGTTTGGCATTAAGTATTTAATTGCCGGCTGCATTTACCAATAATTTTACACAAAGGACCGATGCGACATGGGCGATTAATTAAGGAGAATATTCATAGTCACAGGACAAAGGCACTGCCGGCGGCGACCACCGCAAATACAAATGTATAAAAATTAATGAAATGAAATGTTGTGTTTATACAAATGATAAAATATTTATTAATTCACCGCCGCGACACATGTCAACACCTGTTCGGGGCGTGGTCCCTTTGCCGTCGGGCGTAACTGTAATTGTTTCTCAACAGGCTGTCGCAGGACATGCATGTGACAGGCACTGGCGGGGGCGGAAAAGGAAACGGCCACCGGGACCGAGAGGTGGCAAGAAAAATCAATTTCCCTGTTGACCAAAGCCAGGCATAAATATTTCATAAAATCAAAAATAAGGCAATGGTTAGTCCTGGCCAGCAGAGACACACCGAGAGTAAAAAAGAGAGCTAGAGAGAGTGGAGAATGAAAGACAAACAATTTGCCGGATGGGGGATGAAAAGGAGCTGGGACAAGCTGGACCCTGGACAGGTCCTGGCAAAAAGTTATTATTAAAAGTATGAATAACGAAAGGGTGGATGCCGGAGCAATTGAAAATCAGCGCAAAGTCAAACGAAATAAAAATCCATAAAATCAGATTTCCAATATCGACAAACAGATAGATGGACAACCAAGTCTATGCACACACTCTCTCTCTCTCTTGCCACTGCAAGTCTGCTGCCGACATCCTGATCCTGCCCAGGAGCCAGAAAGAGGAAGCCAGGAGCAGCTCGAGCTTCCCTTTGCATTTCATTTGGAATTGCATTTCATTTCGAGTTGTTTATCGATGGCAACGCAGCGAGGGCGAGGACGCCTCCAGGGTCCTTCGCCGGAATATGGACCGTAAATCATGGCGAATTGCTTCAGATGGCAGTGGCCCAACCCTACTATATCCGGGCGTAATTTATGTGCGTGTGGGCGGAGCAGCACCAACTCGCTCGCTCACTCACCCACCGTAAGTGTAATAATAATAATGGCTTAATGATTATGTTTGTCATAAGCGACCCGGCCCCAGCCCGGATTACGTTTTATGAAGTGCCGCAGGTCAGGCTCTCGCCGGGTCGCCAGGATTTGTCAACACCCCTTTCAATCTGGCATGCTTGGGTTTCATAAAAAGTGAATTTATGTGGCATTCGGATCATTTGCTGGAAAGCTGTAACCAAGTCCCCGTCCCCTTCCAATTTGGATCAATATTTCGACGCCGGCTTCGCTGGCATCTCTGGCCAACGCCTGATTTTATCCTGTTTATTTGCGTGCGGAAATGAACACATGAAGGAGGCATACGAATGGCAAACATAGAAACGCAATTACGCCCACTTCCTGGCGAGTCCTAAGTTGGTTTTTATGCCGTCGTACCCCGCCCGAATTTCGGTTTAATAAATACTTAACGCACTGTGCGCCGTGCTGATTCCACGGTATCGACAAATCATCAGGGTGGCGAGAGAGGGAGTGAGGCCAAGGCCCATAAAAGAAATGTCATAATACATATTACAAATATAATAAAGTGCCCGAGGAGCCGCACACACGCATAACGTAAACAATTGTGCGGCAGCGCGAATACTCCACGCCGCTCCGCTTCGGCTCCCGCAAGGAGCGCCGGGCAAGGACCTCCTGTCACAGCTTAGCAACGCAACTGACAATCACAGCGGCTTATAGGAGAGCCAACTGCCATCGCCAGACGCTGCCTCGAGTGGGGCTAAAGCGATGCTTAAATATAACAACAGAAGCAGCGGCAGTGGGAGAGGGGAAAAAATATATATCGCCGGAATGCTAGAATGCTGCCGCTGATGAGCTTTCCAGCGACAACGCGGCGTATGTGTGATGCGTATACGTAATTTGTTATCATCGCCAACACGCCGGCTGCCGGCTGCCAGATTCAGGATAATAATTTCAGCCTGTCGTCTGTTTAATATTTTTCGCGCCTAATGAAAAATACAAGCCGTGGAAGGCGAATGGGTCCTTTGGGGGTCTATGAACTTCTGCTAAACCTTCTCGAGTCCTCCCGCCATATTCGTATCATTTGTCACGACTCCACACGCGCACACTCACACATATGATTATGCGACATTTCCTTTTTTTATTAAGGGAGGTCCCTGCTATTTTTTTCTCTTCCTTTTTTTTCGCCTGCGTGAGCCTGTGTTTGTTAATGCGTTGCCAGGATCTGAGCTGTTAGTGCAGCTTTTAGCAGTTGGCTGGCTGCTGATAGCAGATAAGCATTTGATGAGCTTTAATACGAAATCGAAACAGCCGTCTCTAAGCCTCTTAGAATAAGTAATTTGTCGGGGGAGGCGGCGCAATTAGCGTACAATCTGCTTAAACACTAAATCGCTCAAACTTTTGATGCTCGCCATTATTTATTAAGATGCTTTTTGTATTTTTCCAGGGCATTATTGTAAATTTATATGAATAAATATGAAACTTTCATCTGTTTCAGCGTGTATGCATCTGCGATTCTAGTAACGAGCAACAACTCCTGTGAATTGCATTTCAGCGGCTTTCGCAACTTGCGCTGCGCTAGCGTTCGGGGAGAAAAAGTTGTGCGTAAATAAAGGATATAAAATTCACATGCGACTCCCAAACCAAACAGAAAAGTTTGCATCCAGGAAAAAAATAGCTAGCAAAGGGAAAGGGAATGGGAATGGAAATATTTATATGTTTGGCATAAATACAAGCAGTGGCGAAATAAATTTTTCCAAAAACTTTGACACGCAGCCATGAATAAAATGTATTTGTTTTTAATACCCATCAGGAACAGAGAACGATACGGGTAAAAATAAGGAGTGAGGAGAGGCTTGAAGAATGGTATTTGTATGTGGCAGCAGGCTCTCCTTATCTGCTTTGATATATTTAAAATAAATATCAAAGAACGAACGAAATAAAATACTTCACAAACAAATAAATGCAGCAAAAAATTAAGACAAAACTAGTTTAAGTTTAATTTTAAACGATTTTTACAAGGGCTTTGGGTTAAAGAAGTCATATAATAAATCTAGAAAATATCACAAAACTATCCAACCATTCAATTGTAAATATCAATAAATGGAAGACAACGCTTTATTATTATATTTTCTGTTAGATTATTCAAATAAAAACCATTCCAAAACCTTACTTCCTTTAAGACCAATACCCCACAATATCCTCAAGCATTCTAACAACAAAACTAAAATTTAATTACACAGCCTAGAAAGCGATTTACATGACCGACTGGCATAGATGCAAAAATTAATTCTAAATTATGTTGACATTTTAATTGAAAATTCCTTTTGAAATGCAAATAGAAAATCCAAAGAGAGACCAAATTCAATTGCGAGAAACCCAAAAGCAAATCCGCACCCACCCCGAAAATCTAAGTCATGTGTCGAGCGTGTGTGTGCTTTTGAATAAATATGAAGTCAAGCTTGAAATTGAGGCAAAACGAAAAGGAGCCAGGATAAGAGCCAGGAGGAAAAAAAAACACAGAGAGAGAGAGAGAGAGAGAGATGTTGTATGTAATGTAATAAGGCAGAATTAATAATTTAAAATATAAATTGCCACAAGAGCACATGAGATATTTTAACCACAAGCAATTTAAATATTAAATGAAAATGAGAATGCGAGCGAGAAATGTAAAGGAGAGGAGCCTGCCAGTCCTGGGCAGTTGCATGGCCACCGGTTCAGAGACTCTGCAACAGCAGCCACAAAACCCGGGCAAACCTTGAGCCTGACTTCCTTCTGTCTGTTGTCGATGTTTGTTGTATCCATTTCCTTGCCACCAGCCACATCCCATCTCTATGCTGCTCCTGAATCCTGCCTTGTGTGTGTGCGCACGTCAAGTCAAATAAATTTAATAACGCATACACATACGGCATAAAAACAAACCGACAATGGCCGGGGCTTTAGAGGGGGAATGTATGAAGTTACGCATACGCAACGTGGAACAGTTGCCATGTGGACGTGAATGTGGCCGGGGATGTTTGGATGTGTGGCCCGGGATGTGGCTGGTAACTGCTGCCTGCCTGGCAGGCGGTCTCCTTGCCCTTAGCTCTGGCTCAAAAGACGCGCATCAGCGAACCGCAGTGGCGGTGTCTGATAACAATGCAAATTAACACGGCGAATGCGCAATGTTTGTTTGCCTTGCCTTGCTTTCAGCATTTTACCTTAGCATATATTTTCGCGCTGGTCGCTCGCATCGTTACGTCCCGTCCGAGCGCATACGCTTTACACTTTAAAGCACTCTTGCAAATTGCTCATAAATACACACACATACTGTGCGCTTTATATACCGTTTATATCTGCTGTGCATCGATTTTTACTGCCTTCTGCGAGCCCCATTTTTTTTTTTTTTTGGGCAGCCATTTTACGAGCCAAGCTCACAGCTGGCACACATGGTGTATATAGGTATATATATGTATATATTACACATCATTTGGCCAGCGACGATGCGTAAATTATGCTCTAAAGACAAGAAAAGGCATTTTGGGGAATTATCAGCGCAGCCATTAGCTTCCGATAACTGCCCCAAAAGCGTTTTGTAACAAATTCGATTCCTAAATGGTTTCTTCGCCAGTGAAACTTTCAACTATAAAAACACAGAGAAAGAAAATTTAGGGAAGGAATTGATGCATATTTTTATTTTATTGAGGAGTTAAGATTAGTTTAAATTTCCTGAGACTTTATAAATATAGGAAAACCAGGCTAAAAGTCTAGGAAAAAAAGTCATCATTAAAGTAGAAATCTTTATTATACATTCTTCATTATATGAGAAATTATAGAATTTCTGTTTTCTTTTTATTAAACATAAATCCATTAATCCATTAAGCTAAGATTACCAAGAGTTTCTAGTGTATTTTCTCTTGAAAAGATATTATCTCAATCTGTACGAATGCTAATGAGCTTGGCCATTGAACTCTTATGTTCGTTCCTTTTTTGCCAGCAATTATCAATTGGCAATCGATTATAAATCGCAAACAGTCTGCAAGGGGGAAAGCCAAGGCTAAAACCAGAACGGGGCACTCATGAGAGAGCACTCGTTTATTAACTGCCAGCTACAGCCACACTCGAGTTACTTGGGTTTTTGTGGCTTGCCAGATCATTAATTTTTGGAGAGTGTCAAAAGAGAGAAGAGCGCGCATTGTATTACATCAAAGGCTCGGGAATATGGACTCCTGCCTTGCGGCTCCTCCTCCACCTCCTCGTCTGTTCCCATCTCCCTGTGAATTGAAAAGCCATCAATTATAGCCCCAAAGTCAATTCAATGTAATACAGCCAGATGGCGCATCTTAATCGTTATTCGTACCTCGTCGTCGTCTCTCAATTGCTAAATCATGGAGGCCAACTCCAGTTTGTTGGATTCGCTGAATTGCTGGATTGCTTACTTATGCATGCACATGTGTGTCATCATGAATATGCGAATGTGAATGAGATAGCGAGTCGCGCCAATCAAGTGTGGCCCCCGAATGAATCCGAATCTGACTCTGACTGGTACTCCTACTCCGACTCTGGCTCTGTGAAGCTGTGAAACCAAAAGATACATAGTATCTGCATCTCGAAAGACTCTGGCAATTGTCTGGGCAATTGGCTGCACAACCAGCGCAAACAATTGTGGGAAAGGTTATTCAAAAGTCATGCGACTACCGCCGCCTGGGAAAATGTAACGAAAAACATAGCCAAACAACAACAAACCGAACAAGCCAAAAGCCACGCTTTCACGGACAGAGCAGAGCTACAAATTTATTAGCAAGTTTTCCCAGTGTCACATCCTTTCACTTTGCCAGTTGACCTGCCAGTTGACTTTCCCCCCTCCCCAGTACGCCATAATCAATAATTAAACTCACCTCTGATCAAGATAGACAAGTATGTTTGTTTTTGGCTAATGGGTTGGGTTCTGGGCCCCGGCCCCGCCATAAATATCAAGCGTGTCAAATGGGTTTTTATGCGCCAAGTGCAGATACGTAGATGCGAATGCAGATACAGATAGCGGAGCAGCTACACAGATACAATCTGCAAACCGTTCGTGTGTGTGCTGGCATATGTGGTGCAAATATTTCATTCATGACGCTTGTAAATCTTCTTTTGATTGCACTTAATACTTGTCACACAGCTCGGCAAGGAAAAAACATATAGAAAAAAAAAGAAACCAAACATTCCTGGCAAAGGCATGCACACACTCATACGAGACTACCCATATCCTGGCTCAGGATCCACCACATTGAGGCGGGGCGAAAAAAAAGAGAGTTGGCAAGCAAACTAACAAGAAAAACTGCCAACGGTAGGAAGAAAATCATAATAATCCTACATGTTTGCATTCAAATTGAGAATTTCTCATATGCTCCACCTGAATGGGAATACGTACATATATTTCTGGCTTTGCATGTGTATGTGTGTTGATACACAGAGATAAAAAGGAGCATATTTGTAAGATTTACATTGATAATATTCTTCAATTCAGAATAACTTCTGTATAAAATATAAATTTTTGAAATAAATATTTTTAATTAATAAACAATCTGTGTTATTCGCTTAGTTTCTGTCAAATAATTAGCATCTCTATTAAACCCTGATAAAATAAATGTATTTCTACTCAATTTACAAATAATTTTTTCCCTTTAAAAATTATAATTTACATTTTACAATACTTCAATCTTGTTTTGCTACTTAGGCAGTCACATGTCTGGGATCCCAGGCCTCTTAAATCGGAATTGCTTCAAGTCGTGAGCTAAGAACCTGTTTTTCTTTCTCTGCAAATGCGAGACTGAGTGAATATTTCTATCTCTGCTGGGAAATCTCATTTCATTTGTGCACCGTGCAAACAGAGCAGAACACACACACACACATATACATTTAGGGCTGTCGGAACTGCCTTTCAGCTCTGCCAGTTAAAAATCATGTTTTTCAATGCTGAAGATTTTGGCTATCAGCAAAACCGAGCCGCAGGATAGGGGTCCTTGCTGGCGGAAAGAGAGAGACACCTTTTACCGCAATTTATCGTGTTGTGAATCTCAAATCCCCTTTATCACACTCTCGCATGCAAATATGCCGGGGAATGTGTTGTCCCGCGCACCTCGGTTACTTTTTTCCTTTTATTTTTTTTTTCCCCCTGCGTTGGCATGGCGATTCAAGGCATTATCCTTGGCGGCTGGCAGCCTGGCGTTGTAAAACAAGAATTATGCTTTTTTATTGAAAGTGAAAGAGGGAGGGGGAGGGGAAAAACAGACAAACAAGTCAAGGTGCGCGAAATGTGCACACCGTATAGATTTTTATCTCGGAATCTGTATTTGCAGGGCCTGAATAGCGGGTTGTGAGTGGTAAAAGGTGAGCGTAAGCTATTGAAAAGCGGCAAAGCGCAGTTAAAGGGACACAGGACAAAGGAATCCGAGGCCAGATTCATATTCTCTCGTTCTCCATTATCTCCGAGTTATCAAGGACAAAAATCTTGGCAAACTTATTACCAGATACTTGAAGGCTCCCTCACAGCTAATAAAAGCCAACTTCTCGTTCTCTGTCAGCTGCCTGCCAACTTTTTTAGCCTCCGCCTCTGCCAAGTACCAAAAACCATAAAAAAAAGTACCCTCATCCTTCTCTCTCCTCTTGCGGAATATTCAAAGTGTCCTGTTAACAGTTTTGAAGAGAAACTTTTCAAATCTACAAATTGGTTTCGCCTCTAACCGCAAGAAAAAGATTCCCGAGCCTTTCTGACTCTCGCTGACAAATCCCTTCGCTTCCCTTGCCCTCTCAGGAACGCACATATACGCACAGCCAGGGAAAATTTCACGCCGGGCCAAAGGCGAAGTGAAGTCAAGCCAAGTAAGGAAAAAAAAAGAAGAAAAGTGAGTACGGCGAGGGAAAGGCAAAGCAAAATCAAGCATAACACAGTCAAAACGTGGGGCTAACAACGCTAATACCCCAGGAAAATCCCAGCGAACAGCGGGTAAAACTTTCCCATTCTCCTTCAGATCCAGCTCCTTGTCCTCCCGATACCCATCCTTTTTTTCGATCCCGTTCCAGCTATTCTCCTTGTCGACCCTTTGCGACAAACAAATCCAGCCAGCAACTTTTGTGAAAAACTTTATGCATTTCACTGCTGATGATGAAAACAAGGACTACTTCGGGTGAAAAAAAAGCATCAGCTGAAGGAGGGGGAAAAAAACAAACGTAATTCCCGCATTTTCTTGATTTTAAATTTACGAAAAGGCAGCCAAAAAAGAAAAACGGTTTGTTCAGAGCAGCCAGGACACATGTCCATCCCATCCGCCCGCGGCACGGTTGATGCAGAGGGATCCTTTGGATCTGGCTGGGGTTCCGGCGATGGAGCGATAACTTTTTGATGTTTTATGGCTGTCAAGTTGTTCTGTCGCCATGTCAAAATTTTATTATAAATTCCCCCGCCGCAGTACCGCATCTTGGCCGCATTTGCTTAGCCCACGCCTCAGCGTCATTGATTTGCATAAAAACGTTAACAAATATTTTCCATTTTATTATGGCAAGAGAGGAACCAACCAAAGGAAAAAAAAAGAAGGGAAAAATAAAATGATAACAAAGCGCGGGTCGAGCCAGGGACAGCGGTGGAAATTCAATATGTTTTGTCTTCAGTTTTTGTTTCATATTCCTTTTGGCGCAGACAAACGATAAAAGGGATGCAGATGAGGAGAAAGAAGAGCCCGGAATTGTGAGTACCCTTCAGGAAAAACTCTCTCAAAAAGTTTCCATCAAGTATTTGTTATAAATCTTTTATATGAAAACTATACTGTACAGAAAGTGCTATAAAAATAATACCTTTATTATTTTATTTGAAGACTGCAAACTGTGGCAGTAAGTTTCAGGACCCGCGGCCATATCCAGGGTATTCATACATCAAAAACTGTAGCTGCCTTTGGGGCGCAAACAAGACAAACAAGTCCCTTTCGCTTTTTATTGTTGTTGCAGGCTGGCTCTGGCTGCTGCCGCTTGGTAAATATTAAAAATACATGTAAAATTCAATTTCTTGGCATGGGTTTGGGCTTGGGTTGGTCCTGAGATCGGGCCGGGTGTGTGTGCTTATGTTTGTTGACTCGCGGCTGCTTGTCGCAAATAAAATCTACATGAAAAGCTCGGAGAAAGGACTCTGCGGGGTCCTTGCTGCCACCTCTCCCCGTTGACACTTTTGCTCCGACGAGCTCAATATAAATAAATAAAATTCTTTGCGGCTGTTTTGCGGTGTTGCTGGACCCTGGCACCCCCAAACCGCTGCCGGCAAATTAATTGAAAATGCTTTGGCGCTTTAAATAAATTTCCAAGCCAGATCGCCCCCAACAAAAGGAGGCATTTTCCCCCCCGAAAAATTACTTTTATTTCAATTACACGAAAAAGTCATACTCGATTGGGGGGAGAATCGAAATAATAAGACACAAAATCAATGACTCTGTTTGATTGAATCAAATGTGTGCCGTTGTGTGCAGCAATTAAGGCGATCTAAGGATAAATAAGCAGGCTGAGGCAGAGGTCTCCATGGAGTCTGCGACGGGACCTAGACCTATTGGGACGGTTCCCAGCCATTGGGACCATCATCCATCGGCTCTCATGCATTCCCGTCACGATTTTCGATTTGCTTTGCTTTTCAAGATGTCGCTTTCAAAGCCTGTACTCTGTGTGCTGTGTGTGTGTGTACTTATTTACAATCAACTGGGCTAAATTGGGCTAAAACTTTTTAAAATGCCATACATCTTCGCCTGGGCCCGATTCGATTTTGTGACCGGGGAAAAATCCTGAGAAACAAACGCTTAATTTAATTTATTTTGCGCAATTTTCCAATCCCGGGGCCCAGGCTCGGCACGAACGGCTGCTCATTAATTTTGTTTTATTTCATTTTATTGGCGCATCAATCGACAGCGGGGCGTTCGAGAATCCCAATTTGAGACTCCAAAAAGCCTCACTTCGTCGAGGCAGAAAGTCAGCAATTTTTTGGGGCTATTTAGTGTTAAATTTTATGCAATTCACGTCTCACGTTTTCCATGTTGCTCGCTCGAACAGGCTTTGTCGGAAAAGCCTGGGCATCTTCCTTCCCTACTAGCTATTTCTCTCGCTCTCTCATTATCGTTGTCATCATCATCATTGGGAGGAAAATCTTTACATTTTCCGGAGGATGATAATTGAAATTGAACAATTCTAATCGATATTCTGGTGAGGCGTGAAATTTCCAGTATACCAAATCCCCTTAACTTGGCTTATCTGCTTTGCCCAGCCACAACAATGGGATGGAAAAAAGAGCCTTAATGTCAGAGGAAGTTTTTAGCTCGACTTAACTTAAATGCCCTGCAAACACTCGTCACATGTAGTGCCTGGCCTGAAGCGTTCTGAATGTTAATTCGCAACAACAGCTTGAGAGCCTTTGAATTGCGAATTCAAATAAAGATGCTCTTTGCATCGAAACTTAAAGAGCTTTTTAAATATTCATCTATATTTATGCATTATGTATATGCGAATGTCCTGGGGCAAGCCTTTTGGGTATATATGTATATAGCATTTTGTGTGGGAAAGTTTGTGAAATAATGCTCGAGTTCTCATGACAGACAACAACAACGGACTTGAATCTTTTGAATAGGCATCAAGTTTCAAGCAGGAAACGCTCCATCTTCAAGGATACTCACATTCTCAACAAAGGAAAAAACCCAAATTCGCGTACTTGAAGCTCCTCCAAACAGTGCTTACCTGCAAATAAAAAGAAATATAATATACGAATTAGAAACGAAAAAACAAGACCAGGATGATGGATGGGCTAGGGGATGCATTTGCCAGGGACAGCTGAAATTGCCAGGAGTCCCAGCAGGACTGACATAATTGATCAATATTTAGCAGGGCAGTGCCTTTTGTGTCGACAGGCAAAGTGGCAGACATGCAAACAGGTCATCAGGATGACTGGGGGCGGCCTGGCACGGATAATACCGATTGGGGCAGGGCTTTAAGGCAAAACTATTTGGCATAATTGGTTTCCTCTAATTGCTTTCCGGCAAAATATCTCCTTCTCACTGCTAACTGTGTGTGTGTGAAGCTCAAACAGCGAATTCATCATTATCTTTTAATTAATTTTCTCAACCGAATGATGAAACTTTTCTCCGGAGCTTCATTTTCTTTTTCCTGGCACTGTTTTTTGTGCTCGTCCTGTTTGTATGACAAACACACAGCCAAAGGACAGCAATAAGCAGTGCTTTATTTATCTTGTGTTTGCTTTTAGTTTTTGGCCTCTGACAGTTTTCATGAAAACAGAATTTTCCTTTTCATTTTGCTGCCTGGCAAAATAATTACAAAACGAAACGGAGACGAGGCGCAGCGCGATGGCTGTCGACATGAAAAGTCTTATTTGTCAAATGGTTCAGAGACCAAAATTGGACTCGTCTCGGCTGTTTGCCGTTCCCAAAAAAAAAAAAAGAAAGAAAGAAAGAAATTCTATTCCCTTTCCCATTGCTCACCCCACACTCACTTGTTTGGCTTAAGCGGCTTACGTGAAAATCTCGGCCTGTGTCGCTGCTGGGCCATATTCCCACGATGGTTATGGTTCTCCCCGATTAACATAATCACGGCAGAAGGAGCCGCCTGATCCGTCGGTAAATTGGTTAGCCACAGAATCACATCAAGTCAAAATATCCCACAAGCAGCCACTTTATCGCGCTAACCAAATTATTGGAAAAGTGCATTCCCCGCCAAGTTTTCCACCGCGCATGATCAGCCGGCTCAAAGGTGTTGCCACAACGCGGCAATCACGACGAAACGAACCGCCAACCGCCTGCGACCCCGTTATGTGTGAGTAAGCCACACTCATTTCCTACTTGCATACCACATAGTGCACTGCGTTTCGGGGGTATAAGACGGTCAGTAGTACGTTAAAGATCATAGCTATAAGTCCCAGATTAAGCAAGGTTTTAAAAATATTTGTTGAGTGTGTTTAAGAATTCCAATTTATTATTTTTAGAGAGGATAGATATGTATATAAAAAACTCAAAATATCAAATGTATAAGAATATTCTGTCAATGACCCTTGAAAAATATATAGAAAAACTTTGAATCATTATTATATCACTCCCATTAGGTTCACATTATCACGGCTTAATTCCTTTCAGGAATGACTCGCTTTTCCGTAAATTCACCTAACAACAGCGTGACGCACTGTACCCGCCTGTTGTAACATATTTTCGTGTTTCAAGTCTTGGGGTCTTGGCTTTAGCTTCTGCTGTGGTGGCGGCACCTCTCAGACTTGTCTGTTTTAATAACTCGGTGCTTGGCGTCGGCAGATAGGCCGACTTTCATGGGGCGGGAGCCGCAGAAGTTACGATTTTAAGCTGCAGGTTCATTAAACTTTCTGTGCTGACTGGGCCATAAATTAGGCATACGTGGGCATACACAGAATATCGATAATGTTCTCTTGCTTCCTCGGGTTTATGGGCCATTAAAAAGTATGACTATGGACACTACAACTGCTACTCAGGGGCAGGCACTTGTGATATAATCTACGCTTGCTTCTTTCATAATTAATGCGCATTGTCCTAATAATAACAGCAATTAATGCGTACGGGAATTTTGGATTCAACATCTGAAACGAAATCAATATAGAGGGCCTCCGAAGGTCTGCCCACGCGACTCGATTAAAAATTAAGCACACCCCGCCAGAGCCAGAACCAGATTTTGATAGTAACACTGGAAGAGCGAGAGAGAGTGGGAAAGACCCGAGAAACCAAGGGAGACTAACAAAATCAGAATCAATTTTATGTTTATGACACTCGGCTTTACGACCTCTTTTGTGGATCCACACACAGCGGGCAGCTTAAAACATGCATGACTCGAACTCCGGTTCGGATTCGGCCTCAGATTCGGCTTCGTGTTTGGGGCTTTGGTTCTGTTGACCGATTATCATTGACTGTCCATCTAAGAGGTGGCCTGGATATATGTGTATACTTGGAGAAAAATATAAACAAAATGGTGCATGTAAATTGAGAAGGAAGAGAATGTCCTCAGGGAAGTTAAGCTTCTTAAACTTGAAGAATTCATAGGTACTAGGTGCCTTGAAAAAAGGTTATAATGAAACTATAATTTGAAGCCTAATATTATTTTTCTAGAGGTTTTTAAACACAGAATTCAGTGCAATACATTTCCTAAGGAATCAATTTCCCAATTTTTCATCCGAGTGTATTTATTCCCACATGTATTTGCAGAGGTCAGAGTCCAAGGGTCCATATAAAAAATGTCATACGTTGATTTTAATGGCGTCAATCTGTGCAAACAGTCGGACATTTCGCTCCTGTCTCGCCCGCCCGTCTGTGTTTGCATTTATAATTTGTTTGTGTATTGATTTACATGTACCCGGGCCATCAGTCTTGCTCCGATTTCGCTGGGAAGTGAATTGTTTATAAAGCCTGCATAAAAATTGCAGACAGTCCGTCGGAGCTGAAGCCTCCTCCTCCTCCGGTGTGACGACCCACCAATGAAACATATTGACACATTCGAGTCCACGACTGATTGCTATATAATTCCAACTGTCCCCACCAATTGCTGTCGGGTTGTGTGGCTGTGTGTCTGTGCGTGTCTGTCTCATTAGGAATGCAAATGTTAGTCCTTGTCCGCCCTTAATGTGCTATTAAATTTTCAGCCGATATATGCCATTGATGTAAATTCGAGGGGCCTGACATTTCGGTTATTGGGGATCATGTATCGCAATGTGTCGTGTGTTTGTATGGCTTAAATAGTTTCCCAGGCCCCGCTGGGCGGATATCAATCATTAAGGTGGAGCAGGACCAGTAGCAGTCCCAGGTCCCAGTCCCTTTAATTGCTGACCATCGAAGCGAAGGGCGAAGCGTTGAGTGGTCGCTCTTGGGAACGCTCTATCTGTGGCATCTTGGAGTGAGTCTACACTATCTCTTTGACTTCTATCAGCGGCTTAAATCTCGCGACGTTGCACTTTGTTCGCCGTCGAGGGTTCTTTTGTCTGACAAGGGCACTACTACTCAGTGCTCAGCGAGGCATGATGACTCGATCGTCTTTTGGTTGCACCTACAAAAGAGGCTTTTCCTGTCTTTTCCCCGGCCATAACCTTTGTTGATAACCTTTGCGTGGGCTGGTTTTTTATCACTGAATACCCATCAATGGCTAGGCATTCGAATGTTTCCTCCTACGGGTACAGTAAAAGGTTTCTGGGAAGTGTTAGAACATCCAGGGGAATCCATTAAGAGACTACAACTTGCATACATTAGGAGTCAATTAAATAAAGCGTAAGAAATTAAAGATTAAAATGTTGATGAAAATTCTTGGCTTTAAAGAAGCTTCACGGAATCTTTGTAGACTAAATATACCCTGTGCAAAGTTGTAAAGAATTTTCATTGGCTTAGGAACAGTAATACCTGAAGAAAACATAAACCTTAAGACATTTTCCACAAAAGTCTATTGTATGTCCAGATTCTTATAGACCGCTTTTTAATCTATATTCTCCTCTTCATTTTTCATCTTAGATGTTTTTAGGGCACGTGTCCAATTCTTAAAATGCAATCAAGCGGCTAACAAAGACCATTCTCTGCCATTTCAGGTATTTTTAATATCTGGCCCAGATTGTGGCCGCTGACTTACTGCTCTACTGTGCCGCTGTGAGCATTAAAATTAGCTTAAATTTTAATTATAGCCAAGTGCCCATTAGGGCCTTGGGCTGCCTGGCTGACTGGCCCACTAATGAAGTTCAAATATTCTTTTCGGCCAAACTCCAGATCAAAACCTGAACCTGAACATTTTATGCTAATGACAAATGCTTTTATCTCTGGCAGAACAAAGCCAAAGGAAAATGAGAAGGAGAATGGAAAATGAAAATTATAAGCAACCTGCTGCTGCTGCTGTCCGGCAGGAGTTTTCCTTTTCGGGCTGAAGCCGTCGCCGCTGCCACCCCAGTGACCCCACGCTGACCCTAATCATTATGCCGGACTGACCCGGCGCCAAGTTGGTGAAAAGCTGCAGCTCGGGGACCGTGAAAATTACACGTTTTTTTTCCAGCCTCGGAGGTTACAAATATTACATGCCAGGTGGGTGTCTGGGTGACTAAATTTATGCATTTTTTCTATGTGGCTTTAATTAAATTTCTCTTTTTATTTTTTCTGTATGCTTCGTTTTATTTTTTTGGCATTTTTTGTTGGCTTTTACCGTGGCCGCTAATTTCCACGTTTAGGCTCGCCTAATGTTTCCCCTGCTGTGGTAGGCCGTGTATTTCTTTATTTAAATGAGAAAATATGTGGGTCTATCGCCCGCCCGCCCGGTGGGTGAGGTGAGGTGGAGCGGGTCTAATTGGCCCGACCAGAGGTTTATTATATCAACATTTACTCTGCTTAATTTGCCATGTCTCACTCAGCCAGAACATTCTAACGCCAGCTGTTTGATTATGGAAATCGATTAGCAAAGTCCTTCTAATGAACTAGAGCACAGGACACAGGACACGGATCAGAGAGCCACATGTCCAGGCAACGACCGAAATAAATTCATAAAGGGAAACTCGCGCACGCAGGTAGATATAGAGAACACAAAAGGACGAGGGCAAACAATGGGAGATAACCCCGAGATAGAGAGACGGCGGAAAATTAATGGGAATGGGATTCCTCTTCTTAGTTTGTGCAGCTGATGAAGGCATTAGGGTGAAAGCAAGTGCAACGACTTCATTTCATTTTTAGAGAATGTCGCAGTGGGGAACTATGTATGTAACCCATGCTGGTTCTGTTCCTCATTTCACGTTTTTATGGTCAGCTGCGGCTATAAAATAGGAATTAATTAATTGAATGCAACGCAATAAACCCCGAGACTGACCGGACAAGTCTATCTGATTTCAATCTAGTGCTAGATGAGAGTATAAACCTCACACGTAGATGGTACAGAGAAGGGAATGAATATTGAAAATAAGGGTTAGAGGAAGAAATTATACTTCAGAGTCTTCAATTCATATATTTTTTGTTTGTAAAAAATCATTGTTGAACATTTCACATGATTATAGAAGTTAAGAAATGCTCTCAAAGAAATTGTTTTTTATTTTATTAAGGAAACAATGTAGAATCAGTGGCTTTAAGGTCCCTCCGGAATAATTACTTCAGTTGCTACTGTTTGCTTGCTTATCAGCAACGCCTCAGGAAGACGTAAAAAATACTATATATATTTTATATACATAAACTTTTCTTCAAGATGTATCGCATTATTCATGAACACTCTTTATTCAGTTGATAACAATAATGTTTTACTTTAAGTTTAATTATTTCTAATATTAAATATAATATTGCTTTGTCTTAGATCTGGTTTTATTTCTATGCGATTGCTCTCCCATTGACGTCACAGATCGGGCTTGACTTTGGGTTTAACCGCTCGCTGATCGCCGATCGGGAGAGTGAGAGACATCTGGGTAAACGATCGTAAGCGCTCTTTTCTCTCTGTCTCAGCCGCTGACTCATTCCGCTGAGCGGAGACCGCAAGTCATAGAAATATTGAAAGACGACTTGCTAATTACAAACACAAGTCGCCAATAATGAAGAGTGAAATAGCAAAACAGCTAAAAAAACAACTTGGCAGTGGATGTAAAAACCAAAACCGGAGTTCGTCAGCTTCTATTATTGTTATTTTTTCTGTATTTTCGCTTATCAGTTCGCAGAAAGTTTTGAAAACAATACAAAAAGCAAAGCTCAGTGGACAAACGCCCACAAAAGCGGCAAAAAACTAGGCGAATACACAACAATGAATCTCAAATGTGTATGACTCTGTCTGTCTGTCTTATTGTAAGACAGTGCAAAAATATATATAACAAACGTCGTGTATGACAATTCATTTTGGGCAACTTTTACCGCCTGCAGTTGAGCGAGTGGCGGCCGTAACAATAACAGTTACGGGGAGCCGCAATTACAGCTACTTTCTAACATGACCAAAGACCGGAGGAGACCGAAAAGCCATCTTGAACGTTTCCAGTTTGCCGTTTTCTACTTCATTTTTCCCTTTTCCCGCGTCTTTTCTTTCACCTTTTTTTTTTTAGCATTTTTGGCAGAAGTTAAGTAGACTGTTAAATGACTTCCGCAGTTTTACCTTTGCAGACTCAAAGACTCACATTTTTTTCCGTTTTGTTTCACGCCATTGTTGGTGCCTTTTTGAGAGCTGAGAGCTTCTCGCCTTTGATTCTGGGCCACAAAGGAAATGTTTTAACCCAAATCCCTACGTGAACTAGTTTCTGAGCAATGGCAAGAAGCTGGCAAGGTGTATTAGTATCAGAGAAGAAAATATACTCTAATCATAAAACATAAGAATATATTTAAGATCTGAAACTTATAATTCCGAAATATAATCGACGTCTGCCTGATAAGCTTTGAACTTGTCGATGGTCCATTATGTGTCTTCTTATCAGTTAGAAAACATTTCAGTGTTTATTCCAATGAAACGAATTGTGTTTTTGTAAAAACCAAGAAACCATAAATGGTTTGAACTTGAGCTCTGGAAAAGCCATAATAATAAATAAATAAAATCCCAGGGAGTATTTTTAATATATGTTTATTTTTATATAATAATAACAATATTAAATAAATATAATTTTCTTAAAAGAAATTTTGATTATTTAACGCTGCACTAAAAATTTAAATATATATTAAATCGATATTCTTTTATTACTGGGATTCAAACATAGTTTATCTTAACAATAATAACAATTTTATTTTTTAAACAGGCAAATGATAAGAACTTAAGCTTGGGAAATAAGCATTATTATATTTTTACTTCACACAAATTTCTATAAATATTTATAAGGATATTAATTGGAAAATCTGTACAGTTTCAGTATCCACTATATCTTGAACCCGGACTGTGTGAAACCTGTTGTAAAAAGCGGAGAATCTTACTTTTGTTTTCCCTTCAATCAGAATCTTTAACGTCAAAGGTTGTTTAAATATTTAAATAATTTACAAATACAGAACCCATAAGATTATTAAACCTGGAAAAACCACAACGAAGCTAACAAACTCATCGTCGTCACAGGGAATATTGCTATAACACTCCCTTGATTCAGCATCTTCAGCCACAAAGGTTCTATAAATCAAGTACTTTTAATTGCACAAATCGGAATTGCATTACCCAGAAATACCCACCGTCTGAAGCTTCTGAGCAAATAAAAGTCCCCTCTCGTTGAAAAAAAAAAAATAAAATAAACCTGTTGAGCGAAGCTCTCTTTTGGAGTAAATAAACTTTTGTTGTGGTTTACTGCTTTTCGAAACTGGTTTTTATTTTGGCCAAAATCGCATTGCTGAAGCTTTGGATGCGTAAGGCTGAAAATGTTTTTTCTTATTTGTTTATTTTTTTTTGGGCCTGAAGCCAAGGCCGAAATGCACTTGCTGGGCAGGGTTTTTCAGGTTTTCCACCTGCAAGTGCCAGACTTTTCACCGCACATTTTCCACCGGAAAACCAAGGAAACACACAACAAGTGACACACACACACAACGCATGGGAAAATTGTGCAACAACAGCAATGATTGTTGTAACAGTTATTTTTCGCTCGCCGGAAAGAGATGGGGCTAGCGACACGCAAATGAACCGCAGTAATAGGCAATATCGGTTGATCTGCGGGTGGGAGGAAGAGGGCGAGGTAAAGCTCGAAACGCGCGCCAAGCGAAGCTTAGCACAAAGCAAAACGGGCGGAGAGATATGTAGTGTGTCAGAGCGAGATGGGGCCTGGGCCTAGGCTCAAAGTGTAATGCGAACAAGACGGCGTAAAAACTTACCGTTTTAAATACTCGCTTTTGCGATGCGATGTGAGATTAGCTGCTGCTGCTGTTTCGATCTGGCGATCTCTTTCGCAAATATTAATATTTGTTCGCGAAAAATCACGCACTTGTCTCTTGCTCCCCCGCTTTGATCTTGTTCGCACTCTGGAGCCGCGAAATATGCTTATTATGCCTTTGGTTGAGCGGGCGCTACACTTTCACACATTTGCATTTAATTGCGCGCCGTGTCTTGTTTTTTGGGCCTTTTGGCTCCTTCGCATCGGTTGCCAAATCGCTGGCCGCTAAAATGAGACAAACAAAGGCGGCCCACAACACACGAACGCGCGAGTCTGGCTTGGGAAAATCCAAAAATCTCAAAACAGCGAACAGCACGTCCGCTCACGTCCGTTCACGTCGGCGATTCGGAAAAAACTGAGAGCTGGCTGCCGGTCCCAGACAGGGTGTGAAAACGCAGCAGTCGCCGTCGGGATACTCTGTATTTTTAGCAGGAGTTATTTGTCAGCTTAAATATAATTTTGAGAATTTTGTTTCTTATTTTTATAGTTTTTTTTTAAATAACAGTGCGTATGAGTGATGAGCTTTAAAGCCATTGCGTATACTCAACTTAATATGGTCAATATGCTTAATATTTGTGATAAGCAAAAATAAATGCATTTGATTAAATGTAAAATAATAATAAATAGATCTCAAATCAAGGTGACAACTTAAGTTTATGTACATATATTATTTTTGTTGGTGGCGCCTTTATTACTTATACCCTTTATTATTTTTAAGTTATAACTTAGCCATCGATCGAACATACCTCTCCCATCACTCAAGGGTATCAAACAGAGAGAACAATCATATGGACCGAGCATAAAAGAGAGCCGCACACGAGCTACCCTCGGATCCGTATACTTTATTCGTTTTCCTTGCACTGCAAGCAAAATCGCATGCGATAAAAGCAAAAACGCGAGAGAGAGTCCAAACTCCCACGAAAGGTGTTCGGCGATTATAAGAGTTTAGGAGAGAGCTCTCTCCGTCTCTCTGGAGCTAGACTGTCTGATTTGTTTTGTTTTCGGGGGAAATGCCGGCAGTTGTTGTTGGCCACGTTAGTTCTTATTAGCCAAGTTGGACCGGTTGAGAGCATCTCGCCTAATAACAGTGATTATGGATTTATTAGTTGATTAGTTAGTTTCTCCCCCTTCCCCAGCCGGCGTGCCAGTCGTAAATGTAAAATGTAAAATGTAATTGCCAGTGCACGTAAGAGACATGTTGGCAATTAATTTTACACCTTTCCCCTTGCCCTGTAGCATGCGACTTAAATGAAGTGGAAGCGATGCAATTGTTTGTGTGCGCTTCCTTCCAGCTCAGGTGAGACAGCGTCCCCCGGGGGGCGGAGTGGCAAGTGTGAAATGGAAATTATATTGCTTTGAGAATTATTAACGGCTTTTGGAAAATAAGGACGTTTCAGTATTTAGATATAGAGAGGGAGATATGTATATCTTGCGGGTTTTTGACTTTGCCTAAAATTTGTATACCTTTGCAGGGTATTATAATTTTAGTCAGAAGCTTGCAAATCAAAGAAGAAGCCATTTCCGACCCTATAAATTATATATATTCTTGATCAGCTTTAACAGGAGAGTCTTTTTAGCCACGTAGGAAAGAAAACAAAAATGTTTAATTTTTTTCTAAAAATTCTCAAAAATTGGGATTTTTTAAAAATATTTTTACATTTTTAAATTAGTATGCAGATTAATTAACATTTGAAAAACTAACATAGGAAAGCTTTCCGTATTGAAATTAATGCATTTTTCGCTTAGTTATGATCGATTTTAGATCCAAGGCATCGGATCTAAGGCAAACTGCAAGGGTATACAAATTTCGGCTTTCCTTTCTTGTTATTAATAAATTTAATGAAAATTTTAGTATATTGTTAAGATAATTTCATATCATATCATATCATATCTTTCTTTTTTTTAGTTTAATAAGTATTATAAATATTTATTTCATCTATAAATTGAAATTATTTAAACAATTAGGTATAACTTCTATATCTACCTGCCTCCAAGAATTATTTAAGAATTCAGGTAGTCAAATAACTCTCTGATATGCATATTTCGTAATTGTTTGCTTTATTATTCCGCCTACCCATTTACCAATTCTCCTACAGTTCTCATTCGGAATTCCTAGTATCCCTATCCTTGGCTAGGATAAGTATTCGGGATATTACCTAAGTATGTAATTTCGACCGATGTGGAAATTCCTGTAATTTCCCATTCACGGTCCCCATATGGGAAAACGTACATCACGTAAGCCGTCGTTTCGAGAGATTTATTCCTCATTTGCTTTGTTTATTGTTGCTGCAAAATTTCACTTTGAATTGTGCCGAAAATTTAATTTGATTTCATTTTCATCAGGGCGACACATAAATAGTGCAACAAATGAATTTTGTACGTGCCACAAATGCCGGAGGAGCCAAAGTAAATACTTGTGGAAAAGGTGGAGGAGGTGGAGGAGGCCAGTAGTCCAGGCCCACATGTGTTGCAGGCCCAGATTTGTGACCATTTGTGCGTGGTTGGCCACGACACGCAGTGCAATAAATTCGAGATTCTCAATAAACTAATGGCAATTGGTATCCGAAAGATACATTCGTTGCGCTGCCCGCCGCTGTCTCGCTAACTGTGCCTCAGTCGTTCTTGGTCAGAGATGCGGGGTTGGCTGCTTTTTCGACAAATAATAGTTTTAAAATGGAATAAATTTATATATATTTTTTTTAACGAATAATTCTTAAAGCATCATGATATTAAGCTAATTTGATATTAAGCTAATTTGTCTCCGTTCAATACAAATAATTCCCTAAAAGTGTCGTGTCTTTGTTTATTTTTTCAAGAGTTCCCCAAAATATCGAATATTTTCTTTAAAAAGGACGTCATCTCTGCTTCTAACATCCGACACTCACGTACAAAATTATTTCTGCTGCCTGCGTTATTAGTTTTTCCTTTCACTCTCCTTTCTCCTCTCCCTTCTCCCTCCTCATCGGTCTCTTTTCAATCCTTGTGACACTTTTATCACACACGTTCGACTCATCAAAAAGTTAACGACGATAATGACAAACATTTCAAAGGCAAACACTCCGAGGCATGCAACCGAGCCATAAGCAGACCCCCGGACCCACAACCAGAACGAGATCCAGATCCCTCCAGCCATAGGATCCCCTCCGGCCACAGTCGTTCCCTTGTGTGTCCGCCGGGAGATAAATATCTCGCATATAATGCCCGGCGTTGTTGTTGGGCAAACACCTTAATTAACTTTTTTCATGAACATCTTGGCTTGGCAATGCCCCCACTCCTGCGGAGCTATGGCCCCGCCAATCGAGCGACTTGGCTTATTTATTAGGGTTATTTGCTCTACGAGTGCCACGGCTCACTGTGTGTGCGCCGTCCTTTTACACACACTCACACATGGGTAACTACCTGCTCATTTTCACCTGAGTACGTGTTAATTTTGTATATTTATCTTTCTGTTTCAGGGTTTCTGCTCCCCGGCCAAATAGAAAGATTGTATTAATTTCAACATAATCGGGGATGACAGGGGGACGGGTCCGGTCCGAATTCCAATTAACAGTTGCCAGCTTCTTTGGCCTCAAAAACAAAACAAAGACATAACCCAAACAGCAACAACAAGAACAACAACAGCGATGGAATTGTATCTGACACGTTCAACTTTGACGTTGACTTTGGCATTCCTTGTACTCGCAGCCTCACTGTTTCGCCTCAGGTTTTCCAGCCTTTGGCATCGTGGGAAATGCAAATGGCAAGTTGGAGAAGTTACCAAGTTTTTGGACAAACACACACACACATGGAGAGGGAGATAGGAACAAACAAAGGCTTGGAAACGGATCCGGTCTATAGGGGAAAAACACTGAAATAACAAATAACAGGTACTTTTTTTCTGGATTTTACCAAAGAAATACATGGGGAAAACGAACTTAGAGCGCATTTTTGTTTTCCTAAAGAGAAAGTTCTAAATTAATTCTGAATTAATGCAATAATAATTAATTTCCTATTTAATTTTGAATATTTTAGAGAAATAATTTATACAATATTCATTGGGGAAGAGTTCTTTAACTGTAGGTTTAATTTCTTTGTAAAAATATCTATTGACTATTTCTTTCTGTGCATATTTAACTTACCAGTGCAAGTGTATATCCGCATTGTCTTCTTTTTTTTTTACTTCGAACTCTCTTATTTGTTTGTTTTGGACCTCTCACACCCACTTTCGACCCTGTGTGCCCTTCCTTTCCCTTTCGTTTTTCCCCATTTCGGCGTTATTGTTTTTTCATATTTTGCCTCTTTGTTTATGCCTTAGCTGTCAGCTTCCCTCGATATTTGATACGATTTCGTGTGAGTTCCGTTCGGTTCGTCGGCTTCTGGTTAGGCAGTCGTCTTCTCAGGCTTGTACTCTCATGTATTTACCCAAAAAAGGCGTTGAAATATGCATAAGGGACTTCCCCATTTCCAATTTCCACAACCATCTCAAGTGGCAGCGATGCATTAGATGCCAGGGCACATGCGCAACATCTGTGAATGTTGCAATCTGCATCGCTGCAACTCCGAGTTCCAGTTGCTTGGCCGGAAGTTTCGCATCTCTGAAAGCAGATGCCATTCCCCGATTCCAGATGACTTTCGCGAATGTAAAAATAATTTCACATCAGCATCAGGGGGGAGGGAGGAAGGCGGCTCATGCAAATTATGCGATAAATGAAGCATGGATGGTTCGGGAAAAGAGGTGGCTGCCCATAAGCAGGAACTGCAAATCAGACGAGAAACTGGTCCCAAACCAGTTGATGTCATTGCAACTAGTTATTATCTAGGTGCTAGGGCTTATGGCATTTCTTGTTTATATGCAGAGAGAAAAATGAATAGAAAAAAGAAGGAAAAGCAGGTTAAAGTAAAGGAAAGTAAGGGAAAGTCGTATCAAAAATAGCAAAGAATCCAAAAGATCTAAAAATCTTTAATAAAAGATTCTCCTACAGAAAAAAAACAAACTGAGGATTTACTAGTTTTTCTTCTTCCAATTATCCCCTTTTTTTTGGAAGGTGCATAAAGTATCTCGAGCCACATAAACATCCTGTCGCGTGGCGTCAACGATTAGGATTTCCTAGGAGCCAATGCCACTTGAGCCGATTCACGGCTTTATCCCAAAGTATTTCATAAATTTTCCAATGTCTAATTGATGCTTCCGCTGCTGGCAAAGATCAAGGCACGCATTCTACAAACATTCGAGAGAGCTCCAAGGAAGAGGAGGAGCTGTTGTAATTTATAAGAAAATTTATTAATTCAAATTGTGTTGCATGGCCCATTTGGGAAGAGTTGATGCCACTGTAGCTGTTGCATGAAAATAAACAACAAAAGGGACGCTGCTGGGGGAGGGCTAGGGCTATGCATGTGATATCCTCAGAAGCGGAGTTGACTTCCCAAATCCACGTTGACATAATTTGCGCCACATGTGTGTGCAACACGCAGCAGCAGCAGCAACATCACGAGCAACATCCAACAGACTGTGGCATACGTATCAGCGGTTGCCAGGGCAAGCGCTGCTTTTGGATAAAGTTAAAAATAAAAATTCGTTTTAAACACGTGCGAGAAGTAGCTAGCTGCCCTGGGGGAGAAACAGCTCTCGAATGCAACAACTTCAGCAGACTCCAGACTTCGGATCCCCAGACTTTGACTGGGGGGACTCTCTCCCACTTTGACTGACAATTAATTTCAATTGCGCATTCGCGTTAATCGCCCTAAAAAAAAGGGAGATTCGAGTCATCTCCATGGCAGCCAACTTACTTAACTTTTCACTCGCTTTCCTCCTGGCAAAGATATATACATAGATGTAAATATGCGGAGTGTATTTTTTGTAGCGCTTCGCAGTGTGTCGCCTTCTGCTGCTGCTGCTGGAGATTAAAAATATAAGTGACAGCCCTGCGGATGAGGCTGAGGGATTCTCCGGATTCTGGGCTGGAAAATGTCAAGTTCAAGAGTCATTACAGCTGCTGCCAGTACCAGAAAGTGTGACGTACGCCCGAGTAGAATAATATTCATAGATAAGAAACAGGGGAGCCTGCAGCTGGATAGTGGATTAATTTTGACGTTTATGAGGGCGGCTCCGAGTGCTCTAATTGATTTAAGGAGCGCACGCATTATGGAAAACTCATCTACGAAGTGGACCGAATTTTGGGGGGGCACGTGGTGCCGGGGGCTTATCAGCAGTGCGGAGGCTCAAAAATTGAATTAAGTGCACTGGCCGCGTAAAAATCACGTGCATTTGCAGGGGTCAGACACTGAGAGAAATGCAAATAAATATTTTTAAAAAAGATTATGAATATTGAAGCAAAATAAATAAGTTTTTCTGAATTAAAAAGTAAAAATTACAAATATTTAGACCTCGTTTCTAACAACCAAAGTATTTTAAAGTAACATTTCTTTTAGATTAGCTTGAAAAATCTATATAAAACATGTTAATATTCTTTATAATTTAATTTCAATATAACCTTTTTCATAATATTTTAAAATAATTTTTAAAGCAAAAAGCTGAGTTAACCTAATGCATTCTATTTATTTTTGAAAACCCCGAAATTATCTTCAACCAAATTAACTACAAATAATCCTTCAGTGATTGATTATTTTTCTCTGTGCCGAAAAAAAGGGCGTGCAAACAAACAGAGGTCCTGTGAAGGCGTTCAAGCCGAGGATATATGTATGTATGGCAACGCCAACGCCAACTTGCAGTTGTTTGCCTGTCTTTTTCGCTTCGAGGTGGCTGTTGTTTGCAGTTGGCCGCCGCCTGTTCTGCCTCACGTCCAGTTGTTGGTGTTGCCAATGTTGCCGATGCTGTGCCGTGCCGCCCCTGATGATGCCCCCGGCGGCGACCTCTTTGTCCACCTCGCACGTTCCGCGGTAAAGTCACGTATTTTCCAGGTAATTTACGTTGGGCGAAACTGTTGCCACCAATATTTCTGGCCATGTTGGCCGTTGATTTTAGCCGCGTCTTCATCGCTGCTGTTGTTGTTTCCTTTCTCTGACCCTGTTCCTGGCCCTTTTCCTGTTCGCAGTCCCACTCCCCAGTCCGTGTGCATGAAATGCGTTTTTTGGCCTCTGTACGTGAGCGTTGTCCTTTTGCTCCTTGCCCTGGCTCCCCGGTCGCTTATTGTTTTCCATGCCTGGCCCCGTTATCCTGGCCAGAGTGCAGCGAAATGTGCATAACGTGACCGGGTTTCTTAGTTGGCTTTTAGCAGTCCGCGACGGGGTCTCGAAAGTGCACGGGACACAGGATGCACTCCTTCCGCCTTCTGCTGATATTTCACTTGAAAACTTTTCGACAACTTTCGGACATTCAGCTGCCACGGATACTCCCGCTCAGGACTCTGAGCGAGAGTTCGAGTCCTGCTGAGTTGTTTGTTTGCGATGCTGCAACTGCAACTGCTGCTGATGCTGCTGCTGCGGTTGTTTGCGGTAAATTAAGTTGCTGCCATTGAAACTGCACTTGAGTTAATCGTTTAATTGGTTCATGTTCCGCGGCAAAAGGTAGTTGCTGAAATTGATAGCCCAACTTTTGAGCAGATGATCCAGCCAGGCAAAGATCAAGCTCAAGTCCTCTCAAAGCCCTGACCACTTGGCGGGGAGTCATTACACTTTATGGGGCAGGGAAGCTCTCCCGCATAAAAGTCAAGAATTAAAATTTATGCGAACCCTGGCATTTTATGAGATCCGTAAAAAAAAGCGTAACAGCGGGAATAAATAAATTAATATTTCAGCTCTGAGTGGCACTCGATCCGACATTGTTTTATGGCCAAGACTTGTTCCGTGTTGTTGGCCCTGTTTTATGATGGGTTGTTAATTTTTAAATGCACCTCGTCCCCCTTCGCCATTTCGGAGGTTTGCTGCTATATTTTTTTTCGCCACGATCTGAGCCTGGTGGGGGGTGCTCAAGTGGAAGCTGTTGATTTTATTTCCAGAAAAAGAGAGAGGCAGCACGCGAGACTCGACTCGGAATCAATATGGAAGATGGCTGGCAAAAAGGGTGAGCATGTACTTGCCATAAAATCCCATGAAATATTTAAACAATCAAACTGCGAGCGAAGCACTCGGCTCGGCCCAGTGATGGTGTGGTTATGGGTGGTTAAAGTTAGCGAGTCTCCACTTTTGCACCTGCCAACTGACAGCAGGAGATGCTGCTGTCTCGGGCTAGGGCTCTGGTAAGCTTATTTAGCAGTTTCCGTTTCCGCTTGCCATTCAGCTGGCACATCCTGTGTGCAGGATATACTCGAAGAAAAATACTTTTCCAGCACTTGAACGAAATATCTAAAGTGTATTGATATTTGCACTTTGTGAAATATGCGAGATAGTATTAAACTCTTTTAGATATAACTTATATATAGAATGCTGTGCTTAAACCTAGCTTAAAATATAATTGTGGGAGATAAATATATGAAATCTTATTTTTAAATAAAGAAATTACATTATATTGCTCTGATATTAATCGATAATATCGAAACATAAGCGTTAAATTTGATTTTTTCGATATTTTAATAGGCAAAAAAATACAAAATAAATTAAGAAACATTAGTCAGATGTTTTTTGAATAGTTTTTGTTACTTTAAAATTAGATTATTAAATTTTACGATTTTATTTTTAAATTTATTTAGAGCTATATATATTTTTTAATCGATAAATGTCCCCACTTAACATTTATTAACAATTCTATTGAATTTTAATAGGTAATAATTTTATAAATTTCTTGTTTAGCTCAATTTCTTTTTGTTTTTTACTTTTCTGTAAAATAAAGTGTTAAAATATACTTTCTCTCAGTGCCCTTACTCACCTTCCTCGAGTCTTTCGAGTCATCTTGTGCAAGTTTAATGCATTTAACGCTTACATTCAGCCCTCGAAATTGGCAGAAACGGAGCGAGTAGCGCCCGCCCATCTGTCGATTGCCTTGTCGAAGGAGTTTTTCGTGCTCTTTTCCTTTGTCTGCCTGGGCACTGCTGCCGTTCCAATTCTTTGGCGGAATTTTCTCCGAAATTGTTGCCAAACAAACGAATTAAATTTCGAGTACGAGATGGCAGCGGCAACGGCAAGCCACTTGAACTATTTATATCATTTCTTCCTTTTTTTTTTGTTTCTGTTGGGTAGCCAGAGGAGAACAAATCCCGGCGCTCATTGAGGTCAGATCGAATTGCGCCTGGGTTGCTGTTGTTGCTGTGTGTGGTGACATTAGCGCAGGATACCCGCTGTGCGTGTGTGTGTGTGTTTGTTGGGTGGCCAAAAAATAAATGGTTACAGTTATTGCTTTACTGCCATTTGCCACCGCACGCTGAGCTCCGCCCGAGTTGTTTATTTCCGAGGATAAGGATGTGCAGAGAGGAAAACTATCAGTAGGGTTTGCATTATTGAAGTTTATGGAGTTTAAAGATAACAAGGATAAGGTATAGGACTTGGATAAATACAAATAAAAATATAATATATATATTAAAACCAAGGAAATTTTTTAAAAATATTTCCTTTGATTTATTTTCATAAATTTCAAATGTAATCATAGCTTTTATCTCCGTGTACAGATTCACATATGGATAGCATCGTCAGCAGATAGGATGGCATCTGTTGGTTGGTAGGATGCCTCCACTAACTTCGTCTTTTCTCCATTTGGTTAATTGCAAGCTTGGCTAGTTTTTAATCTCCTAATGGTCGTTGGTTTTTTGTCGTCAATGGAGTTTCAATCGATTTGCCAATTATTCCAAGCAATTCTTTCCTGGCCAGCACAACTTGCCCAACGTTTTCAGGTTATTGTCCTGTTGGACTTAAATTCAGCCATGCAAAATACAGGCTGACCGGAACGGGGAAAAACGGACAATGCCAAGCGGAAGCGGAAATAATATTCCCCCAGCTCAAGCAGCGGAAATGATTTATTAAAAAACGGACCGGCAGTCAACTGAAGAATCATAATAATCGCAACAATAACGAAAAAACAACAAAAAAATGTTAGTCGAAAGAGAAAAATGTCAGGAATAAAACTTGCGATTGTCACACAATAAATTGCAACAGAAATCAAAGCGAAAGCAAAAGCAAAATCCAAGCAAAACTTTAGCAATCATCGAACCTCTTGTACACTTTTCGCAGTGTTCTATGCCTGGGATACAGGATATGGCATATACCCCGCCTCTGGCAGCCGGCAATACAATTGCAGGACAATTACAACAACGAGGGAGGATTTGCTGCTTAGTGACACAGAAATTCAGATTCTGTTGCTGACAGTTGGAGGAATAGAAGATACAAATGGAGCGCAGCGAGCGGAAAAAGCGGAAACCCTGAAAAAATGTATCTTCCTGCTGCGCTTTAAGCGAAATCTGGGCGGGGTCTTAAAGTGCGATTAAACTACTTTCACTTCCCAATTGATAATTACAAGGCACTCCCTCTTGACGGTGAAGTGGATTTTCCAATTATATTTTATCACTTATGCAGTCTGTGTAGATATTAATTCGGGATTAATGTTACGACGACTTCCTGCCGCCACTTCCACGTGTCTCTGTCTGAGAGTATCTTTATCTTTCAGTTGCGGATGGGGCTGCTCACTCCCCCTAGGACACATGTCAATTAGCAGGAAACATCTTTATCATTAATTATAGCTCAACGGCAGCTCAGGCAGTCGTTCGGGGGAAGCTGCTGCGGAGATTTTGTTTTCCCATCTCCATTCCATTGTGGAAAATCATCAGCTGCAGGGGGAAACTGCTGCATTGGTTGGATAAACAACGCTTTGCGGCTGCATTGCAAATTGAATTTGGCCAAAGCTCTTATCACTTATCACTCTTGGCTAAGCCGGCGGCAACGAGACGGGCTGCCTTCGCCCGAGCGCACAACTTGCAAAACTAATTAGCAGCCAAGTCAGTCAGGAAAGTGTACTCACAACATGGGTGAGTTTTATCCTGGCAGCCGGATCAGACAAGTGGAGGATATGGGATGGGTATGAGGATGCCATCAACCCATTTGCCAGCTGCACACACTAGCTAATAAATTCAACTATAATCCGGCATTGTTGCACTAAGTACTCTTCATATTTACACAATTTATACACTGTAAGAAGAGTCTTGAGGTTTTTATTCATCAAATTATTTATATTTATTATTTTATTTCATATTAAGTAAGCCTATTTCATGTTCATATTGTTTTTTATATATTATTTTTTTCTACCTAAATATTTATTAATACATTCCTAGTTACCTCTGTTCTTCTTCACTGCTTGCTAGGTGTATCCTGTGTGCACCACATTTGCATTCACATTTATGCAGCCGACAGGCCTCAGATGCATGACTGAAACTGGCTAGGACAGGAACACCAGACAGCTCTCCTCTGGAGTCTACTGCTACGCCAGCAAATGGGTCAAAAAAGTAGGAGGACTGAGAAGGAGCATCCCGCAGGAGCTCTACTCCGCTCCGTTCCTCTCTTCAGGCGACGTTAACCGCATGTGAAAACTTAACTTCCGGTGACATAAACACTGGCAAGGAGCTTGCTTAAAGTGCACCCGGAACGAGCAACGAAAGTAAGTGCAGCCTCAAAGCCAGATAAAATATTCAAATGAACAGCCAGCTGAGCAGAGCACTGAGCATCAGGCAATGTGTTACAGAAATGGGTGAAATAATGGTTTAGAAAATTGAGGTATTATTAAAATAATTAACTTAAATACAACAAATAAATAAAAATATATGCAATTAAAATAAACAAATGTAAAATAATATAAAATAGCTTACTAAATGTACAATTATTTGTTTGAAAAGGAGATGTAAATTTTAATTGTTACCTAAAAATTAAAATATAATTTCCAACGAGATAAACTTTGACTTCCTTAATGTTTCAATTATAAATACAATAATATTTACATATATTTTTATAAGAAATATTTATTAATATAAATTGTTTGTTTTTTTAATCTGTCACCTTCTTGGCTTATTGTCATGACCTTTGCTGTTTGCAATTTGACTGACATAAAAGTGAATGTGTCTAAGCAGAAGCTGCAGCACGCTGGCTGTGTGGGCCTGAGTGTGGGCCACACTTGGCCACGTTTGCAGACAGACAAAAGGATATAACGACAAAAATGTTGACAACAATGCGGGCAGACAATGCTGCGGTTGGGCCAGGAGATATAGGATATATACCTTCAGCCCCCCTGACAGGTTGTCGACCCGTTTAGTTGCCAGCGTTCTGAACTTTTGAACTATTTCCGCCGGCTGCAGTTACCGGGTTAGCACACGCACTCGCACTGGGCCAAATTAATTGCGAACATGGCCCTTACCGTGGGATTTTCTTGGAAGATTTATACCTGAAATGGCAGGGATGCTAAGATTTATTTAAATAGTTTTACCTGAAAGTTACAACAAAGAATTTAATTCTGTTTAAATGTTTTAATAGCTTAAGAATCTTATTGTGAGGATTTTTCTTGATTGTTTTAAGGAGGCCTTAGGAAATGGCTTACTTTCTTAAGAAATATTTATAAAAATAATATTAACAAGCGATTTTTAAAGATATATATTTTGAATATTATTTACATAATAAAATAAATTCCAATAAAAAGAACAAACTGCCATCACCGCCGTGCATGCGGCATCTGTTGCCTGTAAATTTGAGGCACCGAAATGAAGTGCCCGTGCTCAGCCAAGACGATCGCTTCCTGTTTCCCGGGCGAAAGTTTTTTTTCGGGCATGACTTTCGCCAAAGTTTGGAAAGTGAAAAGTTACACTACGCAAAGAGAGAGAGAGTGGAATCAATGATTAGCAGCAGGCAGCCTTGGAATCAGCATCGGAATTGGTGGATTGGTGGGCGGAGTTGCTTTATGGCTGGCAGCTAGTTATAAAGTCATTCGCTCTCGTCTGAGCGTGTTTAGAGCCAGAAACTACCACATCAAGGCGTCGCCATGGCCCCAAATGACCCACTTACTGGCGCCGTGAAGCCTGCTACAGATTCATTGGCGGCGATAAGGAGACAAACGGGAGAGAAAAAAAATACAAACGAGATGAACCCAAATCCGCTTAGGGCCCCGGGTCTTGGGTCCCAGCTCTCGGCTCATTGCATGCCACGCTCCGTTATGTGGGCTCCGTCTTACCGCAATCAAAATTGTTACTTTCTAAGCCAATATGTTTTATGATGTATGAAATTTGATGTTGCGATAACATTTTACACGCCTGGCTGCGCTTTATTTTTTCCCATCTTAAAGGACCTGTGCTTTGGGCCTTTAAAGAGTTTCCTTTTTTTTCGGATTTCATTCTTGGTTTTTTTCAGCCTCTTTGTATGGAGGGCTGCCGCAATCAACGGCAAAGTTCAATGGGCCAAAACGGATGCCAAGCTGCAACTAAATTCGGCTTTTGCCAGTGAAATATTGTCAATTTCACAGCCATGTGAAGAGTGAGGGAGCGAGCGGCTTTCGAGGGTGGCAAAGTGCAGCTCTTGGCTGTTGATTTCTTTCTATTTTTTTGTCCAGGATTTATGCCCTCTAAAAGCGACCGGAACAGGTGCTATGCCAAGCCCAAGTAGTTCAAGATTTACGTAAATTTTAAGGGGGAAATCAGGGATTTTTTGCAGGATTTGTAGTACTGAAAATAACTTATAGAAGTATTCCTAAGATTCTAAAAGAGTATTTCCCATTCGACTTGTTTTTTTTTTTCACTGGCAACGCCAATTGAAATGTGTCACCATTTTGTAGCTTTATGCATGCATCGTTCGCTCCGCCAGGCTCCATAAAAAACGACGCTTATCATTCGCTTTTCTGTCGGCCATTTTTGGGGAAGCGTTTTGGCTTAAGCGCCCATTCTTTTTCCAGCCCCAACTCTACCCTAGAAGCCACCCGCTTTGCGGCCATTTCTACTGGCTTAAAATATTCTTTTTATGCGCTCATGATTTTAATGCGCTTTGGAGGCAACGTTTTGCCATCATTTTGTTTGAAATTCATGAAGCGCATCGCGGTTTTGTAAGCGGAAGACTTAAGCCCCGCCATTGGCCAGGGGTCCGTCCGTCCGTATGCAAATGCCATCTCGCCCCTCCAGAGCCATTTAATTATGTATTAAATGCTGCAGTTTGCATAATTAACCAGGCACTTCAACTGCACTTTTACCCACTGCACTGAGAAGGGCTTTTTCTAGCAACTTTTGGCCCTCGACAGCCATCTTGCTGAACGCTTTATGGTATGTTCTTGCTGACTTTAATACGTCCAAATGAGATGAGTTAACCATTTAACGCTTCGATGCTACGGGCCCCAGGACGTGCTCCTGTCTCCTGCCACCACCCATTGTTTATTTATGTCGAGCCGGCGCGACTGTGTGCGGTGCGTGTGAAATTGTCACGTCAACGGCAAACCAGAGAAAGTCAAAAGTGCGGCCATGGCAGCCTTGGATTCCGCTGTCATTCGCCGTCTCCTGGCTGGCACCTGCCGTTTGCTTTGACGAGAAATCAAATTAACAGCCCGCAACGTCTTGGTGTTGCTTCTCCCAGCTCCAGCCGCTGTTGCCTCTTCAGAATTCACTGCCTGATGCCTGTTAAACTTGAGCGTTTCTATGCGAGGGAGTCGCATTACTCATACGCCCCGTGCGGCGGCCGTGCAAAGAGGATGGCTCTCAAGTGGTTCTTGTCGGTGTATGGGTGTGTGTGTGTGTCTTTATGTGTGCGTTTGCCCAACCATTGACCTGAAACAGGCAAAGGCAAAGTGGTACTACTACCCTAAAATGGCTGCACATGCAAAAAATATCACTTTAAATAAAGGAAACTCTTGTTTTGGTTCACATATATAATTTCAACATATTATTTATTTATTAATAAATTTCTTATTAAGTTAAAACTCTTGTTTAATTTTAATTTATTTATTTTTATCCTAGTTTTCAGAAAGATAAATCTATATTTTATTTTCCTGTGCACCACTCTTGTCCCTCGTCCACTCGACCATGCATTTGAATGCATTTTCCTCTAGCTGGCAGAAAAACAGGATCAAATGTATGTATACAGTCCTAAAAGTTTTCTGCTGCTGACTGTGAATGTTTTGCTTTTGCATTTCTTTTTTTGTTCCTGCTGTCATTGTGCCCTGACCAAATGGGTGAAATTGTTAACTTTACATTTAAGCAGATTACAAAACAAGCGCACGACGAACATCAACTGGGGGATGGGTATTGTCAGAGAATGGGCAGCCGGCTCCTGGCTCCAGGCTGGTCGCTGCTGAACCCTGCTTCCCGGACTGATCCTGCTCCTGTCAGGCGCTGCAATGCCTGTCAGCCTTGTGTCAATCATTTGCCACTGCGGCAGCCTGTAACTGGCTTTAGTGCGAAGATAATTGTTTTTTTTTTTTTGCCAACGACTGTGTCCTGTGTGCCGGCTTTAAATTATTTTGTTTCGCTTTTGTGCAGCTCAATGGGTAAGTGGAAAGGGATCCACCGAAAAAAAGGGCACAGCACAGCCCAGGCCCTGTGACAGTGGCTTAATGGATGTTGGGCTTTGCTCGCGATTGAATGTGACATCAGCCGTTGGCTCGTCAAAGCCACCGTCACCTCCGTTCCCCGGTACACCGCGACTGCTAATTGCCACCGCCTATTTGAGGCCAAAGCTAATTTCGATTAGGCAAAGCCGCAGACGGCATCAGAACTCTCTGTTTGGTTTGGGTTTTGTATTATACATTCAATTGCAACTGCGGTTGACCAGCAACAAAAAAAATCGAATTAAAACTGAAAAACTAAATGGTTGGGGAAAGGGAAAGTCACTTTTGTAAGTGGGTTTTAGTCTATTAAATCAGCGAAGGCGATGAGTGTTTTTCGATAAGGGATTCAGGAGTCATTGGGGATAAACAGAAATCTAACATTTAGAGGAATTCCTATTCTAATAATATTACAAAAACTACAGCTTTCGTTTACCTCTCACAAGGATCATTAGTTTTATATTAAAATTATATATTCCAACTGTCTGTCAATGCCTTGGTTTATCCAACTTGGCAATCGCACAATTTGAATAATCCGATATAAATAATGCATGAGAAATATGCAGACGAAGTGGTAGCAGCAGATCGACATTGGCAGCATCGGTGGCAATGAGTGAAAGCATCGCTGATTAATTTAATTACGTGGCCCGAAGCCGACGTCGGGGCGGAGGCTAACCGCTTCAGTGAACCAATTGAAAAATATTTTATATTTTAATTGAATTGCATTAAAATTCGATGTGCAATTTAATTATCATTGGCAGAGGGCTGTTGACGGGAATGCCTGGCAATTGATTTGACAGTGGCAGACATGCCAGCGTGCCGCCGCATCCCAGACATTGACAACATTGTTGTCGCAGTTGCCATGTTTGCTATTCCCAGATATTGTTGGTTGGAGGGTTGTCAGTGTGCCTCATTTGCTAATTAGTGTTGCAGTGGGTAAAGTTAGTTGGCCATTCAAAGGGGGAAGGGCTGAAATAATTGCATATTGGTATTTGGTTGCATGCAAATGAGGCAGCAATAAAGGCTCTAACCATGCGTTTTTTGTTCAATTTAGTTAATTTTTTGGAACAGTAATTTTCTATGATTTTATTTGCCAGTTTTGGTACATAGAATACTCATTAGAATAAGGTGGTTTAGACATAAGGAATTATGTTCTACAAAGTAGATTACATTTTATTTACATTTTAAAAGAGGGATTTCAAATCCTTATTTATTTTTATAGAACTTTTTACACTTAACCATTTCTCCAACTGCACAAGGAAACCCTCTGCAGGTGCAAACTTAGGTGCATTTTTGTGTTGCAATAACCGTTGCCGTAAATTCCATTTGTTCGGCATGCAAATCCGCCCACCAAGGGGCGTGGCAAGCCAGTATGCTGGCAGTTGGCAGGAATTTGCGACTTCGCTTCGCCACGGCATCGAATGCCTTCGAATGCCTGTGAATATTGGCCCAATGCGATACGAGGGGGCGGCGGGTGCGAAGACACATGCTGTGCCGGCTGCCACTTATCACACAGAAATCGCTGGCGTTGCCCCCACTTTTTTTCCCAAGGAAAAGCATGGCCCTAACTTTTGAACAACTTTATTAAATTTTCCGGGGTGCCTGGGCTTTGTTTTTACTCACTTGAATTTATTATTTATATAGCAAGTTTACAACACATACACGCACACACAGACAGAACCCAAAAAGTATTTTATTGGCCACACAATAAACGGAACACTTACCCCCCGTCTCGACTCGTTGACAGCTTGAAGCCAAAGCCGAAGCCAAAGCCAAAGCCTTTGAGGGCCAAAATCGTATTGTCCTTAATTGCTTTTTAAAGGTCCTGCCAGGGGAGGGAACTGGGAACCGAATCAAGTCAACGTCTGGCTGCCAAACACAGGTGAGTAGAGCGAGATCAGAGGGCGGATGCCCATGCTACATTTGTTTCAAGCAATTTACTTCAACATAATCATATTAAATTTTCTCCACCTACTCGTTTAGCTCGTCCTGCCAGCCCTCGGAGTCCTGCTGCTGCTCCTGCAGCTCCTGTGTGGGGGCGTGCACATCGTTTTTGTCTAGCACTTGCCACCTGGACTCCAGACTCAACGCCGGCTACGAGTCGGCCTCGGTATCTGGAAAATTATACTTGAAAGCTGGGAGCGTCCTTCACACACACACACATGCGTCCGACTTTGTAAGCTGCCGGCTGACACCAACAGAGGCTTCAGCATACAGCGAGGCACTGAGAGAAAATGAGGAACATTTCCATAACTAACAAGAAAGAAAGCTAACTTTGGCCAGCCAAAGTTTGTATACCCTTGCAGGTAACAATTAAAATATATCATAACTAAGCCAAAAACGCATTAATTTCGATTCGGAAAGCAGTTTTGTGTTAGTTTTTATTAATTTAAAAAAACTGCATACCAAATTTAAAATTTTAAGAAATCAAAATTTTTGGCCATTTCTGCTAATTTTAATGATGTAACCCCTTATGAAATTTCGCAAAAATGGCCAAAAAATCGATTTCTTCCGGACATGTCTAGAAAGATTCGCATGTTAATGCTGATCAATAATATATATGGTTTATGGGGTCGGAAATGATTCCTTGACTTAGAAAAATATTATTTTGTATTATAAAATCGGATTTTTTATATTAAAAAACTTCTTGATCTTTTTTAAATTAAAAATATCATAACTCGGCCAAAAGAACATTAATTTTAAATCGGATAACTGTTCTGTGCAAGATTTTCTACAGTTAATAAATCTGCATACTTCATTTAAAAATTTTGAAAATTCAATTTTTTTATCAAAAACAAAAATTTTAATGATGTAACCCCTTATAAAATTTGGCAAAAATGGCCAAAAAATCGATTTCTTCCTGGCATATCTAGAAAGATTCCCCTGTTGATGCTGATCAAGAATATATATACTTTATATGGTCGGAAAGGTCTCCTTCACTGCGTTGCAAACTTCTGACTGAAATTATAATACCCTGCAAGGGTGTAAAAATAAAGTGTGCAAGAAAAAGAATTTTAAGAAATATAACAAATAATCCTTTGAAGTAATAAGATATTTTCATATTTACAAATATTCCCCAAATGAAACTATCCAGGATGCGTATTTTTTCTGCGTGCAGAGAGTCCCTTTTATAGTTGCTCTGCGGCAGGACGACCAACGATGTCCCGGCTCCTGCTCCGACTCTGGCTCTGACTCTGGTGTGTTTATTTTTTTTCTGGTTCCTGTTCCCGTTCTCATTCCTGCTCAACTGCTCTGCCTTGCCCAGGTCGTTGGCTTTTTGCCTCACATAGGGGGGCGTTTTCATTTCCTTGCTGGCAGTTGGTAGTTGCCAGTTGGCCAGCCCAGCGGCAATGGCAGCACCAGCGGCAATGGCAACACCAGTAGCAGTGGCAGCAGCAGCAGCAGCAACATGCAACATCCTGGGAGTTGGTTTCTTTTTGCTAACACAACTAGTACTTCCTTGGAGGTGTTCCCACCGCACTGTGCATTACAGCAATTATAATTTTATTCTAATTGAATTTCTCATAAACTAAGAGGCCTTGCCACGGCCTGAGTCATGCGGTGATTATGTATGATTCCACTGAAATCCATTAGCCACACCCAAACGTTTCCATAATTTAGAGTTTTGTAACAGATTATTTTTAAAGGCTTCTCAACAACATTTTTTTAATAATTTTTTATGTTTTTAAAATCCTCTGCCGTAATAGTTTCAAAAATGAAAAGCCATATTTCATTCAAGTCAGTCAATTTAACTTGAAAAGAGTGGGCAGCGGGGTGGTACAGAGTTCGTGGTTGCCCAACAGTGCAGAACGGCCATTAATACGGATGGGTGTTATTTTTTTTATTCTTTTTGCAACCTTTGCTCTTAAAACAAACAGCAACAGTAGCAACATAAAGAAGAATTGCATCAAGCATATAAATGGATAAACATTTATTGCAGTTTATTGAAAAATTGGCGGTTATCGTACACAGAAGCGGAGTGTAAGCGGAATGCCAGAGCGGGGGAATTTGCGCGACCGTTAAGCGTTTTAATTTCACACAAGAGACGCAAAGTTTAATGCGCTACCATTGATCTGATGGGGCATAGTGGTTGATTAATGTGTACTTAAGGAAATCTATAAAAAAATAAGGTGATTCAAAATGTAAATTTAAAACTAGAAGGCAATTCTAGATGACATTGGATTTGGGTTTTTCATGATTTTGGTTGATTGTTACAGAACTTTCTCTACTTTCTAGATTAAATAATATTTTAAATAATTTCTTTAACACTAAATATGTTTTAAAAATATATTCCACACATTTTTATAGTATTATATTAAATTTTTTCTTCATTTAAATATGTATAAATTTACTTTATAATTTGATATCTTTAATCAAAGGCAAGCATCATGTAAAAACCATATAATATATTTCTATATTCACTATTCGATTTTTTATTATAATAAAACAAATAATTTATGTTTAATTTACTATAAAACAATTATTAAAATTTATAGTATCAAATACGCTGCATGCATCCTGCTTGTCCGAGTCCTAAGAGGCGTCCATTATTCGTTAGCTCATCCGGCGTTTATTTATTCAACCATTTATATTTGTGTTGCGTGCCTGCACTTTATGGCCACGCAGACACTCACCAAGGCACACGGGCTGCAGTAAATTAAGTCGTTAATATCTTGTTTATCATGGCCTCCACTTCTGCTGCCGCTGCTGCTGCTGCTCCTGTTGGTCGGTGTGGTGGCTATAGGATTGCCCATTGCCCACTGCCCCAGTGGTGGCCATATGTTGACCCAGGTCGGGACGCACACACACTCACGTGACTATGAGCCAGTTAATTACATGATTTATACGCATAAATATATGCATTGAGCTTGATTTATGAAATTAATTAAAAACGGATTTACCGGCCACACGTACAATGCGGCGTAAAAATTTTGTTGCATAACCAATAGGCGCAGGCGGATACAGGCCCAGGCCCAGGACGCACACACACACACTCACACGTATTGGCACTATGTGCTAATCACTTTATCACTTGCAACAAATTCAACCAACCCGCTCACGCACACACATAAAGATAATTTAATTTTATTGAGCCAGGCACGAACGGTTAGCAAGGAAATAAATTGAACAATTGAGGGCGTACAAATAGGAGAGAGATTTGGGGAGTTAATATAGTTTTATTTTAGTGTAGATTAGGCAAGAAGAACTTACGTTATTAGAAGTGTTTTTAGGAAATTAATAAAAATATTTTTATTTTTATTGTAACAATAAGATACGTAACGACTTACGATTATTTTATTCTCGAAGTTTCAGAGCTGACTGTAAGCTCTCTTAAAATGTTATACAAAACCAGTAGAGTATTTTGATGGCTATTCTATAGTTTTACACTATCTGCAAATTCTTATTTCAGAGTATTTTCTTTATTATTATTATATTGCCTTTTGGCTTAGCTTATACCATTTTAAGGAAACCAAAATATTTAGAATTTATTAAATCAGCTCTCCTTATTGCAAGGATAATAGTGCTCAAGTGCTATTATCTCAACCGCATCTGTGAACTGTCTGCATGAATGGCCCATGGCTTACGGACCGCCTCCTTTTTGCCGCCCCTCCCCGCCCAACTACTAACTCATTATAACTGTTTTATTAGCAGTTTGCGCGGGAAACTCTAGCCGGAGCGCCGTCTACGTTCGCCGTTCGCTCCGCTTGTTTCATTTACACTCGCTGCCTGAATTACTTTATTAGTCTAATTAAATGCGCCACTTGTACGCAAAATGGCACGCGGCAGCGAGAGCCGAGCAAACAATTAATGAAATTAGCAAAAGTGTTTTTTGCACACTGGAGAGATTTCCTTGCCGCCCCCACCCCACCCTCTGTGCGCTAATTAGATTAATTAATTGCCCTCCCCCGCCCCACTTCCAGGTTCGATCGGTGGGTCATAATCCTTGCCAGCTGCGCTGCCAAGTTAAGTTCGCACAGCACATGGCCAGGAGCAGCACCTGCGACAGGATCAGGACACAAAACACAACCACACCCAGTGCGACGACATCGGCGATTATGGCTGTGAAACTGAAACTGAAACGGAATCGGGAGCATCGCAACCATAACATACACACAGATGCGGCCCGGAAAATATATATAGCCGCGGGATTATGTCTGCACTGTGGAATCGCAAAGTGTCAGGTTGGCATATTCACTGCAGTCCCGCTGGCTAAACGTAAGCCAGACACTGGCACCACCCGCTCGTAATTCCCTTTATTCTTCGCTGGCAGTCGTTGCTTTTTTAATATTTACATATGTGCTGGAGGGAGTCTCTATATTTATTTTATTTGTGTGGGTTTTAAGGACTCTGTTTAGAGGGGAAATGTTTACTAAAGTTGAAAACAATTATTTTCACCGTAGACTTGCTAGAACTATTCTTTAATAGTTATAATTAATTTAAAAAACTTTTTTAAAGAATTTACAAGAGGTCCTAATATTTCAAGATAATAATTTACTTTAGTTAGTTATTCCTTTTTTAGCTTTTAAACTTTTCTATATTTTAAATATATTCCTATTTCATCTCTCAACTATTCAAAAATCTCCCTTAACTCCATTCAATGGTTTCTAAACAACCCTTTTGAGAGATCCTTTTTGACTTTGCCAAGACCACATCCTGTTCTGAAACTCTGCCTTGGCATTAACAATCAAGTCAGGTAACTTCATTTGAACATAAATTCGCACTTATAAGGCAAAGTACAAAAAGTTGGGTAAGCCCAACACTATCTGCAATCGACGCACACTCCCTCACACACATACTTTCCTGGCAATGAAATATTTTTGAGAAAACAATTTTACAGCAAACAGCTCCATGGCACTGCAGCAGCCAGTGGAAAACTCAACAATGCTCCCAACTATGTAACTTGGTTAATCCTATTGATTTTGATTTGCATACAAATTAGAATCTGCACAGCCACAGAGGTGGAGTGGTGGTTGCTCTCCAGGCAGTTGGTTAGCAATCTGCCAAAGGATTTCCGACTAAAAACTCAGCCAGAATGCCTTCGAAAGGAGGTTGAGGTAGGGCAAGGCTACGGCACGGCAAGGCAGCAAGGGCTGGCAAAAAAGTGTTTAACATGTGTACAACCATATCCAGCAGGGGGCTAAGCTCCTTATGCTGCCAGCATTAAATTTCAATTTAAGCTGGACGCTTCGGAATCGAGGGAGGACTCCATCCTGGTTGCTTTGGTCCTGGGAAAGCGACGAAGTGCGAATGCTTTGTGAAACAATTAGCATCTTGCTTAATTGTTGGCAGAGCTGCTGGGTAGTGATGGGGAATGAATGGAAGGGAGCCCGGGTGTTTGGGGACTCATGTGTGATAGAATTTTAAAACATTTTAATGGAACATAAACCGAGCTTAAGGAGGTGGAAGCCACTCGCACATGTATTTGCTTTTGCCATCCTAAAACTCCACAGTTTAGAGATGGGAAATGATAGCTGAAAAGTATTCCAAAATTTTTGGGGAAGTGAAACTGTTTTACAATAATATTTTCTTATTAGTTTTAAGTACAAAATGGTATACGTATTTTACAAAATTAAATTTATTAAATTTATTTAACCAATCTACAAGTACCTATCTCTGCATTTTCCATCCCTTACAATTGTCGAGGGAACCCAGAAATGTAAAAATAAAATTTAATGCGGTGCAAATACTTTTTGAGATGCTTGTTTCGCGCGGGCTTTTTAATTTTCTTTAATTTTTCATTAAGACCCAACATCTGCATGAGCAAACAGAGGAGCATGTGGCATATGTGGGTGTGGGTGCAGCGCCGCAGCAAGGAATTTCAATTAAGATTAATTCGCGCATGTATTGTCGGCTCTGGCACCTTGGATGCTGGCTGCTGGATGGCTGCCAGGTGGCATCGCACAGGGATCAGGATATGGGCAGGGGCTGCCCGCTTTTTGGCACCTCCCCGCAGCCATCAGTCGCGGTTGCTTTTACCACTCGGCTGCACTTTGGGTCACGCCTGAGCGCCGATGCGTTATGAAGTGGGGTGGAGGCTGAGAGGGAGGCGAAGGCTGTTCCCTTCCAGGACCAGCACCAAATTGTGCCACTTAAGGGGGAGCAGGCAAAGGCAAAAGCAAAAGCAAAAAGCCAAAGTAAAAACAGCAAGCCAAGCCAGGCAAAGGACAACAGCAACAAATTAAAATAAACTTTAATCAGGGTGGATAAACAAAAGTGAGAAAAAGCGGCGAGTGGCAAAGTAAATGCCGGCAGCAGCACACTAAGTGCTCCATTTCATCATCGTCAGGAGTCCAGGATTGTGGATCCCTTGACTTGTCATCGCTACGGCGCCATGACCAAGGCAACTGCAGCTGCTGCTGCTGCAACGCCATTGATAACTCGAGTGCTCGACGGGCAGTAAATATTTTTATTCTCTTTTTTGCTTATGCAGCCGGGCCTGTTTACGGGCCAAGTCCTTGCCGCCGTCTATTTACCAGCACTGCAGTTGTTTACTGAGGTTTCCATCATCCGTTCCCTATCTGCGCTCCTCTGTTTGTTCATTAGCCGCTCGGCAGCAGCAGCAGCAGCAGCAACATCAGCAGCTATAGCAACAGCAACAGCCAAAGGAGTGGCGGCTACATTTTTACTCGTCGCTTGTTTTATGCGGTTTCAAATAAATTGCCAGCGAGCATCATTTCCGCTTCCTTTGCCGCCTCCCAGCACCATTCCAGCCCCATGATTAAGCAGCAACATTTTTGCTCACTCATCAGTGAGCTCTATGTGCACAGGGAAAAATTTTAAAAATTATTTATGAAAGCTTTAAAAAGGTGAGAAAAGTTTTTAGGATTTACACAAATCTGAAGAACCTTAAAAATAGTTACCAAAGCTATGACAAATTATGTGTCTTATAAGTTACAAATAACTTTTAAAATGTTAAACGTTTTTATTCCCAGTGCACTTTGACTACCTCATTGCTCTTTGGTGTGTCGGACATCATGGCTACCTCACATGCCCAGCATTCCCCTCTTGTCCTGCCACATTCCTGCAGGATACACGGCTCAGCCCTTCACTTTTGAGCAGTAGTTACTATTTATGGCCAACACTTTGCCGGCTACACGGGGTAACGACTGTGACTCAAGCCGGGACTGAAAAGGCAATTAAATGATTATTTGTGCTTTTACTTCTTCGCTGTGATTTAATGACGTTGTGGAAATATGTTTGCTGTCTGCCATGAATCCCCCGAATCCATGGAGAGGGTGAAAAATGTAATGAACAAAAAACAATTAGGCGAAGAGAGAGCCCAGTCTAGAACCGCAATTAATATTAATTTGAATGGGTTTTTATGCGTTCTCCTTGAATGCCTTGGCACCTTCATATATCATAATTAGCCGAGGGTCCAGCGGCATATGGCGGTGAAAAAAAGGGAATGGAGCAAGCAGCCCGCGCAAAAGTGCCTTTAAAATTTGCATACAATTTGGCTACCTTTTTCCTTCTTCTGCCTGAACAATTGCCTTATCGGAGGGTTCTTTGCATAAAATTCTACTTTGTGATTTGGGTAAGGTTGAGACCCACTGAGCTTGATTAATGTCTCGTCGGCAGGATTGGCAGTGAGCCTAACAAGGCATGAATTGCTGACTGACTTCGAGTGCAGCTCCTTGTTGGCTCTATTGACACATGCTCGAGCTGACAATTATTTAATTGAAAATACACAAGCCAGTGGGGGGGACAGGAAACTATAGGTTGAATAGTGCAGTAGAGCGAGGGAGAACCCAAATTAGTTTGACAAACTCTGATATTCGATGATGTGACTGAATGAAAACTCGAGATGACTTTTCGACAACAAAAGGGCAAACTTGGGGGGGTGGCATTTTCCATTGATAATGTAAATTACTGTGCGTATGTGTGTGAATTGCATAATACTCTTGTTAAGGCATGAGTAAATAAACACAGGCACGACGGCCAAACAAAGCCAAAGTAATTTGCACTTGTCCTCCCTTAGCCTTCGTCCTTGTCCCCTAAGCCTCAGAGTTTCTCTGTGTGTGTATGTGTGCGTAATTCCAGGTGTTCCCTGCGCCTCACCGTCTCTGCTACTTTGCATAATTATTATTATGATTGCCCAAGTTTTGGCAATTTGGTCATGCACAAATGCAATTTCGTTGAAACTCGAGACGAAATGTTCAACCGCATCTGACTTCAATCAATTTGCATAGCAAATAAGTGATTTTATAACTAATGGGAGCCCCAGCTAAGCGACATTTAACAGCATCAGGTCCTGCCGAATATTTCCACAAAATGCCTGCTGTCCGCAATGCAGATATTATCTCGAATATTATCCATTTTATGCCAAGTTAAATACAGACAATTATGCAATTTAATTAAACATTTTGGATTACTGAGCTGCATTTGTATTTACCCGTATTTCCTAATGACAGCCCCAGACTTTAATTCAGAAAATTCAAATTCAATGGCTGGCCAAAGAGTCATAATTAAGAAGATAGACAGAGAGAGCTTTTTGGCAGGTACAAATGGCACTCGGCTGATATAATCTTCAAACTTGGTTGCCGTCCATTTAGTTTTAAGCTAAAGGCAAACAAAATGGCTATTAATCAAACACATCTCAGTTTGTTATGTCAATATATCCAAAGCATACAGAGCCTAATGATTGCCTAGGCTTTAATCTTTAAACTCGAGAACTTGAATCGAAACATAATCGTATTTAGTTTTGAAAATGTGAGTTGATAAAGTAAAAGTAGATTAATTTAAGGGAATATAAACAATACTAAGTCATTTTAAGTTCATACTGATGTTTAAGTTTGTTTCAAAATTATCCTATACACTCTATATGCCCAGTAACATTTTCTGTAACCAACAAAACCAAGACAAAGCTGGGTCTTGATCTATTTATAAGTTTCCAAAATATACAAACATATATCTCAGCAACTTTTGCAGCCTGTAATCTTTATATATTTCTTTCCAAATATGGATTGTGCCAAAGAACCCTCAATGTTTACAAAAAAAACCTCTCAGTATGGAGAGAAAAACTTGGCTTCACTGCCAAAAACCTTGGAGATGGTAGAAATAGGAAGGAGGGAGGAGAGACCCTTCGGATGTCCCCCCACCTGCTGGGTGCCATACCCTAATGGCCGCAATGTGCGCGACCATTAGTGAAACATATGGCCGTTCGGAGCTAGACGGACCTTTCTTTGGCCCCAAAAACTTTTTCGCTTGCCTAAACGTAACTTAATTTTTTGGCTTTCCCAGCTGCGGGTCAAACCCAGCTTGTTACCTGACTCGATGCCGCTCCGCTCTATGGGATAATTGGTCCCCGGAGTGCTGTAGCTACTTAGAGACATCGTGGACCTGGCCACTAGCTACAAGCTCCTCCTCTCTCTACTAGCGATGTCAACCGCCTAGGCATATTTATGGCACAGGAGTGGCGATAAAAAAAAGAGCGCTAACCGTTTCGGCTTAGAGAGCAGACTAAGCGATTGCTTTCTCTTTTTTTTTTTTGTTGAAAATTAGCGACTGCACTAAATTTTTTCCCAGGAAATTACACGCTAAAGTTTCATGTAATCGGGGCAAGGGTGGCTACAAATTATTGCTACTCAGACAGGTCCTTAAAGTTTCAATGTTCGGCACTTAAAGAGGCAAAGGCGAGGACGAGGAAGAAGCTGAAGCTGAAGCTGAATCGGAAACCGAGACGACAGGGGGAGACCAAAACCAGAGATTCCCACTTAAGTGAACTTCTAAGATCGCTCAGGTGTGGCCGTGTGTGGGCCAACTCAATTTAACGCCCAGAAGGCAGCAAAGTAGCAGCACAAATAAAGACACACAGCATTCCAGGGATTGCTAGCTCATAAATAGTTAAGTAAGCGAAATGAAAGGCAAAACCCGGGGACTCGCAACCGAAAAGGGACCACCTGGGCAGGAAATGGCACCGAGGACCCCCGTCCGTCCGTCTGCTTCTGCCCAAAGGTGTATCCGAGGTTAACAAAAGGTTCAAGCGAATTTTATGCGTTTGTCAATAAAAACACAAATACACATACACACTCACAAAGGGGCCAAGAAGGTCACCCCGAAAGGCGAAAGCAAATCGGGCTAAGTGTAGGCATATTGACCTTCGTCAGCGTCAGGCCAAGAAGACCAACCACCACCCACCACCTCCGGCTTCACCTTGGCCATTTCCCAGCGGAGTTTCCAGTAGCCGCAAGTCAAGAGCAAATAATGCTGAGCGGACCGAACCGAACCGGATCGGAGAGCATGGGGCCATTTGTACGGAAACGTGTGTGTGGACACTCGCAGATATAGACCGTGATTTAGCGCGCGCTTCACGTGCGACGATTGCTTTGCAATTAGCGCCATTTCAGCAGTTTCCTCTTGTCGCTCGTCGTTAATTACCCGACGCTTCTGCATTTGAAGGCTGTCCCGCCGATGACCCGCCCATCGACGACAGCTTTGTGACCCATTTGTGGGGCTCTGGCAGAGAGCCCTGTGCCCTGATGGCTAAAAAGGCCCTCATAAATTCGGCACATGCCGAGCAACGGGGCGCATACGTAACGTCTAATCGTATGTAAGAAAGCTGGCTCCAATTAGTCGTGTCGCTTTCAAGTGCCCACCAACGCCACACTCATCCGTGTCCTCGTTTCTCTAGAGAGTACAGAGAGAGAAAAAATATTGTTTTAAGAAATATTTGGAACAGTTGTGGTTTTTAACCAGATTTTATATAATTTTATAGCAATTTAGAGTTTTTTGGCACTTAAAATTTCTTAAGTAACTTTTAAGTTAAACAAATTTGTAGAATTCCTCCTATTTTTTTCACTTTATGCAGAAAACCTTGAGCCTAACGAGCTGAGAAGTGGGTGGAACCCCAACAATGGCTCCGAATGCTGATGCACAATGGCCCAGTGAAATGGCCGCGGGCTCTGCCACTTGGCAAGTGTCAACACGTGGGGCGAAAATAGGACACCACCATAACAACAGCATAAAAAAATATATATATTGTATATAATATATATGTAAAGAAATCTGTGACATTTTGAAACCAGAGAACAAACGCAAATTATGGAAACAAAAGGAAGTCGTTGCACACATAAACATTTGTTTACATTAAGCACAAATAGAAATTATGCCGAGCCTTTTGGCAATAAATACGCAAATCTAAAACGCCGCAGGATCCTTTGTTTATCGCCGGCAGCCTGTGTGCGTGTAAGCGAGGCATTCGACGGGCTCAGCATGAAAGTCAGCTAAGCTTTCAACAACTGGCAAACTTATTCGGGATTTAATATTAAATGTCAAAGCGGGCCACACGCTGATAACTAAAGACACGCAATGCCCGATGAGTTATGCGAGTGATTCCGCCACACATTCCCCAGCAAATGGGTTAATGCTAATGTTTTAATTGGAATAATAGAGAAAAAATATGTAGAACCTAGAAATATTATACTTTGTTTAGTAAAATTTAGAAAGAAAAGCCGAAGATTGTATACCCTTGCACTTTGGATAAGATCAGGGTACCGAATCGATCGATGATCGAGAATATATATGAATTATAGGGTCAAAAATTACACCTTCACGTAGTAAGCTTATGACTAAAAATGTAATTTCCCTAACTAATTTTTTCGTTTTGTGTACGAAAAAAGGCGTTGACTTGGCCTGCTATTTACGACAACTAAAGTCTGTCATGCAACAACTAGCGCCAGGCGATAGGTAATGACTTCATTCGCTGGCTCCAGGACTCTCGCAGGACTCTCCAACATCCCGATATCCCTATGCCCCGCGTAAAATATTGCATTGCGAAATGCACTCCCCGAATGGCATTCAACAGAAGTGTGAATTATAAACACGCAGAGCAGACCTTGCCGCGGGGCGGGACTTCTCCTAATAAGCAGCCAGTATTCTGCGGTAAGGAAAAAACGTTGAAATTTTCTAGCGATAATAATCAAGGGAAAACGAGCAAAAAAATATGCTAAAAAATTGTTCAATTAATATGAGCTCTCTTTGTTGGGGTCCAAAAGGGAAAATAGGGTCTGGGGCAGCATGTAAAACGTTACTAACGCGCATAATTTTCACACAAACATACTAGCACATGCACACAATGTTAATGCCATGTAATTAAGCGCATGCTAAAAAGTATGCAACAATAATGTCCTGGCTCCCAGGGGAGTCCTTCCAAGGGGGGTCCCACTGTTGCTGGATCCCTTCCAGAATGGAAGTGCTTACGCCACTGCAAGGTAGTTAGTACCACCGACCACCAACAACCAATCAATAATCGGGCTACGAGGCGTGGCACGTTACTTTAATTGGAGCCATGTCAAAAACAGGCAGGCAAAGTGTGGAAAAAATCAAATTTATTTTTGAAGCACAGCTCACAGAGAGTACATATACAGTACAAGTGCTGTTGGCGGCCGATGTGCCCGATCAATCAATCCACTTCAATATTACGCATTCGTCGGATGTCGGTAACTGCACGTGCCGCAAGGCGTAAGTCTACAGAGGATCCCAAATTGGGCACTGAGGGAAAGGAGTTTGGATGGGAGTTGATAATAATATTAAATTAAAGGTAAACAAGCTTAAATCTAAAGGATTTCCAATTAAATAACGTAATTTTATAAGTATTACAATGTCTTTCAGTTTAAGGACTTTATGTTCCATACTTACATTGAACTTTAGATAGAATTTCAAGGGTTTAGGTTTTTTATTGCCGTGTATTATTTACTATAGTTGCAAACTCATATGCGTGTGTACTAACTTGTCCAGTTCTCAGTGGCGGCGATGTCGGTCCATTGTTTTCTGTCATTCTCTGGTAATTTATGCAAATACGCCCTGGGCTTGATACCAAACACAGGCCAACGCAGAAAACACACTCGACCAACGTAGACACACACGCACACCCAAAGATGTAAACTATTTAGCAAACATTTGCATAAACACGGGTGTGTGGTTGTGTCGATAAAGACCTGAGTTATTCTTCTGCAATTACAATAAAAGACATGGCAAGAGAAATGTTTATAATTTTTATGACGGCCTGCGGTGCTACGTACTCATCTCATTCTTCAGGGGCTGCTCATGTCAAGTCCAATAAATTTAATAACGCATGCTAAAGCCCTTGGCACACATACACACACACGCAAAAGAAAAATAAAAGCAGCAATGGGTTAAAGTACAAGTTAAATAGGGTGCAGCATGCGATGAGCGGGCGACGATGGCGCTGCCGAAACATAAACATTTTCCATTCAACTTAAAATTGTTTACAAAATAATGTGAAAATGGCTGGCAAGCATGTGTTGCCTGTCGCGTCCCCCGCATTTCCGCCCTGCTCCTGCGGGAGTGCGTATGTGTGTTTATGTCAAAACGGCGATAAATGTTGCTAAGCAGGAGCAACAGCAATATCAACAACAACATCGGGTTATTGTGCCTGGGATGCAGGGGAATGTTGTGCCAAAGATACACTAGGGGAAATTGTGACGTTCATAAGGTTTTGGTTATGTTTTTTTGGAAAATAGGAATATTCAGTAAAGTCAGTTTAAGTTTGATTCTACAGATTATTAAGCAAAAATACATGTTTTGCTATGATTTTTTAATATTCCAAGGGATTTTCTATAAGAAATTCTATTCTAGTTTTACGGTATTACAACTTTATATAACATTCATTCAGTTTCACATATTATTTTCCAGTGCTGAATATGTGCTGGCTGTTCGTCCTGTACCCTGGATCCTGCTGTTAGCTTTTGCCGCCTGCCTCCATGAGTTCAATGCTTTTTAAATACCAAAAAAGGCACAAAACAATCATTGGCTAAGCGGCCTTTGCATTATACAACATTACGCATACGCCACGTTGGCTTACTGCACAAAATGGCAGCCGGCGAACAAAACGGGCAGGCAGCTGATGGCGCTGCTGGTGCCTGCTCGCCCTGGGAGTTTTATGGCCTGTTAAGGGCAACATTTTTATACATTTCACGCGCTCACATAAATAACGATTATGCTGCAGCCAACGGAGCCGAAGGTTTATGACTTTCGCCCCAAGAAGATTGGCTTTGGCTGCCCTCGAACCGCTTAAATGGCTTCATTTTGCCGGAAAAAAAATGTCAATTGACAGCTGCTGAAATAGACGAGTCTAATTTATGTGCGCGGGACCTAGAAACTGAGCGAAAATGGAAAAGTTTTCCCTGCCACCAGCAGCAGTAAGCGTATGTGAGTGTGTGTGTGGAAAGTTTCCGGTAAATTAATCCAAAGTGTTGTGGTCCACAGCGAAGTCAGTGGCAAAGTTTTGCTTGAATTGCTCTAAATTCGAAGACAAAACAGTCCCGGCAACAGAAGCTCCCCAAATTGTCGCTGGCAGCTGTGGTCGTGTTGATGTTGCTGCCGTTGCTGCAATTGTTGGTGCTGCAACATGGAGGCGGCTTCGTCAGCGGAAATGCAGACACGCACTCGAGAACGTTGAGCTGCAAATGTGTTGCCGTTGCTGGTGTAATCAACACCCATAGTCACACACACACACACGCCGACGTTTGGCCCCGGCGAAACCTCAAAGTTGCAATATAGTGAAAAGTCAATTGCATTTTGATGTCGGCAGCAGCAGTAGCACCAGCAACATCACCAAGTAAGACAAGCAACGTGGCAACCAACATTGGCAGGAGCAGAAGAAGCCACAACCCACTTGGCAGTGCAAGTTCTGCCATACGTATAATGAAGCAATATTCAATTATTTATCAAAATAATGGTTTCGTGCTGAGAGTGTGCCTTGGCATGCGAGCCCGAGCCTCCACCTTCAGCACGTTATATTATGTTATACAATCAAAATGCAAATAACCGTATAATAACGCACATATAATATTTGAATTTAGTTTGCAGCAAATGCATTAAATTTTATGGCAAACTGCGACATAAATTGCGCAAAATCAAATCAGGCTACGTTCCGTTCCGGTGTTATTACAGGACAAATGTTTATAATTAGCATCGATTAAGGTGTCAATAATTCGCTTCATGAAATATTCCAGTTTCACAAACAAGCGAGCGTCCAAATTAGTTAGTTATGTATGTGTTTCACAGCTGAATGGCTAGCAAATTGAAATTTAATTACATCAAATAAATTTCGCAATGGAAATTAGCAGTTGTACACGAACACATAATCCGCTTTCGAGGCTAACTAATGAATCAGGCAATTGAGTTTCGCAGCATTCGATTTAATTAAGTATGCAGGTGGCTAGCACAGAGCTTCGTCTTTTTGTACACAAGGTGCTCCGGCAGGTGTCGTGTCAACACCTTGTCAAACTTTCCCTTCGAGTGTGCCAATTGCTAGCAGGTGGCGACAAGGACTTGGGCAACTTACTTCTATTTCAATGCATGTCAACCCGAGTGTCAGTCGCCCTTTTTTGACTTGGTTTTTCGGTGCCACGGTGCGCATAAATGGAAAACGTGCTGAACTCGAGTTGCCCGAGTTAACTGTTTCACTTTACCTTTATGTAGTACTTCATGATACTCATACTGCAGAGAGAGAAATTAAGAGTAAAGTATTTATAAGGAAAGTTGGGTAGTGATAGGTTACAGAAAGTTTTGGATTGGTAAACTAAATATATGAAAATTAGGATCAGGATCTACAAAACTAACTTAAGGAGATCATCTTAGATTCTAAGCTTTATATTGCATACATTTCCAATGCTTTCAATAGTTTCCCTTAGTGTAATTTTTTTATATATCAACGTTTACCCCAGTGCACCTGCTTTTTTTTCGAGCCAACTCTCCTCTGTGCAAATCATGATTGACATGCGAATTGCTGGCAAAGTAAGAAAGCTGAGTTCTCTGCAACAGACTTTTTGTTTGCATTCCGCTGCCTCTCTCATTACTTTCTCGGAAAAGGAAAAGTAACTTGACTTTAATTAAGCCAACAGCAAAGTGAAAAGAAGTTGATAGAAGTTTGCCCAATTGATTTTGCCAAGTGCTGTCGTTCCCGTAATTTTACAAACACAATTTAAAACACAATTTTCGGACGGGAGAGATAAAAGTTGTGAATCATTAAACATTTTCAAGGGGTTAGTTCTGCCAACTGATACAAGTAATTTGAGTTGGGCATTCATAACGAATTTTCCACTGCTTTCCATGGAATTCAATTATGAAGTTTTCTGGGGAAATTTCTACGCAGATGCCAGATTGGTTCGTTCCCTACAAAGGATTTCTATTCAAAACATAAACTTTCTTAAAGGCCTGGTCTTTGGCCTTAAATTGAGTAACAAAATGAATAATTTAATCATAAACTTGTGACAGACTTGGTCAAGGATATTTCCCTTTTATGAATTTATTGTGTAATTTTACGATGACAAATTAATAGAACACTCTGCCAGTCAGCTCTATTCACGGCTGAGATTGCTTTATTAAATAACGCGGCTGGAGAATTCAGCGTTCATTTCTTATTCGGAGCCATGGGTCGTTATCTCCTGAGTGGAACCCGACAACCGAATCGATTCCACTTGAATGGAGAACTCCGGAGGAGAACTTGGCTTGTCATTTTTGCATTCGCACAGCGAAGTTTGAATTATTGGCAGCATAAAAACGGCGACAGCCAAGTGCGTGACATCCCCCTCTCTCTCTATCTGGAATGCTATTCCAAGCGAATTGCCGTCCATTCAATCAGCAGTTCAAGGATTTCAAGTGACAATCATAATGCAGTCGTTGCATAGGGAATTTGCGTTGTATCTGACGGATGCGGCGAGTGCGACAGCGCTCAAAAGTAGGCAACATAAAGTGGAGGCAGCACTGAGCGCCCTTAGAGCGCCTGAGATTTCCGCTCTGTGACAGGTAATTGACTTACAACACTTAGCTCGACACACTTGACGGAAGCGAAGGCCCAGAAGTCCCTACCAGCACCTCCTGCTGACTTCTGCCACATAAAGAAAGAATAGATGAGAATTCACGCAAGAGTTAAACCCAACAAGGAATGCTAAATACTGCTAGATGAGAATTATAAAGTATACGAGAAGATATTCCAACCCCTAAACGCTTCCTGCTGCTTCCAATCTGCATCCCGACTGCCTGACCCTGCCGGCGCTCTGTTGCTTTTCGCTTCAACAGGCGAAAGTTTATGGCCAAAAGCCACAACCCCGGCCACCCACAAAACACCCCCGAAAAAAAACACACACACACACATACAGACTGCCTGGAGTATCCTTTGACATGCCACAGAAGTGACCTAAGAGCAGGAATTGCACGTAGCCGAAACTTGTTCGTAGCTCACTTTCTTTTTGTTCTATGTGCGGCGACTCTCCTTCTGCTCTTTGTGCATTTTTGTGCTAAGTTCTCTCTATTATTTGCTCCGACCACATTTTTCTAGTTTTTGCACGTTTCTACTTTATTACCGTCCCCACTCTCCTCCAGGCCATCGCTTTTATGGCCTCGCCGACACAAAAAAAATGGCTCCCACAGAATGGACGAACAACAGCAAAAGGCCGTCTGACAGACAAACTGCGGTCAAGATGGCCAAGATGTTGTGAGCCTGCAATTCGCATCTCCACTAGCTCCTTTGTGCCGGCCAATTTCTAATTTCGAACATTTACAACCATATAATGTAATGTTTGTTTCCAACCGCACGAAATGCCGATACTACATAGATAACTTAACAGCTTAATGGCAGGCCGCAAGTAAAGAAACTTTATAGCAATCTCCGGGCCAGAGGGGATTGGGATTCGGCTTTGGATTTAGACTGGGATTGGGATTGGTATTGGTATGGAGCTTGGACTAGGAAGAGGAATAGGTTAGCAAACAAAGGGTACTTGCAAAATCCAAAAAGTGAACATAAATCAATCGGGAGCAGCAGGATTGCACAGTTAAAAATAAGGATAGTTAGTTGTAGATGATCTATGAGTTCTGTGACCTTGTTCAATATTTTAAAATTATTTTTAGTTGGATTTCTTGAATAAAATATGTTTAATATATTTTTCACCTCTTTTAAGTAACTTAAGTATATTTTATAAGCTTCTTTTCACATTTCTTGACTACACTATTGAAAATAACGTCCTTAAATCCCAACAGTTTTAATGGATTTCTCTTCCTGTGCTCCCATTTTCAGGAGCATCTTTGTATTGTGAGTGTAGAAAAGGACATGCCCCCACAAAAGCCAGGCCAGAGAATCAGAGCGATTACTTATGTCAGCACAAAAACACAAAGCAGGACAATGGATCTAGTGCAAGTGGCGCAGTGAAGTAGGTGGGAGTACCATTAGCAGCCTCCTCCGCCTACTGCCAAGAGGTCAACACAAGGACTCCCATTCCTCCTAGCACCTGCAGGCTGCAGTCTACAGTCTACAGTCTGCAGGATGCAGCTGCACTGCCTCAACAAAAGCCGTGTGGGGATGCAAAAGCATTTCGAGGTAAACATGTTGGCAAAGTGTTACAAGTGTTGCCAATCCCTTTGGCTGCTTGGCCTGCGGTTGGCCCCAAAGCCGATGGAGCCCAGAGTTTGGCCAAGTGTAAGTCCCCGGCTTAGGACGGAGGGGCCAAAGTTGGCTGACGATCGGAAAAGTAGTTTGCATGACGCAGTGTCGGGATTATAAACAGCTTGACTTTTGCCCCTGGAAATGAGCAAATCAAGAGCCCGCACAACAATGTGGGGTCAATCGGGTGGAGGGCGAACGGACGGACGGGCCATTGCATATTTATAGTGAAAACAACTTTCTGGTGTCGTGATTTATGAACGTTTCAACTTTTCCACCTTATCAGCAAAAGTTTATCCCCCGTCTGGGCATATGGCTGCGTAGGTGAGGACTTTTAATATGCACACAGACGCAGTCCCCCCCGCAACAGCCAAGGGCAAACTGCGGGCTGGCGGCGTCTAAACTTTGGCGCACAACAAAATTTCGCAAAGCATTTTATCACGTTACGCTTTCAACTGGCTATAAAAATGCATTCACATTCTACTTGGCTGGCTCTGACATGCGCCATTTTGCCAGGCACCTCCATTCTCCAGTTCTCAGCTCCTGGAGTTCCTACAACCCCAAAGGCAGGGGGTCTGTAAAAATTATGACCCTAAATCGGGCTACGTTGATGTTGATAGTGTTGTAGACGAGTTGATTGGGGCCGTATTTACCCTACTCAAGCGCTGACAGCGCCACGTTAAGTAAACCCTTTTGATTTCAGTTCGAAAATCGATTGCAAAATTTATAGGGCGAAGGCGGCGGCCATTGTTAGTATTTGCTTTATGGTGACTGTTTTATCGTGTTTACGGGAATTAACTCAGTTTATTAAGGGTAATATAGAGAGACTGAAGGGATATTGTGTTATCTATTGGAATGGGACTTAAAGTTTGTTGGAAAAAATAGGATTTAGCTGTGGAAAACTTTCTTTATATACAAAATATTGAAATATTTACTTTACTTTACATTTTCCCAGATTTTTCTTTTGTCGATATATGCAATTAATTTCCCTCTGAGTAGCTGCATTCAGGTAGAACAAAATCATATTTAATTAAAAACAGCTACCATTCATTGTTAATTGAACTCACTTAACGGGCCAGGTCACAGAGTCGGTCAACAAGCAATAAAGTGGGAGACGTTCCTGGGTTTAATTGATTTAAAACTCTGATCTGGAGCAGAGACGTCGACCAATGGTCATAAAAGTGAAAGCGCAAACACAATTATGTATAAATATTGAACAACAATAAATAAAATATCAAATTAACACCGAAGCACACACACAGAGACAGAGAGAGAGAGAGGCGAACGGCAGTGACAGGTGCAATGGCAATGGCAACGGGCTAACCTGGCCACAAATTGTTGTTAAACAAATGTTTTTCGGGTGCAAAAAGCGATGGCCGAAGCCAAATAAATTGCAATATTCATGACAATTGTAAACACATTCGCACACATTTAAAGGCAAATAGAGGAATACAATGTGAAAGTTTGCATTTCCTTTGTGTGCATACAAATTATATTTTGTCAATTGAGAGCAAAAATGCGAGCATGTGTGCATGGGATATTTCATTACAATTCCACAGTTTCCCCCTCTTACGTTCAATTATGCGATAATTAAATATTCAGGAACCCAGGGCGACTGCGGCTAAGGGTTCTTAAATATTTTAAAATTATTTGTGAGTCGTCGAGTTACTCGTAATCGTTTGCTGTTAGAAACCGGAGGAGGGAAATTCAAATTTTCACATTAAACATGAGCTCTGCTCCATTGTGATTAATAACCCATTATTCGCAGTTGCCAATCGTTGAATGGCTTTCATGGGAAATTGCCAAGACAACCAATAGTTGTTGACAACAGATATTTTAGTGCGGAGGCCGCCATGGCGTAAACAACTCTCACCCCCCGGCAGGTGCTTTATTTACGCCCCATCGAAGCGGGCGACATAAATTGGCCTTTGCAAGGTGCAAATTGCCAATAATAAATTGTAATTAATGATTTATGTAGGGGCTGTCACTTTGGTTACCAGCAGACGCAGGATGTTTCAGGACTCTGCGAGAACTCCACATAAATATGTTACCACAGGGTATTTGTGCAACGACTCCTTCTAGAGTTATTATTACGGCCAGGAGACAAATGTGCCTCGTGAAGCATAAATATTTCAATTAGAGTGTGCGTGATTTCTAGCCTGTCTAGATCCAGATTGATGTGGCTCTTCCGGCTCGATCCTTGCAGTTTCAATTTTAACTCCGGTAAACACAATTTCCATTAGCGAGCAGATTTATGTGCACACTTCGACCTCCCTCGTAGTTAAGGTGTATTATCAGCCAATTTCCCAAACGCAGCCAAGTACTTGGCGCTTATCCTGGCTGGGCTCCCTGCCCGTAATGTGCTCGTTTCCATGCAGGAAAAGCCAGACCAAAATTTCCACCACCAACTGGTAACTTTTTCCCACTTGGCTCTACATTGTTTTCTTTTTTCTTTTTCTTCTTCGCTCTCGGTCTTATCGGAAAAGCTGTGCAGCAGCGTTAGCCAAATATCCAGGGAAACCCGCAGCCAGAGTGTAAATATGTTGGCTTGCAAGCCTTTTGCATTTTAATTAAGGCGCATACCATGAGTGTTTGCTTATTTAATTGCACAATCGGAAAAACTTCCACGATAGCGGCGACGATGATGATGATGATGATTTTTTGTGCCTCGGTGTTTGCCTTAACACGACAAGTTTAAATTATTAATTGAGGAGCGCTCTCTCCTCGGTCTCGTCTCCGGTAAGCGGGGGCGAGCCAACAAGAAATTCAATTTCGTTAAGGCAAACACACGGCAAGGCGAGGAGCTCATACGATTTTTGGCTGCTCGAAGAGTGAGAGAATGGAGTTTCCACGACGACGACAGCAAATTGCAGGCTGCATTTTATGTGTCCCGAAATTACAGCCTCCGATGAGCCACTGTGTGTGTGTGTGTGCAAACATAAAAAATATATCAGAGACGTGCAGCCAGGAAAAGAGGGTAAGGAGGATCCTGCCACCAGCAACGAAGAGCGACAGCACTGTCGTCCTCGTTGTCGCTGGCATCATTTTACGTCATTTATCACAATCATGACATGGCAGGACGACAGGCTGCAGGCCAGCAGCTTGAATTGGTCCCGACGCCGGAAGAGGACCGGATGCAGCAGTGGCCACCAGGAGGAGTCAGTGGAGGAGGAGGAGGAGGAGGAGTAAAAGGAGCGTTGGAAAAGAAGACTGGAGGAGCAACATCCAATAAGCAGGCAGTTCGTGGAATCGCGGATATATTTTAATACAATTTGAAACTTTTCCCCACCGTGTTTGGCCAGCAATCAAGGGACTGCGAGAGATAATTAAGAACGTTCCTTTTTTTTACGAAGTAAATTAAATTCAGAGGTTACTTTGAGTATACACAGGGAAGGTATATGTGACTTTAACTGAATTTTATTACTTCTTGCACATGTTTATGAGAACATTTAAAAGGAAAAGCAAGACAAAGCTGTTGTAAGAAATAAATATTCTACTGATTTAACAAATAAATACTCAAAACAAAACAACCTAAATCCTCTTAAATTCCCCCGTAGAATTTCTAAAATAATCCAATTCAATTTCCAAATTTCCAAACATTTTGCATTCCGTAACACATCCCTTTACATTTTGGCACACGTCATAATTAGACAGAAATCAGTAACGTAAAATATGCATGTTTCTGCAATAGGAAAATCAAACCTGGCGTATGCGTAATATACTCCCAACATGTTCATGTCATAATTGGGTCTGAATACTCGCATAACGTATTTCGATCATTAATTCAGGGGTCCCAGCTCCCCCTTCTCTGTGTAGTAAGTAATGAGGCCATTAGCATTGTTCTCGAATTTACTATTAATATCCTGCTTCGCCTTAGTTGGGTTCCTTGGCCAGAAATTAATATGCAGATTGATGATGTACTTGCTGACTTTGGTTGGGCAATATTTTCTAATAATATTTATAGCAGTCCGTCCTCATATTTCCCTCGGTGGCTTTAACGAACTGCAACCGAATGGTAGAGCTCTCCCTGGACATTGGGTGGAGGATGTGGATTAAAATAAAACCGAAGAGCACTACCGCAAATAATACAATAAAGTAAAATAAACAAAATAACAGAAAATACTGGAAAAAATAAAACTAAGCTAATGGATATGCAAACAACTGGCAAAAGGGACCAGACCAGACCAGACCGGACAGGACGCACAGTGCCTGCAAATAGCAACGAACCGTAATGCATCTAAATAAACGCAAACAGCAAGAGAAACACTGGCGCAGACCTACGGAAATGCGAAGAGGATTTCAGAGTGGGTTTAGTTTTCGGTTCGTTCGGTTGAATTGCATTGGGAGCCGGAGTATAGAGTGCCTTTGTTGCTTGTTTCGTTGTCTTTGTGTTTTATGCATATGCGCAATTTTTAATATTTATATTTCATTCTATTCTAAAATTGCAACGCACACACACACATGCATATAGAAAACTTGGCAGTAACAACAATAACCGGAATAACAATGGCCAAAATGGCAGGAGCAGGCTTTATAATTGCTGGTTATACAACCGCAAATGTTGCCACGTGTGTGAGTACATACATGACACCAATTTATATTACTGTAGTCCAGTGACCCGGGCTCCTCCTCCAGGCTGCAGCACGGGGATATTAATAACAAACGAATGCTGTTGATGTTCCCCTGCGGCCGGGGGAGGAACTGGAGACCATTACCATTTGCTGTTAGCCCCGTTGTTGCATTTATTCAAATTTATTGTTGCACGTTGTACCATGCCATTTGTGTCATATTTACAAGGCGCCCCAGTAGCCAAGGGGGCGTGTCCCAACACATTTTGTTGCAACATTAGAATAATCTGTGAAGGAAGTGCCGTCGAAGGCGAAATTACACGAATTGCCTGCCACAATTGTACGGATTCCCAGCCGAGGCGGTGAAATATGCGCAATGCAACGCCTGCAATAATTGCTTTGGCCTCCAAGTCCTGCTGCTAGTTCTGGTCCTCTGGCCCTGCTCCGGCAACCCAGAAAGATTCAGTTAGCCTGACAGTTTAATGAAAAAACTTTCGCCATTACTTAAAGTGTCCTAAATGCAAATGATGACGACTTGCATATTAATTTGGATTTTATCTGACCAAGGCCAGGCCATAAATCTTCATTGCGAAAAGAAACTAACTTGTTGCTAGTTTTGGGTACTAAAAAGGGATACTTGAAGAATTTTTTAAGTTTTCTTAACTCTGTAATTTTTTAATTAAATAAAAGAAAGAGTAATAAGCAAAGTTAATTAGCTAAAGAGTGGATTAAGACTTTATCAGAGAGATTTCTAGATTAGCCACAATGGCTCTTTCTTATTTATATATTTGCTTTACTTTTAATTGTAAACTATTTCATAGACTTCCAAGAAATACTAAAATTTTCCCCCAGTGCAGGTTCAATTATTATTCACCCCCCCTTTCGACTGGGGACTAAGCTGCCCTCTTAGTGCCATACTTTGTTACTTATTCCGGGCTTTCCTCGCCCGAGACTCCTTTTGCATTATGCAAATTTTTTCGGTTTCACTGGCAAATAACCCGAGAGTGTGGAACAAATTGCAAGTGTGGCCCAATTTGCCGCCCAGGTGGAGGATATTTTGATTTTCCGAGCTCAGAATCGATACGGGCCTAGTGTGTCTGGTGTGCAGGCGATATTTGCCTTAAATCGGAACTTAATTAAAGTTGCACCAGAGAGCAGCATATAGCTGGGATTTCTGCTGGCACAGCAGCAGCAGCAGCAGCAGTTTGAGATATGGCTGCCGTTGTCCTTTGCCAAGCGTCCAACGATTGCTTTGTGCAATTTCAGTCATTAAATGCTGCAAACCAGACGGGGAGCCAGCCCGGCCAGGACCTCGAGTGTTCCTTCAGTTGGCACGCCCCCATGTTGTCTATACAAATTTAGCAAGGCCCTCAGCTGCCCCTCCTCGTGCCCCTTGCCCCTTGGAACAAATCACCCCTGCCGCCGCCTTGAATATGGCTGTGGCGTTGCAAAGCTTTTTAATTTTAATGAGATCTCACTGGCTGACTACGTGCCTGAGCTGCTGGTGTTGGTTGTTGGTGTTGCCCAGCCCGGCAGCCACGCCCTGTCACTAATTGAGGCGGCAAAAAATATTTTGCGCTGACTTGGCCCGAGGACTTTGCCTCATCCTCACGCTTTCTCTTTCGGTTTCTAATTACAAAAATATGCATATTTAAAGCGCTTGCTAAAGATTGGAAGTGAAGGGACAATGAGTGCTTAACAATGTCTGTCAACTCTGGGTCCAAAAATGGCACAGACAAGTGTCATTGTGCAGCTAACGGGTGTGTTACCTTGTTTTTTGGGTATTATAAATATTAAAGGAAATGTTTAAGATGATAAAGTGAGTTTATAAAGATATTTTAGGATGTATTTTATACTTTTGAAAATAAATAAAATATTGTAGCTAATAATTTGAGATGTTTGTAGCTATTTAAAGCATATTTTGTATCCTAAGACACACCATTTATTTTATATAAATAAAATATTCTCTAGTTCACTGATTTTCCCAACATTTTCCTGCCAAAAAAAGCTTAGTAACTCCCCCGAAATGACTTTAAAATCCCCATTTAATCACTCCCCTGCTGCTGGGTTGGCCGAAATGATTTCAATCTTTTTCACATTTGTAGTACACGGTGTCTGAGGAGATTGCTAATTCGATTCGAACCCCACTCGCAGGAGCCAATATAGTACAAATGGTGGCCACGCAGGAGGAGCGTCCTGTCTGGGCCATAGAATAAACCGCAAAATAGATTGATACATTACGTGTCCTAGTTGAATGGACATCGGGTTAGGGCCAGGTGTGCACTATACACACATACACCCAACCAGATCGAGTCCTGATGGAAACTGATTGATTTGTTGCATTCGCTTGCCAATTCGAATTTCAACAAATTGGGTTTTTGCATTTCAATCAGCCAAAGAGGTTTGTGGGGGGCGAGTGTGTGTGCTTTGCTTGGAATCTGGCCAATGTTGTTCCAATTTAGACGAATTAATTTTTAAATATGTGGCCACACAGTCAGAAATTGAGCCAAATGCAATTCCGAAACATAAGCGAGACCCTTTGCGGAATTTTTAAATAATATAAACAGCCTGATAATTGCCCTGACCCGCTTTGTCTGCCACAAAGAGAATAGGAATTAGGAAAAATAAGCTGTGAGGACTTGGGGACTGTTGGAAAAAAAAATACGTTAAGCGCTAAAGCGAAATTCATGTCAACGGAAATGTTTTGCTCCAATGACAATAACAGCAGCCAAAAGCGGCCGGAGATGGCGGCCAGTAAAAGGGATGGCTGGCAGCGGATGGCTGCGGAGGTCCCTGGGACAATGGCGTCGCGTTTCCGCTTCCGTTGCTGTTGCTGCTATTGCGCCGGCAGCGGCAAATGGTGCAAATGAAAAACTACTTTTTGTGCGCGTCCAGCAGCATCCTTTTCTAGCTGCTCCTCTCACTTGTGTGTTTGCTCGTGTTGTTTTTAGCCAGATCTTGTGACAATGGCGTTGACATTCCGCGCTGACAACAATGCGCTTTTCTGAAATTCCACCAAAAGGTAGCAAATGCTGAAATAGCAGAAACCCGAGAACCTGCCGAGGAGTAGCAACATCAATGACCCAAGGCGACAGGTGCTTCTCATTCTCTATATATATATATAGGTGAGGACCAGGCGGAATAGCAGTACTTATTGTTGCCTTGAAAAATACATAAGATAAAGGTAAGGTCTTAATTCCTAGTGATATAAGAAAACCTTCCATAAGAGATGTAAATGTTCCTAGTAATTTAAACCCTCCAGAAGCCATATTTCTTGATATAACTAGAATCAGACTTACTATTTCCTTTCTTCTTCAAGGCATATTCTAGGCTGCACAGGCTCCCTGGACTGCTGTTTCCAAGGAATTTTCCATTACAGTGTTGATATTGTAATTAGTGATTCATTTATGAACATGACTGTACATTTCTTGCATGATTTATGCCTTGCCCAGACTGACACGTGCTGGCCATGGTTCCAAGTCCTGTTCCTGGTTCTGGTTCTGATCCTGCGCCTGGTCCTGGCCTTTTTTTTTATGCAGGACGTGCCTGAGCCGCCGCAGCTGCGTTTGCATAAATGGTTCAAGCATGGACACAACAAGAAAAAAAAAACATAAAGAAAGAAAGCCCCTCGTAGTGGAATGACGAAAATTCAATTTGGATTTTATGTTGCCGCCGCCACTTGGCCAGTTGCAGTCGGTGGCCCAAAAAGTGCACTCAGGCCCCAGCCTCAGGGAATCATAAACATGGCCAAAGCTCAGTTTTAGCCCAAGCCAGATCTGGGGGAACTCAGTTACTCCTACAAGTTATGACGGTTTTTTGCCAAAGAGGCAATTTCTGGCATTAAGTAAGCGTTTTTCAGCCAGGCCCAAAGCCAGGACCAAAAGGAAAAAAAAATGGCCAAGTCAAATTTAAAATACCAGAGCCATATAGATGGATATAAATGCCAACATATGCAGTCTGCAGGGTACGTACTCCGTCTCCCACTCCTCCTCCGATTTCAACAAACACAGGAAGCGCAACGGCACTGCCAGGATAACGTTCGCAGGAAGCAAAAGCCAGAATATGATAAGCGCCTGACAAAAAAGAGCAGTGCAGCCAAACAGAGCAGGAAGTTGATGCCCCAGGACTCGACAGGGACTGCGACTGGGACTGGGAGTGCCGGCTGGGGCGTGGGCAGGACATAAAGTCGAGTTTTGGGCACAAGTATTTTTATGACCTCTGCTTGTTAGGCTTTATTGGTGCGCAAAAGCAATTAAAGAAGACATAAGGGGCAAACGGCCAAAAAAACAAAAAAAGAAAAAAGGCTGCGTACGCACAATTCAAGAATTGAGTGAACGGGGAAGAGTAAAGACAAAAAAGGACATAGGGGAGTATGGCAAGGATACTGCGGAAACACAGCAAAAGGGCTAAACAAAAGTCAAGCATAAAAGTTGGAATCATTTTTGTTTTCTTTGACTTTCATTAAAACTCCAAAACATCATTAGTTTCTGTTAAGATTTTGCTTACTTATTGTTTTTAAAAAACTTGAAAATAGGAACTGCGGTTATTTTCTCTTTAAACATCTAACCTTAAATTCTATCATTTCTATATTCAGTTTCAAAGCCCAAATTTAATTCCCATTAAACCTTCAACCAGCTGCTCGATTTTCCGTTTAAATTTGAAGCCAAAAGCACCGATAAAAAGCCCTGTAAACTTTTGTTGTCAAAGACAACAAAATAATATCGATTATTAGCACCTACCGACTGTCAGCGCCAGCTCGCTTCCCGCTAAAGTTGTGCAAAAACGGCAACAGCAGCGGAAAGGAGATGTGCGGAGGGCCCAAATCGCAGGGAGCCAGCCAGGCAGCCATTCAGTTAGCCAGCTAAGCAGTCAGGCAGACAGACAAACGCAAACAAACAAAGCTCTCCCCGGCAACGCGGTACTAGGGGACGGGCGAGGCGTGGCAACAGCGAATTTCGTTAGCCCAATTAAAGCAATTTTGCCAGCTCAACTACTATATATTGAGAGGAGGGAGTGGAGCTGGGAGGCAAACCCTTGCTGCTGGATAATATCGGCAGACAAAAACATAAACCTTTCTTCTTTGCGCGCACACATTCGGCATTTCATTAACAAGCCGTTGAGGCAGTTGGGCAATCGGGCTCATTAGCCATGCCAATCTAGATGGTAAGTAACTGTGATGATGACCATGTCAATTTGGGGGATTAGTGACGCCATGGCAATCGTAAGCGGCTTAAGTTCTGAATCCCCCCAGCGCCAGAAGAGCCCGGGCTAATAAACGCCAAAAGGACACAAAATACGGGCAACCAAAACACGGGAATATGTCAGCACAGAAGGATTAGTATTATACTTTTTTTAGGAGAAATTTACAAAGTTCTTAAATTAAATTTATAACAAAAGAAGCATCTCAAATATTTTCCTAATGAACTAATATTTTTTTAAGGGATTTAAAGAAAACAATTCTTATTTCAATGTAATACAAATTGTTTTCCCTTCAAGTTCAAAGAATTAATAGAAATGTTTCCCGAAAGTTCCTACGATATTAAAGAAAAGTAGGAAAGTACCAACTCCCAACTATAATTTCTATAAACTTATTATATTTCTCCGTGTAGCTTTTCCTTTCTCCATCATTTCCAGGTGCAAAACTGCCAAATCAACTTTTTAGCCAACGCCACATTTCATTCGTTTTTATTACATTTGCCCAGATTTATGTCCCTTTTCCAAGGCTTACGAACCGAGTCTTATGCATGTTCAATTGCAGAATTTATTGTTTACACGCAATCAGCTGTGTAATGAAAAACACGTCACACAATCAGCGAGGAAAACTGAGGTACTGCCGAGGGCAGGAGCTAAGGGAGAGGGCCATAAATTTGTGCGGTTCGTAATGATTTATGCGACTGGCTTGGCCAGAGACAAATGGCTAAGTAATTGAATTACGAGCCCCGAACAAAAGATGACAACTTTGCTGAGTAAGCCCCGGCACTTATGCAAATTAGCCGGGCCTGCAAGCCAGTTGCTTTCGCTGATAAGGAGAGCCGGCGAAAAACAACATTGATTGCAAAATCAATGGCCTGCGAGTTGCATTACAGCTGGAAGGTGGCCAAAAGCGGGATAACCTGATAACGACAATGCGAATCAAGGAGGATCGGAGGTCAGGGTTCGAAAGTGCAAGCTCAGGACTTAGCCAGCGGGCAGTCGGCGGCGGGAAAAGGCGGAAACGGAAACGGAAACGCAGCGCAGGACGAGATGGAGTCATGAGCATTATTTGTGCAAAATTACCTTTAACGAGGTGACTAGAGCTGGCTGGCGGTGGTCCTGTTGCATTACCATTACCGCAATAAACTGTAGCCGACGACTTCCACTTCCAGCGTCTCGGCCTGGCCCAGGGGACGGAGGATGGGCGCTGGAGAGAGCGCCAAGTTGCCGGCAAAATTGCACTTGACTCGAATGCCAATTACACGGAGCTGCAGATGTCAGCGGCAGGCAGCAGGCAGGCAGGCAGACTGGCAGGATGTCTTGGATGACTCGGCTCCTTGGAAGCCCTGCTAGCAGGTGGCGAGAACGATAAGGACATCGGGCGGCTGAGTGACACAGCAGATGGTTGGGTCGGTCCCCGGGCCCGAATGGCATTGCCACAAAGTGGATTAAATATGAATAAAAGATATTTGAGTAAATTGCATTACCCCGGGGCCCTCGGGGAGGTTAGGCTGTATTAACTCACTGCATTAACCCAACGAGGAGACGATGGAATTGTGTTGACATTTTTGATTTTTGCACCGACAAGCTGTGGCAAAGCTGCAGCTTAATGCCAGATATCTCGCTCGCTCTTATTATGGCAAAAAGTTAATATTTAATCTGTTCACATTCAGCGGCAAAAAGTGACAAAAGTTTTAATTAAGAGAGCTTTTTGTATCAGCGCGCAAGCTGAAAATATAAAATTTCGTTTCGTTTTCGCTTTTAATTAAATTCTTTGTTTAACTAAAATGAACCAAAAAACGAGTGCGAAAAAAGCGCTTGGAATACTGAGGAATATCCCATTTGGTCCAAAGCGTAACCGCAAACCCGCACATAAAAGGCTAAGTGCGATTGCACATACATATGGGAGTGTGTGTAGGGTGTGTAGGGTGAGTCGCTTGTAATTAAATTCCCAGCCGCGATATTTGTTTCTGCAGAGCTCACTGTACAGGCCAGGGCAAACACTGAATGTCCGGGCTGCTGGCAGCGACTTCCTTTTGCAATGGCCACTGTGCAACAGGATACGCCAGGATAATTCGATTACGCTGCGGACGACCCTGGAACTTAGCAGTACGAGTGTTTTTGTAAGCGTTAGAATTTTATTACGGCGTTTAGAGCTGCATGAGAACTTTAATTATTTAATTTATTAAAACAAAGCATAGTACCTAGAAAGGAAAATTCATTTAAAAATCAATAAACAAACACATATTTCCTTAAATTAGAATGCCTTAAGTTAACCCCAACTTGTCTAATTTAAGCCACGAAAACATGTGATTAATCACTGCGGTTAACTTTGTGCTTAATCAGCTGTCCTAATGCATTTTCAATGTTCTCAATGGGCTCAATCAAATGGAACTTGTCAATTTTAATCAGCCAGAAGTTGGCTCTTGGACAAACGTCGGGTTCAATTAGCAAGAAAAGTTGGGTTTGTAGCGAAATGATTGATTCAAAGAGGCAGTCTTGCCATTCAAAGTATGGAATAAAACTCGGTTTATGCTTTCTCCCCTCACAACTTAAATGCACTTGCACACATAAACTGCTAAACCTTTCATTACCAACTTCCCCAGCAGCAATCAGAATTTCATCAAACCTACTCGGAATTAAAAAAGAAAATATAAGAATACAGAAAATGGGGAAAAATGGGAAAATTGAGAAGCCGGAAAAATAAACTTTGGCAGCGCCAGCAAACTCTAAATAAGTTGGCAACAGTTAAAGCACGATCCAGACATAGCACTTGCCATGGCTATATATTTCTGTGGCCACTATCGAGTGCCGCAGACATGAAATTTTCACAAAGTAGCAAACTTTATGCCGCCGCCGCCGCCGCACATTTTTGCCAGTCGCACACCCCACACACACAGGCACACAATTGAGTTTAAGCCTGCTCGCCAAAAAAAAAAAGAAATATATATGAAATGGGGAAAAAAGACAGCAACGAACTGGAACTTTTTTACCCACTACTCTCGCCTCCATTTTGCTATTTTTTTTTTTTTTTTTGTAGCTGTGTATGTGTATTTCTATATTTATGGAACTTTTTCAATTTGGAACTAAAGTTTGCTTTTTTCGGGTAAATTTTTATTCATAACAAAGCAAAGCGTGACCGTGGGAAAGAACGACCAACAAATTTAATGGCAAGGCGAATGCATTGCAGCAATGGCTGCCATGCGCTCGGCCGCAATAAATTTGAGCCGTGATATATTTTCGTTATTAAAAACTAATTTACATCGTGTAAACGGTCGGAAATTTCAGATTTATGTCCGCTCATAAAAACCTAAATGCGCCAAAAATTTGATGCATTTTTCTGCAGACAAAAACAGAACAATAACCGCAGGGGAAAACACACAGACAGAAACACAAACGCAAACTTAATTGATTTTGCGGCCAACACTGCGCATACTTAATTTGTGAATTGTTAACTGGGAGTTAGGTAGATATATATACTTTGATATTGTAAAAGATTAAACTGTTTTTTGTGAAATTTAAATTTTAAAACAAATAATTTCTAATAATGTTCTTTATAATATCGAGTATAGTTCCAGGATGATTTATAATCTGTATATCATTAAATATTTGTGATAATTAATAGCTTAAAGTGGTACTTACAACCTTGTTAATATTATATCCATGAGCTTCAGTATCTGTGAGTTAACTGAAATGCTTAATATTTCCCCATAAATCAATATTTTAAATATAACCTGAACTTCAATCTTTAATCTTCAATCCTTGCACCATACGACGGCGAGACAGCAAATTGAAATGCGATTTTTAATGAATAAATCTCCAACCGGCGAGACAGACACACAAAGAAATAGTTCGTGTGGGAAAGTTGCTCCACGGGGGCCATAAATTAAAATTTATAGGTTAACTCATTAAGCAGCCATCACATCACATTGTCCCCTGAATGGCGGCATTAAGCCGCTGTCCAGCCAAAGGACCTCATAATAGGCGCGACAGAATTTTTAACCAGCCACTTTAAATAATGCGACGTACGTTTAAATGCTCTTAAAAACAGACCGTGTATCGGGCTTAATGCAATGGAAACAAGCCGTTTAATTGATGGAAAATTTAAACGAATTTCAGTACAATTCCGAGAGCTTTTGTTCTCAAATCCATAAAGCTGGATAAATAACAATAAAGGCCCGCCGGCGTATATTGCTTAATTCATGGTCTCTGTCTCCCTGGGTGGGTAAATGTCGTAATCGGTTCTATAATTTTCATTAGCAACAATCCGAACACATTTATTAAGCCCGAAAACACTTGTCGCAGTTTAGTGGGAGAGGGTGTATGGGTGTGTGTTATGTCCTGTGCCTGTCAGCTGCCAGGACAACGCAACGGTAACGGGAATGAGAGCTCTAATTAGGAGTGCTTGTGTGTGCGCTGAGCGCGCCCGTCAAGTGCTTATCGATTGTCCAACTCCCATAATCACACAAGAATGATCGCCATCAATGGGCGAGTGTGTGATTGAGTGACCGAGTGTGCCAGTGAGTGTGTGTGGGCTTTGTGGCAATTACTGCACCATTTAAGCCACTGTTGCCGTCACTCCAGCCATCCATAATGCCTGAGAAATGTCTGAGGGGGCCACTCCGCTTCAATTAAATAGATTTGCAGCTTGATTTTAAGCGAAGCTCGTATCGTGTTGCCCTGCAAATCCTATTAAAAGCAAACCAAGTCTCACTTGGGCCAAAGGATCTCTCGAAGGAGAGGTATCCCTCACATCCTGTTGCCAGCCTAAGACAAGCCCGGTGAGGCGAGAAGCGTAACATTAAAAGCAATTCTCCATTGTGCAAATCCTTGTTTAAATGCCAAATACACTGGCGTGAGTCCTTGCGACTGAATGTGTGTGTGTGAGGGTGTAAGTGTAAGTGTGAGTGTGTGAAGATGAAAGGGGATACGGCTGCTTCTCATTTGTATGTTAATGTTAATGGGCACACGAATTTGAATGCGAATGCGTTGGCTGTAATAAAATCTCATCCTTTTTCTTTTCTCTCAAGTATTAAAATTACAGATTTGAACCTTTTTGTGCCATTGTTTAGAGCCCGCTCCCGGGGTCTCGTTACGCCTGGTTAGGTCCTTAATTTGATGCTCAGCTCCTTTGAGGAAAGCGGCGCCCGAACGTGTGCTTCATTAGACAACTAAGGAACTAAGCATATGCAAAATGCCAGCTTAGCTTCGCTGCTGCCCCGATTTTACATTATTTATTTTCAATTTCACCGGAGACATCGAGGCAAACATGTTTGGATGACTGGAGGCCAAAAACAACGCGCCCCCCCCCGACCAGCCGGCAAGCCCGACTCCGAACCCATGCCGCGGCCCACGTTGCGTATGCGTGATGGCTGGGGCTGCGTGCATTTGAAATGCAAAATAGTTTTGTATGCCGCAAAAATGGCTGCCAGTCGGTGGCTCATTTGCATGCATGATGTTCGCGCCTTGATGAGACCTTCAGGCCAAATACGTTGCGGGGTGTGTTGGCCGAGACCAGCTGCCGCCTGTCATCCAAAAACGGGCACCGATGATAAAAGCATTTTCGGGCGAATTTAAATAATTAATAGCCAGGTGAAATGCTGCGTTCAAACGGGCATTAAAATTTAAAGGGAATGTGAAGGCCACTCCGAAACAGGAAGCGGAAATTTTCAAGCACTGCGGTTAATTTGGACGGACAGGCGACGCTCAAAAGATTTTCCTCCTTGCTCCCAGGGACTGCTTGCTATGTAGCTCGTAACGTTTTTACAAATGTTTTAATAATTACCGCACTTAAATTTAAACACTTCAGCCACCCCAAGTTGCCGGCACTTCCAGCTGCTTTGCTTATGCCAGGAGCTGGGAGCTGGGAGCAGGGAGCTGGGAGCCCAGAAGCAAATTGTACAAAGTAGCATTTTGGGGTTAACTTCAAGTTAACAGCATTAACAACAACAATGGCCGGGAAAGGCAAATACAACAAGTAGCAAACAAGCGAAAGCAGCAAGGCAAAAGGGCTTTAAAAGTTTCTTAATGTGCAAAACTTTGTTGGGCTTTGCACTAAAAGGAAAAAGGGAAATTGAAGCAAAAACAACGAAAGCAAGGAACAAAACAAAAACGCCCAGCAAGGCGTTAGCAATAATTGCAATTTTATTTTATTTTTCTTTCAAAATTGGTGGCCAACTTTAAAAAAGCATTACCCCTTTCACAGCCATGCCCAAGTTTTTGCTGAAAGAAAATCCATACCCATTCGGGCGGCCTGACAAACAGCTGCGTTTGTCATGCGTTAGCCTGTGAGCCATATTTTCTGCCAGACGCCAAATAAGAATCCCGAAACTTATGTTGCCAACCGGCAGACGATGTCATCGCCTGATCCCGGTCCAGACTTCGCTCTAGTATCCCGTGCATATGTGTAGTCCTGGGAATTAACCGCTCCTTGGCCCTCCTCTTGGCCTGCTCGTACTGTATGCATGCAAACGATGCTTTGGAGACACAGGAGGAGCGACAGCGACAGCGACGTTGATAAGTTTGCATATAAATTGTGACACATGCTCCTCGGGCTCCCCCGAACGTCGGGTTATATATTTTCAAACCGACGGCTTGGCAGCGCGACAGTATTATTTATGTCCGGGCCAAAACTATTAGCCGAGATTTTGATTAAATTTCTAAATACTATGCCCGGGCTTCTGTACCGGCATTAGAAAACTTTCCTGCTGCTGGGGGAGTTGAGTTCATATTGGACCCGGACTACGTTGCGTATGAGTAATGCATGCCGAAACAGAAATGTCAAAGGTCTGAACTTTGCCACACATTCAGAGAGAGAGAGAGCCCGAGCCGCACACATACACACACCGACCGACCCAACGACATCCGACAGAGACAAACAGCCCCAGATTCCCGCCCCTTGCCAGTCTGGCTGCTGGTCCTGCCTCTGTTCCTGCTCCTTGTGCTCCTTCTGCTGCTGTGACATGCCCTAAAGTCCTCCCAAGTGTCTGTTGTGTCGCATTGAATTTATTGGAATTTTCCTTTTGCTTTGCGCCACAGTCTAGGACGTCGTCGTCGTCGTCGTCGTCGTTGTCGTTGGCCCCTGTCCTTTATCCGGCCGCTCCTCCTGGCCCTCATCCGTGTGGATGAGGCTGCAAAATATTTCCGTTGTTTTTTCCCCATTCCGCCTCTGAACAATTCCGTTAATGTTTCGCTGGCTTGTGGCTGACAGCGGTCAGCGGTCAGGCCAGAGCGGTCTGCTCCGGTGAGTTCGGCAAACCTAAATATTAGATGAGCTTCAATTTTCTATTACGTTCAGCGGCGCTGTTGAGTAATTTTCAGGCCATAAGCCTCATGTTTTATTTATACTCGGATTGTGTGCAGCTCAATCGGTTGATTGGCAACGACAGAATGGCGAAGAAGAATCGAACATTGAGTATAAAATCCTGTCTGATCTCAAGTGCAGCAACAAACAAACAACGATTTAAATGCTGTGGTATTTGAACACTTGCTAGACTGTAATCAAAAGTACTGACTTTTCAGGAGGATTACTGGGTGTATTTTTTAAGATTTAAGTGAGTGGGATGTACGGGTGTATGACGGTGTCAAGCTAAAGTTTCACCTATTACTTTGACCCTTTACGTATGTACCTTTTATATATTTCATCTTATTTACAATGTTTTTCTGAAATGAACACATAATTAAAAACATAATCTACCTTAAATTTAATTCAATTAAATTTAAACAAAATTTAAACCCATCAAAACTTCGTTTTACATTATAAAATTTCGCTTAAATACCTTTAATACCTCCACTCACTTAATGATCCCTATTAGCAAAAACAAAAACGGAAAATCAACACATTTTCCGACACCTGTTTTTAATAAACATAATGATATTTATGAATAACAAACAGCCTTTGGCCACCCGGCCCTTACAGCAACCAAACTCCACCGGGCCATGAAAACTTTTGTTTGCGTTATTGTTTTAATAGCCAAATAAATAAATATCGATTATGGCCAGGCAGGTAAGCAGCAGCAGCAGCAAGTGTAAGCAACATTTTGGCCGCTTTCAACGGCAAATGGCCCCCGTGGCGCTGAGCTGTCAGCTGGCGTGTCTAAAAAGTTTGCCCGTACCGGACTACCGCTCTCCGGTTCTCCGGTTCTCCGGACTGGGCCAACTCCCCGGGCAATCGTCCGTCCTGTGCCGTAGTTGATCTGGAGCTAAACCAAGGAGGCGGATTGGGGGATTGGGCTATGATAAGACTAATGCTGCCCGCTTGGCTAATTGAAAAAGTTGCATTCCTGTTGTTGTGCCCGTGCGCAGCCAGTGGAAAACGAGAAATTGTTGCTGCCACAACAAAAACAGGGAGGAAAAAAAAACGTGCAGAAGAAAAGGAGATATTGTTATGGCTATGGCCCTGGAACGAGAACGCAATTGTGGTCAAGTTTTGTGAGGCATTTGCATAATAAGCCCTGTGTATGGAACTGTGACTGTGACTGTGACTTTGACTGCTCCTGTTATGGTTATTATTACAGCTCCTTCCGCCAGCAACCGGAGGAGTCACTCTCCAGCGGCGCATGAAATTGTTGTCTGCCTCAGGTTGGGCTTACAAAAATTAGGAGGCGCCAGGAGCCAGTGGTGGGCATATTGACCCAGAAGCCTCGGCCAAAGCGGAAAGCATAAATTCTGGTACGATATGAGAACAGCCAGCAAGCATCCGCACATAAATAAATCATAAATATTAAATGAAAATGAAAAATGTGCAGCATGAAGGAGGCAGCAGGAGCGAGGGGCAGTCCTGGGGCAAGGAAGCGCACAGAACCTGTCAGCAAGTGCCCGGCCAGGGAATAATGCAGGAGCCAACAATGCACCGACGATCGCATGATTAGCGGCCAGTACTGCAACCGTAGTCAGTACACGGAGAAAAATAGAGGTTAGACTTTGTGGAAATTGTAATCAGAATCAGGAAGGCATCTTAGGGAAATTTATTTAAATTAAATTAAGCATATTGGGAATAAGTTTAAAAGTTTACAGTTCTTTGAGCTACAGAACTCCAAGAATAGGAAGGTCTTTAAATATTTTTAAAGGCCTACAGTCAAGCTCAATCTTCTCAAAAGTGAAACACTAAATTCAGAAAAGCTTTATATATAAATTTTTCCCCGTGTAACTCAACCAAGCCATGACTCACCAGAAGCAACTCCAACAGCAGACCACGCCAGGCCAAAGCATGTGCTGTGGCCTCCGGCAACGCACGATATTCTCACAATGCAGAAAATTACTAAATTCGATATGCAATTTATAAACTCGTAGCTTCCCCCCCTCCCCACACACCGGGCGCCTGTATGCGGCTCCTCTGGCCTTCGGTCTCCGCTCTCTGGTCTTCGGTCTCTCCGGTCTCCGGTCTCCGACTGTGTCTGGCTTTTTTGGCAACGCTGCTGAAAACGATTTGGTAAGTACTGTTTGTTGATACCCAGCCAAGGCTTAAGTGTACCCAGAAGCAAGAGCTACAAAATCCTGGCAAAAATACTTTGCTTTAATGCGCTTTGCCCAGGCTGAGGGAGGGGGTTTCGGGTTTGGGTTTGGGATTGGTAGCTAGTGCTGGTTCTGGGAATCATGGGGCGGGCATTGCCTTGTTATTCGAAGACGTTTAAGCTGCAACTGAGGCAAAGAACCGAAAACTATATTCATTTTCAATTTCGCTTGGGGTATTTGTTGTTGAAGAAACTTATAAACTGGTCTTCAGCCCGAAAAGATATCCCTTTCCATCTGCATCTTCATCTCGGTCTCCCTCTCTAGGATGTAGCTTGTTTCCTGATTGCGTCTAATGCAGTCCCTGGCCACCCGTGTCTGTGACCTCCAGTAAAGGTGGATTTGTACAGATGTTGACTAGCAGTCAGTTAAGAGACTTGGAAAAAAAAACTAATTTCAAAAAGAAATATCTTGGTTTTTTCCTTTAAATCCTTTAAAAAATCTCTTTCAAAATCTTTAAGGAACAGCTTAAAGTTCTATTTAACTTTCAAAGTTTTACAAAAGTTGTTTAAAAATTATACACATAGTTTATCTTTGCCTTACCTAACAATATTGTGGTCTTTCCCATAAAAAAAAGTGTTTTATTATTATGACAATCTCAGCTGGCTGTGGCCCCATAAATTGCTCGCCCAAAAATCTCCTCTAAATTCCAGCGACTACTCCAAAGCCATTAGGGTTTTAAAACAACTGAAACACACACTCAAACTTGGGACAAGATGATTTAAAAAGCGTTAACATAGTTTCAGGCAGAGGAATGGAGTACGAAGTACGGCGGGTCAGAGCCGCAGACGCACGCAGTTGGCCGGAATAATCATTAATCATTTCTTAACGTGGCCAGAGAGCTGCCACCTTCGCGGCAGGTCGTCGGGTCAGAGTAGACGCAGGCATGGTCATAAGGCATTAACTTGGAGCGAAGGAGACGGCGGGTGGGTGATATTATCAAGTTGATTCCTCTGCTGGGGCAACCGCGACAAATTTGAAAAATGGCGCAAAAGTTTTAATGCCACGCCCCCGCGAGTGGCCCCTTGCCCGGCTCGCATGACATACGAGCTGAAATAAATATTTTTTCCCCTGGCATGTTACAAATGTTTTGAGTCAGATGAAAAGTTCGCTTCATTGTGGGCAAATTTAAGAGCTCTTCGTGCTCCGGTCTCTGCTCTGTGCTCCTTGCTGCTCGACTCCTCGGTCTCCTTGGTCCCTGGGCTGCCGGGTAACTTTCCCTCGAAATTGCTATTTCAAATTTAAATAGCCCGGCCCAGGCTGTGCCATGCCTGCTGCTGAATTACTCGACAATTTTATGACTCCATGCATAAAATCCGTATGACGCTGCAAGTATATCCCCTACATCCTGCCTCTCCGCCAGACCTCATCAGCTGGCAGTCGTCTCTCTGGGGGAGCAGGAGTAGCAGGAGCAGCAGGAGGAGCAGGATGCGGAAGAGAGCCGAGTGCCAAGTGTCTGGTAAGTGTAAATCGGCTTTGTCGTCGCTTGTTGTGTGTACAATGTAAACACAAACTGAATAATACTCAGAAGTGAGAAAATCTGTCGCTCTCGGAGTTTCTCATTTTCTCGCAGGAAAAGCCTCTCAGCATCTCCTGCTCTCTGCTGGTATAAGAGAAGGCAACGCTTGCGCAAATCAAAGAGAGTTGGAGTCCTTGCGAGCGAATGTTTTGTTTATTGTAGGAGAATTATTGTAAAATCAGCCTGTGGTGGGCTCAGCTTTCATGAAGCATTTATTATTTTCAGGCAATTATGGATTAAATTATGAGCCAATAATTGGAGGTTTAAATTATTCTTCATTTGTACTAAAGTATTGGCTGTAATATTATTATTTAATAATGTCTTTTTAGAGTCTTGGAATCAGATGAGTAATAAACAATAAAATTACTCTTAGAAAGAAGTGGTAGTATTTCCCATATTTCCAGATAATTAATGCCTTAGTTAATCTGTAAAATATTATACAACTTGCTAGTCTAACATTTCTTAATCATAATTTAATAGTATTTACATTCCATTATTCTACATTTTTAAGCCCCTCTCCCCTTGACTCAACTAAAACCTTACCAAGTATCTTAACGCTTTCCCCCTTTCGTTCCTTAATGAGGCATCTCAAGTAATTTTCAAAACATTTCCCAAGGACAATCTGCTGCAATTTTCAAGATCTAAATTTCACTCGCCCGTCGCTAAGATGAAACAAAAACTCGGGGGAGACGAAACTTTTTGGCCAAACATCAAATTCACGCCGATTTTTGTCATTAGAGCAACAGAAACTTTTGAGAGCTTGGCTCTCGAGGCCACCGTTTTTTCCCTGGCCCCCCCTGACCCCTGCTCCTCTTCCACCAAAATCCCCCTTCCCTCAAGCCAAAAGAGAGACCAACTGTCACTTGGGCAAGGGGCCGCGTTTTTAATGGTCAAAAGTTTTATGTTTATTGTTTATGCGTTGAAGCAAAAATTTTCATGAACTTTTCATTGTTCCGGTTTGCTGGCAGAAAACTTTTAGCATACAATGCACTTTAATTTGGCCATTCCCCCTCCAGCCTCACCCAATAGATCCTGGCAGGGAGCCGCCGCCGTGGAAACAATGGGAAGGCAAATGTTGCAGCAAAAGTTTATGCGCCAAGAACTTGGCCAAATGACAGTGACGGTGGTCTGAATGGAGGGCCAAATGGGGCGGGAGACAGCCTTCAAAGCCATTGACTGGCCGGGCGTTTCATTTGCGCGTAATATGCGCAGGCCAACTTTGCCTTATTGATGGCACAGGGAAAAATATATATCTTAAGTAATTTGTTTATTGGTTTTGAGGTGATTTGAAGCAGGAACTTTTTGAGAGGGAGAGTAAGTAACACCTCTACTTTTCAGTACCTATTATGGGTTTCTATTTCTTAAACAACTCTGGCAACTATTGTGCTGCCACAACTCTAAATATATGCTAATTCTTATCAAACTAAATTTCTTTCGGTGTGGCAAATGCAAATGTGTCCTGGAAATGTAGTTTTTTTGGCCACTCTACTCTACTCCAGTCTGTGTTCAGTTAATTTTTTCCATTCAAGGAGAAAACAAAGAGCCTTTCGCAGTTGCAGGCCCCCTTTTTTGCTCCTCATGGTCGTCGTCGTCGTCATCTTGTTAACATTTATTCTCGCCTCTGCCTGTGGCTCTCCCGGGGCACCTGCCTTACGGACTTACAATGTAAAAGTTACTTCAACTTGTGTTCTCCGCTCGGCATTTTTTAGCCGGCAAAAGTTTGGCCACTTAAAGCAGTTTGTCAGTCCGTTCGGAGCGTTAACTTGGCCATTCTGCGGAGCTTGCATTCGGGATGCACAGTTTACTTTCAAATTTTTCAATCATCGCATTATACAATGTGGTCCCGGTTCCAGCAAAGTTTTCCAAAGACTCTGGAGAAGACATTTTGCATTTTGCTTGCAAAATGGCAGGCGCAGCTGAAATCCGACTCGGAGACATATGGCTTCCTAAGCGTATTTGGCAGGAGCATATAGTATGCCACTTGATGACATAATAAATTGCCCTGGCTCTCGCACATACTATAGATTCTGTTCAGCTAGGAATGAAGGCCTTCGCTTCGGAAATGGTTTATTTGTTGGGGATGTGAAATATTTTTTACTGCCCGGCAAGAGTGAAGTGTAAATATGCCCGAAAGAGCTGCCATCGCTTTACTCTGAACCGTTTGCGTTTTGTTTTTTTTTTTTTTTTTATTTTTTCGATGTCAATCGCAGTTGGTGCAAAATGCCGCCCGCAGGCCGATCGGCAAAAGTGTGCAAACAATAAAGAAAGTATTTCCAAAATAAAGTAAATATGTCTCTGAAATGGTTTAGCTGCAACTGAGACTCAAAACAAATCGAAATTCCTTGCAGTGGCACTGGAAAAAAAAGAGTACAAAGGAATTATAGAAAAATGTACTCAATTTATTTATACATCTAACTTTAAATCCTAATCCTCAATAGCTTTTATTTTTTATTTAAGTATATAATAACTAAAAATAGTCCTTCATCTTTATTTAAATATTTTTTGTTTCAGTGCTTCTTCAGTAGCTTTGCAGCCACACTGAAGCTAAGAAAAAAGTGGCCACATTCTAGTCGAAAAATTGTGGACACATGGGACCCAGCAACTGGAGGAGCAGGACGAGGATGAAATTGTGACACAAAGTTATGACAATGATGAAATGGGAACGACGTCGACGTTGCCACCGTCGCCGCCGGAGCCTCGACCGTTGATGATGATGAGCCGCAGCGGCAAGCGAAGCAGAAGGAGCAACGTCCCCGAGTCCGGGAGTACTGCTATGGACACGGATGCCAGCTGCCGCCACCGGTGGGAGAGTAAGACATTTTGCGAACCCACTTTTCCGCAGGAATACAATTTCATTTGATGTGCCCGTGTGTGTGTGTGATGAAATTTTCGCACATTTACATAAAGGAGATGTTGAGTATGTGGCCAGGAGGCCAGAAGGACGAGAATGCAGTCAAATAACGGGCTCGTATGACTGAGGTAAATGCCCTAACATGGAAGGACTCTAATGAGAGCCACAGAAAAGCAAAGAAGCAGAGAGCCAGAGCGAGAGAGTGCCAAATGAGGTTACTTTTTCGTAGAAATCGTGTTAAGTTCATCAAAAGTCAGATTACTGGGACAGTTCCAGATTTTCAGGACTCAAATTCGGCGTTGACATTTTCCGACTTTCACTAACTTGACTCGCAGTCAGCTTGGAATTTGCATGCCAAATGCCCAAGAACGGAGCCAAGTCGTTCAGTCACATGTGACATTGCATGCCACATTCCACAAAAAAGTAGAAAAAAGCTATAAGAAGGCGAAGGCAACAAAACTTTACGAGTACCAAATACACTTAAAAAGTAATAAAATATTTTATTACGACACACAAAACTACAGCACACATGGCAACCCAAGGAATTGCTCCGGAAATATGCAAACACTCGACTCTGGGAACTTGAAAACTCCTTGGAGAAGGAGGACAGCCTTCGCCTCGTTTAAATAATCCCGAGTTCAGCGAGAAATTAAATATTCATTAGCCGCTCAGCACGCCTTCTCCCCGTTCGATGTCACGGATTTTGATTAAGCATCTAATGCCGCATCTATAATGCCCCATCAGGACACGAGCCACTAATCAATAATGCGCTCCTCCTTGCGCCACGAAGCTAATCCAGCGACTCTGCCAGTTAACCGCAGTGCCAAAGGCAGTCCCAATCCCAATCCCAGTCCCAATCCCTTCGCTCTACTCTGCTCTGTCTCTGTTTGTTCGGTGCGTGTCATCCGGAGTGGCAATCGAGGCAAGGACCTGCAGGAGCCCCACTCGTCGCGCTGTCGCTGACGCAGTTCATCAATCAAATCACTGGCTGTTAGTCAAGCAGTCATGTGATTTGATTGATTCGCGCTAAAAATCTCTAGTCAAACAAACGCCAGTCCCACACTTGCTGCTGGCTGGCATTAATAATGCGGCTCGAAATGAGGAGCATCAGACGGCGTCAACGAGCTCTGGGGGGCATCCTGGCAAAGGGGTAGTGACGGCAGTTGATGCTGGCAGCGATGTTGCAACCACAGCAGCTGCCACTCGGCTTGATTTTGCAATGCATTTTGCCTTCTAGCAGGCGGAGAGGAAAAAAAAATAGTAGAAAAGAAAAGTAAATAAAACATGAAAGGAAGGTTTGCAAGCTTGTGAATGAAATTTAATTCTTAGCAAGGGTATAAATATATAACAAATTTCAATAATTTCAAGAGCATAATGTTAATAAATCCCACTTATCTACCTCCTCTCCTTTTTTTTTCTCTGTGCTCCAGTCACACCGGAAACGGAAGCAGGACCAGAAATCGATAAGCCCGGTGACAGTTGCTTAAGCGGTGGAAAGCGACTCGGACAAGGCATTCATTTGTCACTTGCTCGGGATATAAATAATTTACACAAGACAACAACAAACGATTGCCCCCGGACATCTTGGCCAATTTTAGCAACAGCTCCCCGGCCGCCTGTTTAGGCATAAAAAATTGTTACGTCAATGAAATTGCCCAATTTTATGTTCAATCAATAAATGGAGCTGGAGAAGGAACCGATCCAAGTCCAAGTCCCGGCGTACGTGTTGGCTGCCTCAATTTATTTGGTATTCATGCAACATTAACATGGATTTTTATTAGTATCATGTTTTTGAAAAGGGTTGCGACCTGGCCAACTAATAAAACTCCTGCGAAATATATATATATGTGAAACTGGAGGAGTCGGCAACCCTTTGGATAAGCATTCCGGAGCCAGAGGGCTTAGACGCTGGCCAGGGAAAATTGTGTTATGCCTACGGTTTCGGTATCGAATGGGATCGCAGCCAGCCAGACAGGTGATGGAAAATGGCTCCGGTTGCCCTTTGGCAGTCGGAGAGTACGTGACTCCTGCCGGCTGGTTGGAAATTGGGTCCTATCCCTTTCCAGCCTTGAGTCGTTTTGGGGAAAACGAGAATCAATACCTGCTTTGATTGACACTTTGAATTTAAAGCGTTGAATTAGCCCGGTTAGCTCAGCCAGCCAGCGGCGTTTTTCGGTGGGATCCAGCAGGTGTGGGAAGTCGGTTAGATGGGGATTCTTAAGCGGATTCCTTTCGTTTGACTGGAGCCAGAACAGCATCTGTATCCGTCTTACATCAATTCATTAAGCAAGCTCCCCCACTGGGAGTTGGGAAAAGGTGAAAGGTGAGAGAGATACAGTAAAAAAAATATACAAAGTTTATTTTAGAAAATAATATTAAGTACTTAATATCCATTTCTTATATTATTATAAAATATTTCAATGTATAAGCAATACAAAAATCTCTTTAAAACAACCCTAATTCCTTTATTTTTAATATTTACTGTGTCCTTTAGCCACGCCTCTAAAAGGGCAACACGTTAAGGGCTATGAGCTGCCGCAGCAACCAACAAGTGTTTGAAGTTTCCCCTCACAGCTTTTACTTTCCTAGTGTCATGGCCAGGGCCAGTTTGACTGCCATTAGCCTGGCAATGCCGACGACCCTTGCCCAGCGCAGAATGTCTCACGTTTCAGCCACTTTTCGACCATAATTACAGCCAAGAGCAATTTGAAAAACACTTGATGCTGGCAATTAAAAAGTTGAACAACATTTTTCTCCAGCAAACGGGGTCCACCTCACTTAGCTGCTGCCCGGGGCTGCAAGTGTAATTAATTAGTTTTCAATTTCACTCTGCTAAATATGCATAATTTATGGCCCGGTGAAAGGACGGGGCGAGCAGCGTTCGAAGGAGTAGCGTTGGCGGCTGCGTCATGGTCATAATAAAATCTACTGGCCATTACTTGTGCTTTCCTTTCGAGTGGCAATTCTCCGGTTCGTACTCGGTTTCCCTTTTTTTTTTGCTGCCATCTTTATCTTCCTTTCACTCCTTTTGGCGGGGCAATTTGTGTGCACCAATTACTTTGTTTGTTTGCCCGTTCGCCGTGCGACAATTGCAGAGGACAACTGCGACTGCAGCGCACTTCACTCCGCTGCGTTTCCTCTATTTCCGTTGCAAACATTTCCGTTTCGCATTGCTGCAAATTTATTGTTTCCTTGCGGGCTGCGGGCTGCGTGTGTGTGTGCGCCTCGTTGTCCTTTTGCGCGTCTCCTTTTTGCTAGAAGGACCCTTTTGGTGGCCTGCTTGAGCCCGATGGGCCTGCCACCTTCTAGTCGGAGACGACACGGGCTCGATCAAACAGCAAAATGGCGGCAAGGCGGAAGTGCCGTCCCTACATCCACCTCCTCCGCCACGCACAAACGTTGTTGTGCGTTTCCGGCCGGAAATACGCATTTAGTTGCATGTGAAATTGTTACATTTTTGTCAACAGGCAAATTTATATTTATTTCTACGCGTTTCTTATTCCATTCTTGGCTATGAAAAATTGAAATGTCGTTTCTAATAAATCATTTTGGCCCAACTGAGAGGAGAGCGACTTGTTTGTTTCGCTTGCCGTCGCCGTCGCCAACTGTTTGTGCTTATTTCCGTTTCCGCTGGCCCAACGACCCTGGCCTGGCTCCATTTTTTTTCGCCGAAGGAACCGGGGGGAGTGGCGTCCGGGTCTGGGCTTACCTGGCCGGATATTTTCAGCGCCGTCATTGCAGCTGACATAATTAATTACCTGCTCGCGCGAGCTTTTCCCAGCGGCTGCGTGTGCCTCACCCGAGGCGAAGGCGGCGGGAGAAACAGGAAGCGGCCTGTCCTCGTCCCCAGATTTGCTGACAGGTGGCGGCAAAAGGAAGCAGTCAAGGAGACTGGAAGCAACAGCTCCGCCGCCTCCGCCAGGACTCGCAGCAATTATAATTGGTTCGCTTTAATTATATGAATTAATGCGGGGCCAGTCAGTTATTGTGGCGGCTGTGTTTGCCTTTGGGTAATCCACAGAGAACCGGACAAAGCCCGCATCCAAATTGGGCCAAGAGATTTTCATTTCCATTTGTCCCGGGTGCCCGTGTTGCCAGAAACTTCAAAAGAATGGCAGGTTTACGAAAATAAATAAAAGTGACATCAGGGAAAATGTATCCTTGAAGAGGAGACTTTATTTATTGCTTTAAATAATTTTTTTTCTTTAAGTTCTGTTCTTAAAATTTTGTAAAAAGAAACTTATAATGCTGAGATAAATATAAAACGAAGCTATGATATTAATGTGGTATACAAAACCAGTGACAAACTCTTATTATGTACCATTTCTAAATTTTTAAAAAGCATTTAAAAAAAACCATCCTCTCCCCTAAGAAAGTCCCCTTTTTTGGCTTTTGTATCAAATTAGCATGCATGAATAATAACACTCATAACTTTCGTTTTATATGCATGCCCAGGTGACCCCAAATAGAATATTAAATGATTTCATTTTGCCAGATGACAGATGACAGGCTGTCGAGTTAATAATCCTCCACCCTAAGCCCGGACTCAGTTTAGCAGACATTTATCTCTCGTTGAGCTTAAATCTCAATCGACTCGGAAGACAGATGGCACTTTTATCGCAAATTCAGTAGCAGGAGCAGAGCTTTTCAATTAGAAGGCACCATCACCATCACCACCACGAAGGTGCCACCAAGGCTGCATTGGCCATTATAGCAGTGCAATTCAATTAGACGCCGCTGGCAGGAAGTAAGCCCACAGCCCACAGCAGGGGTGGGTTTGGGTTCCTTCTCTCTACGAGGAGCTACTGCAGCGGATCCCGACGTGGCAGCGCACATTTGACAGCATGAAATTGAGTGAGCTGCAGGTCGTCCTAGGCACACAATGTCTCCCTATCATCTCCATGCCAATACCCATGCCCATTCTCATTTCGGGCCTTCCAATCGAAGGCAGGATGAACTATCTAGAGCACGATATATATGGCACTCCCACCTCGAGCACCTTGCACTCGCATGAGTTATCATTTCGGGCACATTGATTTATGCAGTCGGGAAAGCCGGGAAAGCAACCTGCATGCCTGCTGCTGAGATAAGAATTAATTGGCAAGTGCACTGTGCAAATAAATTGCATAGCCGGGCGGTGGTGGTGGTGCTGGTGGTGGTCTCGGTGTGGGTTTCGGAAACACACATAAAGCAGGTCCCCTGGATGGCTGCTGTTGCTGCTTTTAATGCAAATGTGACAAATGTTTTACGGCTGGCTGCGTATGCATTGACTCTGGGCAAACACCTGTAAATGGATTGAAGCCACAGCAGGTGGCCAGGAGCGGAGGAGCCGCAAACAAGGGAATATGTCAAGAATTTTCCACTGTGATTATTTATCATAGAAATAACTGGTCTAAAAATGGATCCCTAGGGGTCAGACTTTTATTAAAGTAATTTTAGAATTTTTGTAATTTAAAATGTGGTTTCTTTCACATATTGAATATTATAAATTATTTTGTAAAATTTCTTTTTATAAAAGTAATTTTTCCTTTACAATTATCCCTTCAATACGCTCCTGTCCCACAATGCCGTATATTAGTTGCTACTGCAACTGCAACAGTAACTCCTTTTATGTTTGCATTCCGGGCTGGCGGCTTTAATCGCAGCTGGCCTTGGTGCCACATCCACACAGGGCCAACAGCGATGCTGCACCTCGAATGGCATTTTTGCCCATATTTGGGATTTGCATTGCCACATTAACTCGCCAGCCAGAGTGTGTGTGTTTGTGTGTGTGGCTGGATGTGTGTTCGGTTAAATTTTGCTGCAAAGAGCGAGGAGAACATAAATTGAAGGGCAGCTGAACAACATTTGCAGGCGATCAATATTATTGCGCCTGCGGTGGGGCAATCAACGAAATGGAGAGTCCCTTAACAATGATGCATAGAGCGGGTGGGACAAGGATGAGGGGCGGGTTAGGAGGCGTCATGGGTCCCTGGTGAATCCCCGTCTGCATGGCCAGAGACTGTGCTCTGTATATTGGCCCAAACGATGTGTTCCGGTAGTGCTGATAATTTGTCCTTATTCTGGATAAGAGAAATGGGACTCCTATTTTCAGGCAACCTATTTTTGTACTTTATTGAAGCATTATTTAACTTAAACTTTTCCTTTTGGATAAAATTCTATAAATAATTCTGTGCTCTTCTCTTTTAAAGAGAATTTCACATAATTTGGAAAAACTCAAGTAATTGAAAGTAGCTTAGTTATAATAGTTTTAAGTAATAATTTTCCCAAAAATTCTCTTGTCTATGTCAGCTTCCATTCTTGTTGTACGGTTGTCAGATCTCTTCTCATCTAAGATTCCCCCTTTGCCATCACAGCTTCCCAACGACAAATATGCTGGTGGTTTATTGATTTCCCAGCTGATTGGGCTTCCTTAAATTATATTTATTACTTCCTCGAGAGGCTGCTACTCCCTCAGCGACTGAAGTTATAGCTATTGACCTAATGCTTACAATCGGATGAGGAATGCTGAGGAGTTTCTGCCGGGCTATTATCAGCTGCTTTTCGTCTGGCAATCGGTTAATTACTTTCGCCCCAATGCGAATCGCTGTCTGCGTCAGCAGGATGCGATTCCTGCCGGCTCCTGTGGGTGTTCTCGGTCTCGGTCTCTCTGGCACGCAATAAATTAGAAGTCGCTATCATTGATTTCTGCTGAGAGCAGCAAGTAAACATTTAATTAAATTGCGACCCACTCTCAATTTCCGCCCCGGCAAAGGCTAAACACTTTTATATCAGTGGCAATTAAAATTACGTATACGTGATGCTGCCTGCCATCGCCCCTTGGGCATTGATTAATGGCCGGGCGTAAAAGAGAGCGCAGAAAAAAAGAAACAGAAAGGAATATGCAAATTGAAGATTTATTAAAGCACCGAGAGTCGGGATCCTGATCCCAGATCCGGGGCGTTAACAGTTGACAGTAATTTCCTGCATCTGGACGCGCTCAAAGCAAAATGCAATTTCCGATAGAGCGCCCCCGTCTGTCCGTTTTTTATGCGAAATGCCCAGCTGTATGTGTCATCATTCTTATGGCCAGGTATATACTGGTCCTGGGCGATGTTTTATGGCGGCAAGAACAAAGGCTTATGACTGTAAACGAGCCTGAAGACGAGGCGGGAGATGGGGAAGCTGCAGGACGAGCTGGCGGAGGAGCAGCTGCTTCAGTAAAAAATAACGCCACATAAGGGAATGACAAAGTAAAAGGGCACATCAAAGCCGTCTGCGAAGGGCGGGTCGGAGTCGTCCTGCTGACCTCCACCATGATGCTGCCAGACAGACAGCGGCTGACGGGAGCGGAGCAGGCATAAAGGAGAGTAATGGCAAAGGATAATGCGTGGCTTTTGCGGGAGTGTGAGGACTAAAAGGATTTACCCCATGTGCCGCAAACTAGAGCACATCATTTAATATGCTCAAATGAGCAATACTAGCAATGAAAAGCACCTTTAGCCGATGATGGGGTATTATTTGCAATTTGCTAATCCCTTAAAGAGAATAAAGGAAGGTCTAAAGAGGTGTTTAAAAGGGGCAATTTAAGAAGTTAGGTTTCCTTTCTCAAATATACTTCATATTTGTAGTTAAATAAGGAAATATTAAATATTATTATTATTAACCGTCTATAAAAAACCTTTTTCAAATAATAAGCAAGTACCCTCTATCACTTATTTTGACTTTCTGCAACCAAATTGTTTGCGCTATCAGATGTTGCTCCCTTATCAACATTTCAGGCAACTCTATCAGCTAAAGAAACACCCACAATCGCAATAAATAAATACTTTTTTTTTTATTATTTACAGAGATAGAGCTATAGTGAGTGAGTCAATGAGATGGCGCAGCAGGTTTACCTCATAAATTAAATAAGATTCGAGACGAGACTGGGGTAGACACACCAGATGCGGCATCCAATAACGCTGATTATTGGCTCTTTTTATCATACACGGAATGACGCTTTTCACTGGCAATCAGTAGTATGCCTCGCAATCCATCTGGCGACGCCACAGCGACCAATCCGCACAGCCCACCGCCTCCTCGGTGGCCAGGAATCCTTTGCCAGCGGCGCACGTGAGTAGCAGAGGTGTGGCCGATGGACCCGGGCAGAGGTAGAACTGATTGGGATCCGGGGAGGCCCAGGGCGACAGCAGGTGTTCGCCGCTGTCACAGCCATCTGAGGACGAACCGACAACAACCTGCTCCTCCGGGGCAGGCAGGCAGGCCGGCCATTGGGCAAAGGGCAGGCAGCCGACGTGGCCGAGACCGCTGAAAAATCCCCGGCCCGCCGGACATCGGAGCTGCAGCGGTTGGCCAGCATCGGAGCACACGTAGAATATGTTGGGGTCCGGATCTCCCCACATGTCCGTGGCATGTCTGCATGTTGCAGTCGTGGTTGTGTCGGGGTCGGAGGAGGCAGATACCGATACCCCTCCCTGCAGCAGCCACAGCAGCAGAAGAGGAATATTCCATTTATTTTTCATAAATAATTTCATCACGAACGGCTGGCAGGGTATTTATTGTGGCTCGCTCCCTCACGGTCCTCCGCTTTCTCCTTATTGCAATTTGCTAGTAAACGCTGTTATTCCTGCACTGTTTCGGGTTTCATCATTTGGCCATAAGCTGTGCTCGTTAATAAATTTATTTGCTCCCTGCTCCGTGCTCCGTCAGCGAACTGAAAAACTCGACTCGACTGATTGATGTCGTCGCCGCCATTGTCTTTCGTTTTTATACTCATGCTCATTGCACGACTTTCCATGTTCTCCCTGCATCGCTATCGGTGCTATTTTTACAGTCATTTTTCATCGGGCTTTTCGGGCATTTTTATTTTGGACTAAAGTGACGTCATCACAGCAGAGGCAGCAGCACAAGTTGGCTGATTAGATAACGAGTCGGGTTTAAAGTTTTATTATTTCGACTCACGCGTGATAAGTTGGTTCCGAAATGAATACTACTGAAGATCTCTATCGGCGGGTAGTCGAAAATTTCCAACTCTCATCGTTTGATTGGTCGGAAATCGCGTTATTTGTAAAAGCAATCTCATTGGTTTTTCAGAAAATATTCCTATCATTGGTAGATAATGTATTGGCATTACTATTAAAAAAATATTAAGGCAGTCCTCTATCCTCATATATTAAATTAATATGTTATATTTATATGTATTCTATTATATCAAAAACACAATTCATTTGATGGGTTCATTGGTGTCTAAATGATTCACTGAGTATAAACTCACAGCCCAGTAAAGTTTGACTACCGAACAGCATACATTACAAAGACACTCTCACACGCCCTTATCTAAGCGATAGCACAGACATTAATTGCCTTTCAAATGAAGCCAAATTGGAAATTATTGCTGCAGAAATCAGTCGAAAATTTAATTACGCTCTGCCAGCCAGCCAGCCAGCCTTGATAATGGGGCAATGTTTTCGGGTTCGTCGTTCAGATGCAGGCTCAGCTGCTGTCAGAAGTTCTAATTGATTTGGCTTAGGGCGTCCGAAAGAAGCTCAGCTGGCGGCGGGAAAGAAGTCACTTTGCGGCCAGGACCTTCAGGATACCCTCCATAACCTGCAAAAAGAAAAGTTGGATGGGCTCCGACGAGCTCCCGTCTCGCAGTTTTGCCGCCAAGTCACGTTGTCAATTCAACTTCGCTTTCTCTAACCACTTTTTGCACTCTATCTACGCAAGCACCAAGTTTAAATAGGCAAACTTCGCGGAGCTCGGGAAAAGTTGACAATATAATCGACATAAATTCCAATAGGCTTGCTATCGATGGGAATTCAATTAAAACTTTCCGGCGAAAATACATAGACGTGAGCGCAGCAGGTGATACTAAGGCTCAAATGTTTGGCACTCCAAGAGCAATTTATACTCCAGTTCCTGGAAGGCGCTCATCACTCTACCAGCCAACCACTTGAGACCCGCGATACCTGCCAAAGACAGGGCATTGGAAATTAGCCAAGTATTCGCCATTATCTTCATTCATAACATTCAAAACACCTGATAAGCGGCGCTTAACGCTGCGTATGAGCAACACCAGAAGCCAAAACAGGCCTCGAACTACGTTCATCATCCGAGGTGTCAATGATATGGTGTCGCTCTCGAGAGTCCCGATAAGTTTCCCGATTGGATAGAATGTTATAAAAGCCCAGGTACTGGCCTCAACATCGTTTAGTTTGTCTTAAATTTTTGAATCGAAAGGAAGTAACAAAAGGATTCAACATGCTGAAAGGTAACTAAGAGATCCAGATTCCTTGTGTCTAAATGGAGATAATTAAATATACATTTAGCATCTAGGATATATCTTGTTCTCAATATTAATTAAAAAGTTCATAGAACTTCATTTCAAGTTTAAAAAATTGGCATTATCTTAAAGTTACTAACCACAAATGCCCTTTGCAGCCCTCGTGATCTTCTTCGGCCTCTTGGCCCTAGCCATTGCTGCCTCCTTGGGCACCGCCAGAAGCGATGTCACCACCGTGTGCCAGTCCGAGGACGAGTTGTGGGGCAGCGAGGACATTCGCAAGTTCTACTTTTGCCTGGATGGCGAAGTAATTGCCGATCAGTGCGACGAGGACTATTACTTCGTGAACAATGCCACCGTCTCTGGCTGCCTGCCCGCCGACCTAATAAACCCCTCCTGCGTGAATACTGAGTCCAAGGTTCCCTCCTGCACCGATGGCACCCAGTACCAGCCTCAGCCGTGCAGCAACCTGACCAACTTCTACGTCTGCACCAACGAGGGCGTCAAGGAGCTGCCCTGCGAGAACGGCAAGGCCTTCGTGGATGCCGGCGGATACCTCGGCTGCTTCCCGTGGACCCAGTGGCGCTCGTTGCGCAACTGCACCGACGGCTGATTAATTATAGTTCTCCAGCGACCACTTATCGCGATTAAAAGTGTCCGAATTGAAATGTTATTAACTTAAAATTGATTGGAAAATAATTGATATATGAGCGGCGGTCGAGTAGGCAGCTGATATGATAAGGTACGACACGCATTGAGGCCTCATTTCCTGGATGGGCAGAAAACATCTACCAAAAATCGATTGACCATAAATCTTGGCCAAATACAAAATTACACGACAGCCGCAAAATCATTTCCAAAAGAAAATTCCACAGCAATCCCAATCAATGCACTTTGTCTCGGGTGCGTGCGTGTTGGTGATTGCCATGGCGAATGGAAGGATTGCCACTCTGAGGGTTCGTCCTTTGCGCAACACCGCAAAACAATTGTCGCCGCAAACTTTTGCGCAAAACAAACAACGACTGGCGAGGGGACAAATTACAGGGCCAAGGACCAACTGCAGGACATGCTCCTGGTTTTGCTGAACACATGTTTCGTCTGCCATTGCCGGCGAGTCCTTTAGAGGTCTTTGGACCCAGAGTTTCGGTATTAAACACTTGGAGAAGTTGGGAGTATAATTTGGGTGTTAAAAGAAATATTTTATTCAGGCAAAAAGCCTGGATATGACCTTGATAATTTGTTGGGAAAACTGTAAAGTTTATATCCACAATGTTCGTTTTATTCTTCTTTATGCAAGTATTTCTCCAAGTGTATCGTGTGCGTCGGGACTAAAAACGAGTTTAAAGTTCGATGCTGGTCTGGCATTAATCTTGCTGCTGTTGTGTGCCGAGTGCAACATGAAACCAGAAGTTGCCAATGATTGCATCAGCGGACCCAAAGGGGCTCACGTGGAGGAGATCTAGTGGGTCTTAGAGTGATCCATCCCGTGCTCCTCTTATTTTCTGGGTGCCCCAGCTCCCAACTCCCAGCGCTCTCTTTGATCACTCGCAGACCCATCCGGCTAGGTAATAAATGTCTGAGTGGTGGCCAGGCAGCGAGGGCAAAGTGTCAGTGACACGGAACTGCAGTTGCTCCCTGTGCTCCACTGCCTCACTGCCACCCCAAATGAGTTAGTCAGGAAATTGCATTATTTGTCTTTGGCCATTGCGGGCAAAAACCGTGTGTGCATAGTATGTGTGGCGGTGCCTGTGCCTGGACAATGCTGTGTGTGTGTGTGTGTGCCTCCCATGGGGCACGGCACTAACTAGTGTGGTTGCCACCCCTAAACCCACCACACAATTCCAGCACCATGCTTTTGCCACTGCTCGTTTTGCTGCCTCGCCAGCCACTTTAAATGGCGTGGCTATCTCCGGGCCTCGCCCGTCACACATGCGAGTTTTCAAACGCTCCAAAGTCACAGCAATCTTTCTGCTCCATTTCCGCCCACTCCTGCAGCTGTTGCCGCAGCTCCTGCTCCGGCTCCTGCTGGTGTGCTCCTTTTCCTAGCTCCTGTATGCCTCTGTTGTTGCATTTTAATTGCATGGATGCCTGGGCCGTTCGGGCCATTAATCCTGCACAAGTTTTGTGCAAAAATTGCGAAAGGGGATTTTTAAAGTCACAACTGTCGTATGTTATCAGCACACCCGGGGAGATTCACTCTCAGAGAAGAGTGTGTGCACTGCTAGGAAAATCTAATAATTGCCTTTAAAATGTTGGATCTAGATTTAAGTAAAATATAGAAAAAGAAGAAATCGAAATTTCCATTGCCAACTACCTTAATGTCTATCATAAATAAGTTTTTCTCGGCCTCCTGGGACCTTTTGAAGTGTGAAAATGCTCAGTGGACTGGCCGAGTTCTCGAAAACTCAGTGCGAACTTGGGCCTGTAGTTAAGAGTTGGACTTGCCGCAGCGGTGCTTGGATTTAATTGAGTTTACAATTGTTTTGTGGCCTGCGCTGGGCTCCTCAAGTTTTGTCAGTTGGCGACGTTGTTCTGACCTCTGACCCCTGGCCAAAATGTTGCTGCTTTAATTAAGTTTTTGGAGCTAAAAATCCAGCGGACAACAGGGCGCATACGCAATGTGCTTGCAGTTTTCACCCATTTTTTTTTATTTTTACTTCAATTGAAAGTCGCAACGGCACAAGGCATGAAAGTCCCGCGGCATGGGCATAATTGGCATTCTTAGACCTCCACCATCGAGTGGTGACAGTCGGCGTAGTCCTGCTCCGCCTCCTCTTTTTAGCCCCCCCCTCCTGCTGCGGCTTCCGTTGAATGATTTTTCAGTGCGCGCATTTCGCGCTTGAATTGTTTGCGTTGCACGGACAAGAGGGAGGCGGATGGCAAGGGGTTCGGAAAAGTTGGCTTAAACTTTTCCACTTGAATGGCAGCGGAAGGTTTTATGCGCCTCAGTACCAGTGGCAGCAGTGCCAGTTCCAGTTCCAATCCCCCGGCAGTGGGGCGACGACTCTTGTGCCCTATTGTGCTGCAGCGGCGCATGAAAGTATGCAGCATAAAATTTGTGCTCTGCAACAAATAAATATTTGACCCCAGCGCCCAGCAGGGTGCAACGCATTCCTCTCATCCTATTCAGGCGGCAGTGCTGTCGACATGGCCTTTATTTCGTACAGATCTGCCTGTTTTCTAGGGGATTTTCCTAAACAAATATTTTAAATATTTTAAGATGGCAGTTTTAATCATTTAGAAGTCTCTAAAAATATATAAGTTGGTAAATTGAAATATAAGTATTATTTTTAAATATAATTTTAGAGGATTCAAGGATGTTGTAAGGTTATTTTATTTTTGGGATTTATTTAAATCAATATTCTATTTCATGTATCCTCTTTTTTTTTAAATCTGTATTATCCATTATTAAGTTATTCATAAAAATTCCTATTTTTACCCACCTATTCCATTTCGAAAATATGTTTTTTGGCAACACTGATTCGAGTTCTTTCCCTCAGTTTACACTCCCCCCTGCATTTGAGTTCACGGCGCCGTTGAATTTATATTTGCACTTAACAACCAAGCAAGCAACAAGGAGAGGACCAGGACCTGGAGTAGGAGCTGGAACAGGAACAGAAGCAACAACAAGGACAACGACAACGATGGCGATGGCAACAATGCAACCGCAGCCCACCGAGGCACCACTTTCGAGAGGGAAAAGTTTGTTTGGCTTATTTTTCGGTTACAAATCAAATCCAAAATCGCATTAAAATTGCATGCAGCGGAAAAATTGTGCACCCAACCCGGCTAAGGGGTTGCGAAAGGAGCCCCAAATAACCGCGTAACCAGTAACCAGAAGCCGTGCCACAATAAGGACGACATCGAGTGCGGCAGGATCAGGAGGTGAGCAGGAGGGTGCTGCTGAAAGTGCTTATTGCTGTTGTTGTTCAAGACATTTGCTGCGGTGCTTGATTGTTGCGGTTGCCATTGCAATTGAATTTTTGCGAGACGAAATCACTTCAACGCCTTCGATTTCAATTTCCGCCACATTTCAAATTTGTATTCAGTTATTGCATTTTGCCCGATTCTGCATTCGTAATCGGTGCTTGGGTGCTATTCTTTTTTAGAGCAGGGGTTGACTACCCCTGTTTCCAGTTTGATTTGAATTCACTGTGCAAACAGCCAAAGTTACTCCTTAGATATTGATCGCGGGCATTGCTTACTTACAAGGACGAAAAGTAAACAAAGTTAAGGTATTTTGTGATTTTTTAGGTTTCGGTTTACTTCCTAAGGTTCCTGTTAATAAAATTATTATTTAGTTTCTGTTGAAATATTTCTTTAAAATTAAATAAAATTAATCAGTCAAGGATAAAACTCAAGAGCTTAAAATGAAATACAGACTCCACTTCACTTGTATGCCTTCGATCCTTTGGCATTCAATTTCTAATTACTCAGTTTTGTCATCTGCTCTTTCCCATTGTCTTTCTTTTCAGATTGCTTGCCTTCGCCTCGCTTTGATGCACCATTCCTTTCTCTTGCCGTGTGATTCGATTGCTTTGCGATTGGACACGCACATATATAGAGGTCCTTTCTCGCCTTTTCTTCTTCCCATTTCTGTATGTGGCTTTCTCCGCATCTGGTTACGTAAGGGACGAGGAGTCCCTTTTGGTGCCGCAACGGTAACCCGTTACAACATGGCCAGGCAGGCCGCAGGTTAACCCATTAAGGAACAATGGCCCAGAGAACAATCCGTGACTTTGAGAGCATAGCCTTTGACAGGGAAGGATATACAGAGACTTTATATCTAAAATAACTTTTTGATTGAATAGATTAAAGATTTTCCTTATTAAAAAATGTAAATGAAATATTTGTAAGATTTTTAACTAAGAAAAGACTTAAGATTTCAATAAGAAATGTATTTCTAGCTCCCATAATTTTCAAAGATTTAAAATGTATCTATCAACCCTGTTACGAGCTTATGTGAGCCGCTTAAGAGCGACATCTTATGGGTTAAACAAGTCGCAGGCCCGACCACAACCTGATCTAGGACTTTACAGCCTGCCTCTCCCGTTACGGCGGCTTTCCTGCAGTTGTTGCTGATGTTGCTGTTGCTGCTGTTGATGTTGATGTTGCCGTTTGCCGTTGCCGTGGATGGTCCTGGTTCTGGTCCTGTTCCTGTGCCCGGTCCTATCCCTGGTCCTATTTCTGTTGTTTGCTGTCACTCGAGGAGGACGAGGCTGTCTGGCTGACTGGGAGGCGGGCCCTGGCTGGAGCTGGCGTTGTAATGGTGAGGCATCAATATCTCATTTGTATAACATATCGCAGTCAATATGAGACACGTGTATAAGTATCTAGTTTACTTTGATGGTGTGTGAGGGGCGGTGGTTTTGTGTGTTTGTGTGTGTGGTATAGGGGTGCCGCTTTGGGTCCTGGGTGGCGTGGGTGTGGCGTCCGTTGCATGTCATTGTAATGGTATCATGCTGTAACAGATTTCTGTTTACCTTGATTTACATATGCACAAAGCGGGTGCCAGGGGAAAGGCACGGCAAACGCCGTGGCCCGTAAATAGAAAAGAAAACACTTAAGCATGCACTTAGTCTTTGCGCCTTTCACTTCGTGTCGATGGCGATGGCGATGTCGCTTTGGATCGGGATATACTATATGTATATATATCCGTAAGTACATGGGTGTGAATAAGCACATGTGTGCGGCGGCGTCGTCGTCTGTGTTGGCTGTGTTGTGTGCTACCAACTGCGATTTATGCAAATTTGTTTGGCTGCTGAGCCAAGCTCGACTGCTGTCGACTTTTTGTTAACAGTTTCTCCTGCTGCTCCTCGTCGTCTTCCTTCCTCTAAGCAAATAAAGTTATTTGCATGCGCAAGTAAATCGATTTGTGTATATCAAATTGTGGGGGAAAGGAGAGCTTCAAACACACAAAAGAAAAAGGACACTCGCACTTAAAGCGGAAAGCCAAATAAAAACAAAAACAAAGATTACAGCAGAAAATAAGGAACTAAATCGGGCTGAAAATGGATCATTAAATACCTGGCATTAATTCTTTGTTCACAAAATAAGTATTTCTGGCGTTTGGAAATTATTTTCTAATTAAAATGGTATATTTTTTTCTTAATTTGTAATCTTTAGTGAAAGAATCATACTTATTTTTACCATAAATATTCAAATAAACACAAATATAAATAAAGTATAGTCATTTTAAGTTGATATAGCTTCCTTAAATAATTGTTTAATTTAATTTAAATAAACAAAATCTAAACAAAACATTTATTCTATACCAAATTTGTTATATTTGATGTCTAAATTTTATAGATGATTGAAAATGTGTCTCTGGAAAACAAACCAGATTGCTTATTTATTTCCCACCAAATCAATGTTTTTCCTACGAATGTGTGGCATAAAAATGTGTGTGTTTTAAACTGATTGAATGCACACACTCGCTCGCTTTAAATTCAATAATAATTAATGCAAGTTTTTTTGCCCACTTTAATGGCGCTTGATTCCAAATTAAATTGGGGCACAAAACAAATTTTCGGCAATTACATTAGCGAGCGAAATAATACCCAGGACCGCCGCAAAGCGAGCTACACATTTTGTTTGTCCATTTGAGGGCTTTCAGCTGCAGCTAATTAAAAATTATTAAAACTAGCAAGCGAAGTTAAGTCCTTGGGGCTCAGCGCGTACCATGGACCATGGGAAATTGCCGTCATGTCAATTTACCAAATTGCGCAAACAAACAGAGGCCAAAAAGAGGGCAGGGCCCCTCGTCGCACGCCCCCGCCCACGCACATTTCGTAATTGTTGCACGTATGGCACCAAATCCTCGCGACCATCAACAGCCGGCGCATCAGCCTCCTCCCCGAAAGCGGCTTATGTCCTTGCCCAGCCTCCCGGAGCCCTCCAGTGCGCATAAATTAACCGGCACTCAGCCGGGGAAAAATCGGAAAGCGCTTTTTAATTATATTTTCGACAATTTGTTTCAATACATGCGTGCTCTGTGTTTTATTTGCGCGGCTTTGTGGGCGGTTCCTGCGGTTCTGTCCACTGCCAGTCCTTCCACTTCACGCACCGCCGCTCCCGGTCGTAGAAGAGCTCGTTGGCAGGACAACGACGCAGCTGGGCGGGCTGATCCCGATCTCCGCCGCAGTGCCAGTAGGCAGTGGGGTCCCAGAAGTGTCGGTAGCTCTGCTGCAGCTCCTCCGGACTGCGGCAGCTGGGCTCACCATTGTAGTCCCGTCCAGACATGGCTGCGGGTGAGATATTAGAGATTAGTGGGACTCGAGGATTGACTGTAAAGAAACATATTTTTGGAAAATTAATCCCCTTGAACGTATTTTATTCAAATAAACCTATCAAACTCTTAAAAGATTAATATTTTATTTATTTAAGTATATGGTAAGCAGGTTAAAAGCTTTGCTACTTGAACCCAACTTGGGTTTTATCTTCAGCAGACAAAGCCAACATTCGTTTGAAAAGTTTATTGGCTAACAAAACTTAAGCTTTAATCTATAACAAAATGTTTCTCGTTTTCAAAACAAGATGGTATTGTATTAAAGAAGTAAATATTTATTGCTTAAAAAATAAACTGACTGAGAACTATGAAGAATCAGTATTTACAAACTTAGCAGATGTATCAGTAATCTTAAACCCACTTTACAAATAATGCAAGTACTTGTCTCACGATCCGTATATAGTTGTCAAGATAACTATTTGCATTACTGTACGAGTTACAGCAAAAATATTTGTGTGCTAAAAAATTCCATTAGATAACTTATCACAGCAGAGAGATTACATGACTTAGCAACCCAGAAGATCAGATATACATTAACAAAACTACTAATTTTGTTGCATTTAAACTTTATTTATTTATTTCCAGAACCTCTTCAAGTCTTAGACAGCAGCCAAGGGCTCGCTGGGGGGCAGGGCGGTGGGTAACCAGTACCACTGGGACCACGGGACACAGCTCTTGACTTCATCCAACCAGGCCTGAGCGACTGCACACGAGCTGAGGGTGGCCGGAACTCCCAAGGCTTGGCAGCTCCAGTATGAGTTCTTCAGGTAGAAGTGGGCATAGTTCCGCACCGCCAGTTCCTCTTCCGTTTGGCAACCGGGCTGGCCCGTGGGCTTGCCCACAGCAGCTGCACTGCCCAGCGAGGCGCAGCCGAGCAGGAGAAGGACGACGAATAGAGGAAGGAACTTCATGGTGAACTGAGGTAGGCTTTCGATAGACTGACCTATGCTAATCCAAGGCCCGCTTTTTATACACTCTCCGGGCCATCACAATCTTATCGAGCGGAACTGAGGTGTGATGCTGCGGTCGCGATAAGCTCATCTGGAATCACCCCATCCTCTGTTTGCCATTTCGCAGGCAGTTTATGGCGCTGTTTGTTTGCCGCGATTGTTGTTTCTTCCGCTCGAGCCAGGTCCAGGTGGGTGCGGACATCCCACATCCCACCTCCCACATACCAAATTCCGCCACTCATCCAACGGCCGCCTGCTTGCATATTCATGACATCAACGACGGCAGCTGTAAATTATTTTCAGAGATAGCCGGGCAGGCCGCAAACAAGCGGAGGAGCCACCACGTTGTTGCCTTGGCCAGTGCCAGTGCCAGTGCCTCTGCCTCTTGCTAATTAATTCAAAACACTGCCTCAAAGGCATTTTTGGGGCTGGGCCAAACAAATTTCACCTGGCCTGGCTCTGCACAGAGAGAGAGAGAGAGCTCGCCGCCTTAAGCCATATTAGGTCCTTGTCCCGGCGCACTTGAGTAATTGCCGCACTGCACTGCGCTGCAGTCGGGCCTCCCTCCGAAGTTGGCTCCTTTGTTGCTCAGTTTTGCGGATTGGGCTTTTGTTAGTTTTGGGCCATAAATTAAATCGGGTTATTAATGTCTGCCATTAAATGAAGCTACCGTGGCTGGCTGGAAAATCCCTCTCTCTGTGCCGCCGCTGGTGATTTATGCTAATTCGTGCGGCATTTGTAGCATTTCCTGAGTATTTTGAGATTTTCAAAGACAAGGCCATTATTTTGCTTGCACGCAGGTAGAGATTTAAAGTGCCAAGTCTCTTTAAAGAGATTTTGAATATTGCGTATACGCAATATTAACACAAATGCGAAGGTGGATCATTCAGACTCCAATTTAAAGTTGACTCCAAATAACAAGGAATATACCCGTCGTATATATGGATAGATTTTTCCACTGACACTTCATTTTAAACATTCTTGCACGAAAATAAACCGAATGGCGGTGGAAAACAAAGAGTACAGAGAGCCTTCAATGCAATTAAATATATTGCGTATACGTCACGTATGCTAAAATTTTATTTCACAATTTTTACCCGCTCCTCTTGCCTCGCTGCTTGCGCTCCCGTGCGATGATGGCGGAAAATTCTTTTACATGCAAATATTTTGTTGGGGCTCACACGCACACACAACGCCAAAAGCGAGAAATAAAATTTCGATTGAAACGTATTTTTTCGCCGCTTATTGATGTGCTCGGCGGCCTGACAAAGCGTTTGACTGACAACTGTGAAATGAAATAAAATGCTCGCACAGAATGCACGGGCGAGCGCATCGAAAATAGTGCAACTTATTGCACTCGAGAGCGGGAAGAGTCCGCCAACCGTTGACTGGGGGAGCACGGCATGGCGCACAGGATACCCGGATACCCCTCGAAGCGGTATTGATTTATGACAAATGCTTTGGCGGCAACCGAAGCACAATTGCCGCCCGTTCGTTACAGGGGGCGTGCCCTTTCAGTCAGAAGCCACAACACGTTAACAATTGCAGCTGTAATTGCAACTGGCTATCACCAGATCATCACACGGCTGCCAAAAGAGCGAAAAGTACTGAGTGCCGCTGCCGCGAATCATAAATATGTATGATTCACGCCGGACTAGCCACCTGAGATATCCCACTTATCGCTCTCGCGGATCTTGCTCTTGACATTGCCCAGATAAATACCTCTTTGGAGGTAGTATATTGCCTCTCACATATTTTTGCACTCAGCTAAAGCAAACACACTAATTGACACATTCACATCGCTCGTCTTGGTAGCGTTGGATGCTCTACAAATAATTACCAGAATTGATGGGCTTAGTCAGCAGTTTAATTACCAACAGAAAACACAAAATGCTTATTGAAAATGACCACTTTTATGTTGCTTTCCAACGAACTAATTTTAGTTTCTCTGGGAAATGAGGTAACAGAAAAGTACAAATTTTCAAATTTGTTTAGATACAAATGTGTTAAATTTACATCAACAAATTAGCCCCAAAGAAATATTATGTATTAATATGGGCATAGATTTATTTATGTATCTAATCATTAATATTCGCTTAAATAATATCAAATATAAATAGCCATTAAAATTCTAAATTTTTATAACTAAACCCCAATGGCTTAGTAATTAGTTTATACACCAATGAATCCAGAACAAACAAATGCATTTAATATTCAAATAATGTGCGTTTCTCCTAATTATAAAAACAAAGCATATTAACATATTTTTGCATTACATTTTCCATTAATTTCCATTTTTTATTTAGGAAACACTTTAGTGAATGAAAAATTATTATATTTCAAATTAACCATGTATTCTTTTTCATTCACAAGGTCTTAGTCTTCACAACTAGGTGGACTTGTCTCTTATATTGGAAACAATTTCATAGCCACCAATTGACTTGCCCTTTAAATATTCAAAATATATAATGATTTTGGTTAGGCCACGAAATGGTACCATTGCACTATGGGGTTTTTGACCAGTTTTTGTGGCATTAATTAATAACTCGATCAGTTTTGAAGATATCGACATGAAGCTTTACCAATCATCATTATTTGTCCCTAGGCACATATAGTATGAAAATCGTTCGGATCAGGAAACTATATCCTATAGCTCCCATAGGAACGATCGGGTAAAAGTAAAGATAAATTAATGAAATTTAAGGAGCTTACATTTGTTGCTATTTTAACACGATATAGCAATTTTGAACAAAATCGGACAACGCTTTCCCTAGGAACCAAAATAACCAAAATACCGGAAATCAGTGTTTTTCCATACAAACAGCTACCAAATTGGCTCTGAAAACAGTGAGGTTATCTGACAAAAATTCAAATTGCAACAAAAGTGCGGAAAAGTGCACGATAAGACTAACTGCTTTTTGCTCAGAATTGACAACGCTACAACATACACTTGGACGCATTGAAAACTAATGCGAACTTCTATTTCAAAACTCTTCCCAAAGTTTAAATTTGTTTCTCAAAATTCAGCTTAAGGTGCATTTATAAAATGACAAAATGTCAGTATAAACACGCACAATTTAAACAATTAATACCTTTAACATGTAGTTAAAACCTGTGAAATCAGTGTCCATTAGTTTTTTCCTTTGCAAATTGTGTCTTATACGAATAGTTTAATTTCAAAGATCACTTCGTAAAAATTACAAACTTAGCAGACGCGCTTTCGGATGCAACAGCTGACTTTACAGCTCTGTTGCTAACATATGCTGTTAAGTATTAACATTTTGAGTATGAGGCATAACAGTTCGATGTTTTGTTAATACAATCCCACTATTTTTTTTTAAATTTAAGAACTTTTAAAAAATGATTAAATGCCACAAAAAGTGGTCAAAAACCCCATAGTGCATTGGCCACTTGTCAGCGGATATTGGCATGTTCTTAATATAGTATTCCCCCTTCTTCAAGCAATTATCGCCGCCGTAGGGAAAATTAGTATCGGCATTCGGTGGATAAAAATATTTCATGACGTAGTTTGTGTAGAAATCGAAAGGCGTCGACCGCGCCTTGAAATATGATTGAACCCATTCTCCATTTTTAAATGAATAGATATTCAACAATCCTTCAAAGTTCTCATCGAGGTCGACCAGAAGAGTCAAAGTGCCATTCAAAAGTCGCTCTTTACCAACAAGTCGAAGGTTGAACACCGCTAAGGTTTCTTCCTCTCCGGCGATATTTTTTATTGATTCCAATCGGACCTCTAACGTGGATTGTCCAGGGCACTGTCAATGTAAATCGTTAAGGATCGGTTATCCTTGAACATTTTTTAAACTCACCACGAAGACTGTCCACAGGAGCAGGGAGACCTTCAGCCACCGAGGAAACATTTTTATAATATAAACGCTTGAATTGCTTGGCTTCTTATATATAGAGTGTTGCATGTCCACAATCAGTTATTAGCTGGTATTTGAGTTCGATTTTATCTCAAAATAAAATACTCAATAGGGGCGCGGTTGAACTAATGCAAGATTTTTATATTGGCAGGCAATAAATAATAATTAAAGGAGGAGGAGTCTGTTTGTGATAGGCATATAAGAAAGATAAGAATATAGTTCTTGATTATGTATGATGTTTATAATTTAATCTTCTTGAAATTGGCAATTGAACATTTTATCAGGTTTCTACTTTCGTCATTTTAAAATATCTTCAAAATTTATTGTTTGCTTGCCTTTATTAACAGAAAATTGACATTTGCACATACAATATAAACTGTTTTTGTGTTTTGTTAGGTTGCCTTGTCACTTACAGTACAAATAAGTTCAAAGCCACCAACTCGCTTGCCCTCCAACGACTTCATGGATAGAACGAATTTGGTTAGGCCACGACCTAAAAACGTTGGCCAATCGACAACTGCAATTTGGATTTTTTTTAAATAGTATTCCCCTTTCTTCAAGCAATTATCTCCGCTGGTTGGCACATCAGTATCGGCATTCGGTAGAAAATAATATTTGTGAATGTACTTTGTGAAGATTTCGCAAGGCGTCGTTTGCACCTTGATATATGATTGAGCCCATTCTCCATTTTTAAATGAATAGAGATCAATCGTTCCTACATGGTGTTCATCGAGGTCGACTAAACAAGTAAAAGTTCCATTAAGAAGTCGCTCTTTACCAACAACACGAAGGTTGAACGCGACTAGGGTCTCTTCCTCGCCGGGGATATTATTTATATACTCCAATCGGACATCTAACGTGGATTGTCCAAGACACTGTCAATGTAAATCGTTAACGATTGCGTTATCCTTGAACCATTTTTTTAACTCACCACGAAGACTGTGAACAGGAGCAGGGAAACCTTCAGCCACCGAGGATACATTTTTGTAATACAAACGCTTGAATCGCTTGGCTTCTTATATATAGAGTGTTGCATGTCCACGATCACTAAATAGTTGGTATTTGAGTTCGATTCTATCAAAAGTGAAATACTCAATAAGGGCGCGGTTGATCTAATGCAAGATTTTTATATAAGCTGCAAAGTTGTTAAGTACTATAATATTTGCCAGAAGTTTCCAGCGTAGTAAGCAACCCTATAAAGTATATATATTCTCGATCAGAATCAACTTGTTATCGAGCATACTTGATTAGAATTTAAAGAAACAATTCCATTAATAAAAGATAGCAAATAAATTAAATAAAACAATAAATTTCAAGCATCACTGAATGAAATATTATTGTTTATTTTCAAGAATGTAGATAAAGTCACATTGTCAATATCCATTTCAGCAAGGTATTGCGCCCGGCGGACGACTGGGTGGCTCTATGCACGGCTTCCACACCCAGGCGGGCCATGGTACGCAGGCGTTAAGATCCTGTTCGAATCCTGTATTGGCCTGGCACTTCATGAGCGAGGCCTTCTGGCCAAGTGCGGAGCAGAGCCAGTACTTGGTGGGATCGATGCAGTAACGCTGAGCAACGCCCACCTCCGCCGGGTGCAGGCAGCCCGGCTCGCCCGTATCAACGCACTGCGAGCGGATCCGAAGCGGAAGGAGCAGCAGCAGCCAGAGGCAGCAGGCGAGTGGCCAGATGATAGCTAATCGGATAGAGTCAGTCTTAGTCTGGGCAGGATAAAGCAACCGGAATGGACTCACCTTGCGAGCGCATGTCGACGACGATGGGTGGTTCGTTGGGCAGTGACGGTGGTTTTTATAGGGCTCTCGCCTCAAGTGGTCGTTCTTATCAATCGCTCTTGATTGACTGCAGTTCGATGCGCCCCTCGAGGTCGCCACTTGTTTGCCCATCTCAGCAGCAGCACCCACTTGGGAATGGTCGAGGGTGACAAAGCCGAGACAAAGGACATGTGTCCGAAACGAGATTTAGCAGGAAACTTCAATGCAATTGGCAGTGGAAAGTAACGAGAAAAGGGCGAGTAAAAGGCGGAAGAGGGAACAAAGCAGCAGCTTCATTTTCCCATTCTTCTTCTTCACTGGCCAATTTCGCAGGACATGCCAAATGCATTTCCGGCTAACACCACACACACATACTCATTCAGGCTAGTTACTGAAATAACAAAAGTCACTGCCATTGGTTTCTGTCTAAAATAGTTTGCTTTCTTTTCTTGCGTTGCCATCGACAGGCGAAAAATAATAAATAAAGGAAAAGTCCGCCAGTAAATGGAATCCAAAAAAGATTAACAAATCCTAAAAAAAAAAAACATACTTACATAAGTATTATGTTTTCAATTTCTTCTTCTTTAATTTTAAAATTAAACATTTCATCATTTCTTAAAATAGAATTCAATTTGTCAATAAAAGGATGGGCAAGGATTTTAAACAATGTTTCTACCTTCGGCGTTTTAAAATATCTTTATAATTTATTGTTTCTTTATTTTTTATAATTTTATTAGGATTTTTTGTCAGTTACGATACAATTAAGTTCATAGCCACCAACCTTCTTGCCCTCCAACGACCTTATAGATACATCGGTTCTAATAAGGCCACGACTTACATTCATTGGCCAATTGTCAAAGGGAACTGCAATTTTTTTAAAATAGTATTCTCCTTTCTTCAAGCAATTTTCTCCGCCGTAGGGCAAATTAGTATCGGCATTCGGTGGGAAATAATATTTCCTGAGATAGTTTGCGACAAAATCGCCGGGCTTCTTGCGCTTTATATGTGTTAGAACCCATTCTCCATTTGTAAAAAAATAAACCTCTACTGCTCCCTCATAGTTATCGTCGATGTCGACCAGAAGGGTCAAAGTGCCATTCAATAATCGCTCTTTACCAAGAAGTCGAAACTTAAACAGCGCTAAGGTCTCTTCCTCTCCGGCGATATTTTTTACCGAATCCAATCGGACCTCTAGTTTGGATTGTCCAGGACACTGTCAATGTAAATCGTTAAGGATCGGTTATCCTTGAACAATTTTTTAACTCACCACGAAGACTGTGAACAGGAGCAGGGAAACCTTCAGCCACCGAGTATACATTTTTGTAAGTCAATCGCTTTAGTCGCTTGGCACTTTTATATAGAGTGTTGCATGTCCACGATCACTAATTAGCTGGGTTTATCTGATTTTGATCCGATCTAGAATAGTACTCGATGCGGGCGTGATTGAAACTTATGTAAGGTTTTTGGATACCTGGCTAGAGTTAACTACCTTATTTTTATACCTTTGCAGGGTATTCTAGATTTAATCCAAAGTTTGCAACACAATGGGGGAGTTATTTTCGACCCTATAGAGCTTATATTTTTGATCAGCCTTAAAAGTCGCGTTTTTCTAGGCATGTCCGTATGAAAAAAATTTAAAAATTTTTTAAATTTTCAAACATTTTGATTTCATAAACTTTTTAATTCAGTAAGCAGATTTGTAGACAATTTAAAAACTAGCACAGAAACTCTGTCAAAGAACTATTTAGATCATAAAGTATAATTTTAAAGTATACAATTTTAAATTAACGCGCGAAATGTTTCGCTTTCTTCGCATCTGGCAATGCTGGTTACTAGAGTGCTGCCATGTTTTTCGTTTCCTGAAATCTCGATAGGTGTTTTAGAGTATATCGATACCTTGTGGACCGGCGGACCCATCTCTAGGTCAGGTGCAGGATAGCGTGACCGTTTATGGTATATATTAACGGCCAGAACGCGGTCACACTGGTGCAGAAATTAGAAATAAATTAAGTAATTGTGCGGAATAAAAACGAGCGTGCGGCCGATGCGATAACCGCGACGCGACCCACCACACCCGCACACCGCCGATTCCGCGCCGACATGCAGCGCCGCAGCCGCCGATCACGCAAAACGCAGCAGCAGCAGCAGCACCAGAAGCAGAAACAACAATAGCAGCAGAGCCACACAAACCGCAGTGTAGTGACAGAATCAAATCTAATTATAACAAAAAGAAAGAAAAAGTGCAAGCCGAGCCGCACACACATGGGCACACACCCGCACTCGGACCCACACACGGACGGCGCTTAATTAGTGGCGAAAAACTAACGATTTTCGGGGCAGCGGCAGTGGCAGCGCAGTAGCTGCGCAGCGGCAGCGACGCGGCAGAGGCAGTGTCATCTGAATTTGGCCAAAATCCCAAAAGTAACGTTATTTCGAGCTCGATCACCTTTGGCAAGGATCCACACCAGCCCACATGGGCTGAGGACAGGTGGCGCAGCAGGTGCAGCAGCGGAGGAGCAGAGCAGCAGCCGCAGCAGCGGCGGCGGCGGAGGAGCTGGCAGCAATGGCCAACCAACTGGACGCCAATGTCAAGGACGACCTAAAGACGCAGTTCGTCACCCGCGAGGGCACCTACCGCCTGCTGACCCTCTCCGAGTACTCACGCCCCAACCGGGTGGGCTACAGCAGCAACCAGAGCTCGCCGCAGGTGCGCGTCTCCATGGTGACCCTGCCCAATCCCAGCAAGCTGGGGGCGGAAACGGGAGCGGGCTCGCCCACTGCAGGAGCGGCAGTGACAACCACAACGAATGGCGGCACAACCACGCCAGCAGCCTCGCCCACGGGAGGAGCAGGAGGAGCATCTGGAGCCACTGCTACTGGAGGAGCAGGCGTCGGAGGTGCATCAATAACGAATGGCGGCGCCGGCGGGGATAGTAGCTATAACCACACCAACAATACCAATGCTGGCAACAGCACAGTGGACGCCCGGTTGGGCGGCGGCATCTCCATGCACTCGATGATGAACGGCGGCGTTCTCGACCAGAATGGAGTGGCCACCAACCAGGTGATAGGAGGGGATCGCATCTGCTTCAATTTCGGTCGAGATCTCTACGTCTACTCCTTTCGTGGAGCCAAGAAGGTGAGATGTAACCTCAGAACATGACGTGGACAAGGTTGAGATAGAATAGGAGGAGGTTGAGCAGCGGGGCGGGCTTATCATCCGGAGAGGCAGAGAGATACAGAGGCAGAGATAAGCGGCCCTGCAATTGCATTCCAGGCGGATTGCACCAGCCAATTGGCACTCACTTGGATACCTTCCCATTTGCATTCAGAGTGTCCCCCAGCGGGCTTAATTTGTTCCACTTCGAGCGCTTGATGATCAATTCGCTTGTTTGGCGTTTTTTATGAATGTTTATTGCGCCCGAAGGCAGCCAGCCAGCCAGATTACTCTGCCATTCGGTTCGCACCTTGCGTAATCAGCTGGAAGATGCCCTAATCTCTGAAAAACGTGACCAATTAAGGCCAGCCGAAATCTCCAGGCTAGAGCATTTGCTGTTCGACTTGCTCATCGCCTTGTTGCCTTGTTTACCTTCCCTGCCCAGCAGCTGTTTCTAATTCTTTGGCATTCTTTTCAAGCAAACAGCTTGCAATTTTCTTTTCGTATTTATTTTAGCTGGCTTCTGTGTTGCCATCGTTATCCGCGTAAACTTGGCACAGAGCTCTGTCTGGCCTAGAGCATTTCCCACCTGATTCCGCCAACAAGCCGCTAATTTCCATGCCGCTTCCACATTTCCAGAATGTGTTAATTTCAGAGATTATTTCAGTAAACTTTTGTACAAAACTGGGGAACAATCAGACTCATTCCTGATTTTACTTTCACTTTCACTGAATTCGGGATTGATATTAGAACGGAATTAATATATTATTTTATTATTATATTGTATATATTAATATATATATAAATATTTATTTAAAGCGATTGTTAAGCTATCATAAATTAGTGTCCTTGATTTAATTTAAAAAAGTCTTTATGGTTTTATGAGATATCTTTTGAATTTATATCGAAACACTTAGAAATATATCGAAAAAGATCGATATAAATTCAAGGGACGATAACTAAGAGACCAATAACAAGGTTTCCAAATTAAAGAAAATGATTTTTAACGTATTGAAGTTGCAGCATCTCAAGAAATCGTTTGATCTTGACTTTCTTCTGGAAAAGGTACCTTTATTATCAATATTTTAGGTAGCAATTTTTATATTATTTTGAGCGGGCTTTTCCTCTCGATATACATTCCCTAGATTCCTCCTAGTCAGCCTTATCTGAACTTGACTTCCTCCCACTTAGAAATAGAACAAATATATTGTGCAAGACAGGGCGAAGGCCCAGATAAACCCAACCAGATGATATTGACGCTTGTTGACTCTCTTTTTTCCAGGGCACCGAGATGAGCAAGCCGATCGATAAGAAGTTCTACAAGGGCACCAATCCCAGCTGTCACGACTTCAATGCGAGCGCAGCCACGCCCACGGGCGCGCCCCTGCTGGTGGGCTTCACCACGGGGCAGATCCAGTTGGTCTCCCCGCAGGTCGGACCCCGGGAGGTGAGGAAGCTCTTCAACGAGGAGGTAAGTAGCACAAAAGTCACTTATTGGAACAGAATAACAAGGATTTTCCTGTAGCGCCTGATCGACAAGACCAAAGTGACCTGCCTGAAGTGGCTGCCCAACTCGCCACACCTGTTCCTCGCCGCCCACGCCTCAGGTCATTTGTACCTGTACAATGAGGAGCTGCCCTGCGCCGCCACGGCTCCCAGCTACCAGCCCTTCAAGCTGGGCGACGGCTACACGATACTCACCTGCAAGGCCAAGTCCACGAGGAACCCGCTCTACAAGTGGGTCTTCAGCACTGACAACTGCTGCGTGAACGAGTTCTGCTTCTCGCCCTGCGGCACCCACCTGGCCGTGGTCTCCCAGGACGGATTCCTGCGCGTCTTTCACTACGACACCATGGAGCTGCTGGGCATTGCGCGGTCCTACTTCGGCGGCTTCTTGTGCGTCTGTTGGTCGCCCGATGGCAAGTACATTGTGGTGGGCGGCGAGGATGACCTGGTCACCGTGTGGTCCCTGCAGGATCGTCGGGTTGTGGCCCGCGGACAGGGTCACCGCTCATGGATCTCGGTGGTGGCCTTTGACCCGTACACCACCTCCTATACAAACTGGGATGGAGGCGACTTCAGCGACGATGAGAATCAGATGAACGAGTATTCCAACTCGCGGGAGGCTCGCTTCTCCGGTGACTCGACGGCCAACGGTGGCTTCGACGGCTTCGATCGCAACTCGACGCCTGTGCATGCTGCTCGGAATCGACCCCACTCCGCCTCCTTTCGCTCGGATGCCTCGTCGGCGGACAAGCTGGCCATCAGCTATAGGCTGGGCTCCGTCAGCCAGGACACGCAGATCTGCTTGTGGGACATCACGGAAGATGTGCTGCGTCATCCGCTGGCGCTGAGGCAGCACGTGAACAGCGGCGATCGGGGCTACCTCAACGGTACAGGCGGCCTCGATGGAGAAGCGGAAGCAGACGGGGACGGCGTCAAGCTAATCCGACCAGTTGCCATGGGCCAGCCAAGTGGCCAGCAGGCGGATTCCGGTAGCTGCAGCCCCACAAGGGAAACGGCGGGTGGAGTGGCCGGAGGGGGAGGCGGAGGAGGGAACGGTGCCGGCGAGCACAGCAATAGCAGCTCTAGCAAGTTCTCCACCGCCAACTGCACGATGTCGTCGCAATCCTCCCCCGACGACTGCGATACGGAAGCGGCCACCCCAGCCTCAATGTCCTCGAATGCAGGAGCGTCGTCCTCCTCAACGAAGCTGAATAGTCGCCACCAGGGAACGGGAAACTCCATCAAGTTCCCCAACTGCATAAGCGCCACCAAGTCGGATAGCATCGAAGGCAGCGGGAGCGGCACTGCCCAGCGTGCCTCCCAGGCCACCTCGGGCTACAACAGCAAGACTTCCAACAGCTCGACCAAGTCCTCCTCCGGCTCGGGCAGCGGTTTCAGCGCCTTCAACAGCCTAACGCAGCGGCTATCGAACTTCAGTTTCCTGAGCAGCTCGGACAAGAAGGCGGGAGTCGAGGGCGGCAGCCACTCCACGGCGCACCGCCAGCACCGCAAGGCCATGAGCATGCTGAAGAGCTACAATCAGCATAACCACAGTAACCACAACCACAACAACCACAGCCAGAGCAATAACAGCAGCTCCTCCATTCTGGAAACGGGGGCGACCGCGGCCATCGGGAGTAGCTCGACGGCGCACAGCTTTGGTTCGCTGAAGCTCAGCCGTTCGTCGCACCACTCCTCGCTGGCCGCGGCCGCCCAGTCGTCCGGATCGGGAGCGGGATCGGGATCGGGCGTGAGTAGCTTTGATCCCATGCAGCTTATCGGAACGCCCGCCTGTCCGCGCTTCGACGAGTGCCCGCTGTTGGAGCCGCTGGTGTGCAAGAAGATAGCCCACGAAAGGCTGACGGCGTTGATATTTCGCGAGGACTGCTTTTTGACGGCGTGTCAGGATGGGTTTATCTACACCTGGGCGAGGCCGGGTCATGCCGCGGTAAGTTGAAATAACCTTTATTTATTTTTGTATAATTTACGTATTATTTTATATATTTTTTAGCACGCCACACAGCACTTGTCGCCTGGTCAGACGGCGGCGGCGCCCGGCAGTACGGTAATTTAGTTCAATAAAGTGGACTTGGTCAACTATCAGCGTAATCTTGTCAAGCAGCAGCGGGAGCAGCAGCAGAAGCAGTCGGTGATCTAGGTTAAAACTAGGCGATTGATTTTCGATAATTTATTGATAGGAGCAAGAGTTTTAAAGGTTTTTTATGTTGCGTATTTTGTATTCCAAATGTAGCCTAAATGAGTTTATGAACCACAAACACTTACACACACACACACACACCCGTAATATATATATATGAATATATATACAATATAGCTATGTACAACATAACTACGATAATATCTATACGCAGCAGCATCAGGCAACAGAACAAAACGTATATGTTTAGCTCTAAATTATTAGTTGTAAATGTATTATTTTTTTAGTACGTGGAATTTGTTGAAAACAAAGCAAAGCATGTTTATAACTATTTACTAAGCGCTAGCCTACACTCTACACATAATAAAAAATAAAGCAAAAGAACGAAGGAGCCACACGGCATTAGCGAGCTGAAAATAAAACAGAATCAAACGATCGTTTGGAGGATCTAAGCTAGCGATTTTTCACACTGTGCTATGTACTGAGTTGCAGTCGAGAGGCCCCCCAACTAACCAACGACGAACTATCTAAACTATGTAAAACTCACGAAACTAACCTAAAGTAGGAGCTGTTATCATTACTATTACTACGGATTCGTATGCCTTTTATTTTTTGATGCAACCGAACAAATTAGACTAAATGCAGAGACAGGAAACGGAAACGAAATCTGAAACCCGTAAACACCAAAAACAAACATTTCATACACAACAGGCAACCCCCTTTTGGAGCTGTCAAAGCTTTGATGGTGGTATCCCAAGTATCGCGGGTTAGGATCTACATTGTATGGTTTGAAAATTGTTGTTGGTATCATGTCTTGTTTTAAATATTTCCTACTAAAATATTGTTAAGATTGAAGACAAGCCACACTGAAAAAACAAAGTAAATTACAGACTGTAACTTGCTTTTTAATATATATATTTTTTTTTTACTTTTAAATTTTCAAACAAATTTTCAAATACTCTTTAGTTTTCACCTGTTTTTTTATGATGAATATCCCTTAATTTCAAAAGGTTTTATAAGTTGATATGATCGCGATAGTATTCAGCTTTGTTTAAAGTATTTTCTTTAGTTTTCAAATCTTGTATATCCTGAATTTCATAAATTATAAGTTGATCCTGTCGGTGGTACCACTATCCTTGCTTTGACAATTCAAACTCCGCACACAAATATTTTATAACGAACAAGAACGAAAACTAGCGGCAATTTGCGGATAAGTTAACAAAAGAGCAGAGCAAACAACCAACAAGAACACGTTACCGTAAAAAGAGACTAAACTTTCAATAAAATTATATAAAAAATTAAAAGAAAATCAAACTTTCGAGCGAAATGAAGTGTCAATGGAAAACGGCAGAGGCTGGGTCGCTTTCATAGCTCATATTTATTTATAAAATGTGTGTTTGTTGCTAACAAAAATAGGTTTCTCTTGCGCGAATCTCACCAAACCAAGGAGAGGATTTCACAAGCTGGAAATGAGTCGCCATTAGAAGGTCTTGGGCACCTCCAGCACCTCTGCCTTCGTGAAATACAAGTGCTTGGAGAGCAGAAAGGCAAACAGTGCCTGCCCCGCCACCACCATGAACAGGAAGTACAGCTTGCGCTTCTTCCCGCCGCTGTAGTCCAGCTGCTGGGGATTCCCATAAGGATCGTAGTTAATGGCGCCGCTTGGAGCAGCCGGAGAGTTGTCCTGGATCAGCTTTGTCCGCAGAGTGCGCAGCTAAAAAATAAAAAAAGAGGTAAGTTCCAGTATTCCAGAGGAATACAATTCCCAGCCTGCGCTCACCAGAAAGAAGCCAAAGGAGAAGCTGGTGTAGGCCAACGCTATATAGTAACCCGACTTGAAGAACAGGGTGCTGACCATCAGGCAGAACACAATGCACACGTACTTGTAGCCCGTGAAGGCCAGCAGGTCCAGCGTCTTGAGACTCGTCTTCACATTCATTACGTACAGGGCTATGGAGTAGATGACCAGCTCAAAGATGCTGTAGGCCATGGCGCTGGACGCCTGGATGCCCAACTGCTCCGGTGAGAAGCGCTGCTGCATGCCCAGCAGCAGGCCGGCCACGATCACGTACGTGATGTAGCCCATGGTGGGCAGATAGAGATCCGGAGCATTGACATCGTAGCGTGGCTGAACCGGATGCTCTTGGTCGTACCTCAAGGACCAGTCCTGCAGGCGAGATTTCAGGATTTGGTCAGTACTTCAGGCCATTAAAATTCAGGACCCACCTTGTGGATGTAGGGGAAAAAGAGCAGCCGCAGCTTACGACCCACATAGGCGTTGTCCACGGCGAAGTAGTACTTCAGCTTGGCCACCGGCACCCACTTCTCGAACTGGTTCTCCACCAGCTGCTTGCCTTGGTCCGCCAGCCGCTGGCCATACTGCATGGCCATGTCCTGCACGATGGGTTGCTGGAACATGGCAAACTGTGGGTACTGGCCAGCGGGCAGGGGACCAGCACCTGACTGAGGAGCGCCCATCCCGTAACCGGGTTGAGCCGGCCCCGCCTGCTGTGTGGGCGGTGGCGCATATCCGAAGCCCGTCTGCTGTGGCTGCTGCTGTGGTGCCTGCTGCATCTGCTGCGGCTGCTGGGCGGGATTCAGGTTGAAGCCGTAGCTGTTGGCCTGCGCTGGAGCCGGTGCTCCGTACATCGCATTGGGATCGAGCATTGGAGGGTTGGAGGGCGGGGCCATGAAAGGGGAACCGACGCTGCCCATCATGGGAGCCGAGGGACCCATGGCATTCATATCGCTGACACGCTTCGTGGGTCGCGGGCGACCGGCAGCTTGTGCTATTTTGGGTAAGAGCAACTGGCGGTTAGTGGCGGAACAGGTGGAAAGGGGGGCAAAGCGGGGGAACACAGGCAAATCAAGCTACACACGCAGCACAGAACAGAAACACGCTGGGGGCGAGCACAGAAATGAGGAAGGGGCACGGCAACGGCAGGCACGGGAACTGAAACGCAACGCAACAGAAGGAAACGTGAACGTGGCCAGCTGCGGGCGCCCACCGGCTCCAATCCGGTCCGGTCGGCGGGCGTGCGGTCGGAGGAGCCGCATCCGGAGTGGCGGCGGAGCGCTCGACTGGCGGTATACTTGCTTGCGTAGCCTGATCCTTACAGTTCTCCCACTTACGGTTCCGCATACCCGCGTTCGGATTGTAGTTCATGCTGCTCCACTGGCTGTCGGGGGCTCCAATTGGGTGGCTTATCGTATAAGTGAATTATATTCAAAATTTTGGTTTTTACACATCACCACATAGGACCAGTGGGACCGGAGTATTCAAATAATACCATCATTCTCGCAAATATACCAGTTGGCGCTGCCAACCCTTTTTCCGGTCTCTAGGCCCTTAAGACTACATAGTCTGGCAACTCTGCGCTCAGATTCGATAGGTTCGATAGGTTTTTTTCGGTTTTGAGCGCATTTCGTGACGACAGCAACAACAAAAACAAGAAATCAAATAAATGTAATTAAATGGATGGAATTATCAAACGGCGTTCGCTGACGCTCAGTACGCGCCTGCTGCAGAAGCGTCACAGTGGTAAGTGTTGGCTCCATATGTGGCGGACTGCCCAGTAATCGGGAATTTTCCTCCAGCCTCGCCCCAGAGCTGCGGGCGCCCAGGAAGCGGAGGCGGACAAGATGTGAGCTGCTCCACGGAGACACCCGGCTCTCCCACCTCTGCGGTCAGCATTGCAGACGATGTGGAGGGCACACCGCCGCACAAGCGGCATCCCAGCCTGGACGACAGCGTGGACTTCTCGCCGCGCCTGGATGTCAGCCTGTCGCCGCACTGCCTCTTCTCGCAGACGCTGGCCATCGAGAGCCCCGAGGTGGGCTGGCGCTGGAACCGCAGCAGCAACGCCACCACGGACAGCGGCTTCGACTCGGCGGAGCTGAGTGTGCGGGACCGCCGCCGCCAGATCACATTCAAGGGCTGCGAGGACCGACGCAGCCAGATGGACAACAGCCAGTGGCGGGCGCAACAGATGCGGGCCCGGGATCTGCTCAAAGAGCGCTGTGACAAGCTGCATCGTCAGCTGGACCAGGTGGTGGTGTCGGAGGAGGTGCCCACGCCTGCTCCTGTGGCTGCCCGAACCAGATCGGCCAGCAAGAGACCTTCACCGGAGCCTGCGCCGGCCCCTCAAGCACCTGATCCCATGGCTGACTTCCTCAATGACTCGGAGACGGATATGTTCCTGATGGAGGCCTCGCAGCAGCTAGAGTCCCAGCTGGTGGCGCAGGAACCACCGAAGCCAGTGGGCACCACACCGACCAGTCACCACAAGGCCAAGCGGCCATCGTTCTACATGAAGTTTCTGGAGGACGAGAGCGAGAGCGAGGACTGGCTGAGTGCTTTGGAGGAGGCAGTGCAGCAGGCCACCATGCCGGCAAAGAAGTCGCGAAACTCGCTGCAGCGCTACAAGTCGATGCCAACGACCGGGGATACGTCCAGCGGAATCTCCACACTAACCAATGTGATGGCCGGCAGTGGACCGGCTACCTGTACAAGTGCCTCCTCCGCTTCCGGATCTGCGCTGGTCAATACACCGCGCATCAAGCGGCATGCCAGCTCCCACGCCCTGTCCCCGGCCACGTCGCACGGTGAGTCTTGACAAAAGTTTATTCTAGGAGAGTTTATCTGTAATTTGTTGCCTCTTTCAGCTCGTGGCAAACTCTTTGGCAGCCGGAAATGAAAGGCTAGGACACGACACGGCTAGGAGACCAGAGCCAGCTTCCCCGAATGTGATGAGAGCGTGGATAGGTGTTAAGTATTTTGGTTTTGTTCCCATTTTTTTCAGTTTCATTGCTTGTTTTCCTTGACCGCTCGCTAGAAAGGCGTGCACGCTAATTGATTCATGCAGCTGCCAAGCGTCTTTGTAAATGTAAATTTAAGGCTAATTAAAAATTAATTGTAATTTAAACCGGGTCCCTCAATTGCCGCCTAGAATGTCTGCTTTGTCTGTTGCTTGTTCGGCGCATGCGACCCGCCATATGCTCGGCATTATCGGGCCGGGGATGCGCCGCCCACCACCTGCACAGGTGGCTGCCACTGGCCACTGACGGAGCCAGTCTGTGTGTAGTGCCCCCCCTCGGCTAAGCTTTCATTCACCGATGATAGGGTGTTCATTGAGTGCGAGAGCGTTTTAAATTAATTGAAATGTTGGCAGTGGATTTTCAGTTTTATCCCCCCTTTTAGTGGCCCTAAAAAGGTCAGATCGAATTTAGCACGGCTTTATTTTGCTTGGGAAGTGACATTGTAACTTCAAAGTTCATAGGATTACATTATTTTTATATTTCTCTGGGATTGACTTGCATTTCTCGAAGATAATTTAGGTTTAAGCCAAGTATTGTTATTTTTTAATTACCTAAAAATCGGTTAAATATTTAAGAAAATTGTTATTAAGAATGAAGTAAAAGAATAAGAGACTAATTAATATTCAAACTATTTCTTAAGAACGGAAAATAAATGGAAATGGAAATAAGTACAAAAATATCCTAAACTCGCACAAAAAATATTTAACTAACTAGAAACGCTTAGCAAATTAAATTTAATGATTTTTTTACTTTGTTATGGTATTTTGAGACTTTGATTTGGCAGAAAAATGATCGTTTAAAAATATAAATATTTATTTATTTAAAGAATTAAAATATTTTAGGTCTTCTTGAAGGATATTTATTGGTTTATTTAGTAAAGCAGTCATTTCCGACTCTATAAACCATATATATTCTTGATCAGCACAAACAAGCGAGTCTTTCTAGCCATGTCCAGATCAAAAGCATTTTTTTCAAATTTTTTCAAAACTTTATAAGGGGTTACATCGTTAAAATTCTCAAAAATGGCCAAAAATTTAGATTTCTTAAAATTTAAAATTAAGTATGCAGATTTGTTATCCTATTAAAAACTATCATTGAAAAGCTTTCCGAATCGAAATGACTAGTTTTTTGGCCAAGTTATGATGGATTTTTGATTAAGTGATGATCCTAAGGCCAACTTATTGCTTCCCCAAGTTAGTTTCCTTTCTTGTTTGAAGCTTAATTTTAATATTTATGGTTCAAAATTTAAAACCAATTTAAAGTTTTCCAACATTTATTGTAGTGTTTATTTGCCCTTAGTCAATTTCCCGAAAAGTTCATAAATTCAAGTTGAAAATGTGTTGGCTTATCCGGCAAGGGGATTTCCCAGGGCAGAGAAGGAATTTATGGCAAATGAAATCAAAATATGAGAATTCCCATCCGCACTTAAACGCCGCCGCTCCGTTAAAACAATCAAGAGAATTGATGCCAACCGAAAAGCCGGCGAAAGTTGTCTTGGCTTCGGGGCTGCAGTTTAAAGGCTTGCTGCTGCTTGGGCTTGGGCTCTGGGCTCTGGGCTTTATGAACCTATTTGGGCTAAGGTCAAAGTTGAAGCCCTTTTGCAGCCATTACGCGTAAGAGGCAATTGCTTTCATGTTTATGGATAGTCGACGACGTCTTCGTCGTCGTCCCTACGCGACCTGCAATGAGGAGCAGGCGAGGCGACAAGCTGCCATATGTTGATGGAGCGCAGCATAAACCAATGGCAAGGCAGTTGCTAAAATTTAGCACCAAGCGACAGGGGGGCTTGTGGGTGACAGGGAAGAGGAAGGAGCAGCCCCCCAAAGTGGTGACGTCTAAGGTCCGCGGAAACCGTTGCAAAAGCCAAGCCAGCCGGGATGGAAAGTCTAAGTCAGTGGGAAAAGCCAAAGCGAAAGCCCAGCTGGCATAGCTCAGTAATTTTTGGCTGTTCAGAGGCGTGGTCAAGGGGGTTTCAGGGGTTTGGAAAAGCTACGAATAATTCCTACTAGAAATCGTATAAAAATTTATTTAATCTCTCTCAAAAATGAACTAATTATAGCAAAGAAATTCCACCAAAAGTCAGGGGTTCTTAATAAAATATATATTCTATAGGACATCCCCTTCTGTCAAAACAAATAACGCCCCTGCCTGTGAGAGCGGGACAGCAGCTGGCACGCTTCGGGGGTGCGTTGAGTGGGTGGCAGGCGGGTTGGCATTGCTTTGTAAGCTTTCGAGCGAGCTTCCTTGGCCAAGCTTTCGACTCGGCTGCGGCGCCTGGCGGACATTCATAATGGCGTCCGTCGATTCCGGCGACGAACAGTTCTCAGCGCGCAGCGCCCCAGTGAAGTTCGTGGCAGCGCACAAAGAATCCCGACCAGCAGGCCGAAAGCCCCAACCCCCACCACCAGTGGAAAGAGGCTAAGGGAGAGCACAACAACAAGAAGCACTGGAGAGGAGCCCGAAATACACACACTCGGCAGAGGCAAAAAGGAAAACAAATCGCAAACCACAACAAAGGCACTTTTCAGGACCACTGTGATCATTGCTGTTCAAGAGAAAAAAAGGACATATATATCAAAAAGAAAAACTCCAGCGTGTGCGACGAAGCGCGTCCTTTCGACACCTACTGACGACAGCCCACCACCAGCACCGCCACCCCCGGATTTCTTGTTTTGTTGGGCTGCCAGTGTTGCCCCATCGTCGCAGGAGCCAGCACCACCAGGAGGACAAGGACTCGCTTCACTCTGAAACCCATGGCAGCAGCCGCATGGAGCTGTCTGCTGAGCGCCGGGCTTCTGGCCCTGTTCCTGCCCCTCCAGCTGGCCAGCGCCGGAGCGGGAGCGGGAGCAGGCGGCGGGGGATTAAGCGGTCCATCCGTGTTCACCAGCTCCTTCCTGGTGCGCTTCCGGCGCGGCGTGGACAACGGATTCGCCCATCAAGTGGCCGACAAGTACGGCTTCGACAACCTAGGCCCGGTAAGTGGACTGTGTGCGAAAAATCAATTATTATATTGCCGTCGGCTCGTGGTCTGTGCCAGGTTGCTAGCAGCGTTTCGAGGGGGCGCAAGTTGGGCTGTTAGCAGGAACAGGAGCAGGAGCAGGTAGACAGGCTGCAGTTGTCAGGCGAAGCGCTAATTGTGTCTGCTCGACTGGCGAACGTGTTTACGTGGCAGAAGCGTGCTTGGAATGCCAGGGCAGGAGCCCAAGTTTTCGGCTCTGGCATTGGCCAACTTCCGACGGCCGAGCGGGGTTTCCGCTGCATACTGCCAGGCGCATTGCATGATAAACAGCCATTGCATTTCGGGGCAAGGTCAGAGAGAGAGAGTGGCAAATAAAAGGGCAAAAAACTAGTTACACAGGGCAAATAATTAAGTCTTAGTTGGTGAGGATTTCCTATGTATTCTTGTCTTGATGTTTTTAAACAGTGTTTTAAAAGTAAAAAAAACAAGATAATTAATACTCAGAAATCTCTCCTAATATAAAGTAAAGTCATAAAAGGGTATATTTATTGCAATTCTATGAGGTTTAGGGTTTTCATTATCAACTGTCTCTATGGAATATATATCAGCATTATGTCCACTTTAATGTCATTATACCATCTTGAATTTTCTCTCCGTGTACCTCCAGTAATTGCACATAAAAATACTTTTACTTTCATCCCTTCACCCCGAAGGGTTGAGCAATCCAGACGGCGCTATGCCGCCCACTGGGACTGCGCCTGGCATCCGTCAAAATAATGCATAACCATTGCCCAATTCTGTCAGAGCCTGACAGCTATGACGCGCACTTGTTGCATGGTCTCGGAGATTGGGTCAATAACTCATTTGCAGACTGGTGAATTAATGCGAATTCAAGAGCTGGAACGGGCGCCATTAATTAGGGACATCAATTACAACTAGGAGTCGAGATTCAGGTCTAGGAATCGGGAAATAAGGAGCCTAGATAAGGCAGGCGCTAAATCAAATTAACTTTCCTACGCTTCGGTAAGCTGATATCCAGTCCGGCACCTGAGGCGCCCATCGGGAGTCGGTAGCTGGAGCTGTCCTTGTTATCTGCTGGCTTTATTGCGACATCGATGCTGTTTGCAATGGCGCAATCTCAACCGGCCCCCAGCATCCTGCGTCCTGCGACAAAGCTGATTGCAGGCTATAGTTGCCATGGACACGGCTCTCGCCCGTTGCACAAGCCAATCCGTAAACGTATGCGAGTGGGGTCATGTGCCAGGCGAACTCTATTGTTGCTAATTGCGTCGGAATGTTTTTCTGGTGAAGATAGAAAATGGCAAATTGTTGTCGCAAAATCCACACCAATTAAATCTCTGCTGCTGGCTGAATGAGTTTAAAACGGTTGCAATTTTCTAAGAAATTATTTCAGTTATTTTTATCCCAGGCAGGGTTACTTTTTGCAAGTAATTCGGGCTAATTATTTATTGATTTTATAATAAATCCCTCTGCTTGCTAACTGATTTAGCTTGTCAAAAATAGACCCCAAATTTAATTACAAATTGCAGTCCGCTGGGTTCCCCGGTTGGACCCTAGAACTCGAACTCGGTTTCGTTTTTAGATAATTGCCAGAAATCCCAAACTCATCATGCGTATGTGTGGGTGTGGCCCTTGTAATAAAATTGCGGCACATGTAGCAGTAAGGAAAAACAACGAAAAAAAACTCGACAAAAAACTCATGAAATCTGTTGCTTTTCCTACGTCAAACGCTATCGTCGAATACAAATCAAAATGTATCCCAAACAGAGCGTGTGTGCGGGCTACGGGAGGGCGGAACTGGGCACACAGGCACTTCAGCTTCAGCTCCCTTTCCCAATCGATATTGCGTATACGCCGCATGTTCGCCTTATCTGCAGCAGGACTCTCTGTGTGTGTTTAGATTTTATTGCCTTTGATGTTACGACCTTATCGGCAGTAAAACGTTAGATTCCGATTCAGTCAGCTATTGCCGTGCAAATCTAAACAAATCTCGAACTCAATCGCGATTCCTGTAATTGCTGGCCGACAATTTAAATAAGAGCCAGGGGAACCAGGCAAACCGTCAGAAGGATCGAGGTGGAGATGGAGATGGCGAAGGCAAAAGTCAATTTCTTGCCCAAGTAAATACATATGCTGCGTTGCGGCCCACGCCGGATTTGCGTCCGCCCACGCAGATGGCGGAGTTTGATATGAGCAGCTCTGCAATTTTATGCCCACTGGTTGCCCAGAATAATTTCCAAAGTTCCTGCTGCTTTTTCGTGCCTAATGCGAAGAGCGCGTTGTCTTTGGTGATTAAAAGTTTACCCGCCGACCAGACATGCACACACTCTGTGTGTGAATGGTTTCTGTGTGTAATAACTTTAAAAGCTAACAAACTCACCTGTCAGTAAGCAGTAAATTCCCTCCGCCTCCCCTCTGAGCCGCTTGTCGTCGGGCTGTGAGCCAAATCCTTGCATAAAGCGTTAAGTCAGGGCTCCTTTTGACGTGGCCAACGGCAACAGGCGTTAGGCTGCCGCCTTTATGCTTACCCCTGTTGCTTGCAAAGCGCTCTTAAGCCCTAAGAACAGCAGCAGCAACAATAGTGATTGCAAGAGCCACAGCACATTGTTAGGTGAGCATTTACGGGTACTCAAAGGAGGAAGATGTAACACCACACAAAAGATAATAGCTTGGACATTTTATGTGTTGATTTTGTAAGGCCTTTTAGCATGAAAATAGATCTAAGAAGAATTAATTAGGTAGAAAGAAACGTCTTTAATTAGTCTACTTTAATTTCAGGTAAATGCTTTTGCATCTTGTACTTTATTTTATTAGTAAATTTAATATTAAATTAAAGATCTTTATAAACATAATTCTTATATCCCAAGTAAACTCTCTTGATTAAGGTCAACTTTCCACTTATTTTTCTCGTGCATCTCATTGCTGATGCCATAAGACTACGTATTTGCTTCCTTGAAGCTTGTCCCACATCTGTCCGACTTCTCGGAAATGTCAGCACTCATCAGCTATTCATAGTTTCCTACTACTCGGCAATAGTGCTCTCATAAATTATGCAAGAGAGATGCGATCTTATTAGAATGCAAGCAAATATTCGTACTTGGCCTGCATTGCTGCCACTAAGGCGAGAATCGTTCTTGGCTCAAACCAAACCGTATTTGGCTGGGGGTTTTTCGGAAAAAGACAAATGTCGCAATGACTCTGCGGCCTGACATTGGCACATTCATCTCCGTTTGCTTATCGCTGGCTGGCTGTTTTCCTTTCATTTATTATGCCAAATGAAAAACGAGTTTACAAATTCGGTGGCCGCTCGCCCAGATGGTTGCAAATTAAAGACACGGACATTTGTAACCCAGGGCTAGCATATGTTGGCAAATACAAGACAAACAAAGGCGGCACACTGGGCAAACAGAGACGCAGCTGGAGTTCAAGATGGCAGGCCAGGACAGGCCATTCTCGGCCGGGCCTGGGAAAAGGTTCTCCGAAAACCGCAGACACACAAAGGACACTCTCTCAAAGCACACACACTCGCAGGTCACACAGGACACCACATACTGCACACTCGACACTCACACCCACACAATGCCTTATCACGTATACGCACTGTTGCGGCCCAAGTCTAGGCGCATTATTTATTTATTTTTAGCCTGCCTTGGCAAGCAGCTCGATGGTCCTTTGCCGGACAAAGGCTGCTCTTGCCAAGGACCCGATGACAGAAATTTCTCACAGATGGAAGTTTTACGACTATTAATGCAGCAATTGGCTCTGAATACTATAGTTTTGCCCATGCGGTTAGCCAACCGTTCTTAATCTACCCAAGCATTTAATGGTCAAACCTTTTTGAAACCCATATAAAGCTGAATTAAAAATATTCCCGCATCATGAACTACAGTGATTCAGAATAAACACGAATGATGTCTTTCCACAGCTATTTCACATTTACGATGCTATTTATGACGCACACTAAATGCGGTTTATGTTCATGGCTTTATACATAGTCCTGCAGCTTGCAACTGACTTGGTTGGCTAAAAATAAGTTGCACAGATAGTAGGAGATCAGGGAAAAAATATATTTTAATAGGTTAAGTTAATAATGCAACCAAAAATCACATTTCCCTCAAACCCATCACTTCATCCCTTCATATAATTTAAATCAGGGCTTTCATTGTCAGATTACTCTAAAATTTGAATTAAAAAGTTGACATTGGCTCAATAAAATTACCGAAAAGTTCACCCTCAGCAGCACATTCACCTTAAGCGAGGCAACTTTTCACTTTCCCCCATGTGAAAACGAGACGAGGACGGAAGCCCAACATCTGGCAAATATTTGACAACTTTTCGTTTGCATTTTGAGGATATCGTATTACGCAACTTGGCCATATCATTTGGCCCAATGTGTGTTGTCAACTATAAATTGTCAGACAAAGAGCGGGGCATGGATTTCATTAGGGCCTAATGCTAATTAGAAAGTTTTTGGGTCGCATACAGAAAAACTGTTGGTCATTTGTCATCCATCCTTCCAGTGGCAGGCTTTAACTAGTTCTACTTGACTCGTGTTCAACTTTTTCTAGGTGTTTTCGCCGGGATATTCAGTAGGTGGGAAACATGGGGAGGCACTAAAAATAGACAAGCTGTAAACAAGTTGGCTGGCTCAGCGTGGATCAGCTCCCATAATGGAACCAATGGACCGTGCTCCAGGTGTTTCTGTCGGACAGGTGTCGCGCAAAGCACACTCCCCACCTGGCAGCTGGATGTCCTTGGCTGGCTGGCTGCTGCTATACTGCTATACTGCCAGGCTGCCAGGCTGCCATTCTGCCACTGTGGCTAAACAATTTAATAAATCAACACTTGAGCCAAAGTTTTGTCAAATATTTTGGCCTCCACAAAGGAAAATACTTGGAGTGCCATAAAGAGTCCTAACGAGGAGCGACCGAGACCGAGACCGAGGCAAACACAAAGCCCAAACGTGCCGCTTGCTCTTTATAAATAATTAAAAAACTTTTCAGCCCCGTCTGCAGTTGATAAACGAGTGTGTGAATAAAACACAATACATAATTACGTTTCGCTCTCGCGTGTGTCCTGCCCTGTTCAGTTCGCCCTGCAAATGCCAAAGGTCAGTTGGGGAACAGAAAATTTCATTCTTATAAAATTAGATGAGAATCTTGAAATTTAATTAGCCGACTGCCATCTGGCGAGGGTCCGAAGAAAAGCAGAGAAAGAGCTCTCTTCTTGCGACCATAAAATGTCGCGCCTTGCCTCCTCTGTTTGTTTGCTTTGAGAAATCGCTCATACGCAGTGGCCGCCCGCTCTGGTGCTCTGGCATGTCAATGTCAACAGTGCGCTAGATAATTATGTTGTTGTGCGCCCGGGGCGGGGGCCGGGCCAAGCTGGCTGTGCCCTGCTCCGAATAGAAAAGCGCCTTAGCCGCGTTCAGCTCAATTTCATGGCCCTCCATTTGACCCACTTGCAAAAGGGTTTGCGATTCATTTAAGCTTTCTTATGGCGGAGAACAGAAAGCCATTTCAACACAAGTACGTTCCCAAGAACTCAATTAAAATGTGAGCTGTGGACCCACGCAGGATTAAGTTAAGTGTAATGCCGGAAATGACAGTTGCAACTTTCACAGAGACTGGTTGCAAATGTCACAGCTTCCTGCAGTATGAACTCTAATTCAATTTGCTTTTGAGTCGACCAACTTTTATTCAACTTTTGCATTCAGTTGGCCAGCAAATCAAATGGTACAAGCACTGGCACATGCCAAGAGCCTCAATCAAGGCTTATTAGTGGCGATGTGCGCAGCTGTTTGTCTTTGCAGCATCCTGCTGAATTATTCAGGAGCCCCACTCATTTGCATTTCGTTTCTCCAATTTGCCACCTGCCACGGAGCCACGCCACCGCCATCGCGCTCTTCTAATTTTAAGGCTCTGCAAATTTGCATGCCATTTATTGACGACTGGATTTGTGCGGATCGCCAAGCTGTCAATCTAAACACGCTTATTTGCATTGTTTTGCCCCGAAGAGACAGACGTGGCTTATATTTGTTTTCGGTTTTTTTGTCGTTCTTTTTGAATTGAATAAAAGTGTCATTCCCCTTGATGGAGGGAGAAAAATACTTTTCATTCCGAGCCACATCTGATTGCTATCGCCTGAATGGCATTTCAGCAGCCTGCACAAGTGATTTTCGCTTGTTGCGATAATTTATGCAAACACTATAGCGCCTGCCTGCAGTGGTTATTGATTGATTGATTGATTAATTGCACGGCCGCGGGTGGAAGGCGAGGCCATTTTTCCTAATTAACGCCGCTGCACTGCGCGAGGCGACGGAACGTGAACACATTTATCACATTGTAACGCGGCGGCTATCTATATTGTGTGCATGGCAGTAGTTATTGACGGCTTATGCCAGTAGGAAAATTGGCCAGCTACTATAAAGCTGCTACTGATAAACTGGCTGACTGTGCGGTGACCTGCCCTTGATAAACGGCTGCTGCTGACGTCGGTTAATGCTAGAACTAAACCGGGCCATTGACTAACTTAGCGGGCAAATTGATGAATGGTTTTCCCTTGCAGCCTTCAATATGCGAAAAATAAATGAAAGGCGACGATTGCGTAATGTCTTTTGTTTGAATTGTGGTTAGTTTTATTTCAAAAAGCTTTGTTTCCTAGTTGGAAGATGGATTGGGAGGGGAAATTGAGATTAATGTTTATGCAAAATAAAGGGATAGAAGTGTATCTAGCGACGGGGATACATTTAAAAACAAAAGCAGCATATTTTAAAACGAATTTAATAGCAGCTTATAGTATAGATATCAGGAAAGGAACAATTAAAAAACAAACAAACAGCTTATCGAAAATTAAAATTTAAATTAAATTGAAATTCATGCTTTTTTGATTCAGTTATAAGCTTTAATTTGCATTCTGCTGATTGATAATTACTTAAATCTGTTAATGTTTATATGTATAAATAACTTTCAATGCTTTTCTATTTTCCCAATCATGTCATTTGACGTCACAACAAAACTGAAGCATAAAGCTAAATGATTTTAAAAACACATTCAATGCATAAAATCTAAACAGCGTCCAGCAATTTCTTACTAAATAATGCTAATGCATGCACATAAACAATTTATGGCGTGGGCTGTACAATTTTTCCTACCAAAATAGTTGCCCAAAAATAACTTGAAATGAGGTCAAACATAACAGGCAATTTCTCTGAAGGATTGCAAATATTATACCAGCATATAACTGACCTGTCTAAAGCAATTTAAAGCCGATTTGTTAAACTTGTTGAACTTTTGCTGCAAGAATTCGATTAAGGTAAACAAAGAGCTGCTGTATTAAAAAAGTAAAGCCCACAATGTGTGCTCGGGACACACAGAGGACCGTCCATTGTTGTGTGCTATTTTTGCTGACACTGCCACTGCCACTGCCACTGCAAGATATCTGCTGCATAAATATACCCAGGCTACGTCCCACTATCGAGGGGCAGCACAGCTGCTACTGCTGATATTTTCGCTTTTTATTTTCTGCGGGTTTTTTATTCACCTTTCCAGGGATGACCATAAATTCTCTGATGCTGACGTGCCATGAAAGATGACGTGTCAGGGCAGGGCGCTGGGCGAGATCTATTCCCAGTGATGTAACAGAACAGCTGTTGACCAAGGCCTGTGTCCTGGCACCCTATAAGGACGTCAAAGTTTCCAGCAACAAGTGGCAAAGATGTCAATGGCTTCTTGCCTCTTGGCTCATTAATAAAATTTGCTTTTTAAATGCGCAAGTCAACTAATTATAGACAACATTTTGGCCACACAGAACAGCACACAAACTTTGGCTTTGGCTTTGGTTTTGGCCAACTTTTAGCGAAAAGCGTGTGGGCGCCTCGTCGTTGAGCTTGAAATAACTCACACACATACACTGAAACAAAAGTGGGAGTCGGCCGAACAGCTGCCACTTGCCACGACGCAGTGTCTGTTTCTGTGCGGCTTCTGCTGCTATCCCTACTTTATTTTAGCCCGTACTGGCTGCCGTTATCACACCCATTGTGACACATTATATTTATAATGGCGGCCACACACACACTCGCTCACTCACACACGTCCTCGGACAGACACAATGACAGCTATATTGCTACATTAGAGCGCCCCGCTTGGTTGCTCTTATTATTCGTGGCCCTGGCTTTTTGTTTTTACTGTTACTTTCGCTTATTCCCTGCTGCCAGCTCCATATGTTGGCTTCATGAAGAAAAATCCGCAAATTATGCGGGGTACATCTAAAAATATGCAAGCAATTTGGCGGCATGTGGTCTCGGCCAGATTAGTTAATTCCCGTTTGTTTGTGTGTGCTGAGAGTTGAAGAGCGCCCACTGTGCGTATACGCAATGCTATCGTTATCTATAGCATACTTTCGCGTTCATTGTTTTTTCGCTGTTACTTGGTAAGTCCATTAGGGCGGCGAACCCAGGCTAGCTGGCCAGCTGTTGCAGTACCCATTGGATAATTTACACACAAATTAACAGCGCATAAAAATAGCTGAATTTCCTTGCCCTTCTTGGCATTGTCAGGCTGTCACAGAACTGTGATTGACAGCAGTCAACGGATTGATGGCCCTCGAGCGTTGCCTCTTTGCCTCCTCGTGTCCTGTGTCTGCTTACTTATGCGCGGCACTTGGCGCCTAAGTAAACCAGCAAGTGGTGTCCTTTTAGCCCCCGACTGCCGCGGGGCTGGCCCCTCTATTGACTGGCTGGCGGTTGGCTGACGTGGCTGGCGAGGAATTTATCAATTTGTGACGAAACGCCGCCAGTAAATGAAAGCCGAATTTCTTCCGCGCAATTTCCGAAATATTTATGAAAGATAATACACGGAGAACAAAAACGCTAGAGGGCTGAGATTTTTGTTTACATAATCGAAAGGCAAAGCTGGGAGTCGGATTGAATTTATTAGAAATTAACTTGGCGCTGTCGTCAGACAGTGGGAGAGTTGAGTAATTTTAGGGGGTATATAATCTGAAAAATGTTTAGAAATTCAGAAATTCATTGAACATTCATTCATATTTTTGTGTGCACATTCCCAAATAGAAAAATTACCAAGAACTCGGCGAATACTTTGTGTGGCGCCAGGAAGGCATGGTTTTCTCCTTCATTTTACTGGAAAATTATTCAACACTTTGAGAATTCAACCTTGTTGGTTGATCAAAGAAAATTCCATTACTCTTGCAACCTGTCCGCTGACCCTTATTTACTTGCGGCCAAAGTGAAAATTTACAGACAGCGGCCGCGACATAAAGGCATCCATCGTTGCGCCTCAATTTGCTGGCCCAAAATATCCTTATTCATATTTAATGTAGCGCGGCAGGCGAGAGAATCCTTAAAAGGGCTGCGTGGGCTGCGTTTTGCATAAGCTCACGTTGACGGAACTCCGACAGGAGCCTTTTGTCGCTTGGCTTAGGCAATTATCCACGTGGTGAAGCCTTCCTTGGCTCCATCTGCATAATTTTGCGGTCTGTTCGGTTAATGAGCGACGACGCTGATGGTTTTAAAAATAGATTCCAAAGTCCGGTTTCAGTTTGCCCGGAAATTGATGGCTATTGTCATCCCAGGGCGCCATTAATGCCGCCTTTATTGAGGCGAATTTGCACGAATTATGAATTGATAGCAGCGCCACTCAACGCCGCACAGCTGCTAATTAATCACGATGTAAGCCTGAATTATGCAGGACGCCAGACGTTGTTCCGTTCGCCCAAAAGGCCAAAGTTAAACGACGCCCAGCAGCTGTCCGGCTGCCACTTGAGCCTTCGACAGGGCCAAGAGATGAGCAACATGTTGCAGGAAGAGATACACTGAGGGAAAGTATGGGAAAATAGAAGGAAACTATAAAATGAAAGTTAATATACTTAGGTTTCCTTGAGACTATGAACTAGGAAGACTTTTATTGTAATGGAAATATTTGAAATTATAATTAGTAGAAGTATTAGCATGTGTAAGCCAGATTCTCTCTGTGTATGCCTAAAATAGTGAATTTTTCCCAAGGGCAAGCCTTTGCAACTTGCCTTTAGCCTGTAGCCGGCCAAGTGAAAGTGGGTTTGGCCCGGGGGCCTGGCACGTATCGTTAGGGAAACTCGAGATGCCTTTCACTGAAATTGCAGCAGGCCAAAACGGAAAATTACTGGCTCTGTCCTGGCCCCCCGGCTCCATGCACTCAATTTACCAAAGCCAACTAATGATGATGATGCTGGAGTTGCTGCTGCTGCCACTGCTGGGGGAATCTGCTCCTTCAGATGATGATTATGACTGGCAATTTAGAGCACAATTATGGACTCACGCACACGCACTCTGACACAGGGCTGGGGAAACTCAATTAGAGACCAATTACGGGTCACGCTTCTAGGCGTAAAACAAGCACAGAATTAATGTGTTTTCCTCAATTAAAATGCCACGGGGTCTAATGAAATGTTGCTCTGCATTCTGGAATCTTTACAGCTGGTCGGCGCCGATGGACACGAGTATCACTTCAAGCACCGGACCCTGCCCCACGCCCGCTCCAGGCGGAGTCTGACGCACACACGAGCCCTCAAGAGTCATCCGGCGGTGAGTAGAAGCCATTCATTCGTGGAAACTGCCCTCAAGGTCGTGCTGGAAAATTGCGTACAGCTGGCCACTTGACACACTTGCTGTTATGTTTGTTCAGGCGAACGTAAGGTGTCCAATGCAACGGAATGCAAGGGGATATTTCTATTTATTAGATTTTTTTTTTATAAAAGCTGGAAACAATACATCATAAAATTCCTAGAAGTACTTTTCTTCCAACTATCAAATGCTAGAGTTCAAGCCAAGCATCACCAAAAATAGTCTACACCGGACATTGGTCCGTTTTTCTGACTGCACAATGTCCGTTGACGTTGATGGCATTTCGATTCGATTCGATGTGCGTCCATTTGTCCACCGGCCTGTAACATGGAACGTGCCATTAGGCCATCGTCGATAATCAGCATGCAAAATGCAAAGCGCAAACAGAGCATGCAGTATGGAAATTGGCATGCAAACTAGGTCGTTTCCTTTCCGTTCACAGCTGTTTGCCCAGCTCAGAGGGGCTCTGCTCTCGATTCGGATTGGCACACACGCATAACAATGACCCGCATACAACGGACTTACAAGGGCCTTAGTGACAGATGGGATTCAAGTTGTTCATAGAGATAACGACCTACTTGAAATTTTGAGCTGACAAAAACTATAGAGTAGATAAATCACAATAAATATCTAAATTAAGTATAGCCAACGATTATTATACAAAACCAGCATTTTCTCGAAAGACAACACCATGTTCCACTTCAACCTTGGCATTAATTAAATATTATCCCCAAATTCACACAGGTACATACGGCCGTGCAGCAGCCTGGCTTCAAGCGGGTTAAGCGAGGTCTCCGGCCAGCTGTGCCCGCCATCCATGGCATGAAGTTCGACCTGAAGGCGGGCGAGGCCAACCGGATTGAGGAGGAGCCCACCGACCCGTACTTCCCCATGCAGTGGTACCTCAAGAACACCGGCCAGAACGGCGGCAAGGTGCGTCTCGATCTCAATGTGCAGGCCGCCTGGGCCCAGGGTATCACCGGCAAAAATGTTACCACGGCCATTATGGATGATGGTACGTATTTCCGGAATGGCAAATAAAAATCCCATCTACTGTTTTATTAACTTTTCACTTTTATTTCATTTATTTATCCACGGGCACCCAAAAGGCGTGGACTACATGCATCCGGATCTGAAATTTAATTATGTGAGTCTGAAAAGCCCATTTGCAAGCATTCAGTTTATTTACGCCGGTGGTTAAAGCCTGTTCAATTATTCAAACAGGTATCATGGCATTGAAATTGCCAAAGGCCTTAATTTAATTTTCGGTTTACTGAAATTCATTGGCTACAAATGCAGAAATCAATATCCTAAAGTCAATATGGATTAATAAATAAGATTTGTAATATTAACAGAGCTTCCTTCATTTCATATGATTTTAAACAAATTATTAGTTAGAAATAAACATTGCTATCAGAGGATATTAAATCACAATCTAGCCTTATTTGTTTTTGCGTACTTAAATTATATATTTGTGTATACTCCAAACAATCGATTTTGCGTCAAAACAGCTCGTCAAAAGACTGATGAAGCCTTAATGTGCACAAAAAAGTTGGTAGGAAATTGAAGCTGAAAGCTTCAACTTTTCTCGTCATTAAAACTTTCCACCATCATTATTGTCAAAGTGTCTGCCATGCATATTTAACCAACCGTAGCAGGTAGAGCAGCTAGCCCAGGGACCTAGCCCAGTTACAACCGAAATTACAGTATGAATTGAATAATTTTTATGGGTGACTTGGCCCGCAGGCAACATCGAAACGTACTTTGCCACACGTGTAGCCGAATCTCATTCCGGTTTCCTTTATTTTTTTCCAGAATGCCGAGGCCAGTTATGACTTCAGCAGCAACGATCCCTTTCCGTATCCCCGTTACACCGACGACTGGTTCAACAGGTAAGTGAAAGTGGGGAAAGTAAGGGAAAGCAAGGGAAAAAGGAAAGTAAGAAAAAGCAAGAGGGAAATGGAAAACCCATTGATTGGCCAGCGTTCTAGGGAAACGTCCTTGATAGCCACCTGGTATTTATTGTACACATAAGTTGATTTGTTTATGCCGTAAGGATTACATCATGCGAGGTTTGGAGTTGACCTCGCTACGAATTCACTAATTAAGAGCGGTATAGTGAACTGAGAACTTAAGTGCAATTTTGTGTTGAAACATGGGATTTTCCTTACCCCTTTCCCCTTCCGCCTGGTAGCTTTTAATATGCACTGCATAATGGATAGAGAGAGGACTTTTTATTAAGCTGCTTATCCGCAAATTCTCCCGTAAATATGTAACCCCTGTTTCTACTATATATTTTGCAGCCATGGAACTCGCTGTGCCGGCGAAGTGGCTGCTGCCAGAGATAATGGAATTTGCGGCGTTGGCGTTGCTTATGACAGCAAAATCGCAGGTAAGTGGCTTTTGGGCGGGATGAGAGTCCTACGCTGTGTATACACGCACGCACCTAAGCAGCGCGAACACGTCTTCGAGGACCTGACCTCGAAAGTTTTGTTGGGCTGATAAATCGCATTACGCATACGCAGCGTAATCCGCCGAAAGGGGGTGAATCAATTCGCCAAGCTACATAGCTATGTAAACGTCGAGTATGTGCCTTTCTTAAATGAAAAATTCATGGAGCGCGTGCCGCCATTGTAAATTGAGCCTCGACAAGCTATGGAAACCTTGGGCTATCCCCGGGGAAGAGGCGTCCGGGGACAACAAGTGTGGTCACAAATCCGGTCGTGTTATCTGTCATTTTTATCGTCCGTCAGGGAGGGAAAATCATGTGAAAAATCGGGGAAAATTTCGAACTGCCACGAGTGCAGTGCAATTTTTACGATTGCCATAAAGCGACGACGAGTAAAAGTGACTTGTGCTCGTATAAATATTGATTTATAATTTCCGCCATTAGATTTAATGCATATGTACTTACCCTCGCTTTCGCCGCAGGCATCCGCATGCTGGATCAGCCCTACATGACGGACCTAATCGAGGCCAACTCCATGGGCCATGAGCCTCACAAGATCCACATCTACAGCGCCTCCTGGGGTCCCACGGACGACGGCAAGACGGTGGATGGTCCGCGCAATGCCACCATGCGGGCGATAGTCCAGGGCGTCAATGAGGTATGAGGAGTCCCTCTATATTTCCGAATTTACTGCTAATCTTTGCCAACCCCCGCAGGGTCGCAATGGCCTGGGCAACATCTACGTCTGGGCCTCTGGCGATGGCGGCGAGGAGGACGACTGCAACTGCGATGGCTATGCCGCCTCCATGTGGACCATTTCCATCAACAGCGCCATCAACGATGGCCAGAATGCTCACTACGACGAGAGCTGCAGCTCCACGCTGGCGTCTACGTTCAGCAACGGTGCCAAGGACCCCAATACGGGCGTTGCCACCACGGACCTCTACGGCAAGTGCACGACCACCCACTCGGGCACTAGTGCGGCGGCGCCCGAAGCAGCGGGTGTCTTTGCCCTGGCCTTGGAGGCCAAGTAAGTACCCAAAACTGACGAAGCTAACTCAATTTGCACAGCGGAATTGATATACTTTTAAAATAATAAGAGAAAATCCTAGAAGAAAATGGTGAAACGTATTACTATTTCAAAACTTCCTTTTATTACTTTAACTTATTCTTTTTATTTTATTTGTTTTTGCCAAAAAGTTGGTTGTTCAAATATATATTTCTATTTTCTTCACCTTGGTATTTTTCCGTCTGCATTTTTCTTGACACTTTATGAATTTATGCTAATCCATTGCCAACCCACGCATATTTTTTGCAGTCCTCAGCTGACTTGGCGCGACATCCAGCATCTGACGGTGCTGACTTCGAAGCGCAACTCTCTGTTCGATGCCAAGAACCGCTTCCACTGGACAATGAACGGCGTGGGCCTAGAGTTCAATCACCTCTTCGGATTCGGCGTGTTGGACGCGGGAGCCATGGTCACGCTATCCAAGCAATGGCATGCAGTGCCTCCGCGTTACCACTGCGAGGCAGGAGAGCTAACGCAGCCACAGTGAGTTTATACCGGGAATAGATTCTCTCTAAATGGAACAAAATCCTTATATAATAATTCTTAGAGCTATCATCATGGGCCGATCGCTGTTTTGGGAGATCAAGACCGATGCCTGCAAGGGCACTGACACGGAGGTCAACTACTTGGAGCATGTCCAGGCGGTGATATCGGCGAATGCCTCACGACGTGGAGATCTGGAACTGTTTCTGACATCGCCCATGGGCACCAAGTGAGTGGAGAAATTATAAATTCTGATACAGAAGCCTCTTAAGTTTAAAAGATTACTCATTTCTGAAATTAAAAAGGTTTCAAAAGATTTTATTTTTAAAGCCTATTCCTTTTCTAAAATTTGTTTGTATTCTACTAAAATATTAATTTATGAAATTGAAAGCTTACAAATAATTCATAATTAATTACTTTCACAGATCCATGATCCTATCGAGGCGCGCCAATGACGATGACCATCGCGATGGCTTCACCAAGTGGCCCTTCATGACCACCCACTCCTGGGGCGAGTATCCGCAGGGCACCTGGAAATTGGAGGTATTATTAAAATGCTCTTTATTATAAATAAAATGTTAACCAATGTCTTATCCCCCAGGCTCGCTTTAATTCTCCACAAACCCGACATGGCAGTCTGCTGGAATGGTCTCTGGTGCTCCATGGCACCAAGGAGGCGCCCTACCGCACCCTGCACCCATCCTCGCCTCACTCTAAGCTGGCCATTGTGAAGAAGGCGCACGAGGACAAGAAAATGAAGTAGAGAGGGGAGGCAGAGCAAGCCAGAAGGAGGAGTCAGGAGGAGGGTCAGGTCCAGATAAACATCCGCGTAGCGACGTCCATTAGGCAGCTTGGCGTTTTATCAACGAGTTTAGTGTGAGGTTCAAATAAAAGTGCTGGCTGTGTTTTATTTTGGAATAGGATTGATTGAGATTAAACCAATGATTTGCCTGCATTTTTCCTTTCTTAGCTTAACTTTCTAATCTGTTTAGTATTTTGTGTTGAATCTTTGGAACTGAAAGTTCACTTTACTTATGTGTAATTGATTAACTTAGTTTGGTGAGCTAGCGCCCAGGGTGCCATATGCCGTTAAACATTTATTTAAATAATTTTCAACTTTTACGAGTAATTCTGGAAATTGCAAAGCGCACATTTACCACAGTAGAAGAGGAAGAAGAATATACCCCAAACTCAACACCAAAGCCTGCCCCAGCAAACTCTGTAGTGAATATCAAAGAAAAACCACTAAATATGAACCATGAGAAACAGGTATAGCAGGTATATGAAAGAGGGGCTAAATGTAAAACAAATGAAATGAAAAACAACTAGAAAAATGAATCAAAACGATGATAATGAAACCAGGAAAAACCCTATGTAAATGTGTAATATCTATATGTATACATACCCTATCTTTAACAGCGTCCTATGCCGTTAGACTCCTAAATCGATCTAGTATAAAATACAAACTAAACAAAGTATTTACACGTATTTTAAAGCTACGTCTTTTGTTTTCCATAACATAAATATAAATATATATTGATATACACGAATATACCTACTTAAAGGATACTTAGCAAGAACATAAAATGTTAATCCCAGAACGCGGAACAAGTTTGTCGCTTCTCTTTGGTTGCAAGCTGGATTCTGCATTTGTTTCGATAAACGCATTTACATACATCGTTTTCCTTTCAGTTTCTTTCGGGGGCCAAAAAAAAAAAAAAACAGAACATAGTAACATTTACAGTATGAGAACAAGGATCACAAGCAGAGCGAGTGTTAGGTAAAACATAAACAAATGTTAAAGTACAAGTGCTGAACCTTTGAACGGTGAGCAGAGAGCCTAGAGTCTAGCATGTAGCGTCAGATACAGATACAGATACAGATACAGATCGTTTTACCTAGTCTAATAACTGAGATAGAGCGCATTGTTAAAGTTTATCGATAATGTGCCGAGGAATGAATATAAAAAAATATATATACATATATACGGAACCATATATGAGTACATACATGTGTAATTATTAATCGAAAACCACACGAAGAGATGCGGGCAGCAACTGTGGCATAACCATTATATACATACACCGAATATTCAACTATATATGCATTAATGTATGATACAGATATATTATATACCACGAAAATAAACGCAAGAGTATCTTATGTGGATGTTAAGTTGATCTTTGATGTTGTAGATACAAAGCCGAACACACAGAAAACCCGAGTAGCACACCGTAGAGTTACACCCAGAACACTCAGATCACCATAGGAATATGGATATCTACACAAGATCAAACACCGATTTTTGATTGCATATTCAATGAGTTCCCATGGCGTTCCATATGCTTTCGTCTTTTGGTGCGGTTTTGTCATTTCCATGTAATTGAACAGAAAGAGAATTTAATTTTGTAAATAAAAGTTAAGAAAAAACGGATTACAAGTGTTTTTGGTGCGGTGGGAAGTTACAAAATCAAAATCCTAATATTGGGATTTTTTAAGGATTTTTATTCGATGTTTTATGTTCTATTGGAGGTCGTAATATGGGTTAAATCGGGTTAGACTGATTCATTAATTCCATTTTAGCAATCTTATATTTATTTCTAAACAATTTTAAATTGAATGAATATTTTTTTGAGTGTATTAACTAAGCTTTCAAAGCTCCATGCAAACTTTTACATCCCATGCTTGTGTCAAGGATAACTCAGAACTTTTACAACAAACTTCCTGCGAGCTTTTTAAGCTTTCCTTAAATTTCCAAAAAGGAAGATAGATATACCCTGGAGCTTTGTGCCATTGGTCTCTGGCTGAGAATTTATTGACCACTCTTTATATACGTTTCCTTAATATTATCCACATCAATTAATTATGGAACACTATTTTAGCCACGTCCCGGACACACTTTCAAAATATAATTAATGAAAGCCAATTAATATGCCAGAATGAGCATGTGCTGTGCTGCAGGACGTGCAGGGCAAAGGGATTCGGATTACTGTCCTTCCTGTCTTTGGTATGGCAAAAAAGATATTGCTTATGACGTAATACATGTTCCGAAACTATGGCCATTCGTATCTGTTTTAATTGCTAGTGATTTATAGATTTCTACCACCAGCACATACTCACTCACAGTCTAATAATGGCCGAAGCTAAATTCGGAGCGTTATGCAAAAAGGGCAACAGTTTTAATTGTTGACTCAACTAATTGCGCGATATCCGGCTAGAAGTCGCCGGCAGTATCAGCCTTGTCCTGTGTCCGGGCGTGTCCTGCCAACCATTTGTTGTTCCGTTTGTTTGAAGCCGGAAATATTTATTAACTAGAAATTGCATAGCACAAAGGCGACGGTGGCGGCGGTACAGGAAGGAAGGAAATGGGCAAACATGTGACGCACCCCCAAAGGCAAATAAATACAAGCACAAGAAGAGGCACACCACGGCGTATACATACTGCTGTACGCAACGTGTCGGCTACGTGTTGTGTTTTTAGGCCTTCATAAATCATCTGGGCTGCGGGCATATGATAAATTGTCATACTAATTGTTTTTAGCGTCCGAGACAGGGCCGCGCACTAACGTGGCCACAATGTTTCGGGCCAAGTCCAAGGAGTTTTCCTTAAAAAAAAGAAAAGAAACAATTGAAAGCATTATTTTCGCTGCCCCATTAACATGGCCTGTCAAATATTGCATATCATTTGGCAGCAAAAGCTGACAATTAGTTTAATTTTTCAAAAAGTTCTGTTATTTTCTGTTAAACTAGAGCGAAATAATAAGAAAATTTACCCGGAAATTCGGAGAGATAACTTTTTAAAGAGAAGTACTTAACAAATATTTCAATTATTTCCAGAAATATTTGTAGTTTAAGTTTATACAATAACATTTTGTATTTAAATATTTGTGTTTAGCTTCTTTTATCTCTAATTTTAACTTTCTGGCTTGTAGTTTCACTAACTAAATTCTGGGAACTGTTTCTCACTTAACCTTACCCTAAATGCAGACCCTCACCCATCCATCAATCATAATTAGCAGGCGCAACTGGCGATATCATGTGCTCATCGATGGATGGCCAACGCGTTGCGAGGATGACCAAGGGCGATTGTCGATGGAAAAAATGTAACTGGGGAGCTATTTGGTTACATGCCCGCCCGGTCAATATGCAAAAATATGTTATGTTTTTTTACATGGTAACAAGTTTTTGATTTATGACACATTAATCGTGACAGACCGCCCGCCTTCCTGCTTTTTGGGTCAGGTCAGCTGGGCGGGGTCTTCCCCAGCAAAAGCTTCGTCGAGAGCAGCTTCCAAGAGAGGGAAGAGAAGCGGGAATAGCAACAGGTTTTTTGGCCGTTGCGGTTGCTTTCGGGCCACTTTCTTCTTTGGGTCTTCGGACATGTCTGCGGGACAAAGTGTTTGACACTTTAATGAACTGCCCGGGGTCGCGTGTGTGAGCAGTTCATTAATATTAATGCCCCGGGAGCTGGAGCTCTGTTTTTTTGTTGTTGTTTTCTTTCTTTCTTTGGGGGCATGGCGCAAGCCGGGCCATGCGAAATTGGTAGAGCAAATCGCTCTGGGCCAGACACAAATGTCAATTGCCGGCCATTAACTAATATTTGGTAATTGCTCTTTAATTGAGCAACGCTCGGACTCGATATACTCAGAGTTCTGGCCAGCCCCTAACAGTGGGTAATAACAGTCCTCCGTCCTGACCTTTGACCACTCAGATACGGCCCGATCTGTTACCTTTAATGCTGTCATGATTTGTGTTTTTGGCGCCCCACATAATGGCCCTGATTATCTGACTGTAATTGTTCTTGGCCCGCCCCCCGGCCTGCTGCTGTTGATGTCATGATTTATGGCCCTAAGTCCCTGGCCCACGTGCCCTACAAAATTTTAATTAACAAAGACACCCACCACTCCATGCCTGAGTCCCGAGCCAATCACTGCGATTGGTCCTATAAATAAATCTTATCATCATCCCACCACCGACTTTTGACGTTGCCAAATTGTTACTGTCATTGTTTGGCCTTAGTTTTGTTTATCTTCTGTGCAAAGATAAACAGTAAACAAGGTGGGGGGAGGCAGGGCATAGGGCACATCACCAGAACAACGGCCATCAGCAGGAATCCCAACAACGAACTGATACCTTCCCTTGGCCCGGGGACAGTGTATTTACTATTTACTTTTGGACACGCAGCTTTTTGCTGGTGTCACTGTCAATAGGCTGATAGGTTTTGCCGGCTCTTAGGTGGAAAAGCCTCCTTGTAAGTTACAGAGGAGGTGGAGCAGGAGGAGCAGTCCTTCCTGGCAACAAATTAAATGAATTCGCCCGGTGCCAATGGGCAAAATGATTAAATTAGGAGGGCACCTTGGCTGGAGTCCCCCTGGAGGCCGTTTCAGGATTTCATTTGGCCCCTAACAAATTATGCATATTTATAAATGTAAATGCTGGCCACTGGCCATTCGGACGTCACTCTGGCTCCAGCTACGGCTCAGGATCCTACTCCTGCTCCGTCTCCATTTCCATCACTGGCTGATGAGCAGCCGTCGGCAGCTGTAGCCCCGCAGTCATTCCTGATGTATGACTCCTCATTATGCGCATAAATGGGTATTGTTCGGGCCTGGCCAAAAAGCCTGTTGCTGTTGGCCAACAGCCATGCCGGCCTGTCTGATGGAATGTTCTGGTGATTTAGGCCTATAAATCTGAGCAACACAATGGTGTGCACTGAAAGGAAAAGAGCTTGAACTCTACTTAGAAAAATTATAAGGAATATCACTACATAATTACGTACTATATTCCCCTATAGCCTGATTATCTCTGTCTTAAAATAATCAAGGAAATGTACCTTACTATTACTATTTTATCTGTGATTATATTTTCCTTAAATATTTTATAATATAATCTTATTTAATACATTTTTTCCCCAGTGCTAATACTAACTAGTTTATGATGAATTCAATTGGTTGCTTTATAGGTTGGCCAAACCGCCTTATCAATTAGAGCGCCTCTTCCACATCGACCACACAATCCCACAGACACACACATAAACACACTCGAGATTTATGGATAACAATCAGAACAATTAACTGGTCCAGTAACTGCTCTCTCCAAGGAAGTGAGCTGTATCTGTGTGTTCACCGTACGTCCGTCTGAGCGTCTTCTATTTATTGTTAAATATTGTTTATGCAATGCTGTCCATTTGTGGTCTGCTGTGTGCGTCTCCAAGGCACCGTTTATACCTAATTGAAGGCATATGTTGTTGTCTGGCAGCAAGGAAACCATTGCCCGGGTAAACAGAGACAATGTGTGAAGATTACAGAAGGCAGAGTCAGCCATAGCCAGCCAGAGAGTATTCTTTTTCACTACTTAACACAAAATTTAAGATTTAATATATCATAATTTGGCTAATTATACAAGAAAAACTTCTTAAGAGATTATTTTAAAATTTATTTAAAATATATTTTGCATTATTATGACAAAGATATGTACACTTCCCCTGACAACTAGTGACATTAAGCTTGCCTCTCTTTGGCCACAAAACTATATGTATAAACACTCCCTAAACTGTTGCTGCTGATGCTCCGGCGATGACTGAAGTTATTGATTGAGCGGATGATGAGCTCTGGTAACTGAGCGCTGCCGCAGAAAATGCAAATCGCAATCCGTCGGCTAATTAATTAATTATGCACATTTTGCACAGTCGTCGTTGTGGCAGAAAGTGGCAGAGTGGCAGAAAGCGGCTTTTGATGTTCGCCCGCCCAAAAACACGAGTAGTTCCGCAGATTTATGTAAGACAAGCAACGCCCTAAGGTTGCATGTCGCCAAAACAGGTTGCTCGAACCCGTAACCCACTGTAAACCGCCGTAAGCCGAGACGGCGCTTAAAAGCTCATTTATCTCCGATTACCTATTGCCAGCCAGTGTGTTGCAGCACCGAAGATGAAACGGAAACCGATGCGATCCCGATCCCGATAGCCAGCTTGGCTCAAACAACGCTGCCCCCTTGCAGGCCCATCATTTGTCATATTTCGAATTTCCCCTTTCGAGCTGCCGGCTATAGCTTGTATAAATATCAGCGAAATGCACAAGGCAAATGCCAGTTAGCAAGTGAAAAGCGTGGTAAACAGATCCTCAGCACCTAGACATCACCTAATCCTGCTCAAGATGCGTGGATTTCTGGTGAGTGGTATAGAAAGTTATAAGAAACAAGTGTGAAGACAGTGTAAATTTTATTACACAACAATCAACAGAGTCCTAGTGTATATGTGTGACAGTAAAAATTGTTTAAAACAAAAGTTAAACAGTTAATTTTATAATTGGATCTTAAACTGCGGAAATGAAAATATAATTTAAATATTTACCATCTCTGATTATTAATCTTAAATTATTAAAGCAAAATTATAAAAAAATTTAAGGTTTTGGAGTCTTATTAAAAACGTATCTTTCTTTTCCAGTTAATTTGTTTCTTAGTCTCCGTTTCGGCGGCCAAATTGGGTTACAATTACCGGGCTGCGGCAGGCGATCGCCGTTTTGCTGGACTCATCGATGAAGAGGCCACAGGATTTAGTTCCACTTCCTCGCAGCATCAACAGACGCAGCACCAACAGACGCAGCAGCAACTGTTGCAGCCTGAGCCGCAACAACAAACACCGGCAGCTGTGGATGAGTTCAGTAAGGAGTTCTTCACGTACTCTGCCCCGGAGGAGGAGTTCGCCGACCACGAGTCCACGGAGCACATTGCCAGTATGCTGAAGCGTAACCTGCGGGTTCTCTTCATCAAGTCGCCGGAGCACCAGGGCCTGGCCAATGCAGCCCTCCAGCTGGCCAAGCAGGCCAGTGAGCAGCGCACCGCCATCTATGTCCTCAGCAAGCAGGCTGATGTGGCCCAGCTGGCCCAGAGGATTCAGAGCGAACAGCAGGCCCAGACCCAAAACCACAAGCCGGAGGTGCACTTTGTCAAGTATCGCACACCCGAGGACGCGGTGCGAGCCCAGCAGCTCATCCAGCAGCAGTTTGACGCTTTGGGTGGAAGCTCGCGCAGCTCCGATGAGGGTGTGGCCCCTGTCCTGGACTTCAGCTCGGCACCAGCAACCGCCGCTGTTGCTGGACAGGATCAGCAGCAGGCTCAGGGTCTGGCAGCTCCTCTTACAAAGTATCTGCCAGCGACAGCGCTCCGCAGCAGATAGTTTAAGTCGTACTTAGAAAACCCCTCTAACTTAAGCCTTAGTTTTAGTGTTTTATTCTTAGAAATACTTATATATAAAACTCACATTTATATATCCCTTTTCTTATAAATCAGTTTGGAATTCAGTGAATTAAGTCCAGCTGTGATTCGCTGAAAGTTTGCCTGCAGCAATTGCGAATGAATATGGAGAAAGCCCAACTGAAATGTCTCCGGCAGTCACTTAACCATGAACAGTGACAGCTTTAACGTGAAACTTTAAAGGCGATTATCTTTCAAGGCAGCTGGTTCTTTCCCTGCCACATCCCGGCCACTCAGAAGCGTCTGCTTCCCCCCCTTAACCTTTCGTGTATTGCTGCCAGAGGCCAGAAGGATCCTGTCATGTGCCTTGCTTTTTCTTGCCCTCCTTTGGCGGCGAGGACGACAACGAGAACGACTCTGATTTCTATCTCGCATGTTTCTGTCATATTTCATATTTTAAGTGGCCTCGGGCAGATGGCAACCGGCCCCCACACTCATGAATAATTTAATAATATAATAATAATTTTGAGTATTGAAAACAATTTACAGTTTTCCCAGGCAAATGGCCCTCGGGGGATAGGTTAGGGATTGATAAAATATAAAATATGTGCTGTCGTTAAGGCTAATTAGGGGGCCGGCCGGCAGGTGACATTTCAGCGACAGACTTGAATTTCAAATGCCGGTCTATTTATAGACAAATTTCCTATTCTTTGAGTTTTCTTTTTTTCGTAACAAAGCATACACACAGACACACGGGAAGCTACTACCTACAAGAGCTCTTCTTACACGAGGCGATGCCAACCTACCGGGCTTCCTCCTGTGTTTATGTAGACGGATTCAATAACAATTGCTGCCTCATTGCCCTGGGACTGCCATTAAGTACACTGGGGAAAAAAAATTGGACAGTTTTCGAACAATTTAGAAACTCTTTTTGGTGTCATACAATGGGTTTTACTTATCCAAGAGTTGTTCATATAAATAAATGAAAATATACATAGACTGGAGCCATATTGCACTTCTATATTTTATATTAAACTATAAAATTTTAAATTTTCTCACAGTGCATATATGCGGTGGCGTAATTTCAAAGGAAATGCGATATAAAAGCACACAAAAACGGAGCACTCCTGCGCGTGGAAATAAAATGTGCAGGATATAAAATGAAGTGCCGACAAAATGTCTGCCATTTGGCCTGGTCGAGCGGGCAACGTCTCTATATATATATTGTCTATATCGGATTAAAGCGTAATTCTTATTCAATTAATACAAATGACTGCGGCAGGATGGTCAGCTCAACGTCCATAACTTGCGGCATCCGAAAAGGAAGGGGAAGCTGTGCTGGGAACGGGACTGGAATTGGGTTCTGGGAAGCGGAAATAGAGAAGCATTTCTGTTTCAGCTTGCTTTTTGCAATTTAATTAAACAAACAGTTGGCGCTGCGGTTTGGAGCAGTACTACCAGTGGCCATGGGGAAATGTAATTTGCGGGACAACAACGCCAACTATGCCAGGGAGCTGCAAAAATAGCCAAGTGCCGACGTGTTGTCGACAGCTCTAATCCTTTGTGAAAAATTGTTATCGTTTTCGGTCGCTTGGGGAGGGGTTTTTTGCCTCTAAATTTAATTGTCCATGGGGTTGGAGGGGGTTGACTTTGAGTCCCTCTGGCGGTGTTGCATATCGATTATTTTTAATTGCTCTTTGACACACACACCCCTCCTCCCCTTCGCTCGTCCTTCGGGACATCTAAACATGTAATTAGTTTGCAATGTGGGAGGGTCCTTTAAAGCGCCCCGAAGGCAGAGAAATCGGAGACTCCGCAGAGCCGCATTTAAGTCGCATTAAAGTCGAGCCAACAAAAGGACAACTGTTATCCTCGCGTGTCCTGGCTTCGCCGGCCTGTCACTCACTGCTTATGTCGTTAATGTGCCAAAAGCTATCGCAGTGTCTGGGCAAAAAGTGCGAAGTCTAATTTGCTGAAATGAAAACCGAATCGAATTGCAACAAAAAGCGAAAGCGAAACCAGAATTCGCCAGTGAGCCACATCATTCATGCGGGAGGGGGTGGCGGCCACCTTTAGTGGAAAAAGTAATGAAAAACTGCCATAAAACTTGAAGTGCTCGTAAAGTTGCGGTGAAAGTAAAAATAGTGCTGCCTACTTTCGGCCGGTGTGTGAATGATTTGATGACGCGGCATACGTGGCAGGACATGAGTGTGTACGTCTGCGTGTGTGTGTGGGTGTCTGTGTGTGTCACATCGCTGCCAATTAATCCGGCGGAAAGAAAAGACACGGCGAAGGCGTTCAAAGGCAAACGTGGCCAAAAGCCCCAGCTGAGCTTCCGTTGGCTGCGTTCCGAACAAGGGAGCAGCAAGAACAAGGCTACAGAGAGAGAAATGGGTCACTAGAAAACTGAAAACTAACTTAATCAAATTATTAAATAATTTATGAAGTCATGGTTTTGCAATTTAAATATCAAATGGCTTTTAAAAACATTGAAATATGTTTTTCCTTCTCAAAAGACTGTCAATAATAAGCTTATTAGTATCTAATAATTTCAATTTTAACTAACAGTTTAAATTGACACCTTAAAGCCTTAATTAATAGTATTCAAAGGAAATTATAGCAAGGACAACCTTAATAGCTAAAATGTAATTACCAATTTGTACACTAATGCTACCTTTACTGGCTCTGTTGAAGTGTGGCTAAAGGCTATTGGCCACTGTCTGGCTCACCGTTGACCAGGTATCCTGGCTGGAGCCTGCTGTGCGTATCATTATCCCTTTTGTTTTCGGCTGAGCAAATGGCTTGTGAAAGGGGATTTCCCCCGTGCTCCCGGCCCTTGGCTTACCCACATGACAGGCCAATGGGCCTTGGGGCAATTAGCCTTTCGGGGGAATCGATTCGTTAATGCCTTAATTCGAAAACACAGGACCCGGGACCACGACGCAGGACTCATGAAATATTCAGGCGTGAGGTGGCAAGTAGGGATCACAATCGCTATCGAATTATCGATGACAATATATACAGATTGGCCGACAAGTCAATCATAAATCGCGCCTAGCTGGCGGAGGGTTTGTGTGGGCAGAGGGACGCGCAGGATTGTGGCTTTATTCCGTTTGGCCTAATTTGCTTTGCAACCACTTGACTGCCGGCAAATCGACAAGTCCCGAAACTCAATTGAACCGCAATTTCCAAATCGCACCCTAATACACGTAGTTAAAGGGGGGTGGTGGTGGTGGCAAGGACACTTCATAGACAGCAGCAATGCAAATGGGAGTGCCTGCAGGGAATTGGGGTTCGGTTGGGGGTGGCACCTCCCTCCTCCCCCCACAGCCACAGACAGCGCCCGACCGAAAGGCAGCACAAAACGGAAATGAAACTTATTAAAAGATTTGGATCTAATCGATTTTCGTCCTTTCACGCTGAAGTGAAGTTTGCCGTTGCTCGGCTCGTTCCTCGCTTTTGGCTTTTAGCTTTCAGCCCTTAAAGTCGGTCTGTCCTCCAACTAACCCCTCTTCATACAACCCCCTCTTTACAATCCCTCCATGACCGGCCCCCTCTTGGCACCCCGCCATTGACCAGCCATAAATTTAATTGAAAACCAAACTGTTCGCCTGTCTGTGACAGAGTATCTGCAACTGCAGGCCCGCACATACACACACATGTGTGTGAACTATGTGTACATATCTGTGTTTACCCAGACACTCTACTGACTTTTACTAAATTTGATTTGGCAGCGCTCCTGAATTTAACTGCAACTCGGCGGAGCGGACGTGCCAGCAGGAAAGGACGAGTACCTCGGCACACACCCGAGACAAATGCGATTTAAAGTAATTTGAATACCGAATGGATTGTGTGCACTTATCGGCACACATTCACATTCGTTTTTCCACACACACACAGAGGGAAAATATGACTTTTACATATCGTTCGTTCGATACTTTGAGAGTTGCAAAAAATATGAGTGCAACTATCTTCGAATGATTCAATAAATTAGGTTTTCTGAACTGAAATGTAGGTATTTAAAGTTCACTTTTAGTTGGTGAATAAATTTGAAGGAAAATCAACATCAAAAACACTTAAAATCCCAGTTCTCCATTATCATAACTTCAGGATTTCGTTGATATTTATGTAATTCGACCAACTGCAACAATGTGGAACTGATAATCGCTTTTTTTCTGTCTGTGCAAAAGATGCACTGGCAGCAGGGTTAAACAGCCGGGACCAGCCAAGCGGAGAGCATCAATTGTCCATCTGACCATGGCGAACTCTGGGGGTAAATGGTTACGGCACAACGAAAGCGCAACTCGGCAGGATCTCACCGTCCCTTCTTCCTTTTTGCTTTTTTAAATCGATGTAACGCTGCGTTATTGAAATCGCCCAAGCAGCAAAAGTGTTTGAGTGCACTCAAGCGAGCACCTGCAGCCACACTCGCCATAGCAATCGCACTCACATTGGCAGACCCATCGACATTCACGATGCCCATTCACACTCGTTACGTTACGTGAGCGCGTAACTCAACCCAAAAGGCAGCCATAAGCAATGCCTTTAGCGGCGTTTGCAACTGCATTTCAGTTTTTATTTGCATTAGCATACCTAGCCGGCCTGTTAATTAACACGTTTTTCGCTTTAAAAAAACAACAAAAAATTGCATTTAACAAAACAGCGTTTATCAAGTGGCAGGAATTGAATGGCAAATTAAGTGCCAATCAGACTGGAAAGCCACTCGGCCAGGCAGATGGGTAATGATTTTTTGTTGCTGACTTGTTGCTGCCTGCTGGTGGAATCCTTATGTTTCAAATATTGCGTATATCTGCCTGTATTTATCGCCTGAATCGAATCCGGTTTCGTGTCTATAATTAAGGATAAATGGACAGCAAATTGCAGTGCTGTGTGTGTTTGCCTTCTGTTTTCTTCTTTTTCCAATAATTTTTTGCTGGCATGGACAGAAATCAATGCCAATGAGAGGGAAATATGGACTCTGGATAAATCTGTCTTGCTTCTGATTTAATTACTTTTGCAACTCATTACTATTAAAGTATTAAAGGAAAATATTTTCAAAAGTATTTAAAATGTAAAAAATATATAACTAAAACTTAAACAAACCTTTTTTATTTAAATTTAAAACCTCAAGCTTGCTATTGGAAAATCTATAGCATATTTCTATAAAATATCTTGCACTCAATAATTTTCCTGATTCTAAAAGTACTCTCTCTCATACAAAGCCCGCAATTAACGCGCATTACGTATACGCCCCTTGTGACAGCAACACGATTGAATGGCTGAACCGAATCGATTTATGCAGTCAATGACTAGACAAGCGGCTGCCTATTATAGAGAGTGGAAGCGTTGAAGTCAAGATATATATACTACATATGAACTTCTTTGTGTGTGTTTACGTCAAATGTGTGTGCCAATGTCGGTCGTGTGTCGCGTTAAGATTCCCGCTTAGTCGCATTAACGTCATTCAAGATGCGCGTCTAAGCCGCCGTCGCACACCACGCACGATTGCATACGTTGCTCACACTTGAGCGGCGAATTGTTGCTGATTTCGGGTCCTGCGAGCAAGGCTCCTGCCAGCACAGTTCCTGCCAGCACAGCTCCTGCGTTGCACAAACGGCATACAATGGCAAATGTTGCTCTCGAGCGATGGCTTTGCCGATGTCGTCGTCATTTGGCCGTGTTGAACACGTTTTCAACACATGTTCCGCACATCGCTCGGCTGTGACTGCTGGAGGTGGCACAGGCACTGGGGAAAATAATCATAATCTGAAGATAAGTTGGTTTTTTAATTTTTTAGATTTTTCTGAAAAAAAAATTAAGCAAAAATCGTGCAAATATTATCTATGAGGTCTTTATATTTGTTATATAAGATATATGAAGTATCTAGAATTTATGTCTTCTGATTAATCCGAACTATAGCTTTTTAATTCCAAACTTTTAATAGGAACTCCCTTTGATTTCTATACCTTCAAATCCTTTTCTCCGTGTACTAGCACTCCTATGACCAGGGGCTTGCAGCGGAAGTCAGTTTGTACAGCTCGAGCTGGAAACCATTGGGGCGCTGCAAAAACCAGACAAAACCAGAAGCCAACCTTTCTGTTTCTTTCCGTTCCTTTCGGCTCCACCTCCCCGGTGTATGTGTACATTTATTTTTCGCTCCGAGCCTCGGTGGCTGGCGGCAGCTCCTGGCTCGTTTTGCTGTGCAACTTCTGCTTTGTTCGATTTCAATTACTACAAATGATTTCTCCATGTGTTCTCGTACGTTCGTTTCTCTTTCATAGTTCGCGTTCTCTGTGGCCTCGGGTCGCCCATATCCCATGGCCCCCTACTACCCCGCCCAGCACTTGATTTTCATTGACTTTGCACCTTGGCGTTTTTCGGTTGGCTTTTTCAATTGCTTCAGCTTTTGGCTTGACTTGGCAGCAGCAGAGTCGATGAAAAGTGTACCAATTTGGGTTACAACGGCGGCAGACGCAGCTTAATAAATTACCTGGAAGCAACTTGTTTACTTTCATGTTGAAAATCACAAACTTTTGTCCCTTCGGCCATTAAGTTAAATTGCGGGAATGTGTGATTATCAGTGTTGCCGGAAACCTATTTCAGAAACAGAACAAAATAGGGGGAAAATAAACAACAATTTAAATGAAAAGAATTCATAAACCTTTTGAATAAATAAAATTTGGATAAGAAAATTTGTTTTATATTTATTATAAATTTAGTTTAATAAAGTTAAGTATAAGTATACTAACTTGTAGATAGAATATATCCCAAAGCAGGACCAATCGCCATCACTGTCTCGTATCTGTGACTGGCATCAAAAGTTACCCTAGCCTTTATCCCCCGCTCGCCTCTACTTTTTAATTATGTATCACTGTATTACAGAGACCCACCCACACAGGACGCAGGACACAGGACGATAGCTGGACCCACACAATGTCAAAGTGGCCTGTCAACAGCCGTTGACCACTCGCCCGAGCAATCGAGCGGCCATCGGCGCAAAGTTTTGATGAGGGTTGTCATCATCAGCGTCAAACAAATGAAAACATATGTAGCGGCAACGGCGCATCATCAGTAGCAGCGGCAATAGGAGCAGCAGCAGCAGCAGCAGCAGCTGACCAGAAAGCGTCCGTATTAATATCAAATGAACTGTGAGCAGCATGATGAGCTCGGTTGCCCATGTGGGTTGCCTTGGCAGCAGAACGTGCCGGGCGAACTCCATTGTGACAGTTGATACATGACCCGGATTCGCCAGTGACAACAACAATGAAAGTTAATAAGATTTTACAAGAATGAGCCCATCATCATCATCATCATCGCCACTGGGAACGGTCACAAAATCAACAAGCTAATGTCAAAGGAAACATCCATGGGCAGGGCTTCATCAGGGCGAACGACTTAATTCTGTGAGGGAAGTTTTCTAAAGGATTATTAATAAAACTGGCCAAGTTTATCTTGATTGATTTATGTTAAAGTTTATTTTTGATTCCAAGTTTATTTCTGTTATACTTCAGAGATATACAGAAAAAAAAGAATAATATATAAATTATATTAAATTAGTTAATTATCTGGTATTGAGTGCCCTAGATTTGTCGACACAGAGATTTTATCCCAAAGATACCCCTCTGCTATATGTTACATGCTCAACTCAATCAATAAATTGATTTAAAAATTAATGTAGAAAAGTATATTTCGCTGTTAAAGCTCTGACTATTCCCCACTGATTTTATTGTCACGCATAGGCAAATAGTAATAACACGCCCTCATGTTCAACCTTTACGTATAATAAAGCTCCCAGCAAACAAAGAGCTTCAGTCACCCCAGTTGTTGCATTTGAAATGTCCTGGATCCAGTGTCCCAATCGCCACCGAGTTCAATTGCGGAATGTGTTAAATGACTCCCTCCCCCTCCACAGTCTCGCTCCATGTGCGCAGTGTAAAAATAATTGCGGCCGGCTGCTCAATTTGCCGGACTCCATAGCCCCGGGCAGCCGTTGGGGGAACGATGTCCGTGCCCGGCTGTTTGTTTAGTGCACATAAATAAAGCAAACACTCGGACAACTCGCATCCAGTTCACGCACACCCACACACGGTCGGGATTGCTTCTGGTGTGATGTAATCAAGGACTATCGCATAGCGTACTCGAACAGGTCCTGGGGAAGTCTGACCAGTCCTGGCGGCTGTCCAACTATCAGAGGTAGTCCGAAGAGGGGGTTTTGAAAACGATTTTAATCTTTAAATAAATTTCAAATTGGGTTTTATTTCACATTTATATGAATAAGTAAACACAATAAATATTTACCAAAAATAAAATTCTCCACAACTTCTAATTAAAGAATATTTACTTTATAATTTACTAGAAATATTCTACAACTTCAGAGTGTCACTGGACTTACTGAACCCCTGGTAAATATTTCCTGCAGTCGCCACTGCACTCGTCCAGAATTCTTTCGACCAGAAACCCTTCAAAGCCAGGAGAGCTCTGTATAAATGTACATGTGTGTGTAGGTGCCAGTGGCTGTCCATCGAGCCGCACTCATTCAACTGGTGTGCAATCGCCTCGTCCACGTCCGTAATGCACCTCCACCTGACCCGTCGTAAAACCAACCCCTGCAGCTGAGCCCGGCCGTGTGTAACTTCATTAGGCCCGGGGCTGATTTGCAGCGGATAAATTACTCGTGAAGTTGGTGGCCAACGAGCGGCGACGGAGGCGACCATCGACCATCGACCTGGGCGGCATATCTTTGGAGCTGAATCTTTGACTCAATTACCGGCCATGGAGGCCAGGTTGTTGATTTTGTCAGCTGCAGTTGACTTACCCGCCCGGCCCATTTATGCATATGAATTTATTCAAATCAGACGGGCTCACTGCTCGTCCTGGTCCGTCCTTGTCCCCTTTGTCCTCGGCCAGAGGAATTTGTTGTGGCGCTGGCGGCTCTAAACTATTTTACATTTAGAGCAGCCCAAAGTTGGGGCATTCCTGCGAAACCGGAGCCAATGTGGAAGCCAAAACCAGGAGCCTGGCCCAAATACGTGCCAACCACCGGGCTATGGCTGGGTTGGTTCGCGTTCTTGTTCGTTCACCTCTGCGTGAGTGTGTGTGTGTGTTAGCCGCTTTGTTCACATGTTTTCACTTTGTGCTTAATTTGCATTTAAATGGTTTTTGCACTTAGGCTATTTCCCGTGTAAATGAGCTTTGTTTGCTGTTGTTCCCGTTGCTTTTGCACGGCGCTAAAGCCAAACCCAAAAAAAAAACATACGAAAGGCCGAGCTTTTACTTGCATTTTTGGCCAAATCCAAAGCGCGTGTCTCCCCAATTCCTGCGGCTAAAACCCTGGAAATTGCCTGGGGGCATGCCAGGTCTGCTGCTTGGGTGTTTTTTTTATTGAAGCAAATTCCTTATGACCTCAGCCAATGTGATTTGGCCAGAAAAAGACCCAAATTTGTATGAAAATGAAACCAAAAGCCACCAATTTATAATATTTACAAGCGGAAAACCATTTTTAGTTGCTATTTAATTGCAGACGTTGCAGAAATTATGCGCACATCAAAACGCGCTGAACATTTACATAAACAAATACGGGCAGCCGGCAATAGGAATAAATATTTGGCTGTTTTTGGCATTTATTCCATTTTCAAAGCAAACTGGAAAAATAACAGCAAACTGATATTTGTGCAGTTTTTGCCCTGCAATGTGTTCTGGCCCTGACCGAACGATACAGGCCCTGATATCATCTCTGGGCCAGCTCGCTGGTATTGGTAGTTGGCATAAGTGAAGGCCGGCAAAATAATTTCGCAAATTAGCGAGTACCCAGCTTTTTATGACTTAATGCCTTAGACAAAATATGTCAGGCAAGGCAAAACACAAACACTAACATCAGCACACACAATGTGCCCATTTAGCGCAATGTCAACTCTTGTGTTGTGGTCACTAATGATGACAGGATGGCAGGCAGTCAAAGCCCGCGTCCAAACACACAGCAAAATGGTGGTGGCGCAGCGCAGGACCTTGTCGCCGGAGCCATGACAATGATGTGGCCGTGTCCGGACGAGCTCTGCCACAGGATGGAAAAGCCGCGGCGGAAAAAACACAAACACAAACTGATTTGATTGTTTGTAATTAAAAGTGGACGGACGTCGCGAAAATTAAATGACCATGCGCAGGATATGCGGACCCATGGCTAGTCCTGCGCCCTGATCCTCCACATAAAAGTTTATGGCCATGTGCCATGACGGTGCTCTCTGCCTCAGCTCCGCCGTGTCGTTAATTTAAAAAGTAGAAATCCCATAAAACGCGAGAAATGCCACCAAGTTCAACACGTGCCGGAGATGGAGGCAAGACGGCGATGGAGATCCGCGTGTGTGCCACGGTGTCTGGACTTCTTAAATGGTTAATTAGCCTAAATAATTTCGTGTTCATTTATTCCATCAAAACTTAAATGCCACTCGAACCGTCCGGAGGCCTAGTGACAGCAGCGTTGGCTGTCAAGAGCTTTTCCGGCTCTTGAGAACGGAATTGGAGTTGGATTCGACTTCGAAATAGGACACCTGTCAACAAGGATATCTTTGAGGGAATGAGTAGAGTTTTGGAGGGGGCAAGAGCTAAGGATGCATAGATTCGAGGCTGTCTAGAAGTTTTTCTTAGGGATTCTTCTAAGAGTATTATAGCCCAAAGGAAAGATCTACTTGAGATAATCAGCAAATTTAAAACCAGGTATAAAATTCATTTAAATATTATGGAAAATAACTAGTAATATAAAGACTTAATAATTCACTGGAATTTGTTAAATTAGAAAAGAGATTAATTGTTAATTCAGTGGAATTTAACCCCCCTTTTCCTCTGTTTTCATTCTTTAGAACACTTAAATGGAACAAACATTTATCCTTAAGCCACTTAAGTAAATCGCTCAGGTAATTATAAACACATCGAAAACAAGTTGTTTAACATGATTCCAACTAAACGCATTTCACCAAAAGGGGGATGGACATGCAATCATCGACTTATGAATATAATTCGAAATTGTGATATTTTTCCAGAAACCAATTACAGTCAATTGCTAGGGCAATTAAAATAAAATAAAATAAATGGAAAACAAGGCCGAGGGGCGAAGTCGGACGTGCCGTCAGCAGAATAACCCACGGCTAGGCCACACTTAATGCATTTAAAGCGACTGCTTTGGCCGCCCGCAAACAAACTGGCAGTGGAAAGGCCAGGACAGCCTGTTGATTCAGCAGGACTCTCGCCGGAGGGGGGCCAGGCGAGGAACAGGGGTCACTGGAACCGGCTGGGGCCAAGGCAGGGAACGGGGAACTGTTGCCGTGGCGCAACAACTGGCCGGATAACTGAGAGGAAAGCTCGCACACCAAGCAAAAGCTCTCTCTCTCTCTCTCGAGTGACATCCTGCTGGAAAGCCTCGACTCCCACATCGAGAGCTGGTGTGGGTGTATCCTTTCCAGGCAGCCAGTGCGTGGCGTCGCCTTCGGTCCACTTCAGTCTAGGATAAACGCTTGCGACGAGCACAACAAGTGCGCGCATGCCAACAGCCCCCGGAGTGGTTTTCAGTGGTTGTCAAGCCGAAACCGAATCCGAAATCCGAAATCCGAGTCCCACAACGGAAACCGAAACCGAAACCGATAACGAAACCGAAACCTGCTGTGTAGTGTAGTGTCCGGAGTGAAAGTGAAACTGGGGCAGGACACCTGCCTGGCAGAAGATCCTGATCCCGATCTGATCTGCGAGTGCGCGCAATTCGCCCGAGTTAATTAGCTGCGCGCGTTCGTGAAGAAGATGTAACTCCCCCGCTCGAAACTCCAATCGATATTCGTTGTGCAGGGCCTGGGAGGTGGTGCCAAAGCGAGAGTGTAGAACCCCCCTAACAAATCCCCGAACAAGCCACCGATTAAAAAAATATTGCTTTTTATTTTTGTGAAGATAATCAGAGGGCCGCCTGCACACACCCACACACATTGGATATAATTTGATATTTGAAAACGTTTCGTGCTTGCATTCCGGATTCCAATCTAAGGCTAAACCCGACTAGAACCCACTCTAGCAACCAATACGGAAATATGAATAGGTTTTGGATAATCGCTTTACTTTTAGGATTACAGCAAACAAAGCCAATAAGTAAGTACTCACACAGAGTGTCCAGTGAAAGCCATGTTTGCTTAGTTCATTTGTCCTTTTCGATGACTTTTTCGATTGCCTTTTTCATAATTAGCTCTCGAGGGGGAAATGGGTCAACCTATGATGCACCAAAAGGATTTTTAGAGGCAAATGGAATAAGGTTTTTAGCTTTGTTTATAAATAGGAATTGTTGTGATTGCTAGGAATCAATTCACAGACTAAAATATGAAAGTCAGAAAGCTGAAGTTATAACTTTTGTGGGAAGAGTTAAGTTTTTAATATTTAATAATCCAGAAGGAAAATAATCCAGTGTATTCTTGTAATCAATGATCAGTCAAGTGTAGATAATTCTATAGAAAACAATGTCAACTTTTAGGCAAACAATGCTTAGCTTAAAGGCTTTCGGCTGAATCCAAATAAATACAAGAATCAAAATAAGTAAAACCTTGTATACTTGCATTTACAAAAATCTTCCCCCAAAATCACTAGAAAACCTATTTATAAATTCCCCCATTTAACCCTTTTCTGCATATATGCAAAATGGCCAAAACAAAAGTCCTCTTGGCTAATTGCAAATGGCTCGCAGGTATACCGACATGGCATAGGCCTTCTTGGACCTCCGAAAAAGAAAGCCCAGTGTCACGCACGTAGCCCAGGTCCCTTTGGGAGGCGGTGGCCAAGGCAGGCGACGAGGGGCGTGGTAGCAGCCGGACGCATTCTCAGCACCTGCCACCTTTGGCTGCTGGCTTTTCCATAAGACTCATGAATAATTCATTGTGCACGCTTCGATTATTTACTTCATAAACATTCCGCCGGGGTCTGGTCCGGCCGGGCAGAGGTGGCTTAGTTGCAGGGGAATGGGGCATGTCCAGCAGTTTACAGGCAGCGCATGCTTTTAATTTTAATAAATTGTAAATTGCTAGCTTATCAGCAACTGTCCTGGAACACAGCACCTGTAATATGCAACGTGCAATATGCAATGTGCAGTGCCAGCTTGTTGACGTGTTCAATGAATTGCAAATGTCACAGCTAATGGGAATTGCCTTTGGCCTTTTGGCAATTTCATTTGATTAACGAACCAATAAGGGCCTGAAGTATGCTGCTAAATTAAATTTCATTACAGCTTCATTTGCGGGGGCGAAAGTTAATCAAAAATCCAATGAGCAGCTCGTAAAACACAACGACGCGGTGGCTCCTCGGCTATATCTATTACATGTTGTCGCTGGCAACGTAATTGCTGAAAAATTAATACGCCAAGGAGCCGGGATTCGATGCAGGAGTAGAAGTAGGAACCTCCACCAAGAGGGAGAAGCGAAGATCATCCCGTCGTAAAGCACGTTTTCGCAATTACCCAGACGGAGTGAAGTCCTGGAGTCTTCGATATAAAATGAGGCGATGCCACAGCGAAATCAATTTCAAGTCATTAAACGAAATGAATCTTTATGGTGAGGAGAGCAGACCCACAGATTAGCAACCCGAGTGTGTGTGTGTGTGTGTGGTCCTTGAGAATTTAAACACACCGCTACGCCGCTGTAATGGAAACTGCCCCCGGACTTCAGACACTTGATGCGATTATTATTGATTTTCCGTGCTGAAATTGTTGTGATTGAATTATTTATGTGGGGGAGTGGTAAGTGGTGAGTGGCTCTTGGTTCGTGGTTCCTGGTTCGGCTTAATGGCGGATCCAAGTGGAGTTCATTAGGTGGCCCACTCAGCAGCCGCTCGCTTGACAGCTTAATTGAGTTGGCAAGCCTGTCGAGCCCGTCGAGCACTTATTTGCGGAGGCAACAAAAGGCGCACGTGACGGGCATACTCGCTCACAGCCACAAAGGAGTTATCCTGACGGCGCAATGCTGTTTGCCCTGCCCTTGATGGTGGATTTAATTTTGTAAATTAAAGCAAAACATAAATCAATTTGACTAACTAAACAGACGGCGGCGTCAGCTAGTGCAGCTACACTTAAATTTGAATAAATATTGTGGCAGGCCACTTGAGCCACGAGGCGGCAACAGCTCGAGGTTCTAGCTGGCCTTCGCGTCGTATACTTAATGTGGCCACATGTCCATACAAATGTAATAATTGCAAGAGCGCCCTCAGCGGCTGAGCACTCAGTGCAACCTCAATGGCACTGCTGTCCCCGGGCCAACTGAAGATGTAAATGTGGGCGAGGGGCAGGAGAAGACTGTGAATGGAGACGTGGCTGTGGATGTGACTGTGCCTGTGGATATAGATGTAGATGTGGCTGTGGCTGTGCCCAGTGTACACACATCACGCCGACGACAGCCAACGACAGATGCGAAGCAGGATGCTGGGAGGCAGGAAGACGGACGCCTGTAGCCTGCAGTAGACTAACTGACTGACTGCCTGCCTGACTGCTGGCTGGTCCTGCTGCCGGGCTGCTGGGCTGCCTTCTGCCTGTCTGCCATATGACATGTGACGACTTTGACAAAGCCATCCAGCTGCTTCCTTCCCCCCCGCTGGCTGGCTCTGACTTGGGCCAAGACGCTTTTGGCATATCTAATGAAACTTTCCCAGCCTGGCATTGCACTTTAATGGACTCACTCACTCTCTGGGAAAAAAGAGGGCAAAGAAATGAATACGGAAATAAACCAAATAATGAAGGCAAAAGTTCGGTGCGCGCCTGGCCAATCGAAATAAATATTGTAAACGCTCTATAAATTGTTGCTCAGCCACAGGCCAACTTTTGACCCGCCAGCCGTGCTGTCGAAGTTAACTTGAGTGGCAGAAATCAGATTAAGCCAAATATTATACATGGCAGGCGCACAGTTCGCAGGTGAGAGAGCGCCTTGGCCGGGACCAGGAACAATTTTGCACACAAATTTGGCGCAAAGACAATCAAAAAGTTATAAAACAAGCTTCGGCGAAACAAAAGCAGGGCTCGAGTGGCCGCAGGCGGAATCCGCCAAGGAGGCTGGCATCTTTGGATCCTGGATTCCCGGATAGGTGTCTCAGAGGCGTGTGTGTATCGGGCTGTAAAAACTTTGGCCAACTTTTCGTTGATTTCATTGTTTTTGCCGCTTCTGCTGTTGGTTCGCTGTTGGTTGTGTGGTGTTTTCGGGCCTTGCCATTGCGCATACGCCGCGTGGTCTTATTATCAGCCGCATCAGCGGCGCCGTAAAGTAAATGCAAAGTGTGCAAAGTCTATAAACGAGCGTCAAACTTAAAAGCCCCAAGGTGGCGTCGCCTTGCCAAGGACAACAAGGACTTAAGCTTGTTTTTGGGGCCCCGCCTGGAGGAGCATGAGATGGAGCTCTAACAGGAAACAACAGACAGAAAGAAGTACAGGAAGCCAGGTTTATCGGCGGGCAATACACTCCTCTCTCTGGCCTATCAAAAAAAGTTGCTCACACGACAAATTGTCACAGAAACACACAGAGGAAGCCCCACCAAGAGCAGACCGAGCGGGGAAGGGAATTTTATATTTCGCCGTTTTCTATTATTTGTATTATTTATGGTGCTCCTGGCAATGTCGTTAAACGGGGGCCCATTAAGAGCCTCCAATAAATATGTGAGCCGGGCTTCTAGCTCGGGGATGCGTGTGTGTGGGTGACAGATGCCAGATGCTGGATCACAGCAAGCAAATAAAAAACAAGCTTCCGCAAAACAATTATGCCTAAGTGTGGGATCTAAAATATTTATGAAGAAAAGAGAGAGGGCTTTAGAAAAAATGGCTCTGCTGCCGGAAAAGCCAAGCAACCAAAGCCGATTGTCAGCTATTTTCAGCTGTAAAATTTTGAGCAAATAAACGTCAAAGCGGCTAAAGAGACTTGGAAAAACTATTAAGATGTCAGCAAATAATTACGCATGAAAGCAGCTGCATAAATCTGGTCGCCTCTTATTGCCAAATCCGCCACTAAAACGAACTGAGCTGGAAACTGGGGAGTCTGCGAAGCTGGGGAGACTGCGAAGCCATCGCCCATCGCCTTGAAACGGACATAATGCGACACTTGAAGTCGAGCAGTGAGGACGGAAGGCACTTTATCAAAAGGGATTTGGGACTCGGAGGAGCTGAGAGCTCATGCATTTGCCTTCCACTTGGCCGGGGACCCTGACAGTTTTGTAATAACAATGACCGCAAAAAAAGAGCGGGAATCGATTTGCCATTTTTCACAGAATTTATGAGTTTTCCTCTTGCTGTTAAAGCCAAACTGATGACATTTATATTTTATTTGCCAGAGTCTCACCCTCCACCTCTCCTTTTGAACTTAATCCAGAGGCGGCCTTAATGAGCCTTAATAAGGCCGCTCTGCTCACAGCAGGAAGCAACTGCAGCATAAATCTCCTTTCAACCCTAATCACGGACACAACCCGAAATAAATTTCGCGAAAATCCATAAATTCTACGGCGAACAGAGAGAAAAATTCGCCAACGAAATGTAAATTCAACGTCCAATGACAGAAAGGAGCGGCGAGCGGCAATGCGTTAATTATTCAGGCCCACATGCCGGGAACCAGGAGCCATAACCCAGGAACCGAGAAGCATTAGTCCACAAAGTGCCTGGCCGCATTCATCATTATCCACAGTTTGATTTTCGCCACAAAGTTTTTCGGCCTCAAAACTTTTGACAAAGGTCGAGAGCAGTTTAAAGCAGAGCCAAAGTCAAACGCTGCCGGCAATTCCTGCAAAATAAATGAATGATCCACAGCCGGCCGGTTAGCAGGGGCAAGTTTTTCCCTTTTTTGAGGTTTTAGGGGATTTGGCAACGGAAGAGCACAAAGAGCCTAACCAGCAGCACCACCGGCCAGAGCAGGAAACGAGTCCGGGCTGGGGCCAAAGTGATGGGGCATAAATTTGTGGACCGAAATCCGAAAGAGCTTAAGCCATAAGCGAGGCGTGTGGTCAAGCAAAACAAATGACAGCAAAACGCATAAATTGAACCTGTCCCGGGCCATTCGAATCGCAGAAGTACAGCCCCACGAAGCAGTTATGGCCAGAGTTCAATCTGTGAGTCATTAGGAAACGGGTAATGGCCAGGAGTGGCAGTGATTCGAGGCCACACCAACATTCACTGGGAAAAATAAATCAAACCAAATTGATGATCACTTCTATTAGAAATTTAGAGACAGCTGTATCTTTGTCGTTGAGTTTATGTTCCCTTTTCCCTCAGTGCTTTCCCAAACACCCATAACAATTTAATCACTGCCAAAAAGCCAGGACAATTTAAAGTCAAGTCCGGGGGCTTGTATTTTATTTTATTGCCGTGATACACTCACAGACAGGCGTTATAAAGCCGCATGGTGCGCATCAGAGCGATACGCCGCCAGTAGGCAAAATTAATTAAAAAAGCCAATGTCGTCGCTACCCATCTCTTGCTTCTCCCGTCAACTAAATAAAACCATGTCTAGGCACTAAAAAGTTTATTATTGTGAGCCCAAGTAAAAAAGAACTCGCATTAAATGGCCGAAAAAAGGGAATATCTCGGCGGAAGAGTGGAGCGGCCTGAATGGAAAATTAAACAGAGCCGGATATGTCACACATACTCGTACAAGCCGCACCCACGGAGGCAGCCAACAGAAACAAGAGGGGCAGGAAAGGCAGGAGAGGCAGGAAAAGCAGGGAACAAGAACAAACAAACAATAACGATGGCAAATGCCTGGAAAAAGGGCTAGCAAAGTTGGCCGACTGGCGGTGGCAAGGGGAGTGTTGGGAAAATGTGTGTGAGCAGGGAAGGGAGAAGAAAAAAAAAACGAAGTAAACTACACATTTTTATTATGCAAAGGGGGCGCAAATGAAAGGCAAATGTTTTGTTTTTCCGCCCAACCCCCTATGCGAGTGTGTGTAATTTTATTTTAGTGCAGCTGTGTGTGTGTGTGTGTGTGTGTGTGTTCACTTGAAAGTATTGTTAACGGAACGCATAAAAGCGGGGCAGCGGGACAGCGGAGGTGGAAAGCGAGGATCCTTGTACGAGTGGAGCGCCCCCAAAGTAGGCAATAAAACACAAGCTGAAATCTAGGCACGCGTTCAAACGCATGACAAACAATACCAGGAAATGCGAGAGAAATGGTAGAAAACAAAAAAAGCTGAAAAAAAAATGAAGTGAGCGGGCTCGGGTCGAACTTGTGCTTTTTTATGAACACCAGAAATGAGACAAATAAAGTGTGAGTACTGCAAATTGAGTGAGCTGCATGAAGTGTGTGACAAGCAGCCAAAAAGCTCGTGGCAAAGTGTGAAAAGTCGTTTCGTAATTTGTAGATTTAGCCAGCGAAGGGAAGTGAGACGTAAATTAAAGTGAATCGAACCAATCTAAATAGCTGCAGAGTCTGTAAGGAGATTTTCCCATTATCCCCCGGCTAAAAACTTAAGCAGTTGAGCTCATATAGCCAAGGAAATCGACTGACAATATATACAAATTGTGCACTTGAAGAAAATTAGGAACATTTATTAACAAAATAAGTTAAAACTTTGTAAAATTAATTTAAAATTTGAAATACAAAATAATTAAATGTAAATAATATTTCTTTAGATTTTCTTGTATATATTGTTACGTATTCTTGAATATTCTCCTAAAATTAGTAACCTTTCTTCTCCGAGTGTCCTTACAAAAGCCCCTGTCAATGCCTGAGCATCTCCGACTTCGGGAAGATTGTTTTCCCAGCTCCTCTGACAGCTGCCTAATTAATTGGACTGACTCCTCGTGTACGTGCAGTGTTTGCTGGCCAATGATGTGGCTTTTGAGCCGTTTCTCGGCTGGGCCAGGACCTTTGCAGGCGGCAAGGATATGGCGCAGCTCGACAGTATTTAATGCCTGCAGTTAATATGCGGCAGGTGACTCAGCGTTCTAGCTGCTAATGATGGAGGTGGCGGATGAACAAAGCATTCCGAGCGTTAAATTGAATTAATAATGTTAATGGCTGGTGCTTATGAATATGCGCTCTCGTGCCTCCTTGACTTGTGGCCAGGCTCACGTGTCGTATGCGTAATGCGTAAAGCATGTGTGTGTGTGAGTGTGCGCCTTATTAATTGCCCGCATTTGTGATATTTAAGCATATGAAGCCAATTAAAGCCCGAGCATTCATCGCCTCTCCATTGAGAGAGCTTTTAAAATTCCACACCAAGCCCCCCGTAAGACTAAAGCCCACATAAACGTTTCGGCTAAGGATAAGGCTAAGCTGCTTATTATTCAACAAGCTGAATTGCTAGAAATGGCAATCACGGCGCCGCTCAATAATTGTGCTTTATATAAGCTGCGGAGCACAAAGCCAAATACGCGTCAATTGGCAGCCACATGCGCACTCAAGTAAACACAATCCTCGGGGTATTACCAGCTGAATAATGGGCCAAGAAAGTGCCTGAGGATGCTTAACAATAACGGCAGCGGGGGGAAATGAAAATGAAAAGCGAAATGGAAATAGAAATGCATGCAGGGGCAGGGCCAAATAATTTAATATAAATAAATAACATTGAAATGCTTGCAAATTAACAGCAGCTGAATTTTTTCCACTTTCCACGGCCAAAAACCAATTCCGAAAGCCTTCAAATATATGCAGCGTTGACTCGAGAAAAGGCATTTGGGAATAAGGGAAAACAAAGGCCACCGACAAAAAAAGGGAAAAACTGTCGAGAAGCCAAAACCCACGCACACACACATACACCTATATATTTATAGGAATAAAAAGGCCGGGTCACACATAAGTACACGCTTGAATGGCTGGCACTTCTGTCTTTGTAATTGCGGGCCCAATGCTAATGCCTCCTTTGGGCTGGCCAAAATGAAAATGCGTAAATTATTGATTACAATCGCCAGAAATCATGCAGTCCAAACAAAGGCCTCTACATATAGATTTTATGATGCCCAGAGAGCTGATTGTTACGCCTTTTGTGCGTATAGAAAATTTGCTTTTTGCTGCACTGAAGGAAAAGTGTTGTATGTTATTATTATTTCTATATTTCTTGATTTAAAAAAGAAATTATAATACAAAGAATATTTTAAGAAAGTGATTTTATTTATGTATTAAATTTATAGATAGAAAGAGAACATAGTTTCATAGTTCCCAATTTTTCTAGCCACAAACTAACCCATCTTTTCGCTTGACTTCACTCACTTCTCCAATTGGTGTTGCCAAATTTATTTCAAGCTGCTTCTTTTTTTCTGTGTGGCTAAGCGTTGGATAAAAATAAAACTCTGCCAGACCGAATATAGAAGTAGAAGGAGGAGAGCGGCCGACGGGAAGCCTTCGCATAATGAAGGCACTTTGTGAGCCCGGCTTGGGCGTTGATTTTTTAATGGTGCCTCGGGCCAGCAGCAGGAATTGGAATTTGGATTGGTCTTGGGATTGGGTTTGTGTTTCAGGAAAGCAGGGAAAGGAGGGAAGGGGAAGAGGAATTGGAATCGTAATGCAAACAAAGGCCGGCTGGCATTGATTGTGCAAGGACTTTTGTGCTACGCGCATTGTTTCAACGAGTCCTCGGCCAAGGTTGACGAGGGTTTGCTGTCGCCGCTGGCTATGTGACTTCAGCTCCTTATTAGGCAGCCAGCGAGTATTCAGCGTTTGGAAAACCGACTAATGCGCATTTTCCAGCCCTGCCAGGAACCATATCACACGTTTGATGTATCCTGAACGCAGATATAAGCCACATGGCAGGTGCGGCCAAGTGTCAACACAAATTGTGGCCGAATTGTAGCAAAAAACAGAGAGAACGAAAAAAAAACAGAACAGAGAATGAGGCGAGACAAGAAAAATGCCAAAGTGAGGGTCAAGCATAAATGTCAATATCATCAGGAGGCACTGGCTGTGCTGCAGGCTCAATGCCGTCATCCCTGGGCCTGCCGGCCCTTTCCCATCTCATGTTTGTGTCACAGGACTAATGCCTGTGTAGATTAGAGATTAGCCAAACTTCAAAAGGACGGTGCTCCTGGCTTGAATTACGAATGCGAAACATAATTGTGACGCTGGCAGGCTCAACGTGATGGCGGTCAGGACCGCCGCCTGGTTTCGTTTGGTTTGGACAGCACGTGGCCACGGCACCCATTAATTGTCCAGGTGGGCGGTCGCCTGCCACTCGACTCCTGTGGCTCCTTTTCAGTGTGGGGGGGCGAGAAAAGTTTTCAATTTTCGGAAAAACACCGTACAACAGCTGCGCATGTCACACTTCCCCTGCCCCGTCCCACTTGTCACCCATCATTCCCGATAAAAATAAATAAATAATTCTACGCATTTAATTGTTTTCGGCAACTAGAACGAGACGAAATTGAATCGCTGGACTTGGCTATAAACAAATCGCGGCCCGAACAATTTGCGGCCGGGAAAATGTCAAATGCAGTTTGAAATTTCACTCTCCAGGCCAGCAGCTGTCGTGAATGATTTAAATGTGTGAATTGCCAAGCCGATTGTGGGATGTTTATGCGGAATATGAATAAATGTAGCGACCGGAAATGAGCGTTACTCCGCCCACACACAAGTGCTTTTTAAAATTGCATTTTCCGCCAGCTCGTACATGTATTTAAATGAGGAATTTATGTTTAAAACTGAAACCCAAATTTTCAGCCCATCTAATTTGGCTTACCCGCGTTGCTGCCGCTTTCAATGGCGGCCTGTGGTCGCTGCTGTTTGCTGTTTTTGTTGCCGACCGTCCCCCATTAATAATAAATAATTCCCCTTAAAAGTAATTTAAGCATTTTTATGTGTTTGCCAACGCCAGCGTAGTTGCCGTCGCCGTCGCAGGCTCAGTCTCAGTCTCAGTCGTCGGCGTTTGCTTTTCATTTCTTTAATGGTCTGCATCTTTACGAGGCAGGTCCAGGTTCGCGCTTACTGAAGCGGCAACTGTTGGCCATCTAAACACACCAACACACACACACACAGGACAAGGGCACGGTGGGCGAGGAATATTTTAGATAAAACTATAAAACTTTCACAGGATATCTTAAGGAATATATGGGAAAAGTATGCCAAAAAACACCTACTTTAATTTGATTTGTTTCAATTGAAAGGCCTTTTTAGATACCTTTTATTAAATTTGTTATCACTTATGATTCATTAAGTAATTATTAAATTATAAGAAAATTGTTTGAGCATAAAATCCATTAAATAATAACAATTTAGTTCAAAGATCTCTGAGTAGTTATAAGCTATAAATTTAATTATGGGAAAAGGACACAAACAAAATAGTTCAAAGGTGAGCATTAAGGTTAAAGTTATCCACCTCAATAATTTATTATATATTATTTGACATACAATTTTTATTTAATATATTAATTAATTAAATTAATTAAATTATTAATTTATTTTATATTTAATTCATTTAATTAAAAAACTTAAAACTACCCACCGTGCAGTGGCTCGTGGCGCATGTCTAACACTCGTTATGAGATTCATGGCCTACATGTGTTTGCTCCACGGCCTTGTAAATGGGCGCGGGGCGTGTTGTCGAGTGGGGTGTATGTACTTTACGTGCTGGGCAGCCCTGTGGGCGTGACACGGCAGGGCAGGGCAGGGTAGGGCAGGGCAGGGCATGTATGTGTGTGTAGAGCCAGTTTAGTGGTAGTTGTGCAGCCGCCAGCAACAGCACCAGCGAGGTGTCCTTGAAGCCATTTTCTTATATGTATGTACATATAAACGGATTCTGGTCTTTTCTCCGTGCTCGGCTCTTTCATTTTTGTAGTCGCTGCCAGGGCCACCCAGATAAAATTTTCAACCAGGAAGTTGGCTTCCTGTGGCGCTCTGATTCTGGCTCTGTTCTGGTCGTGATTCTGGCACTGACTCGGACCGTGGACCGTGGACCGTGGCCCTGGCCGGTCGTCCGCAATTTCTTTCATATTTTGTTTTGGCCATTACATTGGCTACTTTTGTCGGTCATGGCTTATACTGTGTGTGTGTGTGTGTGTGTATGTGAGTGTGCGCTTGTATAAGTCGTGGTCCCTGTTTGTGGGAGACATTCGCGTTGGCTATTTTCATTTTCTTTTGATTTTGATTCCCATTCATGGCAGCGGCATTCGGCTGTGATTTAATTTCAGAAATGTGACTAAAATGTGCAAGTGAAAATTACGAAATAAAAGATTGTACTTGTGTGTGATGAGGGGAAAATTTCCTTTTTAAAATGTCTCCTTTAAAGCTGTTAAAGTTTGAGTATCTCAGGAAGTTTTTTCAGCTGTGACGCAGGCGATTTGTCTCCCCGGAAAAATGCTCATCTTTCCCTGGATGGGTTGGGAGTTTTACATGCATGTAGCTTGAGCTGGTTGTAGCTAGTGGGGATCTGGAATTACACACCCGGCTCAAGGCAGCTCAAGGACCCTCCGCAGGCCACAATCGGCCATTTTTCTTTGTCCCACCAATGTTGCGTGCCTCAGGCGGCGTCTCTTTTCGGCCGAGTTATTTGAATTTCACGCGCGCATACACTGGCACAGGGATAAACTGGATTTATATCCGCTAATGCCTGTGATTTGTTCTATAAAATTACTTTATGCCTCGAACATGCCCGTCGGACCTTGTCTGCCTTTTATTTTGGCCTTTGTTTTCGCCAGAATCCCCTTCCGAAACGAGGCCAGGAGCCAGGACCAAAGCCCGTGCTTACGCTTTCTGAGCGAACGCCTCGGCAGCATAACGACTTATGGCCTTATCCTTTTCGGTGGCCCTCGAGAGTGGGTAAATGCCGGGTGTTTGCGTTTTATTGTTTGGCTTATGTTGCTGATAGTGTTTCCGTTGCCATGGCTAGGAAAATGTTGGCTTTGTGTGCGGTCAACTTTAAAAACATTGTGCTGCCAGTCGGGCAGGCAGCAGCCAGTCACGAGTCCCAATCAAGCGTGCATTTAAATTGGAAAGCCACATGGCCACAAATCAATTAGAAAATGGCAGAGACGGCCACCCCCGACGGATAAGGTATTGCACGTTGAAAATTATTGACAGTCACGCCCTGGCCTCGGCCTCGGCCTCGGCCTCGGAGTCCGATCCCCGGACAAACAGCCGTAATGAGGACAGGAAATCAGTTTTGAAAAGCCAGAGTTGGGGGCTAGGTGACAGGACTAGGATGGCGACTCCCAGTCCAGGCCGCCTTGGCAGCTGTCCGTGTCTAATGAACTCCATGGAATGTGCCGGCTACGAGTATTGTCTGCCACTCAGCCATAATGACTCCGAGCCATTGGGCCACTGGGGAGCTGGAGGCGGAGACGGAGAAAGCGGCGGAGACGGAACTGACAGCTGGACGGGCCAAGACAGCTGACCCCAAGTCGATATTATTATTGCGCTGTCAGTGGCAAAATGCTGGAACATCTATCAAAGCAATAATACTTATGGGGTAATGCCATTTTAAAAGACATTTTGGAAAAGTAATAAGATAAACAGAGTGAAATTCATCAAATGAGTGTTTGAAGTTGTAAAGAAATCATATTTCTGGTATGAAAAAATACAATAAAATAAATTTACAAGATTATAAAAAGCTTAAAAGTAATGCTCTAATAAGCTAATGTTTTTGTTTGGGGCAGCCGAAATATATTTTAAATTTTTCTTAATATCATATCTTAAATGAGTGAGTATTGATTACAAAACCATATTATATATTTCTGATTTCCAATTGTTTAAAAACCCTAATTAATTCTTTATACTCAATACGAATTTCCGCTTTGGAAAATTAACAAAAAAAATTAATAATTGGTAACAATTGTAATTGAATTTAAAGCCATCCATCGATTCCCTGTCAATATTGATTTCGCAATAAACGGACGCAGTTCATGCTGTTTATATCTGATGGTTTAATGGCTTACTATTATTATTTTATATTGCTTAATGACAATTACCGGAATAAAGTTGACCACCAATAAAAGGGGTTCTTTAATTATTGTCTCCCTGGACAATCAATCATTTGTACAGTTATAGCTCTTAAATTATCAAGCGGCAAACAATTATTGACTTTAATAGTTTGTTCATTAATCATGGCTCTGAATGCCATATAGAATTGAATAGAGAACTCGGAAAACTCGTGCCCAAACTCCTTGGCCGTGGTCAGTGGCTTGTGGTCAGCAGTTTAAGTTGGAATTGGAATGCAGGCTTCAGGAGAAAGTGTAAAGGGTGGAGGGAACATTTATTATGCTTTCGGTTTGCGGTTCGCCATGTGTATTTTGGAACACCTGTGTGCCAGCAAGTTTGTCTAATGAAGGACTTTAAGGTGGGGGCGATGGCAATCAGAAAATCGAAATGAATATGGAAACCAATAAAGTTCCAGGCGATGAATCTCTTCCAAAGCACTTGAAATCTATACAGAACCGAATTGAGTTTGTGGTTCTCTGTGCAGCTGGCGATAAATATCAATTTCCCTCGAGGCCTAATCCAGTTGTTAAAGTCAAATCGAAGACCACGCCCCCGCGCCTGCAACAGTTGCCCACTTTCGGCCTGTCCCGGGACACAGCGTTGATTAATGTTGATTGATTGATTATTTGCGTTTTTCTGACATGATGCACGCTTTATTGTCGCTCAGCCCGTGGAAAATCATCAATTTCCGCTTGTAAAAAAGCACAAGGCGAGCAGCGAAGCGCTTTTTCCAACCATCCATCCAGTGAGTGGTGGAAAAGTAAAGCCTCCTGCCTGCCAAGCTTGTTGCACAACACAGAGAGGAGGGGCAGGAGGAGGCTGACGAGGAGCCGGAGTAGATCCTTTTTGCCAGAGTTAGTAATGAATTTTTTTTTCTGTTTTGCGCCCGTCGCCTGGCTGGCAGTCAACGCAGCATAATTGCGGCTGCCAAGCCGAGCATCTTGTCAGCGGTCGTGCAGTTCAAATTCGTTATTCGTTTTGCCGCTTTTCGTTTGTTCTCCTCAACGGCTGTGTATTGGCCAGCTGCCAGGGCTAAAGAATGACGTGTAGTATTGCGACATTAATGTCGAAAAAACCCGACAAGATTATAAAGCCAGAAGCTACCAAAAAGTCGGAGTACACTTGAAGGATTTCGATGGAAAAAGGGGTTTGGAGTGGAAATTCAAATTAATTAAAATTGAATTAATTTCTAGATCAACTTCAAATGGATTTATGTATAAAAAAATGACATAAAATAGCACTAAGATCGATATCTAAATAAATACTTAAACGTGTAATGTGCTTTTCATCAATATATCTTGCCAATATATCATTACGATCTTCCTCTCACTTACATCGATAAATCACCAATTTTATTATAAATCTACATTCGTTAATTACAATTTTTTTACTAAGTTCCTTAAGTCATGTTCCATTGAAGAAGGTTTTATAGCTAGAAAAATTAAATTCGATTTTCTCCAAGTGCAGTTCCTTGGCCCTTCAGACAGTGGCGGTGTCTGGTGCCTGACAGCGTTTCTCCTGTTGGCCTGCGGACTGATGCCTTCTCCTGATGCCTTCTCCTACCGCTTTTGCCAAGCCTGCGGCTGGCTGGTGGCTGCGGTCTGGGTTTTTGGGCCATGTCTTCGTCCTGGTCTTGCTCTTGGCCGGCCGGGGTCATGATTGAATTTTCGCAAATTTCGGCTCGTTAGCGTGCGGCACGAACACGTACGTCATGCTGGGGGCTACGAAACCGGGCCGCTGAAGGTTGGCCATGTTTATGCCATGTATGGCGGCAACAAGTTGCCAACATTCGCATCGAACGTATATATGTATATGCACACTTGACACGCTTCATTTCATTGGGTTTTGTTCTCTTGCTTCTCGCTCCTCGCTCTTCGTTTTTGGTTATCCGATTATTTCCATATTTTTCGCGCTGTCAGACACGTTTTTTACTTACTCAGTCGTTGACATTTTGCGTGACTGACGATGGACGCGTGGTGTGAATAAATGAAAATGGAAGCGAAATTGGCGCCATTGGATAGGCCTTCCCTCCAACTGGGGCAATGTGTTTGCCCTCGGCCACTTTATGTCTTAATTATGATTGCGAACGGGGCGGAAGCACTGCCACTGGCCCAGGCACATTCAAAATTCATTTATCGATTGCCAAAATAGGAGTCATTTACAAAGTATTTAATGGGAGAGTCAATTGATGAAATTGCTGAAATTTTCAAGGAGAATTCTTAGATTCACAATTTTCCGGCCTTAAATGTTTATTTTAAAAGAACTTTTAGAACTTTATTAAAGAGAATATTGTACATATTTGTGGTACCACCTCTTGTTTGCCTAAAAAGACACAAATGCTTACTTTAATGTTTTATAAAACCTCCTTGCTCACACAATTTCTAGCCCAGCCTCAGCATATGCAAAGTATTCAGCAAAATGTTATTTTATTTGCCTACAAAATCACCGAAAAACGACTTCATTTAACGTCCTTGTTGTTTGGCCTGAACACATACTAAATGTCATCAACTGTCGAGCGTACCAAGTGCCGGCATTACGTATACGCAGCATGAGCCCAGCTGGATGGTCAGCCACGTGTGTAAACTGCGGACAAATATAAATTTTCCATTTTTTTTTTTTGGATAAAGCTCACCACCTTGCTGGTGTACGTGCTGGCTGGGGAAAAATGCTTGGGAAAATATCGTTTAAACGGTAGCGAAGGACCTCTGGTCGAGGCTCTTCCTCGGTGGTGAAAAATGGTGGCAAGGAGGAGCTGCAAATATTTGACACCCAGACGCACTCATCCCTGGGACCTGGGTAGCATGCAGGCGCAGAAATTTCTCATGTGCACTTTGGCAAACAAATTAAGATTTATTGAGCCGGGGCCAAAGGACGATGTCCCGTAATCTGGCAGGAGTATCTGCTCCACGCATGGGGCATCGTGAGTTCGTTTTTCCCCTGGAAATTCCTCGAGGGCCACACTTTAAATGGCCTGCATATTTGGCACTGAAGTGAGCTTTTCAATTTCCTCTTTCGATTTCTTTTCATTTGGTGAAGCGTTTTAATGGTTTTTCAATTAAGCCACAATTGGACGGGCGGTGATTTTCATTGTTATTGCTCTTTTGTTTGCCCCCTTCCCACCCGCCAGCTGTACTTATATTTGTGTATCCTTTCCACCCGCAGATGGACAATCGGATGTGGAGGTGCAATTAGTGGTCCCCAGATATGTGGAGCGCGGTTCCAGCGCCACGTTCAAGTGCAGGCACAACGTCCAGCCGGAGATCCTGTTCAAGGTAAGTGGCAGCGGGGATTGGATTAAGTCCGTTTCGCAGCCAGCCATGCATGCGCATATAAATTATGGAAAGCGCATTAAAAACTTTAAATTGAAAAATAAAAATTGCCGAGCACAAAGAAAGTTTGCTCGCTCGCTCGCTCGCCTTGTGCTATTTTGTGGGCAGAAAGTTTCCGGCACTGTGACAAACACAACCAGACCACGGCCGGATCCCCCGGGCAGGAGCCGGGTATTTCAGCAAGTTTCGTGCCGCAACTTTGTGGCAGTCAAAGGCAGCCCAGCCCCAGACCCCGGGCTGCAAAAAAGTTGCACTCAAAGTGCCATTCCGCTCCATCGAAGCGGCCGAGGTGGGCCGTAAACCTTTTACCGCTTCCGTCTCAATATCGACTCAAGTCTCAGTCTAAGTCTTAGTTTCGGTATCGGTAACGGTCTCGGTCTCGGTCTAGGTTTCTGTTTCCCAGACGCGGCAATTAATTTCACTTCAGTTTACTTAATTCCATCACGAAACATCGCCAGACACGCACTTGCGTACGCCAAAATCATGGCCAATCCTAGAGTTTGGCCATAGAATTTATGGCCAACATACGAAGTACTTGAAGTACACAGAAAAATAACACAAATTCAAAGAAAAATCAGAGAGAGAAATGTATATTTCAAACAATTAAAAAGTTACTTCATTTAAATTCGTAGGAAAATAATGCAAATTTGTGTGCCAAATTGATTTATAATTTCTTTCAGTGCCCAGAAAACTTGACCGAGTAAGGGAATTACAGGGCATACTTTCAATTTAGTTGTGAACTTTTGTGGCCAGCACTATTCACACCGCTCCAGTGGGCATTCCCATTCCGGACCAAGGTCGGAGGCTCAAGCTCCTCTAGGTTGACGTTTTGTTCGGTCTAAGTACCATAAAAAAAGCGTACAAATTTTATGGCTCATGAAGGAGGACAGCGGAGCGGTGGCCTGGCCAACATTAGCCGTACATATATTGATTATTTTTTTCGTGGAACTAAGATGGATTTAGAACACAAACGAATTGACGTTGACACTGCGGGACTGGGGTGGATTGAGGTGGATTGTACTTATAAGCGGAGTGGTGTCCATTGTTATTCGACGTCCGAGAAGGCAGAGAGAACACGAAATTCCATGTCGTGTCTCCGGATCGTGACCCGGGACAACTTAAAGCCGCCATTGTGGTGTCTCATTTGCATGGAAATTCGAGGGTAGTGCTCCTCCTCCACCGCCTCCTAAGAGTGTCAACTAACAAATTTAATGCGCCACTGAGCCGGGCAAATGTGAAATGTGTTCCGGGGCGGGAAACATGCACAATTAGCGGACTAACCAAATAACCAAATAGCCAAACAGAGTCAGCCGGGGCTCCGCGCAGATGTAGACATTTATTTATTTGGCCAGTCCAGTCGGGTTGTGGCCGCCGGGGCGATAGCTAATTAGTATAATTAACTATATAAGCGAGTGCGCTCGCTCGCCCGCCGCCATTCGCCATTCGCCATTCGGATTGTTGCACGGAGCGTGGCAAATTGTGTGGAAGTGGCACTAAAAAGGCAATTAAAGTCCCAGTGACGGGATCATGTCGCCCGCCTCCTCCACATGTAAGGCATAATTTTGTGTTCATTTTTTTTTTCGCCCCAAAAATTACACTCGCTCACACATTCAAATTAAATAAACTAATTACGAAGTGAGCCTGCGAATCGGTACCGCAATCGGGGCCCCGAGAGCGCATTAATGAGCTTTTGATTTACCACCACTTTTCAGCTTTTGTGTATTATTTGTGACATCCCACATGGTGCCTCACATGCGGGCGGACGGGCTAATAAGCCCAAATATAAACAAAGAGCCAAAAGGCAAAAGAAATAAAGTCAGGCCCAGACCCAGGCCCAGGCCCAGGCACAGTCACAGGCAGACACGCCAAAAGCAAACACATGCCAGGCTAAGTTCGTAAAGGTAAATATTTGGAGTGGAAGGGCTGCCAGAAGAGTGGCAGGAGTGTGAAGGGACCTTTGTTTTCATTACTTTCAGATCCATTGGCAATATTACGGCCGATAGGGAGTTGCATGTCAAGTCGAGGGAAAATGTTTGAAACGACCACAAGTGGTTGATAAAATTTGATGCGTGTCTGGCGGTCCTAGAGAGAGCGCTAATGGCCGCTCGTTTCCAAACCCACAGGCCACTTCTCTTTGGCCTCCCGGTGTTTGTGTTTGCCCTCTCATTATTACCCTGTGTGTGTGGCCTTTATTGATTGACCCGCACAGCACATATACATGCACACACTCCCGCTAAACACACACGTTCTGCGTCGCAGGCTTGAGTAATGGCAACATTTGCGGCACAAATTACGCATACGCCTCGCCTGCCGCGGACACATTCAATAAGCATATTAATATTATTAAGTTGCGTGCAATCAATGCAATTTGTTTGGGAGCGTGTCAATCAAGCCATCAGCAGACGTCCAGGCAACACGTGGAGTGCCTGAGTCCGTCGACCTGGCACTATTGCCTGGACAGGTGTATTTAGTGCAATGCTCTGGCAGAGAAAATATAATTACAATGATTATAAGCTGATATGAGCTTAGTTGTTAGGAATATTTAAATCCTTAAGGAAATTCCCTTTAAAGAGTTCTGTTTATCAAATGAGAAATCAATTAGCTTGCTACTTTAATGCGAAACTCATCGTGGACCTGGTCAATATCCTGCCACAAATAATAGTATTTCTAAGACTCTTGAAAACTGTCATCAGCTTATAACTTTAAACATTCGAATTCAATGAGTATTAAGTCAGTGAAAAGAGTACAAAAACCATGAAGAATTTCCAGCAGAAAGCTCCCCTTTCATGGTAAATAAAAAATGAAAATGCGGTCAGAGAGACCTGTCTCTCCGCAAGGAAAAATAAATTACTTTTCAACTTTAATCTGGAGCTCAAATAACGCGCTGAAATGTGATTAAAATAAGCTCACCAAATGCGGGCGTTAAAAAATATGCATAATAAATAAATGCTGGGAGTAATTAAAAAATGTCGACAAGAGCCGCTGAACATCCGGCCCTTTTCCGAGCTAGTTTTAAGTTGAATGTGGGAAAACTTGCGCATGAAAATTAATTTCCATTTTCATTATTCATATTTGTCGTTGTCGCAGGCCCCGTCCCTCAAAAAAACCCACACACAACTACCGCGTTCTGCAAGTTGCTTTTGTGGATTTGTGCTTTTAATTGCTGGGGTGACATGCGTCCTGTGGCACTCCCTTCGTGTTGCTGCCACTGCCGCAGCTACAGTCATTCCAATAAAAACATTTTATTATTTACTGTTTTACAGTTTAACGCGCTAACAACTTGGCGAAGCAGCAGCATCATTCAGTTTCAGTTTTACCCGTTTTCCGTTTTCCATTTTCCGTTTGTTTCCCTGCAACTTGTTGCCAACTTAAATTGCTTTGCCCGGCAGGGAGTTGGGGCAACAAGGAGGGACAGGAGAGAGAGAGGGGACCCTCGATTGCGCAACGTATTGCGCAATTGAGGCGATTTAATAATCCGGCGTTGCGCCATTAACTGATCCGGCCATCAGAACTGACACATTCAATCACTGTCAGAAACAGAGACAGAGAGGGCAATTGGCAGACGAGATCGATGGGCGGGTGGGAGGTTGAACATATGGAGTCCTTTTAATATTGGTAAATATGTCTTTTGTTTTGCAGGTGACATGGCTGAAGGTTGACAAGGGCAAGTTCTTCGAATTCATAAACGGACGGAATCCGCCGTTCCGGAATTCCACCATCGAGGGAGCCGAAATTGACGTAAGTACCCCGTTTGGGCCACTTATTTGCTCAATCATCATTACCGTCTGTCAGTCCACGGCCAGTAATTGTCCTCGGATTAGGCACGGCCGAGTGGTCTATAGTCCATGGTAAATTGCAGCTAATTGGTAGACACTTCCTGTGCAGCTCCATTGATTCGCTAATGAGCATTCGGTGTCCACCACTCTAATCCTTGTGCATTTTTCTCTCTCCTCCGGCTCCTCCTTGCAATTAACAATTAACATTTAACAGTGGGACAACTCCAACGAGCAGCAGGTGACGCTGAAGGATGTCCAGTTCGATCTATCCGGCCAGTTCTACTGCGAGGTCTCCACGGATACACCCATTTTCACCAAGGCCAGCGCCGACGAGCTCATGAGCGTGTTCCGTGCGTAACAATTATCTCGGCTATTTACACCTGGCCCCACTCTAATTATGGTTCTTCGTATCTTCCCTCCACAGTGCCGCAGACGGGCCCGCCCACCATTAAGTTTCGCAAGCGAACGCCCTTCGCGGTGGGCGAGAAACTTTTCGCCCTGTGCAACACCACCCGCGGACGCCCCGCCCCCCACATTACGTGGCTAATCAATGGGAAAAAGGTGCGTATGCGTGATATTTGAAACGACCAATTCAGCAATTGGCAATTCGGCAATCCACAATCCACAATTCGCAATTCGATTGCGCAAGCATTCGAACATTGTTTGTGACAGTGCTGAGTACTCAACAGTGAAACAGAAAAGGAGATTTAAAGTGAATAAAAAATTTAAGAGATATAAAATCAATTGAGGGTTTAATTTTACTCAAATTAGCTTGTTATTTGAATTGTTTTTGAAGTTATTTAAACTAATTTATAATCAAGTATTTTACTTATAGCTTTCCTAAAAATTCCTACTGAAATTTTAGTTTAAAATAAAATAAATCTGTTATTAATTTTGTTACTAATTAAACAAACTGTTTAAATATAGTCACTTTTATCCACAAAATACAAACAGAACCGCCAGCACTGTCTGTTGGTAATCAGAGCCAATTTTCATTGGATTATTTACGAAACGTCTATGTGCGAAAACCGCCGCCGGGCATCAGGTTAATCAGTGGGATAATGCACTCCCAACGACTGCCTGGGGATGTGGAATGTGGCTGGGCATTGAGATTAACATCAGTTTAAGCCATTTCATAATTATGGCCTACATGGGGCGGTCGGTCGGGCAGCTCGCTCATTTTAATTGCAAGCCGCCCAGAGCCAGATGCTGTCGCTGGCGAGAGGAAATGAATTTAAATAAATTTATTATGACTGCCAGTGGCGGCTGGGCGGGGGAGGGGTTTTTATATATGTGGGAAAACTCTAAAATGAAATTTATTCATAAACGCGGCCCCAGGCAGCAGCTCCGGTTCGAGTGCAGTGTGCGTCCGCGTGGGCAGCAGATGTGGATCTGGTTCATATTTAATTCCAGCCGGCCAGAAGGGAGTCGGAGCTGAAGCGGAGGCTTTGACATTGAAGTGACTTTTGTGCACAGCTCATTGTAATTGTTGCCGAGTGCCCTCATCATCAGCATCCCAGTAACCACTCCACTCTCTGACTCATTGGGGGATCCTTTGTGTTTCTCGGCAGGTGGAGGACAAGTACGTGCGCACCCACCACGTGTTCTCCTTCAATGGGAAGCACCAGCGCCGCACGCAGCAGCAGCAGCAGACGCAGCTGAGTCAGCAGCAGCTGCAGCAGCAGTTCTACCAGCAACAGTACTATAACCAGTACCATCAGCAGTACCACATCCCTGTCGGCCAATTTATGGACCGCTACGACAAGAGCCTACGCTGGCCAGCCGGAGCAAGAGCGGGTGAGTAAAGCACAAGGCACTGGGAGAAATAGGGGAAATCGAAGATTGAAAAAATCGACCATAAAATCTGGATATTTTAAAGCTAACTGAAGACTATAATCGACCTATTAAATAGTAGATATTTTCTGTTGAAAGAGGTTTCTATAATTTCTAAATAAATAAAACTGGGAATACCTTTAAATATATTCCCAAAAATTGATCTCAGTGTCTGTCTGCCTTTGACAGCCAACAAGCTGTGAAGCACCATCGACTGATGGGACATTTGGGCACTGCTGTTTGAGCTCCAAATGATGGACTGCCACTGCAGCATTTACGTTAATTAGTTTGGTTGCTAACGCCATTTCCATTGCTTCCTCTCATGTTTGCTGTTTTTCCTTTGGCTCTGCAGATGAGTTCCCGCACTTTGTGTCACATCACCACGAAGGACACGGCCACCATGGCGGCGGCAGCATCTACAACAATCCCTTCGGATCCCTGGCCAACTATCACGACGTGGGCGAGTTCCATGAGGTTCACCAGCGTAACTACGACATCAACAAGAAGCTGGAGATCAAGAAGCAGCAGCAAATGGAACTGAAGAAGCACAGGTAAGTCCAGGTAGCAGGACCATTAATAAGGGCTGCTCGGTGAACTGTATTTATGAGTTATATGAATTAAAAAGCTGTAAGTTCCAGCCACCAGCCAGGGTCCTTGGTGTCTGGGTCCGGTGGCTTGAAAAGTTTTCCTCCGCCGGGCGCAAACTTTTCATATTCTTATCAATTTCCCAGGTTGCGTGTGTGGCGTGTTTATTAAAGTTTCCTTATCTATGGTCAAAAAGGATTTTGCCCTGGCTAAAGCCAATGGCTGTTGGCACATTGTTGCCTGGCTGGCGGGCTAACCTGGCTAGCTGGCTGGCTGGCTGGCGTCTTTGCCTGCTTGGCTTTTGTTGTATAACGCATAAATAAATTTTGTGGCCACCCCCTAACCTTGCCGTTGCTTTTTCGAAATCTTTACGTGGCGCGATTGGATGTGAAACGTAAATGAATGCAATAAATTATTTACGTTCACCTGTGATATTAAAAATCAAGCAGAGAAACTTTTCCAATATAACAACTTTTGGCCCCCACTTGGTGCGGGTCGAAAGAAAGTGGAAACGTGGCTGTGTACTACTTGTATATAAGTATATATATATGATCCCGGCTAAGAAGGGAGTGCCCCAGAGTGGCCCAGAGTGGCTCAGAGTGGAGTGGGCCTGTGGTGTGGTGTCAGCTTAATGAAAGCCACGACTCGCTTGGCGCTTCCACGAAGTGGTTGCTCTTTGAAGTCGGCATATTGCACATACGCCACGTGGCACGTCTCGGGGGCCTGGAGTTGGGGGGCTTTGACTTTGAAATAGAAGTGTTCCTGAGTCCCGGGTCCCGGATCCAGGTCTTGGAACCACCTGAGTGCAGAGCACTAAAATACCATGTTGAGTGCCTGACAGCCGGACAGCAATTGGGCATGCAAGCTGTGCACCAGAGCTGTGGCCTGCACTGAAGAAAACGATTTTCTTTAAAAAGAACTTTTTAGAAAATAAAAGAATTAACATACTTCATATTTAAAATAGTTCTTTGTTGTAAATTATTCTCCCAAGTTCACCCTTTGTTTCCTTAATCATAAGTTTCCCTCTTAATACCATTTTTTCTTTAGATGTAAGCCACTTCCGTTGACAGATTATGGCCAACTTTCTAAAAAAGGACCAGTTAAAATGTCACGGCTCTTGGTAATTGGCAAATGAATTTGCCATTTCAAGACTCGGTTACTCGCCGCTTTGCTTTCGCATTTACATAAGCCGAAAAAGTTTCGAATTCAGCCTCCGTAGAACGCGGAGTTTATGGCCGCTAAAAAGTTGGCAGCAGCCGCGCATGTGTGTGCGAAATAAGCTCACTTGGTTAATTTGCCATAAAGTAAAAACCATAATTTACACTCGTGCCATTTCCTTGCCGGGTAATCAGCGAATGCTAATTGCATTTACCGCCGGGTAAGAAGCACAGGCGGTAGCACTCGAAAACTATTTTATAAATAATTTCCCACAATTCAGAATGAGTGGGAAAGCTGTAAGAGGCAGTCCTGCAGTCCTGCAGTGGGGGAACTAATTTCATTGAGAGCCCAATGGCAATAAGAAATAATTTATATTCAAAGCGCAGGACGCGCTAACGCTCAGCATAAGCATAAGCTTGAGCTGTAGCTTCAGCTTTTTATTTTGAAGGCAAAAAGAAGTTTCGAGGAAAATGTGGGGAGTAGAAGGTACTGACCTGCTGCAAGGCGATAGCCTGGTTAAATACAAACTCTTATAAATAAATAAAAAAAAAAATTTATCCAAGGATCAAAACCATAACAAATATTAAAAATATTTATCTAGAGTTACAGGTGCTTTAAGCTCATGAACAAATGCTTGCCAAGGTAATAGTTATCCCCTCTGCTGGCCAGGCCAGACACCTGTAGACGGGCTTCAGTTATGGCCTTATGTGGGCGTGATTTCAGCCCCTAACCCATCACGAGTAAATGGAAGCCCCTTCTGCCATAAAACCATGTGATAAGCGTTGCATATTTATGTAGCCGAGGACTAAAAAGTGCACATGCAGCAGGCAAAGGCAAAACAAAGGCGGCAACAATAACAAATAACTGGGCGTAGGTGGGTGGGTAGCATGGACAAGGAGCGGTGCAACAATAACCAGTAACTGCCAGCGTTTATGTGCATGCCAATGTGCATAAATTCCTTGGCCTCTCTTTCTCTGTGTGTGGGTAGTTGTGCATGAGTTGCTTGGCCAGGCGTGGAATAAACTGCGCTGTTTATTAAGTTTGTGCACCGCACGTATGTGTATGTGAGTGGGTTGTGCGGGGGTGTGGCAAAAATATTCATGTTATTTTATGCAAATGCAATGCTAATGTCAGGCCCTTCGCCCTTTTGCCCTACACTCAGAGGAACGTGATTTTTTCGCCCTTGTTTATTGGCATATTTCTTGGAAATTATTGAGTTTCGTTCTGGAGTATATTGAAAGGGAGTTGAAGAGCAGAAATATGCACACTTTCTGCTGAGAGAAATGAAGAAAATTACCTTTTTGTATTCCTGAAGGTTTTAACTCAACTTCAACGGTTTAATATTCATGCTTTTATATCTGTATTAAAACGAAAATATATTTTTAAAAGCCAAAACCTGTTTGTGTTACCCCCAAAACTTGTAAAAATTATAATGAATAAATTCCAGGGCAAACGATCTTCCTGAAGCAATAAATGCGCTTCATCATTGTTATCACAACCCCAAGGTGATTTCACACAAAGTAAAATATTTTTACGAGTGTAACCGAGCTTAGCGACCTTGCAGGATTTATGGGGCCGGGCATAAAATATTGAGTATAGGTCGGACGAGTGTGTATTTGTGGCCAGGTAGGTAGTAGTCGGTGTGTCCTGTGACATGAGCCCTGGGAAGTAATTAACCGCTTAACGTGATTAGTGAACGGCCTGCTGACAGACTGACAAGTGGCCCTCGAAAGCCGGAACAGCAGAAAGCTTTCATATTGCCGCACTCTTACGTTTTGTTTGCCTTTCACATCATTTTTGTTTCTATTGTGTAGGGAAAGGGAAAAGGACTTGAAGACCCTTTAAACAGCAACATGAAAGGAAAAAAAAACAAAAAGAAGAACAAAACCGAATGGCAGGCAGACGAAACAACGAGCAACAGCAGACGTTGCACGGCTCTAAAGGCCATAACACGTAGCGCTGAGTGAACACTTGCCAGGGGAATGGGAATATCAAGAGTTCCGGAAGCTGAAACATTTATACCCTAGTTTTTAGAAAGAAAATAGTATTTTTAGGGTCTGTCTTTATTATATTTTTATTTTAGAAAACAGCGCTTATTCAAAATTAAGTTTGATTTAATCGCACTTCCTCATGTTTCTTAATTATTCAACTCGCCGGAAGGGTATCAAGTCTTCCGATTTCACTCCACGTCTTTGAGAGTGAGATGGCTCGGAATGGGCTTAGCAAGGACATGGCAACTGGGACGGGAGCGCCCTACCGTGCAGTCAAAAAGTAGTTTACACGTTGTTGCACAATTTATGTTTGTGCAACACGTAAGGCCTTTTGTGGCAGGCCCACGCCGGCAGAGAGCTGGCAAAACTAAATGTTGGCCAGGTCTGAAGGTCCTTGTCTGCGTCTAGCTCCAACCTGGCTTTTATTCCGGCAACTTGCTTGCCCTTTGCACACTTCCTTTGTGCCGAGAGCCCAGCAACACACCTAGGCACACACACGACACGATAGCATATATCCGAAAGGCAATCCAAAAAGCCAACAAACGGCAGCTTAAAGCGGCCACAGGAAACGCCTCTTTAATAAGCGCTCGCTGGCAGGATTCCTGGCAGCCGCAGTGCAACAATCTTGCCACTTGGCTGCAACTGGAATAGCTTTTTAGATTATTCTAAGGAATGTCGACCTCTCCGCTAAACACAAAACAAAGCACTTTTGGGTTTTCTGGTCGCTGGAATTCTGGGGAAACAAAGGACGAAATAAATGCAGCCAGCAATTTTCATTTAATTTTCAGTGTGGGTTTCCCTTGGCCAAGACCAAATTACCACCGCTGCCGCCGACTTGACCCTCAAAAGGGCGGCCCTTAAATGTCGCGACTGCCCGAAATTGGCTCTGTGGCGGTAATTAGCCGCGTCCTGGTGCCCCACATCGCGTGTGTGCCGGTAATCCTTTAAGGGCGGGTCAACGCTGGTCGCCGTTGACGTGCCATAAACCGCGGCCATAATGGCAACGGACTCGGGCTCACTTAAATTTACGGCAAGTTTTAAGCCCGTCCAATGCCAATGCGCTTTTAGTTTTAATTGCAAGCCCAGGTCCGGCTAAGTGCCGACCGATAGCGGTGGCCACGAGACGCTGCTGGACAGGACGAGCCCCATTAATCTCGGTACAGCCACAAAAACACATCGAGTATACATTAAATTAAAATTCTATTTTATAACGCAGCACTTAAGGCGAAGTGTGCAACACAATTTGGCTAGTTTGTAACATATATGACGATGATGGCGGGTCCTCCTACTTGACCTTGTTCACGGGCAGGTAGGTGGAGCTGGGGGCAGCAGCGGCAGGAGGGATGTAGCCAGCGGAGGGTGCCTCCAGCTCGGCGGAGACAACTCCAGCGGATGAGGAACTGATGCTAGCCCTACGCTCATCGATCAGCTGCACCTGTTGCTGCTGCTGCTGCTGCTGATGGTGGTGCTGCACCTGCTGCTTGGTGGCAAAGTCCAGGACAGGAGCCACGCCTCCATTGTGAGAGGTGGAGGATCCACCCAGACGCTCGTACTCCTGCTGAATGGTGCGCTGCGCATTGAGGGCATCCTCCTGAGTGCGGTACTTGACAAAGTGCACCTCCGGCTTGCTAGCGCTTACATGGTTCAGGTTTTGCAGTTGGTTGGCCAGGCTAGAGAGGTCACCCTGCTTGGTGAGGACATAGATGGCGGTCTGCTGCTCGGCAGCCTGCTTGGCCAGGGCTAAAGCGGCGTTCTCCAGACCCTTGTTCTCTGGAGCACGAATGAAGACCACTCGCAGGTTCTTCTTCAAAGAGGCAGCCAGGTCGCTGACGCTCTTGTTGTCCTCAAAATCGGCTTCAGGAGCGGTGTAGGTGAAGAATTCCTTGTTGAACTCTGTGTTGACGGGGGCATAATCGTTGGAGTAGGATCCGCTGGTTAGGGAGCCGCCGGAGAGGGAGCCTCCGGAGATGGAGCCTCCTGAGATGGAGCCTCCAGAGATAGAACCTCCAGAGATAGAACCTCCAGAGATAGAACCTCCAGAGATAGAGCCACCGGAGAGAGAACCTCCAGTGCTGGAGCCACCAATGCCTGCTCCATAATTGTAGCCACCCACATCGGCACGTGCCACTGCCAAGACAGCCAAGATCTGGAGAAATAAAAATTAAATTAAAATAATTTAAAATCAATTGTCCAAAGCAAGTTTTTTATTTTGAAGCTCCATTAGTTTTTCTGCGATATTTTTCAGCTATTTCCTTATTCCCTTTCAACTCACCATAAATCCACGCATATTGATGACTGCTTTTCTAGCCAATTTCCGTTCGAATCTGTCAACGTGCTGGTCACTTTGGGAGGTGTGAACTGCTAATGCTGCAGCCCATCTGGAAGAGGGCGGTTTATATACGCGGACAGACGCCACCAATAAGATGCAGATTTTGACGGCGGGTGTAGTCGATGCCGTTGATAGCCCAAACGAGGGCCATTGCAAAACGCAAGAGCCTGAGGCTGAGGCTGAAACTGTATCCGCCAGCATTAGTTAGCATAAATTCAAAACGGTTTGCCAATTTTCGCTGTTGCCAACGAAATGCAAAAACACCAAACTGGCAACGGAATCGGAGGTTTGGTAGGCCAAAAATAATCGCCACTTAAGTGGAGCAATGCCAGGCCATTAGCATAGCTAGTCATATTTAATTAATAACAAAAACAACCAGAGTGGGTGAAAACAAATCAATTACAAAATCAACAGCATTCTGGGAATGATTTGCCAGACTGGGAGCTAATTAAAACGGTCAATATATCACGCAGTGGAGACAGGCTATGCGGGATCGCAAATCATATGCTAATCGGATGACGACCGCAACGACTGTCCACTGTATCCGCTGTCCGAGGCTAGTTTATGGTCAAAATCAGTAAACTATTTCGTAAATATGCACTAACAAAAGGGCTAAACACAAAAAAACCTATTTATGCAAATGAAGTCGCGGTATTCGGTGGTTTCGGGTTTCGCTTTATTTGAATATTGTTATTATTTTTTTGTTTTGTGTATCGCTTGCATATTATCAGGCATTTATGATAACATTTATTGTTTTGGAATTTGATATGCGAGAGGTTCATTCATTCATTGATTGCCCAATGGGCCGTGAGATACCCCAGCTGCGGGGCATACTTTCCGGCGGTTCAGCAATGTCTGTCAAACTGTGTGTGTGTGTGCTCTGCCGGTAATGAACTTAGCTCCGATTCCTGACTGCTGATTCGTTATGCCGAAGGAACGGCAGGGTCCTGCGGCCTTTGCCATGGAAATGCAATCAAGTTAATTGCGAAAATATGCATTTTTCAAGTCAAACATGAACATGCAACTCGGTGATTGACGATAAATGCCCAATTAAGCCAATTACGAGCGGTTTTCCTGCGGCAACTTTTCGGCCCCGACTGTCGCGTGCAACATGTGTGACGTCCATCGAACTACTTTGTAATAATTTGATTTAAACTAAATTTTATCAAATTGTTTCCCCTAATTGAGTGGGTAAATGATAAACGACGCGCTGCTCCCATAATGAACCATTTTCCGTTTGGTTTGACCCCTAATTAGGTTGGCCAGCCCAGCTGGAAAATGCTGTTGGCAGCATAAATAGTTACAGGGGCATTTAATGAACTATTTGGCAGAACACGCATGCGATTGCACGCCAAAACATCGCGTTCCCATTTCAGGTGTCGTCTGTCTGGTATTTTGTACTCTATACCCTCAGTACTTTGTGCCAGCCACGAAAGACAGAGGCAGGATATGGGGAGGTCGGTGCCACTTTATAGTGCATAAATTATTCAATGAACCGCATGCCAGGTCGAGTCAGCGACAACAAAAGAAGCTCTGCTGTCAGTTATAATTTCACACGCGTACCAGTTGCCGTTGTCAGTTACGTTCGCTCGGTGGTTCGTGGTGGCAATCTTGGTAGCGGTGGAGTTTCCTGCCAGGTTGCACTACGGAAAAAATTGGAAAGTAGGATTTTTAAAATTATTTTAATAAATCAAACAGCCCTAAAATATCTAATAAATGTGGAAAATATCGAAACAGTATCGTATATCAATAATAAGTAAAAATTTCTTCACTTAAGCTTACAGTTAATACCCACTTTAAGCTCAGTGTACGAGTTACGCGACTTTGGCTAACCCAGTTTTAAAGTTATTTTCACAGCGGTCTTCTGTGCGCGCGCGCATTTGAGCCGTAAGTTAGACACTTGTTAGATCGACATCGACTTGGCATCGCTTGCATTGCCGATGACGAAACATTTTACACCCCTGAATAGTTAATACAAATTAGCTCGCCCCGGGCAATTACTTGCCAGAGAAATTTGCATGCGTTGCGCCATGTAATTTGCGGGCGGCAGCAGGAGCGAGTTTTTTGCTGCCGGGTTTTTCGGGGGAAAATACTTTGATTTCGGCCAACAGCGTCGGCATGGCCAAGTTAAGCTAGCCAAAAGTTTTGCTGGTAATCTGTTTGGTTTCTTTGCCTTTCGCCTTGTTGTTGCCAAGTTGCGGCTCACCCAAGTTCCGGTTTCCGATTTCAGGACCTCTTTTTGTTTTGTGCATGGCAGGGCCATAAGAAATTCATGGTTTTGCACGTAGCCCTAGCGCCCACTTAAGTTACTTTGCTTGTTTCAGTCTAAGTGGGTAGATGGTCTCCCCCGGATTGGAAATCATGGTGTTTTGTCCCTTTTAGTGCTGTCAGTTTTTGGTCAGAAAGGATGAAGGGAATGCTAAAGGTAGCTCCCTTTTCTATATTTGATAGTTCTTTGCCCAAAAGGACATCTTCGAATTAGGTCAGAATATTAGGGTTTATAAATTCTGACTTAAAAACTATTTCATAATTCCTTTATATATTTTATTAAGTCATTAATTGATAAATTAACGTATACTATTATTGTAAAAGATGTTAAATATTTATCGACTCACAAATTTAATACAAAAGTGCCTAGAAAAAGCTAAATTTGTCGGGAAAATTACCAAGTTAAGCAGCACAGGCTCAGCTCGAGTCCCGGAATGGTCTGCTGTATCTATCATAAATTGCTAATAGGTTTTGGTGCGTTGGCGTCGACGCCTTCAGCTCGTTGGCCTGCGTTGGCAGACGAAATTAGGCTGCGGTTTTTGCGGCCCAGAGACACATAAATTTTGCGCAGCCCGCCCGGCTCGGGCGGAAGAGTGGTGGCATGCCCCAAAGAAACTACATGACTTATCAATTAATTAAGCGCATTTCTCAAATTATCGCCTGGGGGCGGTGTGGCCCTCCGGACCAGAAGGCGCTTTTGCATGTCAGCGGCGAGTTAAGATGTTGCGTAGCCAAGGCTAAGGAATTTAAAGTGTCATGCCAGCCAGCAGTTTCATAACTAACAGACAGGACACACACTATATACACTGTATACCATATACATATATATAAATTGTATATATACCCTTTCAGTAGCGTACACCGGGGCCCGCATTTCCGTCTGATTTGAATTGCTCGGCAAGTTTGTTATGTTTTGAACTTGAGCTTCCTGCCACGGGTGCTGATGCTGTTGTCCCAGCTTTGCTGCTCGGTCCTGGCTCCTTGGTCCTGGCTCGTTGCCATGTTGTTGCCTCAACTACCGGTGGCAGCGTTTCCTGCGAAAAGTGCGCTGCATAAGGAATTTTATTAAGACAACTGGAGCAGCATCGCAGTAACAACAGCTCCGTTGATGATGCCCCGGCTGCAGCTGCTCTCCACCTCTGTTTTGCCCCCTCGGGCTCCTCTATTTCAGCTCCTCCATCTGCTCTTCGGGTCCTGTCATCAGCCCAAAGCCAGTTGGACCAGCAGAGCTGTCGAAGGCTTATGCGGATATTGTGCATTTGCTCAGAGTTTTGTCCCGCATTTGTTTGCTTCCCGTCTTAACTGGCTTACTACTCATGCCACTGCTGTTTGTCTGTCGGTAACTGCCTGGCTGCCACTCGATATTGTTTAAGTTCTCCAGGAGGGTCTTCTTTTCCTTCCCCTACTACCCTTGCCAAGCCTTTGTTTGTCCTGTATGCGTGCAAAGGTTTGCACTTTGTACCCTGGACACTAGAAGAAGTGTTTATTTTCGCACTCGGAACGGAGGTACTATTTAAGGACATTGTTTAAGTATTATTCTAGTGTCTCTAGATCTCAAGGAACTTATATTCAACTTATATTCAACTTGCAGCATTTTTGGACATTTCCTTATGGCAAATCAAATTATATTTCACTTGAAAACCATAATGGAAATTCCTTTTTTCGGGGTTATATTCCCATTATGAAGAACTCTTCTCCTCTGCAGCGCATCCGAGAGTCGCCTTGTGGCCTTAAAATTTGCATGGCATTCGCCCATTTTCCCCCTAGATGCCAAGAGCTCCAGTTGCACAACGCAGGAAGCCGAAGCCGAGGCCATAGCAGACTGAAACATACTCGCTCTCCTATATACACTTTTAAGGGGATTGAATGAGAAGCAAACACTCCCTGGGAAAAGCAACTTTTTGCTGACACCTTGCCTTATCTGTACGAGAGCCTGCGGCAACAGTATCCTTCGTATCCCAGGACCCTTATTCGAGCTCACACTCGTGCAGCCCTCGCTGCACTTTAAGCTAAATAATATTTAAATACAATTCTGTCAAAATTTCAGGGCATTCAAATTCCATTTGCATAAGCAGGCAGTCAAGACCCTGCCAAGGACGAGAGCTATGCAAATGGAATAATTGCTCAAAATGAGACGGAAGTTAGCTCTTTCCCACAGATTTCAAGGCTCTTCCACTAACCAACACAGCTGACAATGGGTTTGCCGGCATTAAACTTTACGGCCTCACCATTATTTGCTCAAGTATCAGGTGTATCTGCCGCTGGTTCTGGTAATTTCGCTGTCATTTTGCATTTGTAATAAAGCAACATATCGCCGAACATGTCGAGGTAATTACAGGGGATGGGATCTGAATACGGTACACATATATCCTAATGTAGTATATCCTGAGGCCACCCCCCCAAAGCCACAGGGCCCGCAGGCAAGTTCATTTGTATGCCGTTCAGGCTTCTTATCAAATATGAAGCAAAGTCGTAAAAGCTAATTAGACTCACAATGTGCGATACGAGTTGAATGCCGTCGGCTGAATAATGCAAACTAATCAGGCCGTAATGCAGGATAACCATTAGAAAGCGTTGCCAATCAGCAGAAAAGGCCCAGCTGCTCGATAATCTCACACTTTCCTGTGTATTTTTTTTCCCTGAAAACCGAATGAGCCTCCTCGCAGAATCCTTGGGCCATTCAGAGTGGTGAAGTTTGTTGTTCGGTTATCAATTACTCAGGACTCTGCTCTGAGCTGAAAATGAAGACGGCTCTTGAATCCATTTAACAAGGTTCCAGCAACAGTGCTGTCGGTTTTTAAATGGGATTTAGTTATCAAATATATATTATTTTATTGATGAAACTTGTTTAAAAATGTATAAAATATTTTATAAAAAAAGAAACATACTATAGAATATTTCACATTATTTTTCCTGTATTTCAAGTTGATCAATTTCGCATTGGCAACACTGTTTCGGCTTCGTTTTGGGAATCAGATGTGCGTGCCCGGCATGTGGAAGCTCCCAGTGTTTTGCTTTCCACGTTTACACACATCAATCATAAAATGCAAATATTTACGGTTTTATTTGTGTGCAAATTGCCGGGCGCAGGCACATTAAACCCAGACCCACACCCAATTTCCCACCACTCAATGAAGTCCTCTCGCTCTTTATTCCAGGAACAGCAACCGCAAGTACCGGCGCCACATAAACGAGAACGCCCTGGGCATCATTCGCAGCACCCTGAACAGCGGCGGCTTCGGCCCACAGGCGCCCAACATGAACAAGGAGCTGGGCATTCCCTCCAATGCCGGTCCCATGAACCAGCTGGCGGCGGGCTACCAGCGACCGCTCTCGCATCCTGGCGGCGGCAGCGGTGTTGCGGCGGCAGCGGCTGCTGTGACCGCTGCCCAGCAGGAGAAGGGCATGTTTAGCATCAGTCAGCTGAACATAGAGCTCACCGAGGAGCATGTGGGCAGCAATGGACGCATGGAGATCACCTGCCTGTCCACCATTCCAGCTACAGTGGGACAGGGCGAGCAGTACGCCGACTACAAGACGTACTCCGTGAAAGGTTGGTACTATCTATATTTAATATTCTATAATTAAAACTATATAAATAATTAAAGAAAAAAGGTTCTGTTCAGATTTTCGAGGTCACACTCTTGAATTTAGAACTCATATTATCTCGGCGCTCGGGGCGTATGCGTGATTTGCATGAATCTCTGCGCCTACATGGGCACTGGATGTATGTCTGTGCATATTTACTTTATTTATTTTATGTCGTGTAATGCTATGCAAGGCAAATATTTGTTTCGGTACGCGTCGGCTGAAATTACGACCCGTGAGCTCATCAAAAAAACGTCCTCGACGCCACAAAATTATGAAATGTATGATGGAATCACGGATGAATTTTCACAAAATAAATTAGTATGATAATGTTGGGAAGAGCGCATTGTTGTTTTCCCTGTCAGCAAAGCCAAAGCCAACGAGGAATTTTAAACAAAAGTAAACGGCGCCATTGTCTCAACTGGCAGATTAGATATTTCGTCCTTGAAAGGGCCTCTCGGTGTCATATGTTTTCCGTTTGTCTACGTTTAATTTTCATTTACTCAGCCCCAACTCATTGGGTGGAGAGCTGAGCAGAGCTAAACAAAGGTTAATTTATATATTTGCCGGCATTGTTTGCCTACGAGCCGGTTGTTAACACTAACGTCCCAGCCAAGTCGTTGAGCCCTGTTGTAAATTGTCCCGAATTGTACGAAATAATTTACACATTACCAGGCCCATGACTCATGACGCTCGTTGCTGGCTTCCCATCAGTTGCCGCTGGCTGTCCTTCCTCCGTCGTCCGTCGTCCTTCGACCTACAACCTCTTTGGCGGCCCAGTTTGCCAGAGTGGCCGAGTGGCTGCCAACTGTCACTTGAACCAAGGGGCGTATGCGTGTTATTTATGTTGCGTGAAGTGCGTCATTTGTTAGGGCCACTTCGCAGCCGAGAATGCTCCAGTCTGTAATTGTTTCTTATGCCGCCCTAAGGGGCTGTTGCCATCTTATGCGAAAACTTTTCAGCGCCCGACGACTCTCAGCCAGATCACCGCGGCGACCTTTCCTGCGGTTTCATGCCTCGTTCTCGGCGGTAAACCATTTTGTCTAGATAACTTGGGGGCTTATCACTGTCCTGAATTATTCATTTTACAACATCAACTTTGCTTTTCAAATTGATTTTTTCTGCCTTTTTCCTTGACCTCTCCTACTATGAATGTGGATTATTTTAAGCCACGATGTTCGAGCTATTAATGTTGAAAGTTGTCAAGTTATATACAGGTTCCTGTTATTTTTTAAAAATTTAAGAAGCTTTCCTTACTGGTATAACCTTGGCCGTCTAGTGATTTTCCCATTTTAGATTTTGTTTTTCTGAGAAGCAGGCTAAGAATAATTACCCAGCATTGTTTATCACCTTCTAAAGCCTTTATTTTCCCATTTTTCCCCTACTTGCAGTTGAGGTTGAGCGCCAAGTGGCCTCCTCCACGTCAACGGCTCCGCCCAGCATCGGGATGGCTGCGCTGGGCAACGGTAATGGACATGGCAACGAGACCTCCGCAGGAAGGAGGGCGCACGGAGGGGCAGTGCTGACGCACCTGTGGTCGCTGGCCCAGCTGCTGCTTCTTGTTCTGCTGCCCCTGAGCTACTAGAGGGACAGCGCAGGACACTGGGAACGAGCTGGGAGAGGAGAAGACCACCGACATACTCGCACACTCTGCATGGTAGAAGGTAGAGCTACGGCCAATCCAAGGGCAATCACATCATCATCATCAACATCGTCCACATCCACATCGAGGACAAAAGCTGCATCGGAGAAACCAAGTTGGATTTTTTTGTAAATTGTATACCAAATTTTTAATCTGTTTGCAAGCCAAGAGAGAGCTCGATTTAGCAGAAAAATTAGCAGAGAGCTCAATGGGGCAGAGAACAAAGGACAATGCCGGGCGAAAGGATTAAGGGAATGCTACTTTTTTGCATTTGTGCTGCTCGCCTTGGTCGGCCAATTTAAATAGTTTACTTGTAAATAACTGCAGATGACCGAGGGAAGCGGCCGTGGAATTTCAGCTTGTCTAGTTTTTTGGTAGTTTGTGCGGCCACAGTGCCAAAAAGAATGTTTGTAATTAAGTTGCTGGCGGAGGGGAACCGTAGTTCCGTAGAAGAATGAGCATTCCCTTCCGGCCAGCGGCCATTTTTTGGAGCACAAGGATAATTTTTTACAGCTAATTGAACACGAGAAAGAAAGAGAGGGGGGCTCAGGCCCCTCAACAGAGAAACCAAACTTTGTGCTCTTCAAGGTCAGGCCTTGTCAGAAGTTTTTGGGCGAAAGCCGCTTCCCCCTGGGAAATCCAAATGCAAACAGCCAGAATTGATTGGGTTGAAGGTTTTTAGGCGTTTCAAAGCAGCCGCTACGAAGCATGTACCTAAAATGCATGATCTTACACAGTGCAGCAGTAGGGAACTAACGAAGGACAAACTTAAAACTCACAAATTGAAAACGAAATTAAAGGAGACATATTTTTTACGGTATTGTAGCGCTTCGGCCAGTCAAGGATAAGGATAAAGTCAGGGATGTGGCAACCGAGGAGGAGGGTTAGGCTAAGATTAGGGCAATTGAATTTAAGCGAAAGCCAGCCAGCAGCAGCAGCAGCAAGCTAAACCCCTAACCGTACCCCGTACCAAAGTACCCCCGGAAATAAACGTTTAAATGTAAAATAATTAGACAGTTAAACCAAGAAGCTTACAGAAACAATCAGTGTTGAAAACATTTTGAGAAAACCAAGACAACAAAAAACAAAAGGACAGGCGGAGCGAGAAATGGCGCCCAATAAGACGGGGGGCGGCCACAAATAAGGGCGCAGTTGTCGGCGCGTGGTGACCCCGGGAAAGGGTTAAGACCCAGAGGGCTGGGCCACTCCGCCGAGCATTACGACGCTTATTTTTATTTATTTTCATTTCGGCCCCTTATTTTCGGTTCGTTATGTGTGTAAATGGTTATGTCGTTGCAATGGAGCGTTTAGTGTGTAGTTAGGAAAATATTTGCCGTTGCGATTAATTGTTTTCGTTTTCGTTTACGTTTACGTTAGCGTTTTTTCGGCCGCTTAGGGGAGTTAAGTAAGGTAAATCGCGGTGCTTAAAACTAAGCACGGATGTATGTATATTTAGGAGCGCGCTTTAAGTGTCTATGGCTAGAGGAGCAGTTTAAACACACGTAGCATAACAATGTAACTATGTAAAGCAAGATGATAGCGGCAACCACAACAACAACACGGACAACCCGGCAAAGTAAATATATGTAAAGCAATTAGTGGACTAGTCTATACTCTCTATACCGTATATATACACGAAACCAAAATTAAATGAGCGTCGCGTCTGTATTGTGTGTGTAATTAGGCTTCTATTTTTGACTTCTACTCGGCGATGGCGAACCGAACCCAAAGCGAAACCAAACATAATGTTAGTAATACAATTAAGCCTGCGATGTTCTCCTACAGTTTGAGCGAACGTGCGAATCAGTTGAAGCAAAACCAACACTCGACAATTAACAATTAACAAAAACAATTACAACTGCAAATTGCAAATCTTGCCACAGTTGAAACATTTTCCAACGGCTGCACACCGATTGGATAATGCTTGAACGGACTACAGAACATTTTTTATAAAGGAAATATACTTAATTATGATAACGGTGACATCACGTGAAAGTAATTGAAAACAAAGTTCATATTATGTATGAAAATATGGCTAAAATGTCTTATGCAGGTATTGACGTCTTCCTATGCTACGCTGTCTATTATTAACAGAAACAAAACAAAAAATTGATTACATTTATAAATTATACATTACGATAGGTATGCATGCAAATTTACTGATTGCATGCACTAAGAACTAAATAAAAATGAAAACGAGAAACAAAAGCAAATTATTGACACTTATACACGACAAATGGAAATGCTTTAACCCATGAGTTACTCCTCTGTTTAGTCAAAACCGTAGATTATATACGTACATATATATGGTATATAGTTTTAGTGACGATATTATGATTATGGTATGCTAATTTCAGCCATCATTCAATTCCAAATAATTTGATTTGATTTGTGAACTGTGGCGGGAGCTATTTCCCACTCACCTATGGGTTTGTGAATCACTCGTACTAGTAAATGTTTCCCACCAATCTATGAACAAGTGCAAACACCCCACACCCCACATCTCACACTCGCCTACACGACCCAGTTACCAGTTACCCGGAGTACCCACTCGATGTCATACATACACACACTCCCCTTCCCACTTGTCTGCTCGTCTGTATAAATATGCAAACTGCGTGTTGTCTACATTCGAGAGTCCTGTTGTCTCGGCATATATCAGCATGAATGTGCATAATTGGCCAGGACTTGCAAGTTCTGGCTAATTGTGGCTCACTCTCTCTCTCTCTATCGAGCATATATAAATGTGTATCTGTGTAAAAACTTTGTATTTATATAGATCGAGTAAGAGTACATTAAGTGTGGCAGCAATTCGCAAAACATATCATAAATGTTGTAACATTTTCTCTACGCCAGAGAGCCGAGTCTCGCGCCAATTAACATTTTTCATGCTAAGCATATGGCATTTAAGCCGTTTAACTATAATTGTTTGTTGAGGCCCATAAAAACAGTGGCATTCGTATTCAAGTCAATGGAAATGGAATGGCATTATGACGATCGAACATTATATTTAAATGTTGTATTTTGATAGGTCGAAAGTCGGACAAAGGCACGACGACAGCGACTACCTTTATCATTTCACTCACATCAAAATCTTCCAATCACACATATCATTGCGTATTGAACAAAGAGCATAAATTATACAAGATATATATTGAAATTATGTATACAACATGGCATAAGGGAAAGCCCCGACGATGAAGAGGTGTATAAAACACATATATATATATATTTATAGAGAAAATGACATTATTTATTAATTTTAAAAACACTTACACCACACAAAAAGCTTTAACTTTTTGTTCCCATTGTTTATCGGACACACATTGATATAATCGCACAAAGGCATATTAAAGTATTCGATATTGGATTCAACCTTATTTCGATTTCCCTCATTTGTATTGTATAAAATGTTTTAAGGTCTAAGAAATTGTCTAGAAGAATAGCTTGAATTGTGGCTATACTATTGATAAAACTGAATCCAATTGACACAAATTGAACTCGATTAAAGATAAACGATAAACGATTAACAGATAAAGGGATAAACGTAATATTTATTTATAGATACAGACATACCAAGCGAGCGATACAATTTAAGAACTGCAACCTATGCAAGTCACACGCAAAATAACTGTGGAATATGTGTATTATTATGAGTATACTAACGCTAAGTACCACGAATATTAACCAGAGTCACAGAACTAAGTGTAAAGTTTAAAACGTGTAAAAATTGAAGCGAAGAACAACAATTACGATTACAAACTCAACCCAAATTATGGCGCCTACTGCTTGGCCAATCTACTACACTGAAAAAAAGAAAAGGGGATATACAGCATATTAAATATACATACAGAATACGAATATTTGTGGTAAAGAGAACGAACTAAAAAATAAATGTTGAAAACAAAGGGCCAAAAGCGTTTCATTCAAGGACCAGTTAAGGAGCGCACGCCCTTCAAGCGGGCCGAGTAAACAAAGGGTCTGCTTTTCCTCCCCTCCCCCTTAAAACCAAGAAAACAAAACAAAACAAAACCAAAAAAAAAAAAAGAGAAAGGAACATAAATGGCAAATGTGGAAAAACACAACGAAGTGGCCGGAGACAGGATTTTGCGGCAGAGGACCCCACAAGTGCGTTAAACAAACTTGCGTAACTTTCCGTTTGACGAATATCCTTTTAATCCTTTTAAATGTGCAGGGAAATTGAAGGAGCGCAGCACAAACAAAGGGCGCCAGCGTAAGGACACATAAGGTCAGAAGTCTCCACGAAATTACTGGGGGGATAGGGCCTGGAGTCGGGTGCAAATGCTCGGCAATAATCAACGAAAGGATAAACTACGGAATAAATGGCGAATCAAGGGTATCAAGGCCGTAAAACACATCCGACGAGAGCCAGTTCCAGGGCCACGGACAAAGCCCAAGACACAATGGCTGAGTATTTTCCTTTCCCTTTCCCAATCCCTTTCCCTGATGGGGATCAGCGGGGCTGAGGATGAGCCGTCTTTGTCTGTCCCAGGACACGCCACAAAGGTGCAACCAGCCCGGCTGCCTCATTACGAAATCAAAGTCCTGTACACACACACATATAGGCATCAGGGAACAGCGGGGGCTCGGCCTCATTGTGTGTGTGTTTGTGTGTCTGGTGACAGATGCGAGCTATCGATTCCGCATTTGTGTGACAGACAGGACATCGGACCAGGGCACTGATTGGTGGGGGCAGGGCGGCAAAGTGGCAGGGGGAAACGACAACATTGCATGGAAATGAGCAATTAACGCCTGGCCATCGTTGGGCCGCGCGCACACTACGAGCTGAAAGCGGAGCTGACGGCTGACGGCTTATTAGCTCTCTGAAACAAACACACTACTTGTATGAGAGCGCGCACACCGAGAGCGGAGCTGAGCTTAGAAATTTGCACTGAAATTATCAGCTCGCTTATCTCAGCTCTGCTTTCAGCTCGTAGTGTGCGCGCGGCCTTAGGCCGGACCAATCTGGCTATCGACGAATCAACAGATTTTCTGCGGAGCCATCAAAAGGGTTTTCCGGCGACTCTGGCTTGATTAAGGTATAAATATTAAATTAGCAGGGCAATGGCAGTTCCTGCTCCTGCTCTGACTCCTCTTCCTGCCCCTGCTCTACCACTTTTTCCTCTCCTGACTTTGCCGTTAATGAGGCATGGCCCTGCCAAGTGAAGGAGTCAGACAGGATGTGGTTTGTTAAGAGGTTCTTTCGCTGCTTAATTATACATGGCAGCGCCCAAAAGTCGACTAATTAATATGCAGCAGTCGAGCAGCAGCAGCGGCAAAGCAGAGTGGCCCGGTTAATGAGCCGAAACTCTCAGCATGTGTGCCAAGTTTCGACAGCCAGCAAAGCGTCTGTCTGTGTGTGTGCAAATAACTCAATTTTCATAGAGCCAGTAACCCGCGGCAAACACCAATAAACACTTTTTCTAACAAATCCCAAACTATTCCACAGCAAACCACAGCAGCAGCACAGCAGCAGCAGCAGGAGCAGCAGCGACAGGCGCAGTAAAACTTTTTGACAGCGACAACATGGCGTACAACTGCCAACTGCAAGTGCACTTGGGTGTGGCCCTCATCCCTGCACGATTTTGGTCCGGCTTTCTGCTTTCCCGGACCCATTGCCACCTGCATGGACGAGTTGCCGAGGTTGCCGAAATTAACAAAAGCAACTTTGTTGCTGGCCTGCAAAAAACAATTGCAGCACAACTGTCTCAAGCACATTTCAATTTACACTGAATCCCCACAAAGTTGCCGCCTGCTGCATGCGGACAAACGTCAAAATATTTAGTCGTACAGCCACAACTTTCGCTCCAGAAATTGAAAAGAAATATTGGTTAACCCGTGGGAGCGAAGGCAAATGCCGCCACCCACGAAAGTTTCGCTTAAATCGGAATAAAAATGGTTGTGGCTGTTGCATTGTTTGCCAGCAATCCGGCGAGTGTTGCCATTGCCCACCGCAGCTGTCAGCCGGCGAGATTGAAAGCGGCGTTGTATTTGCCAAATGGTTCCATAAAACCAGCGATTTGTGTTTGGTTTTTCCCCAGCGAGCAAAAAAAGTGGGTTTAATTCGAAGGAGCTTTCGTAAAAATTGCACTTAGAACGCAGCCTAAAAGCACGCCACGCTTTTTTCGCTTTCACAACGTCAGCTGCCAACGGGTCGTATACTTAATTGACGCTCCACATTCGGAGCCTTGAACTAGGAACTTTAATTTTGCGGTAATTAAGGGAAGTACTGTAGGTAAGGCAAATAAAAAATTCCTAGTCATTTTTAGGATTTTCAAAACTATATATAAATCCCATGATTCATCAAAAAAGCAACCATTTTCATTCATTCTGTTCATAATAAAAGAGTTCCTCACTCCCCGAACAACTTTTGTTAAAAACTGTATTTTTAAACATTTTTTTCATTAACAACCAAGCATGTTACCTTCCAGCACTGCCAACCCTGAACTTGTTACTTGACTTTATCCTTAATGAATCCACCCACTCTCCCTCAAGCAGAAATGTTATTTCTGTCACTAACTTGAAACATTTAAGGGCAAACATAAAAACAGGAAAAAAGGCAAATGTAGTGATATAAATGCACTGCCATAAGCTTACACAGAAATGTAATATATGCAAGCATTTTATAATTCCCCCTTTGTGAAGGTGCCTGCGTAGGTTGTCTCCCTTTCAGCTTTGTGGAAAACTGCTGATATCTCTGGGCGTCAAAAGGAGCTTTTGCACGGACGACACTTGAGAGTGCCGTGAATGTCGTTTTAATAATTTATTTTGTGCGCACAGCGGGCTGCTCATTAACACACACACACACCGCATATACACACGCACAGGACACGCACTTGGCAGGCTCGTCGTTGTCGTCGTCGTCGTCGTCGATTCGGTCGGCTGAATGCTGCATATCACCTTAATTACAGGCAGCAGTCTGGGCGCAGTCAGACGGCAAATGGCAGACAAGCTAACAGCGTTTATGGTGGCCCAAATTGCCAGGACCCCCTTCGGAACCCGAACCCGCCCCAGGACATATTGTCGCTGTCGTTACGCTTTAGCGATTCGCCACTGTAGCCGACAGAAAGAGCAACGGATTCAGTTTGCACTCGACTGCTGATAAGCGTGCGATTCCTGCAGGGGCACACACTTAGCACACACACACACACACCCATCACCCAACGCACCCACCGCCTGATGGCCATGAATACATGCACCGTTGAGTTGCGTTTATATCGGGCTTATGTTACATCTAAGTGAAATTTAAGGACTCCACTCAACAGCATGCCAAATCCTCTGCATAGTTCATGCCAGTTTGGGCTCTGGTTAGGGCCATGTGTGTGCGGTGCTGGCATTTCGCATGATGAGTTTGCCTTACACGGAAGCAGGAAGCCATCAGGGCACACACACACAGGCGGCTCACACCCCCGGAACACCAAAGGGTACACAATCTACTCGATGAGTGTCGTCGTCAGCTGGTGGGTCACAGATCACAGAAGGCGAGGCGGGGCAGCTTCCACCTGCAACAGGACGTTGCCACTTATACAGACCACAACTGGTAGTGGGCTCTCAACAATGGCCACCATCAGAGGTGGTTACAGATGTGGGTATTCACTCCATGTACCCTTGGTCCCAGCTAGGAAACATAAGCAGTACCTTTTCAGGGGCAGTACCCTGGCCAGCAGGCGCACAAAGAGCGGTCGGCACCGAGTGCCGGGCCCTTGTGCTACCACTTCATTTCGATTCTAATAACTCCAATTACAAATGGCGGATGGGATAAAACCGTTGTGCATATGCCGGGGATTCCATGGGTGCTCCATGAATGTGGGTTCCTCCACTTCCACTTCCCCTGCGGCCATATGAGTGGGCGGCCTTTGGGTGGCTCAACTTGTTGCTGGACTTTATGACATGCCAGCCGCTTTATCCCGGCTATTATTTCAGGGATTTTATGTGAAAGGACAACGCACGAATGCGCCGCCAGACGACAGAGTCAGAGCCAGAGCTAGGATTTGCTCGACAAAATGAATTTCACCCAGAAGGGAAATGGCCGAGTCCTGCAATTATGTCCTGCTACTCCAGCTCCAAATGAGTTTTCTAGTTCAGCGTGCGAATTTGTGTGCTAACAAATTTTATTCCTCTACATGGATACTTAAGGGCTAGTCGATTGCTCGTGATGGGTTTGTGTTTTCGATGCGATTGCGTAGGAAGCGTTACCGTTGGACATACTCTCAAGGATCTCTTCTTCTCTCTCCCGCCTTACTTGACACGGAAGCGACGCAGAGTGGGAGGCAGATAATCCTGGCTAGAAACCACATTGGCAGGCAGGTACTCAGAGCTGGGAGCCGCGGCAACAGCAGCTGGAGCCACATTACCGGAGACGGCGGGCTGAGAGGCAAAGTTCAGGACTGGAGCACGTCCCTCGTTGGAGATGCGGGACACTCCGGGCAGCTGATTGTACTGGTTCTGGATGGCCAGCTGGGCATTGGCAGCATCCTCGGGCGTGCGGTACTTGACGAAGTGCACCTCTGGCTTGTTGACCGAGCTGGTCTTCAGGGCATTCAGCTGCTTGGCCAGGTTGGCCACATCACCCTGCTTGGTCAGCACATAGATGGCGGTCTCCTGCTGGGCGGACTGCTTGGCCAGCTGGAGGGCAGCCTGCTCGAAGCCACGGTTCTCGGGAGTGCGGATGAAGACAACGCGCAGGCTCTTCTTCAGGGAATCTGCGATCTGCTGGTTGCTGGCACCCTCATCGAACTGCTCCTCGGGGGCGGCATAGCTGTAGAACTCCTTCTGGAACTCCTCGATCAGAGGGGCAGCCTGGGGAGCAACGGGAGCGGTCTGGATGGTGGCGGGAGCCTCAATGGGCTGGGACAGCACGGCCTCGCCGCTCTGCACGGGCTGCAGCTGAAGCTGGGGGAGCTCTCCGCCTCCGCCGGGCAGGAAAGACAGACCCTCGTCGGCATGGGCCACTGGCTGATAGTTGTAGCCCAGCTTATCGGCACTGCAGCTGGCAGCGATCAGGCAGAGAATCTACAAGGAAAAGAGATATATTCGCAGCTGCTCCTCCTGGCTGGCAATCCCCTTAAGACTTACGATAAAGGCGCGCATGTTGACTGGGGCACACAACGTACAATTGGAGCTGTTGAGGGGGAACTAATGCTGGGATTCAGGCCTAGTCTGGCTTTTATAGTTGCACTAACCCCTCCCACGAACTCGGAGAGAGACATCCACTGTTTAGGAACGACCTTGCCATGGCTGTGGACTCGATTTCGGTGCTATTCGATCGTCATTAAAGCAAACTGGCATTTGAATATGCATACTAGGCCTATCGCTTGTCTTGGCTTTGATTTAAATGCACTCTGCGCCGTTTATAAATATGCATGGCTGCGATTGCGAATGCTCCCGCTGCTGTGATGCTGCCACATTATCTAATTGATTTGTGTTGGCTGTGACAGGCCATAAAAAACCCCGGCTGGATGCTGTGTCTTTTCGAGGAGAAGGGCCCGAAAAATGAAAAAACGGCAGCCACTGTGTTGAAATGCTTGGAAAACAAACTGCTACTGGTTACTGGTTAGTGGACGGTACGGTCGTCGGGCGATATCATCTGACGGTCTCGGGTCGCCGCCAGTCGAGGGTCCGCTCTGGCCAGCTTAAGCCGGTAATTATAATTTTCATAATTTTCCACAAGTTCGCGTTTTTCACTGGGACGTCAATCTCTTCGACGGTTCGGTTAATGAAGTTCTTTAACTAATTTAAACTTTTTCGGCATCGTTTGATGGCCAAACAAAATAAGAATTTAAATTGAAGAATATCAGCAGCTGTGTGTGTGGGTCGAGAGAGGTCACCCAGAAGGAAATATGAGAAAAGAAAATGTGAATTCATAATAGCAATTTTCTGTGAAAAGACTTAAAGCTGGTCTCAAGATGAATTCTAATGTATTGTGAACTCTAAAGATGTCTGCACTCCTTTGAATTTTTCTTAAAAATTCAGTTTCAGAGATGTACTTATTCCACATCTTAATATGCAAAGTTTTTGTGTCAGGATACCCTAAATATATATTGGCATTCATCTAACTTCCTGGTAACTGAGCCCCTCAGTGGCAATTGGCCACTCATCGTGGCTATTAGGCGTGCCCAGCTGCATAGCCAAACTCTCACCAAAATGCGATGAGGAGCAGCGCCAAACAAAAGCGAAAGCAGCGCCAAGCTGCGCCTAATTTGGAGAGCCCGGAGCCAAGAGGCCCCTTGGAAAAAAACTGGAGAAAAGATTGGAAAACACGCAAACTTGGCAGCTGGCTGGATGGAATCCGAGACTTGGACCTTGGACACACCTGTCCCGAAATTGCAGCAAGTCATGAGGTGCCTGCGGCCAGAAAGCAGCCAGGGATTAAAGCAGAGTTGGCTTGTCGTGCAGATACCGCGAAATAAAGAAGGATCCGGGTTGGGAGGGGATACGAGGTGGGGACGGAATGCGATGCCGGCAGCTTTGACGTGACTGGCAAAGTTTTGGCAGGCACCGCTAACGAGCGGCGCCCAGGACCAGCTTCTCATGTTGCTCAAAAATGCTTAAACTAAAACTTGCTCAACAGATTTGCAGTGGCGGGAGCGGGAGTGGGAGCGGGAGCTGAAGAGATCCTTTTTACGGCTGCACTCCGGCGTGTCATATGGCAGTGCCAGCTCCACCATGAAGGTGGAAGTGTGTATTTGACCTTTGACACTAAAACAATTTGCAAAGCGAAATGATGTCAGCCTCAGTGTCCTGTCGCACATCCCTCGCCGTGGCCCAGGTCCTTGCGTAGTGGCGTAATTTAGTTGAAACATTCTTAAAGCAGCGCCTGTCGTAAAACCCCAGGATCCCTTCTACGCGGGTATGAGACGTGGCTCCGCCAGCTCATTAAAAAGTTTTCCAGCGACAACGTCGCAACGCCGGCGACATTTGCTTAAGAAAACATTTGCGGGGCGGCCTGTGGGCGGCAGTTGGTTACCAACACCTTAATGATTATCTAAGAGATACTTTGAAGATTATCCAGCAAGTGCGAGGGGCGAAGAGGCCTGGCCAGGAACTCAGAAGTAAAACGTTACGGTCTAGGGCTGAGTAATTAATTATTCATAATAGCAAGGCTATAGATAAACAGCCTTCGCAGCCTTACAGTCTTGCCATAACAACTAAATGTTTTCTGATTGAAATTTAAATTAAATTTGTTTACAAGAACCCAGGCATTCCAAGTACATTGAGTAATTTATGAGCAGCGAATGCCGCTCTTTGAAAACAATTCCTCTTTTTATTTGTGTCTAATAAAATGTATACTATTAATAGGCCGGTTTAATGGGTTTCTTTTTACTTAAAAATTATTATTTACAAAGAAAATAAATCAAAATAAATTATTATTTTAAAAAACTAACCACAAAGTATCAATACAATTCCCTTTTGTTTATGAATTTCGTCGTTTTTAGCAATTAGTCTTTATAAATTATTTAATTTCCCCTATCTAGGACTCTGAAAGTAAATAATATGTCTGCTAACTTAAATATTTATAACAATAAATCAATATATCATGTCTCCGATGAGGCGTTAATTTAAACGAATATCGTTTCTCAGTAATATTTAATCAGGTCGCCTACTTAATAATCCAAAAAATTCCACCAGCTGAAATATTTCCAGGTTACACATACAGAAAAAACACATTGGCAATGGAACTGTACTAATTAGCTTTTAATTTAATTAACTCTTAAACAGTCTTTGGCACTAGGCTCCAGGTTCCTAGAGGACTTAGCGTCGCTTTCCCGGCGGCAGGTACTCCCGGAATAGAGCCTGCAACTTGGCCGTCTCCAGATCGCTGGCCTGTTCATGGGTCTCGTACTCGGCGCTGTCTTTCGGGCGGATCTTGAAGATCACAGGAGCGGGACTTGGAGGCCTCGCTGTAACCGGGTTGAGATGCAGGACATCCGCCTTCTCCACAGCATGATTGATGCTATTCCCTGGCAGCCGGTCATAGTCGCTTCTGAGAGCGCTCAAAGCTCGGGTCACATCCGCCGGGGTTCGGTACTTGACGAAGTGCACCGAGGGTTGATGGTTGGCTGCCTGCTGCTGGATAGCCGCCTGCTGCTGGGCCAGAGCCGCTGCATCCGCCTGGCGCTGAAGCACAAAGATGTCCAGCGGATTGTTAGTCGCCAGCTGCTTGGCTGTTAGGGTAAAGAGATTCGTCTCCGGTGTGCGAATGAAGACCACCTGCTGGGGCGGAGACAGCACCTGGGCTAACTGGCGAGCTGCTTGCCAAGGAGCTGCCTGATCCTCTTCCGGTGGAGCTGCATAAGTGAAGTACTCTGTGGCCACTGGGTTAGCTCTCTGGACAGCTGGTAGATAGACATCCCCGAGGGCATGACTGGAGCCGAGGAATAGCCCGAAAAACTAAGGGAGAGACCAACCTAAATTAGTAAATCTTGTGTCCAGGTGTCTATGGATCCAACTCACCATCAAGGAGAAGGAGTGCATGGCTGGGTTTTGTGCCGCAGCAGCTCGACTTTTTGGCACGAAGCTCGGATCGGTTATAATCCAGTCCCAGCAACAAAACCATCCTTATATACGACACAAACAAATAGCCGTTCGAAAGTGAGCTGACTCTCGGTCTCGTTATGATTTGATTTTATTTTTTATATCTTTTTTTAGTATTTCTTCTGCCTTTTTGCATTTGTCTCTCTGATTTTGTTTTTTACAAACTTATAAAAGATTTCTGCAAACGTTTGCTCTGGTTTTGTGTTTGCCTGCTCCGATTATCCATGTTAATGTCGTTCAATTTTGAAATGCTAATTTCTGGGCTTGCAAGAGCCCAAGACAAAGACTGTGACCCAGCTTGAACTTGAATTTAATTCGCATAAAATTTACAAATGAGCTCCCAATTTGAATTAGTTATCAAATATTTTCATATGCCCCTTTTGGGTCTATCTCCCATTGTGGTTGCCATTTGTTGTGACTTCGGCTCCACTTTCACTCGTCCCCGGAATTTTAACGGCCGACGTTTTATGGCTACTGATTTGTTAATTTACACGTCACTCTGAGCCGGGCTTAGATCTGCTCTAGCCCTCGGCTCGCATCTGCGATAAGCCGCTTAGGGCCATTCACAGCTCCGGCTGATGAGGATGAGCGAAGAGCAAACACTGGTGGCCATTCATTGATGTATCTCTCGTCTTTATTGGCAGCTACAACTAGTCACACCCGCGGGCGCAGTCTTATGGCACTAATTTAATGTCTTAATTTTGACTTGGAGTCAAAGTCAGAGCTAGAGTCGTCGTCGCTTGGCTGGGACGGGTAAGGGCAGGTAAGACCTGGAAATGGTCGAGGGAGAAGAGGTGGGAAAAACCATGCGGCTACCTGACCTTCTTCGCTCGTTGACCCTGAAATCTATGCGCTGTGACCTGGCCGATCGGTAATCCTGACTACCATCGTTATAGCTGGCGGAGAGATCCTGCTGGGCCTCAGGCACTGGAGGCAGGTCCAGCGCTCCTCCAGCTGCACTGTAACCCTGGCCCAGGGAGGAGTAGCTGGGCACTGGCGGCAGATAGCCCGGCGAAGGCTGAGAGGGTGGCGGCAGATAGCCAGGTGAAGGCACTGGGTACTCGCCAGGGCGCTGAGCTCCCTCCGGATAGTATCCCTGCTGATCGAATTGCGGCTGCTGCTCCGGGTAGTAACCCAAGGAGGAGGCCTGTCCCGACTGGGAGACTGTTCCCGCTCCTCCGTACTGCGCCTGAATGTGCTGCTGGGCCTGGGCAGCCTCCGCCTCCGTCCTGTATTTGACAAAATGAACCTGGGGCTTATGCTTGTGCTGCGCCTTCAAGGAGCTGAGTTCGCTTGCCAGTTCGTGGGCATCCGTCTGCTTATTCAGCACATAGATGACCGTCTTGTCCTCCGTGGTCTGCTTTGCCAAGGCGTTGAGGGCACCCACCACGGCCTTGTTCTCCGGCGCCTTGATGAACACCACCTGCAGGTTCTTCTGGGAGAGACCTGCCAGCTTGGTCTCTACCAGGTCAGCCTCTTCTGAGGAATCGTAGGGCGCTTCAAAGGCGTAGAAGTGCTTGTGGAAGTCGTGATGCTCCTGGTAGTGATCGTTAGGCTGGGCGGGATACTCCCCTTGGTTATTCACCGGTCCTCCGTAGCTATTCTGCTGATACTGGTAACCCAGTTCCGCGGAACCGCCAGCCAGCAAGGCGAGAAACTGGGACAGAGACACGCCATTAGCATAAGCCAAAGACCTGGCTATTAGCCTCCAGGTAGACTCACCACTATTCCCAGCATGATATAACCGCGGCGAAGAGCAAAAAACATTTGTTGGACAATCCCCGGCGGGCAAAGCATTTTATAATTTCAGCCGGCGAACCCAGGTAACCAAATCGGGAGAGCGTCCCGCCTTTTAGGGCAACTAGTTCAATGTCGCCTAAAGTTAGCAAGCTCCCAAAGATTACAACACTGATTTCTTTATATTAACGATAAACTTTATTTTTATTTGGGAAAAATTCGAAATTCGCAATTTTTACAAACTAGGCAACAGGTCGCAGCGAGTGCGTAGGAATCGTCATTGAGACGGGGTCAGTCTGAGTCTGTTTCAGAGGTCAGTGAGCTGCTCTTTTCCTTCTTACTGGCGGAATCGCAGCACGGAGGCGGGCAGGTAAGAGCTGCCGGGAGCAGAGGGAGCGGCCACCTCACGAGCAGCAGGCTGGGAGGCAAAGTTCAGGACGGGAGCCACGCCTCCGTTCTGGATGGTGGAGGATCCACCCAGCTGGTCGTACTGGGACTGGATAGCCTGCTGGGCATTAGCAGCATCCTGCTGGGTGCGGTACTTGACGAAGTGCACCTCGGGCTTGTTATTGTTGTTGTTGCGGATGGCATTCAGCTTGTTGCTCAGGTCCCCGATGTCAGCCTGCTTGTTCAGGACATAGATGGCGGTCTCCTGCTGTCCAGCCTGCTTGGCCAGGGCAACGGCGGCGTTCTCCAGGCCGCTGTTCTCGGGTCCCTTGATGAAGATCACGCGGAGAGCCTTGTTCAGAGAGCTTTGGACCTGCTCGGAGCCGGCGGGTTCGTTGAAGGCGCTCTCGTCGGCGGTGTAGGTGAAGAACTCCTTCTGGAGCTCAGCCTGGGGAGCGGCGTAGTTGGGAGCAGAGGCAGAGGGTGCAGCCTCAACGACGGCAGCCGGGGCGAAGGTCTGCTCGGCGGGGGCATTGTAGGCGGGCTGATCCTGGCTGGCAGCCACCGAGGGGCTGTAGGCAGGTCCTGCTGGGGCAAAGGAGGTGGCCGCAGGAGCTGTGGCAGCGGGCTGGTAGTTGTAGCCACCGCCGAAGGAGGCAGCGCTGGCAACGGCAACGAAGCAAAGGGCCTAAGCAAGGAGGGGGAAGAGAAAAGGATTGGGTTAAAAGAGGCGATCTTTAGATCCTCTAATTATCCTCGAAGTACTCACAATAAGGACGCGCATCTTGGCTGGTTTGTGTGTAGGTGGATAACTCCGCTTGGATTGCTGGATCGAAGGCAAGTATGTCCAACTCCACGACGCCCACGACTTTTATGCGAAATCGCTGCAGCCTGCAACTCTTTTTTCTGCTTAATTTGGTTTCTTAATTGGTTGTCTTTGATTTTGCACCTCATTCCGAGCAATTCCCTCATCAGCTTCGCCAGCTCCCCTTCGCTTTTGTCGCCATTTGTTTTACTCGACATTTTGTTGCTAATATCTCTGGCAAAATCGCTATTGGAGCTTGGATTTTGTATTCGGTATGTTGTATTTATTTATTTATCTATATTTTTTATGATTTTTCTTAACCGACTCGAGTTTTCTGCTTATGCTAATCGGCCGTAGTGGGTGCTCTTGAAAAAAGAGCTGTCGCTGACCACTTTGGCTCTTTGTTATTGGCCATTCATCCGGCCAACTCCACTCTGTTATCACTTATGCATTATGCAGCATCTGCGGCTTCTCGGTTCCGTCTTGCAGTTGCCATAAATTTGGGCGCTAATAGTTTGTCTAACCTTTTACTTCACGCAGATTAACATTTTAATTATGATAAAAAACGTTTCGTCCCAAGACATGTAAATTTTTTATTGATTTCCACTTGTATTCCATTTGGCGCCGTCGCTTTGGAATTTTTATGGCTACTCTCGGGCCTGTAATAAACGCCGAGCTCTGCAATTTTTCACCCGCCACCAGTGAGGGGACACTGACAACTCTATAGGTAGCCGCGTTCCCACACGACCAGGACAGAAATAGCCACAAGTTTGGTTTAAAAAAAGAACTGTATTTGGGGTTCGTTCGACAAATCAATAGATAACACAAAAGTCAACAAATGTCATATGGCAGTGGGGTTGTGGCTGTGGGAGCCATAGAAGCTATAGGAGCTATGGCACTCAGCTTAGCGGCGACGGAAACGCAGACGACGCAGCACCGACGAGGGCAGGTACGAGTTCTCGGGGATCTGGGCCTGAGCCTGGCGCACGGGTCCGGCGGAGGCGAAGTTCAGGGCGTTGGCAACACCACCGTTGATGGCCTGGCTGGAGCCTCCCAGCTGGTCGTACTGCGACTGGATGGCGCGCTGGGCATTGGCAGCATCCTCAGGAGTGCGGTACTTGACGAAGTGCACCTCGGGCTTGTTGTTGTTGTTGCTGCGGATGGCGTTCAGCTTGCTGGCCAGATCTCCGATGTCGGTCTGCTTGTTCAGGACATAGATGGCGGTCTCCTGCTGGGCAGCCTGCTTGGCCAGGGCCAGGGCAGCGTTCTCCAGGCCACGGTTCTCGGGTCCCTTGATGAAGACGACGCGCAGACCCTTGTTCACGGAGCTGGCAACGCGCTCGAGTTCCTGGGGCTGGTCGAAGTCCTCCTCGTTGGCGGTGAAAGTGAAGAACTCCTTCTCGAGCTCACCAGTGGCAGCGGGGGCTTGGTAGGAGACGGGGGCGCTCAGTCCAGCGGAGCCGAGACCAGCAGAGCCAAGACCAGAGGATCCCAGTCCAGAGGATCCAAGTCCAGAGGATCCCAAATCGATGGAGCCACCGCCCAGACCGCCACCCAGACCGCCACCCAGACCGCTGTCCAGGCTGCCGAAGTTGCTGCCGCCACCCAGGCCCAGGGAGCCGCTGCCGCCTCCCAGACCAAGGGAACCGCCGCCGCCTCCCAGGCTCAGGGAGCCGCTGCTGCCGCTGCCAGGAGCGAAGGACAGGCCGGAGCTGGAGTGGCCCACGGGCTTGTAGTTGTAGCCGAGCTTGTCGGCGCAGGCGACTGCCACGAGGCACAGGACGATGAAGGCGCGCATCTTGCTAGGGATGTACTGCTGCTGTTTGCTGTTCTAGTTGGAGCTCCGGAGTCGGAAGTCAGAATGATGTCGGCTTGAGCCGCGGGGGCATTTATATGGCCCGGTTCGATATGGGCTTCAATCAGAACGGACGCTGACAGCGTGCTGGAGATCGCGATAAGGTTCGCATTGTCTGAGCCTAACCTGTTTCTCTGTTTTTCTTTTTCCGCGCTGGCGGAGGCTGACTCGGGCTATTGGCCTGGCCAAATCAGAAGCCGCGTCAGAGGCGGCGTTGGTGGCAGCGGCGGCGGCGTTGATTAAAATTTGATGAACTTGCAGCTAGCGGACAAACAAAATTTTTATGCTAATCAGGGGACAAAGGGCCAGCAGCTCCAAATTGTCCGACTGTGCAGTAGCCGAGTTCTTTTGTTCGCCCATTTTGTTATGCAAATAGCGCCGGGGATGATTGAAAGTAAGACCCGAGTCGGACTCCGACTCCGGCCAGTTGGTGTGGGCTAATTTCCCAGCCTAATAGTTTTAAATTGCCCGCCCAATGGATTTGGCTTTGGGCATTGTCGGCTGTCGAGTGCAATTTGTCAAGCCGCTCGGAGCCATCTCAATCGCCATCGATCCGTGGGCGCCAAGTAGCCGCTAAGCCATATGTTATACGTCAGACCATATCGCCGGCAGAGGAAACATCTTAGGTTTCCGCTCATTTGCAATTTTCACAAATATCTCGGCCGGCGACGGACTCATAATTCAGCGCGGGGCGGAGAACCCGTTTGCCAGCCCAAACTCACAAACTTATGCGAAAATTCCGAAGCTCGGAAATCCAATTCAAATCGATATCGAAGATATCTGCTGTGCCTAGGAATGTGAGACAAGAAGATCCGCAAGCCATTCAGCAATTTACATTAAAAAACAACATTTATTTCGTATTAAAATCTCAACAATAACGATGGAATGTCTATGGGTCTAAGGGCCTTAGAACCGCAGGCGGCGCAGGATGTTGGCGGGCAGGTAAGAGCTGCCAGGAGTCGCTGGTGGCACATACGAGGAGATGGGAGCGGTGGCCTCGTGCTGGACCTGGGCGGGAGCGGGCTGCGAGGCGAAGTTCAGGGAGGAGGCTACTCCGCCATCGTGCGACTGGGAGGATCCTCCCAGCTGATCGTATTGTCCCTGGATGGCACGCTGGGCGTTGGCAGCATCCTCCTGGGTGCGGTACTTGACGAAGTGCACCTCGGGCTTGTTGTTGTTGTTGTTGCGGATGGCATTCAGCTTGCCGGCCAGATCTCCAATATCAGCCTGCTTGTTGAGGACATAGATGGCGGTCTCCTGCTGGGCAGCCTGCTTGGCCAGAGCCAGAGCGGCGTTCTCCAGTCCCTTGTTCTCGGGTCCCTTGATAAAGACAACGCGAAGGGCCTTGTTCAGAGCGCTTTGGACCTGCTCAGAGGCAGCGGGATCGTTGAAGTCACCCTCGTCGGCGGTGTAGGTGTAGAATTCCTTCTGGAGCTCAGCCTGGGGAGCTGCGTAGTTGGGAGCAGACACAGACTGGGCACCCTCGGGAGCACCAATGGATTCAGCAATGGAGGCTCCGGGACCAGCGGCAAACAAACTGGATCCCGAAGAGGAGGGAGCTGCGGCAAAGGCTGGAGCATCGTTGCTGGCCAGTCCCGAGGGCTGGAAGCTGAGACCTGACGCCGAGTGGGCCACCGGCTGGTAGTTGTAGCCCAACTTGTCGGCTCTGGCCAGGACGGCAAGGCACAGGCAAAGGATTACCGAGAATTGGCGCATGTTGTTGAGTGGGTGAGCTGGCTGTGGAATGTGATGCTTTGGCCAGGTGCCGGCGCGGCTTTTATGCAGATAGAAGCCGCCGTGCGGAGCCTTTGCCGTTATGCAAAGCGCGCTGCATAACGCGCTCTAATTATGCCCGCCACCACCACCACCCGCTCTCGTTTTCGTTATCGTTTTCGTTCTCGTTCTCGAGGCTAAAATATGCAGCCAGCGGACTGCAAGCCACTCGACTTTGGCTAGGAAGGAAGGCGAAGAAGTGTCCATGTCGGCCATAAAACTCATATCAAATTCAATATGCTGCCTTAATCAATAATTCTCGCCGTTCTGCGACCAAAACCAGAGCCAACCTTGCCAATTTGGAATTTTCATGTAGCTTTATCGTTGAAATCAATAAAAATGCGGCTATAAAAAGCCGCGGACAGGGCCCGGGCATCGTAAAACCCCATTCGGGGCAATCGCGCTGGATGCCCGGGTCCGAGGTGAGTACGGCGACATGTCCGAATCCGGCCGGGATGCGGAGAAGTGTCGCCCAAATCGGTCGGATCGCAGAGCAAACAAAACGTTTGACAGGCCGTTTCACATGCAAATGAGGCGCGCCTAGTCGCGTTACTGTCGATGCTGCTGCCAAAAATAAATATTTTAACGATTCGCCAAATTATTATTGCCTTATTCAGCGGCTTTGTTTTGTCGACTTGCCTCTCGGTCGCGCTGTGGTTTCTGTGATTTCTGCGATATCTGTGATTTCAGCTTTATGCAAATTATGCGGGTGGTGGCGGGCGACCTTCCGCTCGTCCGCCGGAAGTGCTTTGCCGCGGCGCAGCGCACTCATCGCTAAATATAGCCGCCATCTTGCGACGCCATCTTTGGGCCGATGGCTAATTAACAACTGCACTGCTGCGCCTTGTCAGCGCCGAATCAGATAATGCGATAATTGGGCTCTTAATAAATTACTTGGCGCCATCTGATTTGGCAATCCGAGTCGAACCCCCAGCCGAACCCTCTAAATTATAACCAAAAGCTCGCAAACCGGCCAATTCTGGCCGCGGCTTCGTCTAATTTGCATTGAGCTTTTCGCGGAGCCACCAAACAGGGTTTTATTTGCAGAGCCATGCAGAGATTTGCAACCGCAGCAGCACTGTGACGAATCGTAAAAATATATAATAGCGAAGCCGCATTTTAATCGGTTATTTATGCATTTTTAAGGCAAATGTGAACTCTTCATAATTCATATATATATCGAAGCATAATGCAGTCTTTGCCGAAGAACTGAATCTTGCACCTATAAAAGCCGTGTCAGCGACTCGTTGAGACAGTAACAAATCATCTCTCCACCCCAACAAGCCAACATGCGATCCTTCCTGGTCCTCTGCCTCATCGCCGTCGCCACAGCCGATAAGCTGGGCTACAACTACCAGCCGGTGGCCCACTCCTCCTCGGGACTTAGCTTCCAGCCCTCGGGATTGGCCAGCAACGATGCTCCTGCCTTTGCCGCAGCTCCTTCCTCTTCGGGATCCGGTTTGTTTGCCGCTGGTCCAGGCGCCTCCATCGCTGAGTCCATTGGTGCCCCCGAGGGCGCCCAGTCTGTCTCTGCTCCCAACTATGCTGCTCCCCAGGCTGAGCTCCAGAAGGAGTTCTTTACCTACACCGCCGACGAGGGTGACTTCTACGATCCCGCTGCCTCTGAGCAGGTCCAAAGCGCTCTGAACAAGGCCCTGCGCGTGGTCTTCATCAAGGGACCCGAGAACAAGGGACTGGAGAACGCTGCCCTGGCTCTGGCCAAGCAGGCTGCCCAGCAGGAGACCGCCATCTATGTCCTCAACAAGCAGGCTGATATTGGAGATCTGGCCGGCAAGCTGAATGCCATCCGCAACAACAACAACAACAAGCCCGAGGTGCACTTCGTCAAGTACCGCACCCAGGAGGATGCTGCCAACGCCCAGCGTGCCATCCAGGGACAGTACGACCAGCTGGGAGGATCCTCCCAGTCGCACGATGGCGGAGTAGCCTCCTCCCTGAACTTCGCCTCGCAGCCCGCTCCTGCCCATGCCCCGGCTGCCAGTGCCCCCGGAGCCAGCTACCTGCCCGCCAACATCTTCCGTCGCTTCCGTCTTTAAGTACGAAGGACTTGCATTTGAATTGTTGTCTAGTTATCCTGTTGAATTTTTGTAAAATAAAACGAAATATGAAAAATTATCTAACATTCGTACTTTTTACATTTTTGATTTCTTATTTATTAGTCAATTACTAATATGTTTATTTATTAATTTATTTTAAAAGCTACACTTTCTCCCATGCATATTATGACTCGGTAAAACATGTTGAGACATCACTTTTAGCCGTATGTTTATAATTTACAATCCTTTTAGTTTATAAATTAAATATAATATTATTTTTAATATTTAAAGGTGACTTTAGCTTGTCTTCAACGGCAAATTAGAATAAATTCCCATCAAAATTATGCAATCATAAAATGTAATGTTATTTTTGTGGTATTTTTTTATCATTAAAAAAAATATTGCGTATTCTGTTTTATATAATTGGTTTCTAGCTACAGATTTTGTAGGTATAATATTTTTCTGCAAATTATGTTTAGATTTAGAATAGTAAAATTATCTTAAAGTGGTTCAACTTGTTATGACGAAAATAGCACAACAATAAAAGATCAGACTAGATTATGTTTAGGTTGAAAATAAACTTTAAATTTTGAAATAAATAATAATAAAAATATATTTTTGAAGTCCACTAATTTGCATTCATATTTATGCCCTTGCAGGGTTTTATAATTTCAGTCAGAAGTTTGCAACGCAGTGAAGGAGACCTTTCCGACCCTATAAAGTATATATATTCTTGATCAGCATCAACAGGGGAATCTTTCTAGATATGCCAGGAAGAAATCGATTTTTTGGCCATTTTTGCAAAATTCCATAAGGGGTTACATCATTCAAATTTTTGATTTTGATAAAAAATTGAATTTTCAAAATTTTTAAATGAAGTATGCAGATTTATTAACTATAGAAATTCTTGCACAGAACAGTTTTCCGATTTAAAATTAATGCTCTTATGGCCGAGATATGATATTTTTAATTTAAAAAAAATCAAGAAGTTTTTTAATATAAAAAATCAGATTTTATAATACAAAATAATATTTTTCCAAGTCATGGAATCATTTCCGACCCCATAAACCACATATTCTTGATCAGCAATAACATGCGAATCTCTCTAGACATGTCCGGAAGAAATCGATTTTTTGGCCATTTTTGCGAAATTTCATAAGGGGTTACATCATTAAAATTAGCAAAAATGGCCAAAAATTTGGATTTCTTAAAATTTTAAATTTAGTATGCAGTTTTTTTAAATTAAAAAAGCATCACTGATGCAGATGAGCATCACTGATGCAGATGAGCATCACTGATGCAGATGAGCATCACTGATGCAGATGAGCATCACTGATGCAGATGAGCATCACTGATGCAGATGAGCATCACTGATGCAAATGAGCATCACTGATGCAGATGAGCATCACTGATGGAAGTGAGCATCACTGATGGAAGTGAGCATCACTGATGGAAGTGAGCATCACTGATGGAAGTGAGCATCACTGATGGAAGTGAGCATCACTGATGGAAGTGAGCATCACTGATGGAAGTGAGCATCACTGATGGAAGTGAGCATCACTGATGGAAGTGTGCATCACTGATGGAAGTGAGCATCACTGATGGAAGTGAGCATCACTGATGGAAGTGAGCATCACTGATAGAAGTGAGCATCACTGATGGAAGTGAGCAAAACTTTTCATTCAAATTGGCCGCTTTCCAAACTGGGGTAACAGGCGAACAGAAACCAGCAGCAAGCAACTGAAAACTGGTATAAACTGTTATAAAAACATTTGGGCAAAAATAATAATTGGTATAAACTGTTATATTTCATTTTATGCATTTATACCTATTTGTTGCCGACAACAACAGCTTATGGCAACAACAACCTTTTTACAACAACATCCCTACAGCAGCCCATCCAAATTTCCAAAAATTTCCATGCAAATTGCCCGTTTCCCAAACTGGGGTAACAGGCGAACAGAAATCAGCAGCAAGCAACTGAAAACTGGTATAAACTGTTATAAAAAGTCCAAGTTTCAAACCATTTAGGAGCCGGCGCAAGTAAGCGGAGACTCAAACCTTTTGAATAACTGTTATATTTAATTTTATGCATTTATACCTATTTGTTGCCGACAACAACAGCTTGATGGCAACAACAACCTTTCTACAACAACATCCCTACAGCAGCCCATCCAAATTTTTGAACATTTCCATGCAAATTGCCCGTTTCCCAAATTGGGGTAACAGGCGAACAGAAACCAGCAGCAAGCAACTGAAAATTGGTATAAACTGTTATAAAAAGTCCAAGTTTCGAACCATTGATCTTGGAGTAAGCGAAGACTCAAACCAGATGTGACCATATTGTAAATTTTTTGGCTAAAATGTTGCTTAAATGCACCTGGGCACACTGAAACTGACTTTGCATCAGTGATGCTCATCTCCATCAGTGATGCTCATCTAGCTATATTGCAATATTGGGAGGCTATAAAATCGGGCTTAATGGCAGTGATGCTCATCTGGCTATATTGCAATATTGGGAGGCTATAAAATCAGACTTTGCATCAGTGATGCTCATGTAGCAATTTTGCAATATTGGGAGGCAATATATCAGGCTTAATGGCAGTTGAAATGTTTAAAAAAATTTTTAAAATTCTGAAAAAAATCTAAAATAAATATAAAAAATCTGAAAAAAATGTTAAAAATTCTGAAAAAAATTAAAAAAATTTTAAAAACTTGGGAAAAAAATTAAAAATTAAGAAAAATTTTAAAAATCCAAAAAAATGTTTAAAATTCAGAAAAAAATTAAAAATTACGATTTTGCTTTCAAAATAATTAGATTTTTCCCCAAACGATCCCAAATAAATGCCACCTTCACAAAAAAATTGCACATTGATTTCACCATCTTTTATTGATTAATATTTGTGTGTTCCATCAATTACATTTACATATTTAAATTGCATTTATAAATATTTTAATTATATACGCCTGCTGCAGGGTTTTAACTAGCCCGGAGCCAAGATCCGATCACCGTCCTCCACTGCCATCGGGTTGAGATCTGTCATCCCAGCTGCTCGCTCCTCCAGCTTCACCTCTGCCTATCAGGTGATCATCAATCAACAATTACAATGAACTTGATGAACCTCATTAAAATTACATCATTAAAATTAGCAAAAATGGCCACAAATTTTGATTTCTTAAAATTTTAAATTTGGTATGCAGTTTTCTTAAATTAATAAAAACTAACACAAAACTGCTTTCCGAATCGAAATTAATGCATTTTTGGCTTAGTTATGATATATTTTATTTGTTACCTGAAAGGGAATACAAACTTTGGCTGGCCAAAGTTAGCTTTCTTTCTTGTTTATAGTAATATCAGCTTAAGGTCAATTGGATATAAATATATAATATTTTTTTTTCAAGGGAATGAGACATATAGGAAATAGGCCAAATACTATTTTGCTGAATTAGATATATAAAAAAAATTATAATTTCAACCAAAGTATTTCAAAATACACATTTATATATATATTAATAAGTCGCGTCCAAGAAATTATTTATGCATAATCCATAAATTAGTTTTAAACTAATTTTGCAGGCGCTATTATTCGATCATTATGACACCAGCATCATTATTTTAAGACACTGACTATAAAAACAAGCCTATTTCAGCCTTGATCTGACAAAAGCAATTTATTTTTAAATATGACATGATTATATATATTCTTTTACTATTGTAAAAATCGGAATAGATTTTACACAGAATATTATATAGTTTTCTTAGGCGTCTTAAGTGGACATCTCCATCATCCGGAGACCATTCCATACTGACGTCTCCAGATGCTGTCGGCTCTTATATAGAGGATTAGTTGGGAAATCCCAGCCATTTGGAACAGGTTTCCTCCGAGTTCAAAGAGAACTTCCGACATTCCTCTTGACTTTGAACCCGAAACTAAAAAGTTGCCTCAATTCTAAACATCCACTTTCGATGGCGAAAAAGCCAAACAGCGAGAATTCATAAACTATCAATGGAATCAGCATAAGAGTATGCATAGATTAAGCTTTTATCGATTCGTAGGCGGAACTCCAAGAATGCATCACATTGTGCTCGGCTTTAACGACCGTCAGAACATTTATGGCGTCGCTTACTCTTTTTTTTTCTTTTCGGGGGAACGGGTTCTCTGATAGTTCTGCAGCATTTTCCCCAGTCGAATTCCGGGGCAGTTTTTGGCCCGGTCAAGAGTAGCGCCTCATCTCGAACCGGTCCCCCAGAACGCGTATCTGCAATTGGGCAGAAAGTCCGAGCTAGGGGTCGCCGACTGGATGGATTTGGCCAACTGGATGGAGTGTTGGGATAGTTTTGCATAATCATTTCATAAGCGCACCGCTTTGCATAAAAAACTAGTTGAGTTATGGAGCAACCCGACGGGAATGGTATTTGCTTTTGGCCATTGTTCTGAGGCCGTTATAGCAGGGTATAAAAGCTGCGTGCCGCAGCCTCAGGATTCAGTCTTGGCCTTTGCCTGTTCAGCACACTAAGTACCTAAAACCATGCGTTTCCTCATCGCCTTCTGCCTGATCGGCGCCGCCTGCGCCCAGTACAACTACGGAGCTGGAGTTGGTGCCGCCTCCGACAATGTTCCCAGCTTTGCTGGTGGTGTCAGCGGAGGAGCCGGTGACTACGACGCGGCCGGCAGCAGCCCGGGTGTCAGCTACTCGCCCTCCGGTGAGCTGAACAAGGAGTTCTACACCTTCGAGGCCGATGAGAGCCAGTTCGATGATCCTCTGGCCGACCAGAAGATCGCTGGCTCCGTGAACAAGGGACTCCGTGTGGTCTTCATCAAGGGACCCGAGAACCGTGGCCTGGAGAACGCCGCCCTGGCCCTGGCCAAGCAGGCTGCCGAGCAGAGGACCGCCATCTATGTCCTGAACAAGCAGACCGACATTGGAGACCTTGCCCAGAAGTTCAACGCCGCCCGCCAGAACTCCAACCAGCGCCCTGAGGTGCACTTCGTCAAGTACCGCACTCCTGAGGACGCTGCCAACGCCCAGCGTGCCATCCAGTCGCAGTACGACAACCTGGGCGGCTCCAGCCAGAACATCCACGGTGGAGTGGCCAACGCCATCAACTTCGCTTCCGCTGCCCCGGCGGCACCTGCCCGGTATGGACCCAACTACTCGGCTCCTGCCGCTGCCACCAGCAACTCGTACCTGCCCGCCAACATCCTGCGCCGTCTGCGCATCCGCTAAGGACCCCTCGCCTGGCACTGACTGTTTGTTAATGTGTTGTAGAATTTTTAATTGAATAAAAACGAAAATCCATATGTAATTCCATGCCTCGGCCTGGCCCATTATTGCATTTTTATGCTCATGTTGTGCGGCTTTATCGCTTTTCCTTATAATAACATTTATGCAAAGCTGAAGTGCCTGCGAGCGCAAACAAAAGCTGATCGCTGCCTACTTTGTAGGCGGAAAAAACATTTAGCTGCGTCACCGCTTTGTCTTCGAGAAGCTGCGCCGACAGCCTCGAGGTCTGGTGCGTATAAATGATACCCGTCGCGGCGGTCACTGGCAGAAGCAATCTGAGCTCCAAACCAAGAGAACCTAAAAACTGAAGATGCGCGCCTTCATCGTAAGTGACCCAGCCAGGATTCCCTGTCTAGCAACCATAACTAACGGATAACCCTTCATCTCGTTCCCCATAGGTAATGTGCCTGGTGGCAGTCGCCTGCGCCGACAAGCTCGGCTACAACTACCAGCCCGTGGGCCACTCCAGCTCCGGCCTGTCCTTTGCTCCTGGCAGTGGAAGCATCGGAGGAGGCTCCATTGGAGGAGGAAGCCTAGGAGGTGGTTCCATTGGAGGAGGAAGCATTGGCGGTGGTTCCCTGGGAGGTGGCTCTCTGGGAGGTGGCTCTCTGGGAGGTGGCTCTCTGGGAGGTGGCTCCATTGGAGGAGGAAGCATTGGCGGTGGCCTCGGAGGCCTCAGCGGTCTGGGAGGTGGCGATGCCTTGAGCGCCCCCGTCTCCTACGAAGCCCCTGCTGCCACTGGTGAGCTCGAGAAGGAGTTCTTCACCTTCTCCGCCAACGAACAGGACTTCGATGAGCCCCAGGAGCTGGAGCGCGTCGCTGGATCCGTGAACAAGGGACTGCGCGTCGTCTTCATCAAGGGACCCGAGAACCGTGGCCTGGAGAACGCTGCCCTGGCCCTGGCCAAGCAGGCTGCCCAGCAGGAGACCGCCATCTATGTCCTCAACAAGCAGGCTGACATCGGAGATCTGGCCAGCAAGCTGAACGCCATCCGCAGCAACAACAACAACAAGCCCGAGGTGCACTTCGTCAAGTACCGCACCCAGGAGGATGCTGCCAACGCCCAGCGCGCCATCCAGTCGCAGTACGACCAGCTGGGAGGATCCTCTCAGGCTCATGATGGTGGTGTTGCCAAGGCTCTGAACTTCGCCTCCGCCGGTCCCGTCCAGAGGGCCAACGCTCAGATTCCCGAGAACGCCTACCTGCCCACTTCGGTCTTCCGTCGTCGCCTGTAAAGAGTTCTTAACGACTTTGCTAAGTAGCTGTGCCTATCCTTGTTAAAACTTGTTGTTGAAACCTATTGATAAATAATACAAAAACATTTAAAATTGAACTATTTTGTTGGAAATTCTTCTTTGGGTTTATTTTTTAGCAGGGGTGAGATTTTGGATACCCAAAAGGATATTTTGATGATTTCATATCCATTACATTTCTACTTGTAGGACATATGTGGACTGTATGGCCAAGGAATGCTAATAAGGTTTAGGAGAATACACCTTAAGAACCAAGTTAATGTCAAGATGGATCTTCTCTAAGCTATTCAATTCCTTTACTAAAATAATTCTTTATATAAAATCCCGGAAATTACGTATACGACATTTTGTTATAGTGAAATTCCATTGCCTAGAATTAAGGTATTTTATTTCTGAATTTATAAATAGTTTTTAAAAAGGGTATTCTATGTTACAATCTTCTGTATATTCTTTAATCCTTGATAATTTATTCTGAATTTTTATTTACCAAATATGCAGAAAAAAGATCAATAAAAATCTTTAATACTTCCGCACTATTTTACTATAGACTTAAAGTGTATTAAAAAATAAAAACAAAAATATATAAATGAAAACAGTGTTATTTTTAGCATTGAACAAGTTAAAAAAATATTTTTAAAAGCCACTGTGGGGGCGGCATTTCAAACACCTCATTAGAGGAACCGCTAATTATAGCGCTTGAATCACAGCCATAAATCAGAACTAAGCAGATGTGTCGACAACGATTATGATAACTAAACGATTGCCGTTGAGTTGGAAAACCCAAGTGCAGTCGTCCCACAGACAACAAGCTGCTCGCCTTGCCGAAAAATTTTTGTGAGAAATATATTTATTTTATATATTACCTAATTATGACCCATCTGCATGATAAACTCATTCCGCCGTGCTCGCGACATATTAATTTTATAATTTTATATGAATTCTTGTAAAATATTGCAAGAAACTCGAATATTTGAATAACCCACGGCGACTGGTCCCCTGCCCATTGAAAGCCAGCCGAAAAATTCCACGCCGAGCGTAAAGAGCCGGAGAAGCCCCAACAACCTTTGTAGGCGGCAAAACACAGTGGCATCAAAGCGATTTCCATGCAGCCAAGGCGCCGCGGCGGTATCTTTGTCTTTATCAGCCTCCAAGATGGATTTGTATAAATAATAAAGATCGCTCCCAGCAGAGACAGAAGCAGTTGATGCCTCAAGCCGAAAGAACCCAGCAAGCTCAAGATGCGCGCCTTTATCGTAAGTAGATCGCCCCAGGACCCAGGACCGCAAGGACTAACCAGGATAACACTCATCACAATTTTTCCCCTGTGCGCCGCAGGTCCTCTGTTTGGTGGCAGTCGCCTGCGCCGATAAGCTCGGCTACAACTACCAGCCCGTGGGCCACTCCAGCTCTGGACTGTCCTTTGCCCCTGGCAGTGGCAGCATTGGAGGTGGCTCCATTGGAGGTGGATCTATTGGAGGAGGAAGCCTAGGAGGTGGTTCTCTGGGAGGTGGCTCCCTGGGAGGTGGCTCCATTGGAGGAGGAAGCATTGGCGGTGGTCTCGGAGGCCTCAGCGGTCTGGGAGGTGGCGATGCCTTGAGCGCCCCCGTCTCCTACGAAGCCCCTGCTGCCACTGGTGAGCTCGAGAAGGAGTTCTTCACCTTCTCCGCCAACGAACAGGACTTCGATGAGCCCCAGGAGCTGGAGCGCGTCGCTGGATCCGTGAACAAGGGACTGCGCGTCGTCTTCATCAAGGGACCCGAGAACCGTGGCCTGGAGAACGCTGCCCTGGCCCTGGCCAAGCAGGCTGCCCAGCAGGAGACCGCCATCTATGTCCTGAACAAGCAGGCTGACATCGGGGATCTGGCCAGTAAGCTGAACGCCATCCGCAGCAACAACAACAACAAGCCCGAGGTGCACTTCGTCAAGTACCGCACCCAGGAGGATGCTGCCAATGCCCAGCGCGCCATCCAGGGACAGTACGACCAGCTGGGAGGATCCTCTCAGGCTCATGACGGTGGTGTGGCCCCCGCCCTGAACTTCGCCTCCGCCGGACCCGTCCAGAAGGCCCAGGCCCAGATCCCGGATAACGCCTACCTGCCCACCTCGGTGTTCCGTCGCCTGCGCTTCTAGAGCGGCCGAAGGCTGGACTCGATTAGTCTAAGCGAATCTCGACTGAAGAACCCATCCTCCTGTTACCCCTTGTTGACTAATGCATAATTACACCAATAAATTTGAATTTTAAAATCGAAATCCGAACAATGGTCCCCTTTATGCGTTTGTAGAGTGGCATTTTTATGGCGCTCATGCCATAGAAGTTAATGGTGCATTAAAACCGCCTTGGCTGGCTCGGCCAGCTCGTTTGCGGATGGGTTAAATATAAACAGTGCCCTTCAGACTATAAATATCTCGCCTATCGGAGTTTATCGCCGGAATATCGAGATAAGGAAGGCGGCTCGAACGAGAATAGATTGGGGCAGGTTTCCTTTACGAGCGGACTTTAAACGCTGACTTGCCGCATGCCAATTCAAATCAATGGACTAATTGTCTGCCAAGCCAAACTCGCATGCCGCCAAATTAATTGGCTACAAGATTAGATCCACCCACTTGGAGCGTAGAAATCATTAATATCGCGTACTCCCGGACTGGTTCTCTCCCGGCGACAGCTCAAGGCCGCCGGGGCTGACAGGCACAGTTAGGTGACCTGGTTTCCGAGCTGGCCCCGGCCGTGTGTCACGTACAATTAGAAAGGAATCTCAAGTGCAACCCACATGCGGGGACAAAGAAGATTTATGCCCCATCGAAACCTGATTAGCCATAAAAACGAAAATCTAATCATTAATTTTATTAAGCTGACGATCACTTTTTTGTTGAAATCATTAACAAATAAGCGGTTCTGTATACATATTCAAGCCAATATAACAAAACACTCGGATTGCAAAAGTCGAGCTCGAAGATCGGAGCTCTCAACTCTCAGCTCGGACGTCTGCATAAATTATAAGCCAATTATGGGTGAATCACGACTGGACTCGCACTCGGACTTCGATTCGGAAAGCACTCGGTTTTGGTTTCGGAAAGTCTGATCTCAAAGTCGCCAAAGTCGCCAAAGGCGGCACGATTGAAGCTGAAGCTCTGCTCAAAACAATGTGTTAAATGTGTTAAGAGCGAAATTATGTTAGCAGATTAACAGCATTCCGAAAACCCGATGGCCGATGGCCACTGGCCATTCACGATTCACGATCCGAGAGCGGAGATCGATGATTGCCACCGACGGGAGCTCCAACTCCGTCTCAAATCGACCAGATTTTCTAGTCTAATTTCAAGAGTCTGCGTTGGCGGTATAAAAGCTAGTTAATGCAGATTTGGCCAGCATTCTTCTAGAATACTTTGTTAGCGGTAGGCAGTAGCCAGTATGCGTGTTTTCCTCATTCTATGCCTCGTGGCCGCGGCCAGTGCCGGTCGTCTGTCCGGCTACAATTACGCACAAGGCTCTGGAGCCACCATCTCTGGTGGAGGAGGAGGAGGAGTAGGTGGAGGTAGCAGTGGTGGCCTGGCTGGACCGGTCAGCTACAGTGCCGCTCCCCAGGCCCAGGTGCACAAGGAGTTCTACACCTTCGTCGCCAACGATGCCGACTTCGAGGATCACGATGCCCTGCAGAAGGCCCTCGCCTCGGTGAAGAAGAGCGTGCGTGTGATCTTCATCAAGTCGCCGGAGAACCGTGGCTACGAGAACGCCGTCCTGGCCCTGGCCAAGCAGGCTGCCCAACAGCAGACCGCCATCTATGTGCTGCACAAGCAGACGGATATCAACGAGCTGGCCCAGAAGTTTAACGCCGTGCGCCAGAATGCCAACAAGAAACCGGAGGTGCACTTTGTCAAGTACCGCACTCCTGAGGATGCAGCCAATGCCCAGCGTGCCATCCAGTCGCAGTACGATCAGCTGGGCGGTACTAGCCAGAACATCAACGGAGGAGTGGCCAACGCCATCAACTTTGCCTCCAAGGGACTGGCTCCCTTCCGTGCTGCTCAGCAGCAGGCTCAGCCTCAGGCACCGCAGAGCGACTACTTGCCCGCCTCCATCCTGAAGCGTCTGCGTCACTAGAGCGTCCATCTCCTTGTTATTCTCTCCCGTTGTTTTTGAATAAAGTTTTAGTCGATTTTGGTTATTTAAAAGAAGATAAGTTATACTTTGTTCTTAATATTGGAAAACTGCAGGGTCTGAATTGCAGTTCCTAGACTGCTTTTCTTTAAATATTAACTTATGATTGTAGTTTGGTATAACTAAAAGTTCCTAAACCTGTTTTAATTATTAAAAAATAAACTTTTTTATGTGTATGTAGCAAAACTGTGTTTTACATATCACCAGATAATTATCATCTATCATCAAAGCTTATAAAACCAAAGCTGTGTTATGATTTAATGGCAGCAATTAAGGGGAACCCTTGTTAACATGACCCAAAAATACGAGTGAATTCCCACGTTTAACTCAAATACTTTGCAGTTTTTTGGATGGTTCGATAATTATACTATAATTAATACCTATGCATATAATTTATTATTAATTGGGGTTAAATTCAAAGACTTTAATCAAATATAAACATAGATATTTACCTATTATCGACCCATTAACGTATCACCAAAGACTGAGAGAAAAATCGGCTCCTCTTTAAACAGAAGCTTTAAGCAACACAACCATATTTTAGAAAAAAAGTTTACATTTTAATTTGCTCAATTTAAATTTCCAATGTTCTCTCCTAAAAATAGTTTGCTTCTCCTTCCCCACTTCAGTCTGACTTTCAGTTCATAAGTTCCCCCAAAGTTTCTTAAACTTTTAAACAGGAGGGTCAAGTCCCCCTTAACGTTGTTCGCTCCAAATGGTTTTTAAATTTAAAAATTGAATTTATTTAAGCAATAGTCAACAATAACTAGGTTTTTGAAATCAGTCAAAGATCGCTGGCGATTTTGAATCGGTGAAGAGTCAAATCGAGCAACTTAGACGCGACGGAAGACGGAGGAGGGCAGGTAGGAGTTGTCGGGCGACTGGGCGGTAGCCTGACGCACTGGGCCGGCGGAGGCGAAGTTCAGGACGGGGGCAACACCACCGTTGACGGCCTGGCTGGATCCTCCCAGCTGGTCGTATTGCGACTGGATGGCGCGCTGGGCGTTGGCAGCATCCTCCTGGGTGCGGTACTTGACGAAGTGCACCTCGGGCTTGTTGTTGTTGTTGCTGCGGATGGCGTTCAGCTTGCTGGCCAGATCTCCGATGTCAGCCTGCTTGTTGAGGACATAGATGGCGGTCTCCTGCTGGGCAGCCTGCTTGGCCAGGGCCAGGGCAGCGTTCTCCAGGCCACGGTTCTCGGGTCCCTTGATGAAGACGACGCGCAGGGCCTTGTTCAGGGCAGAAGAAACACGCTCCAGCTGCTGGGGCTCATCGAAGTCCTGCTCGTTGGCGGTGAAGGTGAAGAACTCCTTCTCCAGCTCGGCGGCGGGGGCGGGGGCGCTGTAGGAGACGGGGGCACTCAGGGAGTCGCTGCCACCGCCAAGGCTGCCGAGGCTGCCCAGACCGGCACCGCTGCCGATGCTGCCTCCGATGGAGCCACCACCAATGGAGCCTCCAATAGAGCCGCCTCCAATGGAGCCACCTCCAATGGAGCCACCTCCAATGGAACCACCTCCAATGGAACCACCTCCGATGGAACCACCTCCGATGGAGCCACCACCAGGAGTGAAGGACAGTCCGGAGCCGGAGTGGCCCACGGGCTGGTAGTTGTAGCCGAGCTTGTCGGCGCAGGCGACTGCCACCAAGCACATAACCTGGAGGGGGAAGAGGAACGAACGACGTGGTAATCCTTGGTATCCTGGAGGCACACTTCCGCCGAGAGTATACTTACAATGAAGGCACGCATTTTTGGATTTAGTTCTTTGACTTCGAGCACTCGGCTGTGTCTGACGTTTGCATCACCAAAAGGTCCAATATTTATACGAAAACCACCGATCGGTGTCACTGGACTGCGCTCAAGTTCATGCAGACTTACCACCGTTTGTTGTTGTCGCTCTGCTCGGAACTCGGATTTTCAGTAACTTCTTCTTCGTCGCCGCCGCCAGCTTTTGTCTCTCGAAATGCTATCCACCTTCGGCCGAAGAGCGACGCTGGTAAAACAATGGCTTGGCCGTCGCAAACAAAGCGCATCGCCGTCTTGCCGCCCTATTCTTGCAAATGGCGGCGTCGCCATTATGCAAATCGCGCCGTGCATCGGAGGCGAGCCGAGGTGTAACCAGGCTCTAGGTGCTGGAAACTGGAAACTAGTTTCAACCAAAACGACACTATAAATGGTCATGCTATCAGTAAATGAAATGATTTTCTTCATATTTTATATGCTAAAACACCACGAAACGAGTTCGCGGCGACGACGTGGACTCCGGGTTTTCTACACTTTTTAGTTTTTTAGTGGGTCCAGCCGCATATTTCTAGCTGGGAATTCCCAGCGATTATTGCGTCCCCTTTTGGAATTTGGTACAAGGCATATAGGTATTTTAAACTGGCCGCTCTGGGGCTTGGCCATTCGCTCATCGGGTTACACTGAATGGAGGTGGAGTTCGGGGAAACAATGGCTTCGAAATGGATAGAAATCAATTTTCGCCAGCCTTTTTTGCCCAGCCATTCATTCATCCATCCGTCCATCCATCTATCGGTCCGTCCACCTGTCCATCTGTGGCAAAAACACGGCTCGAATCCGCAAAATAGAAGCCATAAAGTTAACAACCGTTGCGACCTTGAGGCTTTTACTGTTGGCCAGCACCCGAAGCCATTCGGAATTCGGCGGTAATCAGCTGGCGCCAGGCGACCATTTAATCTGATCAGCGATTATCACGTTTTTCATCATGGTTTATTGATATCATAAAAATTATTGTTTTTTTCGCCAGCATCCCGGGCAGAAGCAGCAACAAATTCGCTGAAAACTGATTCGATTTGCATAATTAAAGAGCCCCGGCGCAGAAATACCCAAGATCCATATTTAAGATAGCCGAACCGATTTGCAAATCAATAGTGAATCCATAGCGAATGCCCATCGCAGTTATGACTAAGATTTTGATTGATATCACGGATAACTATAGCGATGAGTAAGGCTCTGATCGGGTCAGAGTGGAAATCATAACCATATCAGGCCGTGATATCACTCGATTATATTAGTGATGTCATACAAATCTCTATCTATCGTTCTATTTCCCTGACTTTTCCGCTGGGCCAAGCAGAATCTAATCAAGATTCCACCACTCGAGGCAATAACCTAAAGTCAAAAACAATTTGTCTTGGCTTTGTATGGGGCCCCACCTTTTGGCCGTTGCCGATCTACCAATGGCCGTTGGCCGCTGGCCAGATCTCGGCCCGCGTCCGTCGCTGGTGGCAATGTCATATGCAAACTAAACAAATGTAAACATAATAAAACAAACCAGCTACAATTTCAAGGTCTCGGGCGCCACACGCACATAAAAGATGCACGCAGCATCGACATAAAAAATGGTCAAAAGGCAGGCCAACTCTCACATGGCACCGGGAGAAAAGAGTAGTGAGATGAGATGATAAATTAAGTTTGTATTTAAAAATATATTCCTTAGATAGTTGATAAGAATTCTTACCTTAGGAAAGTAAAGCTTTGTGTTTCCCTTGAAGAAGCAACGACTTCTTCCCTTCTCAAAACTATCTACTTCATTTAAGTTAAGCTACTTTAACTGATGTTTATAATAATTTATATTTATTTCCAGTGTAACCCCGCCAAGAAGAGTTTCCAGCGAGGGTTTACAGATAGATAATAGCGGTCGGACGACGTTGGCGTATCAATAAATAAATAAAATGCGACTCCGGCGGACGCAAGACCAGGGGGGGAATTTTGTGGCGGCGCTTTATGCAAATTGCCTTTGGGGTCAATCGATCTATTTACAAAATCTGTCAGTGTTTATTATTTTTTCGATTTTTTCTCTTTTTCACTTGTAGACATCGACAAGCGTGCCCCTATATTATTTTATTACCATTGTTCTGGCACAAAAAGCGACATAGTTACACAGATACAAACACAGCAAAGCGCAGCCAATGAAATTGTGCATTTAATTTATTCACCTGATGGCTGGCTGCTGGTGTCAAAACCGGGCGGTGCCTTTCAGGTGCAAAATCCAATCGAATCTGTCACCTCACCATAAATTGGAGCATTAGTAATTTCCTTAAATCATAAGCTTTATCTGCGAAATTAGCAAGTTAAAAGGCCGGTCGAGCGGGTTTGTTTGCTTCTTTCCTTTCTTTTGCAGAAATGTTTGAGCCGCTGACTTTTAAGAACTCTTTTACGACCCGCCCGCTCTTGTTCTATTCTTCGCTTAATTCCATTTTTAACAAATTTATTTCCGCATACCGCAACAAATAACAATATGCTTTTGGCTAGCCGCAAAACGGTTTCGGTTCGCAAAAATACAGAGAGAAGAAGATATATGCAAATATATTAAATTTGATATGCAAATAACCGATATCAATTATTGCAAGCGCAAAAGCGAACCGAACTGAAACTAAACTAAAGCTTATGGTTAAAAAAAATAAATGAAAAACCATATTTAAAAGCTGGCTGGCCGAGAGTGCTGAAAGGAATAAATCAAATCAAATTTCGCCGAGTTGGCCAATTTGTTTAGCAAATTGTGTTGTCGATAAAAACATTTTGTATTGACAATCAAATGGCAACGACGACAGATGCTGATTATTATTATTTGGCCAGCTAAGTGGCGTGGATTATTTATTAAAAATATGCGAGTAAAAAATGTATCTCTTTGCGCTCGTTAATCGCAGGAATTTGACACCAAAGCCCCTGGTATCGCCAGAGCTGTGAGTCAGGAGTCAGAAAGGCAATGTTTACTAGGAAAAAGCAGTCCTGCAGACACTTATTTACAGGGAAAGCCAGCATATAAATTCCCAGCTTATTGTGGGCCATACATTATTTTCGAGGTCTCCGAAGTACACGCATCTTAAGGGAAAGCGCCTCCTCGCTCAAAAAACACGAATTTGTGTCTGCTGTGTTCCAGTGCATATTGTCGGCGTAGAACTTGAGCTCTTCGTTTTATTTTAATTGCAAGCCTGGCGCTGCCTCCGCCTAATGCCAACATAATGTCCCTGTTCCACATCCAAATCCAACAGCACTTTACGAGCAACAGCCCGCCCGGGCCCAGTGCAAATTGTCGTTTAATTTATTAAGCAGCGACTATGCCGGCTTTTAATATGAATATGTGTGCGAAACACTAATTACAGATACACCCGCAGCACCGGGTATACAGTAATTAGAAAATAAGAACACATAGGCGTAAATATTGTGCCAGTTTCGCGTCTCGCTGGCTGACATAAATTTGGCGCAACCCTGCGTATACGTAATGAAAAGAGTCGGAGGCGGCGTAGGCAGTGGCAGCTCTCGCTCTCCCACAATTAGGCCTACTGACTGGTGCGGCAGAACTATATAAGCCAGCCGCAGCTGGGCGAGGTCAAAAACTGGTTGGTTGGCCAGAAACTGGTTGACCCGACGCGACGCGACTATCACCTGGCCTGACCTGGCCTTTCCCAGCAGCGAATCCGAATTTATCGGCAACTTGAACTTGAAGATGTCGCCATGCCCATTTGCATTTCTAATGAATACGTCACAAGAACCCGACCCTCTGCCGAGCGGAGAGCTTTGTTTTCAGGGCAAGAGGGAATTAGCATACTTACATAATAGCCAGGTGCACCCCATGGAGTGGCTGTGAAATATTTTTGTTGAAAATTGAGCGACCAACTCTTGCGTTAATTAATTCTCCCTTTCGAGTGGCGGAGACTGGGTCACGCCATCCTAATGTTTTCCTGATACATCCTAAGTACATTTCCTCAAGTCCCATGAAACTCGAGACGAGTGTTGACAATAATTTGGATTTTTAGCATGCTCGCACTCGTGTTGTTAAATATTTTTGCAAGTAATTCCATCAGCTCGTTTGGAATTTGATTTTACGGCATGCTTGACTTTAACGAAGGGCGAGTGGCTCAGAAAGTGAGAGTGGGCGTATACTTGATACGCTTTAAGAAGCGGCCTTGCCCGGGGCTGTCATATTGGGTATTCCTCTCTTCCAGCTTCCACTAGCGCCCAGGCACCGCCCCTTTATGCGCTGCACATGACAATGAGTCGGAGACGAAGTCGAATCCCGGGCCACGCCGGTATATCGCCCATTGCCCGCACTTGTCACGTCCGAGTCAATGGGCATGGGTTCGGGACTCCAGGACTCCGGGACTCCGGGACTCGTGGTTGGGGGTTACGGCAGCAAGGAGAGCGCGTTAAGTGATGCCGTGTTGTTCCGTTAAAAGTGACTTTAGCACGTGTGCCGTCCACGTCAGATCAGCATCAGAATCAGCATCGGCATCAAAGGCAACAAGCCAGCGAAAAGTAGGAAAACGGGGAAACTAGCAAACGATCTAATAACAATTCCTGAAACGTTCTACTTTCTAGTTGATGCTGCGATGTTGCGTGGTTTAATCAATCAGCAAACTAGTTGCACGTGCCTCCCGGGCCAAGGACGAGGTGTAGGTGCTGGGAATGGGGACATTAGGCAGAGCCCCGGCTTAGGAGCCGTAATTTATGAACTTGGTCAGAGGCTTATTACTATTGGAAATTTCATAAATTATTAGCAAAGGTCTCTGTCGGTGGTTATCATGTTTTGGCAAACATCGAATATGGCCCTTTGTACGTGAGCAGGTGACAGATCTATCAGACCCGCTGACATGCATATATCCTGCGACGCATCTTCGATAACTGGGGGCTACCTTCTGTTCCGTGTTTTGCCGCGCGTCACGTTCCAAATTTATTACACACAAAAATTCTTCAATTTGGCGTACGCAGGGCCTGTCAACTCGCCTCCATTTCGCTGATGGCTTGGGTAAGGACGATTCTTCCTGGAATGTTGAACGGAACTATTTAATTATCTCCTCTCGATTCGCAGAACTGTATTGATTGGTTGATTTGAGAAGCACCAACAGCAGCAGCAGCGGCAGCATGAGTTGGCTGAAATCAACTCTGTTTTCTGTTTTCGTTCCATTCGCTGGCTTAGATCTGGTCCTAATCTGGCCAGCATTAAGCCGCGCAGAACAAACAACCGCCGAATGTCACTTGGCAGTCTGATTGCGAAACAAATAAAAGTAGAAAAGGGCCAGGATACCGGTACACCATCACCACCAGCAGCAACAGCAGGTTTGGTGGCAAGGTGTCGTCGGCTGGTGAGCAGGATTTGGCCAACGGCAGGCCGTGACTGACGCTTATCAATATTTGCACAGTAACGAGGCGAGAATTTTTTTCGGCCGGCTTACTGGAAAGGCAAATAAGAAATTTCAAAGTAATCAAAAACTCATTGTGCTGCTGTCCTGCTCTAGGACCAGCTGCTAACTCTCTCTAGATGGATGCAGAGGAAAAAAAACTAGCATGGTATCTATGGCTTTGAAGAGAGAATATTAAACTAGACGTGGGTTTGTTGAAAGGAATATTATGTAGAGGATTGAAAAGTTAATTTTATATATTTTTGATTTTATTTACATGGTTGAAAGTCATCTAGAAACCTAACTTTATTAACAGCTTAAAATTACCTATATTTTAGGCCATATTGGTTGACTTTAAAGTCAACTTATACTCGGATTTTATGCAATTTTCCGACCTCTTAAGCCCGGGTTTTCTCTTCGTGTACTCTATACTCTTTTTGCAAATTTTCTCTCTCTGCAAAATGTAGGTTTTTTGCTTTGGCAACTATATTTTTATGGCCATGCTTTGGTTATTGCAAATTGCAAAAGCAAAACGCCTTCGCACACATTGCCACTTAGCCCCGCATTCAATTGCCGTTAAGCGCGGCGACGGCAACAGCAACAGCGGCAACCGCAGTAACAACGGCGACAATAATAACAACAATGAGCGGCTCCTAAACATGGCCGTGCCGATGCCCGAGTTCGCCACGCCTCGCAAAGTTTTTTAAAGAAAATTTCTTTGCGCGACGACGCTCAAGACGTTTTTATGTTTATAGTGTCCGCCCCACCATTGACACTTGTTATGAGCGGAGACTGGATGGCATTTTGTACTCGGGATTCCGCATTTCGTGCTTTGTTCGCTCGCTTTCGTTCGCTTTTATATTTATTTATATGAAAAGTTTGGCTAGCAATTTGCGAGTACATAAAAGAAATTTGTTTTACGCTCTGCTATTTTGTAAAATTGCCACTTAAGCCTCAAGCGGAGCGCCACTTGCCACGCATTCTACGTGACGCCCGCGAGTTTAATAAGCAGTTAAAAAAACAGAAAAAAGAAAAGTTAGGAGGGAGGAAAAGTGTTGCCCGCTTGTAGGCGCGACAGCGGAAATTTCCGGTTGTCAACCGCCCAGATAAACGCTACGAAATTTATTGCCAGCTCCGCGAATTGCAGCTGTGATTGTACTCTCAGTGCTCTCGCTCCGCGAATGGCTGTCATTTGGGCCGTGATGGGTCTCCGCTGGAGCCCGATAAGCGGCGTCTCCGCCAGATTGGCACATGGTAATGACTTTATTAATGCGCAGACAGGCGGCCCCGCTGCAAGACATGATTAATGTCGCCGTTACTCGGGGGAGTAATAATCACACACAAGCATATTCCTGGCCGGGATTCGGCCGGGGTTCATCGTAAACCACTCTCACTTGCCGCGCTCTCTAAGTGAAGTGACCACCGCAGTGGTCGTGGTGGCGTCGTTGTGGCGCGTTCAGCAAATATAAATTTATTGATCCAAGCAATTATCGTTAATTGGGTAAATAAACAATATTTCAACCACGTATGGAAGGGCCCTCAGGTGAGTGGATGTCATTGTCCTGCCCGGGTCCTGTCCAGGAAGGGCATAAGCAGAAGCAAAAACACAAACACGGTGCCATCATTAAGTCCTGGCTGGCTTAAAGTTGTGCCAAGTGAAAAATCCCACCACGAGCTCAGTGTAAGTGGCACTAAATCAAAACTGTAACTGGAACGAGGCGGTGGGGCCGGTGGAGCAGTGGAGCCACAGTGGGACAGCAGTGTGTCCTCGGGTTGTCTCGACTCCTCTCGAGTTACAGACACATTGATGTATTTTATGTGCGTGCCGGGCCGAACAAGACAAACTGAGACGTGAAGAGAAATTACAACTACAAGCTGGCGTAATTTATATGCAGACATGGCCGGCACATTGCGAGACACAGCAGAAGGAGCAACTGGAGCGGCAGGACTCCTGCCGCAGGGGGAGGAGCTACGCCCGGACATCGGACATCAACGGAGCAGCCGGAAAAATCGAAAGCAAAGGAGCTCTCTGCAATATTGTGTGGCGGAAAAGCTACACGGTAAGAAGCGATTTAAGATGTTACAAGGAATTTGCATAGACTTTTGAATATGAATATAAATATTCAAGAATAACTTAAATTAAATATCCTAGTTTTACATAGTAATTTGTTTAGATTTTTGATTGTTTAAGCCAACAAATGTCTGAATTGACATGAAACTTTAGAATGTTTATAAAAAGAGTACTAGTAAAACGTGGTTTAAATATTAAACACTTTAAATGTTGACCCACAATCAGTTTATTAAAAATGGATACAGTTTTTGTGTGCAAGCATAAAAGGCCATTAGTAAACACAGGTAACAAGAGAATACAATGTTACTTGTCAATAGTTTTTGTATAAACATTTTATCTTACTTGTAGTTTGTCAAGAGGAAATTTAAATACATATTTTTGGATCAAATGTTCAGAAATTGGTATCACATCAATCAGTGACCCATCTTCGATTAGAAAAATATTTTCTTCCTGTGCAAAAGCCAATGAGAATCTGAATCTGAATGCGAATCCCAGCAGGGACACGTGAATGGGGCTTGGGAATGAGAGTATGAATGCCACTTGCTGCTTTTAATGCAATGCAAAACTTTGCGGTTGCTCAATTTAAAAAGTAAACAAAAAAGCTATGGCATGAATTTTTATGATATGCAAATGTCCGCAGACCGCACCGCGTTGCGCTGCCCCGAAAATATTTACTCTCTTGCAAAAATACTACATTCATTTATTCGCGTGAGAGCATAAAAGTCAGCGAACAACCACAATTAAATGTTGATTAGACGCAACTGCAGAACGGGAATGGCACTGCCACCGCGCCCCGAACGTCACTCGACTCGATATTTCATTTGCCCGCTGCGCATCATCAATTTGCGATGACAGTGAGCCTGCTACACCACCACCGCCCCGCCTGAAATCAGGAGTCGCTTGAGTCCTTCTCTCGACATGTGGGCGGCGCCCGCACAATCAAACGCCGACGCCCACATTGCCAGCCCGAGTCCTTTGTTCGGGGCCAAAGTTGCGGCGGTGCATAAAATAAAGACGCCGCGCGGCGGCACATAAAGATGTACTCTTAACGCCATCCTCAAATTGGTTTATTTTTCACACACCACCCACACCTCACACACACCCACCTTGCACCCACACAACCCGCTCGATAAAACTCGCAATGGCGTATTTACAGCCAAACTGCTGGCACATTCAGATATGGATTGAATTTACAATTCAGAGCAGGTCATTCAGGAGGTAGCACCCCTGTAAATGTTCCCCAATAAAACCCAAAAGGGAATCACTGTAAGTTTCAAATTAATTCTCTAAATTCGGCTTAAACATGAGATGGGTACTTGTTGGTTATATTATGACCACATTTATCCAAGAAAACCCAGAATTTCTGGCATTTTCCCAGGCATTACACCTTAATAAATGCCTGAATCGAGTGTCCCTGCTCCCGCTGCGTAGGTGGACAGCTCCTAATTGCCAGAATTTATGAAATGCAATTTTTAGCCAAACCAAAGTGCCAAGTCAGCTCGTATGCTGTTGCAAATATTTTGCGGCTACCTGGCCGTTTCCTCCCACAGGACACGTCAACAGCAGCTGCCTGCCTGCCTGGCTGCAGTTTTAAATAATTAAAAGCCAAGTTGGGGGCTTGGATAACCTTGCAGCTGCGAGAATGTAATCTCCTTCGCCGCCTGCCTGCCTGCCTGCTTGCCAGCCCACGCAAAACACAACTCGAACAAAATCTCGACAAGGGAAACAAATGAATCTCATTTCCGACAAATTTGAGCCGGGCTAAAAGATTTTACCAGGCAGCGCGACAAGAGAACTATGAAAATTGCTTAACTTAAGTCCGCTGACAACTTATTTGTAGCCGTCGCATTTGCTGGTTTACGGCAAAGCCGCAACTAATTACAACAAAATTGTCATTAGTTTCAACTTGTCGGACGCACAACGGACAAAGTTTTTGTTCATGTTTTGCCACTTAGTCGCTGGCTTGGCTGGGCTTGGCTGCCTTCTTCTTCGTCGGTTCGGTTTCCCCTTACACCCCGCCGCCTCCGCCATTTTGCAGTTGTAATTTTTTTTGCGCGCTTCCGTTTCCGCTTGCCGTTGCCATTGCCATCGACGCCAGTGTCTGCTCTTGGAACGTTGCCAGCCCCAACGACTTTTATTGCTGGAACGGAGCGGAATGGTGGGACAGAGGATGCATTTATAGAGTCATTCAGCCTGCATCCTGCCACTGAATGGCCGCCCAGAGAGCCCAGAGCCAGAGCCAGCTGGCAACAGTTGGCATTGACCACATTAGCGTGTCGGTTGACAAAGGAGTTATGCCCGCCAGCCAGGCAGGTGCAACAAGTTGTACTTTCACCTGCAAATTAATTTGCAAATTTCAATTGCTTGTTTCTCCGGCCAGATACCTGTATCTCGGGGCGGGCTTCAATTCTTTTGAGCAATATTTGACAAGTCCAATTACCACAGCCCCCGCTGGGAGCAGTTCATGAAATATAAAGTGCTTTCAAGCTGCTCTGTCTGCTCTTCGGTGGCTGCCAAAGGGTTTTTCCGGGAAAATATCGAACAATTTTTCACTTGTGCTCTCTCTTTTATCTGTCTGCAGCAGCAGCTGCTGCAGCGAGAATTCATCGCTTAAATTCGATTTTGGAGTCGCTTTAATATGCGGAGTTCGCTCGATCAAGATGATTTATTTTGCAACGCAAAATTCCTCAACTAAATGGCACACAGAGTGCCCTTCAACTGGGGGCCACTCTATCAGCCCGCACAGCCAGGGCAGGGCTAACACAAATAGTCTTAGAGACGGGCTCCGGTTCATGCAAAATCAGAGGCAAACTTTTTTATGGCCAAAATGGAGCAAGGCCGTTGTCAGAGGAGAGATGGTGTGCCTGCATAGGCGACATTTGGAAACTTTTATTTGAAGAGAGCTCGTCGCGCGTGTGAGCTTAAGACACTTTCAGCGCAATCCATCATTAGGACGGAGGACCAGCAGCTGCATCCTGCATCCTGCAGCCAGTATCCTACATCCTGTGGCAAGCAGCCAAGCTCGATCCGCTTTCGCAGCGACAATATTTTTCAATTTTCCGCAGCAATCGAGCGAGCGTTGATAACAAACTAATGTTGAGTGCAGTTAAGTTGTTGCTGTGGCTGAAACAGACAGCAAACACTGCTGAAAGCTGCTGCTGCCTTGAGCTGGAGCTTCTGAGAAATGAAAGCAGGGGGCTATCGGACCTTCATCGCGAGCTCATCCAGCTCCAGCTCATTTTTTTTTCCAGCGAAGGCCTTATCAATGTAACAGCCATCAGCGAATTACCATTTGCATTGCCAAGGAAACTACACTTGGAGGTCACAGCTCTTGCTGTGAAATTGGTAGCTCTCAGGACGAGTTTCGATTAACTAATTTATGGATGTAATTTAAAGATTTTTCTTGGTATTCCCAAGGATCTAATTTGAATAGTAATTCAACTAACTATGTGTATAACTTGTACTCAATACTTATTTAATATCAATTCCCTCACTTAATTAACCATTAGTAATTCATTTTCCCTTTATAAAAGATTAATTTCTGAAGCTGTAATATATTATTCAATTAAAGTCAGCTGCAAAATAGTCTGCATAACTTAATGCTTAAATGTGCGCATTAATTGCATTGCCCCATCAATGAAGTAAGTGCATTTCCACTTGCAGTACATGTGTTCGATTCACACTCGGTTAATGTTATTTTAATTAAAAAGGAAAATTCAAAATGGATATATACACGCATGCACGCATATAGCCGCCCATTCAAGCGATTTAAAAACAGACTGGCCCGGCCTTTAACCGTTCGAAAACAATGAGCGTGAAATGGCGGACGGGATAGCTGGCCACAAGCTCGTCATCACTGGACAGGCCACGGAATTGCGTTGTTGTTACTGTTGTTACTCTTGATGGGATCCGGTGCCGGTGCCAGAGCAAAGCGTCGTGTTTATTAATGAGCTGGCAGCGCTCCATCTGCCACATGCAGAGACGGAGCCAGAGCCAGAGCGAGAGCATTCTGCTGATTGTCCGCCCACGTCCTTATCCGGCCGTATTTAAATCAGTGGCCCGGGATAATCACAATCAAAATGTATGCAAATTGAGATGGGGAATGCGCTGGCAAGCTCGTAAAGCTCGAAACCATCCAATTTAACAGATTTTTCCGCCTGCACATTGCGGCGGTGGCCAGTTGATGGAGTGTCGGCCAGGATGCGCCTTGGAGACTCTGAGCATTCAACTCATCCTCCGCCGCCATATGTGGAAATTAATTAACGGGAGTTAAGCTGGATGGAAAATTAATTGAGGCAACTTAATGTGCGGAATATTCGCAATTAAAATACCCAAGAGGACAGGCGAACGAACAGGTGCAATTGAAAGCGGCGATCAACTTCTGGGGAATAAATTATGCTAAACCCTGGTCACTATTAGGATCCGTCGACGCCTCATTATAAAAAGTAAAGTAAAATACAGATAAAGTTTTACGGCGCCGAGAAGAGCCGCGTTTGTTGGTCTTTGCCTCTCGACTGCACTTTAAGCACCGAAGTTCGTTAATGCGTGTACGTGAGCGCTGTTCAGAATCCGGATTCCGGATGCCGGAGCCCGGCGAGCGGCCCATCAACTAGCATCTCCTGGTCGGATTAGCAGCCAAAGTTCGCGCTGAAACAACAACAAGCGTAGCGTAGAGCGCCGCGCGGTGTCTGTTTCCATTTGCGTTTCGGGGGGCCAAATGTCGGAAATCGCGTAATACTCGCTGCGAGTGCAACACAAACACACACGATTCACCACACCTGAACACACAGCTCATTATTAATGTGCAAACTTCGATGGGCCCATCGCCTTACGTAACCCGTGCCTGTGCCGGGCGGCATCATTGTTGCGTCCCAGCTAATGATGGCGGGGGAAAGGCGGCTGGCTGCCACTCCGGGGGGCAGCATTAATAAATTCCGCACGTACTGAGCCCTCCATATAAATCTGTTTCAAGCATATCCTTGAAAATTGCAATTGCAAAGCAGCAGTTGCCGCAGTGGTGCGAAAAAGAGGAACAGCCAAGGCAAGCCAGGAGACAGGCAGCTCGGCGCACAAGAAACAAAAAAAAAGTGGCAAGGCCCGTCGGAGGAGGGGTGGGGTGGGGTGGCCGCCGCCCGAGTGGGATTTGACGGGGGCGGGTGGACTTAGCTCCAAAGCCAGCACAAATACCTTCCAGGCAGCGAAGAAACAAAAAGCGAACTTTGCATAGGCTTCCAGGCAAACGACGAAGACGAGCCGACTCCGACCTCCAGCTCGAGTACGAGTCCCTTTGGGGACCTGCCCCACGCAAAGAACTATTACAGCGCCCTCCTCCTCCTGGATAAGGCAGCGGATAAAAAGGCCCTCGGAGGGGCAATGTTTTGTACTGGCAACTGCAACAGTTTGCGCTCCCTTCCAGCGCCTGCGCACAAGCACCCCACTGCGAGTCCTCCGAGCAGCAACAGGCTGAACAGGAGCAGCCCCACAACAGCAGCACTTGGACGAGGGGGGCCGCCATCGGAATAGCAATGCGGGCTATGCATTTTTATGGGCTAGACAAAGCCCATCAGACCATCAGCCCATCAACCCATCAGGCCATCTGCAAGCTGGCCACTCATTGTCCCTGCGCCAATGGCCCTTTCAGAAGATTCCCAAGCAGAGAATAACGTAACTCACTTTTTATACACTTTTATACCTTTAAGGTTGAATATTCCTTTCATAAAGATTATGTAATAATTATATTAGAAATGCAGAATATTTAAAATAGACTACTTCAAGATTTAAAATATTTTTTGATTGAGAAAAAACTAATGAAAAATATTCCAATATTGTTCATCGATAGGATATTCCTTTTTAAAGTCTGTTCAAACTTTTCCTTAAATAAAAACGACTACTCTTTCTTTTTAAAAATATTTCCAAAAACCCCCTGATATGTGTTAAAAAATAAACTAATCGATTGAAAATTTAAGGACATTTTTCTTGGTGCTCCATTAGGTTTGCAGCCAGCGGGGATTTCTATTATCGCACTCCATAGATACTTTATTGTCTGTCGGAGCCTGTGCATTCTTCCCCAATGCTACCGATAAAGTGCTTGATAAATGAATCGGGCAACTTAAGCGCAGCGGAGACGGCGGCGGCGGCGCTAAGTAAACTCGACTAAACTTTCGAGTAAAACGGGATATTATGCACCAGCACAGAGTGTCCTCCGCCTTCTGGTGGCCCCATCGACTCGGATGCTCCTCTGCGATGGGATTCCTATGCCAGCTGCTGTGCTTATTTAAAATTTATGAAAACGCATCATCTGCACAGCACGTTCCATTATTTGCCAGATAACTCAGCACCGGGCGGCGACGGCGGCAAATAGCACGCGGAGCACGCGCCCAAGGACGAGGTCCTCACCTGGCCACCACCTGCTCACATCTGCCCATTTGCCCATGTAAGCTTAAGCGTATAGGTGTAAGGATGAGTGTGTGTAGTACAAACAAACAGTGGACATTTTTCAGGAGGTTTCGACGACCAGCAAGCAGCAACCAGCAGCTAGCTAGAGAGCAACAGCAGCATCCTGGCAGGATTTATGTGCGTAATGTGAAAAATTTCAAGCAGCAAACGCTGTAAATTCATATGGCACCCACTCACTCGCCCATGTGAGAGCGTGTCCAAGGATATTTGTGTTTAACCAAGCATAATCCTATTAAATGTGACAGGGGACGACAATTGGCTGGATTTTTGGCCACGACAGAGCAGCCAGCAGCCAGCAGCCAGCAGCTCGTTCCCTGCATTGTCGGGACCACTGGAGTGTATTAAAATATGACAAACTGTTTTTGTTTTCTGCTGGAGCCACGTAAACAACGTAGTAATGCCTCTTGTGCCACCCACGGAAATGAGATTTTGATTAATGCGCATTGCATTGGTTGGCTGCTGCTGGTGGGGGGAGACCCCTAGGTCCTGAGTCCTGCTCATCCTGCTGGTGCTCCTGCTGCGTGGTGCATTAGCGTCATCGCTGCACATGAAGGACTGGCTGGCTGGCCACCGAAATGCAAATGCAGTGGCAGACACACTCAGAAAAATTTTAATCTCTCACAAGATTTTGTATTTATGTAATTTTATTTCATTTTACCTTTCAAAAACATGATTTCCGCTTAAGATAATTCAATTACTTTCCAGGAAATATTTCTCAAAGTCAAAGCCTTTTCTGTTCAAGTGCAGAATTTGCGTGAAAAAGGCGGCGGGCGGTCAAGGGCACCGACATGGGACTGTTGCATTCATTTGTCTTCCTCAGGCGCCTGCCAGGCGCAGTAACATTGCACTTGCACATGCAACATGCAACATGCAGCACGCATCGCGCCATCTACGTCTACATTAGAGGGAGTAGGAACAGGAACAGAAGCAGGAGCATTCAGCAGGGCTTAATTCAATTGGTGGGCATGAAATATTTAAGATGCTGACGCAAGTGCATACCGATGTAAGTATCTCATATGCTGCGCACTCTAAATCGTATTATGCACAGTGCAGCAGGCAGGGAACGTGAGCGGCAGAGCAGAGAGCCTGGCGATTCCTAGGAAAACTGGTTGCTCCTGCTGCTGCTACCTCTTGCTGAGCGAATTCTAACGATTTTCACATTAGCAGGCGGACCTGGCACACCGCTGGCAGCTGTCTATCCATCCGACTGCCTCGGCGGAAGACGTTTGTTGTGCGTCCTAGTTGCAGAACTGGCTCCTCCATCCGCCGCTATCTGCCATCGGGCTGCGTGGCAGCCTCTTCCGCTCCATCACAGGAACATGTTTGTATGCTTCTGTTATGCTTCTTGTTCAATGCGAAGCATAGATAAATCTACTACCATTCCCGGGTCCTGGCTTTAACAATATTTCACAAAATTCCAACGTTATGCAATCCAAATGTCAATTATATATATATAAAAGTACAAAGTCCCTTACCTGACGGCCATATTTATAGGATTTTTTCGTGTGTGCGGTGGCTTGGGGAATTCAGCACTTCTCCATTGCCATTTTGCAGTACATTTTAAGCCGGCCAAAAATAGCTGCTGGCGGCGCTGTTTATAGATATGGATTATTTCCAGCAGAGCCAGAGCCACTTTACGTAATTACACGTTCTCGGGCGACAGGATGATGAATAAAGCTGCCTCCACTAAATTAAAGACTCTTTCGAGAATAAAATTCCACTTGGTTTTTTTTTTTTCAAATAAAAATGCATACAATTTGTTTATTTTTCATTCGCCTCTCAGTGTTTGGCGAATTTACACACTAAATATCATAGGTATTACATAAAATTGCTTGTAAATATATATTTTTACATTTGTATAAAAGTGGAAACTGAAATCGCCCGAGGACATTTGTCATAGTTGTGCTTATGCATTGTGTTACATATACTACGGATTACAACTGGACGCACTTACACACGCTAACTACATTATTTACGATTATTTGATTTATGTTCTTCGCTCGCTCTTTTCGTTTCGTTTCGGTTCGAATCGGGTTTAGTTTCCGGGGTTTGCTTATGGCTAAAACTAAGAAGAGAGTAGCCCCAAAATGCGGGCAGTCGGAATGCTTAGAGTTGGTTCAGGGCAGGGGCTGGGATGGATCATCGTGAATACTTCGGTTTTTGCTCCTACTTTTTGTGCTAGAACATAAAACGTAAATTTAATTTGCGGAAATTAAGCAAAGCCCTTTCGAAAAAAAAAGATGAGGGGAAAAACCAGATGCTTTATGCAAATGATAGTTAAATGCAAACAAAGTGAAATTATTTAATTCAATTAAATAAGATTTTTGTTTTTTTTTTCGTCGTTCGTTTTCTCTTTTTTTGTTGTTTTGTTAATTTGAATTCCGATGGGTTTGGGTGGCGATTTGTGCTTTGTGGTTGCTGCACAACATTAAATTTACAGTTACTGTTGTCCCGTCTCAATTGGTTTTTAATTTGCAATGAAAATATTTCCTTTTAATGCGCACACACTGTCATGATTAGTAACAAATGGGTTTGTAAATGCTGGGGACACACGTTATTTGCACAATTAATTACAAAATATCATCTCAATGCATATATGCGAATATCGTACATATGTATACAATTAGTGGCTATATTAAAGGACCTTCTGATATGTGTGTGTGTGCGTTTGCCTGGATCACATACCCACCTACCACACGGCGTATACGCAATGTCGCCGCTCTATCCTAATTCCTGGCAGCTGCTGCCTACTTCTTTTTGCCCTTTCTCTTGTTCTTGCTGCGGTTATTGTTGCTGCTGCTGCTGCTGTTGCTGTTGCTGTTGCTGCTGCGGTTGGTGCCCTGCTTGCTGGTCTCCGCTGGCCGGGGAATGCCGCTGGTCACAATGTTGGACACTGTCCGCGTGGTGGTCACCACACTGCTGCTCGGCTCATTGTCCGCCGCACTCACAGCCTCCGTGGTGGTGGTGGTCGTCGTAATGGTCTCTCCCTGCTGCCGGTCAAAGATCTGGCGCTCTGCCTCCCCACCGCTCAGCAGCCGGTTGAATATAGCCTCCCCGGACTCGCCCTTTTGCGTCTTCTTCTTCTGCTTCTTGACCACCTCGGTGACGGTGACCACTGCCGTGCTGTCACTGGCAGCGGGCAGCGTGTAGGTGCGCTGCGTCTCCACGACTGTGCCGCCGTCGGCGCTGAGCAAATCCTCGACAGACTTGCGCAGCTGCTTTGAGATCTCGGCCAGGGCGCGCTGCTCGGCCTGCAACTGGGCCAGGGTATCGGCACCGCAAGCAGGCGCTGCCTCTGGCTCAAGTTCCGACTCCTTCACCTCTTCCTTTGGGTCCTCCTGCTCCTCCTCCGCCTGCTGCTGGATGGCCGTGTATGTCTGTGACTTTTGTAGCTTGCTGCCGGCGGCCAGCGTGTTGAGATTCTCGATCACCTGGGCGCCCTGCACATAGGTGACATTCAGTTGCTCTGAAGCATTGTCCTCCTCATCGGAGTCATCGCTGTCCTCGTCGGAGGAGTCACTGCTCTCCTCCTCATCATCGTCCTCCTCATCCTCGTCGTCGGACAACTGGCCAGCCAATTTGGCAATGATTGTGTTGCGGTTGCTGTCCTTTATCAGCTCCTCGAGCAGCTGCTGATTGCCGTTCTTGGCATCGTCCTGCTCATTAGCTGCGCGGCTCGTGACCGTGGTAGCGCCAAAGTCAACCACATCGTCCATGGCATCGCCGTAGGCGCTCTCCTCGTCGTCCCGCGCATCACCATAGGCACTGCTCCCCTCCTCCTCCTCGTCATCCTCCTCGAGGCTCTTCTGCAAATTCAATTTGACGCGCTCGTTTTCCAGCAGCTCCTCGAGTACGGTTTTCATTTTCGCATTTAATGACAGCTCAGTCCTGCCAGCGCCGGCGGCGTCGGGCAAAACGAAGGTTTCGCTACGCAACACGGCCACGGCGCCACCTTGCTCGAAGTCGTCCTCGTCCTGGTCGAAGGGAGCGCCGCTGCTCACGTGGATGGTGCGAGCACTGCCGTCGCCCCCGATGACGGGATTTAGGACCTCGACAATGGTCGTCTCCTTGGCCAGGGTTTGGTGGAGCGAAAGAGGCGTGGGCTTGATGCGAACCTTGCCGGAGGAGACGCTCTCGATGGACGAGGGGCCGTAGGCATCGGAGTCGTGCCGCAGGAAAAGCTTCTCGTTGTTCGCCTGCACGGTCACAATGGAGGCGGTGTCCTCTTCCTCCTCATCGTCGTAGTCATCTTCCTCATCCTGGAAGTCATCTTCCTCATCTTCCTCGAAATCATCCGCCTCGAGTTGCAGCTCCAGCGGCGGCTGCGTATCGTCTAGGGTGCCCTCCTCCGGTTCGGGCACCTGCAGCTCCAAGGATATGATGCGCTCCTTGCAGGTCTCCACCTAAGTGTAGATGAGGCATGGAAACGTTGTGCATTCGGTTTGCCAGCACACTAACTACTAATGGAAGCGACGAAAAAAGCAACGGAAGGCGCAGGCAGCCACAACCAGAGAGGTGGGTGTAAATGCTAACAGCTTACAGCTAATTTATACAGCGAAATGGAAAATGAACAGCTTGCCAGGTGAGTTGAGGTGAGAGCCAGGACCAAAAGGGCGTGAGTATGCTACGGGCTAGACAAACAGGTGTTAGAGAACTTGTCGTTAGTAATTACAAGATGGGTGAACGTGCAGGAAACTTTGGGGGTTCGACTTGATCTGATCACGACTTGGGCGAAAATTTTGAGACGCCCGGACCGTCACGCAGCCGGGCAGCCTTGTCGTATACGTGATATGAGGCAAATTGACAAACGACAGAAAGGAAAATTGCCTGCATTCTCATCAGGCAGGAGGCGGATAAAGGAGTCCCGGGCAGGACGATAAGCTGAAACTAAACTGCAGCTGCTGCTGACAGGCAAGGCTTCATGCAATCCGAGAACAGAGGCTGCTCCTGCTCCTGCTCCAGCAGCCTCCTGCGGCGCTTTCAATGCTCAACGGGGTCAGCCTCTGGCCAGGAGGCTTTTGCTGTGCAGCAAAGCCGAGTTTTTGCTCTCGAATTACCAGAACGAGACCGCAGCCAGACTCGGATTCGGAATCAGATACAGCCGAGGCTTCGGTTGCAGCAGCCACTCTGCACACACACACACTGCAGCGGTTTCTGAGCTCAGCCAGCCCAGGGGCCAGCAGTAGTCTTCGTGCTGTTGACATTCCTCCGAAATGCGGATGGCAATTCCTTCCGTTCCGTTTCAGTTTCGCTTTTGCAAATTGAAAAGCATGCCGAGCGCCGCGCTGCCATCCGAAACACGTGCCCGCAGAATAACAATAGCGTATAAAATGCCTTGCGTGTTGTTTGCTGGCTTGTTTGTTTTTATTTGCATTCTTTTTATATATATAGAAGTATATATTTTGAAACTCATTAAAACGATGCTGCCGCCGCAAACAAAAATCAACAAGAACAAGAACAACAATAACAAAGGTAAAGGCACAAAAACTTTTGCTTTAATTTTAATGGACTCGGCCATAAAAAAAAGGCAGAGCCGCGCAAAGCGTCATTATAATGCGTTTGCATACTAAAAATTGTATCCAGAATCAGGCCCCAACGAAATGGGGGTCGACTTCGTCGTTATTTTATAGACACGTGACAACAACAAACCCTAAAAACACAGACAATGAAACTCTTTTGAGGGCGCGGCCTTAAAAACCGCGACACTCGAACGGCCGCAATAACTGGAAATCATTTCTGGCGGCAGTGCGAACGCGAAAGCGAACCTTTACCTTTACCGCGTCGCCAAAGTGGCTTATTGTCCTTTTTATGCGCTGCACTTCAGCCAGGTTTAGGATACCAGAAGGCTACAGAGTGGGACTGGGGCTTGTTCGTGGTGGAGTAAGCCGGCGAAATGTCAACAAAATCCCCTGGGCAACTGAGTGCTCGGTGGATATTAAAATTTGTTTTACTCAACAGCAGTCCAAGTTGAAGAAGTTTCCAGCACCGGGACAGTACTATCCTGCCTTTCTCCCTGACAGACCATAACAATGATGAGCTCTATAAAATAATTAAGACTGTGCCGGAGATGTTTGCTTTTGTACAATGAGAAAGACGAGTGAATCGAGTGCTTTATGGGGAGAAGGTGCATTAAATGTTCGGAGGGTGCAAACGGATATGCGGACTACGACTTAAACGGAAGTGATTACGGCTACAATACACAGACGCTTAATGCGTAACGCTTAACGCTTTACGAGGCGGCAACAGAAACCGAAAATTAAGGGGGTGTAATGTGTCCAAAACGCTGTCTAAACGAAACTCGAAACGGTGCCAATTGATATATAATACAGTAACAATAATGGGTAACAGTTGGAGCTGTCAAAATATCGATTTATATTTAATATTTTAAGCATTTTGAGGCGATATATTCGATAAATTTATATTATAACAAAAATGTATTCAAGAAGAATAATTGTAATGGTGATTTTATATCAAAAGAAGTAAACAAAATTAATTCCTCAATTAATTAGTTCCTCAAAACTACTACCTTTTCGATATATTTTACAACATGGTGTAGAAATTTGATAACTAAAATTCGATATATTGATATTTCTTTCGATATTTTAACAGCTCTAATAACAGTACAAAGTGATTGCTGATTTTGGAATTTTAATTGATTTTGTTGATGGGCTAACCTCCGTCTCGATGATTTTCTCAATGTACTCGACGGTGCGCAGTTGAGGTCGCCCCGTTATGGGGCAGGGCACCTCCTCAGTGCGTCGCACAATCTTCTCATCGAGTATTTTCTCGCGTTCGCGCACAATGACTGGGCCGTCGCTCGACTTAATGGCAATTTTGGGAAAGACTATTTTCGGCTGAGCCTGATTAGTAACAAGAGGGAGAAAGATACAGAAACAGAGTTATAGGGAGAGTGAAAAATAGGAGTTAGGGATTTGGGGGCATCCAATTCGCATTCAGGGTCACATTCAGCATATACCGCTCTCTCGATCGCGATCCTTAAAAGTTAGTTAGTTAGTTAAGCAAACCATGTGGCTATGTGGGTTCTTTGCTCTTGTTTTTTGTCTTGGATTGGTTATGTTCGCAGGCAAGTAGTTTGGGCCACTCCTCCAGGCTCCATCAGGCGCTTGTTAATGGATATGGCTTGGGATTGGCTATGGTTTGGGGGGTGGGTTAGTGCTCCAAGGCTCCGAACACTTACCTCGCTGGCCTTGGCCTCGTGGGTGATCAGATCGTCGGTCATCTTGCGCATGTTCTTGATCACATCCTGGGCCTCCACGGCGCCCTGCTCCAGCGACCGCAGGCGAGCTGCCCGCCAGGATGCGCGCTTCTCGGCACTAAGGGGGGTGGGAGAGAGTTAAGTTAGAAATCATATTTTGCAAGGAAGAAGTGGGACTCGGCTTCAGCTTAAGCAAAACTAATTACAAGAATTGTATATACAGAGAGGGAGAGACAGAGAGTGGGTGTGGCTAGGACAGACACCGCTAACTAAAAACAGAGAGATGTAGAAGGTGTTCCAATCGACATAGAGATATACATAGAAATACATCGAGAGCCTCGCTTGCCTCGCGTGAGTGGGTGCATTCAGTGAGTGTTGTTGTAGTCGTGGGTGTTCTTTACAGTTCTCCCCCCAACAGGGCCCACCCAATTGGCATTTACACGCCTTGTGAAGGCCCACGGCGATGCTCCGATTCGGAATCCAACACTTGACCTGTAACCTTTCCAGGGCTTGGAGCCCGCACGCATGTCAACTCCTTGACCGTCACGCATTCAACTTACTTAATCATGGCCCGGCTCTTGCCGGTGGGCGTGGTGGGCGAGGTGGGCGATTGCTCCGAGTCTGCCGCCTCCAGCTGCCGGAGATAATCCTCCACACTGAGACCGGATTGGCGAGCAGCCGCGGCCAGGGCGCGGCGTTCGGCTTTCAGGGTTCTTATGGGGATGCGACTGCCACCGGCAGTGGGCGAGTGCTCGGTCTCAGGCTCGGGCTCAGGCTGAGGCTCAGGTTCCAGCTGAGGCTCTTGTAGCTGCTCTTCCGGTATGGTGGGCTCCTCCTGCTGCTCCTTCTGCTGCTGCTTGAGACGCTGCTGCAGGGCGGGCGGTATGACAACCTTGACCTTTGGCTTGGGCAGCAGCGAGGGCTTGGGAGGATCAAGAATCAGCGAGGGCTTCGCCTTCGGAAGCTCCGGCTTCCGTTGCTGCTGCTTCTGCTTGGGTATTTTGCTGGGGGCGTGCGGCGACGGCGGCGTTGTGGGTGTCGTCGCCAGACTTTGTGCGGTTCTGTCATAATTTTTTGAGAGTTGTTTCGTGTTCGAATTGTGCAAAGTAAAACACACATTTAATCAAAATAATTTGCGTTGTCAAAGCCAAAGGGGAATTCGGTGAGATGCGGTTAGCACGTGATATGAGCAGTTACAAACACAATGTCGTTAATTTCTTTTAGTCTTTTAGTCACACATGTACGTACGTGCCGGAGAGTTCCCTTAGTGCCCTGACGCTCACTCAGCCAGCCAACTTTGGCATAACAAGTCGAATTTGTTGTAATTAAAACCAAGAAACATACTGCAAAGTTTCCAGCCAAAGTCCCAAACCCGGACAAAATCACTTTTTGAAAAACTTTCGCCAACAAGTGCAATAACATGGCAGCTGGAGATTAGCCGAGGCAGCAGCCACCAGAGTGTCTGCGGAGTCGTAAAACTTGGTAGGAGCAGGGTGCCCCTTTTTGCCCTACATAACTACGTGTACATGAGATGCCAGGGAGAAAAAGCAGTATGCAAAATTAATTTGAAAATAAAGCGACATGAAACTATTTGCCAGGGGATTTCAACTGGCAACTATTTGGCCTATCCATTCAGGTTCCTTTCTCAGTTTTTTTGTCCTGCCAACTGACTTTTGTCTTTAACAAATTGCTACACACTTTCAATTTAACTTTAATGCGAAATTATTCACACAAAGCCCGAGCAACTACTAAGTCGCTGGCAGCAACTTCTGCTTGAGTGATTTATGTTTTTCAATTTGAGCGCCGCCGGGGCTTCTAGGATGCCTAGATCCTTGGGAAAAGGAGCGAGAGCGAAACTTTTCGGCTGAAACACTCCTTGCCAGTGTGGCTACCTACGCAAATGTCGTGCCCGAGGAGCGGAATCAAGGAGCCAACTAGGGGCAAAGAGGTCCAGGACGGGGCTAAGTGCGCCAAGCTCCTGACCCAGGGAATTGCACTTACAATATTCTCATGATTCTTTCCTTGCTCATTTCTTTGGCTCCTTTTATTCATTCATTTGTCCTCTCGACTTTTAAATGAACTCTGGCCGGGCACTCGAGCGCGCCGCTACAATAATCCTGGCGGGTCCTGGCCGGGGACCCGACCGAAGCGAAGCGAAAGTATTCCGGCGCGTTCAACTTTTGCAATTGACAGATTTACCCCCCCTTAGACTTTTTTACGTTCTAAATGATTGTTTTTCGTCTTTCAATTGCTAATTGCTGGGTTCACCCGCTCATAATGAGGCTCTCCCCCACTCGGAATAATCAAAACGCTACCCATAAACGTCGGCAACAGAGAGATGGTTAGCGGGGGGTCAGGGGTCAGAGTTCAGAGGTGAATGATGCAGAAACCACAACCGAAGAAGAGTGCTTGAAAGTTGGTAAGAGTTAAGCAATTATGCAAATATGGTGATTGGTACGATAAATAAATAAATTGCCATAAAGCTAATTTGAATCATTCGCCTTTATTTCTAGAGTTTAATAAAATTGTACTTTTTTTCTGTATATGCAAAATAACAAAGTTACATAAATATATAAATAGGTATGGCACAATTCGATGACAAATACGTGTGTGAGTGTGTGTGTTGTGTGTGGTTAATATAATGGTAATGATAATGCTGTGAGTCCATAACCGTAGTCATTAATATTATGTAATACATGGTTAAGCAGTTCTTATGTTTAACATATATAAATATTTATAAAATATATATCGAGAATGGTAACATGGTTTGTTGTTGTGTAAACTTAACTTGCAGGACATTTTAGGAATAAACGTATATTTGCTAGGATAAAAAAGATGCTCTTGGAAATGCCAACTTAAAGTCCAGGAACTTGCTAACTTTATTATACTTTTACTTTTAATTTTTGTTTAATGAAAACACCTAGAGAGTCCCTGTAAGTTTCATTTTTTATGGTAATCTATTAACAAGCATGGCGAGTCGGGAATTTCAATCGCAATGGCGATAAATCGACATTAAACCGAGACAATGACCCTCGCGTGACTCTATCCACACACACATTTATCTATGGCAATTAAAAAATCGTTTACAAAAGGGACAACGAGGTGGCGGGGAGGTGAACCGAAACTAATGAGACTTCTTGTCCTGCTCCAAAAATCATTATTTTTAATAACAAACATTTCAGAAATGCAAAATGCATATAAATTATGCAAGCAACAAAGCGCCGCACACACAAGGCACTGTGGGTGTTAGGAGGTGTGTATCTAGTGTGTGTGTGTGTGCTGAGGGGGTCTAGAAGTGCTGCAGGTGTGTGAGGGTGCAGGAGGTGTACTGAAAAATTTCAAGTGTTGCCAACTCAGACAGACTAGTTGTTGGTTTCGGTGTTGTTCAAAAAGTTGGGCAATTTGAAAAGAGAGAAATAATTAGGCTAATAAAATGCAAAAAAAAAGGAAGAGTCGGAGAAGCATGTGGCATTAACACCATGCTTAGCCCTGTCAGGTGTAGGGGGAAGTGGGAGTGGGTGTGGGCGTGGCTGGAGTCGTAGTCCATGGTAGTTGTCACTCTATAAAGTTCACGTTTCAGCGTTAACATGTTACGGGTATAAAAAGTTTTCGTGTCGCAGTATAAAAATGACTTTATATCGTAGATTAGTTGCTTTACTGCTTTAGTAGTAGTAACTTATGCTCGGGAAAAAGTCTCGCTCGAAATACATACTTTACATAGTTTCTCAAGTATATATAGAGTAGGTTACACTTAAAGCTATGGTTAATAAACGTGTCACATTCGCACAACTTGTGTAGTGTGAGGGTGTCAGAGCTTAGTTTAGTTTAACTTCTAAATACTGCTTCAATTTCTTCGAGTGGATTCCTGCAAAAGTGGTTTGGGAAAAGCAGAAACAAAAAGTTTTTGTGGTGTACAATTAAAAAAGGTGCACTGGGTGGGAGAGAGACTTGTGCTAATTGCAAAATAATAAACACAATGTGGCCAGGAGAGTAGTTCCCCCTGGCTTCCCTTGGTTTGGTTCTGTCTACTGCGGGCTTTTCCACGGACTGTAATTAATATTTATGTGACCAAAACAAAACAACAATCAAGCGAAAATAAAACGCATACTATGGAGACACAAAAAAAAAGAATAAAATAGACTGAGACTGAGACTTGGACTGCGGCTGAGAAATGGAAAACAAAAAACATCATTAACGCCCTCATTTTTAGCTTAAGGTCAAATTATGCTTTTATATCTCAGACACAGACACAGCGCCACTCCGATTTGCATACGCCGGGGACAGGGCAGAGGGGTAGTGGAGCTGAGCGGACGCGATCCATTTGAGGAACGAACGAAGCGCCAACGCCATAAAATATAAATTAATTTATGCGCAATCAACAAAACATAAATATTTTCATCTGCATAAAATCACAAAAACCGTCCAAGAAGCAAACGGCCGCAAACATATACATTTAAATGTAAAAAAAAAAATTTAATATAAAAACCGAAAAACCAAAAAACCAAAAGAGAAGAAACCGAAAAAAACAACAGCCGTCCACTGACCACCAATTGTCTTGTCGCTGCCAAAATTTCAGGGTCAACAGCAACCGCCAGGCCAGGCCAAATCCAATTCCAATTGAAAGCGAGAGCGCGGGAGTCATCGTCACCAGCAGAGACCAACTAATAATAGTTCATAAATTATCAAACAATAAATTAGACGATTAATGCACGGCTAAGAATTCGTTTAATAAGTTTTGCCGACGCGTCTCTTTGTCGTCACGGAAGCCAATTTAAAGTCGCCAAAAAAATAGAAAAATCAAATTCATAAACACGGATCTGGCGAGCCTTTTGTGTTTCACAACTTTTATAGATTTAGACGAGTTTAATTTGAATATAAATACAAATAGTTTGGAGAACACTGCCTTGCCGGCTAATTTGATATGGGTTTTTCTACATGTCTTCCTCTCGTTTTCTTCTTTATATTTCTATTTCTTTTTTTTTTTTGCACAAAATTTATGCATGGAAAAAAATATAAACAAGAACAGGAAAGAAGAACGGCGGGCGGGCTGAACTAGTAGAAATTCTTGCTAGAAATTTATTACAAGGTTATTAACATGTTTATCTTCTTTTCCTCGTTATGAATTCCAAGGCTACGGGCCGGAGCAACATAATAACACACATTTCAATTTATTATATTATGCATGTAAAGTTGTAAAGCCAGCTGCCAGGCGGGGGATAGAGCGGGATGTGCGGGCCAGGTCGTTCCCCAACTTTTTGGCAGCTGAGCCAATTCGACTTCAAGGTTTTCTTTCGGCCAAGTTGACAACCAGTCGTGGCGTGGCCTGGCTTGGCGTGGAAATTGCGCAGAATTCTCTAGGCCCACCTATGAAGTCATGGGTTATTTATTCCCAAATTTGTCCCAAAAATAATGATTAGTTTTTGCCGACTTGATTTATGCGTTTAAGGTTGGAACAACAACGTTAGAGAGATAAAGGAAATCGTTTATTTCCTTTGAAAACCCATTAAAAGGTTTCTTCGTAATGGAATGTACATAAGTGCTCGTGTGAAATTAGCTATCCTTGCCATATTTTCATAGCCCAGCCAGCCTTCGAGTAAATTTCATTCGCAAACACTGGGGACAAAGCGAGAGTCCTTAAATGTCCTGCAACTGGTTGTCATGCCATGCGATATCTGCTGTTGTCATACGTGTACACACACATATATTTTCTTGTATGTCCTCTGCTCTTTTGTTTATCTATTTTTCGCATACTCTTTCTGACCGGAAGCCGGCACTCTTTCTGATTTTTATTTGCCATATCTTATAACAAGTTGATTCCAAAGTCAGACTTCAGGTTATGATGAGCGCTAATTTGTGACAAAGGTCAAGCAACGCCGTGGAACGCTGGGTTAATGAACCGATAAGGGTATTCGAGCGGCGACTTTTGAACCCCGGAGATGACGCTCGCGCTGCTGCTCTTTTTAATGTTTTCCTGCAACAGCTTTGGGGGGCGAAATTGTATTAAATTACTTTGTTGTTGCTCATTATATAATATTGTTAGAGTCAGCCACTGGAACGAGGACGAGAACGAGAGCGCGAACGGGGACGAGTCCTTCAACCAAGCGAGCCGAGTGAGCAGGCACATACATATGTGTGAAACTTGGCTGATAAGCGCCGGAGGAGAGCTCCATGCACAAAATGGCTGCCACTGGGAGGAGGAGGAGAAGGAGGAGGTCTCCAGGAGACAACCACCTGGCATAAGCTTTTAGTTTTCTTCCATTGTGGGCTCCCCTCCCTGCCATGTTTTGTTTGTTTACCAACGCAGGGAGACACCAACGAGTTGTGCCTTTTGACACACAATGGTCGTTGCTACGTGTTGCATGCCCATCAAGCGGGCACCGCCCCTCACTCTACCCTCTCTACACCCTCCCCAGAGGGGCGCTAATTATAATTGCCTGTTTTGGGCATTAAAATATCATTTGGGCCGCGTACACAGGACTCTCTACTGAAGTCTCCCAGTTGCTTTTCCAGTTTCTCGCCACTCTGATTCATTCCCGCCGCTTAATTCAGTGCAGCATACTTAGCATAAAATCATCGATTCCCGACGGATACTAAATTATGCGTACGTGTGCGTGACTCTCTGCTGGCTCCTGAATTCTGATTCTCGGCTCCTGGCTCCCAGCTCGTTTGCCGATCCATTGCCGGCAACCTGGAGCGTCTCCGTGCTGGCACCGCCCAGTTGAGCGAGCAAACGCACAAAACGCAATTTGCGAAATGCCCAAATGAAGTTATTCAATTGTAAAAACAGCTGGCATTGTGCCGCGGGGAATAGAAGGAGGTATGGCGGAGGAGTAGCGGCAAGGGTGAGAGAGAGCTGGCTTGGCCCGGGGGCATGGCCCGCTCTACGTTGCGTATACGCAATGTTAGGGAAAAATTAAGTTAAGCAGCACGGAAATACTTACACTTTTGGAGGAGCCTCTCTCTCCGGAGTCTGGACTAGATTATCATATGCCCGAGATGAGATTTCAAGCCCAGCAGGCTTGGTCTATGTACTAAAAAGATTTCCGCGCCAGAACCATAACATGTTTTCCCATCATCTTCTTGCTTCACCTCCTCCTCGAGATTTTTTACTTTTTTTCAACTGTTTTTCTTTTTTTTTTTTTTTAGCTGAGTGTCTGCCTGCGATTTACGAGTCCATACAGCGCTTAAGTGCTACATAAAACTTAAACTGCTTAGGGCTTACACGCTTATAATCGTATGCATGTGTCTGGGGAGTGTGTACTGTGTGTACTGTGTGTGTGTGGAGTGTACTTACTATTAAAGACCTCTCAGCCATAGATCGCTATCCCTATTTAATAACACACTAAGTCTCGATGATGATTAGCAGCTCCGTCAGTTGACTGCGCTCGTGTGGCATGGATAGTAAAGAGAGTGGAATGTGTGTGTGTGTAGAGGGTGTGTGTGATGTGTGTATGAGAGACCAACTTAAGGGCAACGCATATATATATTTTTGAAGCAGCTGTAAGAGGGGAAAACCGGCACCAGAACCAAACCAAACCAAAAGGAAGCAGGGAAAACTTCACCAATAAAAACTAAAAAATGCAGCTTCGGATAAGAGATTATACGAAAGCAAATGCACAAACACCGTGTGGATAGTGTGGGGTGTGTGTGGAATATGAGTTATCATAATGGCTCAGGGTGAAGGGTGAGAGGTGATTGATTGATTGATCGGAAGTGTGAGGGTGTGAGGGTGTAGTGCCTGTGCATTCAGATGTAACATAAAAAGCGCATAATGCAAGCACCAGTAATCCGGAATGAGAGCAATGCACATCCGCCGAGCACTCACCTCATGTCCTCCGCTTCGTCAAAGTGCCCCAGAGCGGCGGCGGTGGCGGTGGCATTGTCGACGGCATCAGCCAGCTCATCCTCATCCTGCTCCTCCTGGTCGCTGTCTTCATTATCATACTCGCTGCTTTTGGTCTTGCTATTATCTGGGCGCTTATCGTCCTTGTCAATGTTGTCGTTGGCGGCATCCAATAATCTGGAATTCTTATCACGGCGCAGTGTTGCAATCTTGCGCTCCTCCTCCTGTCGCAGCTTCTCGACTTCGTCCTTTGACAGGAATGAGAAAACTTTGTCTGCAAAAAACAAGGCGGCAAAATGAAATCAGTGTGAGCATCATTGCAGAAAGCTGTGTAGCTATTAGGCCAAGGAAATTAAATAAATAGCGATCCAATGCAGCTTATGTACATAGTTCCTGGCTCTCCACACTTTGTCATGCAAATGGCGGGGCAGAAACACGCTCTCTAATTACGGAGAACCACAACGCAGGAGCGAGATAAGTGGCCTGATTGACAGCTGCGGCCACAGGGAGCGGAATTTAAGTGGCAGGACCACCAGCTAGGGCAAAGTGCATGCCAATCTTCCCCCTGACACTCGTGAATTGCGGTTCCATTGGCAAACTTTTCCCCTGGCTAACCACTCACTACTCACCTGTCTTTTGTGTGGGCTTGTGTTGATCCTCCATGGCTGACTCGAAGAAGCGTTTTTTATCGGAAACCGATTTAGGCACTTTACTCGGTGTTGGCTTTGTGGTGATGGCGGCCTCCCGGAGCTCCTGGTCCTGTTGCTCTGCCTCATCCCTGCTGGCAGGTGTTGACTGGAAAATGGGAAACCGTTTTTGTTAGCAACTCAACGCACACAGCAGCAGCAGCTGAAAAAAACTCAACCATTTATTAACAAAGCAAAAAATCAATAAACAGATAAAGCATAACCGCCGGCAGCTATGACTCTCGCGCTGCGTTGCGCTCCCTCTGCCACATTTTCAATTAAATGACTGGGAAAAACTGCAATTTTCAAAAGCGAAAGCTGGAAAATCCAAAATGGCCATAAAGAAAATTGATGACACTACACAAGTTTATTAAAAAGCAGACGGAACTAACGGCGTTCGGCTCGGTTTGTCTGCCCACTGCCTCAATCATAAAGTGACCAAGCCGACATTTTCGGAAGAGAACGGACTCTGCACTCTCGGGGCATATAATATACAGTCGGCTGGGGCTTAGGATTGGATTTGAGGGTGGACTGAATTGGAGAGGGCGCAAATTACAGCTGCGTGGAGAGGAGGAACCCAACCGGACCAGGCCATTTATCACCCAAAGTCGTGTACTGTCGGTTTTATGCTTTCATGCAATTCCTCGTGTTGGGGCAACATGAGCCACAGTAGCGAGATAAAGCCAAGCCGGGTGGATAGTTAGTGCCGAGCACCGAGCGACTACGACGACAAAGTCATTAAATGGCAGCCAGGATATGGAGGAGGGATGGAATCCGGGGCAAAACAAAGGCAAACAGGGCAAAGGCCAGCGTTAAACTGCACAAATTGCAACCTTATACCGACCAAGGGTTCGACCCCTCCAGCCAGAAGCAAGGACCACGACCAGGACCAAGGACCGCACCACACACCAGTCCGAGAGAGAGAGCTCATAAATAAACCAAGTCGGGGGTAAGAGCACACCGACAAGTGCATGGGGGAATGAGGGAGCTTAACTGAGCTGTATTTTTAGAAGAGAAATTAATTTCGTATCGGATTTTTCGATTTTCAATTAAAGTCAATGCGAAGAGGCAACACGGAGAGCCGGTTTATCAGCATCAGTCTAGAGCTCTCGATGGCTCTCAGTAGCTGCTGCTGTTGCTGCTGCTGCTGCCTTTTGGCCTGCTCAGCAGTCCAGCTAATAGGAATTTATTGAGCCATGAAAGTGTTGAGACAGTGTGTGTGATACCCGATTCCTGTGTGTTCAGTGTGTGTGTGTGTGTGCTTGCATTAAAAGCCAATAAGCCATTGAATTATTTAGCCAGTGTTGGTGGCCAAGATTTGGGTGCGTGTGTGGTGACACATGCGATAAGGCGATGATACATGAACAGCGACAGCGACGACTACGACGACTCCTTATCGCGGCAATTAATGGAGTACCGCGATAAGATAAAAGCCCAAGAGAACACCTATAAAAAGGGGTAACAGTTCGCCAGCCAAATCAGTGCCTGGCCAGGTGCCAGGCTGGCCACATGCTAACCGGTAAAGGTGGCACTTTGCCTAGAGTTTCAGGTGGTAATTGGGGTCAAGGCCCAATTAGACAGGTGGCTAGAAGCGAGCCAAGGTCAGGGGGAGGGGCTAGCCTAAGGGGGCCATCAAACAATTGGGGAGAATTGTTTACACAAAGACAACGACAAAATGAAAGAGAGACCACGGAACGCAAATAAGAATAATACGCAATGTTTATTTGCCTTAAGGTATGCAATTAAAAATGTTCAGCTCGCTTCTTTGTCTTGATAAAATAAATTAGCATTAAAATCAACTTAGCAATGAACTTTATAAATTGTAAAATTGTATTTTCTGTGTGTTATTCTGTTCTGTTATTTTCGTTATCGTTATATTCAGGTATTTTTCATCGTTATACTTATTTATTCGTTGGTTTTTCGTTTTGGCAAAACAAAGCAATAATAAAGACGGGCGGCGGTAGCGGCAACAGCAGGAGCTCCAGCAATGGCTGAAAAAAATTGATGGCCCAGTGGGCGTGGTAACTGCAGGTGGTGGACAACTGTTTCAATCAACGTCAAATTAAACTTGGCCGAAGCACAGAACGGCAGGCAGGTGGCTGGAGTGACAGGGAGCTGTGCACATTAAACTTCAACCACTTGCTGCTCAATTTCAACTGCAATTTTGCGAGCTACCAGGGGTAGCTTAATGGGGCTGCAGGAGGAGTCTCAAAAGTCAACAAAAAGTTGCATCTAATTAGCTGGAAAGGTGCAGCAGCAGCAGCGCAAGTTCGGGGCCCAGACACGACCCACAAATCAATCAATTTAAATTGCCAGCGAGAGTGCGCAGCGAAAATATTGAAAATTGCTGGCGAAAAGCGAAAAGAGAGACAGACAATTGGTGGCGGGGGAAAATCGCTGGGGCTGGGCCATTTAATTGATGGCAAAAAGGTGTTAGAATTTAATTAAAATGTATGAGCAGTGACAAGGAGCACCGTGGGAAGAGATAGAGAAAACGAGGTAGTAAGAGGGAGCAGCTGCCAATGCGGTCAGCTTAGGAGCAATTAAAGGCACAGTCACTTGGAAGGCTACGAAAAAGGGAAGGCACACACTCAGGTGAATCGCTTTGGTAGGTAGGAAAAATCCTGGGAAATTCCCTGGAAAATTAAACAGCTATGGCAGGCCAGCTAATTACCACTTTTTAAAGAATTAATAAGAAATAATTTTAATACTAAAATTAGTTTGTTAAAACTGCCCACTCAATGATGGTTTTACAGGTTTTCAGGTTTTGGAATGCTTGTTTTTAGGATGCAGAAACTCCTACACCGTTGTCTCCTTGCCAGTGGGCGTGCCCGGAGTGCGGGGCGTGGCCGGTTGCTGCACCCAAACCCCCTCCAACTGCGGCTGCGACTGGGAGCGCAGCTTAAAACTGGCCATGCCCCTCAAACCATGAGGTTTCTGGGCCACCGGTGGCGGAGCAGGGGCTATGCGCAGCTTGGTCGGTTTCAAGGGCCTCTTGGGCGGCAGAGGTGGAGGCGTGGGCGACTTGGAGGCCCGGCACGACACCGAAGTATCGCTGCTCCGGCGCGAGTCAAAGAACGAGGTGTTGCTGTAGATGGCCTCCTCCTCGATGGTCGAGTAGATCTCCTCGGCCGTCTCATAGTAGCCGTGACTGGAGGAGAAAGAGTTGACACCACCACCTCCACTGGCCTTGGGCAGCAGCAGCGAGGAGCTGGAGGAGTTGACAGAAAAGGAGCTGGTGCTGTTGGCCAGCGAGGAATTCGAGATGCCAACGCGCGCCGTCGTCATGTTTTGGTAATTGCTATTTGAGTCGGGACTGAGTATCTCCGAGAAGGTCGGGAACTTCATGGCCGCGTACGAGGGCGTGGGCGAGGTAACGGTAACGGACACGGGAGCGGGAACGGTCGTGGTAGCTGGAGGCGGAGGTGGCACACTACGCCTCGGCTTGCCACTCGATTCACTCACCGGTAACTGGGACGGTTGCAGATAGAGCACGGCCGGCGAGGAGCTGTTGCCCCCCAGCTGGTCGCCGGGCACGAGGACCAGGTTAAAAAGGGGCCCGGTAGTGGTGGCGGGAGAGGGGCCAGTGGCAGGGGAAGGGGTACCAGACCCCGAGGGGGAAGCGGACTTGAGGGTGAGCGTGTTGGGCTGCTGCGGTTGCGGCAGACTGGCATACTGCACGGGCAGTATCTGGGCCATGGGAAAGATATTTGTGGGCGACCCGGCGACCAGCAGCTGTTGCGGCGAGGAGTCCATCAAGCGGTTAGTAGTGGCGGCAGCAGCAGCAGCAGCATTGGAAGAACAAGATGAAGACGAGGATGCGTTAGCGGTTAGTGGTGACGGGAACTGAAACACCGGAGGAGGCGGAGGCTCATGCAAATGACGTGTGTAGTGGTGGTGGTTGGTTGGCGTCTGCTGTTGGGCGGGAGGTGAGTAGTTGGGAGGCGGTGGCAGTGGCAGGCTGTCAATGTCGGTGTCGCAACTATCTAGGAAGGGATTCGTTACCGAATATCCGCTGCTCGCAATCGGAATGGGCGGCGCCGGTTCGTAGGGCGCTCGCAGCTGGTTCCTCAGCTCGTTTTCCCTTAGCAGATACTCGCGGTGCTCCTGGGGCGACACCAGGATATTGTCGGGCGAGTTCTCGTGCACGAACTCATGGGGGCGGAGCTGTGAGGGTGTGGGCGGCAGCGCCTCCATGTACAGCGACTCCTCCTCCCGCAGAGTGGGCGTGCCCGGCACCTTGCTCGGCAACGTGGCATAGTTCACAGGCGGCGGCGGTGGCGATTCCCGCGGACGACTGGGCTTCGTCGTCGCCTTGGTCACCACCCGCACGGGCAGCTTGGCCTCCACGGGATGGATCGTATTCGTGCTGGCGTCGTGCTCGAAGACCGTAAAGTCGCCCTGACCCACATCGCTGGCCTGGAAGGTCTCCAGCGCCACGTTCCTCACCAGATCCGCCTTCTTGAGCTGCGGCTTCGGCGCCGTGGGCGGCGGTACCTTTGGACGGGTGCCAGTCAGGCTCTCGGTGGACTTGGAAATCACGGTGTTGGGTGTGCTGCGTCCACTGGACTGCGACTGGGACTGCTCCAGCAGATCCTCGCTGGATCGCGAGGAGCCAAAGAAGAACTGCTCCCGGGTAGAGCGTGGTGAGCGTGGCGACCTGCTCACAGCCTTGGCTATCCTCGTGTACTCATCATCCTCGGCTGCGGGATGGCGGAAAGGATTCTCCCGGTCCAATTCCCCAGGAGGATCCGGTGAAGTGGCTCGCGAGACGCGCTGCAGTTTGGGTGACTCCACGTCACGGATACGCGCCACCGCTGGCACAATGGGCTCTGGTTGGATGGAGCAGGGACTGGTGGCCCGCAGGATTCCCTTGCGGGGAAGGCGGTTCCTTCCACTGCCTCGGGTGTCCTGCTCCGAATCGTAAGCGCGTGTGTAACCATCGGGTGTCCTGGAGCGGGATCGCTCGTAATCCGATCTGGAACGCTCGTCGCCGCTAAGGTCGAAGCTCACGGACTTGCGATGTCCTCCGTATTCTGGGGTGCTGCGTCCCGATCTCGAGGGCTTGTACGGCCGGCAGTCACTCTCCGAGTCGCTGGTGTAGCGTCCACGCCGGCGGTCAAAGCAATCGGAATCGGTGTCTGCATAAGAAGGCGGCGATTGCAGGTCAAAGGGTGGAGAGCTCTCGGTATCCTCTTCCTCGTCCTCCTCCTGAATGGCATCAATGTCATCTAGCTTCTGGGAGTCCGCCTCATCATCATCATCATCATCGTCATCGTCTTCGTCTTCGTCATCTATGATGTAGACGGGCTCTGCCTTTTTGGGCTTCGACTGCTGGTTGGCTGCAGATTTTCCTGAGCTTCGGCTTTCCTCCTGGCTCTCCAGCATTTGCTGGTAGGAGTAGCGAGATCCCGGGGCCAGGCGGTCCGGTGTCTGAGTGCCTCGTTGCTAATGGAGTTTGAATTGTTGGTGGATTGCTCATTTAGTTCGGTATAGAATCGTTTTAGTTTTGGTGTTTTGTTTTTTGATTTTCAGGTGCAACGTCATCGCTCACAAGCTTGGAACACAAATTGCGGTGTGCAGCGTTAATGGTAAAGATTGTTGAGTGGAGTTTGATGTGATTAATGAGTGAAATGATTATTTGTGGGGTATTGTTGAAGTATTGGGGAAGTATTTTTAAAACAGTGAGTATGCATCGATGGTGAAGGGTGGGTGCACTAGAACGACACACACAAAAGTTGTACGCTTTTATTTGGTTTCGTTTTTGTTTTGTTTTTGGGTGCTCCTCTTTGCAACCTGCGTCCATTAGCCAATTACCAGTGATTTTCTGCTTGATGATGAGGTGAGTGACTGCGTCTTCGACTGCGACAGCGACTCTTCTGGCCAATTTGCTCGCTGATGGTTTTTGGGTTGGTGAACTCGACACACGATGATGGCAGTGCTTGATGATGGCGAAACAGCAGCGATACAAAACATATACAGAGAGAGATAGCGGGTACAGAGACGCACTAAGACGATTCACATCATGGCAAAGGAAAATAATGAAATCAAAGGAAACTTTTTTTGGAATGAAACTTCTGGGAGAGCAAAACTAAGAGTGGTCTCCCGAATTTCCCCCGAAAATGCAATTAAAAGTTTGCTCCATTTTTAGAGATTTTTTTCGTTTTTTTTTTTACGACAAATACATTAAGATTTATTGACATCAAAAATGCACACTTTGAATTCCATTTAGCTAATTTTAAATTTAACTATCCTTAGAAGGAGGGGGAAACACAAACGCGACTTGGAAATGTACTAACAATTCTGCTAATCAATGGGTAAGAAGCAAGGACATTCTAAGCTCTAGAATGGCTTAGATGGCTTACACATCTTGAGCTTTAGAAGGTCCTTGCTATTAATGTGTGTGATTTCAGTTTAACAGCTCAGTTGTGGTAACAGTTTAGTAGATACTTTAACAAAATATCCCCAGTGTAGGAATAGCTTGGCTCTTTCAAAAGGTGATATAACAAGACTCCTCTTCCATCTCCTCTCCTCTTGAGTATTATTCAGTTGCATAATTGGACCTTTTGTGTGTGCTTGCCACACGTTGTTACACATTTAGTAATATATAGTAGTGAGTGTGTCAGTGTCTATATAGTAAACAGTTTTGGTTTCGGTTTCACATAGTATAAACATCGAAAGACTATATGTATAAGTGGAGTACTTTCTGCCGCAAAATGGCGACAACTGCGCTTTGATAAATACATTTACACGTTCTTTATTCTTTTTGCTGCTGAGTGTTCTCAGTGGTTGTTCCTTTTGGGAATTGGTTGCTGTCGAGACTGAGGGACTGAGATCTAGTGAGAGACATTGAAACCGTTTTGCCGAGTCGAGTGCGTTTAGTTTTTTGATTGAATTTCGAGTGGGTTGGGGGAGATAGTAAACGCTGCCTAGTGCGGTTGGTAGTAACTCTTGGCCCTTTGAACACGCTCCTCGCTTTGCCTCCTCTTAGGTTTTCTGTATAAATTGCAACTCCTGCAGGACACTCGAGCGAGCAGCAGTCGTGTCCTGTCCTGTTGCTCTTGTATTCTGTTTTCCTGTCAGTTTAAACTAAATATTCAGTCTTATGCTGATAAACATCCGCTTGTTAAGCAGTAAGCTGCAATGAAATCGGTTGGGAAATCGGAAAAACGGGGGCCCGAAAACAATACGAAATTCGGAAAACAAACCAACAGATTGCAGAATGATTGAGAGAGAAAAAAAACGAAATAAAATAAGAGGAAAGGAAATCAACAAATTCGTTGAAAAGCGCGCACATTATTGAGGGAATTTACGGGGGGGATGAGAGAGAACGGGAACAAGAACAGAGAACAAGGACGAGAAGAAGATAAGAGAGACGTTTTAATGGAAATTTTCGTTTCTTTCTGCAGTTTTTGAATTATTTACATTTACATTTATTATACGTGCCATCTATACAGTGAGTACATGTTGTGTATGCCTGATTTCAGTCTCCCCCCCTTATGCCAGGTGGTACAGGTGGCTTTCAATGCAAATTCAAATGGGGCATGCTTTAAAGCCGACAAAGGCGGCCGCTTATATAAAACACAACAACATCAACAACAACAACAAACAACATCAATGTTAACAATAACAATAATAACAATGCCGCCCCGCCTACGCAAAAGGGGCAAAAGGTAGCAACAGTAAAGACGCAAACTGAAATGAATATAATATGAAAGTAGCATAAATAACAACGACAACAACAACAATGAAACTCAACAAGAACAATGGTCTGGCTCAGAGCGGAGGAGCCAGGAGCAGCACCAGCAGCAGCCAATATGCTAATAAATAATAAATTGTCTGCTGCCATATCAATAAATGCGAGGGAGCAGCTACACTACACAGCTACACTCCAGACCAAGGGCAGCTCAATTCTAAGCTAAGCCAACCCGACACAATCGCACACATGCACAGCACATAACTCATACGCCCCAGTGGCACAGCGGCCCACAAAGATAGGCAATGATTTTTTTCTTCTCTCTCGATTCATTTTTAATTCAAATGCAACAGAAAATGGCTTTAAGGCAGCAACAAAAGCAATCGATGAACAAGTGTTTCGTGGGGAATTTAGATATATGTGATGATTATTTCGGTTTTAGTTACAGTTTCGGGTGGGTTTAATGGTCTGTTTGGTGCTATCATGCTGCGCGATTTGTTTGCAAATTTCCAAACTGGAAACTGGCATCACATGTCAGAGATATCACAAGAGTTTTGTGACCTCTCTGTCTGTGGTTTTACGTGAGATGATGGGGGGATGGATACTGGTTCTGTTTTTGTATTTTTCGGTTTGTCATCTTTTTCGCCTCGTTCGTCGTAAATTATATTTGAAAATTTTGTGATACACTCATACACTCGTTCGCACGGGGACACGCAATGTCAGTGACAGGACAAAGGCATTAGTGAAGTTACACAAACACATAACAAGCTGAATGCGAAACAAAAATCAAGTTAAGAGATTGCGCTGGGTTTTGGGTTGAGTTTGAGTTTGTGTTCGAGTTTGGGGTGGCGACTGTCGGTTCGTGTTAGCGGTTACATGGGTGTATCCGAGTACCCGGGAACGAACACAAACGAATGCGAGATCGAAAGTTACGGATACAAAATACACACACAGAGAGATGTTAAAGCCATGACAGGACAGAAGACGTGCATCCAGTCAGGTGCTACATACCTGTGGGGCCTGCTCCTCGGCTTCGGCGTCTTCTCCCTCCTTCGTTTGCGTCTGCACGGCCACAGCGGCTACCTGGGCTGGAGCGGATGCCGACGGGGTCGCTGACTCTGCCGCCCCAATGGTTAAGGGGGCTGCCGGCGTCGTCGGGGTAGTTGGGTTCGTGTCGAGCGTGTGCTTCGATATAACCACCGTCGTCGTCTTCTGTATCTTGTCCTGTTCGGGGTGCTCCGATGGCGACTTTGGTGGCACGGTGGTGAAGGCATCAGCCGCGCGTACAATTTCCAGCACCTAATTTGCAAAGCGAAACAATTCACACAAACTGCCCACCAAGGTCGTGTGCACCGTCCACTCACCTTCTCCTGGGTGCTCTTCTCCTGGCCCAGCGGCGCCAGCTGGGCGTGGGCATGGGCCTGGGACTGAGCCTGTTCCGCGTGAATGAGCGCCACGGTCTGTGCGGCTGGCGTGTCCGGCGCTGCTAAATCAGCGGATGCCACTGGCGTGGGCAACGACGTGGGTGTGGGCGTGGGCGAGGTGGCTCCGCCGTGCACCAGGGCCGCAGCAGCTGCCAGGCCCGTTTGGCTCGTTGGCTGTGCATCTGGCTTCTGCGAGGCAAAAACGTCAAAGTCCTGAAGGGAAGTCGGGCGAATTTAAAGACCTGTTCGTGCGTCTCTTTAAATCCTGCACTCACCTGTCGCAGCCTCTCCTCCTCGTCGTGGTCCAGACTGGATATACTCTGGCTCTGGCTCAGCTCCGAGCCGGTCTCCGAGGCACGCGAGCCTGGGTCGGCGGGGGAGAAGGAAAAGAGTCAAAGACGTACAAGCGTTAAGCTGGGGATTACCTTACCTTGGCGACTGCCACCGCTGCAGGATGCAGACGAGTTGAAGCCAGTGCTCATGCCGCCGGCCTGGCCAATGGAATGAATTAAGTTGGACTTGTCGTAGCCTTTGCAGACCACCAATTGGATCTCGTTGCCGGCGTTGCGTAGCACACTGACCGCGTCCTGGTGTGAGGCGCCCAGCAGCGAGTGTCCATTGACCTCGAGGAGACGCATGCCCACCTGAACGCAGCAGGGAATGAAGTTCAGTTTCGATTAAATTCAATTTCCCCAAAGGCAGTGCCTGCTTACCTTAAGCCTTCCGTCCCGTCTGGCCGCTCCAACCGAGTTTATTTTGGACACGAACACACCCTCGTCGGAGGGATCGGCTGGATTACCGCGCTGCCCATTCAGGCCGCCCTTGATATGCATGCCCAGACGTTCGCCCTCCGCCTTGCTGAGGAGCACTTCCTGCGATTTGCAATTAACAAAGAGGAGAGAGAGTAGAAGGGAGAGGGAGAAATTAGCGAGGACTTGGCTCGAGAGCTGGCAAATAACAATCTGGATTGCAGCTGAACAAAGGCAGGAGAAACTCTAGGGAAACATAAACTGTGGAAGCATTTGACTAATTGGAATATTTCCTCCGCCAAAAGGACGAGAGGAGCCTTACCTCTGTTGTTACATAAACTACTTCTATGCTCTGTGCGTATCGAATTTGTGGCGAGCAGAGTGGCAAAGTGTACAAAGATTATATAGAGAGAGGAATCAGAAGTGGATCCAAAGCGTATATACATATTTACAGGCGCACTTAATCATATCAGGTTTAAAGGGGAAGCTTTGACTCACCTGGAAACCTGGCGGCAGGGGATCGTGCTGAATGGTCAGCTTGATCTCATCACCGGGCTTGAGCAGCTCCAGCACGGCATCCTGGTGGGTGGCCTTGGACACATCCGCATCGTTGACTTTCAGTATGCGATCTCCCATGCGCAGCTTGCCGCACTTCGAGGCAATCCCGCCGGGCACAATCTGCCAGAATAAAAGGGTAGAAGCAACCCCCAAGGGTAATTGTTATACTTGTAGATGAAGGCTGGCCAAAAAACTTGAAACTTTCAAGTTGGCAGCCGGCAGCCACCGTCCGAGCCACTAGATTCTGCACAATTGTGCAGCAGCTCATTTGCATCGGCCACTCGAGTGTTTTAATTCAAAAAGTTTTTACAGCTACCCCTACTTACATGCGATATGAAAATGCCAGGCTCTCGACTGCCAAAGGGCACGCAGGAATGATCCGTGCCGCCGATGATGCTGAAGCCCAGGGAGCCCTGGTTCTTGGGCAGGACAACCTCCTGAAGAGGGGAGCGAAGAAATGGTGTTAGCACATCACAAAATTAACACACTCAATGGGGCCTAAGCTCTAGGTATCCTACTGAGAGACTGCCGTCGTGTGGGGTGAGTGAACCATGGATGAAGTGTGCTCAGGTGCAAAATTGTTGGTGATATTTACATTTACAATTACATATACTACAAACATTCACACACACAGAATCCAACCGAAACCAAAACCGAACAAAGCCATGCAATTAAGTTGAAGGAGCATTCATTAAACATCAAATACCAGGACACAGGGGGTGATACATTCAATAAATAATTAATAACTTTTATGATTTTTCTTATGAATAACTTAATTTTAAATTAAACCAGGCAAGAGGGAGGGGAAACTTTAAACCAAAATATTCCTGCTCTTCAGGCACTTTCAGAGAGGTTTAAACAAAGCTCCTGCTTGTGGTGCTTGTGGCCAACATCAAAGCATAATGCTTCAGCTTCTGCCTTATATATTCATAGTCGAGAGGAGAAACTATAGCTGGCTGACTGACTCGTGTCAAGATGCCAAATAAACACATGCACCTGGGCTGCCAAACTACTGAAAACTTTTACCAATTATCTTGAAGCAATTCAATTGCCGAAAGTTCGAAGCCATCGAAGGCAGTGAGGGGTGGAAATAAATTAAAAACAATTAAATATTTTATTTAGCATGCCCCGGAGAGTGTTTACACTCGCAATCAGAGACTGTGATGGCAAACAGAAATATTTAAAGTTTACTTAAGGCCTCACTGCGCACACACAAGGCAAGTCGGGAGAGCTCTCTGAGTCATTTGGGGTTAAATCTTTTTCTGGTCTTCACTCCTTGCTGTTGGCCCACTTTATTATTTAAGGATCTCTGCATGTTGCATAGCCTTGGCTGGTTTACTGATATATATAATATATATGTATATGTATTTATGCTGCTGCAGCAGAGTTTCGGAGATTTCTGGCCGGGATTTGCCTCATGTCAGCGATGACACTTGAGTGGCTCTATGGAGGCGAGTGTGCCAAAGCGTTCTGAAAGCGCTTTGCTCGTCACTTGAATAGATTTCAGATACCACCAAAGGACACTAAAAATGCAAGTGTTTTTAAAAGATAATATTCCCATTACTTTAAGTGTTAAATTATCAGCAAAACAAACATAAACCAGGAGATTTTTGGCAGATAGAGAAAGTTATATATATATTTATCCAGTGTTAGTATATCTTTCAGTTAAAAAAAAGTTAGCTTAAAACAGTAAAGAGTGGATTCCACGGGGTTTAATTTAAAACTTTATAATGACAAGATGAGTAACGTCATAATTTTCCTCAGGAATATTTCTTCCCTTGAAATAATTTAAAAGGTGGGGAAAACCAGGCAATTGCTGCGATTTAAAATGTATGGTCGTTACTCATCTTGTTATTTTAAAGTCTTCAGTTTAATTATAGTTTCCAAAGCCTTCTCCTTATCCAAACTTAAGCCAAAGCCATCCCAAACTGCTAATCAATTAGTCGAAGCCATCACAACCTCTTGTCAAATGTGCATGTTTTGCATAATGCTCGGCATGAAACATGGGTGAGAACTCGGCGGCCTCCTCACATCGCTAGGAGCCTCTGTGGGGCCTCCTGACCAGCAGTTAAATCAAATCGTTTGCAAAACGCACCAAATATTTATTCAGCAAATGCGACCAATAATTATCAAAGTGCCAATAGCGAAAAAAAATGTATAAATTAAATTTAAACTAAAAAATTTTGGTGTTGGGTGCATCGAGGGTGTACGGTGTACGGTGTGCGTGCTTGGTGTGTGACGAGAAAAGCTCGATTTCCTTGGGCAGATTTACAGGGTCTTATATTGTATTTTTTTTTACACAAAAATAGTTTCTTTTTTAGTGTCCGGGCTTCTGTGTGCCTTGGCTTTTTACAGAACGATTCGTTAACGCTGGGGACTCTGGCTCTTAGTGTATGCGTGATGTCGAGATAGTCACCTCACTGATTAGGGGCTCCGCCAACTGATTGTCGGTGATGCGCGTCATCACCGTCTCCGTGAACGTGGACTTGGTGATCGTCTCGGTGACACGGCCAAGCTCGGTGGGTGCCGCCGGGAACATGGGCAGATCCGGCTGCGGCTTATTCACATTCACCGTGACGGCGCTCACGCCCACCTCGTTGGGCCGGGCCACGTGCACCTGATGCTGACTGCCGCCGCTGAGGAAGTGGGCCGGAATCATCGCCTGAAAATCGTCGCTGGTCAGCGGGCGCAACGAGGAGGGCTGCTCATGGTGCGGCGGTTTTCACGTAGTTTTTTTTTTTTAGCAAAATTTGTTTTTTTCGGAAAGATCGGTTTTAAGCAAGGTTTGGTTTTTTTGGGGGAGATGGTTGGTTGAGTGGTTCAGAGAGAAAAAGAAAACGAAAAAATATGTTGGTTTTTGTAAATTTTGGTTACACTTTTTGAGGCGCTAAATGAAAAGCTATTGTTAGATCTATGACTAAGCTAATAACTCTAATATTTATGTACAATCCTGCTGGGAACTCTGGCCTAAATCATCCTTGATGGGTGCTCAAAAGCTGGGGACATGGATCTCAGTGCAAACTTAGACTCTATCGAATATATATTGTATATATATGATATATAAATATATCATGTTTTGTAGAATGATTGTGGCATTTGGAAGAAAGGGACGAACAAGGCGCACAGGGCACATGCAAAACAAACACAAACAATTTCGTTATACATACGAGTAGATGAGCTATGTTTATAATATATAGTTCTAGCGGCTAGGGTTATGGGTAGTCGATAATCTGGCGGAGATATGGATTAGCACATATTAGGTATCTTATAGCTAGTAAAAGTGTGTTTATGTTTTTCTAGCTTGCCAAATATCAACAACAATTTGCTGGGACAACTTGCGCTGTAGTTTTACTTGAAATTTTCAATTAAATTTGGTTACTTACCTTTTGATCTAATAAGAAAAATATAAAAGACATACAGCGCAAGCTTAAACATTTTGAAAACCTAACAACTGATCATGATTGTAACAAAAACAAAAAGGTAACGAGTATCGAGCTTATGGGCAACATTAATATGACGTGCAAACTGGCTAAAAGTAAGTCTAGGCTAACTAGCTACCGGTTAGGAAAGCCCTTACCTGAGCCTCGCCCGAATCACCGCTGGCCGTGGAGGCCGCTGCATCGCTACCCTCGCCCATGGGCACAGAGTTGGTGCGTCTAGGAGCGGGCACTGGCTGCCCGGTGGCTTTGTCTATCGTGGCAGCAGCTGGGAATCCATTTGTTTTGCTGCTGGGCAGCGTATTATTGTTGCTATTGCTGCTGCTGCTGACAACAGTGGGTGCAGTGGGTGTGGCAGTGCTGGTAGCCAGGGTATTGTACTTGTAGGGCTGCTCGACTTGCTCGGTCACTGAACGGCCAAAGTTGGCTAAGGAAATTGAAACAGAGGAAAAACCTTAAGTTATTCAGGGAAATTTCTAACAACTAAAATTGTATCAAGACTTTAAAAATTTAAAAAATTAATAAATAAAAATTATAAATAAGTTTTAAGTAGCTAGACTAGACTCTTCTCTTATTCCTCCATACCCACCTGGTCGATTGGCCAAATATCCAGAGGGACTCAACGAATTAAGCACTGCTGGGCTACGCGGACTCGTCGGCGGCTCCAGGGGGCCGCGGTACTCACGCTGCAGCACCAGGCGCACAAAGCGCTGCGGTTCCGTCAGACAGGCCACTGCGGCATCATGATGCGCTTCCGTCATATCGTTGCCGTTAATCTGTACAACGAAATGCCATTAGCCACCGCCCTTCTGCCCTGCCACGCCTCCCACTACTACTACTACTCACCGCCATGACCCTGTCGCCCACCATGATTTTGCCATCGCGATGGGCCAGACCGCCCTCGGTGATGCGCGATATGAAAATGCCATCGCAGTCGTCCTTGAAAGGCGGCGAGCCCTTGCCGCCCGCAATGCTGAAGCCCAGGCCTTGGCCAATCTGATCGCGGATGAGCGTCGTGTGCAGTTGGATGAAGCTCAGCGGCGCCTCCTGCAAAACCGCAAATGGGGGAAGAGAAAACCAGAAATCAATCAAACACGGTCCGAGTGAAATGTCATTGCTGGGTTATGGTTACCCACCTTGCCATTTAGCAGCAAACCATTGGGAGCTGCTGCTGCTGCTACTGCAGGCTCTGCAATTTGGTTGGCCGTGGGCGTGGCAAACACATTGCCCGAATAGCTGTGCGTGGGTGCCACTTGCTGCTGTGGAATAGGTTGTGGCTGCTGCTGCGGAATATGTTGAGGCTGCAGCTGCTGCTGCTGCTGTTCAATGTGTGTCGGGATGTAGCGCTCCTCCGCCACCAGTGGTCGCGTCTCTACTGAAATCTGCGACACACTGCCATCCTCGCTGAACACGGGATGTCCAATCAGTCGCGTCACCTCACGCTGCACCACCAAAACCAAGACAGCACCGCAGGCTTTTAGGACTTGAACAGCCTGGTAATGATCCGCATCGACCACAACAATGCCATTGACCTTGATCACCTTGTCGCCCACTTTGAGCCCGGCCAGATCAGCGGGTCCGGCCTCGGTGACCCTGGATATAAAGATGCCGTCATCGTCGCCCTTGAAGGGGGTAGAGCCCTTGCCACCGGCAATACTGAGGCCCAGACCGGCGGCCGTGCGTTCGATGTGGATTTCGTACTGCTCCAAGCGGAGTTCCGTGACGCCATCTAAATTATCTGGAAAAAGAAAGAGTAAATTATATTTAAAATGGGATTCCTGAAAGAGATTCTTGTATGTTTTCTCTGCCCTTTACCATAATGCTGCCTCTGCCTCTCATAATCCCGATCCACCGGATCGTAGCTGGTTACTATGCGCACTCTTTTGCCCTTGCGCTGCAGGGAGCCACTGGGACTCCGGTTGGAGGAGGCCAGCGAGCTGCGCAGGCTGCTCATGGCGGGACTGTTGCGTCCCGAGTAGCTAAAGTTGCCATTGCCATTGCTGCGCTGGCCATTGCGGGGCAGGGTATTGTTGCCCTCCTTGACTTTGATTTTGACATTGAACATGGCTCGAAATCTATTCGTTTGTTGTGTTTATTTATTTGAGTGCACTTTTTAATATAGGCGGCAGCAGCCAGGCATCTTGTCCTGTCCAGACACCCTGCGTGTGTGTGTGTAACCTATTTTTTATTTGACTGCACTTTTTAATATGCGAAGAGCCAACTTTGCCTGCCTGCCTGTTGTCTGTCTGCAGAAGCGCATCGATCTGGATGTGGGTTCTGCCTCTAGAGAAAGCCTTAGTTCATTCGACTGGAAAACCCCATCAATGCAATATCATCAGTGAAATTATACTATTACAATTTTTGATTGCCTTGATTTAATGAAATTTTAAACAGGAGGCAAGGGAGATTTCCAAAAACAAAAAGAAGACCTGTACTTGTGCTCAGCATAAATTTCGCTTTAATGACATTCAAATTGAATGACCCAAAGTTGGCCAACATCTGGCAGTTGGCCATAAACGGCAGTCAATGAACCGCTACAAAAGCCATATTCCCCTGACTAGAAACTGGCATTAAGGCAACGACCTTGGTGGAACATCTCCCGACAGAGTTTGTATAATTATTAAATAAATAAACAGACAGTCTGCCAGTCAGAGCCAGAGAGAACTCTCCCAGACATCCCTCAGGTGCCCAGAGGTGGAGGAGAAGAAGCAGGTGGCACACAAAAGCAGAGATGAGTACCAGCAGCAGCCAGAGGAAAACACATTTATTGCTTTCATTTTCGCTATTGCTGATTTGCACTCAATAAATCCGTCGGCACTTTGGCCAACAAAATGATTTTGTTTTCAAGACTATCAGGGAGAGAAGAGGAAAGGACGCTCTCGAGACAATTTCACTTTGTAATTGTATGAGAGGCTTCATGTTAATCAAGGCATAAATGAAGAAAAGACAGAGCGAATCCCTGGCTCCTCCCAGCCTCCCCGCCTGCCTGTCAAGTCAACATTAATATTGCTGGATTTCAGTCGCTGGCCCGACATTGGCATTCACTCGATGTGCCATTATTGAGTTTGCCAAGTTGAGTGAGGTATTCACAAATTTGAATTGCTTTTGCTTGCTTACAGTTCGGCTCAAGTTAGTCTTGTGTTCTCTTGGCTAGGTGTTGTTCTGGTTAAATGTTTCAAGTACAAACAGTTTGATTCTCTCGATTGTTGGACAAATTTCTAAACGAAAGACATTTTTTTATGGGTATTTCCTTCGCCCACACAAGCACAAATGCAGGCCGGAATAAAGCCATATTTCTGGATGGGCAAAACGAAAGCCCATAAAACAAAATAAGATTTTTTCCCCCGAATGACACGTGCTGTGTGTTCGCTGCGTGTGTCTGTGCTTTTTTATTCCGCTTTGGCTGCTCCGGAATGTAGGCAATATTTTGGAGCAACTGCAGGGAATATCGCATAAAGTCATTTGTTCCCTTTCCATATTTTTGTTATCTGTATTATTTCACTGATTGCCAGGGCAAACTTGCACCCACTTAAGCGGACATTTAAGCATTTTACGACGACATCACGGGAAAACGCGAGCAGCTCAATGAGGTGAGCCCTAAATAAGGCCATCGTTGTTGTCCTCACCGTAAAATAAATGGCATAAGCATAAGCATAAACATATAAAAATTTAAATACATCGAAATACAGGGGCCAAAGGGCCCCGTCGTAAAACGGAGGTGGCAATTCGAAATGATGGTTCCAAGAATGCATTAGCATTCGCATTGGCATAAGGTTCAGGTTCGGGTTCGTAGATATAACCCTGAATCTCGAAGCTGACAAATGCCAAATCAATGCCCAGACAGTTGCTTCAAGCTCTCCTTTTTTGTTTTCTTTTTTTGTCATTTATATGTAAATGACCTGCAGGAGGAGAAATTAGCCCACAGCATGGACACATGCCAAGGGCAGAAAATCATATTTCATTCTTTGGGATGCTATTTCTTTTACCCTACAACTTTGGCCAAGTTGTGGGTTCTAGCAACTGACACATTCGTTATGACGAGTGAAAAAACTTTCTTATCCATTTATGAAAATTCCCTCGGTTTCCACAACCAATAACGAAACGTGTTCAATCGATTTTAATTACCCCCACATTATCAATGGCCAGAGATCAAGTATTAAAGCTTAAATCGGTCTGAAACCCTTTTTCTGAAATGTGAGCTGCATACCCTTTTTTTTGTCGGTTTAAAAAAATGCCACAGTTATGGAAAAACTGGAAGGCTGCGTGATTAATTGCTTGCCAGGTTAAACGTTGCCGCTGCTGACAAATTGCAAGTGTTAAGCTTTGGAAATCAACAAAACCGACCGAACTGCGATGGCTCCCGCTTAAATGTGGCGACAAAAATTAATGAACAAAGTTTTTTATGGCGAAAGCATAAAAACCCATGAAATATTCCGGACAACAACGGCGCACTAAGCTCCCTGCCCTGATGATGGTAGCTTCTCCGGAGCAGAGATTCTGGTTGGAAAGGGGTGACGTTCACAACACTTGCTATCTAATCGAACTTTTGGAATGCATAAGCCGAATGTGATAAGGTCCAAAACAACGACGAGGGGAAAAATAACAAAGCGAACGTAGTAAAACAAACTGGCGATAAGGCAAAAGGGAGGAGAACTCTGATTCATTACGAAATTTTACGAATTTTGGAAACATTACAATCCAGTCCAGCAGCAAAGTCAAGTGGTAGGTAATGACCTTGGTCCACCTGTCGTATGCGTTATTTCCTACATGGCGCATATCAGTGAAAAGCAAGTGGGTTCGCGCATAGGTGATTAATCGGTTTATAACCAAAACGAACGGTGATATCATGGACGTTGAACAACGTTTTGGTAATGAAAACCGCGCGCCCTGCTCATTTTGATTGCATTAAAAGCCAGTCAGCAAGTCGGTGGCAAACAATTCAGGTCGCATTCCCCCGCTTCAGAGTGTTTGCTGCTGCCACTGTTTTCCCCGACAATTACTCGAATTTTCCACATTTCCATGCTATCAACATGGCGTCGGCAGTGGCAGTGGCGGCGACGGCGACAACGAAAATATTGGAAAATACGCAGTGAAATTCTTTGACCCAAGCCTCGCTTGCTGGCTCTCCTCGTTGCAGCTGCAGCTGGCGTTTATTGCATTTTTGTTTGTTTTCTCGCAGAGATGGGGAGACCATGGGTTATGGGGGGAAAACTGTCACGAGTGAGCGAGGGAGAGTGGCGCGGTTTTAGGCGATAAACTTAGCATGCAACTGTGAAAAGCACAAGGGCGGGCCACGGTTCAGGGTTATTCCATACGGAAAACTTAAACATTTGGCCAGCCAAAATCGTGTTTGTTTGATGATAGAAAGAATGCCGACTGCCGACTGCAAATAGTTTAAATTGCTGTTTGCACAAGAGCTGCGAGCTGTGAGCTGCAAGAGAACAGCAAATAATAATGCAAACTCCGTTGCACTGAGTGATGAAAGGGCGCACCGAGCAAACAAGCCGGCAAACAACAATCATACAGCACACACCCAACACTCACCACACACACACACACACACATTCGTGGGAATCAAACACACACGCAACATACGGACGGGCAAAAATTCAATAAGAATCCCATGCAATCAACGATACAATACATAAATAATGGATGCCATTGCCTTGAGCTTATCAACGGTTTATTTATTGGCCAACATACATTGGTCGACTCGGAATCGGAATCGGTATTGGAATCTTTTCAGTTGCGACTACTTTAAGAGAGAACCCTCAAGAAAATGTGCATCAGATGCAGCTAGGAATGCTACAAAAAGTGCGAGGAATGTCAAAGGAATTGTGCAAATGTTGATTGTATTGCCAATATCTAACCAGAACCAGAAAAATCCAAGCAAAGCAAAGGCCAAGGAAGTGCCGGGTAACCGGATATGCACACAGCCGTACCGAAGCGAAGCGAAGCACTTTTCCTGTTTGCCATCTGCAAATATCCAACAGAACCCGGCAATGCTTGGCTATATAAACAAGACTAAATTTACTTTCAAGTAGCTCATTTTCGGGGGTATATGCACATGCAGCCGAAATGCAAATAGGGAAGCCTCCTTCTCCTGCGCAACCTTGAGCTGCCTGAGGCTTTGACAGAATATAGAACTGCAGCTGAAGCTCAATTATGGGCCCCGAGGCCATACGCTGCGTATGCGCAATGTGAGAAACTTTCCAGACGACTGACCCGCTGCCACCTGCCTCCACAGCCGTTAAGGCATTATGACAGACAACAGAGGCTAAAATCGATAACAGACAACAATAAACACGTAGGCAGAAAGAACAAAAAAAAGGCTAAAGAAAAAAACATTTCACACTCTCTACTCCGAGAAAAAGTATTTAACAATGAGATGTTTTTTTTCCTACAGCCTCTGCCGAAATGAAATTGGAAGTTTTGCTCTCTCTCTGTTTTGAATTCCAATAAAAAACAGAAGTGGGCGATAATAAATAAGCCAAGTAGTACGGTGACGAATGCTGTTGCGCGTCTCTCGCGACGTTGACAAAACGCAAGCGTAACTGAAGAATGACTAAAGCAGGCGCCGAGTGGGCCAGGCGATGAGACCCGGTCGCCCAGTCTGGCAATTGCACTCGCTCCCGCTCTCGGGTTCACTCTCACTCTCCCTCACTCTGCCAGGTAGCTCTAATGAGTCTCCTCACCAATTCAGTTTCATTTGCACGTCTCTCGTTCTGCGCTCTTTGCTTGTTTACCTTTTTTTTTTTGAGTGAGGTTTGCAGAGTATCTTTACCACTATCGGTGGTATCTGCTCGCTCGCTTTTATCAGCTTTTGCAAGCCCAATGGGCAGATATCGCTGGCTGATAAGCGAGCACCACTATACGTGCATTACCTATTTATAGGCCAAGTTTGTACGCCTGTTGCGTGTGTGTTTCACAAGCTCAGCGCGGTTTCTACACCTGTATTCCGCTGGCGTAATCACAGGGCAGTGCTGCTCGCTTTTATGTTGGAATTTTTGATGTTTTTTTTTTTAATTTAAAGTATCAGTATTGGAGTTTTCAATAAGTTCAGCTAATTTCTCTTACTTTAAAGTATAATTAAGTGGCTGTAAATTATATTTAAATGCAGTAATCTTCAAGTATTTATAGATTACGCGTCAAAGTTTCACATTTTAATTGGATTTTTATATTTCTTTTCACATTTTATGTATTTATCCCATACATTAGCTTTGAATATATTCGATTTAGCTATTTTTTCTAGCAACACTATAGCCGGTAAGCACTCTCTTCCTCTCTACCTGCCTCTTAATCTCTGTTGTGTTTTTTACTTAACCTTTTTTTGTTATTTGTTGATATAATTATATCGGAAGTGAGCAGCTCAGTGCTGGGCCTAGACCCAAAAAAAGCACTCGAATGTATGTATTTATGCATAGATGGCGTGCTGAGAGCAGCAACAATTAAAAGGGGTCATGGGTGGTCTCGGCCAGGGCTCTTTGTGGTTTCACTTTGCAGCCAATGGGCCAGGCGGACGGGCAAAGATGCCAATTAAATTTCCACTTCAATGTCTGCCCTTACAGGTCAGCCCAGCCAAATGAGTGAAAATTACTATCGATTTGCCATCAATGCAGGCGGGCGGCCATGATGCTGCACCCAGAGCACTCCCACGACAGGGCACAGCAAATATAAATTTAGTTAATTGAAACAATTTTGCGTGTATTTACCTTGCTCAGTGCCGGCGGCTTCCGCTTTGCCGGCTGGAATGGGCGAGAGCGATGCATCAAAGGGTTGCTGCTTCTGTTGGTCCTGCTCCCCCTCCAGTTCCAGGTGCTCCTCCTCCTCGATGGGCGACTGCACTTTGCCGGACAGCGAGTGCTGCGGCGTGGCATCGTTGCGCTCTTGGGAGGCCAGAGCGTTGGCCAGAATCTCGCTGGCCTGCTTGTCGGTTAAATGCTGCACACGCTTGTTCTTCAGATGATGCGGAGTGTCCCTAAAGGAGATTAGAAACGGAAAATTAAGCTCTGGGGAGAGCCTAATGGGGGACTAATTGGGCTTACCTTCTGTGCAATTTGGGTGGCCGCTTGTAGAAGTCATCGTCTTCGCCCTCCACCTGAAAGCCCACACGGCGATCGGATTCCTGTGGGAAATAAGGAAAGAAATTAGTAAATAAATCCTTAAAATGTATAATTTTCAAACTTACAAACTCGTCTTCCTGCTCATCATCATCCTGAGGCTCTTCGGTGGCGGAAGTAGTGGCCACAGCGGCTGTTAACTCAGCCACAACCGCTGCTGTGGCTGCCTTTACGTTGTTGGATGCCGCCTCCGAGGCACCCTGTATGGTTGCTGGAGCTGCTGTCGTTGTTGTTGGTGTAACAACACCCACCACCGCTGGCTGCTTGGAGTTTACACCAACAGCTGGTTGCTGAACTGGCTGAGCCTGCTGTTGGTGATTGTTCACCAGCGTTCGGGTCTCGGTTGGTGCCTCCGCTATTCTGGTGCCATTCTATGGTAAAACGGGGAAATTTTTTTTAGGTATCTAACAGATATTTTACATTTTACAGATACTTTACAAGAAATTTAAGTAAAATCATGCAATTTTTAATATAAAATATTTTAAAAAAGAACATTTTTTAAATTTATAAACCAAAAAATAATGGGAAAAATGTTAAAACTATTCAGAATTTAAAAACTCGCTACTTTAAAATAGATTTTCCTAGTTAGATATAAAAAGTATCTTTACAATTTCTAGATAACTAAATATTTAACCCCTAAAACTACCAAAATCATAGCTTTTCCTATTCATTAACTATCCAATACCCTTTCCCAGTTAGACCTTTACAATTTCCTAAAACTCTCAAGCCGTCAAGACCTCAAGTTTGCTTAACTCTAGGATTAGTATTGAGCCAAAGAAGCACAACAAAGACATAGCAAGGCAAGCGTATATATACGTATATTTTCATAGGAGTGGCTTTTGCCTTTACCGCCACCTTCACCGCCTAGCGATGGAAACACAGAAGAAGCATGGCATTGGGATCGCCTCCACTCACCTCCTCCGGCAAAGCCACCAGGTTGGCGTGCTCCTCATGCCGGCTGCGCTCCACCTTCAGCTTCTGGGCCTTGGCCTTGAGATCCTTGGGATGCGGCGTATTCTGGCGCACGAAGGGCGTGTCTTTCTCCTGGCTGGCATCCTCCGAGAACTTGACCACGGTGCGCGAAGGCTCGCGCTCCTCGAACGGCTCCGAATCAGACTCCAGATCGCGGGCTATTTTTGGTAACAAAATCAAGAGGAATTCCATTAGCAAACAAATCGTAGAGAGAGAGAGGATGGGGTAGGTGGCTTTGAAATGGTCTCAGTTATCAGGAACTGCATGCTCATGCTCAGCACAAACACTTACTACTACAATATAGTATGAGGAATATGTATGTAAACAAGGCTATTTATTATATACAAACACAGATTTATATTCAAAACGCCTAATGGTCTACGGTTTCGTTTCGGTTTTTGCAAAAATCAATAAATAAACCGCCTATTAAAAGCCCCGAAAGCGAACCACTATTTTTGGGCGCCGTCCCGTAAACATTCTGGCCAGGTCTGCCCGGCCCTGGCGGTGTGGTCCACTTGCTAATCCATCAGCCGCTTATGAGAAGTGTGTGCGAGGCCCGTAAATATTTCGCACCGCGCGTGTAAACAACATAAAAGTTGCAGCATGTGGGGGCAATCAGTGGACTCAGATTTGAATTTAGATCTTCCCCCTTCCCTCTAGCCAATCAATCTATCTACGCAGCAATTGCAGGAGGTGCTGATGGGTGGCAGTTACAGCAATAAACAAATGCAAATCGCCGGGAGGAAGTGCCCCCACCAAGTAGCTGCATCCACAATTGCCGAATGTCCGGCCCAGAACAGTCGTAACTTACAAACGTTACCGCCCAGCGGGGCGTCCCCGAGATCTAGGAAACTCTAGGCATTCTTTGCCCGGGGTCAGCCGAGATAAAGATTTATGCAAATGGAATAAACTGGCGGCCGGACGACTTGTAAAAATAATAATAACAACGCAGCCAAGTCGTGGGGTGCTGTCAAATTTATTTCCTCTTGTTTTCTCGGCGCTCTCAGCCCCATGACTTTGTCTTTAATTGGATAATTTGAACGCTGCTTACACGGCTCTAAAATATTATGGAGACGAAAAAAACAATGAGTAGGTCTGGGCCCCGTAGCTCTATTTGATCTTGAAACTATTCACACATTCGTCTAAATTGGCTGAGCTATGTGTGTGCTTTGTGTACACTTAATCCGTCACTGACCATTGATCGCTTGCGAAATGATAACTCAAACACGTCGCAGTTGGTTCTCCAAATGGACTGATGATATAATCTATTTATAGGCAAAACTAAGAGGCCAAAACGAGTTTGGAAGCCGAATAACAGTTACAATATATCTCTACTTATACATTCATTTCGATTGGGAAGCAACTACGCCACAGAACTACGAATAGAGCAGCAGCCACAATAGCAGCAGCAACATCATCATTCCCAACAAAACGACAAATACAGGTTGAATCAGGCGGCGGGCACTCACTCAATCAACGAATGTCACACAGTGGAGACCGAAGAAAAAAGACTGGACAGTCGAAAACAACAAACTAAAAACTCATTTGCATAAAGTTTAAATTTATTTTAAGCTAGGATATCATGGGATTACTATTCTATATAAAAAGTGAATTTTTTGAGGGATCAATCTGCCTCCGAAAGGTTTGATTTAAAAATCTACAAAAGACACACATAACAATCTATTACAGAAATATTATATTTAAGTACATTGCTAGGTAATTATATTTAGAAATTGATTTATAACAATATCTAAACTAAACCAATTAAATCTCTTTCTAAGCATAATAATTACTAGCTCTCCATGAATCCTCTTAAGATTTTCCATTCATTTCGTTTCCATTTGAATGCTTTATAAACATTTCTCTGTAATTTGCATGACGTTAAGGTGATTAATCATGAATCTCAAGCAACAAAGCAAACACATATTGATAAATTTTTTAAATAAAACCAATTAAAATTATAACAACGTTTGGAGGAAAGCCAAAGCCAAAAAAATACCTCTTACTCTTAATAACAAGGACATTATTTATACCAACTCCTACAGGTTTCTTAGATTCGTTGCTAAACCAGTCTCCACTGTAGTCCCCTGTGACAGGTCATTAATCAACCGTTAGTTTTGGTGGCACATACAACATTGAAGCGAGCCAGGCGATTAATATTATTAACCCAAAGCAGCGTCATACATCTAATTACAACGCTTGCCGATCTTGCCCCACTTTCAAACCGCTGCTGTCACGCCCCTTTCCCATTATGACGTCACAAGCGTTGACATCACTCAAGTGCCCCTAGTGGGAAGGAATATGTGCGCGGCAGGCTTGCTGCAGTATGAAAGATAAATGGAAATGGATCTTGGCAGATTCCTGCCAGCAACAAACAAATCGTTTGTGCGTCTGGGGGCCGCTTTGATCTGGCATGCTGCCACTGACAGGCGGCAGCTAGAAGCGCTCAATCCGGGGGCATGAGATACCCATCACTGGCCACTCCCCAAGTGGCTCCCGATTCCTATTCCATTTTGTGGGTGGTGGTGGTGTGGGGAACACGCATAAAACGGCACTGATCTGCGATGGGAAACACGCATGGGAATGGAATATAAACACAAAATAATAGCATAATCAAATCAAACAAGCCAAATCGAACACACATATCCACAATTTATCAGCCATCGCAATACATTTGTATGAATAAATATATGGTATATGTGTGGTATATGTTATAGTGTATTCATGTTTCTCAGCCAGCCAACGCCCGGAGACCTGAGAGACACCCAGATAAAACAACTTGTTGTCATGACGTCATTGGCGGGCTGGCGTTGTGGTAAACCGGTTAGTGTTTTCGTTTCGAACACCCAAACTAAAAAACAGGCATTGTCAATGCTGCTGCCTAACTGACTAGCTTTTGACCAGGCCAAGAGATGCGTTTAAAAACCAAAAAGCAAGATGAAAAGCATCTTCTAAGAGGTCCAGAACGAACCGAGTCTATTTGTGGTTAAATGTCAAAGGGAAACAGTTGCGACAAAACTAATAAATAAAGTTAATTGGAATTTAATGCTGTAATATATTAATTTAATGGGTTCTTTCTCGGTTTTATTTTAAAGGAAATTATTATTCACTGAATGCATACTTGGGAATTATAAGTCCACTTTAGCATAAGAAGGAATTTTTCACCAACTCCTCATTCTCACCAACGCATGCTGTTGGAATTTCCGCATAGGGAATTTCTTTATTACAACTGAATCCTCCCGTTTATATTGTTGTTTATTTTGTTAATTAAATATTTTAAATGTAAATGCATTTATACAAATGTAATGCTGTATTTAATCACTTGTCTAATCATTATATTTAATAATATACATTTTTCATAACAAAAGCAGACATGCAAATGTTGAGGCGTTCATGCTATGAGTCGAAGGCGAGCCAATACAGTAGAGTCCAAGCTCAAACAATTTTAATTTCAATGATTTTGGTATCTGGGAGTGTCAAGTCCCGGCGAGAACTAATAGTTTCACAAACTGCGAACTCGAACATCTCTACTATATGGACTGTTTTAGCTGTACAAGGCGTGATGGCGTGTGTATTGTTATTAATACTGACAAAGAAGGTAATACTCAACGCAAACCTTTTTGCTGATAACTGAAGAATTCCGTCGAATCGAATTTTTCGCTCGATCTATAAAGCGTCATGGGTGGATAGTCTTTGATGGGAATGAAAATATAAAAGAAGGGTGACAAGGGCGGGTGCAATGGTCGAAGGAGCGCGTGACGTGGTAGAATGCAAAGAAAATAATGGAAATCAGTATGACATAATTGTGGAAACAGTGCCCTTGCCGAAGCAAAATATAGATTTAGTCACATTTAATAGGTGGAAACTTGCTTGGAGGAGAACATTGAAATATATAATTGAAAAATCTTGCCAGTTTTGTGTATAATTTTTTCACCCACAAAGATAGGGAAAACAAAACTCTGATAGCCGCTCGCTTGTTGGCGATGTTTGCTCACTTGGCTCACTTTGGCGGCTTATCTTATCGCGGAAATGCGAGCATAGATTCAAGATATTGCACAACGATAGGAGGGGCAGGAGGAGTAGGAGGAGGAGGAGGGCTGGTGGAATCTATGTCAGGTGCAGATAAGGCCGCATAACTTGGCCAAATTCGGCCCAGCGAGCAATCAGCACCAACTGTGGAGCAACCTTTAACCACTGGGCTAAACCCCCGAATGACTCCGCTGACTCATCCACACTCACCTGGTGTAATGGGCTGATATTCCTGCTGGGGCAACAGGTAACAGGACAGCACCTGCTCGCCCGTCTCCGCATCCACGTCCGGCTGGAAGGTGAGCAGCGGCTGCGACTGATTCTCCGACAACCACACGGCCTTCAGCTGCAGATTCACCAGAGAGTAGGGCAGATACAGCAGCTGATTCCCGCTCACGTCGAGCACATGGAGGACAGTGCAGTTGCCCAGCTCTGGGGGCAGCTTCTTCAGCTTGTTGTCGCGCAGACTGAGCACGCCCAGATTGGCACACTGGCCAATCTCCAGGGGCAGGTACTCCAGGGCATTGCGATCCACATTCAGATTGCTTAGCTTGGTCATCTGGCCAATGGAGGCCGGCAGCTCGGACAGGAAATTCTCGGTGAGTATCAGCTCCTGCATGTTCACGCAGCTAAAGAGGAGGAAGAAAGTTTGAATAAATTGGAGAAATTAAAAAAAAAAACAGCCAGATATTTAAATAGAATTTTCTTATCAGTTCTTTGTAAAGTTTTAGCTTTTTGCAAATATTGTAAATTAACCCAGATAAGATAAGCCACTCACTTTCCAAGCGATTCGTTCAACCGTTGCAAACGATTCTGGTCCAGCTTCAGGATGGTCAGCCTGCTCAACTTGGCAATGCCATCGGGCAGTGTTTCTAGCAGATTTTGCGCCAGATCTAGATCCGTGAGGCTCACCAGCCCGCTAACCTCGCTGGGTAGCTCCTCCAGCCGATTCTCGGACACATCGAGGTAGGTCAGTTTGGTCAGCAGTCCCAGCTCCGGCGGCAGACGCTGCAACTGGTTGTGATCCAGCCAGAGTTCATGCAAACCCGGCAGGTAGCCCAGATAGGGAGGCAGGTCCTCGATCTCGTTGTCGCCCAAATCCAAGCGCTTCAGCTTCGTCAGCTGGCTTATCGTCTCCGGTAGATGCTTGAGCAGATTCTCGCGCAGCTCCAAAGACTCGAGCTGCGTGAGGCTGCCAAAGTCCGCCGGCAATGTGGTGAGCGACATGTCGTTGAGGCCCAGGACGGTCAGGTTCTTCAGCTGGGAGAAGCCCGAGGGCAGCTTGGGTATCGGGTTCGAGCTAAAGTCGGCCACCTGCAAGCTCTGCAGATGCTTGATGTCGTCGGGAATGTCGGGTATGTCTGCGGAAGAGAGAGAGAAAACAGATTGTTTACTCATTATTGCTGCGAAATTATGTTCATAAGGGATTTTCAGTGAGCCAGGCTCGTTGGTTATCGGGTTACACAATTCTATCTGCTCGGCTGATTGACTTGCTCACGCATGAGTTGTTCCAGTGGGCCGTCGCGTTAATATATAAATAAACCCGCTATAAATAATCCATGAGACCCACACTCACTGAGCGAGAGAGATGATTTCCGCATATGGTCTATCAAAATCGGCTTTAAAGCGCCAGATATCCTGAATTATCTATGGGACACTATTAAGTCGCCGTTGGTCTTTGCATTTCTGTACATTTTGGCCCTGGCTTTTGTTATTATCTTGTTTTCTCGCTGATAGAGCGAGTCGAAGCGTAAAATGACAAACGAAACTTGTTGATCGAATAAATTTCGAGCTGCCAAAGCGGAAATGCGCACGCAAAGGACCCGGGAAAACCGGGTTGTGTTTGTGTGTGTTTACCAACACGCCCACAAAGCTTTTCCACGAGAGCCTCGCCTGAAAACCACGAAACTGCCAGCAAAAGCAATATGACAGGTGGCCGTAGCGGTGGTGGGAAGAGCCTCAATCCTTAACAACACTGTTTAAATTGACCCAGTTACATGGGGGCGAAAAAAAAACACCCCACTCACCCCCGGGGAAAACGAAACATCGTCGTCGGGCAGGTCAACGCGGGGTGACTTGTCCCATGTGTATGTGCATTCAATCCAACTAATACGACACGTGGGACCCGCAACGCGAACTCGCTACGACAGCCACAACAAAGAGAAAGAAGCTATAGTGCCACGACTATGAGATACCCAGTTAGAACAGCTTCAAATGTTAAAAATCAATAAGCCTGATAAACCTGGTTATTAACTAATTTGAGATAAACTTGACTTCCTTTCCCCAACAATTTGTAAGTATTATTATTATTCCTTGAGCTTTAGCGACTGTTAAGTTTAGTATACCCCTATATTCTACAAGCAAAAGGGTATAAAAACAAAGGGTAAAGGGTAGGTAAGGCGGCTTGTTGAGTGGCACGGAAACAAGTGGAATATTTGGGGTATCGGGCAAACCGGAGGCAGGACATGCTCGAGTTGTGGGGCACACAATGGAAGCGGCTGTGGCCTCGGGGCAATCAGCGGATGTGGCCAGTCATAGACCCCCGCTTTTCTGCTGTTGCTGCTGCTGCTGTGCTGGGAATGTCACCAGTTGTGGCAGGTCGCCGATAAGCCATTTATTTTGCAACTGCATTGCCACAGCCGCATTCATACGGACACGAAGAGCTGCTGCAGCAGCAGCCTTTAATTAAAAAAAAATTATATAAAAATACATATCAACCGACATTTATTTTGTGTCTGCCTGGCATTATGTGCCAAAGAAGACCTTGTTAATGGCCTTGAATGGGCTGGTCAATTATAGAAACTACAGTTGAACATCTATAACTTGCAAAAGCTTTTGTTTTAAAATTAAATAAGAAGCTGAAAACGTTATTGGAAGGTAGAAACTATACCGAGTTAAGATGAACTAAGCAGCAACACTCCCATAAACATCCCAAAACTGTGGCTAAAACATCAAGCTGCACTTTATTTTCAATAAAGCTGCAGAAAATTGAATTTGGTGAAACCAAAGATGCATCAGGATGATCCTTATCCTCGTATATCATAGAGCTCTTTGAACATTAGAAGCCTAAAAGCTTTTGCCGCCGCAGAAGCAGCAGCAGCCACACACATCCGTCAATCCGTCAAGCAAAACACTCAAAATTGGATCCCGCCAGTTGCAGACAAATGGACGCAGCAAGGCGCTTTTCCACCTCCCCTTCAGGCCTCGCATTTTCCCCGTAGTAACACAGCGGCAATTGGAAACATATGGCAGGGCCACACACACGCACGGCACACCACAAGATGCTCAGCTGTGCGGCACAGTTGGCGGTCATTAGATGAACGCCGGTGACAAACAATTCGTTGACCTCTAACACACACACACCCTTGGGGAAAATTGGGGCAGTTGGGCCATTGGGAAACTCATTTGGAGACGGGAAATTAGAGGAAATGCCGGGCGTGCCCAGAACACAGTTGGGAAAGCTCCCAAATGGGCCTCCGAGCGAATTGTAATCAATTTGTGCAATTATGCAACATAGGCGCGGCGAATAAAAAAAAGACTTCCAAATGTATTTAATTTGTTTATCATATTTTGTCGTTATGAGGTGAAATATGGATTCCAAAAATAACCGAAAGATGTATGAATCGGGAACAATGCGGCAGCGTTTCTTTTGCATTTTATAGCGCTTTTATATCACAGCCACCAGACAAGATCAATGATTAAGAACTGTGCCAAAAAAAAAAACCCCAAGAAGCCAAGGCATCAAAAATACAGCAAGCCAAGCGAAACGTCAGCAGACGACAGCGACAACGACACCGCCAAGGGGGCGTGTCCCGAGTTGGGGAAAGGGAGGGTGAAATTTTCACATATGAAAATTCTTTTCAATGTCATTGAACGAAGAAAAATTTTAAGAGCACGCTGCTGCTGCTTCTCTGACGCTTGTGTGAAATGTGAAATGATTTGTCAGTAAATCAAGGCGACCCAGACGGAGAGAAGAAGCAGAGAGCAGATGGGCCTAGCCAGATATGTATAAAAGGGGTGAATGTGGGGGGGTCTGCAATCGAGGTCACCGCCATACATCTTCCTCAATGCAGGCTGCACTTAATGAAGATGATGTCGAGGATGCATATTTCACTAGCTCGAGAGTGGAGCAGCAGGGAAATGGAAATGGGGGGAAAAGAAAAGCCGTCCCCCCCCCCATCAAGAGCCTTTCAATTTGCCTTGGATCGGAAGAGAATCGTCCGATTCAATGGCTCGGTTACGTTTTAATCCCCTGCACTCGGCATCCGTTATGAGTTGCCATGGCACGTTGCCATTTCGCTTATTGCCGCCTGCATCCAAAATGATGAAAAGGCTTCTGATACGATGGCCCTGCAGGAGCAGAAGCAGGAGCACGAGCTAGGGGTGTGCCGGTAGCCACAGTTGTTGTCACCGCCAGCCATCTCCCCATGCAATTTTATGGCTGCCATTGTTGGCAGAAAATCCCTAAGCGTGTGGGAATCGAGCCAGTGTGGCAACTCGATAAGTTTTATCGCCCACATTTTTCAAACAACCGGGCTGTTAAAGTTACGATCCTGCCAAATCGCTAATATGCGATAGGACCTAAAAAAGACCACAAAAATTCGCGAACAGGATTTTTGCAAGCCACGGTCACATTGGATCCCCTCACTTCCGTTCTCTTTCTCACAAGGCGTCCCCGAGTTCGGATTAATTTTTGTCGATCCTAAATCCGCAAGCATCGTGTCGATCCGACAGTATTTGTTAAAGCGAATCATACCCATATTAAGTAAATTTAGTGCTCTAACGTATATTGGTAAGCTTGTGTGAATAATCGATCGCCGGAGTGCTAATTTTGCCTTTTCAAAACAGCGTCAGCCGTATCGGCAGAGTCGTCCAAGCGACCGGCATTGTTTTTGCCAGCAATTGCCCACCACGTGAGGTGGCAGTCATTTGTGGCATTCATCGTTGGCATTGTCTGTGGCTTCTCAGCGGGATCAACGCCACGTGTCATCGGAGCATTCGCACGCACAGCGTGGGGCTGCGCTTCCCATTTCGGCGGCCATACACGTGCCGATTGCGGTGATCCTCGATTTGGATTTTCTTTACCGCCTCGCTAACGTGTCACCGTTCCCTCACACGGCGCGCATATTGGATCGCCGTTCCCTCACACGGTGCACATATTGGATCACCGTGCTTTTCTTCGGCGCACCTATTGGATCGCCGTGTGTCTTTTTCGTGGCCACATCGTTCTTTGCCACATCGCCGTGCATCTTTGCCACATCGCGTGCGCTCTGCCGCATCCACACCTTGGCGGGCTGGTCTCGTTCCGCTCACGCCTCACGCAAGGGATTGCGGCCATCCCTGTCGCACATAGTGCGTGTCATTTTCATCAGCGCGAACGACGGAAGTAGCATTACATATCCGTATTGAGAGCTGGTGGCTGATCCGGCCCACACTCTGCTCCAGGAGCGGATAAACATGAATGATAGTGTCTAAAATATAATTAATTTTGCATATAGGAGCTTTTGATGTAAGAATTCGTACTTATAAACCTTTTCGGTCGTAATTTAGCAATTTTTTTTGGGAGATTTGGCAATTATAATATCGTTTTGTCCCTCAAATAACTTAAAACACATACAGCTACACATCACCAGTCATCAGGCCTGCTGACGTCGATGGAGAAAGCGTGAGTACGGCCTAGCCGCAAAACAACAAAATAAAACTGAACCCATCCTTATAATTTCGCCAAGACTTCTGAAATAGTTTGCACATCTTAATTAATTAATTGATTCAAAAGAATATTAATAAGTTAATCTATTTAATGTAAAGTAAAAAAGGAAAAAGCGTTCTTTCTTATCTTAAATTTTATTTCCTTTCATTGGATCTAAAACAAACTGACTCAATAAGAGGTCTCGTAACGTAAATAACGTAAACTTAGGCTTAAGGATTAGATTTAGGAAAATGTCTTTCAATATTATCTCAGCCTGCAATTATATGACTTTGAAAATGAACTAATTTGATATCTTGTTGGGCACCTAAGGGGATGTAGAGCATTGGTTGTATAAGGGTGGAGCCTGAATGGACTTCACAGGTTGGGAGGGTTTAGATTGAGGCCAATAACATCGGAGCCTCATCTTCAATAGGTACACTTCCTTCGTCTGATTCATATTATTTACCATATCCCCAGCTAGAGTATCTCTGTCTACAATATTAGTTATGTAGCACCATTGTTCATGTCAACACAAAACCCACGCCCATTTTCCCTGAGCCTGCCGAGCAGAAAAAGTAGACAGAGCGTGTTGAGGTGGACAACGCTCGGTGAGTGTGTTTGTTACAAGCGTCAACAGGGAAAATGGCTTTCCGCCACCAGCGTTCTCACTCGTTCAACCTGAGCGCCGCCTTTAGTGGCAGAGACAAGGCTAAAAGCAGCTGCCACTCCTGCAAACCAGTGCTGGCAAAGTAGCTACATAGGTTTTAGCTACAAAACGACAATTTTTAGACCTCTAAATTCTTGGTAACAAAATGAAGTTCCTTCTCTTTTCCAATTATTATAATTAAAGAAAAAATCTAAATTAAATGCATTATCAAGCTAGATTCTTTAATCTCCAGATAACATCACTCCCAGGTGCCCCCCGGGGATGATTGCCACATCTGCTGCTGCCGCTGCTGCTGATGCCGCCTGAATTGCACTGAGCCGAGCTGAGCTTAGATGAGATGAGAACGGCAGGAGAGAGATTGTGCCGGTGGAGGGCTGTGCCCAGATTGTGATAAGTAAATGACTCTTAATTGTGGCGAGCGAGATGCGACTATAATGATGATGATGACAGCGATTTAGGAGCGCAACAGGTGACTGTGGGTAAACTGCATTAAAGCCAACTTAACGAGGCGCATATATGAGAGTCTGCTTGACTAAGACATTTAATTGAGATTCAATTAGCAAGCAAACAAAGCTCTTGAATTGTAGGCGGCCTATAACAGATTTAATGTCTACAAAGTGCTCGTCGTTAGGCCAACGAGCAACAGGTTTAGTTTAAGCCCCAGAAAAGACGAGCACAGATGCGACAACCGAAGAGCAATCACTGGAACTGAGTAAACCACACAGCTGCAATTGACATTCTAAGCTTGGGAAAAAGTTTCCCCACCACCAAACTCAATTATTAGGCCATCAATTTTCCAGAGGTTTCTCATTAAATCAAAATCCGGACATGGCCCTTGGGCACCTGCGTCACTTGCCTGCAGAAATTTAAACAGGAAGCGTATCATTTCACTTAACTAACGCAGAATATTTTCCACTGTTTGGCAAACGTTTTGTAGAATATTTCCCAGGCGAACACATTAGTACATTATTGTGTATTCCTAGCAAGTTCAAGTTTTGTTTGCCACATTATGTTTGTTGTTCTAATTCGCCGAACATGAGTTCTGCCAACTGCCTGTTGCCAAGTCGAGGGGATTCACTTTTGATTTGTTGTTTGTACAAGCTCATTGGATGGCTGCCTGCCTGCTGGCCGAGTAGTTTTTAATTGCTCACCCTCGTCCGAGTGACGTCAATTGGGGGCTCCAGAGAGACCGACCGATCGACCGACCGACAAGATCGAAATAAATCAGGGACGGGATCGAGCAGAGGGCAGAGCATCGGGAATATATAGATTGAATATAAATTGCCCAACGTGAGAATAAAATGATTTTTCAATTTGCGCTGATTTTTCCACCCCTGACATTTTGATTTAGTTTTTGTTTAATGCTATTAATTATACAATTCTTTCTGTGCGTCTGTCTGTCTGCCGGTCTGCCAGTCTTAGTTTTGTTTGTTTGTTCAGAGAGTACATTGAAATGTTCTCATCACTTGGCAGTGGCTTTGGCTTTGGTCAATTGCTGTTCATTCGGAGAACTTCCTACAAAGTCATGGACGCTAATGGCCTGTTCCGAGACCACGACAAAGCTTGGATTCTTTGATTTTTGTCTTTGTTCTCGCTGCCCCCGATTCATCTTCCTCCTTCTCATCTTTCTCTTTCACTAAGTCTTTCGGTCTGCAGTTGAAAAAATTAAGAACTTGTTTCTAAATTTGATTTATTTATAGGAAAAGGTTAATTAAATAGATAACAAAGAGATAGAAAGGAAAAGTTGAATAGATTTGGATAATGGAACCCTTTCTGAAAATAATTTTAAATATACCCTTTTGAAAATAAATTAAAAAACTTATTTATGTACTTTAGAATTATATTTTTAAATCTAACATCTTTTAAGAATATTCCCTTTACAGAATATAATATAGAAACTGAAAATTCTTAGTTTTTTAATTAAGTTTTTTGCAAGTGTAATAAGTTCTTTTGATGCCCTGTCGGCGGCCCTTGTCGGCTTATACTTTCCCGTACTTAGGCCCTTGCTTGTGTCGACTGCACTTGGGACCTGGGGACTTGGAACCTCTGGCAGTCTCCACCAGCGCCGAAGAACAACGAAATGAGCACGCCACTCGAACGGAGGCGCCGCGATTCGTTTTTTGCAGGGCAAAACGGCCGCGTGTACTTTAACTTTGACCCAGTTGACGCCTCGATTGCAACACAACGAAAACAAAAACATTACAGGAGGCAAAGATGACACACATTTCGGGGGGAAATGGCAGAAGGGGAAACAAGTGTCGTACAGGGCCTAAGGGCATGACTTTCAAATAGCATTTAATTGAGTTTGTTTTGAGTTGATTGCTGCTCGACTTTCAGGCATTTGTCCCAGCAACAGTTTCAATCAGCTTTAGGCGAAACACATTTCCCAGTAAGATGAAAAGTGGATTGCACTAGCACCAACCATATCTGCACTTCCACTCGAATAACTACATGAAATCCCCAGTGCGGTTATATTATATATTATTTCAGGTTGGATAAATCGGAAACTTAAGTTTATTATTTGACCAAAAACCCTCTTACTAGTTTACTTTTAATCTCAACTGAATTTTTAAATTTCTGCTGTAAACATACAATTTTTCATAGTGTATTTTTTCCAATTTATATCTTTCTATTTCAGTAACTATTCACAGCCATGTCACACCGCGTATCCAATCGGGTTGGCATTCCAAAAATTAGACTCGAGCAGTGAAATTCTCACAATTCTATTGTTTGTCGCATGCTGCAAACCAAAAAACACAACGCACTTATACAAATAAACTCGGCTTGGCAACTGCAACAACCGAGCCGTCAGGGGCATTGAAAATACATAATTTTTTTGTTGTTTTTATTTTGTTATTTAGTAAACAAAACACGGCACGAAGCGGCTCTCTATAAACGGCGAAACTGCAGTCGAAGCAAAAAAAAAGCAAAAATAGATGGCAGCTATGGAAATAGAAAACGCAATAAGCAAATAAACAAACAATTAGCAGTAAGCTAAAAAAGACAAAACCAAAAGTAAAATAAAAATACTGTAAAATGTAGTGTAAATGTCCAGCAGAGAAGCCGGCAGTGCCCTTTGGGCTTACGTTTAGCAAGCGGGTCAACTTGTCATAATGATTTACGTGCAAAACTGGCGACGACTAACAATTACACCTGTACAGAGGCAACACAGTGCAGGTTGAGTTAATAGCACTTAAAAGGGGTTTGATTTAAGAGATTAAACTAGTTATTATAAGCTCCAAATCAATTTGGAGATTACTTTAACGAGGCAGTAAGTAGACACTTAATAAGTTATTAATATTAGAGTAATTAAGGCCTGATTTTGTACATTAATTAACCAAAAAAGGGATTGCGATTAGCTACAAATCTAAAGCAATCTATAAAACATGATGAACAAATTGAACTGAAGCATTTAAATTAAAATATTCTATAATTTTGGTAGTGCATTTATCATTATTCATTTATTATGTCTCTTATTATGGATATTTTATCCTTATTTGTAAGCAACCTGTTATTAATTCAATTAAAATTGCATCCCAAAAACTACTTTCTTTCCTCATTTAAAAAGCCAAAATATAGTGCTATTATTTTGAGAGCAGCTGTGTCCACATTAACGCACCAACAGAGGCAAACACAAGTACACCCACTAGCCACACACACACCCAACTGTGCCAGTGGAATTCATGTTTTTATTAGAATTGTTATTATAACCGCCGCATGCATACAAATACAAATACAAATATAGGCGACAATGCACGTCGTGTACAAAATTCTATTGTCAAGTGCAGTCGGGCGAGTGTTGTGGCAGTTTTACAAACGGAACTTTCAATACCCTTTGCTACAAGAGGGGTATTGTTAGCTTTAGTTTTGACTTCTGTCCTCTCTTGTATTTTCCACAATTTTATGTTAACTTATCTTAGACTAGGATTCTTAGTAACTACTATTTCCTCGCTTAATTTATATTATATAATTGCTTCGAGGGTATAACCACTTCGGTATGCCGAGGACAGCTTCCCTTTTTTGGTTGTTATCGCTGCACTTGCTCAACTTGTGGCTGGCATGGCTGATGGCCATTGTTGTGGCAACTGCAGCTGGCAAGGCAAACAAGCCGAATACAAATCGAGCCGGCTAATTTGAGCGGAAAATAGAAGACGGAAAAAATACAAGTGGAAAAAGGAAAATGGAGAATGAAAAATGAAAACTATGCAACACCCACGAGCTGAGAATTGAAATTTTCTCGCGGTTGGCAATAAGAAAATGTGCTTGGGAAATAACCTTAAGAGGTGCGCCAGTGCACACACACTCACACTCACACCTGTGCCCGGTGGACCAATAAAATATGCACTGAGCACCGGCTGCAATCGAATGTGAAAGGCTTTCCTTCCCCAAGGAGGGCTGCGAGCTCAAATAGAAAGCCTGCGCTTTAAGAGAGAGATCTTTTAATATTTCGCTGATCGACTTATCGCTCTTTAACGGCCATTAATCACCGATTCCTGCCAGGCGGATAATCTAAGCTGCGACTAACGTGGGCGGCCTTTCACCCAGAGCCAGGAAAATCCAGCTCAGATTTCAGCAGCAAGCCGCTTGAGCGAACCACTTCAGGTCCATTCACTTGGCCACATACAAGCCTAAGCAGTGAGTCTCTGGTCATTTGTGGGTCATGTGTATAAACAGCAAACCGCCAGCCGTAAACTGCATAATCAGCAAAGTACCCCAAGCTGTAGTAGTACGACCCGCCAGTCACATTAAAATCAGAGCCAAATTGGGTAATGAGTGCACAGGAAAAATATGTTTTAACTTAACTAAAATCTTATAGGTAAAAATATGTAAAAATCACTTGAAGATATATATAAGAACTAAGGAATACTCATTGGAAATAAAAAAACTAAGCATTAAAAAGGTATTTAACAATCACTAATACCTCAAGAACAAAAGCTTTGATCATCTATCAGTAAAATCATTTCGAAATATATTCATTTTTTAGTCTGCAAAGATTTACTTGAATTTTATTTTCTGTGTGGTAATGCAATAGCTGCAAAGTTGCTGAATTTCGCTTTGCCAGCTAGTGAAATTGAAACCTTTGAACGGAAATGGGAAGCGCCTCGACGACGTCATTGTCGATAATATTCCATTGGGGACTGTGAATGAATTCGGCGAGTTGTATTCAGTTGGTTGCCATGGTTATTGTGAAGTGGTTGGAGTATTAAACAAGGCAGGGTGCCGTTGGTTGCCCCTCTGCAGCTGATTTACTTATTTAAGTTATTTTCAGAACATATTTCGTTTTCATTTATTACAATATCGCGTCGACGAGGTGCACTTGACTCCAATTACTGTTTACTGTTTACGGATTTATGCTTGCTTGAGCGGAAAACACATACATACTTAAACGGGGGTTGCATTGAATATATATGACACAAGTTTGGCTTGGAAAAAGTTATTAAAAACTCGGCTGCATCTTCTTTGTTTGAGAAAACACTTGTAGTGTAGGGCAACAAGAAACGAGCAGCGTAATACGGATGTTGCATGCACTGTGGAGATAAGACAATGCAATTGTTTGCACTTAAATTGAGTTTAGAGTCGTTGAAGGTCTGTAATACAGAGCAATTTAAACGATAAAAGAACGGAAAGAAGACTTTAATGGAAAAATTACACAAAAGAAAGCTTCAACGAATAGGGGTTCAGTGAATGTCTAAGATTTTTATAATCATTTTGAACTTTTTAAAAGGAAATTTAAGTTTATATAATTAAAATTCTTGATACCAAGAGAAATAGTTTAGAGCAGACCTCGTGAGAGGTGTCCCTGAGCAACCTGTATTTTGCTTTTGTTCTGGTTTAAGCTCTTGCTCAGTCAAACATACATTTTCATAGCCATGATACTGATAATTATCATCAATTTCCATCAGATTGCAAGTACTGCATTCAGCAAACAAACAATACAACAATTAGTAATAACTCAATAACCACTACGGATGACAGCTCGACATTTTCTGTAATTAGGTTGATCAACCCACGCTGAGGGAGAAAGCTTGGTGCGTCATCCGATATGCTGATTCAGTCGCAGGCTCATCAAACCCAACCGCAGCTACACACAGACACCACAGATACCCCGTTCAATCACTGACATAGATGCAATTATTATATGCAATTGTTGCCACATCAGCTGCATTGCGTGTGGCATCCCCAGATGGATATCGAGACCACAATGGTGCTGCTGCCGCCACCCTCAATCACTCTGTCATTCAATCACGGCAATCAACGGACACGTGCTGTCCGACTAAAGCCAAAATCGAAATTCGAAACAGCAACATCCACGGTGCCTTGCCATTTAGAGTTAGCCACTTGTTGCATGTTCATTGGGGTATATTTTCCTACAAGTAATCGGATTTGCATTTGGATTTGAACTTACCATTGCGTGAAACATCGAGCTCGACGAGATTTTCAAAGTTTTGTATATCCGGCGGCAGGCGGCCAATTTCATTGTCACTCAGGCCCAGCTTTCTCAGGCGATGCAATCTGAAGAAATTCTGCAAGCACGGAAGAGAGAAGAAACAAGATTTAGACCTCAGCACGACTCTCGGAAGCCTTTCAAGACAAAAGGCATTGCATCTCAGTTAGGTTTGCTTGGAATCGCTCTGTTCGTTCGTTGTTCCGTTCGTGGTCATAAATCTCCCAGAGGTTGTCATTTGTTAGAGCCGTGACCCGTCCACCACCAGTCAGTTTACCATTAGAATTACCCAGGGTTCCCTCCTCCTTTTCGGTCCAGCTTTCCTTTCGCCCCAGACAGTGGAGACATGTCGCCAACAATTCATTTATGAAAATCACGACTTCGATTCGAATTTCGAAATAAATTATGTTGGCGCTCCACGGACTTTCCAAAGTGAAGGGTGCCTAGGAGTACCTATGCCTAGACCTGTGCCCGCATCCCAACTCATACCCGTACCCGCACTCCATCTGACCTTCCTGCAATGTGGAGTACTCATCTTGGAAAGAAAGTTACCGACTCGCTGAGTCATAGACCTCAAGGTTAACAGCCCCAGTCGACGACGCTGCTTTCGGTTCTGCCACCGCGATTTTTATCGGCCATTGTTGTTCTTGGTTCTTTCTTGGGGCGACCCAAGCCCAACAAAAAGAAAAAAGAGCAACGGCAGCGGCCGTCGCCGCCACCAGAATAATGAAAATAATTCGTAGTTGTGGCCGTAAAGTTTATTAAATTCTTTCTATTTTTTGTTGTGCTCTTTGTTTGTCCCACATGACAATAGAAGTGCCGGGCCAAGTACTGGGAGTTGTTGACCCAGTTTTTTGGGGCACTCTGAACAAGCGAATTCCGCACCTCGGACAAGGCCTGCCATCCACCAGCTCAGAGCATTTTCGGACTTACAAATCGAAAGGAATTTAAGGAAGGGCAGCCCATAAATCCATGTGAATTCGGGGACACAAGATATCACATAAAAATGATTTACAGAACTTTTAAATTTTAATTTAGTTAACAAAATATATTAAATAATCCATTTATGACGACTTTATCAATATTAAAATACTGTATTAAGTACACATACTTGTAATCTTAAATGAATTTTGTGGAAAAATCAACAAAGCCTTACATATTCCTTTTGATTACACATTTCTCAGAGAAAGAATGTTTTTGTTTCGTTCTCTCGGAAAATAAGATAAATGACAAATAACTTTTTGTAAAATATAATGTTTTTACCTGAAAAAAACTCATTAAACTAAGATTTTCCTCAGTGCAAGTTTCTGGGAAAGTCAATGTCAGAAAAACCATTGGTTTGTATAATGAACAAGGGGCTCTTTAAAGACAAAGCGGCTTAGACTCCATTAGTGTCAGCTGCATTGCTTTTGCTGCTTTTGGCCACCTACAATGGCCATGTTCTTTTTCCTATTTATGCAAACAGAAAAAGCGAAAAGCCTTTCAACAAATCATGCGTCAAAAAGTTGCAACTGTCAGCGACAAAGGCAGGCGCAAAAAAATGCAGGAAGACAGCAGCGCCGTCCGAAAAAAGAAGAACAAAAAACAAACGAAGCTTGCATATGAAAATGGCCCAAAGAGGGCGGCCACCACAGTGGGCCAGAAGGTAGCAGCGGGCGGAGGTGGACTGGCCGAGAGTGCAACAAAAGCGGAGAAACAAAACGAGGACAAGGCATGACGACAATAAAAATGAATGCGAATTGCAAACTTTTCGCCAAGTGCTGGCACAAAAGACACCCAAACCACCGTCCCCCTTCTTGGCCCAAACAACCCACGCTGCAGCTCCGCAGCTGGGTTGTGTGAGTGCGCACGTACATGTACATGTCTTTGCCCGTCACTCTCCTTGCATGGCCATAAATTACCGGCCGGCAGACCGGCCGGCTTATAGCCATGAGTACACGGAGCACCGAGTACTACCAGTTTGTCTGCCACTCGAGTGCACATACACACACGCCCCGGGATAGACTCACTCACTCAGCCAGCACACTTTTACTATTGTATCTAGTCGAAGCAGGCGCCCAGCAAGTGGCAGTAGCCGGCTTTTGGCCCGGCCAACGACGGCTGTTCGTTCGCATCGGTTGCATCACCGAGCGACGACGAGCGACACAACACTGTATGAGCTGCATGTGCATAATTCGATTTTAAGCATAGTTACTTTATCTGTTATGCCCGTAAACCTCTAACAAAAACAATTCAATTTGCCTTTGTCAAGAGGCCCAGGTCCAGGCCTGGTCGGTCGGAAAACCAATTTGTGCTGCCTAAAAGCCATACTAATGGAGCCTGCCTGATGGGTCGGCCAAATTCCTGATGGCCAGAATATAATGCAATTCGAGGGGAGTGCGAACTGAGCCATGACCCGGGTGCGCTTCGCTGCCCGCCAGCAATGTTTTAATGTGTGTGCCCCAGTGTATCTGCAAGTGTAATCTGTTTTTGAATCCGAATCCGAGTCCGAGTCCGCATCCGAGTGCCCCCCGAGTCCGCCGGTGATGTATCTGGCTCACTCACACAGCGGGGCAGCACACGCATGTACAGACATAACCGCACTCGCGAGTGGTGTGTGCATGTTGCAAATGACTAGGCGCCCAGCAAGCATCGCACTCGGCCCGAAACGGGTTCTAGATACATTTCGGCTGCGAGTATCTCTGCGAACGCATCTACAGCCACGGCCACGTAAACCAGCTGAGCTAGAACAGCCAACCGGGCTACAAACCAACCGACAACACAGACAGACAGACAGCAGCAATTATGTGCAGAGCTGGAACTGAAGACTCCGACTACGTTTAGTATTTCACGCCGCACTGAAGATACAGATACACAGATGCACTCAAAGAAATGGAAAAGAACATCAAGTTTAAATAATTTTAGGGGAATATTTAGGGAAAGACCAGGAGGGGGAAAGGAACTCAATCTTGCCCAGGAAACTCACATGTTTCTCTCCAACTCAAAGGCTTTTCGTGCCATGTTCTATTGACACTCTTCACACTCCACTTTTCTTCGAGTGCAGCTTGCAACAGAGGAGTCAAAAAATATACAAATATGTGTAATCGTCAAACAAACAAGACACGAGCTTCTCCAGTGGCATCCGCCAGAGGAAGGAATCGCATCTACTGCCTCGCTAAATCTGGGCGCCTGGTCCAATCTGTACATCTTCATTTTTCCATTTACCATCGCAGGCCAACTATCTGAGTATCTGTATCTGTGTGTGCCTTTATGCATTTGTCATGCCAACAACTTTCTTTATGGCAGCCTGCAGACGATGCAGCCAGCCACCGGATAACAAAAAAAAAAAAAAACAGCCAAGTGGTAGTCAGCGGAAAAGCACTTAAAACCATTCGTACCTCGTTTCCCAAACAGCTGCTTCGGAAAATGTAGTATCTTTCAGATGCAAATACAGAAATTGCAACGCCGTTGCCATATCAGGCGCCATATATCTAAAGCTCCAGCATCCACAGCGAATCTCAGCGAAATGGGAGAAATGCACTTTGGGTAAATAACATTTAAAACAGCTGCAAACAAACTGAGAGCAGCTTCAGCTTCCAGGTAATGTTTGATACAAAAGCCTTCAGAAACAATTAAGTGGAAAACATTTATTTATTTATAGGCAAACCGGTTTCCCACAAGCTCCCAGCTAGTGGATAGAATCCAACAAAATAAGCGATGGGGAATGCGAGAGACGAGCGTGGCTTAGTGTAACGAAAACGAAATGAAAAACTCAAAACAAATCGAATGAAAAATTCCACAAGTAAAGTACAGTTCGACTCGCGGCTTGAGGATGATAACTGTGGTTTTATAATGTACGTAAATCATATAGCAAGCTCGTAAAAACGGAAAATAATGCCTAAGATAATCTTTATGTTGGGAAAATGAATTAAGAATTAGTTTTGCATTTTAGTAGTTTAATTGGTGTTTTATAAAGAAGCAATCAACATGTGTACTACTTTTATAATTGATAATGAATAGTAAGCTTTCACCAATCATAGCCTGGTTTGATTTTAGGAAAACTTATACCAGATTTTAATATAAAAGTATTTTTGTTTAGGGTTACTGAGTTCTGACGGTATTTTTAAGTTTCTTTAAGCCACAACAAATGGATGACCCAAGTGTTTAAGTTGCCCAAGCTATATTGATGACCAAAAAGTTGCCAAATCAAAGAGGGTTGGGTATCGTTTCGGGGTAGCCAGGTGTTGAGCCAAGTTGTGCGGCGACTATTGCGCTCACTTAGCCAAACTCACTAAAAGCGGTGCGACGCCATTTTAGATTCTTGCTGGCTGTTTTCGTAGCTGTTGTCGAGTTCGCTGTGTCAGGTACGCGATTACTACCAAATGATGTCATTGCCGTCGCTCCGCTCTTGTTGTTGTTGCCTCGGTCTTTGTGTGTGTTCAATAGCCAGACTGCCGGTTAAGTTTTTCACGAGCGCCCCCGTTCCAGTTTCCTCCCCCAAACGCCGAGAGGCACCTGCTTTGGTTCAGGTTTCGGCGGGGGCCTGAAAGGAGAACAGCAAGAGTCGGAAAAGACAGGAAGGTTGGCCGGGCCGGGTAAGCAGGTTGAACCTCAGGCCCATTGGGGCAATGCCAGGCGATAAGGTGATTACTCGGTATCTTATCTCAGAGCGTGACTAATTGGCCCAAAATGAATGGGGCCAGTTGGGTCTGTGAATGGTGGGTGGGTGGCATGCCAGCGGAGAGAAGCCAATTTTCTGGCCGCATTGAGTCCATTGTGTCTCCTTGAGGTAGGTTCCAATAACTCAACGCTGGAGAGCCCTAATCGGGGAGTTGCATAATGCAAATTACTAGTCGAGGGGGAGAGTATACCAAAGCTAAAGAGGCCCTTTAAATAATTGCGGAAAATGCAGAATTTAAGGCAGCATTTTCCCATTCAATTGCCAACTCCTCCTGATGAAGGCAAACAAATGCCATAAGATTGAAACAGATTGTCGTTGAGTTAGTAACGAGTCTATTGAGGTCGGTACACGCTAAAAAATTATTAAGTTTTGTACAAATAAAAGTTGATATGGTAATCTTTGGACAGTATACAAAATTAAGATAGATTCGATATATTTTAAGGTTTTTATGGGAATAAGTAAAAGAGTTTAAAAGTAAAAATTAAAAAGCTTAAACTTCCTTAATCAAAATTATAGCAAATCTCTAATCATTCTATAAAATTTTTTCGTGTGCACTCTCCCCACAACTCGTCGATGCTATGACAACGCGGAAATTGTGTACCGCTCTCAACAATCCAGGAAAAGGGTTGAGAACGGCTCGCCATTCCATCAGCAGAAGCTAAACTGAAGCAACAATCACATCCGCCGCCGCTGTCATTCGTTTAGCATTCAACCGAACTCAGAACATCATCATTATATGGGAGTCTTGTCGTCCATTGTGGTTGCTCTACTCCGGCTGTTTGCCGCGGGAAAGCAACATGTGGCCGCTGAACGCTGCTCCAATAAATGCTGGGTCTGCATTTGCATTAGAAGTTCATTAGTGACTGCGGTGGATCGAAGAGGAAACGGGAGGGAAGCTGCAGGAAGACCCGTTGGAGGCCTAATGAAAACTGACCAAGTGCATGACAGACGGAAGGGCAAGGAGTTACTGGCTGACCGCAAATGAATTGCAATTCTGCAACAAGATACTGCCGCTACCACCCACCACTTGTTGCTATGTCAACGAGCCAGTGTTTATGCTTGTTTACTTGTTGTTTATTTACCAGCTGCCGGCGTTGAGGAAGACCGCTGGCTGGCACAGCCAAATAAATAACCAGAATTATTCACATCCCAATCGAAATAATCCGGAGAGGCGCGAGAGTGAGCTGTGGCCAATGGAAGCCACACCCAATTTGTGGCTATTATCGGGGCACTTGGCCACTAATTAGAATGCTGCACATGCCGGAGCCTTTGATCTGCCTGCCTGCCTGTCCCGCCGACCCGCGTTGCGTAATTGCAGATTCAATTATGCATGTACTCTCTCTCCATTGTGGCTGCACTGTCAAAGAACCCCGGCCAGAGTTAACTCGGCCCAGCGCAGCCCACTGCGAAGCGGCTTTTCCCCCCATTTCCCCGCATTAATTAAAGACTTCCGCCCGGCCGGGGAACCTCTTTTGTCGTAATTGTTGTCTTGGTAAATGGCAATGCTCCAGCAGATAGCTGGCTAGCTGACTGACCAAAGGAGAATGGCCCTGAGTGCGGCCATTCAGGGAAGGATAAGGCTGAGTTTGAGGTTGCGAGAAGAAGGACTGGCCCTGGGCGGGGTCAACGCACCCGGGGATGCAAATTACGTGCCCAGCCATCAACCCCTTGAGCTTAGGACCATCACCGCCGCGGCGGTGGGACAAGTTTGCAAACATAAAGCTATCATCGCCAGACAAGGCCGTTCAGTTCAGAGTTGTAGCAGATAACCAAGGGGTTTGAGCAGATCAAACAATCCATATTGGAATGCCCAGCAGTCTATAGGCATTTCTTTCTTGAAAACATATCTATATTGAGGGGATTGCAAACAGAGACATCTTTGTTTTAGCTTAAATTTGCCTCTTAATGTGTTATTTAATATATTTTACTTGATTTTTTCATATCAAATTTATAAATTCAATTGTTTTTCCTTAATTTCATTTTGTACCAAGCCTGATATTCTTATTTTCCCAACATAAACACCGCATCTATTAATATTTAATTTTCATTTACCATCCACCCACTAAATTCTCACCCCAACTGAGCCTGACTTGCCGAATTTATTCAATTTCCCACACACTTTGAACTATGACATTTGCAGGCTAGCACCCAGCCCAGCCCAGACCGTCCCAGCGAGAAGATTCATTCAGCTCAGGTTGATTTTCCCGGGCCGCGGTATACAGTCGAAGTTCCTAAAGTCGAACTTTTCCGAGAGGAAATACTTAAAGCTGGAACAACTGCCTTTTAAACGAGACTCACACACTCTTTCTTGAGTATAAATATTTGTAAAATTACCATAATTTTGCTAGCTAACTATAGAAACTAATAGGCATAAAGAACCAATAATTTGTCCGATTAAGTAGCTTTCCAACTGAGAATCAATATTTTGGCGTCTATATTCCACTCACCTTGGGCAAGTCGCGAATGTGGTTGGCGTCCAGGAAGAGCTCCTCCAGCGTGCGCGAATAGCGCAGGATCTCCTCGGGCACCTGGGGGAGGGAGCAGTGACGCTTGTCCACGAACTCCACCTGCCGGTTGCAGCCCTTGAAGATGGGAATGCACTTGAACATGCTGCTCGTCTTCGGCCGCGGCGGCTGCTGTTGCTTCTTCTTGGACGTCGTCTTGCTTGTTTTTGTTGTTCGGGGGGGTCAAAAAGGGGTGTCGCAGGGGCTTCTGCCGCCTTTATTTCGTATTTGTAGCAGTTGTTGTCCTTAAACTTGGCTCGAATCACCGACACTGAGGAACATTGCCAGACACTTTTCACGGGCCTCGCTTATCGCACACGTTTCGCCCACATTTTCACTGCAATTTCATTTTGTGATTTTTTCTTGATTAATTTCGAGTGTTTACGCATTACGTGGCGGCCTTACGTTGCGCAAAAACGTAGGCCTCTGCCTGGCCTTGCCAATTGCTTTGTTGTTGTGGAGTTTGTTTGAGCGCGCGCGAGAGAGAAAGAGAGTTGAAGCACTCGCTCGCTCTCTCTCTCTCTTGATAAAAAAAACAGGAATGTGCCTGTGTGCGTGTGCTGTTAATAAGCGAAATAATGAATAATAATCAATTCTAATTGTCAATTGGCTGGAATGCCATAAAACGCATTTCATCACGTAGTTAGTTGGCAACGCGACGCATTTGTTGCTTCCTTTCCTTTTCCACACACACACACACACGCACACTTGAAAACGTTAAGCGAAGGGGTCTAGAATGGAGGAATTGGTGAAAGAAACTTAAGCGGCACAAAAGCGGAAAATTATTATTAACGCGACACACCCAAACAGACACACGCACACCAAGCCGGGCCTTGGAATTGGAAATGCTTTTGGCTGATATTCCCCATTTTTAACCACTGTGCGAGGCGGCGTATGTTTTGGAATTTACACACACACACGCACGCTCCTGCATGCTGCGCAACAACAAAACGCTGGTCATAGGCGGCAAAAAATCTACAACAACAATGGCAGTAAGCCAAGCAGCGAAAGGGAGCGAGCGAGTCGGGCGAAGGGCAGAGGGAGAAGGAGATATTGCGTTTTTGCTAGTTAGTTGCCTCTTCGCCCATTTTCGCATTTATCGCGTTTTTCGCACACCTTAACTTACAAGTGCAGGGCGCGTAACCGAGTATTTACTGTATAAGGCTAAAGGAGCCCCGGAATATATCACACGGACACGAACGACACACACACACGCCCACGCAGCCGTTTTTAATTCACGAAAACGGGAAAAACAGGCGATTTGTTTTAATATTCTCTAAAACAGGATAAACACGAGCGTGGCCGCAAACGCCGTTGTTTCAGTTTTTTTTTTCATCCGCCCGCGACACAACAACACCGTTCGATTTTATTTTTCTTTTTGGTGTGACCAGATGCCGGACACCTTAAATATCTCAAAGCTAGACAAGGCTCGCTATTTCCGCATTCGCGGCATCTGGGCATACTAAAACGCTAAAAAGCGACCCGAAAAATCTGGCAACGCTGGTAGATCGGACCAAAAGTACCAGATCGTCAAAATGACATTACTGCGCGCGGTCTGGTACTTTTCATCGCTCCTAAACGGACTATCTGGCAATGTTGGTCGCTAAGTCTGGTAGCACTTGTGTTTTATTCACCTACACTGAAAAAAAACGTACATTTTCTGACAAATTTTAGTTTTTGTCTCATTTCTTCAAAATTTAAATTATCAGCAACAGCAATTACTTGTCATTTTACTATTATTAAATTAATTTTTAATATTTTGTGCCATACACAAAATTAATTTTAATAATGTGTCAGATTGTCAATTTAATTAAATATAAAACAATTTTATTGTTATTATTATTATTCTGTCAAACCAAATTTAACGCACCTTCGGACATTTTTGATTTATTTTAATAAAGATATGTGCTAAAAAAAAAGATAATAAATTAAAAATCCTATTTTATGCATCCATATAATTTTCTCAATCACAAATAAATATGACACAATAAATTTAAAAGACTAATAATGAAGCATTTGCTGTCCCTGTTAATTTTATTTTTAAATCAAGCCTTTAATTATTTTATTTATTTATTCTATTTTTTATTATATTATTATTAATAAGATTAAGTGTCCTGATTAGCATGGGCTTCCAAATTGTTTTGATTACATTTATACGTTACGTATACGTATATATTACGTATACGTAATGTATAGGGGGAAAGTAATGATTAGAGGGAAAGTTTAGGGGCTTTTAAGCTAAATACTATCATGATATAAATCGGCTTACAAATTTTAATTTAATTTGTTTAAAAGTTAGACTTACTAAATTTAGTATAGTATACTATACATTTTTTTTTAATTTCCAGGAATTTTATTTTAAACTTTCTAAATTTTATTTCCAGAGAGTAGACAATCCACAAAAGAAAAATAGTAAACCAGCCAGTGCAACTTTCCGGCCGTTTGTGGTTGTCCCTGCAGCTTATTTTCTTGTTGCTGCTGCTGGGTGTTGTGTTTGTTGCTGGGTGCAACTTGCAGGGGCCACTGACAAACACAGCTGTCGAGTGCGGCGCTTAAATGGCAAGTAAACTGCAGCCGAGCGTTTGCTTAGCTAATTTTGCAGGCCGCCTTTGGAGGAGCACAGCACACGGCGCCTCCTTGACAATTGTGTGGGCGTGGTGGGCGACAAGGTGCCAGGCGTGGGCGTGGGCGTGCCGTAGGCGGGGCTGTGCACTTGCTGCTTATTATTTGCACTCGGCAAGGCCATCAGGAGGGTGGCGGGAGGGCTGCCAGCCTCTTCTGGGGTGAATCGGAAAATCTTTTATTCATGAATGCCGCGCCATAAAAATTGCACAATTTGAAGCGCCTCCTCCTCGGAGACGTACGTATGTCCAAAAAAAAAAAGGAGAAGAATTTACGCGCCTTGGGCGGCTCTCTCAAGGATTTCGGCAATGGCTCTCCTGGTCGCCCCCGCCCCGGCTCCTTCTTCGGCACGCTGCAGGCGATAGTTGCATAAATCATAAAAGCCCCCTTTGCTGTTGTCCTTGCTCCGCCCGTCCCCGCTCCCTTGCTCCTTGTGCTCCAACTCCACTCGCTTCCTGGGCAGGACTTTACGACACTTAAGCAGCGCTAGGGGGCGGGGTGTGGGGGCGTTGAGAGTGTCTCCAAATGTCTGAATTTGATTGCGCGGCCACAACAGCGGCTTGAGGAGCCCCAACTCCCCCTTTTCAGTCTTTTGCGCCGCCCGGCATTTAACGGGTTCAACTCCCCTCGATATACTTCGCGCACTTATTTATGAAGGTCTAAAGGTGTCCTAAAAAAAGGCTTCTCCGGCTTAGGTTTTTTTTTTTATTGGTGGATTCCTTGCCTGAAATTTTGTTACTGGAGCGAAGGCGAAGAGACTGATGAAAAACATTTCAGAAATTAGGTAAAAATAAACGGATTTCTTAACCAAATTCGACTTGAAATGACTTTAAACTTATTATGATTTTAAAATGTATAAACGCACTTTTCATTGTGTAAATTTATTGTTTTGTACCACCTAAAATAAACATAATATAAATAAAAAATAGAAATATTAAAGCTTGCCAGAGACCCCTTTTAGGGCTAACTTTACACCTCGAATACAAGTGGTTCTCTGACTTACATCGAGACCAATTCAACATAAACCATAATAGTTATAATTTTTTCAAGTAGACATGTATAAAATGCATTTGCTCAAGCCCCCGATCCCCTCTCCTCTTCGCAAGGGCTTGATTGGCCTCACCACTCAGCCACCTGCCTTCATTCGCGTGGAGACCAGGCTCCCCCCTCAGCTGGAGCACCAGCCGGGGTCAGGAGGGCCACGCACTTAATTTATGACTTGCCGTGCAATAATTCAAAGTCATAGGCCTCCAGAGACCATTCAGGGAGCTCTCGACCACTCATTCGCTCAAGGGGCTTCAAGGGGGCTGGCGATGGAGGCAGGAGAATGTGGCAACACCTCGCCAGAGGTGGAGGGAGAGGAAAAGCCGGGGCTATGGAATTTTTAATTAAAATATTAAAGCATTGGCTGGAAGGTGTTTTTAATCTTGCGAAATTGTTTTAATTGTTATTTAGGATTTGTTGTTCATGGCGGTGGCGGTGGCGGTGGCTCTGATGGCCGTGTCCTGGTGTTGCTGTTGGCGGTGCTGTTTGTGGTGCAATTTATGTGCGCCTAATTAGAACAGACACGGCGGTGTCAGAGGTCCTGGCGCTGTTTTCATTCTCTTCCTCCTGCTCTTCCTCTCCCTTTTTTTTTCTGTAATATTTTTGTTTTTTTTTTTGTGTTTGCCTTACACAAAGCCGCTTCATAATTACCATATTTTCAAATTACCATTGGCCAAGTGCGTCCTGGGACGCGTCGGTCTCTGGCCATGGCCGCCATTTTCCTTGGCCCCGCGGCCATAAAAGCTAATTGTATGTGTGCGTGGCTAAGGTAAATCCTTGGCATGTTGTTGCTCGGTGATTTATATTTAATTGTTGTCATTATGGTCATCAAAATCGTGTGAAGTTCCACGGCCCCGGAGGATGAATGAGCGGAATAGCTGGCCTGGTGTGCTGCTGTGCCCTGGGATGATGGAGTGCCTCAGCTGCTGTTGCTGCTGCTGCTCCTGCCGGGGATTCTTCGAGTGTTTCCTGGGTCAACACGCTGACAGATGTCTAATTGCTGGCCAAGTTCCTCGTCCTCTCTCTCGTCCTGCTGATAAGAGCCTAAGAGCTTGCCTTTCTCTTAGGGTTTGCCGAAGAGTCTGGGGAATGATGAAAATGGGACAGGATATTTCTCTCTTAAGTCCTATATTCTCTTGAATGCCCAGTTGCCGACAGTGCTGACAATAAAGTTATTTTTAAATTTTTAAATTAAATCAATTATTTGTTAACTAGTTATTCCAAATAACCTAATAATATTGTGTGTTTTAGGGGTGTAAATTGTTTTACAACAATTATTTTGTAAATTGTAGGTATCTATTTAAACTTTCTATGACCCAAAGAGTGGGCAACCTTACCGCCTTTTAAGGTTGCGAATTGTTTTGGTTTTAAATCAAGTTTGAGCCAAATATTCGATATGGATATTCATATAATTAAATTCAATTAAGCCCGGCTTTTCACTGAGTCTTGGCCGAATTATTCCCAAACGAAGCCAACACTCGAGTGACACAAATATAATTGAATGGAAGTGTATTTGATTATGCAATTTGGGCCTCAAGTGTGGTCCCGGAAAGTCAATTTGCCGCCGGCAGTAGTTCATTGGCATTCGCCGAAGGCAGCTCGCCATGCATTTTGTTTTATTTTTAATTATTCATAAAATAAAGCGAACACTTATTTGTCTGATTAATATAATTTCCCATGTCCCGGGCAGCGTTTTCTCTTTGCTTATCGCTCTGAATTGACACAAATTAAATTAAACTGTTTTATTTATTTTTTTTGAGCTGGGCTGGACATCAACGTGAACGGCATGAACTATATTCATTAGTAGCATTAATTCAATATGAAATTCCTTTTCTCATTTGAACCAGTAAGCGATTGTGTTTTAAATTGATTATTAATTTAAATGCGCTTTATATCTTTTTTTATGCGGGGCTTTACTCTTTCGTTGAAAACATAAAATATGGGTGGTTTCAATTTTGAAACATTTTTAAATTAATACACTTCTAGGATTTCTGATTAATTAGCTTTAAATTAATTTTAAACTATAAAAACGCAGGTAACCCTTATAAGAATTTACATTTTTTTTAATTTTAAACTTATTTTGTAGTATTTTATACCCAAAAAGTCATCCAAGTTTGTTTCTAAAATAAACTTTATTATTAATTTCCCTGTCATTTGGTTTCATAATTTATATTTTGAAGGGTATTTAGCCTCAAATAAATTGTTTTACTTTCTCGCCACAGTTTTAATTGACTTATCGCATAGTTGTGGCCATAGTTATTCCCGTTGTTCCTCATTTATTTACAAGCGTTTGTTATTAATGAAACATGGCAATCGGTTAAATGACTGGCGTTAATGTAATTTCCTTATTTCAACAGTTGCAACGGCTTTCGCAAATTAGCCCAGCGCCAAAAAAAGATACATATATTCAACAACAAAAAAATAAGCCAATGTAGGGTGGTCTGTTTTCCCACGAAAATGGAAAAACAAATTACTTTGGGTTTGTTTGTTTTGCAAAAAATATATTTTCCTGGCCTGGGCCTAGACAAAAGCGCCTCGGGATCTAAATAGGGCTTCGTCATTTGCAAATTCGACAGTTTTCTTTGAGCGTATCAAATCGTGGCATAAACAGAAACACACCACCACCACCACCACGGCCCCAGCAGCAAGGACAGGCAATCACAGGTAGTAAAAATCGGCAGCCCACGTAAGTATCTAAATTTGAGCCAGGCATCCCCCAGAGCCCCCCATCCCATCCCATAAATATGAGACGGGAAAATAAAATATCTCTCATTAAATGATGACAGGAGCAAATATGAAAACATGCTCAAGGCTGGGAGTTACGTATACGGTTACCCATCGAGATGCGGGGCATTAATTACAACTGTCTAAGTACGATTGGAGGGGGTGGCCAACAAAGGTGGGCACCTGAGGTAGGGAGCCCAGGGAAGAGCCTCTGCTAAACAAATATTTAAGTTGATTGGGCGCGGGCGAGCAAATGCAAAAAGTTTCCACTCAAGGAGTTCACCAAATTCGCATAAATTCAATGCGTGCCAGGGCAGCCGTGAACTTTTTAATGTATTTTAAAACACTTTCCACTAAACATTTTAAGCAAACTGCTCCGCGCCCAGCACAGCCCAACCTCCTCCACCTCATCGCTTTAGTCGCAGTCGCAGTTGCCGCTGGATGCCAAGTTGACTTCCTGCGAGAGCGGCAAAGTTTTCGCTCCTCCTCGGAGTTGCAGGCAAAATCCCACGGAGGCTGAAATCAAGTATTTCATTTTGGATTCAACTGCTGTCCGGGCAGTGCAACAACTAAATGGGCTAGCCCGGGAAAGTAATTCAAGTCGGGGATCTAGCCCGAAGCCGGCGATACTCTATGGTCGTAGAGGGTTAAGACTATGACCAAAAATTATAAAATATTATTGGAGAGCCTTCCTCAGAGGGGAGTTAATCGTGTGAGATATCAAATATCAAAACAGTAAAATTGTTAAAATATAATCCGTTTAAGTAACCGAAAATATAAAGCATTCATACATTGATACAATCAGTTTATTTAATTTCAAATAAATACAAAAGAAACTCTCAAAAAATCCAAGACATAAGCGGAAATCAAACATTCAACACTGGCTCCCACTTAAAACAAATGAACTGACAAGTGTTAAGCCCTGAACAATAGTTATCAAGTGACTTTGGCTCAAGTATTATAATTCTGGCGAGTTCTCAAGTCGAATATTTCACGCCTTCTTTAAAGGGAAATTCGAGTTTCGTTGAGGGTCCTGCCATGGCAACGGCAACGGCAACGGCAGCAGCAGCAACATCAACGTGGTAATAACAATGCCAGGAATAAGAAAAAGTTCTTGAGCAGTTTTCGGCCACCCCCGAAGGCTTCCCCCTCTCTCTGTCAGCTGCCAGCTGAGTTTCGAGCAAGTTTTGCTTTACCGAAAATATATAAACTCCATTTCGTGGGCTTGGTCAGTGTGTCAATGTTTGTTTTATGTGCCTAGGCTACAGTTATAGGACTTTCCCAGGAGGATTTCCCTGGCGAGGCAGCTGGCTTCCTGTGTCCCCAGTCCCCAGAGTTGAAATTTTTAATTAATTACCGGACGACCTCAAAACTAAGTCGATTAATAATTGAGTAAATAGAACAGGAGGTTAACCGGTGATTTCCTCACTTTGGCATTCACACATCAAATTAATAATGCTGTCGGTGCAAACTAAACTTAATTTGTGTGCAGTTTATGACTTTGCCTCAAGCTGCCTTCCATGGCCGAGCATGTAATTGCATTAATTTATTTCCTAGCTGAATTATCTGACCAAAGGATGGCCGAAACTTTGCCAGTTGCCAGTTGCTGTGATCTCTGACCACGACAACAATTCCTCCGATAGCCGGTGGAGAAGTCTCGGACTTAGCAGTAATTAAAACTCTGAAATGTTAGTCGAAGGCGAGCATAGAATACAATTTGAACTGAGAGTCAGGGGAATGGGTTGGCCTGAGCGGAGAGGCAAACAAAAGTTTTCACATTTGAAATGCAGCTAGGATTTAGTTTTAGTTTTTGCTTAGCATTGCTGCCAAATATTTGCAGTGGCTCACAGATTTGTTTGCCACACCACAGGCCGGGCTTGACGGCTGCAATTGGAATTTGCTTTTAATTGTTTTTAATTAAGTATAATTTATAGTGCAAACATCACAGGACCAGCCCTTTGTCGGGGGCTGCATGCTGATGCATTCAAAAATTCCTTAAAGCAAAGGACAAATACCTGACCTAACCTAAAGGACTAAGGCTAAGGGTCTGAATACTTAAATTTTAATTATAAATGCCACTGAAGGTTGCACTGACGCCTCGCCTAAATGGTTATTGATTTTACTTAGTCCTTAATGAGCTAAATTTAGTAGCGAGCTTGGGGGTTTTTTTATAAAAAATATGTATTTAGTCTTGGACAACTTACCCGACTCGACATGCTGACGGACAAGTTCCTTCGACTGCAGTCCTTTTTCTTTCGCCTACTGGGAATTCAGCTGCTCTTGGATCGAGGTCTAGGGTGTCGTCGTTATCCTAGAAGAGCTATCTTCTGCATCCTCTCGGTGGGCAGTTTCATGCCTCTAACTATTGCCTTTGGCCTACGCAATATCCAGAATGTGGAGGGACTCACAGACTCGCTGTGCTCGGGTCTAGTGGACTTGCTGGCCCTCTGCAAGATTGTTTTTTTTTTCTGGCATTATGAGGATTTTAGGACTCTTATACAAAGATTTCATAATATGCTAAATATGGGTAAGTTGTTTTTTAATATATTATATTTTTTACTACTTCGTTTACTCCTTAGAAATTCATTGGACTCCCTGTGAGCTTATTGTGACCAGGCAGAATCGACGGGATCAGTTCATCAGCGCCTTGTACAGTCACTGCTTCATGATGGCTGGTCTCTCCGCTTGCCTCATGTCTCCTCTGTCCATGCTGAGTGGCTACCTACGAACAGGAGAAGTCCAACCGGAATTACCCTTTCCCAGCTTGTAAAAGAAATCATAACCAAACGATTCAAGATTCTTAATCCCATATCTTTACAGATATCCTTGGGACAACTCTCACCTTAATAATTACCTCTTCTCCTACTTATGGAATGTCTCTGCTGCTTTGGGCGTGGCCCTGCCCACCGTTTGCGTGGACACACTCTTCTGTTCCCTAACCCACAACCTCTGTGCTCTCTTCGAGATTGCCCAGCACAAAATGATGCATTTCGAGGGTGAGACTGAGGAGGAGACACGCGAGAACCTGGTGCACATCTTTCAGTTGTATGAGGAGTGTCTCGACTTGGGTCATTCGTTGAATGGTTACTTCCGTCCGCTCATCTTTGCCCAGTTTGTGGCTGCCTCCTTGCACCTGTGTGTGTTGTGCTACCAGCTGTCCGCTCATTTGATGGAGCCAGCCATGTTGTTCTATGCCGCCTTTACGACTGCCATTCTGAGCCAGGTGTCCATCTACTGCTTTTGTGGGATGAGCGTCCAGGAGAAGAGCCAGGGCCTCGGTCAAGCCATCTACGAGAGTAATTGGTTGCCACTCCTAAAGGAGAATCTTCCGCTGGTGAAATCTCTGAAGATAGCCATGATGAGGGCTAGGAGAGGCTGCCAGATCAATGGGTACTTTTTTGAGGCGAATCGACAGACACTAGTTATGGTATGAAAGGGAATTTAAAGGATTTTAATATTAATAATTATATTATTTTTTATGATTTTTATTACATATATTTGCATAATGTTTTATATATTTTTTAGAATTATTTTCCTCTAATTCTTTTCAGATTGTTCGCAGTGCCATCTCCTACGTGATTCTCCTCAGATCGCTCGCCTAGTCCATCCCTGCCCAGGCTCGTTCATTATTCAGGCAGAGGCTCTGGCTCGTTTAAGCCCGGAAATATTTACAATTATGCTTTAAGCCGGTGTTGTTACAGCCAGTTGGCTAATTAAGCCATGTTAATGGCAATAACTGCTCCGGAAAACCAGTGCTGGGTCTTGTTAATGCCTTTTGCATTATTGGCCTTCGTCCGGGGACATTGAACGCACGTATACGTAATATTTGCTGATGTTTCTGTAATTTCTGCTTTGTTGTATGTTGTGTGTTTAAAATGTTTTTTTCCTCTTTTTTTTATTTCGACCTCACACAACATTGCGGTTGTCTGCACGTGCCGGAGCCAACGATTATGTATAAAAGTGTGACATGGTCAAAGGATTTTGGGCGATTTAACTTTGTTTTGCCGATAGACGACGGCGACGGGATTTCCCATGCCCATGTCCGTGTCATGTGTGTGTGTGTGTGGACTGCACGTGAGTGCGGTTGGGAAAAAGCCAATTGCAGTGGCCGGAATTCCATCCAGCATCCGCAGGCGGCGCGTCGCTTTAGTCATAAACTGCACGCAACACGGCGGCTTAAGTTTAGCCGATTTTGTAATTTGTTTGCAGCCACAATGCGTTCGCTAACAGGCTTTGATGTATACTGGGAGAAAATGGGTTTGAAAATGAAATATTTCTTTTATTTGAATTTTAAAATTTACTAGAATAATGACTTAAATGTTAAGTAAGGGCAGAATTTAGTAAGACACTGCAAAAAATACATTTTAAATACCCATTAAAATCAAATATAACTTTTACACATTTATTACCAATTTTTCCAATTGCTCACACTGCAGAAATAAAACATTATGGATGAATTACCGTATGGCTTTATGATACATTCCTGATTATGCTCTGTGCTCTGAACTTTTGGCCCGATTGACAAAACTGTTGTGTGTAATTGCTGGTGTTCCAGCCCTTGTCCCTGGGCGACCTTCGGCCCAAACAAGCAGACAAACAAAATCAAAGACAGTCAACACTTTTGGCCGTTGCAAAAGTGGCGAAAAATATACCCCGAGGGCATTGGACTATCACAGAGACTGCTCTGTGATGTGGGTCCGCCTTGGCCCCCATTGCTGTCTCTGTTTTGCTGTCTTTCTCCGTTTGATTCTCCGGCTGTGTCCTTTGGCGTGTCGTGTGGCGCTTTGTGGCCCATTGAGGCAAATAGTTTCGGTTTAGTCCAATAATGATGCTATTGCAACAGAGCTTTGCCGGGCTTTCTTTCTTTTCCTTCTCCTTTCGATCTGGGAGCCTGTGGCCTGGTGGGTGGGCTTTGGTCCACTTTCATTCAATTGACGCTCTTCGAGTTGAAATGCCATAATAAATTCAATTGTGCCAGTGAGGAGGCCCCCGGCGCCTGTCACTTTGTCTGTCAGCCCAGGATCGGTTACTGGGAGGGAGGGAGGCGGCTCCTCGTCATTTATTATTTGGTTTCCTTACATTGTCATAACATTCCCTTCGTCTCCTTTCGGCTTTTCCTTTTGCCCTTTTTGTGCGGATGAGATTTTTCCCTTTTTAATTTGGCAATTAATTGAATCAATCGCTCGCACTTCCTTCCGGCCGTTTTTGGGGCCATTTCTGGCCTCATGCCTTTTGGCATTTTAATGCCGCTAATTTATGTGGTCAATTGTTTTTAGTTTTAACGAGCATTCCGGTCATTTTTTATTGCCAAATCACCGGACGTTTCTTGGCTTCCTCACATTTTCCTCGCTTTCGATGATTTTCCCTTTTTCCCCCCCTCCCTTGTATTTGATGTAGAAATACTTCCGTTTATACGCCCTATTCGGCAGCAGCAATTATTTCTGTGAACAAACAGGACTTTAGGGCCAGTTCAGGACCGGGTCGTACCCTCAATTAGAGAATAAATATCAAATATTGCGTATACGACCCGAGAACTCGGCATGCTATTGTGCATATATGCATGTGTATGTGTGTATATGGATGGCAAATGAATTCATTTATGTAGATTGCCTGGTAAACGGCCGAGACGAGAACAGTTTCAATGGCTGTCGGCCAGATAGATGAAGTCATCTTGAGGCGCCTGGTGGTAGTTAAAATTTCTGCAGCGTTAAAGTTCCTTGGCAGGATGCACACACACACAGACACACGTATAGAGCCTGAGTTCGGTATTGTGCACGAAATTGTTATAAAGAGCTAACCGGATATTTTCGGAATTTTTAATTAATTCGTCTGCTGTGGCCCCCGTCTCACCGGACTGGCAGCAACTGAGAGCTACCTACCTACCTACCTGCACACATCCTGAAGCTGTTGTCCGGTCTCGAGCTGTCCTTGTCGCATTTTTGTTGCAGCAACTTGCAAGTCAGCTGCTCGTCGAGTGATTACACTGGAAAGAAATATATTATAATAATTTAAATTGTGTTTTATTTTAATAATAATAGATAAGGGATTTCCCATAAGTATGACTTTCTTTTAAGGTTTTCCCCTTAATTTTAAATTTTCTTAATCTTTAATTCTCATATTTTATTCATGTGCATACATGTTCGTATTTTTCTTGTATTTTTCTTTTGTCAAAAAGCGAGCGAGGCGAGCTGCAACAATTTTCGGCAATTGCTGGTCCTGGCCAAGGCAGGACACACTCGTCCTTCGGCTGGTATACAGCTCCTGGTCCTGCCCCTGTTCCTGTTCCTGCTTTGTTGCTGCTCATTCATTGTGCAAAGTTTGTATAAATTTTTGATTTCTTTACACAAAATGCTGTGCTGTGTCTCTCCGACTGTCTGATGTCCTGCTGCGCCCGCCGTTCCAGAGGGGCAAGGACTCGAAGACTCCTTTCCCGAGTCCCCTCTTCACCGGCTGTCGTGGCACAACACAAATGCCATTGATTGAGTCACATCGCCTGGGCATATAAATCTCCACCGATGGGGTGTGGCACGCTCGACTGCCGTCAGAATTCCGGGCTGCCTACCTTAAAGTTTTCGCCGTGCTGAGCCACTGTCACATTCAGCCGGAGAATCAGACTCAGACTCGGAATCAGAATCGGAATCGGAATCGGAGTCTGCTGCGGCGTTTGGCGTAACTTGGCCGATGATTTCGTTATTGTTCGATTGACAATAAAAAATCAACTGAAAGTTGCAAAAGGCACAAACTGTCATTGAATTTGCGAGGAACACACACATACAGCACAGAGGAAGAGAGAGAGGTCAGGTTGGCCAGGATTCCGTTGTGGAGTTGTAAGCATATAAAAATAAGTCGCTTGGGGGTTTCCCCCACACAAAAGCTTTCCAAATTTGTATGCAAAAATGCAATAAGCGAGTGCAGCTTAAATAAAATGCATTTCAATGATTGCATTTTGGATTAAAAACACGAAAAACAACAAGGGGAAAAATACGGGAAAGGGGATGGGATGGATGGAAAACAATAATAACATTCGAAACAGCCATGTCTCTTTGTGCAAAAAACCCTCCTCTCCACCCCCTGCATACATATCTATTAAACCTCTCACTCTCCCTTGGTAGCTTCTCTGCAGCAACCAAATGCAACTGACAGACATTGCATATCTCTCAGTTTGCTGCTCAGTTTGGGTTTAATGAAGTGCAAACAAAAATATTTTCAATTAGAGCTAAACCGAGAAAACCAACGACCTAAAACAAAACGAGCCAGCGAGCAGACAATGCGAAAAGGTAAAAGTCGAAATGGCGGCAACATCAGCGGGCAGAACAGAACGGAACAGGTGAGTGGCATGCAAATGCTGCTGCAGAAGCTGCACTCACCTTAAGCTAGAAGCTCAGCTGGCTGTCGGCTTTTGGGGCAGGATTGCCAGCGGCTCCTGTCCGCCCACAGGACTCTCGCCGACAAAGTGCTGTCAGGCGGCGATCCGATCCCTTCAGAGATCCCAAAATACCGCCCTTAACCGTACACGTGCTTGATTTATGCCCAAGGCTCCTCCGTTGTTATTGTTCTTGGCCAACGCATCGACTAAACATTCAATAAATAAGGCAAGCAAATTACGATTCGCTGATGTTTTTACGACAGCGACGTGCCCATTTAAAAGTGTTTTTGATTTGTTGCCATTGCTCCGCTGGCGGCACATTAAATTTATATGCCAAGATTTCACGCACTTCTAATTTATGTGGCGTGGCCAAAGTCGATGTTGCAAGTAATATTTCCCGCCGCCCAACAACTTTATTATTATTCTCATTCATCGTGCCACTTAGGCGATGACATTTTTATATGAGCCATCAAGAGGGAAAGCATTTTCCTTAGCAACAAACATATTCCTTTGAGTGAGGACAAATTAAACTATATGCTTAAATGTTTATTGTCTTAATTTGAGAAACTGAACTTGTTATCAAATTTTGTGTTTGATTTGAATTGCAAGCATTACAACTATGTAGTTATAAAACTAGAGTACATTTAGTTGATATAAACTGTCCTTGTACAATCACAAAAAGAAAAGCATAACCAAGTTTCAACCAAAACTGGAATTTAAGTTGTGAGAAACGATAAGATGATATCCTTTAAGTTAGAATTGACAAGATATTTGTTTAAATTAGCCTGAAATATAAAATTTACTCAATTTAAGTTATCTATCCCCAGTTTTAACTATTTCTCCCTTTAAGAATATAAATAATTAAATTATTATAGCCTCTATTATATCCCTAATATATCATTTCAAGCCTAAACCCAGCCATCTCCCAACAAGTCAATTGAAATTTAAAAAACAAATTCCCCAAAAATACCCCCTAAAGACCGTTTTAAACACTCAAAGAAACTCAAATCTCTGGAGCTTTAGGCCCAATATGCCCCAACACGCACACGGTACTGCCTCAAACAACAACAATTTTCAGAAGTTTTCAACTTTCAGCTCGTTATTGTTGCTGCCGCTGCGTTCTCCCCTACAAGTATTTATATATTTTTTTTCCCGCTGGCTGCCCTCCTCGGTAGTTGTTGTCAGAGTCACAGCCGTAGACATATAGCCATAATGCTTACCTGAGCGAAAGCACAGCACAAAAAAATATATACAAAAAATTTGCATGAAATCGCTTAAGTGCTTTTGCCATAACTTTACAAGGGGAGCGAGCGGGGAATTGGAGCTGCAGGCAGGCACTGCTGTTTGGAAGTTTGTATAAAAGGCAGCTACGGAAAAAAATAGCTCGTCTGTTGTATAAATAAAAAGTTTTGCACATGTGACGAGCAATAAATGCAGCAAATTAAACAGAATTCAACAAATTAAATCCGCAACAGTTATGGGAGTCATTTGCAACGTTGCTTCACACATTGTCCTGGGTTGAGTGAGTGGATGCAAATGTTTTGGGGTGTCGGTAAGGTATTCAAATCATTTCGCAGTTGGGGTCAAACTTCCGCGTTACCCTTATCTGTGTCTTGTCTATGGACGGGGCCCAAATAGCCTTGAGCTGTTGAGGCGATGATGACGACACTGAATCAAACTTAGTATAAGCATCAAATGCTCTCACCCATTGACAATCTGCTTCCGTGTCCTGGCGTTTTTGTGACCTACCACCAGACCAGCAGTCGAGCCATCCATCTAGGGGCATCTGAAGCCATCCTCACGTACGGAAAGCAGCTGCTGCTCCATCCTCTTCATTTGCTTTTTTCTAACTTTCCATCTTTCCTTGGCTCCACCCATCTACCTTTTCACCCTTCTGCCTGGCTGCATTGTCTGCTGTGTGTAACTAGCTCCAGGCGCCATGTGTTTTGTAATTTCCTTTCGCCTTTCGGATTGTTGCTACTTTCTTGGCTTCTCTTTCATCTGAAACTCGGCACCTGAACATTCCACATTCCCAGTGCATTGACCCACTGACACAAACTAATCTCCAGCTCGGACAGCCGGCGGAATGTGTGCGAATAAATTCCATATATCTTAGTGCACTCGAAAATATTTTAGGAGATGAAATAACAATAGCCTAAAAGGTATATTAACAATTTCTAAGTTATCTAAATTATTATATATTATGTGCAAGGCGCTGTACTCTTACCACACACTTAAAAAATATTATTAAAAATATCAAGCTCATATTTTTTCAATATTTTCTTCTAAAATCAATCACCTAAACCAATCTACTATCAATAAATTACAATTATAGTTCACTCCCCGTTTTGATGTTTTTTTTTTGCACAATTTCTCTATTCAATTGTAAATGAATTTCAAATTTATTCCGCGAACGTAAAAACAATTAAATTTGACAAAATGAGGGAGCTTGCTGCTGCTGCTGCTTGCTGTGTGGCACGCTGGCCACAGTCGAGTGGAAAAACTCAAATGAAATTTAATTAGTGCCAAAATGTGGATACATTTTTCACTAATGACACGGCAAACCAATTTACTTGCGGCCCAACGCCTGACACCTCCATCCTGTTGCCCCGCGGACGACACTGTGTCATTGCGGGCATATTTACTTGCATTTATTCGTGTTTTGCGGGATTCATGGGGTGCAGGAATCCAGTTGACCCTATCAATTGAATTCATTGCATTTTGGCCATTCATTTGTTGTTGGCTGTGAAAACTTTTTGGCAGTTGGCGATGGGTGGTTGCGTGGGTGGTACGAATAACTCCCTGCCGAGTGGGCTTATCATTGATTTTATTGGCATAATCAGCGTGAAAATTTGCGTTTACGAACTTTTTGGCAACCGGCCACGCCCCTGAAAGGCGATAAACATTTATCTTCATTATCAAATTTGCGGCAACCCGTTTTGCATACCCCTCTCGTTCCCTTTTTGCTTGTTGGCGACCGACCGCCTTCGCCTCTGCCATCATCCTCATCATCGTCGTTGGCAGCTTAATGAAAAACTTTTTGCCTCTCGCGCATAACCCTTTTTAATTTTTATTAAGCAGAAAATTGCCTGCCGGCCAGGGTCCTTCGCTTCACCGATCGTCCTCGGGGAGCAGGAGGATGCAAAGGCGGCGCTGTAGGAAAACTGTAAATGAAAAGTAGCATAAAAATAACAACAGGCCAAGTGCGTATCCTTGGCCTCACGGACTTTCGGGGCGCTACCAGGAGAACAATTTTTTGCAAAGTATTTGTAAGTAAAGTAAATAAATAAAATAACTTCAATTCGTTGCCGGTATTAATAACTCTTTAGGGATTATTAATACCTTAATGCGGCAAAAGGGGATAAAACTTGTAAGTGAGAGGTAGAGGGGTTTGCTGGTAATTAAGCGTTTTTTAAGGTAAATTACCGCCTTACCTTAAGCTACATAATCATATTAAAATTTACTGTCTTAAATTAAGCTGCATTTTCTACAGATATTTCTCACAATTTGTGCTGTTTAAGTTGGTTTTTAATTGCATTTTCAATCCCATAATTCTTCCATAAATAAGATATATTTATTTCTGTTCTCAAAATAAATAGTCTATAATTTCAGAGCTGCATTTTATCATTTTCGATATAACTCTGAAACCTTGTGTAATTTCCTGAACATTTCGGAGGTAGAGTGCTTGATTTTCTCGTCTGCATGGCCTAAACCCGATTATAAACCCCGTTTCACTTTGGCCACTTTGCTTTATCAACTTTTTGCTTGTTTATTTTTGCCTCGCATTTTTTGCGTTGTTGTTCTCACAAAAATCTTTGGGCAACATTTTAAGCTGATTCGCTTGAAACCCCAAGACCAGGACCAGGACCAGGCCCAGGGGCAACGAGAATCTCTGAAAACAAATTAGGGAAAAATAATTGCTTTCTTATTAGCTGGAATATTTCCAATCAATGACGACGAGCAGGACGAGCACAAGGACATGGAAACGGAAACCCAAGTGAAAGCCGGACAATGACCGGACAGCAGCTCTTCAATTGGCTGCACGTGTCGCCTGTTTGCACTTCATTATTGCTAGCTCATTCATCAGTTGATTTCGCTGCATGCCCAATGTATGTGCATATACATACTATATGTGCCTTGATGCCACAATGAATATTTAAATAATTTCCTGCTTGCCGGGCGCTCTTTTTTGCGCCTGCAATTTAATTACAGCTTTGTGAAAAACGATTCTCTGCCACTCACAAAGTGTGCTAGTTAATTAAATTTTAATTTTATGTGCCATAAAAATATTTAACCGAATTTAGGCCGGGATTAATAGAAGCTTAATAGTTTATTTAGTGCGGCTAATTGAAATCATTTGCGGCTCGGCTCGACTCGGCCCACCTGGCGTATGAGTAATGGCCGGGCATTAGAAAACTGGGCAAATTAAAGCGATTAAACGGATAATCAATTATACATTTATTATACCCACAACGAAAAAAAAGAAGAGCACAAAGGCTGGCTGAAAAGCCAAACCAGGAAAAAAAACGGGGGAGCAGGACCCTCGCCACAGGCAGCCGCCACTGTCGGTTTTATAAGCAACAAATTTGGCGACGCTTGCTTATTTAGTTAATTATCCCAGATTACTTGCTCTTGATTATTTTGTACCCATGCAGCAGCCACATCCAGCTCCAGCCACAGCTCCATCTAAAGTCACAGCTCCCCGGGCTGTAAAGTCAGCAACTTTGGCCGCCTGCTCTCTGTTGTCTGGTGCCGTCATGTTTACTTATTTTGACGCAGCATGTGGCACTGCCAGCGCACAGCAGGCCAATGCCAACTTGGATTTTCTTAGCTGACAAACGGAGGAACAGGGACACTTGGCTCGGGCCGAGGCCAAGTCTGAGCTGAAACTGAGACGCAGTCTGTGGCTTTGGGCCGATTCATTTGTAGCGTCGCCATATCAACAATTAAATTAAACGTGTTTGCCCTACCCAAGCGAGCTTAAGCGTTCAATCAACGTGGCCCAGAGGTAGTCGAAGACGGAGCCGGAGACGGGGCCAAGGATGCTCTACAAGAGCTATTCAATGCACGTGCGGCATTTTAAATTACTAATTACTCGTGTTTCAGGTAACATTTGCTTTCACTGCCTGATTCACTGCCCGGCCCCGCCTCGGTCCCCTTTCGGTCACATAATTAGGTGCAGCCAAAGCTCGAAAGGGACTTCGGGGAACCACCAACGTAGCTGTGGCTTCTACGGCTTTTGTAAGGCTTATTAGCCGGGCTTGAAAATAAAATTCCTATGAAATATGAACGGTGAGCAGGCTTGGCGTATTAAAGCTGGTTGGCAAGGATTTAAAAGGTAAGTGAGTGACTTGTCAGTCCTCGGCCGGATTGCCTGCATATTTCACAGGCAATTGCCGTTCTACTGATTTCGTTGGCAGCCACGTATTGCGGTCAACATTAACGGGAGCAGGGCATGGAGTTGTCCTTTCATCAATAGCTATTCCAGAGCTGGGATAAAAGCGATAGTATCGGGGGATTATATAAGAATTTTTGTTTGGGTTTTTACTTTCACTTGTGTAGTAATATGAAATTTAAATGATTTAATTTAAAGAGAAACCATAACTTTTCCCTTACCTACGATAGGTTCGCCATTTGCAGAGTTCCAGCTCTAATCAACAGCGAAAACCCCTTTCCGTTTCCGGCCCAAAAACCCACAACTGGAGCTCAAACTCAATTCCCAATCCCACCATGGAGCTGACCATCCACAGGCACTCATTGCAGTGCGAATAAATACGCAGGATGCAGTCTGCAGTCTGCAGTTTTCAGTTTGCAGTTGCAAGGGCGACGGTGATGGCCATGGCGACCCTAACCGTTTGGATGGCCCGTTGCAAATGAGCGGCAATAAACGCCAAAAGCAGAAAATTCAAGTTAATTACGTTTTTCAATTAAGCACTGGCTCACCAAACCCCACAGCTCCCTCTCTCTCAACCATCAGGCAATGGCAAAGTCAACCAGTCAACAATGCTCAGGGGAGAGGGGAAATGGCAACAACAATTTGGCATTGAAATTAAATTGATGTTGGAAGCTTAAATCGAAATCACTTTGCTATTTCCTGCGATCAGTTGAGGAAGCGTAGACTCTGTGCCCGGGCTTGAGCCTCGCGGATTATTGGAATCGTAAATATTTTATCGGCTCCACTGTATATGTATATATATTTCAAATTGACCACCGAATATAATTCATCATTCATGTGTCCAAACTGACACGTCTGTGGCCGCAAACAAAAATGAAATTCACTTTGTTTGCGGTTTGGCAATTGCATAAAGTAAGCTTCGTTTTATTTGCTATGCCCTTTGCTTAACCACTTTATTATTTTTATTTATTTTTTTATTCAGATCTCCCTCTCTCTTTTTGGCGGCATAAAATATTCAGGGGTGCGGCCTGGAATTAATCAGGAAAATATGCGACCAAGTGGAAACTGTTGTAATCATCGCGGCTGGCAATCGATTAGCAGGATCCTTCGGCAAGGCCGTGGCTGGTGAGCTAGTGAGTGGCCCGGCACCTGCTCTGGATAGCTATCAAGCTAGCTAATAACTCGCGCTGCCTGGCATTAAATATTTACACAATTTTAATTTTTAAATAGGCAAAGGCTTTGGGTGAGCACCGCCGCCACTCTACTGAGCCCAGCTAGCAGCCACTGAAGCCACTCGAAGCCGTATAAATCCAAGATTGTGGCCGCCAACTTGTCGCATATGTGTGTGTATATGCCTGGCTGTGGGCATGAGGGCTCTTGTGTGTGTGTGTGCGAGTGTGACTGCGAGTGCGAGTGTGTGGCTGCTATCTTGACTTCATCCTTGACTGGCACTGGCACTGCCACTGGGGCCTGGCTCGCTCTCTGGCTTTGACTGTAATTGAAGCAAAATGAAAATCTTTTATTCATGAGGCTATAAAATTGCCCAATTTTCAGGCCATTAGCAAAATTTACGCCTTTTTCTCAGCACGCAGCGCATAGTGGCCATTAAATACAGTCGCCTGCATAAGTATGCAGGCCATGCCCCGCCAATGCGGTTCCTTCGTGGGCGTTTAGATTTTATATCCCGCTTCTCATCGTTTTATTTGATTTTATTTTTAAATACCAGCCGGCACGACACCTCTCAGTCCTCGGAGTCGACAGCATCTTTCAACTCATCTCGCGTAAATCGTGGCACAACGCCAACGCCCTGCAAATCGTGGCACAACGCGGCGTATGCTTGATTTCTGTCTTGCTGCCTCTTGACAGCCCGGCACCGACGTCACTGGCTTAATCCTATTAGGCCCGCCTCGCTTGTATCGAAAGCAGCTTAGACATGTCAACGTTGTAATTAAAAGCAGTTGAAAACATCAGCCTCGGTCCCTGCCCAAAATGCTGCCAAGTCACGCGCTGCCTGTCGGCTTTCCCAGCTTGAGTACAAAGTGAACAGGACTCAGTCCTCGGTAGTTGGTACTCGTCTCTCCAGGATCGGTACTCAGCCCACTGGCTGCCCAATTATTATGTTAATTTTATGGTCAAGTGCGGCTCATTGAGACTAATTACAGTGCAGCCAACGAGCTGTGTGTGTGCCTTGTGTCTTGGTTCCCCCAATTAGTTTGTTCTTAGAAACATATTTGCATGGCCCTGATTGTTTTGCCCTTCAAAAAGAGATGGTTATAGATGGCTGGGCTCCCGTCTGGGATTAACCGATTAATCCGTTTGTAATTAAAATTGCTCCGCGACTCCTGCTGCGTTGCCAGTTATGCTGGATGGCATTGTCTGAACTTGACATTCCGGCGACTGGATTATACCCAATAGATTTTCAATTTCAATTTTCCAGCTATTGAGTAACCACACACAGGAAGCCTCCTGTGCCAAGGATTCCCAGGATGTCTGTTTTAACGGGGTTGCATTCAGGCTTGCACATTGCACTGACAGAAATCTTTGATATAATTTGTTTGGCTAGGAAAATTTAGTTCCTGTCGAATAGATACAAGCTAAGTCGATTTTTTTGCTCACGACTATCAGTCTACAGGATTTTTTTTTTTTAATTTTGATAAGCTAGTGAAAGATAGAGAACTCTTTAGAGACAGATTTTTACTCAATACAGGACGAGCGAGAGGTGCTATGCCTCTTGTCTTTGGTTCTCTTGAATAATAAACACATTATAAATTAATAAAATTTCAATAAATTTTCTTATCCACAAAGACTTTTATTCAAAAAGAAATAGGTTCTCATCGTAGAGTTTTCCCAGTGCAGCCTTGCCATTCAGTCTGCTGAGGGCTCCAGCTCATAGCAGTGTCAGCGGTTTATGGCCCCTTTATTCCTGGAACGCTGTTGTCTGAAGAGTGAGGGCCTCAGAGTTCCTAGCTCCTAGCACTTGCATCTGCTTTAGCTCGGCTTTAATCGAATTTTGCTCACCTAACGCAATAGCTTTTCAATCTCTCCGTCTCAATCTCAGCTTTCCTTTCTCAACATTAGGCATTCATATACGGCTGGGGAAACAACGCCCAGATATTACTTATAAATAAATAGCCCCTGGCCTTCACAGCAGACACTTTGGTCAGCCTGGGCTTAATAAATATTTATGAAATCCCCGGAGCCCGGGCGTGCCAGCTGCAGGCTGCAGGATTTCTCTCTCTCTAGTCCGGTTAGTTAGCAACCGATTTAATCCTGGCCCAGCAGCACACACACGCTTAAATTATATTCAATTCAGTAAGGCCCAAAAACTGCCATTAGAAATCAAACAACAATGGACAGGCGAAGCTACTGCCAGTTGGTGTGGCCATGTTCAACATGCAAACACAAATGGTCGCAAAAAAATGTTTGTCCACACACAAGCACACACACACACTCGGCCACTCGATGCTCCACACTCGAAGCGGAAGTATATAGGGGCATTTAAATATGCAAAGGAAGTGTGCACTTAATTTGTGCCATCCTTGTTGTTTGCCTCCACTAGTTGTCATGCCCGCCGCTGCTTTTGCTTTTGTTTGTGTGGCCAAAAAAAAAAAAAAGAAAGGAAGAAGATAACAAAAAAAAAAAATGAGGAAGGACGAAAATAGCAGATGAGCAGCGAAGGGCCAAGCGCCGATCCGACCATAGGGCACAATATTCCAGCTCAAACACAAATCCCAACTAATGTGGGCCGAAAACTTTTGCGTGCCCACATCGCCGCTGTGGCAGCCTGAGCCAGCTGACTCTGTTGACTGTTGAGTGGCGGACACTGGTGGCGGGCGGACAAGAGGACACAGTGACACGGGGACAGTGGACTTCCAGACTCCCGAACAGGCAAACCCATTGGACAATTGGACAAACTAGCAAACCCATAGGACACTGCGGGTATAAATTTAAATGTAGATTAATATTTTTTTTACCGTTCAAAGAAAATATCTAAATTGTATATTTAAATCAAAACTATTAACTCCTAATTTAAAAAATAAACTTCCTCTTTAAAGACTTGCAAAACTTTAATTTTACCCATAGTACAGTGGGCACCGCGGACAGCTTTAGTGGTCAGAATGCTGGCCCGTGGCCCATTGCTGGCCATGTGCCATGGCCGTGCGCACAAGACAAAAGTTATCAGCGGTCCGCAGAGGAAACTGCCACGCCCCATTCCAGCCCCGTTAGCCGCCCCTTTTCCACTTCCATCTGACAGTTTTAATTGCCTTGAATGTTTGCAAATTTCTTACGATGGGGCATGGCGGGGCGTGAGATGGCCGTTCGAGGGGGAAATTGTTGTAGCATGCGGTTGGCGAGACACACAGACGCCGCCCTCGTTGCTGGAAGGTCTTAAGCTGGCTGGCTGGCTGTCGCAAACTTGTGCGTTGTATTTTTTTTGTATTTTTTCCCCCTAAATGCTATTGCAAAACTTTTCAGATACATGCTGTAGATGAAGTGACTTACATTGCAACGGGAAGGCAAATTAGTAGCAGCTGCAGCACTTGGGCCATCAAATCAAAGGGAAATGTCCCCGAATCTGAAATTTTCCAAGACGACAATTGCCCGAATCGCTTTAGCTTCTACAGAAGAAACTTGTATAGCAATGCTTCTTAAATGCCAGGAAATTTCCTCTGACGCACTGCGTCACTGGGGATCATTAGAAATTATTGATTGACTGACTGACTGGCTGCCTTCCTGGCAAACAAGCTGCTGCTGCTGCTGATGCTCGACACCACCCCTGGCATCCGTAGCCACTCTGGAGATAATTCTATTGTTTTTCTGCCACAAACCGCATGCATCATGGGCCAAAGTGCGGTGTCGATGTCCCTGCTGCTGCAGTGGCAAGCTCATCAGAATGCCGGAGCTGCAGCCGCATCGTCATCATCGCTTGGCTCTGACTTTGGTTTATTGATTTCACAATGCAGCATGAAAGCATGAAAGCAGGAAAGCAGGGAAAGCAGGGAAAGCAGGGAAAGCAGGAAAGCCGGGAAAGCAGGAAAACATAGCCAGACAGAGACACATCCTCGACACCATGTGAACACGGACACATGTCGAGCACCTTGCAGGTCGGGTTATCCTTTATCAACCCCGGCGAGTGACTTTAGTCCGCAAGCTTATTATCTTTCACAAACCCCGTTTAAATTACCGACTCCGGCTGGAGGGCATTGCAATTAAGTTTTAATCAAACTTTAAGGTATTGCTCATCCGCCGTGGATGCCCTCAGCGGGTTGAGCTCAAAAAAGCGTACACAAAACAGGAACAAGAACAACAGAAGCGCAACAGAGACAGCGAGGATGAGCAGGCAGAAGACAAATGTTTGATCATTATTACGGTACCATAAATAAAGCAGACACAGAGGGACAGACACGGACGGGAGACCCGGGACCGACCGGTGAGTGCCGGAGAGAGCCACTGGGTGGCACCTTTGGCCAGATGAAAAGCGCAAACGATGAAGGCCAAGACGGGGGGCCCCAGACCGAAGCTGTGGCCGTTTGAATAACTGCGATTAAAGCGGGCAACAAAACAATTATTGAGGATTTAATTGCTCGACAGAATGTAATTAAGCCAAGGTAGCACGTTCCACCAGCACGCCCACCTCCTCCTGCTCTTGATGCTTTCAGATAAACCACAGGAGGTCGGGTCCTTTATCTTTGGCTGTGGGTGTGAGTGTGTTTTCAATGTGGGGTCGCTGGATCGGAAGCATTAAATGCAGAGCAGCGGCCAGTCGTTGCCTCAAGCACTGCCGCCATTCATATGACACCGTAATGGACTGAAGAGGCCTATTAAAGCCAGCTCTAGTCTTCAAAAATCGCCCGGCTGATACGCATGCCTTGTATGCCAAAAAAGAGCTGACGCATTGGCAAACCCCCACTTGGCTCTTAGCTCTTGGCACCAAAACGGTCTTGCCACAGTTGAAACTTTCCAGCAAGTTTCAATTTATTAACGAAATAAAATGCAGATAAATGCTTTGGGAAGACAACGCCGCCATAAGCCGCAGTCGGTGTCCAAAACTTTTGATGGCCTCGTCAAGTTTCCGCCGGGGGCTAAAGTTCACCTGCCAGGCTATGCATATATGTATACAGAAGCCGGGGAGCAGGCAAGAGTAAAGGTGAACCCACATCCTTTCTATATTGTCTGTGTTGTTTCTATATTGGCCAGTTGCAGGGGCGTTAGGCATCAATGGCAGCGAAATTGCGGAATTTTATTTGTTACGCGCCCGCGATTTTCAATGCAATTCCACGGAAACTAAGAGGCGAGAGGCAGGGCCCAGGCAATCGCGTTTCATTGCATGCATCTGTCGGCGAGCCGGCGAATTGAAATTTTTTCCGCGCCCTGTTCTTTCTATTTATTTGCTAGCCCGCTTCCGAGTTAAAAGAGGGCATATTGGCCAGGCCCAAAGGGGAACAGCACAGCATTCAGGCTAGAGGCGGCAATAATGCTCTGTATTTGCTAACACGGTCAAACGACCAAATTGCCAGTGAGTCGCATTCCATTTGGGCTCAAAAGAGGGGTTTCTTTTAGCCCTTGAATGCTGACATTTAACTGAGGTTATTCTCCCCTTTAAATATATATTTTCTTAGTCATTTAGAGTTGAGCAAGAGTTATGGGCATTCCAATGAGGAATTTATTTACTTGAAATGTAAATTCCTGACTTTCACCTGGACAGAAGTAAGTTGTTGTCAGGTATTTTCTAGCTCTGATGGAGTGCTAGTGGTGATGGATTTGTTTTTGACCATAAACAATTGCTCAAGATAATTACTAAATTTAAATCCTAAACTTTATAGAATCTTTTGTTTGTACATTGATATCAATTTATATCTGTCATTTATCTAGTGATTCAATAAGAGTAAAGATTACATTTAATTTGAAGCTTATAAACACATCTTTCAAATAGAAAACAATAACATAAACATCTAAAAATCATTAGCTTGTATCACTTTCACATTCTTTGAACTCTTCCAATCGGCTTTTACTATCTCCTAACGATTTAAATTTGCATCCGGCGGATTCGCGTCTGTCTGCCCTTGATAGACAGCTGTCGGTTTGTGTTTGTGGATCTGTTTGTGTGCGAATGAGCAATGGGTTGTGCAAAGTTTTTCGATTAAAGTTCATAATTACACTTGCAAGTGTTGCAGCCAGGCTGGGAGATCTGCTCACTCACATATGCTGATTGCCCAAGTAGTTTTAATGGAAAATCTTTAGCTGCCAGGACATGGTCACTGAAATTCAGCGGCGCCATCTAAACTGTATCTGCGAGTGTTCGTATCTGTATCTGCATCTGTGTCTCTCTATCCACCAGTGCCATATGTAAGTGTGTCTCTGACATTGCATTGATGGCTTCATTTTGCCTTTTTGCAGTTGTGTACGATATATATTGCCTTCCATATGTCCCTGCCCACGCATTTATTTCCGCTGCGACTCCTTAGCCATTCTTTCCTCCTGCCGACAGGATGTCGTCTCCTTGTGTGTGCGGGATGTCTCGAACTTGCTTGAATGACTCAAATATTTTAAATGTCTTTGTCTGACTGACTGACTCGGTAACTGGCTCAGTGCGTTGTCAATCATGTGCATCGCTGGCTTTACGGCTTGCCATGAGATGTCAGCCACAATGGCGAATAGCAACGACAGTATGTATGGTTTGCAGGGAAAATGGAAAACTCCATGCATATTTTGTCTAACTGATAAGCCTTTGTCGGTGCAGTTCATGGCTCTATTAGGCTGAAAAATCATTCAACAAGCCTGGTTTATATGACGTTTAAATGTTTGTCAACCTATTAAATATCAGAATGTTTCGTTATTTGGTCAAGAGCACCTAGTTAAATGGTTTTTTCCACTTTCGCATCTCATTCCTCGCGGCTATTTGATTTAATTTAAATTTCCCAACCAACTTTCCACAGCTCTGAGTGCCCCGGGGCCGGACAACAGACCATAATTTAAGCTTTTAAATATAAATTCGCTTCACAGAACTCTCTTGAGCTTAATTTAATTGTTTTTCCAAGCATCGCTCACCTAATCGAGTGGCAATCAGCTAAATGTCTTGTTTCCACAACAATATACATTCGCTTTGTTTATGTTTGTCTTCAGCCAACACAAACCAAGGCACACACACATACAGTTGATTCTTCGCCTTTGTTAAATTTTATATATATACTTTTTTAACACAATCTTGTCAACATATTAAGATAATACCTTTTTAATCCTTTGCCGACCCAAGGTCATGGACGTCCGTAAAATAGCGCTCGAGCTTGGGGCTCCATTCACCTGCCAGCCATTTATCCCTTTTTGCTGGCTGGCCATAAAAACCCTTTTATAATTATGATGACAATAAACAAGGCGACTGCCGAGCAGACTCGTCCGTCCGCCCAGTCAACAATTGTTCCCTTGTCTCCGCCGAGCTGGGATGCGGGACGGGAAGGGGAATGGAAGCGTGAGGCCGGGATGGGCCTTCAGGTTTCGGGACGACTACGACTTTTATTAGCTACTTTGCCACGGCTTTGTTACACCTTTCATTATGAATCCCTGGGCATGAGACAACGGCGTTGGAGGCGGTGCCACAACAATGCCGGGACCGAGGATATTTCAATTTAGCAGCTCAAACAGTTGCCACTTTGACGTTCGTTCGTTCGGCTGTGACGCCTGTTGCCTTCTGCCATGGAATGCCAGGGGAAAGCCAGGACCTCCCCCCGAGACGTAAATATTTATGCGGCACAATGCCGAGAGAGCCAAAGGTGACGATGTCAGCTTTTTAACAGCTGCGGAATTTGTTGGCTGTCTTTGTCTGTCGGAGGCAATCTCAACTAATCTGCGGTTGTCGTAAAATGTAAGGAGCATCCCTGGATGGGGGCATCGACATTGGGCATGGAATATCTCGGCAATGAATGAATGACATGCCAGCCGGAATATCCAAGCAGTTCATCAATCATACCCGGAATTCTTATCGCATTGAAGTGTGCGGAGAATGAATACGAGTGTATGGCGGATAGCGAGGGATTATCTATCCGAGGGATTCATTCATTCGCCGGAGGCGCCTTTTAATTGTTCCTCCAAAGGAGCTTTTGGCTCATTTTTCATAAATAAAGTTTAAAGACCCAAGACTTGAATTGGCGTCAAGGGGTCTCCGTCCGGGTCCTTGGGTCCTACCATTGCGCTGCTTTAAAGAGATCATCAATCTTGTTTAATGGTTGTCCGCACGATTGAATTATTACATGTGTCAGCTGCGCGTGAGTTATTGATATTACGTAACAAATGAAGAAAGCGAAGAAACCCGAATAAAAATCAACCATCAAATACAGCACAGACACATAAAGATGTACACACTGGGTGCATCGGATGCCTTTGGGTAGAGTCTGCACAGGAGAAAAAAATGTATAAATATTTTATATTAAATAATATTGTTGGCTTGAAGTACTTTAAACTGAGTTATTGTTTTAGAAATATAATAATTGATTAAAAAATAAATTTATTAAATTATAAAATAAATATATACCACCTTTTTCCTGTGTACCAATCGATGTCGCCTTCAAGGAATTTGCTATTCCAAGTAACATTTTCCGCGCCGTTTTTCTCATCCCAACAACTCTGTGTGCAACTGGTGGGTTGCATGCCACTTTTCCGTGACTACCGCCCAGCAGGTGACGATGCCTCACTGGCAAATTTCAAGCATTTTAAGCCGACAAACAAAAACGAATCACCCAAAATCGCTTACAGTACGACATGGCACATAAAATCGATGGGCAGCACAGCATCCGTCGAAGCAAGAACAACTCGATAAAATGAAGCGAAAAAAGAAAAATAGAATTCCAACGTGATTTGCATATATTTATTTACTTGTAGCGCGAAAGACAAAACAAAAAATAAAACAAAGTATATACAAAAAAGATGAAAAGAAGAGGAACGAAAAGCGAATTGAGCTGCCGACGTGAATGTGCTAAAAAATCGAGTTGAAAAAGAGAGTTGCTGAAATCAATAATGATCAGAGAAATACTCTTGAAGAGGAGGTAGAAATGGTATGTTTATATAGCAATTTTAGGATAAGATTAGTAGGTGAATTTGGTTGTTAATTGTATAATTATTATGGAGTTCTTGGCTAAATATTATAAAACAATAAGAAGAGAGTGAACTTCGTTAAGCCGAAATTTATATACCCTTCAAGGATGGCATCAAATCAAAAAAGGATCATAACTAAGCCAAAAACGCATTAATTTCAATTCGGAAAGCTTTTCTATTTTCCTAAAATGTTTAATAATATAATAATATTTCTTGTATTTTCCTGTAGATTAATTTAAACACTTCCTTTGCTATTTTTCAAGAGCATACTCAATATTTTCCCCTAGCACGTACGCCCTTTAAGCCTCAACTTAGCTTAGCCATCAAAAGAAAATCTTAAATTGTCATTTCATATTTTGGAATTATGCTGAGCAGCCGCCGCAGCCTGGCCAATCACTTTAAGCCCTGTGCGGTGACTTGATTATGCAGTTTTTGGCTTAGTACGCATTTGCCAGACAGCCGCAGGATGATAGGAGCGAGTGCGGCGGGCACAAAGCATATTTATGGTGCGGTTGCCATGTTATGTTTATTTATGCAACATCAAACTGTTGCCATAAACTGCACTCCACTCTGGCCAGGAATTTGCATAATGCAAATGAAGTTTCTCCTGGGCTCCAGCCGAGACCTCAGTACAAATAAGTGGGTCGAGGATTCTATTGCGTAACTTTTAATTGAGCCGGGCAGTTAATAATTGGGGCATTAACACTACTGCTGGCCAGCAACAGGCCCGGTCTAGGAACTCCTTTCACTTGTTTGCACTCGACTAACAACACAATAATACATGAATCCCCCCCCTCATCTACGGCCAGGATATCCTTAGAGCTGGTGAAAACCAGGTGAAAATAATGGGACGAGAGAGAGAGAGGAGTAGAGTCTTTACCTTTAGGATAGACGATGGGTGACAAGCATTTGAAGCATGTCACAAAAAATTTCATTTCACCAGCCGACTCCCCATCGGTGTCCTTTGCATTCTTTGTCCCACGGTGTCAGCTTTTATTTTAGCTTAAAGCTGAAAATAACATTGAATGAAATAGCCCGTTCTCCTTGTTGATGTTTTTTTTTTTCGCCCGTGCTTTGTTTGGTTTTCTCTTTCTTCGTCGTCGTTTCAATTCTTTTTATACCGGGTATTTGTGGAGGGTTAAGGGGTATGCTGAGTGGATGGATGGGTCAATATTATATCGAAAAGTTTTTGATAAATATCGATATTATATGAAAAATTTTCGATTTATCTAGATCTATCTATCTATTATCTATTATCTAGGCATAACAATAAGTATTACTATCTTACAACTATCTTGGAACAATAAAATAGTGATTTATCGACTTTCGCTTTACTTATCGATATAAAATCGATTTTTCCTCATTTTTCTACTAATTGTAAAGGTTTTTTACTCTTTTTAAGGTACCAGGTATCTCCTAGTCAATATATCTCCCTATTCATCCCACTTTGTTCTTTCTTTTCACTGAGCTGCCCTGCACACTTTATCGCTCATTCGCCTTGCCCGTCTCCGAAGGCGCGCTAAACGCTTTGGGGCGTGGCACCGATGCTGACGCTGTCGCCGGCGCCGGTGTAAAACAGCATGAAAACTCAGTCACAACCAGTGCAAAAACATTTTGACACTAATTTCATTTTGTATAGAGAAAAACAGGCACGAGTCGAGTCTCTCTTTCTTCTTTGCCCCTCCCTATATATTTTTTCGCTCTTTTTTTTTTTGGTTGCCTTGCTGGCGTCAAAGGATTTTCCGGGTACGAGGCTGCATAAAAAAAAAATTACGAAAAAAAAAGGTTGAAATAGAAATAGAATAGAAATGTAGACAACGCAAAATGGGAGAAAATGGAAAACACATTGCCACGGGGGACTCCATCCGCCATCCACACCGAGCCGAGGGCCCTGGGGGGTCGTGTCTTTGAAGTTGGCTTTGCCAGTGATTTGCTAAATAAAAATTTATGCGGCATGCTAATTGAAATGCCACACACACAAAAATAACTTTCAATTTCCCCGAACCCAAAGCCGCATGCGCTTTATAATTAACATAATTTTCTCGGGCTCTCAACACTTTCACACCTGTGTTAAGCCCGAGCGGCGGGCCGTGGCAGGATGTATTCGCCGGGGACATTTAACGCTTCGTTTGGGGCTGCCAGAAATTAACTGCCGTGAAAACATTTAACATTTTTCAGCAAGGAGCTGAAACAACACAAAAAAACAAAAAAGAAGTGGAACAACAAAGGCAAATGTTGCGAAATTAACAGGGGGGAAAACTGTTTGCCATCTGCCCAACGAACTCGGCATGCTCTTACGCATTTCCTTGGAATTTCTTGTCATAGATGGGGCGCCTGGAAGCGGATCAACTCTATTTAATTGCTTTAGTCCTTCTCACCCACTCGGAGGAATCAGAGGGCCGAACAGTCGAGACAAGTCCTGAGGCAGCAGCAATCCATTGCTGCCAACGGAACAGCCGGATAAAGGGCACATGCCAACAAAAAGCTGAGCTGAAAATTGCAAGTGACATTAAAAGGTCCGCCGAGAGTCCCCAGAGCTCTTAGCCAACTCGCCATGTCCCCCCATCTCTTATTGCCAAGAATCCCAAACGAAGAACTGGCAATAAAACCAGGGGACGCGTCCACTTGGAAAAATCATTTCAAATATAAAAGAACTTATTCCAATTCGATTCAAACAGAACATGGTTTAGTATTTAAAATATTAGCAAAAAGAAATAGTAAATAATTTAAAAGAAACTTTTTACAATAAGAAATTCTCCACAAAATATATTTTAAATAAATTTATATTATTTTCTTTTTAACATTTTCTCCTTGTGAGCTTTTTTCAATCGCAAAAACACAGTTGGGGCATAGGCAAATCGGTTGCCTCGTGAGAACTTGGTTAATTTTCAATTTGTTGCTTTGTTGGCCTACCCAAAAATGACTAAGCCAACAGCACACACAAAAAATAAAAAAACAAAAACACAAAAAAAGCAAGCAAACAAAGTTAAAGCTGCAAATGAGTTTGGCCGTAAAAAGTTTTGCTCCTGTGTTGCCACTCAGGAGAAGGGACAACAAGGCCCCTAAACACAGAACGGCACGCACAATTTGCCAAAGAAAACATAAATAGTAGGAACGGCAAACATATGTATGCTAAATGAGCTGGAGCTGGATGCTGGGAGCTTGGAACCTGGGAGCTGGGAGCCGGTCCAAATTCCTGGCACACGACACACATCGAGAGGATATGTAACTGGGAAAATGAAGTCATGTGCTCACCTGCTCAATGCATTTCGTGTTCATTTGTATTGTTGCCGTTGCTATTATCACAGCAACTGTAAGGGATAACATCACCGATGGCGGCGTGTCTATCGTCGCTACAAGGACTTCATTCCTGGCCCTTCTCCTGCCCTCCCTCCTGTCATCCCTTCGCATTTGTTTCGGTGTATGTGTGTAAACATGATTGGAAATTCGATCACAGCTGCACACGTAGAGCACATAAATCAGCCTTGGTCCGAGTTCAACGCCGAGCCAGGGCGAATCGAGTTGGGGCTGCTGCTTCAGCCCAGGCTTCGAGGACTCCGGTATCCGTATCCCAAAGATATACCCCTGGGCAAAGGGATATTCCGTGTGCGTGTGTGCGTTTTGTTTTGTGTGTAACACCCACACACATTGATATGCAAACGCTCTGCCGCCTGCTGTGTGTGTGTGTGCGTAAATTAACTGACCAACTCTAGGTCCATGTCCTTGTCGTTGTCCCTGTCCCTGTCCATGTCCTTGTTCAAGCCCTCGCCTGTGCATGCAACAATTGATTGTTGCATTTAAGTTTTAAAACCGCAAAATGAATTTATCTGCACATCGGCCGGTATTGGCAAATGTTCCTGGATTAATATAATGCCAGAGCCAGGAGCTACAAGAAAAATATATAACTTAATTAAAAGGTCGAAACAATAAGACCTAAATATGGAACAATAGCCGTAAATGATGGCCTTTGTCCCTAGGCCGACCGATGATTGTAAGGAAGTCTGGCAGGACATTTAGTGGGCACACACAGAGAGAGCGAGATATACATATATGTGTTCTTATTTAGTATTTCCTGAATTTCAAAATGTAAAACATAAATAAAGTTAAATTGGCCATGCACATTGTTGTTGCTTACATCACGAGCACGATTACATAACACAAACTAAAAGGAACAAGCTCGAGTAATATATGGCAGGACAAACGACTACAAGTTACCCTAAATGTCAAAGATATTTGGCAACATATGGCTGACTGATAAAGATGAAAATGTCAACAAAATGTTTTAATCAACATTTTCACTTAAACATTGAAGAGTAACACTCAATGCTCTGATTTATCTTTCATGGGCCACCATTAATGAAAACATTTATCGAACGTTTCGAAAAAAGCTAGTGACATAATTATTAATCCAGACTGTGTATTTTTTCAAACAAGTTTTTCTGTTTTGCCTCACAATAATTCCCCTGGCTGGAGAAACACAATATGCCCCGCGATTGCTGCGCACACAAAAAATACGCTGCATGCTTTTTTAGGCTGATACTTCATTTTTATATCCACATAAAAATGGTAAATGAAAATTGTTTTTATTTTTAAATAAAAAAGAAACAACAAAAAAGAAGGCGAAATAACAACTTTGGTTGATTATTTTGATGAGCCTGGCGCGCATAAGCACAGAACAGTGAACATGGCCGAAACACACACTGACAATGGCATAAACAAAACGAAAATAAGTGGTGTCTAGAGGGGATGCGACCAGGAAGTACCAAGTAAATTTTATTTAAAATAAATATATAAAAAATAAGTTGATAAATAAATGTAAAGATTGCACCAGAAAGTAAGGTAAAGTAAGCTGAGGAAGACTTCCTTGAACGAAGATCTAAACTAAGCTAAACAATACTATAAATTTCATTTAATATTCCCAATACTTCCTCCTTACTGTCTCCTCACCAAGACACACTCTTTATACCCCACAAAGATAGGGTATTTAAACGCATACCGACACATACACTCACCGAATGAACGGCACATGTCAATGACTTGAATTCCGAGGGAATATGGGGATGGATTGGCCTTATGAGAGCTTTTGGGTATGGGCAGGGAGGAGGATATGGCATGGTTGCCAAATTGGCATATTTGCCATAGAAGCAAAGAGCAATTCATTCATTTGCCGCAGACAAACAATCTCGGCCGAAATAAGCATACAGCACATACACAGATAAATACGCATATGAATGCGCGTATTACCGAATGTTTAAAGGCGCCCATATTGGGTGGTGGGGTTGCCATCGGCGACGCCAATGCCACAAACAGCGACATATTTTCAAATCAGTGCAAAATGGTAACTTCCGCTCGTTAAGCAAGTGAAAAATTAACTCTCGGCCGTAATTTGCTTATGCCATGGCCATGGGCAGGGGCCTCTGAATGTATGGGTGTGGGTGTGGGCCTGGATTGGGGGATTCCTCGGATCGGGACAAAGACTAGGGCGGTTCGAGCTGACAATGATGCGGCTTATGTGGTGGCGGCGGCGGCGGCGTCGCTGGCGACAACAACAACAATAATAAACGCTGGCGCCATAGTGCGCGTCTGGGCAGTAAATAAAAATAATTGCCTTCTGCTTCACTTCGCCTTGGTCCTTTTTCGGCAGTGCCTGAGTGTGAGGGGATAGTGTGTATGGGAGTGTGTGTGTGTGGGATGCGTGTGTGCGAGTCATAAAAGCGTCTTTATTATGAAGCAGCGGCTTAAAATTCACGCATGCCCGGAGTAGTTGTAGTCATAGTTGTTCTCCCCATTGAGCCGAGTTTGCCTTTTGGTAATAAATGAATACTCTCGCGCCCACCAAACTCAGAGTTCAAGGGAGTATGGAATTGGTAGATAGCCAACCTAAAGATTATTCCTATTCAAGTCCAAGTTCTCTTACTTCTTGAGCTTAGTTTTTACAGGGTACCTTCATGGTCTACTGTCTGTCAAATGGCACACAATGCCTCACTCACATGAGAGTCCATTTTTACTGTTAAATGAAACACGTGCCAAGGAAGCAATTTCTGTGCAATCTATGGCACAAGCGTCCCTTCGATCCTTCAAGCCCCCGGCTCTTTGGTCACTCTTTGGCACATTTAAAACGCCACGGGGCTTGAATCGAATCGAATCGAATTGAATCGAGACGAGACGAGACGAGCGTTGGTTCAGTCCGGCTCAGCCAGCTCGGCGCTTTCAATTTGGCTGGCCAGTTTCCGATGCCATTGGTTTTTCCTCTTTCATGGGAATTGTTTGCCTCGTTTGCCAGGTAGTTCGGGCGAGGTTATAGGCCTCGAAATAAGGACGAGCATCAGCGGAAGTTAATATTTGGTCTGGCCAGGTGCAGGAGCTTTGATTTCGAGCTCGAACTGGAACTGGAATGGAAATGAAAGATACACTTCATGAGTCAGACGGGTCTTTATTGTGTGTCTTTTTTTTTCGGAGCCACTCTTGGCGCTGAGGCCTCAATTAGATCCACAAAAAACAATGCGGCAGGAAGAACATTTCCTATTTCCACGGCCATGATGCTGGTTTATATTATTTTATTTAATTTTTGTTCTTTTATTTTTCCTAGCATCTTTTCTGTGTTTTGTAGCTGGCAAGCAAAATTTATGCAAGTTCTTGGCACGCTTTTCCAAGAATTCTCATTATTTTCTCAAGATTATGATTTCATAAAAATTATGTGCAGAGCCGGATGCTTGGACTATCCGGACTCGGCTTTAGGAAAATGACCCTCGGACATGCACACCCATACACACACACACACCCAGAAAAGCTGTGGGGAAAATAAACACACACACACATACTCGCCGCTCGAGCTCTAAAGTTTTTCTATAAAATGGAAATATTAATTTCCGAGCAAGAAATTTGTTATTTCCGCGACGCCTGCGCCAATACGATGGGTGGCCTTGGGTGGCGGATGCTGAAATTTTAATACGATAATAAATGACTGTTTGCCCTTCGTCCCAGCCCCCCGAACGACCGACCGACCGCCACTTGCACTTGCATGTACTTAAAATTTGTGTAATAAATTTCAGTGTGCTACTGCAACTTTTGGCCACCGTGTTCGACCTTTCGACGAACGAAACTTTCGCCAGGATATTAAATTCCAAACGGACTCGGCCAAGTAGGCCTCGGGCCCTTAAAGTGCAGTCGGTTGACTGCCGAACATGCACATCATTAAATGGATCTGTGAAGACGCATAATTGCTACCAGGCTCTGGTTTCTCTCTCTCTCCCCGGTGGCCAGTTGCCGTGTGTCCAGTGCCAACGCTGCTTACCATAAGTGTGAATTCATTTGGTTAATTAGAACGGGATTGTTGGATTACACCGTCCGGCTCAGTGCGAGGTCAGGTGGCGATTTAGTTTCTGCGTGTGATTGTGTGGGTGCACTCGAAAAAATTTAACTAGTTGTAATCAAAGTTCTAAGGTGTTGCCTACCTTTAAGTTATATTTTATTAAACTTCAAATATAAGCGAAAACCCTTGTAAGTGTCACGCTCATCCCTATATTTCTTCTTATAAAAATCCTACAAAAAATATATATTTTTAACTTAAATCCCATTTCTCCCAGTGCCCCTTAGAATAGGTGTGTGCTGACAGACTCAGCTCCCAGCGTTTTACCCACGCATGGACAGCTTGGAATAGATTGCGGTTGCCATTGCTGCTGCCTCCTCTTGTTGTATCTTAAGCCCAGGGCTCCATCTTAGGTTTCCTGGTTTGGGTTTGAGACACTTGGACATTACTAATGAGATGCTCGGCTACCTGGGCACTCAGTGTCATTAAATCGGTAGGAAGCACTGGCTCCGGCTCCGGCTTCAGTGGCAGAAAGTTTGCTAATGTGACAACAAATGCGTGACAAACAACTGAACTGCCGTCATTCAGTCTCACCAACAAAATTGTAAATATTTTGAACGTTCCGCAACGAGAGTTAAGTTGAGTTGAGTTGAAAAACATAAACACAAATGGCAAAAAACAAAAAAAAAATTAGCGAAAATTGAATGTTTTTGTTGTGTTGCGGCCTGGGCACTGGGCTAACTTTATGGCCACAAACACAAATTACAACTACAACATTCGGCAGGAGGAGCAACAATGCAACAACACAAAGTTTGCCATGCAAACAAGCCAGGTGGTCGGTACTCGGTACACTTGGTACTCCTCCCAGGTGAGGCGAGGTAACCAGGTGAGAGCGGTGCAGAGCGTGGAGTGGAGAGTGGAAAAGCGAGAACGAAGCGTTGAAAGTGCTAGAAAAGTGCGCTGATTTACATGTTGGGGCGGCCACTAAATTAGAAGTTACTCTGATGCTGATTTCCAGCGGAGTGCGGCGAGTGTCGGCGAACTAGAAGGAGGCTCCTCCATTGCCTGCTTCCATTTTATCTCAATTAAAACTTGTCCTTCAGCATGTCAGCAGGAGGCTGGCCGGAGCGCACTGTTGGCCACTTGAAAGTTTATGCCTTATGAGCCGCAAATGGCCACAGGACACGAACAGGAACAGGGCGCCAAGGACCAAGGACCAGGCAGCAGGGACCAGGAACCGTGTCTCCCAGGCTCATAATAAAGACACACGAACACCAGGCAAGTGGGATGTAATACACAAGGCAAAAAGGTATTTAAAGTTTATACATTTTAAATATTTTAAAGATGGTGAAAACCCAAAAGTTATACTTCCTATATTTAAAATAGAGATAGCCTTCCAGGTCTGATATTTTTAAAATATTTAAGGTTAGTAAACCCCACTAGATGGCATTATTTTTTATGGTGCAGTCTGGCTAACTAAGTCGGCGTGGAAAAAAGCTGCTGAGTCAACAGGAGCCGGCCAACTCCTGACTCGACGCCGCCTGCTCTTGGCCCCGTGGAGGGGTTTGCGGCTGCCACTGGTAAGGGGCAGTGGGGCGGCCACCTCGTCATTAGCATCAGTAGCCAGGACGGCAGAACAGCAGGATAACGAGTGGGCAGGAGCAACACCTACACCTACGCGCGTTTGTCTGCGGTTCGGCACTCGCTGTGGCCAAGGTGCAGGTCCACGGCAACCGCAGGAGCAGCAGTAGTAGCACTTGCAGCAGGACCATCGCCAGGATCAGCATTCCGGGCTCCTCCTGGCCATGGTCTAACAATAAAACCGAATGTGCGGCGTGTGTGGCCGTGCTGGCCACAGTAAATCCCAAAAAAGGGCGCTGCAAAAACTGCACCAACTTAATTCAGTTTGTTTTGGGATTTTTCACTTTTTCGCCCCCATATTTTTTCCCCGTGTAGCAGCAGCAGCTCCCTCGTTTGCTCTCGTTTTGTGATTTTTTTCTAACTCATTTCGCATGCAAATAAAATCGTTATGAATTATTTATGCGTGCGTCTGACTGTGTGCGGTTTGGCTGGCATTTGAAAATAATTTTTATGTAAACTCCCGTCCATGTACATTTTAAACTTTTGTCCATTCGAATTATGTGCAAACATTCGTAAGCCCAAACGGCTGAACACAGAGCTCAAATGGCATTGCCAGAAAAAAGCGAATCATTATGGCGATATTGTTGAACGAAACCACATTATATAGATTATAATATTTTAATTAAAATCAAAGCCGGCCTGCATAAAAACTACATCACATAAATTATGCAATCAACATGAACCAATAAAGATGCAAATTCAAAGTTAAATTTTGTATTAATAATCCAAATATATTCGCAGTTAGCTGAGCCAAGTAATTGATCGCAGACATTCCCTGCCCCTATTCGAGGTCCTGTAAGTTGCATTATTTAGCGCCCTCATTTTTGGCTGATGTTTTTTATATTAATGGCATGTTTAAAATGTTGCAGGAACTCGAAATTCCCAATGTCTAGCGGCTGCAAACGTACTCAGAGCAAACAGCAGGCAATCAGCCCGCCTGCCACTCAGTCAGACAGTCAGACAGCCAGTCTGTCAGTCAGGTGGCTGAATGGTTGCGGGTACTGAGTGGTGGGTACGTACACCTGAGGGCTTATTAATAGGAGCTTGAAATTTTGGTCATAAGTAAGACGATAGTTTTTACTCTGTTTTAAGAGGCTTTACACTGATCATGCAAGCCTAGTTAGGTCTTATTTTCAAGGATTCAAATCAACTTTACCCACATTATTTATCCTTTTACTATTGTAGTATTATATCTAATCTATATTATACACTTTAATATATCTGATATTTGTTTGCCTTATAAAGTTAATCTATTATTTTGCCCAAAACTGTTCAAGCACCTGTGTAAAGTCATGGAAAAATGAGCCGCGTCGCGCTGTAATCATTTTTCGGTGCCTGCGTGATGTATTACACTGGCATATGATTGTTCATTTTGTGAATTTACACATGTTTACATGACCGGGCTCATTCCGTTTCCAGGAAGTTTTACTCCCCAATCCCCCCCTTACAGCGGGAAAACACATGCAAAACTGCTGACGATGCCATCATGGACGTGGACCCGCGGTTGAGACGAGTCTCGTCGAGGCGGGGGCAAACAGTCGCTTGTTTTGCGATGATAAAGCGTTATAAATTCTCCGCTCGCATTATATTTGTCACCAGCCGCACGCACCTTAAATCCATGTAATTTTCCTAAAATATTGTTTAGCTTTTTGCATGGCACCCGCGGCGCTGAGCTGCGAATATGTTTGTTGATTTGCGGCTAAGCCGCTAAATGGTGCACGGCGGGCAAAGTTGATGGCCATTGTCGGCGGAGCTTGTGCCGGCACACTTAAAGATTTATTTTCATTTGCCAGCCACCACCAACCACTGGCACTTCCACTTGACAAAAGGTTGTGGCCAGAATGGCAAGGGAAACCCTGTTCCACTTGCTTTTTTTTCTTCCTTATTTTTTCTCTCGCTATGTTTGATGCAAGTCAAGAGGGGGGCACCAGTTAGTCGGGGTTACCATACCACTTGCCTCCCCAGGCCAGCTCTGCTGCCGGATTCCATCCACACTTTCCCGGTCCTGGGTTATTTCTTTCATTATTTCCCTTCAGCCCGCTTACTTGTTTGCTCATTGTCATGGCGCTCACTTTGTGACCGCGCCAGCTCTCCCTTTTTTCCTGCAGCAGCGGAAATTAAATGAAAGGATATTATGATTTTGTTAATGCATTTGCATTGCCTTGGAGTAAAAGCTTTATGAATAATTGCGCCGCTTCCAGGGCACTCTTCAACTTAAAGTGCTATAAAAATGTTTCTGGTAAAAGGAGGTATAAGTCAAGGATATGTTTTAGGTGAGGTAAATGTTTAGGAGGGAAACCAGTAACTAGTAAATATTTAAATAAGTCAACAAATATAATAATCAAATATAAAAAGTAAAACAAATATAGATTGATTCTTCAGCAAGAGTATCTAAACTTCACTTGCCAGGACTCTCAGCTTTATCTCCTTTGTATTCGCATATTTTGTGGCGTTGGAACGGGTTGTAAGTGCTAGTTGCAAGGTCAGCACGTTTGTCTGGCCATTAAAATGATTAAAATCGACTTGAGCCCCTTTTTTAAGGCATTCCTTTTCGGCGCAGATGACGATTTGCAGAGAGCCGCGGATAAATCTGCTTTACGTGCAACGAAATGCGCTACATTTGGCAATTTACGAGTGGGCGAGAACAGCCGCCGGAAAAGGCAGTTCCTTGTGTCTGGCGCCCACTTGGGTGGCGGGTAGTGGGTGGCACGCAACAAATTCTCGCATCAGACTTAAGCCGCTTAATCCTTTTAGTGCTAAACGCGGGCCAAGTGGCAACCGGCAACTGGCAAGTGCCAACCGGCAAGACAACCAACTTTCGCCGGGGGCCCAGTAGAGTCGTCTTGTATTTCTTTAAAGCGAAACACAGCATGTGGAGGAGCAGGAGGAGGAAAAGGAGGAGCAGGAGCAGAAGCTAGAGAAGGAGCCGTAGCTGTATGAGCAGCCGGAGTGGGCGTCGCATGGACTGCGCTTTACACGCGTGTAATGTGCAAAAACGGCGTTTAATGCCTCACTAATCCCTCAACTACAATGCTGCCAATTTACGCAAGTGGCGCCCTCGACATCCTTGCCTCCAGTGTCCTGAGAGAGAGAGAGAGCGAGAGAGTGGGTGCCTCGGGCTGTGGCTGTGGCATACTATAAGTGTAATGAATGAGGACATGGGGCGCAGAAACTTTGCCGAGTAGTAAAGCATCAATTTATTTAAGTGGATTCCAGCCATTCTCAGATATTTCGAAGAAAGCTGCTGCTGCTGCTGATTCTTCGGCTTCACATGAATTATCATCAAAAGGGATAGAGGCTTGGGCTGGGGTTAGTTGTTACCAAGAAAGTGTGGCTTCCTTTATACCAAGTTTACTTTATTATTTTAATGAAAATAAAACTACAGCCACCGTTTCTTTCACTGCATTTGTTAAGCTTCTGCGAGTAAGAACCTTATGGGATTTTTCTCTGCTAGTTTCACATTTATTGTGGCCTGATGAAGGACCTCAAGTGCTAGTTGTCGTTATTTTAGCTGGGAAAAAGAGTATCGAAATTTGCCAAAAATACCACTTTCAGTGTTTCGATGGCCCTTGACTATATAACGTTATCAGAACCCCATTTAATTGTACTGCCGCGTTTTTTTTTTCCCGCTTTTCTCCCCCCCGAAAATCATTTAGTTAAAATGAAGCGTTGATTGCCGTGAAGCTGTGCGTGAAAATGCATCAAACTTCGTTTTTGTCTGACCATTGTCAGTGGGGTGGCTGGAGGGGCAGGGGTTGTGTCCATGTTTGCCATGGCTATTGCTCTCGTCGTGTGCTGTTTGTTGCTCTTGCCCGCGTTTGCCGCGATGCGTTGCATTGCGCATATAAATTGCATTTTTAACAAACAAAAATTGTTGCTGTTGGTTTTCGCTTTGCCATTCAGCTTTTTTTCTCTTCCTCCCCCCATTTCCCCCTCGATTTTTATTATTTTCCCATTTTAGAATGCGCTTGCTTTGTGAGTGTGTGTGTGTGTTTCTCGTAGATTTTAATTGATTTGCCGCATTTTTGCTCTAAATGGTAAAATGCAGCTCTCCCACATTACGCATACGCCGCGTGGCCCCTGCCGCTTGTTCTTTTGCCGTTTTTCGCCCCTGTTTTATGGCCGGCTGCTCGAAAGTCTATCAAAACAAAATTAATTTGCAGGCACATTGGCCGGTCGGTTATTTGTTTTTTGGCTTAGAGAGAGAGAGGATTGCGAAGCTCGTGCGAAAATTGAAACGAAACACTTGAGTGCCGGGGCACTTCACACAGACACGGCACACACACTGTAACGACCCTCTTTTGGGGTGCTCGGCCTAGCTCGCCGGAGTCGGGGTTCGTACAGAAAATTTGTAGTGTCCGAGTCCCTCGTGTCCCAATAATCAGTAAATAGGCAAGAGGAGAGAGGTAATTTTAATACAAGCTTTATTGATCAAGATATATAGTGAAACCTGTGGAAAGAATACAGTGTGGTTGCTGCTGTGGGGGTGTCTTGTTGATACCCTGGTTGCGGGTAGATCCGTGTCCCGGTCTTCGATGGTGCTCAGCCGGCTGGCTGACGATGATACCCGGTGGTGGGTGATGCGACGCTGCGACTAGGGTCCAGTGGGTCGACTTGTGGTTACCCTGCTCGGGCGATGCGACTGCTGATCGTCGGCGTGGCGATACCCTGTATCGGTGATGCGATCGTCGGTGATCGGCTTGTGAGTACCCTGTTCGGGTGATGCGACTGTCTCGTGGTCGGCTTGTGAATACCCTGTTCGGGCGATGCGACTGTATCGTAGTCGGCTTGTAAATACCCTGTTCGGGCGATGCGACTGTATCGTAGTCGGCTTGTAAATACCCTGTTCGGGCGATGCGACTGTATCGTAGTCGGCTTGTAAATACCCTGTTCGGGCGACGCGACTAGGGTGCGTGACCGTTGCGGCTGGCCGCTGTCGTGGTCACGGTAGGTGGGTCCGGGTGACGTCACTCGAGGTGAGCGATCGTTGTGCCTAAGCTCGCACCGTCCCTAACGCCTTTCTGCTACCCTGTAGCTATCAAGATCCGCCGGCAAGGGCCAGATCTTCTCCTATGCTTGCTTGGCGAATGTGGCGAACCTCATTCGACGCCCTCCCCTATTCCTGATCTGCCATCCAAGGGCCAGGTCAGAACCCCAAGTCTATACTACCTGTACGGCGAGGTCATACGGACCGCGCTCGATACCCTGTTTCCGCGAGATCTGCCATGCAAGGGCCCGACCTCGTCCCACGGCTGACTATCTGTGCGAAGTCCGCCAACTAGGGCCAAACTCCGCTCCTCCCAGCTACTTCGTTAGATCCGCCTGCAGGGGGCCAGATCTAGACCTAACGCTACCTTCACCTTTCCTACCTTCTTTTCTATTAAGGTCCGCCGCCAGGGCCAAACCTTATTCTACTGCTAAAGCTAGGATTAGTACTACTTGTTAACTCACCAGTTGACTGCTCGGCTGCTCTGCAAAAGTGAAGTTGCACTGGCCGGTGCGTCGCTTTATATAGCCGGTCGACAGCTGTTCTCCCCCGATCGATAATCGATAATTCCCCGATGGCCGATAGGCAGGGCGTTGCCAGATCGATCGTATCCATTCGATTATCGTCAGCTGTTCAGGGCTGGACGCGCTATTCCTTGGCCGGCGTTGCCACTACTATTCTTAATCTTATTTGAAAGCTTAATTCTACTTATGGATTATATTTGTTGTTGCGACGTGGGTCGTCGCACTCCCCCCTCCTTTGCCAGTTTAAATTTTCGAGGTGGTTCTGATGACTTCTCCTGCCAATCTAGCTGGGTTGACCCGTTATTGAATTTGACCATTGTGCTAGTGTTCCTGTGTGAGTGTATTTGTGTTATTAGGTTCGGTGTTGTCGAGTGCTATTCCCTGTTCTCCTAAGTATTTCTTCATGTTATTTACATATGCTCTTTGTGTCTTGCCCGACCCTATCTCTTTTACTACTGCTATTACTGGGGACTCTAGCTTTATGACTCTGAATGGACCCTCAAACTTCGGTGCGAGCTTGGCAGAGAACTTGTCGTACGCTTTTGACAGTGGGTGTTGTCGAACCCACACCATGTCCCCCTTTTTCGGCTTCCATTCGCGTTTCCTCAGGTTATATGTTCTGGCTTGATCCTGCGCTGCTTTTTCCATGTTCTTTCTTGCTAGCTCACATGTTTCCTTGATTCGCGCCATTCTATCTTCCGTGGTCTCCTCGTTTATCGCTGAGCCTTTCGTTGTTTCATCGAACAGACTTCCCGGCAGCCTTGGTTCTCTCCCGTACGTGAGGTATGCCGGGCTGTATCCAGTTGATTCCGATCGGCTGCTGTTAAATGCTAGTGTCAGCTCCGGTAGTACGTCGTCCCATCGGTCGTGCCTTTCTCCCGCGAACTGTGCGATCATGGTTTTTACGGTTCGGTTCGCACGTTCAGTCGGGTTTTCTTGCGGTGTATATGGAGCCGTGAACTGCTGGTGTACTCCCCATTTTGACATCTGCATCCTGAATTTGTGGCTTGTGAACTGTACTCCGTTGTCTGAGATTAACACCTTTGGAGCCCCGGTGCGTGCTAGTATTTTCTCCCGAAACGTTTTGAGGACTGCGTCTGTGGTCGCTTTCCGTATTGCTGTCAGCTCTACCCATTTTGTGAACTTGTCAATGAATACCAGTAGCATATTGTTGCCGTGACTTGACCTTGGTAATGGGCCCACGAAATCGACGCATAGTGTTTCACCCGGTGCCTCCGCTATCTGTGTGAGCATTCTTCCGGATGCCTGCTGTTGTGACACCTTGTATTGTTGGCATGTCGTGCATCGGTCAATATAATTCTTGACTTCCCGATGCATTCCTGGCCAGTAGTATCGCGTAGCAATCCTGTGCTTGGTCTTTCTTACTCCCAGGTGTCCTGCCGTTGCTGTTTTGTGGTTTTCTTCCAATACTCTCGCTCGTTGGTGTTTGCCTACGCAGAGTTTCCAGGGTTGTATGTCTTCGTCTGCTGCCCATGACGGTAGGTGTCTATATAATTTGTTGTTTTCGACACAGTAGTCTGGCCACCGACTCGGATTCTTCTCAATGTCTATTAGTTTTTCTCTAATCCATTTGTCTTCCGCTATCTCGGCACTTTGGGCCTCTTCGGTAGGTTGTCTTGACAGTGTATCGGCTACTACATTGAGTTTACCCTTCCGATATCGTACCTCGAATGAGTATGGTTGTAGTGCTAGTGCCCATCTCGCCACCCGTCCTGACGGACTCTCTATGGAGTTCAGCCACTTTAACGCCAGGTGATCCGTTATTACCACGAAGTGGTATCCTTCCAGGTACATCCTCATCTTGTGTATACCCCAGTGTATCGCGAGGCATTCTTTTTCTGTTGCTGAGTAGTTCATTTCCTCCTTCCTTAGTTTGCGGCTCGCATATGAGATGACGTGTTCTCCGTCGTCGTCTTCTTGCGTGAGTACTGCCCCTAAGCCGCAGTTGCTTGCATCTGTTTGCAATATGAATGTCTTTGTGAAATCTGGGCATGCGAGTACTGGTGCTTCTGTCAGTGCCTTTTTTAGTTCTTCTGTTGCTCTTCCGTGTTCTTCTGTCCACTCGAACTTCGCGTTCTTCTTTATCAACTCAAACAACGGCTTCGCGATTTCGGTGAATCTGGGTACGAACCTTCTGTACCATGAGGCGACTCCCAGGAAGCTGTGAACTTGTTTTGTCGTTGTCGGCTCGGGCAGGTCCTTGATTGCGGCTATTTTGTCGGGGTCTGTGTGTATCCCCCTCGCGCTTACTACGTGGCCTAGGTACTTCAACTTGTCCTGGAAGAAATGGCACTTTTCCGGGTTGATTCGTAAGTTCGCTTTCCGTAGCCTTGCCAGTACCTCATGGAGCTTTTCCAGGTGTTCTCTCTTTGTTCTACCGATCACTACAATGTCGTCGAGGTAGGCGAACGCGAATGGTTCCATCTCCGGGCCTATCACTGAATCCAGTGCCCTTTGGAACGTTGCTGGTGCGGTGTGCAGACCGAATGGCATGACCTTCCATTGGAATAATCCTCGTCCCGGTACTGTAAATGCCGTGTACTGTTTGCTGTTTTCTTCCATGGGTATTTGCCAGTAGCCGTTCTTTAGGTCCAGTGTGCTGATATACTTTGCCTCTCTCAGTTGGTTAAGGATGTGGTCCATCCGTGGTACTGGGTATGCGTCTCGTTCCGAGTGCGTGTTCAACTGCCGGTAGTCAATACATAGCCTCCACTGGTTGTTCTTTTTTTTAACGAGCACTACCGGTGAGCTATATGCTGAGTGTGAGGGTTCGATCAGGTCTTGTTGTAGGAGTTCCTCCACTAGGTCGTGAATTATCTTCTGCATTGCCGGGTTTTTCGGATAGTACCTTTGCTTCAGTGGTCTGTCGTGTTTCATGTATATCTTGTGTTTTGCAATGTGACTTGTTCCGTGGATTTCACCCATCAGCTTTAGTTGCCTTTTTAGGAATTCCTCGACTTCTGCCTCTGTCGGTTCGGCTGCCGCTATTCCTACTTTCTGGTGTTTCTGCTGTTTTCCAGTCTGTGGCTTGAGCTGAGTGGTTAATCCTCCGCACCGCAGTGTCGTATCCCACTGTGCCAAGAAGTCTACCCCTAGTAGTATACCTCCGATAACGTCGTCCAGAATTAGTAGCGTTATTTCTGCTTTTCTTTCCCCTAGCTCGATCTTTAGACGTAGTTCTTCTGTGGCCGTTGTTGTAGTTCCATCCGCTAGATTTATTACCTCGTCTGTTGGTTGGACTTCGCCATACTGTCGGAGTTTGTCTGCTAGTTTTTCACTTATGAAACTTCTCGTTGCGCCTGTGTCGACTATTCCTTCGACCTGCACGCCTGCCACCTTGACTTGGGCGATGATCTTCCGGCCGTCAAACCTGATCATCGTCTCTGGTGGTATGTCTGGGTTGGCACTGGGTGTCCCACCTGTCTCCCAGCGCCTCTTCCGTTTCCCTCGTATCTTCTGCAGCAGTCGATTGTTCTTGTGTTGTCCCTTCCGCATATCCAGCAGAACAGTCTCGCCGGGTTGTTACACCGATGCGCCATATGCCCTGGTTGTTTGCATCGTCTGCACAGGTTGTTTACGTTGGGTATTCCTGCCGTTCTTGCTTGTGTCTGCTGTGAATGCTGTGTTCCTAAGGCTTCGAATTCCTCCGTTAGCCTTAGGTAGTCCTGTAGCGACTGTACTTCACTACGTTTGGCATATCTCTTGAACTCCACGGTGCTGTTCCTATATGTCCATTCTAGTTTTTGTTCCTCGCTTAGTGTGGTGTGCGACATCATCTTCCGTAGTTCCCGTACGTAGTCTTTTGCGGGTTCCTGTGCGTACTGCTGACGTCTCGTTATCCGCTCCATTGCTCGTTCCCTATAGTCCGCCGGTACGTAATACCGCGTAACCTGTGCCTTGAACGTTGTCCAATCGTGGATCTTTTCTGGGTTTGTCCGCCACCAGTCTAGGGCTGCACCTTTCAGTATTACCACTGCTGCCGCTGTAATGTTTTCTAGCCCTATATCGTAGGCTGCTGCCAGTTCTTCCAACCGTGTTATGAACTCTAACGCGTCTCCTGACCCGTCGAATGTTTCGCCCCATCCTCGGATGGTATTTATGGCTGACGCGCGTTCCGATTGGCTGTTCCTTTTGTGTTCCGGCTTTGGCGAGCCTTCTTGAGTTTTTTCGGAGCTTGCTTCCTCCAAGTCTCTTTCTGTATCCGCGCTGTTTGTTGGTTTCCTTTCTTTTTCCGCCTGTAGCATTGCTGTGATCACTTCCCAGTTTACCTCCACTACGGGGCTTTGTTTGTTCTTTGCGTGTCGCTGGCTTAGTTCTCTCAGCCTGTTGACTCTTCCCTCGTCGTGGTCTCCGTTTTTTATGAAGTCCGATAGCTGGCGTCGTAGGTCTTCCACTATCAGCTCTGGTTCCATTCCAAACTCCCTTATGTATTCTTCCAGCTGGGTCTTGTTTAGACTTGTTACCCATCCGCGGGTTAACTTCTCTGTTGCCATGGTTTTTTACTTTGTTATTCAGGACTACGAGGTTTTCAGGACGTTGGGCGCCACTGTAACGACCCTCTTTTGGGGTGCTCGGCCTAGCTCGCCGGAGTCGGGGTTCGTACAGAAAATTTGTAGTGTCCGAGTCCCTCGTGTCCCAATAATCAGTAAATAGGCAAGAGGAGAGAGGTAATTTTAATACAAGCTTTATTGATCAAGATATATAGTGAAACCTGTGGAAAGAATACAGTGTGGTTGCTGCTGTGGGGGTGTCTTGTTGATACCCTGGTTGCGGGTAGATCCGTGTCCCGGTCTTCGATGGTGCTCAGCCGGCTGGCTGACGATGATACCCGGTGGTGGGTGATGCGACGCTGCGACTAGGGTCCAGTGGGTCGACTTGTGGTTACCCTGCTCGGGCGATGCGACTGCTGATCGTCGGCGTGGCGATACCCTGTATCGGTGATGCGATCGTCGGTGATCGGCTTGTGAGTACCCTGTTCGGGTGATGCGACTGTCTCGTGGTCGGCTTGTGAATACCCTGTTCGGGCGATGCGACTGTATCGTAGTCGGCTTGTAAATACCCTGTTCGGGCGATGCGACTGTATCGTAGTCGGCTTGTAAATACCCTGTTCGGGCGATGCGACTGTATCGTAGTCGGCTTGTAAATACCCTGTTCGGGCGACGCGACTAGGGTGCGTGACCGTTGCGGCTGGCCGCTGTCGTGGTCACGGTAGGTGGGTCCGGGTGACGTCACTCGAGGTGAGCGATCGTTGTGCCTAAGCTCGCACCGTCCCTAACGCCTTTCTGCTACCCTGTAGCTATCAAGATCCGCCGGCAAGGGCCAGATCTTCTCCTATGCTTGCTTGGCGAATGTGGCGAACCTCATTCGACGCCCTCCCCTATTCCTGATCTGCCATCCAAGGGCCAGGTCAGAACCCCAAGTCTATACTACCTGTACGGCGAGGTCATACGGACCGCGCTCGATACCCTGTTTCCGCGAGATCTGCCATGCAAGGGCCCGACCTCGTCCCACGGCTGACTATCTGTGCGAAGTCCGCCAACTAGGGCCAAACTCCGCTCCTCCCAGCTACTTCGTTAGATCCGCCTGCAGGGGGCCAGATCTAGACCTAACGCTACCTTCACCTTTCCTACCTTCTTTTCTATTAAGGTCCGCCGCCAGGGCCAAACCTTATTCTACTGCTAAAGCTAGGATTAGTACTACTTGTTAACTCACCAGTTGACTGCTCGGCTGCTCTGCAAAAGTGAAGTTGCACTGGCCGGTGCGTCGCTTTATATAGCCGGTCGACAGCTGTTCTCCCCCGATCGATAATCGATAATTCCCCGATGGCCGATAGGCAGGGCGTTGCCAGATCGATCGTATCCATTCGATTATCGTCAGCTGTTCAGGGCTGGACGCGCTATTCCTTGGCCGGCGTTGCCACTACTATTCTTAATCTTATTTGAAAGCTTAATTCTACTTATGGATTATATTTGTTGTTGCGACGTGGGTCGTCGCAACACACAGCAGGGCAACATGGTGTGGGTGGGCGGAAAGTTCAGGCCAAAAACTTTGTGAAACCACTTGAAAAGTTATTTACATTTTAAGTTGTTGAGGTTCACACGACGTCAAGTTGTGTTGTGTCCTTGTGATGTGCAAAATATCTGTAGGCAGGTAGACGGCTCACAAAGGACTGGCAGGACTCTTACACCCCCCTCAGCGTCTGTGTGCCGCTGTGTGGTCGCCGGTGTCAAATCTGAGGACCGCAGAGGCTTACATAGAAAATCTATTAAATTGCGGTCCTGGAGCAGATCTGCCGGTGGTGGAGTTCCTGGCGAAGCTGCAGCTGGCCTGCTGCTGGCAAAGTTTGCGACATAAAACAAACATTGGCGAGATATATCCGCCAGACTAGAGCCACGCGAGTCCTGACTGACGACGTCGCACTCGACGCTCTCAATGGCTGACTAAACTTTTGAATAAAGCCAGCAGCAGCCAGAGCCCCAGCCAGGGCCGGAGTCTCGGACTCCAAGAATGGCAGCTGGGAGTTTCGAAGAGTTGCAGCTGCAATGGCTCACACTGTGAGAAAATAGCATCAAAGTTCAAACTAATATGTTGGGGTTGAAAATCTGTGGATCGATCCATCACTGTCACCAGAGTTTTAAGAGATTTACGAACCACTTTAGGTTGTTAAATGTTTTTTAAATATTTTAAATTGTTGGGAGATCACTTTAAAATTTATAGAAAAGTGTCAAGCTTGAAATAAGTAAATTGTGAACTTTGTCCATTGATTTTGAGAAATGTATTGTAATTTAAAATTGTTTAAAGGTGTCAAAAATGTTATTAATAATTATTGCTTATTAAATTCCATAATGACCTTCAATTAATGGTAATTTTTTTCTCGCTGTGTCGGCTTGGCCCGCTGGCTGTTGGCATTGCAGTTCAGCCGGAAAACATAAAAAACTACTTGATTCTTCCTGCCGGAGTGCCAAAAGTAAGCACAGCAGCGCCACATAATAAATAAAGGAGAAGCAGCAGCAGAAGAAGCAGGAAATATGGCACTTAAAGTGCTTTAAATAACATTAGAAAGTTGACTCGCTTTCGTCCCAAGTATGAGAGTGTGTGTTTGATACCCAGTCTGGGCGGCTTGAAGAGCTTGTCTGGCCGGAGTCCCCATTCCTATCCCCATCTTTGTCGACTTTGTCAGTCTGTTTGACTTGAGCGAAAATCTTTCAAGTTGTGACATTCTCAGGCAAAGGCGCCCCTGCATTTGTTAAAGTTGTTAATTTGCAAGGCAGCTGACAGACAGAAACGGAGACGGCAACTAAAGGAGGAGGATCCTGGCAGCCATCGTCCTGGCCGCCTCTCTCCGCATTGTTTGTCGTGTTGCTACAACGCATATGACACTCGCCACGCCCACTAAGAACAACACACAGCCCGACTTGGGCGGGCGCACGCCCATAAATAAAACATTTCACTTTGTTTTGTCGACTGCCTCTTAGCCTAAACAAACAGATATCCGAGAACAGGGAAGTTACACTGGAAAGTATATTTTTAGGTCCTGAAAAGGATTACATTTTTGGAAAATGAAATTCTTATTTATGCTTAACAATAAAATATAAATAAATTTATTTGGCTCTGGAAGTTAATGTGTACTGAAAGATAAATCAGTTCTAAGAACAAACCAATATCTTAAAAGGCTAAATCCTTTATCTATTTAAACAAAGATCTATAATGTAATCATTGGTTAAATATATTAAATAAATTTTCTATATTTTTTCTGTGCATCCTCCCTCTCAGGAATATCCTAGAACCAAGCAACAAGAACTGAAAACCTCGAGAAGCATCCGAGATCCCAGCTTGGAGGAGCTACTTCTCCGCCATCCGATGTGACACACTTTGATTTGACTTTAATGCACAATAACATTTTATACTGCGCTCGCTGCCTTTGGCTGTTGTCTGCTGAAAAATGCACAAAAGCCTGGCAAATTGATGATGGAATGCCGGAATGCATTTCTCGAAAGCTTCCTCCCTCCATCCCCCTGGATCTTTGCTGCCTCACATGACTTTTCATCCACTCATTTTCAACTCACTCTCTCGTCGCCTGTGGCTGACATTAATCATTATTCAAATCTCGGCGGCAGCACACATGTGCGGAAAAGGATACGCAGTTAAATGCCAATTAGATGAAAATTGCACAGATTTGTGGTTTACGCTTTCAGTTATAAGAAGCCGCAAAACAATGTTATTAAATTTGGCCCCAAATGCAAAAGGTGAACTTGTGTAGAAGATTCGTTTGTACATATTTTGGTTTGCCCAAAATGCACTTTAAATCAACTGGAGGATAGTGTTTTCAGAAGAGTTTAAACATTCAGGGGCAGAGTTTAATCGGTTTTCTCGATTAAAGACAGTATTTGCTCTAAGAAAATGGTCTTTATATTCGTCGCATAATGAACTATATAATTAGTTGAAAGCAAAGTTTTTAACGCTGGATGATTAGAGATGGGAAGGCTAAAAAAGAGGATGCTTCTGTTTTAGTTTAGTAAAATGTTGTATTAGATTCAGAATACGATTTAGGGGCTATAGAAAAAGTTTATCAAATTTTTAAATTATTTCAATTACTATTTATTTCACAAGTACTACCTTTCTCATCACTGCCGCCCTCGAATGTAAATTTCTGGCCCTGCTTCTGTCTAAATTTCCTTTTTTTGGACCGGAAAACTTTGCCTAATTGGCAGAGCAAGTCTACTCTGGCCAGCCTTTGGATTTTCCTGCCATAATCTGCAAGCCGCCAACATGTTTAACTCCTGCACAATGTCAGCGGTGCTGTCGTCAAGTTCGGCCTGGCTTGGCTACATATTTCCGCCTTCGCCTCGACACAAGTTGCAACTCCTGGAAAAGTTTTTGGCTGCTGGAGTGCTCTCCAGGAATTTTTGAAATGCGCGCCCCGGAAAATTGTTGACAGTTGGAAGTCGTTAGCTTGGAGGTCGCATTAGCGCCCATAGGACCGCCAGTTAAATAATGAAAGCGCGCCCAAGTTATTCAATAAATGTCGGAAGTCGCAAGTCTGCAGCCTGTCAGGTGGGTTTAGTGTTTTTTCGATTGGATTTGGTATTGGCCAAATTACAGCACTCGGCACGCACCGTCTAGCATCCTCTCTCCTGGCTGCGCACAATTCTCACGATCCTGGCCACATGTGCTTGGCTTTCTCGACTAAGCTCTTGCCTTGCAGCTTCTTTTTTTTTTTTGGGTGAAAGCGAAATTCGTGACCTTCGCCGGGAAATTAATACGAGTGCGCGGGTACATGCAAAATTTAAACTTAATTAAACTTTCGCACACGCTGCATGCATGTGTGCAAAACGCAGTGCAAGAGCCAGCGCGAATTCAATTTTAATTATGAACTTAAATCGAAAAACTTTGCATTTATACGACGTCGACGGTGGGCAGGTCCTGCCTCCAGGACGCAGTCTGCCGTCTGCTTTGACTGTGGGCTCCATTCAAACAGACATTCGCGGCATTCAGGACATTCATAAAGTCGCTGGCTCTGGCTGTTGTAATGCACTAAAAGAAATTGGGTCAGAGTCTGGTAAGCTAATATACCTTTCAAAGGCCATAAAATAAGAACAAGCTCTTTAAAGGGGAATATGGAATTTATTAGTTTATTAAATATTAATCTTACATCTTTGAAAGGCTAAGAAATTCTCTTTAAAAAAGAAAAGCCAAGTTGGTAATTTTTTAAAAGTGCCTTCACCATCTCATTTATTTCTCGCAGTATTCCGCTGCTTTTATTTATGCAAATTTTCGGGTTGTTGCACTTGCGGCGACTCTCCAATGCACAGCCATTTTGCCATATAGCTAGCCGAGAGCTAATTAAATGTGGCCCCAAAAATGCAAGCTGCAGCCAGTGAAAAGCGAGCCAGAGAGCCCGCACAGAAATACAAGGCAGAGTGGTTTGGTTTGGGCATTTTAAAGCTAATTTAAAGGCTGCCTCCGATGGTTACAGCAGCGGAAGTGGCAAGGATCTGGCAATGGCGATGGCAGCGGCATGTGCCACACATCACGTGCCTGCGAAGACATTGCAGTCGATGTTCATGCATACAAATGCAGGCGGGCTCTTTATGACGTCAGTGTGTGTGTGACTTTTGCTGTGAGAAGCAAGGACCAAGGAGCGAGGAGCAAGAGGAGCCAGGACCGCGGAGCTAGTAGCCAGAAACTATGCCACGACTTTTAGTGTCGCCTAATGCTACGTCGCCTGCTACAATGTCGCGTTCGCCTTCGTTCTCACTCCCAGACTCCATCTCCGGCAGCTCCCATTGCCATGCCATTCCCATTCACGGGACCTGTTCCTCTTTTCCTCTTGTCGTTTTGTTTTTAAAACAAATTTCCAAAATCAATATTTGCCGAAAGTGTTTTGCATACCAAATAATTTGGCCAAACAACTTGCAAGGCAGCCGCTAGCAGCGAGATGAGGGAAAAAAACCGAAGAATTTGTAGTGGCAACAGCAGCTAAACAAATTGTCAACAAATGATTTTATTTTCCTCTCTCTTTTTTTGTATATTTTTTGTACATTTTTTTGGGGTCTCCAGTCGGGGGACCCACATACGTTTGGGGGCCTGTGACCTGGCCGCAGGGCGTGGGCAAACAGCAAAAAAAAAAATTGAATCGAACTTAAAGCTCGATAGGAATTTCAAGAATTGCTATGGCATATGGCAATCCAGTAAACTAAATATCCATTGTATAGACGGGGGAGAAAGGGAGACTTGGGGTTGAATTAAGCTCATATTCAGCTCACTTTCCCCAAAAGTTCTCCTGCCATGTAAGCTGCCTAAGCAAATAAGTGTTTCTGCCTAATGTGTGCCCAAGTTTTCAAGCAAAAGTTTTCTCCTGTTTGTACTTTGCATAAGTAAACAACCAACGAGCCAGAGACCCAGCCATATTTCAAGCGGTCACAGGCGAGGTGCATTGATATATTACGTGTCCAGTAGAGTAAGCTTTTGTGGTACCCTGTACTCGTTCAATAAAGGGGATATCTAAGAATGTATAAATATCATACAAATATTTCTAAAATTTTTCAAGACCTAGATTTTGAATAAATATTAAGACATCTCTTAGGTCTAATTTGTTCTTTTATATTGACCAAAGGATATCTCTTGGTCTTGACCAACTACCGTTTACTCCTCGCTTGTTATGCCTGGTGCCTGGTCAATTCCCTGCCCACCACCACCTCCTGCTCTCCACTCTCGTTAGCCTGCCAGAGTTGGCAACACTTCCGCCAGGCAGTGCAAGTTTGACACGCGCATCAACACGCGCTTTGTCTACCTCTCCCCAGTCCCCCGGTGTCTCTGCTCGCCACCGGAGTCCTGGCTGCAACAGGAAGACCGCTTAGACGCACACACATAAACAAATACAGTCGCGAGGTGGCACAGGACATTTACAATGTGTGTGTGTGTGTGTGTAGGAAATTGGTTTCGCTTGGCTGCACTTTGCTGAAAAACCAATACCAAGGACCTAGCAGGAAGTCTTCGGTGACCGCGCCGCACTCGATAATCAGCAATGACGGAAGGATGGAAGGAGGAAAGAGCAGGCAGGAAGGACCAAGGACTCACGACTGAGGACTTGCGGACAGTGGGCTTAGCTTGGCCTGGTCTGGCCTCTGTTCTTTGAACCTACAATTAATTTACTTTGTTTTTCCAGCTGACCAGACATTAACATTACATACTTGACTTCCGTGCGTGCCAGGGCCCTTCGATTGCCGACCTGCCATATGCCGGCATTTAGCCGTTTACTTACTTTAAGGATCATAAATTATTTTAAGCTGCTCTAAGCTTGCTTTTCGCTGATATTTCGCTGCTCCAAACGAGGACCAAACGATGTGTGTGTGTGAGAGAGTGTTTTTGTTGCGCGCACATCCTGGCAAAACGTTGGGCAATTATGGCGCACCTGGTTGCTATTAGGGCGTTCGCCACGCCCCCACCACCATCTTACCTCTAATGACAGCCATTTGTGCAGTTTTTGTCAGTTGCGTTTATTTATTACACTTGTGCTGCTGCTCGTAATTTGTTTATTTGTTGCTTTAAAAACTTTTGCCACGCGACGACATGCAGAGCATTTTATTTTGCAGAGAGAGAAATTGTAGATAGCCAAAGGAGCAGGATTTTCCAGGCGTATATAAAATATATACTTTTTTGCTGGATGTATAGAGATATATTTTTTTCTTTATTTACAGCTTCAGTTCCCCTAACTTTAGATATTTCGCTTTCATTTAAAACCCAAGCCCGAGCATCGCATTTGCATACATTCCATTTAAATATTCATTTGCTGCAAGTTGCAAGCTGGCAGCCCCCATTTTGCCCCAACAAACTGGACAGCAAACAATGAGCACAGCGGCGGTCGCCCGGTTCATTGCGGGTCAGGCCACTCAATTTTCAGTTCGGTTTAACTACAAACGAGTCGCAGTGACAGCGCGAATTGAATTCAATTTCTGCTGCATGTCAAGCTGATCCGAGTGACGTTCGATCGCTAATTGGAGGGATTATCGGTGCTGACCTGTGACTGCCAGAGGAAGACCGAACGACCCACGACAGGACACCGCAGATGGCCAAGATGGGGTGGCTGCTCTCATCGGGGTAAAACAATAAACAAATTAGGCGAATGCTGCATTAATTGAAGCGCTTTGTGTCCTGCTGCTGCAGAGAATAATATTAAATTTCCAACCTTAAAGCTTAATGAGCATAAATATTTGCTTTGCGTTGACTGAGGGGCGAATTCACAGTGGAAAACCCCAAATCCTTTCCCTGCAAAGGCGGGCCGATCAAAGCGGCAAATGAGCTTCACGACAGACAAAAGCCTTGATTGATTGCCGGAGAGGACTCGAAGTTTGTTGCTTATTTAATTAGTCGAAATTTTAATGGCTTTGCCCGGAGTTGATGGCGAACAATTTGGCTTTAAGCGTCATGCTCGACTTGCCAAATTGTTTTAAAACTGGTTGGAGTCAGGGAAAGCCAGGGGAAAGTCATGGGAAGCCTGCCTGCTGCCTGCCTGCCTGCAGATTCGTGTGTGCCGTCATCGTTGTTGTTGCTGTTTGCTAATTTCTCGGCATAATTACGGCAATTGCCGTAAAATTTTGGGTACATATAAATTGGAAATTAGTTAATTTGCAGTTGGATTGCATTGATTTCGGCCTGTAGCTTTCTGGCCACCGGCGGGGCATGCCACAAATCAATATGCGGGGCACACAGCACGGCATAAATATATATTTATTGACATGCCTAGTCATGGCAGCAATATTTTAATTAAAAACGTTTGCTAATTTCATAATTTAAGCGTATTAGCTGCGTGTTTTTTTGTTCTCGCACAAACTTAAATAATTTCCGTGCGTTGAGCTTAATTCACATTATTTATTTGCCAGCCATTTAATTGATTTCAATGTTTATTTTCAGCAATTTTTTACGGCCACACACTTCCATTCAATTATGTTTTCCCTGTTAATTTACCAATTTGTCGAACAAAATAAAGTATTATAAATTATAATTTAAATGTACGAATGCATTCACCCCGCTATTCACAAGCAATTTGCTTAGCTACTTACGTATATCGCATACATATAGTTGTTTTTTATTTTAATAATTAATGAATGGCTGAACTGCTCCAATTTAAATGGGAAAGCAGGCGGGATACCGAAAAAGCCCTTGATTACACACACACACACATGCACACTTGAAAAGCCAAATAATTTCCCAAAATAATTTCAATTATGAACAGATTTTACTTCGCTTAAGCCCGCATTCCGCCCCTCTAAATGCAGACACAAATGCCATTTGGTTTTGTGCTTCAAGTCGAGTATGATTCAATTAAGCCTTGGCCAGAACGTGGCTCTGTGTCTGTGTGTGTTTGGGTTTCGTGTGTGTATGTGTGTGTGTTTTTGCGTGAGTGGTTGTATTATTTTAGCGCAGTTAAATGCACAGTTTAAAGCAATTCACACAGGCAAAGCAGGCGGAGTTTATATAGGCCAGCATTCTTGGGTTAATTAACTCAATTTTCAGGCTATTCTGGAATATTTCCAAGGCTGAAAGGGAGTAAGTATGCATAAATGCACTTATTTCAGATTAAAAAAACATTAAAAGTGGCTTAAAAATTACATAAAACTATAGGGTTTTCTATATGTTATGATTTAACTTGTAAAGCATTTAAAATGCAATATAAAAATATTTAAAATACTTTCCATATATACATGATAATGGCAATATACCTTTCTGTTAATCCTTACACAAATTGCACACTCTTCCATATCCCTTTCCTGATGTTACCATTATCCTTAGTTTACCCCCACACAACTTATCATTAAGAACGCCTCCCACCGCCATGTTCACGCCCCTGTGGAGCGCGCCTTGGCATTGCAAGTTTGTTGGACACCTTAACGGGGCAGCAGCCGTGACAATCTCTTTTCACATTCCGGCCATGGCCCACACATTTTGCCACTCTGTGGCCTTCTAATTGATGTAACAAGTGTTCGGGCCATGTATCTGCCAGAATTTATAAGTGGCAAAAGAGTCGGGGAGTAGACACAGTCAACAGTCCAAGACGCTTGTCGATAGTTGTTGGCCTAAGGTCATCAGCCACCCAAGGCACAACCACATACTAGCAGGAGCAGGTCTGCGACCTCCCCCAAGGTTTCACACTCAATAGAAGGCGACACGTAGCTGGCCAAGTGCTGATGGCCCAGACAACTGCCACTGAACCGGACGGAGTCGCCTGCGAGGCTGCTCCTTCGCTCCTGCTCCTGCTTCTGCGCTGCTCCTGGTTCTGCTTCAGCTGCAGAAGCTTTAGCTTCGGCTGTTGCTTGTAATAAATTTGCTTGAAACATGCAATGCCCCGGGGACAAGTGCGGAGGATTCCGTCCGGATTGCCGGATTGCCCGGTGCTGGTGCTGATGCTGATGCTGATGCTGTCTGTGTCTGGCTTTTGTTCTATCCATCGCTGATGATGTCGGTTTGCCGTGCAAAGCCACAAATTGCCACTTGGCTGCCCGCTCGTGCCAATCTGCTGCAATGCCTCTTCTTATTGTCGTTATTGCTCCTGTTACTGCTGCTCCCTGCTAAGTTTCTGTTGTTGCCCTTTGAATAAATCTAAAGAAATAGCATTTAATGTCTATTTGCAGGAGATTAAGATAAAAAGCATTCCCTGGCCCTGTTATCCGAATGGAGGAGGAGGGTTGACCAGGAACTTGGTCAGGACCTTCGGCCTGCAGCGGCTGGCTCTGGGCATTCGTGCGGCTTATCGATCTGGATTTGGTGCATTGTCTTGCTATCCAACCCAATCCCTTTTCAAATGGCACGCTCGTAACTGCCACAAACAAGTGACACAATCAACACTTGATAGAACAAACACTTCTAAATTAATTAAATTGCAAATATCCTTGAAGCCGGCTGCACTGCTCGCTCACACACGGTCAGATGGTCGCACTTGAATGTCCTTTCATGCACTGGGGGAAAATAGTAGGTAACTTTGAAAGGTATAAAGTTAGCCTTGGGGTAAGCTAAATTAGAGAATTCAGTGACCTAGTATACACAAAAAACATTAAAAATGTCGTTTTAATATTATTTAAAATATATTTTAGCTTAGTTCCAACGTATTTCTTTGATTTGATATTATTGAAAACCCTTTTTAACCCAAGAATATCCTTTTTTCTCAAGGTGCATGGCACATCCCATATAGTTGACAACGTTCTCTCGTCAATACTGCTTTGTAGGACCACTCTGCTCAAAGATAATCCAGGCCATCAATAATGCAAACAGTTCTTGCTCCGTCCGCTCCTCCTCCCTCTTGCATCGCCTAACCTTACCCCTGGTCCTGTAGTTAGCAGATCCTTCGGTTCGGAGGAGCTGCAGCCTTGTTTACTTTGGCTTGTGCGTCGCCTGCAGTTCTTTTGTGCTTTTGCTTTGGCTTGGAATAGTTTTGCTTTTGTTTTTTTCACCTCCTCCTACTCCTGCTCTCAGGTTCTCTGGTGCTGGCGGCCGTTGGCCAACAATTTGGCCAAAGATTTCTCAAGTTGAGCTGAGTTTGGGTTAAACTTGAAAATTAAATGAAATATTTTGCCAGCTCCTCGGATCAGGTCGCCGCTTATGCAAATGCAATCAGAAGAATACTCGAATTTTGGCCACCACAAACACACAATCAAAATGCTGGGGGAGTGGGGGGCAGGTTTGGCAATTGTCTCCTGGGCAATCAATCAAAGTTTTTTGAGGAGGGGCGTTAACGGCAAACAACATTATAGCCTCAGTTTTTCCACCCATTATGCAACGAGGACACGCCCCCGCAAAGCCACAGTTGCCCAAATGCGGGTGCGGGTGCTAAAATTACATAACACGAATATAAATTATGGCCGCGTGTAAATTTTTCGATTGCTTAATGAGCGGAAGTGGCCATCATATCGTTATATGTTTCAAGTTGTACATGTCGCTTAAATAAATGTTACGGAATGGGGGACATGGTCAGGGGTATCGGCAGGCGTATGGGCGTGGCCCCGCCAGGTGTTCCGCATGCACTGCATAATTAATTACAATTAGGCGAATCGGGGTTTGATTGCAGGCAGGAGGTTCCTGTTAATTTGCAAAAGTGTTGCAATCCCCAAACGTTCGACGAGAGGAGAGCATTTAATTTATGGGCCAGCTGTTAAATGTTATACATTGTGTGACAAATAGCCGCCTGCAAAGTTGCAAATTAGAACTTTGAGATTCGGGACATGTGAAGTAATTAAAGCTGATAATGTCGCCGGAATGTAAGCCATGTTTAATGAGTCACTGAGAGTAGGTTTTTGCTTGAAATTTCATAGATCCAACAGTTGGTAAAATGTAAATTATTTCCCTTGATTTTGTGTCAAATTTCTTTTGTATTTTCATAAATTTTATAGGGTTTCCAATTCACTTGATATCACAGAAATACATACTTTCTTTCTACTTTAATGGTTAGCTATACAAATTATATATTCTTTATATTGTTTAAATTATTTATAGTATTTTTCCGACCTCCCTTAGTGTATCCATAAATCCCTGATTCTCTTAGAACCGCCTCCCGCCAATTGAATCGCACTTTTATTTCACCCGAACTCAATTTCATGGCATTTAGAGCAGATTGCGAGTGGCGGCGGTCCGTCCGAGTGACGTAAATTAAATTAGTGTCAAAAGAGCATTGTGAGCTGGCGTGAGTGAGTGTCTGTGCGTGCCTGACACGACCGACAAACATAATGACCACCAGCAAAAGTAAAGGCACTGCCAGCACCAACAAAACATGGGGAACATCCACAGAAAGGCAGGAAAAAAGGCAAAAAAAAGAGGCAAAAATTGTATGCAAATTATGCTTGACATTGTTTCAGCATACTTTTTGGCGTGTGCGCCAAGACAAAAGCTGACATTTAGCCCAAGGAGCATAAAAAGAGATACAAACGCAGGACTGGCACACCGAGAGAGAGACAGAGACCGAAGCGGCTGAGGAAACTTTTGTGACATTTTTTGGCGCGCACAACGGAAACGTGCAAAACTGGCAAATTTATAATGAGCCGCGGGTTCAGTGCTGCGTCCGCGTCCGCGTCCACGTCCGCTCCAGCCTCTGCACCTCCTTACTCCACCTCCACCTCCGCCTCCGTGGCTCTATCCACTCTCCCTGCCAGATCCCAGATCCCACATCCCCGCCAGCGGCGCTTTCTTTTGCTCCGCTAAGCACTAAGCGCATTTGTCGCAAGGTTTTGACTTTAAAAGCGCCAAGCCGCACTCCAAAATGCTCCCAATTCCAAGCTTCCAGGCTCTGGGCCATGGTTGCGGTTAATACCTGAAAATGCTTTTAAGAGTTTTCATACCTTGATTTATTGGTTCTCACGCATATATATGTATATAGCCACGGTAGCACCGAGCAGAGTTTACTGCCAAGGCATTTGCATTTCAAATATGCCACGAATTGATGTATGGGATGGCTGAGGAATCGCTGGCTCAAAGTGTTTGCACACTAGAAAAAATATGAATTTTAAGTGCAAGTTTTTAGCTGATCAATTTTAAATGGGAAAATAGCATAAAGAATGGGAAAATGTGCAGAAATTATATAGTTTAAAGAATGCAAACATAGATCCGTGTTGTTTGATACCTTTTAATAATAATTTTTATTTAAAGCCTTACCAAATCTTTGCCATAATTTCTCTCTGTGTTATTAAACTGACGTTACGGTCCAACGCGATTTATTGCATTATTGATATTAAATCGGGAATCGAGTGCTTTAATTTAAAATTAAATACACAAAAAGTACTGGTATTAAGCGGGGATTGTTTCCAGTCCGAGTTGTCTCTGCATTTATTTTTCACGCGTAATGAATGCATTTTCGAGCTTAATTGCGATAAAGTACCATCTTTTAACAATAAATAAGATAACAAAGTCCTCGGCGCCTGGCAATTGTATCAACCGCGAAATCGTTGACAAACAAAAGCCCGTGTCTGAATTGGTATTTTCTCAGGGGGAAAAACAATTTGTTTATCTTTTAAATGCCATACAAGGCTTGGCTTATTAAATTTGCGGTCCTGCCGCCTGCTCATCTTCATTTCTTGGTTGTTTTTATTTTTTTGGTTGCTTTTGGGCCAAGTCCGCGAACTTTGAGCCAAGTAATCAGCTTGCACTTGAGCGGCAAGTGACGGAAAAGAAGAGTAAGAATGTCAGAGGAGGGGGGGCGGCGGGGCTAGCCAAGCCGTTGACAAGTTGGCTAACTTTTAATGCAGCTCACTTAAAAGTTGGCGGCAGCCTTGCGTTTACTTTATTAAAAGCACGACGAGATCTTGATGCAATGTCAGCGTAAAAAATATTTCCATACGCACTGTTGGCCCGCTGCAGCAAGGAATTCATACTTAAAAGGTTAACTGAGGAATTTAAAGCTTTCTCACTGTTTCATACTTTAAGCTATGCCATTTTAACGACATTAATGCCTTCACGTATGCAAACATCAGGCGGAGGAAAGGAAAAAGCGTCTGCTCCATCACGACAAACGGAGCCGAGTCGATTGCCTGGCACTTGGACACATGTAATAATTCAATTGTGTGAACATCTATTAAGGAAGATTGATGACAGGCGCCGGCAATGAGAGCACGAGCATGAGGCCAGTGTCCTGCTGCAGCAAGGACCGGACAGTAGAGCGTTGAGTCAGTGTCAGTGCGTTGCCGGAAAAAAACACAGATGCACAGATACAGGCACAGGGATACACGGACACATACGGGACATACAATCATACGGGATAAATAAATAAATAAATAAAAGCGCCAGCCAGGACTGCGAGAAGCAGCATCTATCATACTGGCAGCAACTCAGCGCTTCCTTCTGACGACGTCACACGTGTTCAAGGTGTGCGAGCACCTGCTCGGATTCCTCGCTTATTTTGGTTTTTATATCCATTAGTAGTAAAGATCAGGGGTATATTGGAGAGTTTGTGAGGAAGAAGTTAGGTCTTAAGATCTAAAAGTTTTAAATCAAACTGGGACTCAGGGATTTTAAGAGAAAAGAAAGTCAAGGATATTTGAAGAAATTTTAATTATCCTAATTAAACAAGTTTATATTGCCCATTTTGTAGTGATTTTTGGTTTGATTTTTATCGTTTTAGAAAGTCTACGTGAATCATAAAAACCCCCTCTGACGTTAACCAGTATCTCCTAGTCTAGACCCTCCTCAACTTTAAGTCCTACCTGCCTTATTTTTTATTGTACACCGCAGTCTCACATGTCAAATAAACGCTGTCAAATGGAAAATAATTCAAGCCGGGACAACCGTGGCAGTCATTTTTAAAACGCTAACAGGGGAGCCGTCCAAGCGAGACAGAGCCGTGGCCAAAGCAATATTGACTTACTGCCGGGCATTTTCAACCTTATTAAGTTGACACTGGGGCGGTGTCGCGTCTATGGCGCCTTTAAAGTTGCAGCTTGCCGACTGCCAAGGACGGCCAAGGACTCCTCCCCTTTATGACAATACGCTTGAGTGCCTGCCGCAGTGGCTTTAAAAAAAAAAAAAAAAAAAGAAACGGAGAGTGTGCGATAAGTGGAAACAAGCTGACATTTATGCAGTTTGCCCAGCCAGCCTGCAGGCAGTCGCTCGAGCAGAGCACACATCTCCGAGTGCACATATTTTGCTGTTTCAGCTGCGACTCTTCTTGGGGCGCTCCGGCAGCAACAAAGCCAATACAAGGAACCTAACGAGCTTATTTCCAGACACCACCAACTCAGTCAAAGTCGCAGCAGGAGAAGCTAGGTCTGCTGCTGCTGCTGCTGCCTGGCGGCTACATCACATGCATGATTGACTGCGCAGTTGTGCAGCGAAACGACTGATAGTCGGTCGGACCAGCCATATAGAATCAGGACATACAACAGACGACAGAACGAGAGCACATCTAGGTCTGGCGGGGAACAGGTGTCGTAGGGTTTCCCTTCGACGATTGTCATAAACTCCGGGCACATGTCCGCGTTTGCCGCCACTTCATTTGTAAGTCTGCTGGCTGGGATTATAACAACTCAAGTTCCGGATTCTGCTGATGCAAACGGCAGACAGTGGATGCTTGAGCGTAAACCAATTAAAAGACGCTGGGTTAATAATGAACGCGGCACCCGGTCATCACGTTCGAAAGGTTGAGATATAGCGTCAGCAAGTTCTCCTCTTTTTTATTCTTTTAATAAAAACTGCATTAAAACTGAATTGAAAGAAGCAAAGGTAAAGAAAACTCAGTCAAGAAAAAAATGTAGAGGGGAGCTTAGTTCACCGGCTTCTTCGGCTGCCAGTTAATTAAAAGTTTATTGCCAGAGCCAGGGATGCACGAAAGCAGCCAATCCACCAGGGGATAATATTTAAGCCCAAATTAATAGGGAAAAGGACGCCAAACACTTGCAACAGATTGATGTATTCCTGGCTTCCAGGACCCGAACAAGTGAGCTGCACAAAACAGCACTTTATTAAAGTATTATTAATTAAATGCTGGCTCTAGTTATCAATTAAAATTGACTACCATGGAAGCAGCAGAGAGCAAAGGGAGAACAGAAAATTCCAGCAAGAGAAAATTGGATTAAAAGGAAGGCGTTTCCTTTGTCCCAACTTTTACATCCTGGCCAAGCGAATCGAACTCCAACTCCAACTCGAAGTCGCAGGACAATTAAGACAAGCAATTAACAGGCGATCAAACTGAGTGAGTTGCCTTGTTTTTTTTATCTGTCACTTGTCTCTCGGTTTTATGGGGGAAACCAATGCGAAAACTTGACGATAGCAAACAGCGAAAACCAATAAAATGAACTTGTCATAAAATTAACGCATTTATAAAGCAAACAATGCGGGATTAACAACAGGCATTCCAGCTCCTGCCTCTGACACTGTCATCCAGCATCAACAAACGATCCTGATGAGCATGGAAATGGATGGAATGGAGTGGCAAGAAAGGACTCATGGGGAGTCGAGCAGAAGCATAAAAAAAAAAGAAAACACCCGCGTGCCGTATGTCGAACTAAAGCCATTTATAGGCCATTTTTATTTACACGCTGCGGCCGAGTTGCGTGAGAAATAACTGCCACTTCATTTGCACAGAGAGTCTCCGGCAAACAGATAAGACAAACATCGTCCTGACAACACACACACTCAGATCATCATCGTCATCCTTGGCGGAATGTTTATGACTGGGCCCATACCCTGATGGCACCACAAAAACCCAGCCACAGTTGATTCGGCGCTCGTTAAATTAAAATTTGCACACGATTTGCCCTGATAAAGTGGATACTCAAACTAGCACGCGATGGAAATGAATATATGAATAAATATTTATATAGAAATCATTATCTTATCAAGTCTTTAGTTTATAAGGAACTTTTAGAGAGAACAATTCGATTTTTAATAGGAAATATATTAAGACTTAAGGTGTTAATTGGTAACAAGATTTTGAATATATTAAGTTTACTTAAAAGCTTTAATAGAATTATATTTTATTTATATATTTTAATTTTGAAGATTTACTAATATTTTTCCATATTTTTTAAGGCATTTTCCCATAATTTCTAATCCTCTAACACAGAAACTTCTCAAGACCCAAGTGCTTTCTCACATTTTATGCTTTATTTCCAAGTTATTCTTATATTTACCCAACTTGATATCTTTATAATTATCCATTTTATGGCTCTGTTTTTCTTTGCTGCTCCAAAGAGTATGTTAAGTTCGTTTTTATTGGAAAAAATACCGCCACGTAGTGCAGGCGAACATGCCAATACTCGGCTTTATCGCCTGTAGTTCTGAGGAAGTTGTCGCCATCCGTGGTTGTTGGTGTTGTTCCTCGTACGTTGCATGACAGCTGGCGCACACTTTGCGCCTTTGCCCACAAATTACTGCAGTCAAATTGATCGATTGTCCTGTGGAGGAGCGTCGGGTATGGGGACATGCTGTAAGCGACGTAATGGGGCCAAGAGACAGAGAGAGTCGGAGTCGAGGAGGGAGACGGCATTTTATGATATAAGGCAAGAGGCACTGAACTGTGGTAAACGATTTGTTGTTGTTGTTGTTTTTGGTCTTCAACATTGCATGCCACAAACACGCACACACACACACACCCGTACACTCACCCACACACTTACACACACGAGCATCCCCGCACACAGATGAATTGAATTAAATTGGATTCGTTGAGTTTGTGTAAACAAAATTTTAATGTCTTTTTGCTTTTGAAGTCATTCACTCAAACTCAAGTTGTGAGCTGTGCAGCACAGACTTATACACACACACACCCTTGCTTACCCACACGCACACACCCACACAAAGGCCAAGGGGGTGAAGGGGGCAGGGGAGTCACCATGATGTTGATATGTCTGACATAAATTTCATCAACTGTCTAAGTTAATGACAGTAAATTTGTTTGAAAATTGCTTTAAAATGGCAGGGCAACCAAGCAGCGCAAAAACAGAGTTGGGCTTTTGAAAAGGGAAGGTTATTCTTGGTTGAGGCTGGTACACAGGGAGAAAAAAAAAGGAATACCAAAACTAAGACTTACCTAGGAACTATCAAAATTAAAGCTATGTAAATAGCTTTTTCAGAACTTAACATAGAAGGTATCTCCCTTAACTTAATTTCTAGATTTTTTATGACTTATCCCAATTTCCCTCAGTGTCCTTGGGTTAGTTGTTAAGGTAGGCACAGATACAAAGAGCCATCGCCTGGGCGCCATGTCGCTGTGACAGCCATGCGCCAAAGACGCCTAGCACTGGCAAAAGAAATGACTGAATCCAGCGAAATGTGTCATGATAACTCAAATAAAGAATGGAAGCCAACCCATGCTGAAACCCGCTGTCGCAGCCGACCTGCTCAGCCTCCGCCTGCTGCTCCTCCTCCGAGTTCAAGTCAGTCAACCAGCCGCGAAATGCAAAGTGCGCGGCATTCGCGGCAGCGCCAGCGGAAGCAAAGCGCACACACATGAGGAAAGCGAGAAAAAACTGGGGAAAACTGGGCAAAAACTGGGTACAAAAAAGTAGAGAGAGAGTGCACACAGGATGCCCGGCTAGGATGAACTTATTACGTAAGAGCGAATTTATGAAGTGAAACGAGTTAAATGCCAGGCCAAGAGCAACGCTGAGGCGTGGTAACCAGTAAAGGCAACAACAATGCACTCGAAAAAAAACCTTTACTAAGTTAATAATTGTTTTTTAGACCCCAAAAAGATCTTTTTAAAGAGCTCTTTACCCAATATATTTATATTAGTAATGCCAAAATGTATACCAAATAGTAAAAACACATTTTCTGCTACTATAAATTTTAAGGCAGACACTTTGATTTATCGTTTTACTATTTTAAAAAATTTATAAAATATACTTGATCTTTTTTCTTATGTGTGACCACCAAGAAATCATTTTGTTGCCTGTGTCTTGCGCCCAAAATTTTTAATCTGATGATGTCAACACAAATTGTGGCCCGCGAGTTGAGAGGGCCAGAAAAACACAGGACCAGCAGTAACATCAGCGGGTGGCTGGAAAAAAAACTATATATATGTATATAAAAAAAAAAAAAATGGAAAACTTCAAGGACTCCGCAAAACGCTGTGGCTGGCAAAAGGTTAGACGGCGAGTGTCAAGCGAGGAGCAGCTCGCCTTCGAGTGGCGCGCGAGAATCTGCGACTGCAACTGCCACAGCGGCCTTGTAGTGTCACTTACAGCACATAAATTTGCGCGGCTTTTTATTATTTTTGTTGTACTCGTTGTATTATACAACTGCAATTTGCAGTTGCTGCTGCTGCTGCAGGCCAAGTAGCAAGGAAGCAGCGTGGAGGGTGTCACAGCAGCGCGCTAATGCAAGGCACCGCAGCGTGAAGGATACGGGCAGGGCTTGGCTTGTTGAGAGTGTGTCTCCTGGCGCCTTTCAGCTTGCAGCTTTCGGTTCTCGAAAACTTGAAAATGTTAAATGATGCCGGATGAAGATAGGTAGGTCAGTGGACAGGTAATCAAAGACTGCAACATAAACCCAGTCGCAAGAAGGCTTGAGTTAAGATAAGGATTCATTTTAATGCCATATTTACCTGTTGTTATGGCAAATATTTTCCTGTGTTATAAACCACAAATACCTTTCCTGTGCTTTTAATTAAGCCCAACATCCAAATGCAATTAAAACCTTGTTGCAAAGTCAAAGCATTCGGTTTGCTGCCCGCGGTTTTCGGCTGCCATTAGATACTCCTATCGCAACATTTACTCACCCATCCCTAACGCCAAAAACAAAGCTGCAAGCTGCCCCAGGACACCTTCACAGAGGGATGCACAACCCCACATCCTCCCCGTGCCAAAAGTCACGAGCTTGCATGTGCTCTCGCCCATATCTCGTTTAAATTATCGACAACGCCGGCAAGTATATCAAATTTACGGCACCCACAGTGCATGCATAACAAGCTGCCGCCGTACAGTGGGCACCAGGGGAGAGGCGGTATGTATTGAGGGGGCGGGGCAAGTTGCCCCAGGCGATCGGTAACAAATGCAATACAAAGATAATAACGACGCTGCCAAACAATATTGTGTCCAATTAAATTGCATTCCGCCGCGTGCGCGAATTATGGAAGCCAAGCGAATGCATTGCAAATGCCGTTTATTAAATTTCAATTCCCAATCAATAAGGCTAGTCCGCTGTTCCTATCCGATGAAGATGCCAATGCTGGAAGAGATTCCAGCAACGCTGCGATCCGGCGGCAGCAATTTAATGAAAGTATCACAATGATTGGTTTCCACTGGCGACTAAGCAGCGGCAAAAATGTCCGGCATAATGAATGGCATCGGGCAAAGACACTGGGCGCCGTTGAGCGTCGTCTCCGAAACTGCGTCTTTGTCCTCGTCCTCGTCCGAGTTGCATTAGTCGCCAACATGGAAATGCTATATATAAGCCCGGACAGGAGCCTTGGCTGACAGGCAGCTTAAATCCTGCTGAAAGAGCCGGCACTGAGAGCTCTGGAAGCTGTAGCTGAAGCTGACGCTGGAGCTGGGGAAGTATCAGCATCGCATCGCCATCGCCATCACCATCAGGCAGAGCAGCCCCAGCAAGATGCATTGTTTGGCGTAGAATTTAATTTTAGTTTAACTTTGTAATTTATCGATGCCGTATGTCGTCGACGAGCTCAGGCTTTCCGCTTCTTCGGTCGTCTCTCCTCTGAAATGGCAGCGCCCGAAATGGGAAAAGGTCCTTTTTGTAGTATGAGCCTTGACGGTGGCACACTGAGAAAGAAATCATAATTTTATGGGATGTTTACTGTGTTAATTGGGAATGAGTTCCAGTTAAAAGGAAGTTTAAGTTTTACTTTCATGGGATTAATCAATAAATAGACTACTGAGTAGATGAAATGTTATAGAAAATGTCTTTACTCTTAGCCCAAAAGTATAATGCGGACCATACAAATAGTATTACAATATTTTTAAACTATGTTTCCTGTTACTAATGATCACATTTCTTAGTTACCAGATATTAAAAGATTTTATTTATAATTAAATGGGATTTATCCAAATCTCTTTGATGATTTCTCCCAGTGCTTTGCCGCCTTTCAAACGCAGCTCGCCGCTGACATAGCTGCTGACTACCTTCATTAGTGTTTTGTTTGGCTTTGGCTAACCATGGGGGACAGGCAGGGATCCTTCTACTTTTTTTTTTTTATGTGGGCTTGCGCTTTTTGAAGTTTACCCCCAAAAAACTGCTAGTTACCAATCCCCCAAGTTCTTTTTTGGCTTTCTCCTGTTTTTGTAGTCCTGTTTTACTCTGCTGTTTTCCCCCTATATTGTTGGCCAGTTCGCCTTACCAGCTGCGCTCTGTCTTGCATTTGTCTTCATCGACAGCCAAGTTGTTAGCTCTTTCATTTTTCTTTCGCTCGGTCGCAAAAACTTTCGACTCGCTCTCATTTGCCATCCGCCGGCCAGCATCCACTCAATTCCCATTTCCCAGTATCAGTGGCTAACTCGTTTGTCTTCCCAGTTCGCTTTACGTATACGTAATGACAATTAGAATTGACAGACACAGCGCTGGGAAAGTTGCCCCGGCCAGTAGTTGCCTCCAGCAGCTGTTATTGTTGATTGCATCTAATCCCGAAGATTTTATTCTCGCTGCAGTTGCAGCTACACAGCTTCAGTAACAGTTACAGTTCTGGTTTCAGTTTCAGTTTCTGTTCCAGCAGCACCCACTCCATTAGCTCTTAATGAACGAGTTACAGTTTGGGCGAAGGCAAAATGATGGCACGAACACCCTTTCCGGGACACTCGCTGGGACCCATCGATATGGCATCAGACCCCATGGTAAGGGTACACAATAGTTTTTGGCTTGCACCCAAACTCCTGGCTTGTTAGCAGCCGCATTACGTGCTCCCAGCTTTTAATTTGTGGGTGTCGAACTGGGACATTCACCCTAATCGGGGTGGGAGTTACTTGGAGCCACTTTCAAGTGCACTCCAGCAGCCATTCATACTCTTTGTACTCGAGCAGTTGAGGCCAATTAATATGCTCGCATTACAAATATGCGCTCAATTAGGCATAATTAGTCAAGCACGTGTGGCCACGCCCCGTCCATTAGCCATGGGGGGGATGAGGAAGGGCTCCTGCTGGTCTGCCTGTCTGTCTGTCAGCATGTCAGCCAGTCAGTCTCCCCAGCCATACATGAAAATCCAATTTCGCGTGGGTTTCATTAGCAGCTCTCCGCGCTTCTTCTCTACACTCGTGTGTGGCTGACTCAAGCAATTTCGAACGGAAAAGGACAAAACCACAAAAAATAATTAAGCACTCGGCGAATTCGCCGCTTGACAATGTCAGCAGCCTTCAGTCGAAACAGTAGCAGAAATCAATGGAAGCACTCGGTATTGAAATATTTCTGGTTCTTCTGCGGCGGCTCAGTCTTAGGCGGATTGCAAATCCAAAGCCTTGTCCTGGCCATGACGGCAAACAACAACCGGGACATGTGTCGCTTAACATTGTGCCAGAGGCACTCGCGACGTGGTCTCGCTATATTGAGTTGTCTGCCCATCAGTCAGAGAGATAGCCATCCTGGCAGTCAGTTAGTCAGAGCCCGGGGCTCGGAGCTTGGTGTTGGGTGCCCAGCTAGGAGCTGGTCGGCATCAAATGAAGTGAAATCGATGCGCTGCTGACTCTATTCATATGAGCCAAGCCAGACGCACAAACAGCAGGCAGTTAGTTAGACATTCGAGGACACTACAAAAAATTCTAATTAAATTCAAAGAGTTGCAAACTTGTGAAACGGAAATAGCTTTGAAGACTAGAAAGTAAATGTATAAAGATTTAAGATTAAAGTAGAACTATGGGTAAGTTTAGTTACTTTTCTATATACTTTTTTTTATTTATACAAATTTCTTTCCGTGTTTGAGATATCAGTTAGCAAAAGCCAGAGACCGGAGAGCAGCCATCCTGCTGCGGGCGGGCGTCATGCGGGCAGCTGTCAATGTGTCTATGGAAATGCGCGGCGCACATTTGAGTGGATTTGCTAACTGATTTCGTTGAACGGCCGGCGACTACTGGCGGTGTTCCGTCGCTTTTGCGCCGACAATCGAATTGTGTTGACGTGGCTGGATTATTACTTCATAAGCAGGACGAAACAATAAAATAATAATACAAGCCCATGGGTAATGCCAAGCCAAGCAAATCCCGGCCACCGCCGAGAAATCTCTATGTCAATTATCAGCTATTCCTTGTCTGTGCGCCCTTGTGATCCGACAAACCCATTAACCATTTCATTTGATTTTCGTATGCGAATCTCAATTGCCAATGGCATTCCCTATTAGCAGCGGCTAAGCTAATTTGCTGCCAAAGACATGGCAAAATCGTGCGGAGCCACTTGAGATATGTATGCCAATTGTCGCAGCCAGAGGGGCGTGGCTGGGATTTGGTAATAAGATGTGAGAGCATCGAGAGTTCATTTAATTGGGCCGGAGATCAAATCAATCAGAGCAGCCAAGACAACGGAAATAGTTTGGGTAACCCAACAATGATTTTTATGCGAAAATCTAACAAGCTTTTATGGGATTATTGCACTTTTATCTCAAACAAAAAGCCAAGAGGGCAATCAATCAATAAAATTGATTTAGAGTAACAATGTAGCATCAAATAATACAATAGCAATTTATAGCCTGGTTTAAATTGAAATATTTAACCGACAACAAAAAAGAAAGGGTAAATAAAATCTCATTTTTTTAGATTAAAAACTTTTCAGCTGTGACAGACATCCAAACGTTTTTAATTAATATATGCGACGGCCGACAATCAAATATTTCACGGTTTATTTTAAAGCCATTAACCACCGGCTGCAGGATATTTCCTCGCAATTGGAAAAAATACGCACATCATCATTTTAATGCATTTATTTCATTGGCAAAAAATGTGCCCTAAGCTGCCGGCTGATGCCTGTGATGGGAATGGGAATGGGGCTGGAGATGGAGATGGAGATGAAGCCGCAATGACGTGACAAAACGAGAACCTACCGGAATCGATGGGGCGCCCAGGCAGTTATTTCCGTTCGAAGGAGACGAGAACCTGTTAAGCACTCAATGCGTTGAAGAAAATATTCGGAAATAAGTTCATTCATATGGAGTTTGGCCAGGAGGGAGCCGGAGCAGCAGCAGCGTCCGTGGTTGGACGTTTAAATGGATTTTACGGAATCCTCATTTAAATACGCTACGGGAGGCAATCACAGTGGCAGTTGGTTAACAGCGACAGATGGATACCCTTTTTGAAATAATATGTGTCAAGTTTTAACGGAATTAAATTTTAACTAAAATTGAACAAATTAACAGCAAAATTGTAACTCAAACGCAGAAAAAATAAAACAGTGTGTAGTTAGTAATAGAGTCTTATAAAGCTGCTCGTTTGATGGCACACCGGGCAGTTGCCACAGACTTCCAGGGCTCTGGTCAGGCAGCTCATGCAGTAGATGTGACCGCACAAAGTGGCCACTGGCACCTCCGTCCTATCGAAGCATAGACGACACTCAGTGAATGGCAAGTTCTGCGATACCTCCAGTTCGTGTTCATCGTCTCCGGTTAGATCGATTGTGGGGATATCTTCAATTTTACTAGGCAACGGATCGCGGCTGTCCATTATGATTAAAAATTTAAATTAAATTCTGGAAGCGTATCTTTTTGAGTTGTGCCTTTGACAAGGCTGAGAATAGTTTGACTTATAACACCAAGGGTGCCTTTCGATTCCAGAAAGATGGATACCCGCATGTTGTTAGGGTATGCATATGTATGGCTTTTGTGGTATATGGCAGCGAGCGAGCCAGTTCAGTAATCGCATGTGCCTGGCCGCAGAAACAACCCACATGCATACACAGCCTGGCCCTGTGTGTGTGTGTGCGTGTGTGTGGGAAAACCAGGGGGAAAATGGTAGGGGGCCGGGGCAGAGGTCAGTGGCAGAGGGAGTGGCAAGCAACGCTCGCTCGACCGGCATAAAAAGCTTGTTCTATGCAGTCGTTTAGCTTAACCGCAACATTATGTCGAATGCTGGAATCTTCAATCTGCTGATGCTGCTGCTGCTCCTGATGGGGTTCCCGGCCATCCTGGAGAGGATTGGGAGCCTCGCCTGGAGTTTATGTTTCGGTCGGGTCAAGCGTGAAGGCATATTCCATTTGCCCCAGCTCCGTGGCCCGGGCGGACCTAAATTCCCGCTGAAATATGCAGAGCGATGCGTGTGCGCTGGCATTGTTTAATTTGGAAATTTTTGGCAAGCGAAGCCCGGGCTTAATAAGTAGACATTGGGGTTGCATTCCTCGGCTTGGCTCCTTTCAACCTAAACCTTGAAGAGCAGCAGTAGCAGCCGTAGCAGCACGCTGGATGCGTTTAAATGCCAATTACCAGTCTCAAACATTGATGTGCGCTTCTCACTTTGAGTGGCAACTTAATTCAATTGCCGCTGCACTCAGCAAAAGCAAGTTTTTGGCGATCGACAGGAAGAAGCGAGCAAGGAAACTCCCTCTCAGACGGAGTCCATTAAGTTGCTTTAATTATTTAGCAGCCTTAAAAGCCGAGCCATGGCACTGCCTTTGCGTTTTTAATGCCAACGAGCCTTTGCATTTAATTATGAGCAATTTGGTCTGCGTCCAGCAGCAGGCCAGAGTTGAACAAACTTTGTCATCTTGACCCTCCGCACCGAAAAGGGTCGGACAATAAATAATGCGACCCCTAAATAGGGCGGTGCCGTGGGCGGGTGATGGCCTATAAATTGTGGAAAAATTCCGATGGCTGGCCGATTGGCTTTTGCCACCTGACAGTTGAAACTTTTGCCCAAAACCCAAGGAGCACATGCACGAAATCATATCCACGCACAACAAACACAAATCTTACCCACACACACACACACACAGGGGGATGGGTGGCGGGTGCAGGGGAACTTGGGCCTGATCCCGAGACGAAGGCTAGCTGCGTCAACGGCACAATTTCGTAATTTTTATGGCAAAAGTTCTCTAATCAAATTTAATGAATTGTGAAAAAGGCAACAAATATACGACAACTTTCTAGCAAAGTTTGTCCTCCTCGGCCGGGTTCGAGCATCTCGTGGCTGATATTTCTTATAAGTAGACGTCACTCCACCATGTCGTTGCGAAGGTTGGACCTGCCTGGGCTTCTCGAGGATGCGGCATCGATTTGGTTTGGCGTTGTAAATTGGCGGATGTGATTTTTGTGGGCTGGCATTATTAAATGCGGCATAAAATCAGCACAGCACAGCCCAACCACTTTCGGCATTGAAGTCTAACAAACGCGCACAGTTAGCACAGGCAGCCAACAAATTGTTGTACACATTTTTTTTGACTATGGCTGCTCCCTACTAGGGCTCTGACTCTGACTCTGACTCTGGCTGGTTGTGCCCTTTGTTGTGCCTTGTGGCTGCTGGAGTGTCTCGGTCCCGGCATTGTTGAAGCACTTTTGCCGGCTCAAAGTTTGTCAATGTAACGGAAAACTGTGTTTAAGTAAATTTTTCATAAATTTTCTGTTTGCCAACTTCGGTTTTGAGGGGCCGGGAGGCAGGATGAGTTGTTGACTGTCTCAACAGCGAGGGATATATGCAAAGTGAACTTGAGGAATTTTACAAATAATTTATTGAGCATTTCAAGGTTTATTTTCAATTAGGTATAAATGTAAATAAGCTAAAAATAATTTTTTTAGACTTTTTTAAAGTCTAATATTATATATAAATATCTGTTAACTAATTTATCGCTTAGCACGCTGCTCTTTTTTTTATTTTAGAATTTTATAGTTTGTTTCAAATATAGTTTAATCCAAAATTAAGCCAAAATCTAAGCCAGATTGCTTTCAAAAAATGTATATAAAGTCACCCTGCACTGTGCCTGTTGGCTGCCTTTATAATAAGCCGCCATAAATTGTTATATTTTATTAATGTGGCTCGAACGCGGCGGCGAGCTCGTTGCTTCCAGTTGGCCATATGGAAGTATTAATCAAGGCAGCAACAAAAAGCGTAGCATACAGTTGAGCGCTGCAAAATTTCGGCTATTTTTCATTATACGCACAGTCTCGGTGCTCGGTGTTCGGTGTTCGCTAGCCAAAGTTTTGTACGCACACAGCAAAAGCAATTTACGCATTGCCGCAAATATTCGACATGCCTGTGAGTGTGTTCCTGAGTAGGGGTTTGAGTGTGCCTTGCCATTATGATTACTCATACGCTGCGTTTGCAACAATCATACGCCGCGTTATTAGCTGTGTCAGCCTAACAAAAATAATGACAATGAGAATATGCCAAAAGTATTTGTATTTCTCCCTCGATATATATACACACTCTTGGCCCTCAGTGCTCTCTCTCTGTTGCCAGATGATGACGATGTCTTAACTCCTCATTGCCGTCGTCGTTAGCGTCTTGGGTTGGCCAACTGAAACGTTGAGATTTATGTCTTGGCCTGATCTTTTGTGCCGAGCAGCAACGAAAATATTTTATGAAATAATACGCAGACAAAAACACGCTTAAACGCCCGAGCACGCATCCGACGACTATATGTACACGTGGCGTATACTCATTTCGGGCGTTAAGTGCTTTCTGCTGCGTCATCTTTTAAGTATTTGCAGCATAATTAGCTTGCCGAGTGCGTGTGCCGGGAGTCGAGTGTCAAGTTGGAGTCCTAGTCAAGCCCCGAACTACAAGTAACCTCTCACTAATTGTTTCGTCAGGGGAATTTGAAAAGGTATCGTCGTCGTGGGTGCCTTTAAAGCTGGCTAATTACTGTGGGGCTGCCATTCAGAGCCATTCGGCTTTAAGCCTTTCGGCTCTGATGGTTTTCAAATGTCAATAGTCACAGGGAGTGCAGGGAAAACCACATCAAAGATTTGTGCGGCCCACAAGGTTTTCTTTTTTGCTTTTTTTGCTGCTTCTATTTTTATTTTTAGATATTTTTGTGCGAATTTGTTAGCTAATTAAACATCGGCTGGCTGGTCATAAATTCAAACTGGGCTCATAATTTGTATTTTCTGTGTTTTTTTTCTTGGTTGGCTCTGCAAATTGAGTTCATTGCACTTGTCGGCCAGCCAGTAGGAAGCCAGCCAGCCAGCAAGCGGCATGCTGCTGCAACGCGGCGTATGCGCAATATTTGCTGGCTGTGCAGCATTTCTTTGGCACTTGGCTTTGGCTGGCCAAAACGCAGTCAGCTGAACTTTGACAGTGCCGGGGCCGTAATTTATGACTTGTTTTACACACAGCACCCGCACATATACGTGGTACTCGACTCCATCGATAGATGGCGCCACTCGCTAGCGAGGGGACTTGAAATATTTATGGAGTTTTCTTTTCGTTACAATTTTTTTCCTAACATTCGTTTGAGGCGGCTAGGGGGATGGGTGTACATTTTTTTCGCTTTTCCCTCTGATGTGGTTTTATCTTGGGGACCCGCCTCCGCCAACAAGCTGCTGCTGCTGGTGGTGGGCTGGCCGGGTCGCTTAGTCAACAGTTGACTCTGGCTTTGTTTATGACATGTCCCCTCATTCATTTTAATTAATTCTAGCTAGCATTTCGCGCCCATGGCATTGACGGGAGTCGTCGCAATGCAAACAATAAAAAACAAAGAGCAAACTCCTCGGACTTGGAAGCTGGGAGCTGAGAGCCGGGATTTGCTTGGACGTTGGCGGATCTGGGGTTCCGGCTCCAGGGTCCTTATGTAAAAATCACGGAGGCGTTTATGCCGGCCAACTATTTTTATTTTCATTTTCATTCTCATTTTTATGCTCATTCTTGGCGGCTGCCTTACAAGTTACCCGGCAACATTGCGATGTCGAGGCCAGGCATTGGGGGCATGGGCATTATTGACGTAGTTTATGGAGCCATTTATGACGATTCAACATTTTTATTTCCACCGCACTGCAAGGAGGAGCTGTAGGTGGGAGGAGGGAGCAGCATCAACTTAAATTTACTGCTTGTAAAAGCCGCCAGCTCCGGTGTGGGTAAATAAAAACAAAGGACGGGGCTGGAACGAGAACAATGCCAAAACAACGACGAGTCAGCGCCATAGATAAAGCTTAGATGCGCAGAGCGTATCGGGTTTCTATTATCTCGGCAAGAACGTCGCGACGTCTAGGAGTCGAAAAGTTTTTACGCAAAAGACGAAGGAGAACTTAAAAAATAAAAAATAAATACCGCGCGAACATAAAGCAAAGCAAGCGCCAGGAGCGCCAACAGGGAACAGCCAGCAGGCAGGAGCATCCATGGCATCCTCACACAGGCGCATAATGAAGCGCGTCATTATCCTTAAGATACATAAACAATGCCAGCAGGAGAAGCAGCAGCAGCAACAACAGCAGCAGCTGACTTGGAAGGTAGTGCAGTTCTATAGTTTATGCACTCGGAAAATAAGGTGACTTTTGAAATCATAAATAATAAGGATATAAAAAAGCAAATTCAAAGTGAAGACTGAGCCTTCTTATATGAACAGTTTTTTATATATTCGAATTACTATTACTTCTTTTTTGAAATATTTTTATACGTAAGCTTACAAAAACTAACAAAAAATACCCAAGAACTTCTAGAAGCCACATAATAATTTCCCCTTATTTTATGTATGTTTTTCTTTTTAGTGCACCAAGATTGTTAGCTGAACTATAAGGCAAACAAGCGGCAACAGAAACAACAATAGACAACTGGTAAAGCGAGTGGAAAATACTCTGGCATTGTTTCTGTTCAGTGCTTAATTACCAGGCAAGAGCACTATAGTTCCTTGAACTGGCCAAAAAGTTTACGACTGCATGCGAGGATTGGACAATGCGACGTTATATACAATTACCTTTGGGAACTCTGAACTCCAGGCAGTCGGAAAGCAATTCCCTTTGCTGAAAATATTAAACATATTTTCAAGCCGATTGATTACGGGTTTTCTCAATTAGCTTGCATAAATATTATTTTATCTGGCAGACACAAACACCAGCATGTGGAGAGAAAGAGGAGGAGGTAGGTCGCTTAAAATAATAATAAATTTAATCGAAAAAGTGCATAGAATAATATGCAGGGGAAATATTTTTAATAGATCGTTTTAGTGGCATCCTTTTGTGCACGCCGCCGCCGCCGCAGCCGCATGCAAGTTTATTTTCTCAGAATAATTTGAACCGAGAGAACGAGAATTTTTCCCCTTTTTGTTTCTTGCCGAGCATTTATTGGTTTTTGAATTTTAATTAAAATTTGATAGCCGCCGGCGCCGAAAGCAGCAGCAGCAGCAGGCATCGCTTAGCTTGGGCCAACACAAATATTCGGATCGGCAACAGGGGCGTAGTTAGAGGGAGGAGAAGGTTTTTTGGGATGAGGGTTTATTTTGATTTTTATCTATTACTCATATTTATATCCTTCACAGCTTCAAAATAGTTAGTAAACGATTCTTAATCATATATTTCATATTTTTTAGCATTAGCTACGTTTTTGTAATCATATATTTAGTTTTATAAATGAAATCCCCTTATTTATCTCATATAAATCACACTTCCCACGCCCCTGTCGGATGTCTGGAAATTTGCCGGGCAACAAACCAACGCTGCTAGCTCGTTATTGTTGCCTAATATCGGCCATGGTTTTGTTTGGCAGCTGCACTCTCCAGTTATACAGATATTTGCCCCCTCGTTTTCTCAATAAAAGTTTATTAAGCCAACAAATGCGGCGCCGCTGGCGACTGCAGCTCCGTGGCAAGATGGATGGATGATGGGGTTACCTGTGCCAATCAAATTACGTCCTTGGTTTCAGAGAGAGAGAGAGAGCGCGGCTCAAAATTTCATTTGTGTTAAGCTGGCTAAATTGTTTTGCTTATTATGCTGCCAGCGCGGCTGCTTCTGCACGGTGCACATGGCGTATGAGTAATGTTTATATGAAAATTATGCAAAATGCATATTAAAAAAAGGGAAAAATACAAAAAAAAAAGGAAAGGTAAGCTCCGCTCTAACGTTATGTGCTGTAAAAATGTGAGCCAAAAGCTTCTTAAGGATTAAAAACGTCAGCAATTTTGCGGTACACAAAAAATGAGAGGGCCAAAAAAAAAAGGACAAGAAAGGGTAACAAAGCAAAGGCAACAGCCACAAAAATATTTAATAAATTTTACAAGTAAATAAGCACCAGCACCAGCAGCAGCAGTAGCAGCATCCAGGCAAAGTTGTAAAAACTGCAAAAGCGCAGGATTTTTGTTGCTTCTGCCTTTGCTTTTTTGGCATCAAGAGGCAGCCAAGGGTTAAGGGTCGAGGCGGGGCGGATGCCACATGTTAATGATAGTTTGCCAAAGCCGCAGCTGCTGCAAATCTGTGTGCCACACGTTGGTGGGGCTTGCAGGATTTAGGGGGGCCTTTGTGTGCCTTAGTTGACTGACATGTAAATAAAAGTAAAGTGCGTTGACGTTGACGGTGCTGGTGGTGGTGATGGTGATGGTGACGACAAAGTATACGGAACATTTGGCTTTAATGCAGCATAATCGCCAAACAATTTCGCTTTTCACGTTGTTTTCTGGACCTTAGCCTTTTGATTTTCCTGCGAATGTCAACAGTTTTGCCACGGAGCGTGTGTGCGAAGTCCTGAACCTGAAACCGAAACTGGAACTGGAACTGAAAGTCCTTCTACTGGCAGCGGCCCGGTTTCGGGTCACTTAAGTTTTATGTGGCGAAACGCGTTACCAAATTGCGTTCAAATTGCGCACGCAGATAACAGTTTTTCATTACGGCACATAAAAGCGTTTGCCATTGTCCTGCCGGCGCTACTTGTGCTGCTGTTGGTGTTTTCGTCCTGCCAAATTGTTACGCCAACACGTGCCGCACTTTGCAGCTCATGTCAGCAGACAGGAACAGTGCCACACATCCACATCCACGTCTACATCCACATCCATCGGGGGCCTGGCTCCAGCTCCACAGCAACAGGCCCAGCTTTGTCCAGTTTAATGGTGGGCAGAGACACTTGGCACTCCAATATCGCCTCTCCTCGGATTCCCCAATCCCCAAGCCCTTCCCACACGTCGCTGTCACATCGCTGATGATTCCACAGCACTTAGATTAGAAGCTTTCCAAAGGCCACACTTGCCGAAAAGCAGGGCTTAATTCCAGGAACAGGACAATTTTACATTTTCTTTCAGGAAAAAGGAAAATATGCCAAAAAAGTTGGTTTATTTACTTTGGAAGCTTGGCAAAATCCATAGGAAATCCTGAAATGAAAAGGGATATTTATATTTACGTTTCAAAAATACAAATTAAAACGGAAGAGAAACCTCTAAATACTAAACAAAAAGTTTTATTAAAGTTTGAACTGTAAAACATTATTTTTTCCTGTCAAAAACTCTTGGGTTTCTCTGTATGTTTGGTTCAGCGACCTTGCAACATGACACCGATTTTTGTTTATTTGATTTTTTTTAAATAAAAACTTGAAAGAGATTTAATTTCCCACATCTTATGGCCATTTCGTGTCATGTTTTTCCGAGTTTTTCCCGAGTGCTGCGACAGAACTCTGCTTATTGACTGGCGCCAGTTGCTGGACAAGTTAATTTTTCAACGGCCTAAGCGGCCGGAAGCCGACTCAAGTCGAAGTCCTCCCCCCGCCGATTTAAATATGTCGCAAGCAGCCGCAGAAAAAAAAGACAGCCGGCAAAGGCAAATCTGAAATCGGAAGCTGGAAATACCAACATTATGTTATGCGGGGGCACGCAGTCGCTGAGGGGGTCGCGGGGGAGATTGATAGGCGCCAGGACCAAAGTTTCGGCTGCCTGCCATTGTGTGGCATGCTTTTAGGCGCTGACAATGAGGAACTTTTGTGCTTATCATGCGTGCAAGTTCCGCCGACATTTTGTGGGAATCGAGCCAGTGTGGCAACTCGATAAGTTTTATCGCCCACATTTTTCAAACAACCGGGCTGTTAAAGTTACGATCCTGCCAAATCGCTAATATGCGATAGGACCTAAAAAAGACCACAAAAATTCGCGAACAGGATTTTTGCAAGCCACGGTCACATTGGATCCCCTCACTTCCGTTCTCTTTCTCACAAGGCGTCCCCGAGTTCGGATTAATTTTTGTCGATCCTAAATCCGCAAGCATCGTGTCGATCCGACAGTATTTGTTAAAGCGAATCATACCCATATTAAGTAAATTTAGTGCTCTAACGTATATTGGTAAGCTTGTGTGAATAATCGATCGCCGGAGTGCTAATTTTGCCTTTTCAAAACAGCGTCAGCCGTATCGGCAGAGTCGTCCAAGCGACCGGCATTGTTTTTGCCAGCAATTGCCCACCACGTGAGGTGGCAGTCATTTGTGGCATTCATCGTTGGCATTGTCTGTGGCTTCTCAGCGGGATCAACGCCACGTGTCATCGGAGCATTCGCACGCACAGCGTGGGGCTGCGCTTCCCATTTCGGCGGCCATACACGTGCCGATTGCGGTGATCCTCGATTTGGATTTTCTTTACCGCCTCGCTAACGTGTCACCGTTCCCTCACACGGCGCGCATATTGGATCGCCGTTCCCTCACACGGTGCACATATTGGATCACCGTGCTTTTCTTCGGCGCACCTATTGGATCGCCGTGTGTCTTTTTCGTGGCCACATCGTTCTTTGCCACATCGCCGTGCATCTTTGCCACATCGCGTGCGCTCTGCCGCATCCACACCTTGGCGGGCTGGTCTCGTTCCGCTCACGCCTCACGCAAGGGATTGCGGCCATCCCTGTCGCACATAGTGCGTGTCATCTTCATCAGCGCGAACGACGGAAGTAGCATTACATATCCGTATTGAGAGCTGGTGGCTGATCCGGCCCACACTCTGCTCCAGGAGCGGATAAACATGAATGATAGTGTCTAAAATATAATTAATTTTGCATATAGGAGCTTTTGATTTAAGAATTCGTACTTATAAACCTTTTCGGTCGTAATTTAGCAATTTTTTTTTGGGAGATTTGGCAATTATAATATCGTTTTGTCCCTCAAATAACTTAAAACACATACAGCTACACATCACCAGTCATCAGGCCTGCTGACGTCGATGGAGAAAGCGTGAGTACGGCCTAGCCGCAAAACAACAAAATAAAACTGAACCCATCCTTATAATTTCGCCAAGACTTCTGAAATAGTTTGCACATCTTAATTAATTAATTGATTCAAAAGAATATTAATAAGTTAATCTATTTAATGTAAAGTAAAAAAGGAAAAAGCGTTCTTTCTTATCTTAAATTTTATTTCCTTTCATTGGATCTAAAACAAACTGACTCAATAAGAGGTCTCGTAACGTAAATAACGTAAACTTAGGCTTAAGGATTAGATTTAGGAAAATGTCTTTCAATATTATCTCAGCCTGCAATTATATGACTTTGAAAATGAACTAATTTGATATCTTGTTGGGCACCTAAGGGGATGTAGAGCATTGGTTGTATAAGGGTGGAGCCTGAATGGACTTCACAGGTTGGGAGGGTTTAGATTGAGGCCAATAACATCGGAGCCTCATCTTCAATAGGTACACTTCCTTCGTCTGATTCATATTATTTACCATATCCCCAGCTAGAGTATCTCTGTCTACAATATTAGTTATGTAGCACCATTGTTCATGTCAACACAAAACCCACGCCCATTTTCCCTGAGCCTGCCGAGCAGAAAAAGTAGACAGAGCGTGTTGAGGTGGACAACGCTCGGTGAGTGTGTTTGTTACATAATTAATTGGCGCCCAAACGTTAAGGCCAGCCCGATGCCTGATTAGGCACCTGTCGTTTGACAGCCGAGCTTCCCGTTAATATTCAAACCATCCACTTCTAGTTTCCGTTTAGTATTTCAAATTCTGTCCTGGAATTGATGGCATCTGGATAGGTTCGGAGCCATACCGGAGGAAACGTAATACTTTTAACTGTTTTTTTTCTATCAGTTCGGTAATAATCGAACATTATAGTTAAAAGAACATTCCAATTTGAGTAATTGATTCCTTGGAATTATAGTTCTGATTCAAAGTCGGTTCTATACCAGGATTTCAATATTCAAACACTACCTTCTTATCAGTTAGGATCGAGATTTTATCTGGCTGGATAGATTCGGCTAGTTACTCTTCTAATTGGTAAGACAAAATAAATTGATATTTATTTTACTACCCTTTATTTACATTCCGTTTACAACATTTGTACCTATTGAATGACACAACCAATTGCTATACTACCCAGGGTAAGACCTAAACTGCATTTCTCATTTATCGTATATCGTATTCATCTCGAACGACCAGTTTGTTTTCGTTATATCGTATCTTATCTTATCTTACCGTATCTCATTTCGTTTTTTTGTTTTATATTTCGAAAAGCGTCAAAAATGTTGACACACAGCAATGAAAATTTAGTAGATCTTCAGACTGATGAGTCTGCAAATTGCATCATCTGCAACGGACCAGTGTGTAATCTGGATTTACTTGAAGCCCGTTGCAAGCATTCTTTCCACAAGCTTTGCCTTGACAATTATAGCAAGAACAACGACAAATGCCCCAGGTGTGGCCAAACTTTCTCTCAACCCGAGGTAGGACCTCATTCGGCTCCTCTTAGTAGATCTCAGGGACACAAGGTACAGACACGTTCAGCGTCGCGAAATGCGGCAAAGCAAAACGGTGGTTCTGAGCAAAATTCACTGCAGGAAATTCGTAGCGAGGGTAACTCAGACTCGAGGGTGGTAACGGAAGATCACGTGGAAAAATTGATTCAGAAGTCAATGCAGACCTTCCAAGCTAACATGCTGCAGTCAGTTACAGAACAAATAACTTTGGCGTTCACACAATTGAATAGGTCCACATTTGCCAATAATGGACAAGGTGAGCCGCAGCGAGATTTCAGTCGAGACGGTTCCGATGCCAACTCAGATCGAAACAACATTCAACAGGCTAGGAATTCACCAGATTTTCGCAGTGATCGAAGTGATCTCTCTCTGGATCGACCAGACAGAATTTCGAATATTATATCCAATTGGCGTATTAAATTTAGTGGTTCAGCTAACGACATTGCTATAGAAGATTTTATTTACCGTGTCAATTGCCTCACTTCACAATGCCTGAACGGCAACTTTGAACTTCTCTCCCATTTTGCTAACTTACTGTTCGCAGGCCCTGCATTAGCCTTTTACTGGCGCGTTCATAGATCGGCAGATAACATGAATTGGAACTTGCTTTGCAGGCGTTTAAAGGAAAGATATCAAGATCAGAGATCTGATCGTGAGATTAAATGTGCCATGCGTAGACGCAAACAGGGTAACACGGAAAATTTTGATGACTTTTTGGATGCAATGCTTTCCATCGCAGATTCCCTTCGTGAACCAATGCAGGACAGTGAAATTGCGGTAGAAGTTCGTCATAATCTCAGACCGGAGATCAAGCACGAATTATTGCACATTGACACCCCAAACTTAGCAACATTGCGAAAGGAGTGTCACAGGCACGAAGAATTCTTTCTTAACACCCGAATGAAGCCCATTCAACGTTCGAACCCAAGCAAGCGTTTCGTTAACGCAATTCTGCAGGAAGAAGATTCAGAATCTCAGTCGGAGGAAGAACGTGAGGTCGAGGATGAAATTTGTGTAGTTAAGACGGCTGAGAAAATTAAGTGCTGGAACTGTGAGGAAACAGGCCACAGTTACCACAATTGCATTAAACCTCGTCGTATTTTTTGTTATGGTTGTGGAACACCGGAGGTGTATAAGCCCAACTGTGCAAAATGTAATTCGGTTTCGGAAAACCCCAAGAAGGACATTCGTTACGCGAAGAAAACGGATGTCCGCCGCTAGCTTCGAAAATACCAACAGAACCAGATTTTGTGGCAAATGATGTTCATTCCATTTTGCCTACCTTTCAACCAGACATATCAGAAACCAAACCTTTTACCCCTTACCATTTGCGGGTACAGGAGTACGCAAAGCGTAGATCCCAAATTTTGCAAGCTAATCCTGTTTATCGTCGCAAACAGCGATCTTCACGGCGAATTCGTAAATTTTGGACTCGTAAGCGATCATTAAATCGTTTTATGATTTCCTCAATCGCACAAAACAAAAGCGATATTCGGCCTTTTACAAACATAGAAATATTTGGTCAACCGTATTTAGCTCTCTTGGACAGTGGCGCCAACAAAAGCGTTATAGGTGGTGAGCTAGCAAAACAAATAATTTCAGCTAAGCCGTTTAATAAATTTAAATCGGTAGTGAGAACCGCTGATGGGCAATCGCAATATGTTGCAGGCACGATACACATTCCCCTGACTTATAACTCAATTAGTGACAACTTTGAATTCCTGATAGTACCTTCGATAAAGCATGAAGTTATATGCGGAATGGATTTTTGGCAAAATTTTGGCATTTCGATCAAGCAAACAGTTGCGATCAACGAAATTAACTGTGAACCGGAAGAACACTCGAATAATGTGAGATTGTCCGATTTACAAAAATCAAAATTGCAGAAAGTAATAGACTTTTTTCCATCATTCGAGAACGAGGGCTTAGGATTAACTAGGTTGTTAGAGCACAATATCGACACATCCAATGCAAAGGCAATAAAGCAACGATTCTATCCACTTTCACCAGCTAAAGAAAAACTTTTATGTGAAGAAATCGACCGCATGATTAAAATGGATGTCATCGAAGAGGCTCCTTCATCGCCTTGGTCTTCTCCAGTTATCTTGCACATCAAGCCGGGCAAGGTACGATTTTGTCTCGATGCAAGGAAATTGAATGCAGTCACGGTGAAGGACGCATACCCCATCCCTATAATGGATGGATTGCTGAGTCGACTTCCACCCGTACACTGCATATCCAAAATTGACCTCAAAGATGCCTTTTGGCAGATCTGTTTAGATCAAGAATCTCGTGCCAAAACTGCTTTTACCGTTCCGAATCGTCCGCTATATCAATTCAAGAGGATGCCTTTTGGATTGTCAAACGCTCCACAAACCATGTGCCGATTAATGGACTTGGTTATTCCCTATCAATTAAAATCGCATGTGTTAGTCTACCTCGATGACCTGCTTGTTTTGTCAAACAACTTCGAAGAACATCTTCTGCATTTATCCGAAGTAGCTACCCAATTGCGTAAGGCTGGATTAACAATAAACGTTCAGAAAAGTCAATTCTGCCTGAAAACTGTAGACTACCTTGGTTACCTGGTGGGTGAAGGTACTCTTCAAATAAATCCAAACAAAATCGCAGCCGTGAGCGAATTTCCGGTTCCGAAGACCCAAAAACAGCTCCGAAGATTTCTTGGTATGACTGGTTGGTACCAGCGGTTCATATCCAACTATTCCACAGTCATTTTCCATCTGACGGAACAACTACGTGGCAAAACACTAAGTTGGAACGATAATGCCCAAGAAGCTTTCGAAAACATCAAGGCTAAGTTATGCTCTGCTCCTTGCCTTGTTCATCCCAATTACGACAAACCATTCATTTTGCAGTGTGATGCTTCACTACATGGAGTGGGTGCAGTTCTAGCTCAATGCGACGATTCCGGTTGTGAGCGTCCCATAGCGTTCATGTCCAAAAAGCTAAACAAAGCCCAGCGTAACTATACAGTTACGGAACTCGAATGCATGGCTGTAGTGTTAGCAATTAAAAAGTTCAGAATGTACATTGACGGTCATAGCTTTAAGGTAGTAACCGATCACTCAAGTCTTCGATGGCTAATGAACCAATCGGATCTAAGCGGTAGATTGGCAAGATGGGCTATCAAGCTACAGGGTTTTTCTTTCCAAATCGAACATCGCAAAGGAACCGAAAATGTGGTGGCAGATGCTTTGACTCGATCGTTCGAAGAGATTGACATCTCTGCAATAGACCTTGAAATTTATCCCGAAATTGACCTATCATCAAGCGCTTTTCAATCGGAAGAGTACTCCGCTCTCAGAGACAAATTCAAATCTCTGAAATCACCGGATTTCAAAGTCATAGATGAGTTCATCTATCATCGTGCAACGTTCCCCAATTCTTATGACGTTTCACCAGACGATTGCTGGAAACTTTTCGTTCCTGAGTCGTTGCGTCAAAGTGTAATTAGTTCGGCTCACGACCAACCAACATCTGCTCATTGTGGAATGGCCAAATGCCTAGAGCGTATCAGACGACGTTTCTATTGGCCAAACATGGTTATCAACGTTCGTGATTACATTCGAAATTGCGAAACATGCCAGACCACAAAATATCCTACCCATTCTTTAAAACCACCAATGGGAGCACAAGTGCAAAGTGAAAGGATATTCCAAAGACTTTATCTCGATTTTATAGGGCCATTTCCGCGCTCCAATTCCGGCAATATTGGAATATTGATTATTCTTGATCACTTTTCCAAATTCACCTTTCTAAAAGCAGTGAAAAAGTTTACGGCTAAAGTGGTCATCAATATATTGCGCGATGAAATATTTTCATGCTTTGGTGTACCCGAAACAGTCGTCAGTGATAACGGAACTCAATTTAAAAGCCGTGATTTCTCTGACTTCCTTTCGAAATATGGCGTTCGTCATATGTTTACTGGTGCCTATGCTCCACAATCCAACAGTGCTGAGAGAGTCAACCGTTCAATCAATGCTGCTTTAAGAGCATATATTCGCACCGACCAACGCGAATGGGACACATTTCTCAGTAGCATCAACTGCTCTCTTCGTAACTCGATTCACCAATCCATCGGTTTATCGCCTTATCATGTTGTTTTTGGTCAACACATGATATCCCACGGTCATGACTACAAACTGCTGCGTAAACTAAACCTTCTTGCAGAAGGCGAAGTAAGCCTGACAAAAACTGACGAATTCCAAAGGATTCGTTCTAACATCGGCAAACATTTGAATAAGGCTTACGAGGCAAACCAAAAGTCTTACAATCTTCGAACAAGACCCCGTTCTTTTGAGGTTGGCCAAGAAGTAGTCAAAAGGAATTTTGTACTTAGCAACGCAGCAAAGGATTTTAATGCGAAACTCGCTCCTGTAGGTATCAAGGCCCGAGTGAAGGCAAGAATTGGACAGTCAATTTACCTCTTAGAGGACATGAACGGAAAGGAACTGGGTAGATTTCATGCCAAGGATATCTGGTGATTGCTCTTGATTCCTTTTTCAGCTTTTATTGTTAATCACAGGGACTAAAAATCAAAGCTGTGGTTGTGGGAATCGAGCCAGTGTGGCAACTCGATAAGTTTTATCGCCCACATTTTTCAAACAACCGGGCTGTTAAAGTTACGATCCTGCCAAATCGCTAATATGCGATAGGACCTAAAAAAGACCACAAAAATTCGCGAACAGGATTTTTGCAAGCCACGGTCACATTGGATCCCCTCACTTCCGTTCTCTTTCTCACAAGGCGTCCCCGAGTTCGGATTAATTTTTGTCGATCCTAAATCCGCAAGCATCGTGTCGATCCGACAGTATTTGTTAAAGCGAATCATACCCATATTAAGTAAATTTAGTGCTCTAACGTATATTGGTAAGCTTGTGTGAATAATCGATCGCCGGAGTGCTAATTTTGCCTTTTCAAAACAGCGTCAGCCGTATCGGCAGAGTCGTCCAAGCGACCGGCATTGTTTTTGCCAGCAATTGCCCACCACGTGAGGTGGCAGTCATTTGTGGCATTCATCGTTGGCATTGTCTGTGGCTTCTCAGCGGGATCAACGCCACGTGTCATCGGAGCATTCGCACGCACAGCGTGGGGCTGCGCTTCCCATTTCGGCGGCCATACACGTGCCGATTGCGGTGATCCTCGATTTGGATTTTCTTTACCGCCTCGCTAACGTGTCACCGTTCCCTCACACGGCGCGCATATTGGATCGCCGTTCCCTCACACGGTGCACATATTGGATCACCGTGCTTTTCTTCGGCGCACCTATTGGATCGCCGTGTGTCTTTTTCGTGGCCACATCGTTCTTTGCCACATCGCCGTGCATCTTTGCCACATCGCGTGCGCTCTGCCGCATCCACACCTTGGCGGGCTGGTCTCGTTCCGCTCACGCCTCACGCAAGGGATTGCGGCCATCCCTGTCGCACATAGTGCGTGTCATCTTCATCAGCGCGAACGACGGAAGTAGCATTACATATCCGTATTGAGAGCTGGTGGCTGATCCGGCCCACACTCTGCTCCAGGAGCGGATAAACATGAATGATAGTGTCTAAAATATAATTAATTTTGCATATAGGAGCTTTTGATTTAAGAATTCGTACTTATAAACCTTTTCGGTCGTAATTTAGCAATTTTTTTTTGGGAGATTTGGCAATTATAATATCGTTTTGTCCCTCAAATAACTTAAAACACATACAGCTACACATCACCAGTCATCAGGCCTGCTGACGTCGATGGAGAAAGCGTGAGTACGGCCTAGCCGCAAAACAACAAAATAAAACTGAACCCATCCTTATAATTTCGCCAAGACTTCTGAAATAGTTTGCACATCTTAATTAATTAATTGATTCAAAAGAATATTAATAAGTTAATCTATTTAATGTAAAGTAAAAAAGGAAAAAGCGTTCTTTCTTATCTTAAATTTTATTTCCTTTCATTGGATCTAAAACAAACTGACTCAATAAGAGGTCTCGTAACGTAAATAACGTAAACTTAGGCTTAAGGATTAGATTTAGGAAAATGTCTTTCAATATTATCTCAGCCTGCAATTATATGACTTTGAAAATGAACTAATTTGATATCTTGTTGGGCACCTAAGGGGATGTAGAGCATTGGTTGTATAAGGGTGGAGCCTGAATGGACTTCACAGGTTGGGAGGGTTTAGATTGAGGCCAATAACATCGGAGCCTCATCTTCAATAGGTACACTTCCTTCGTCTGATTCATATTATTTACCATATCCCCAGCTAGAGTATCTCTGTCTACAATATTAGTTATGTAGCACCATTGTTCATGTCAACACAAAACCCACGCCCATTTTCCCTGAGCCTGCCGAGCAGAAAAAGTAGACAGAGCGTGTTGAGGTGGACAACGCTCGGTGAGTGTGTTTGTTACAATTTTAATTGAAAAATACTTAGCGAAAGTCTAGCTCTGGCTGGGGATAGACACCCAAGTGTCAAATTGCAAGGAGCACTAAGCAGTCAAGTGCAAGGTGAGAGGTTGAAGGTGTGAGGTTTAAGGTGCTAAGTGCACTCGTCCTGGTAGTCAACAAGCCCCGTTCCTGCTCGATATTAATTGCTGGCTTAAGTTGGCCTTAAGCTGGCCCACTAACCTAGTCCTGTTTTTCATCCGGGACACACTCTTCGCTCTCTCTCTCTCTCTCTGTCGCTAAGGAGAGCTACTTTCTCTCTTGGATAGTGTTTTTAATTTGGCCAGGATTAGGATATGGGTCGTGCTTAATTTTAAAACGCCTGGATTTTGGCGGGAGCCAGGAGAGGACGTGAGATCACGTCCTTTCAGCACGTCGCACGCCTTCTTATTACGCACTCGTAAAAAGAAATGGCTGCTCGGTGGCCCGGCTGACTTGTCCAACTCGTTCGGGATTATAGCCATTAACTTTGGCATTGCATATCGCTGCGTGACGTCTTTAGCGCGTGCAGTTCGGACCTGGCTGGCTCCCGGCCCGTTTGTCACTGTAATAAACTTGGCAACAAATTGCTTCGCTCCCGCTCCCGCTCCTGTCTCCTCTTTTGACGTTTAACCCTTTGCTGGCGTTTTGACACGCACGTGTCGAAAAAGACGCACACACACACAAACCGAAAAAAGCGAAAAGAAAAACCCGTGGCACATACATTTTTAAGTGATTAAAAAAGTGGTGCCAGCACCATCCCTCCGCAGACAATAAGCAAAAACATTTAAATGCGAGCAACGTGCAAAAAATAAATTGTTGTCAATGCGCGCGGACCAAAAAACGCAGCAGAGCAGCAGCCTCTTATCAGCGGGGAACGGAACGCTTTGGACTTGGCACATCAGCATCCACAGCAAGCCGAGGCCTGTGGATTCCAACCGAACTGGCCCGGACTTCGGTCCCGGCTTCGTCTGGAGCCGAGCTCTCCTTCGGCGCGACGAGGCGCCTCGTTCCGCTGCGAATTGGAGTACGAATCAGTTGGAAAACGTCTTTCGTGCGGGTCGGTTAGTGTGACGGTGTTATTATCGCGCCCAGTGGGACAGTCCTAACATGGCCCAGAAGTAAACAACAACAATAATTAAACAACACTTGACCAGAACGAGTCACTACTACTATCAAGTTCTATAGAATTGAGCCGAGTTTGAGAAGCTCTAAAAACAAGAGATACCAAAAGTCAGTGAATGATAACCCCATAAAGTCAATTCCGACGACCGATAACGCGGTCGCGGTTCTCAGTGGCAATTTGCATTGATGAACTGTGCTTGGTGCTCGCCGTGCATAACAAAAACCCATCCGCAGTCGGGGGCCCATCGATAATCAGAGCCCCAGGACTTGAGCGCTCAGCAACTGCCTGCCCTCCCGATTATCCTTTGAAGTCCTGTGGCAAGTGCGAGCTGCTGCGAGTGTGCGGTGTCTCAGTGTGCAAAGTGTGAAAAAGCGCAAAATAAATATTAAAAGCAAAACGTGCGTGGATTAGAAAGCATAACCCGGCGCAAGAGCGGCATCAGAAGCCACAACAACTACAGCTAAAGGCAGGAGAAGGAGAAGGAGGAGCAGCCACCAGGTTGGTACTGCTACATCGCATCATCCCTGGGTTCGATGCACCGTGTATATACAACTATATATACGGCTTTCAATCGGGATCGGGATCCCAGTGGCTTTGTTTTTACTTTGCTTCTCTTTCTACTTTTATTAGGGCCGCGCGCACGTTGGCGCATAATTTACGCTAACTTTTATTTTGCCAGGTTGCTCGTTGCTCCTCTCGTACCAATCCCCTTCCCTCCCCTTCCCTGGCTAGTGAACTGGAACTGGAAACTTTGGCTGTGCCAGCCGAAAACTGAAATTTGAATTTTCCTCTTAAGTGGGTCGCCGCTCGAACTTGCACCTGTTTTTGGGCCTCGAAGCGAGAGCATATGCTGGCCAACAATCGGTTGACAGTCTGTGTCCTGGTCCAGGGGACCCTCCATGTTGATTTATGACAATCGAAGACGGACCCTACAGTCGCTCAAGTAGGAGTAGTGGTAGTACCTGTAGGTGTGCACAGTTTCCGTCCAACTGGAAACTAAATAATTATGTGGCTCAGGTGGGAGGAGGAAGGCTGTACCACATTTCGGCCCTGTCTGTCGGGTTGAGTTTAACGAACATTTATGCGAGTGCGGTTGTTTATGCTCAGCTCGAGTTATGTGGCACTTAAGAGGCGTGGCAACCGCACACCCACACACACACACTAACACTCCCTTACTGCCACACACACTCACGCACTGGGGGCTCATTTCCCAGCCGCACTCATACGCCGTGTGGCACTCAGGCGGCAGCAGCAGCAGCAGCAGCAACAACGTTTGCATATGTTCATCAAGAATGAATTAAAAGTTATTTTAAATTCGTGACACTCGCCTAATTTTGCAGGTCGACAAATGTCTGTGCACGGAAAAAAACATAAGAATAGAATTTACTTTTGATCCTAGCTTAGAAGCTTAAAATCTTGCTATTATTAAATGAGTGTCAAGATCTGCGGGAGTTTATTTCATAATATATTCTCACAAATGGTTTTATTTACTTGTTTTAGTTTATTTTTTATACTATTTTGTCACACGAAACCAGAAAGTCTTTGAATTTCTGTGGTTTCTTTGTTTTGTTTTTGCCTTCTTGGGAGAACTTTGAATTTAGTTCAGTATTTTGATTCTTCACAATTAAAATACATTTTAGAATTTTCGTCAAGCTGAAGAAAATTCTTATATTCGTTCCTTTTTTTAATTGGGAAATAACATTAATTAAAACTTTAATTGAATTGCAGTTTATATTGAATTTAAGACAATAATGGTGGGAAAATTTAAACAAGTTTCTGAAATGGATTTAGGTTACGTCTAAGGATTTAAAATGTTGAATAAATTAAAGAATTAACATGAGGGTTTTATTTTTGGGAAATTTACTTATTTTTTATTTATCTAAATCCTTTCTTCTTGTTGCTTTGTACTTTTTAGGGAAATCTTTAAAATGTTTATACTCTGTTTAAATATAAATTAGCAAAATTTGAAGCTTTGGTCTTTGTATAGGTCGGATTTCTTACCCAACAAAGTAGCCTTTGTTTGAACCTTTAGGAAAAATCTTGTTTATATTTTCCTTTTTGCGATATCCTTTTTTGCTGAGTGCTTAGCCTGCGAGTGACTGTGTGACTGTGGAAGCCGGGCTGCCAGTTGTTCTCTCCGTTGCCTTGCTACTGTGCTCCTCTGCTCAAGTGGCGGAGGTGTCACCTGGCAGACAGGTATGCTCTGCGACTATGATGCTGCCACTCACGAGCTATAATGTGCGCACACACACATACCATATTGCAGGCGTAGAGTGTGTTTATTCCCTGATAGGGGGGAGGACTAGTCCCCTAAAGGACCCGGCCTGGCAAGTGAATTAAATTTCAAATGTTTCTTAATTTACTTTTTCGGTTTCCCGTTGACAGTTCAAATTGCTATAACAAATTTTCTAGCGCTACGCATGCCACTCATTCATTCATTTCACTTTGCTCGCCGGCTCGAAGGGGGCGCGCACATGCATAAGTGAAATATTATGTACAACTGTCGGTTTTGTTTTTCCCTTCTGCGCTTTTCGCAGTTTTTCTTTGCTCTTTTTCAGCTGGTTTTTCTGTATTTCTTTTTTTTTATACATCATTCCGCCCGCTGCTTGTTGGTGGCGAAAATAAATGAAGCCATTCGAGCGCAATCAGAATTTCGCATTAAAGCGTGGCGCACACGCATTGGCAATGCGATTGTCAGATTGAGAGCACCCATCGCATATCGCACAAGTACATATATGTATGGACATAGGTGTGGGGTAATCGTGCAGGAGAAAAGTCAAAGGGGAATCGGTGAAGTCAGCTTAGAAGGCAGACTGCTGCCAGGTGGAAAAATCGAGGAAGTTGGGAGAATAAATGGTATAGCATAAATTGGATTTTTTAAAACTTTGCTTGACATTATAATAGCATCAAAATAAGTGGTAAATTATATAGTGAAACTATCATCTACATCACCGTAGAGAAATTTTATATGTATGCCTTTATTTATGGTCTAGGAAACTCCAATATTTCTGCCTTTTTCCCCATTATTTTATATTGGAATATTTTAATGATGAAACCTGAACTAAACTATTAAATATATAAAAATATTTACCATGAAATGGAATTTATTAATATGTTTGTCAGTAACATCGTATCAAATTCCAATTAAAAAGTATAACCTAAAATAATTTCAGCGAAAATATACACAAATAAATGAGAAAAAAAATCAGAATATGCAGGCCAGTTATTTTGTAAAAATATAGATGCAGTTTGCAATTTTGTAAAGGTATATTACGGCAAAAATGCAACAGAAATAATGAAACATAAAACACTTAAAACAAGCGCAAAAATATATATTTTTAGATATCACACTTTTCATTGGGAATCCTTGAATTTACTTCATTATTTTAGCTTCCCTTTTGCCGACTCCCTCAGGTCCTTGGGGGAGAGCAGAGAAAGGAATAAGAGCAAACTGCAGGGAGCACTTGAGAACTTGGCTAAATGAAAGGAAACAAGAGGCAGCCATCAGCGTCTGTTTGCTCGGTTGTCTTAACCGCCGAGCAGCGCTAAAAACCATTTACAGTTTTCAGTTAACTTGCAATGGCTGCGTGCAAAATAAATAAATACTTTGCCAACTTTCCAAAACAGCTCGCAAATTGAACTGAAGCTGGGTGCTGGCTGAATTACAACTTATTTGGCATTTGCACCTTTAACTGTGGCCCATCCGGTGGCCGGTGTTTTGTTTTCCCGCTGTGCTGGCCACCAAAAAAAAATAACCTGCCACCAAATGAAATTAGTGTCAAAACGCTGCTTCTGCAAGTGCTGCATGGCTCGTCAAATCCGTTTCCGTGGCAAATGGCAAGGACTCGATGGATAGCGACAGACAGGCGACAAGCCCGGGCCAAAGCATTGGTTCGGTCCCCGGGCTCCGGCTCCGGCTCCAGCTTTGGCTACCCAAAAGTGGGCGTAATCGCTGGCATCGTAATGGCTCTGCCAATGCTCCGGGCTGTAGCAACCAACAACCAACAACTAGCAACCGGCAACAGCTATATACACAACTACAGGCAAGATTTTGCAATGGTCTAGGCTTACACAGGAAATTATTTAAAGTTGAAGCTAAATTTGGTATTTTTGTGTCTTAAATATACATAGGTAGAAATTAGAGGAAAAATGAAAAGGGAAGGCTCGAAATGTTAGTTTTTATTGTAGATATTTAATTACAAAATATTATTTAATAACCCAAAGACAAGCGGCAAAACACGTTACCCAAAATTTTTAAAATTATAAAGCAAATTGGAAAAATTTTTATCAAATAATAAAAGCTCAATATTAAGTCGAATTGCAATCCATAAATATTTTTTTGTTCTAGAGTACATAAGGGGCTTTCCTAAAGACTCCGAAGAGTATTTCAAACTCTTCAAATTACTCTTGAAATTTCATTTTCTATTGCAAGTTGATGAAATCCTCTTCCTGTAAGCCCCCCCTAAATAGCAGCAACAAATGATCTCCATTTTGTTTCGGTGTACTTTGTACCCCGGCTGTTGTTGTTTCTTGTTGCCAATGCCTTTTAAGTTGATTATGGGCCGAAAAAAAAAAAAAAAACAATATAAAGGACAGAGGAGAGCCGAGGAAAAAAGCGGCGCCGTTGTGCTGAATGAAATTGATGAAGTAGTTTCAAAAGCTGCTACTGCTGCTTCAGCTTGGAAGGGAAAAAACCCTTCCTGACCAAGGTAAATAAGCCCTGTTTTTGCCTTCTGCTCTGTAAGGATGTGTCTTAGGCCGGGGTAAACCTCAGCGGCCCAGGATTCCTCTCCAGAAATATTTATATTTTTAGAGACGGCCAGGACATGGACGCCGAATTTTTAATGAATTTTCTAGGGGCAAAATGGCAGCGAAAAGGGGCTCGTTTTCAAAAGGGGAACTCTGGCTTCGGGAAAATGGGAATCTTGGACGGTCACCCTGGCGATGTCCAGGCGCTCCTCCGTTTTCCTGCGCCCGCCCGGTTGCCCAGCAGCGGCGACTCTTCCGATCGGCAAAATCTCCGCCGCCCGGGATGACCCAGCGGCGATGGCGGGCAAAATGCAGATCGAAAGGGAAAAGGAGAGGGGAGAGGGGGAAATCTGTGAGCACGTGCCGGTGGCGATGGACTCGTAGCCCGGGAAAACCCAGCAGCCCCGATGCCCACGCCAGATCTGTGCCCGGGATAACCCAGCGGCGACAAATCCCGCTCCCGTCCCGCTTCTCCGGCCCGGAGCTTGCCCAGCGACCACGCGGAGTTGGTGCGGGATAACCCAGCCACCAGCTCGGCGAGTGAGTGAGCGGGAGGGGAACACTTTGGCACGCGTCAGGATAAGAAATTAATTTTAACAACGCGGAGTTTTAAGCGGGTGCGAGGGAGAAAGACGATGAAATTTCTGAATTCATTTTCGGTGCTTTATTACATTAATTTAATTATTGTCTACGTTCTCCTAACCTATGACTGCCGTCCCTAACCTGGCCCTACGCCACACTCCAGTAAACGCTACTCTGACATGGCTCGCAGCCGGCTCACCCGCTGTTATCGGTGGACTGGGACACGTGTCCTGCAGCCAGGATATGCAAGGGCACTCGCGTGTCCCTTTGGGGACTTAGTCGTTTGGGGAAAACCACGTGTCCTTTGAGGACTTGCCGCCCGCGGCGGGAGAGATGTGTAACGATCGCGTTCGAAGCTGCCAGAGAAGAGATCGCGGTCGCAGCTTGCAAAGCCCTTGTCACCTCGTCTCTGCCAAAATTGTCCGGGCAGCGCAGCTTTCGGCCGTCGGCTTTGTTATTGTTATTGTTTATATTTTGATCGGCATGTAAATAAGCACGACCAAAACGTAAACACGCACGATCGTCGTAGGGGAAATGTCGCTGCCTCTGCCGCTGTTCGCGTCGGCAGCGGAGAGGGGAAATGGCTGCAGCGCGGTAGCTACAGTCCGCGTTGACAAAATGTATCCGCCTGTGCGTTGCGGCCTAAATCTAATTTGGCCCTTCGTGGGCAAATTAACTGTGGGCTTCATGCCCGTTAAATGTACAGTTGTGTGGGTGGGTGTGTGGCTAATCCTAACTTATTTCCCTATACTAATTACTAACTTAACTATAAACTTAACTAATATGTACATAATTTACAAAAATAGGGGATTGTGACATCGTCACACTCCACCCTATCTTCGGGAGGGGTGGAGAGTGATGATCACCTTCCCGCTGCGGTTAATCTGGACGCGGAAGCGTTGATTCGCCTCCTCCTCCAGAATCCGGATTGTCCGTCGTCTTGGCGTCGCCAGGCGCCCGTGAATCCGGCGGAGCAAGGCGGCTGGCAATGTGCCGTTGGGCGTGGTCCACTCCACTGGGGCCGGTACCCAGCGGGGAGGGTTGAGGACTTCTTCGCTGGCGTCCAACGACGATTCGTCGGATGAGCTTGGCGGGCTGTCTGCCCATGGTGCGCTCCGGCGCTCCGGTGCGTGGACTCCGGATGGAGCCTCGCGTCGTTGGGGCGGCGTGAGGTTGACCCGCAGGGGTCCGAAGCGGTGGTCAGGTGGCACCTCCTCCTCATCATTGCCGTTAGGAGGGGCAACTTCCGGAGGGGTGCCTGCGGCCCGATGTGGGCGGTGCGCAGGGGTGCCTGGAGCGGCATGCCCCTTGAGGGTGCTGGACGCGGTATGGCGTCGTCCGGGTGGACCTCCTCCTCGTCATCGCCACGGTGGTGGGCGACTTCCAGAGGGGGTTGTTGTGACCCAATGGGGCCGATGTGCCTGGACACTAGGGGCGGCATTCCCCTTGCGGATGATGGCCGTAGTCTAGCGTGTTCATCCGGATTCACTCCCTCCTCCTCATCGCCACGGTGGTGGGCGACTTCCAGAGGGAGCAGTGATGGCCCGATGGGGCTGGTGTGCTGGGACGCCAATGGTGGCATCCCCTCGGTAGAGGGCCGACGGGGCCCGGCGTGGTTGCCGGTGTTCGCCTCCTCCACGTTGTCGTCGTCGATGGTGGTGCCCTCGATGGGTAGAGCCCGTGGCCGGAAGGGGTCGGCGAGGCTGTCGCTGGGAAGCGGCTGGCTTGGCCGGCGCCGTGGAGCGCCTGTAGGAGCTCGTCGCCCGCACCGTACATCCATGCGGTGTCCTGTGGCGCCGGGGCGGGAGTCGGCGGATGGCCTTGTCCGTTCATCGTCTGGTGGGCCTCGGTGGGGGCGGAATCTGTGCAGCGCGTGGCTCGTCGTGCCTTGTGGTAGGCGGGCTGAAGGCGGTTGTCGCTGTTTGAGGGGTCGATCGGTGCGCATGAAGATGCGATGCTCTGCGATGTGTGATACCCCTGAGAGAGTATCAAATTTGGCCAGTTCCTGGTCCAGGAACTCCTTCACCCAAGGCTCGGGGTAATCCGGCGTCTCGGATTCCTCTATCTGGAATGAGACTTGATCCTCTGTGGGGTGACTCACCGAATTGACGGTTCCGCATAGGGGCGGGCTTGGCTCCGGCGTTTCCTCGACGTGATCCTGGAAGCGGACACGTTTTGTGGAGGTACGGAAGGGATTCCGTTGCGCGGCTGTGGCATCTGCCACGGGCAAAGCCTGTCTCCAACAGGGCGGCTGGTTCTCCGTCGCTGGTGAGGCTGTCTCGAAACTGTGCTCGAGGTGAGGTACTTGGCTGGTCTTCGAGTTCGGAGCGTGGCTCCCTTGGCTGCCCTCGATGGGTAGAGCGTGGCTCTCCTTGGGCTGTCGTCTGTGGCTTCTCGGCGTGGTTGGAGTGTGACTCCGTTGTCGTCCTTCGCTGATCAGAGCGTGGCTCTGCATGTTGTGCCGTTGATGGCTCTTCGTGGTTGGAGTGTGACTCCGTCGATGTACTTCGCTGTTCAGAGCGTGGCTCTGAGTGATGTGCCGGGGATGGCTCTTCGTGGTTGGAGCGTGGCTCCGTCGATGTACTTCGCTGTTCAGAGCGTGGCTCTGAGTGATGTGCCGGGGATGGCTCTTCGTGGTTGGAGTGTGACTCCCTCGTCGTTCTTCGTTGGTCAGAGCGTGGCTCTGCGGGCTGGTCCCGTGGGTTGGAGCGTGGCTCCCTTCGCTGGTCAGAGCGTGGCTCTGTCGTTGGTCTTCGCTGGTCAGAGCGTGGCTCTGTCGTTGGTCTTCGCTGGTCAGAGCGTGGCTCTGTCGTTGGTCTCCGCTGGTCAGAGCGTGGCTCTGTTGTTAGTCTTCGCTGGTCAGAGCGTGGCTCTGTCGTTGGTCTTCGCTGGTCAGAGCGTGGCTCTGTTGTTGGTCTTCGCTGGTCAGAGCGTTCGCAGTCGGAGGGTCTGCCCTATATTTGTATTTATTTTATTTTATTTTATTTGATTATTTTACTTGGAATTATTTAAATTTGATTTTTTTTTTTTTTTTTTTTTTTTTTTTTCCCCATTTTATTCATTTTATTTCGATTTATTTTAATTTTATTGATTTATCTTAATTTTTATTGATTCATTTTAATTTTTATTGTTTTTTTATTTTATTTTATTCAAATAAAATTATTCCTGGATTTATTTTATTATTGGTTTATTATTCTGTCTGGGTTTATTTAATTATTTGTATATTTGCGTCTATTTATTTATTTGATTATTTTGGGTTTTATTTATTATTTCGAATTATTATTTGGATTAATTATTTATTTGAATCCTTATTATTTTATGATTTTAAAAATTTTATTCTCGGCGGCAGGATCTCTCGGGATCCTTTGAGGGTTCGCGGGTGTCCTTAACGTGGTTGAAGGATATTGATAATCTTCCCGATGTGTGCCAGGATGCGACGATGAGTTTTACTGAGTAAGGTCTGCGACGATGTGTATTTACTGAGATGATCTTGCGAAGTGTGTTCTATGAGCTTATCTTCCGAAGTGTCTCCCTCCTAGCGAGGGTCCCCTGTATATATTGCTGCCTAAGCTAGCCGACGCTGCTGCCGCGGGCAGAGCAGAACTCGCGATGTGTGTGGGCCACGTGTGTGTGTGCGCTTGCGCGCAGCGTCCCTCTGCCGGCGTTGACGCTGGCAGTGACGTTGACTACGAAAACGAAATCTGGCGTAACGGTACCGCTTGTTTTGGCGACGATGCGTATGCAGCAATGGAAATTTACCACGCGTTTTTTCTATTCCCTTTCCTCCTGTACGAAATCTGGCGTAACTGTACCGCTTGTTTTGGCGACGATGCGTATGCTCCAATGGAAATTTACCACGCGTTTTTTTTTTCTATTCCCTTTCCTCCTGTACTTTTGCAGATTTCTGCCGGCGACCGTAAGTCGCGACACGCGGGACGAAAATTTCTTACACTCGCAAAAACGAATGTGCTCTGGTCGAAAAATATGTTTATGAAAAATATATTCCCTGACATTAAATTTTCTATCCCCGTCCTTTAGGAAACTAAATTTCCCTGTTTTGCCTTCGCGAAAATTTATATTATTTATTATTTTTCTACTAGAAAATTTCTGATTTTCGGCCAGTGGGGCTTTAATCCACTGAAAAAATTATCCTAGCTGTCCTGACCGGTCCCTGCTCCGGGCGCCATCTGTAAGGATGTGTCTTAGGCCGGGGTAAACCTCAGCGGCCCAGGATTCCTCTCCAGAAATATTTATATTTTTAGAGACGGCCAGGACATGGACGCCGAATTTTTAATGAATTTTCTAGGGGCAAAATGGCAGCGAAAAGGGGCTCGTTTTCAAAAGGGGAACTCTGGCTTCGGGAAAATGGGAATCTTGGACGGTCACCCTGGCGATGTCCAGGCGCTCCTCCGTTTTCCTGCGCCCGCCCGGTTGCCCAGCAGCGGCGACTCTTCCGATCGGCAAAATCTCCGCCGCCCGGGATGACCCAGCGGCGATGGCGGGCAAAATGCAGATCGAAAGGGAAAAGGAGAGGGGAGAGGGGGAAATCTGTGAGCACGTGCCGGTGGCGATGGACTCGTAGCCCGGGAAAACCCAGCAGCCCCGATGCCCACGCCAGATCTGTGCCCGGGATAACCCAGCGGCGACAAATCCCGCTCCCGTCCCGCTTCTCCGGCCCGGAGCTTGCCCAGCGACCACGCGGAGTTGGTGCGGGATAACCCAGCCACCAGCTCGGCGAGTGAGTGAGCGGGAGGGGAACACTTTGGCACGCGTCAGGATAAGAAATTAATTTTAACAACGCGGAGTTTTAAGCGGGTGCGAGGGAGAAAGACGATGAAATTTCTGAATTCATTTTCGGTGCTTTATTACATTAATTTAATTATTGTCTACGTTCTCCTAACCTATGACTGCCGTCCCTAACCTGGCCCTACGCCACACTCCAGTAAACGCTACTCTGACATGGCTCGCAGCCGGCTCACCCGCTGTTATCGGTGGACTGGGACACGTGTCCTGCAGCCAGGATATGCAAGGGCACTCGCGTGTCCCTTTGGGGACTTAGTCGTTTGGGGAAAACCACGTGTCCTTTGAGGACTTGCCGCCCGCGGCGGGAGAGATGTGTAACGATCGCGTTCGAAGCTGCCAGAGAAGAGATCGCGGTCGCAGCTTGCAAAGCCCTTGTCACCTCGTCTCTGCCAAAATTGTCCGGGCAGCGCAGCTTTCGGCCGTCGGCTTTGTTATTGTTATTGTTTATATTTTGATCGGCATGTAAATAAGCACGACCAAAACGTAAACACGCACGATCGTCGTAGGGGAAATGTCGCTGCCTCTGCCGCTGTTCGCGTCGGCAGCGGAGAGGGGAAATGGCTGCAGCGCGGTAGCTACAGTCCGCGTTGACAAAATGTATCCGCCTGTGCGTTGCGGCCTAAATCTAATTTGGCCCTTCGTGGGCAAATTAACTGTGGGCTTCATGCCCGTTAAATGTACAGTTGTGTGGGTGGGTGTGTGGCTAATCCTAACTTATTTCCCTATACTAATTACTAACTTAACTATAAACTTAACTAATATGTACATAATTTACAAAAATAGGGGATTGTGACATCGTCACAGCTCTTTGCAACTTGTTTGCAGCTAAGTTTTTGCTTGGAAGGTCCGCGCTTTCACCTGCAAATTGAATGGGATTTTGGGCTGCAGCAGCCTGCGAATGCAACGAAGTAAAGGCGGAAGTGGAAGTGGTAACCAAGTGCAATGCCCTGAACAAGGACAATGGGGAGGAGAGCATGAACTGAAATGCATTGTGGACTCCCAAATGGAGTGCGGCGGTGAGCCTTTTAATTGCGGCCTCGGCTTTGGCCTTCGCTTTGATTAACTTCAATCAGCGCCGGGGAATCGCTTTCAAAATTAAAATTTATTGCCAATTTGCGGCAAATTCGATTAAGCTTAGGCATTTCTCCCTTTGCGTGGTCCAAAGCGAAGCAGGAAAAACACTCAGCTGGACATGGACTTGGAGCAGGAAGGAAGTCTGGGCATTTAAATCCAATATGTAAATGAAAAGAGGACGAGAGGCAGCAGAATCTGAAGCACCAGGCAGGCCTGACAGGCGAAACCCCACCACAGCCCCCTCGAAACTGTTGAAAAGCTGTTGAAGTTTATTGGAAAAATATTCAAATCACGTGGGTGGTCTCAGCTCATCGCCCCGGCAACGCCGGCTTCCTCCTTGCTGTGTGATAAAAATGGCCAAGAAATTACTTATAGATTGAATTAAATCGTCAGGACCTCAGACCAGGTTCACTGTCTCTGGCTTAGCCATTGCTCCACTCCGCTCTGGCTGCTTTCCTTGGCCTGCAACATTTTTGATCAATTTAAATGCCGGGCTAAGACAATAAAAAGTCTTATTGGGGCGGCTTAGCTGGGGATTTCCACAAGCCGTAGCCAGTGCCAGAGCCTCCCATGGCATTTGCTTTATTTTTGTCCCAGATAAGCATGCAATTAAAATTGAAGTCAGGCCAGGCCAGGCCAGGCCCCTAGCTAAATGGCAAATGGCGAAATGATGTACCGACCCGTCCTGGGCGGTCTTCAAAAAAACTTATCTAATAAGTGTCAGTCGGCCAACGTGGCGAAAACATCGTGCTGCGGCGAAAAGTTTCACTTTCACTTTCACTTTTTGGGGTTGACCCCCCGCCCAGGACTTTTGTCACTTTTGTCCTGCGAGGGGGGGGGGGGGGGAGGGGCCCGAGTCGGAGCCAGAGCCGGAAAATCAATGCCTATAAAATGCTTGACGCCTGTGCTCACGCTTATTTATAGCATAGGGATTTATGTTCGGCATATTTATTTATGAACAACAATTTGCCGGCTGCTTTAAGGCTCATTGATGCTGGAAGCGGTATGCTAGGGAGAGTCGTAAATTAGCTGCCGCCCTTGCAGCAACAAATGTAAATAGTTCAATAACAGTGGCGATGCCAATACCAATCCCGAACCCCAATAACAATAACAGGCTGCAGGGCCCAGGACCCCGAATCCAGAAACCAGGACACAAGACCGTCTGTCGAGGGCAGCAATAACAAGTTGACATGTTTTATTTATGGAGCAAACGTAGACGCCGACAAACGACATCGAAAGTAGCTGTTAAAATTGTTTTAATTTGCTGTTCGCAGTCGAATACACAGCTGAGGAGGAACACGCAACGCACAAGGACAACGACAATGACAACGACAACGACAGGAGTGGTAACAACAACAAGCAATCATCAAATAAAAGCCCAGACTGAAGGTCAACTAGGATGCGATTGGGTCAGCAGAGCCAAAGGCAAACATTTAGGCAATAGAAAAGATACACGGTCGGAAAAATTAATAACCCCGGTTATGTATAGAGAGCCCTAGAGGCATGTGTCCTGCCTGATTGACGTCTAGACGAGACATAAAATGCTTAACAATTAAGGATAAGCGACATTGACTTTATTATTGGTTACATTTTGGGGGAAAATAATAACAAGTGGGGTTATACACAGGTTTACAGGATTACATAGTTGTGGGTCAATTCAGTAACCTTATTCTAGTCGAAACTCTTTAAATTGAACAACAAAACCTTTTACTAATATTTCTAAAATTATTCCAAAAAGCTTACTCTTATAACTTTATAATTTCCTTTACAAATTTACATCCCTTTGGCTAGTGACCAGCACTGATATGCTCACGGGGACGAAAACAAACAAGCAAACAAACAAGGGTGCAAATGAGTGGCAATGTTCTGTCCCTCTGGTGGTCGCTGCCACTCACATCATCCTTGTTGTTGGCCATGCTGTATGCTATATGCTGTCTGCTCCTCGTTGGCTGGTTAAGTGACCAAATCGAGTACCAAATGGCCAAGCGTCTGCTCAACCCGATGTAATAATTCAATTGTGCACAGAGGCAGCGAACCGGAGCGGAGCTGGGAGGAGCTGCTGCCCCAAGATTGATGGCGTGCATTGAGACTTGCTTTTGGCGACATTTGTGTGACGTGTTGCCAGCGTCTTTGCTGAATTATGTACGGATATATGTTTGTGTGTGTGTGAGCGCTGCGAGGCGCAAATGTTCAAGCTGAAAACTTTGCCAACTTCGGAAAACAAGAAGAACATAAAAAAAAAAGAAATAGAAAAAATAGAAAAGGCAGCAGAGTGAAGAACACGTGAAGAAGAAAAGCCAATGCTTTCAGTGGATTTAAGTTGGCTTTGAGCACAGGCACAGGCACAGGCATCGTCATCTAGTCATATACTCGCTGCCAGATAAGCATTTATACGCATTAAAGCGACAGCCAACTTTTGACCAACTTTTCCTCTTGGCAAAGTTATCAAAAATTCCACTTGCGCAGTGAATCAAGTGCCATTTACTGATTGTGCCACGGTGCGGCGGTACGAAGGACCTCCTAATCCGCTTCGCATTTTATCAGCGCTGTGACAGTGGCTCAGCTTTGCTGTGTGTGTGTGTGAGTGTGTGTAGGGGGTGTAAGGGTAGGGATGTGTGTGCACGCGCATTCATAAGTTGGCCCTAGCCTGAGCCTGGCCTGAAGCGCTTTTAGGCCCTCTTAGCGCAAGCGAAAGTCTAGTGGCCAGAAAGAGGAGGATGGGGTCAGGGGCCGTGTTAAATCGACGCCTAATGCCACATCTAAGCCCTTAACAAGGACATTGACAGTTGTCGTTGGGGAGCTAAGGAACTCTAGGGGGACTGGCCTGGATGCCGAGCATAATGAATTAATCGAAGGCTAGACACGCAGTTACATCTCAGCCACGACCTCCAACTGACACTAAAACTATTTTGGGGAAAAGAAAGCACTCAAAAAAATAACAATTTATTTTTGGAGATAATTATCAAAGGTTTATATTAAATAATATAATATTAAAAACTCTTCCTGAAAAATAAACACAAACTTATGAAATTACCTTCTCAAAAACCCTTTAGAATCCTAATTAAATTCTTCAATCTCTTGATAGATTTTGCTTAAGTGTACTTACGCACTTCTTAGAGGCTTTTCTTTAATGTGGAATCTTATTTAAAATTAATTAGAAACGCATTAAAGAGGCTTTGGTTAGACGTGATTGTGGGATTAACAGATTCAATTCAGTTCAGAGACTGGCCAAAAGTCTCCCCCAAAAGTGATTATTCAACACATTCTGCAGCCATTTTTGGTATATTTTCCATGGCAAATATGCAGATATGGCAGGAGGCCAGTGAGATATGCTCGGAAATATGCTTTTTGGGCAGTCAACAGGCATTGGGCATACGTCGTGTGGGGAATGGCATGAACGAACGCAAAACGCAGACCAGAAATAACAAGCGACTTTTGGGCAAAATCAAAAATCAAGTCATTGCTTTGAACTACGGCAAACAGGGGACCGACCGAGGACCAGGACGAGAGACTCGGAACGTACACCAAGATAGGAGCAGAGGCCGGAGACTACGTACGTACGTACGTATGTACGTAGCTAAACATTTCCTCAATTTATTGGTGAAATACGATTTGTGCCAAGAGACTTTTACGGACTGGCTGCTGAGCTGTGCTGCTGCTCCAGATGCCTTTTGAGGCATCAGGGCATTTTATGCAAATGTGGCAAGTTTATGGTTTTGTGCTGTGCAAGTGCATGTTCTCTACGCAATCCGCGCATATGACTTTTAAGTGAACTGTGGTCATCATTACACCGAAAAGCCCTTCTCCGTCACATATACGTATATATAAATTTCTCAGATGTGAGGAGGTAGCGAAAAAAGTATTGCATAAACAGGGCTGGACACAAAATGTAGGTTAGGACAAGCAAGTGACAGTGACGGGTCGACAGGAGGCAATAAGGAGCCCGGCCGTGGCAGGACTTCGGGGGGTACAAGTAACAGAAAGGGAATTCATGTAAATTCAGTTGAGTTAACAATTGCAATTTTTGCAATGGATTGGTGCTGCCTTTCTTGTGCCATTCGCAGACTCACTAGCTCTCTGGTATGTTTTGTGCATTCGAAGCATTGTTGGCTTTCTGCTGGCTTGTGCCCCCTGCCTGCCTCCTGCATATTGACAGATAAATCAATCAAAGTTGTATGCTGAATATGTAGAATGTTGCCAGTGGAAGTCGGCTTTCGGCTTTCGGCTTTCTGCTCTCGATTGTGGCATTTGGTGCTGCTGGTGCTTCGCATAGCATCCAACATTGTACAGTCAAAGATTTTCAATTAAAACTCTATGTTTTCCGACTGCCAAACAATAATAAAAATGACTAAATTATCCCCAGGCACATTGCCTTGGCTTACATGCTGCTGCTGCTCGTATCTTTGGCAGCAGCTCTTAGATAATCGAAAAACTTTTTCCCCCTTTTGCTTTCAGGGGATTTTCCCCAACTATTTGGGTGCGTTAAAAAACGATATCCGATCCGCTCGAAGCCGTTTTTAGAAGCGCCATTAGTGGCTCAAGCTGAAGCTATTAAAAGCGGAAAGTCAAAAAGCAAAATTCATCCCTTTAACGTGCAACTTTTAGACCATAATTAATCATTTCTTGTGGCATTTTGTGAGTGTAAGTGAGACTGTGTGTGCTCGGAAAGTTGAAACTAAAAAATCGGCATTGGCTTGGGCATCAATTATAATTAGCTGGCAGGCCTTAATTGTACAATTGGTGGGCTCGTTGCGGTTCCCGGGGGCGGAGTGTGGCAAGGAGTTGGCCCAACTATGGCTGATTGCCAATAATCAAGTATACGCCGCGTGGCGCCGGGGACAAAGTTTTAAAAGCTGCGTGATTTGCGTTTTACGCTTTTAGTTCACAATTTGTCTTCTATTGACGTTGGATATTGCGCATTTTAAACAATTTACGGGGGTATCAATATTTGCCGAATGTGTTTTGAATATCAAATGAGCTTAGAAACGGAACGGAATGCTACCCGGGTTGGTCGCAATCCCTTTCACTCTGTTCGGTTCAGTTTAGTTCGGTTGGGTTCAGTTTGGTTCAGTTCGGTTTGGTTTTGGTTCACTCCAGTTCGGTTCAGTTCCCTGTCCCTGTAAATTCATTAAAAATTTGCTGCCACACGGCCAACACAAAACACAAATCCGCAGCGCAAATACAAATTTTGCGGCCTGAAATGCGAATGGAAACTTTTGTGTGTGCGTGTGATAAAAGTCCTGGGCTTGGTTTTCGGGTCTTCCGGCACTATTTGAGCGTCTATAAATAAACACGGAAGCTGTTGAAGAGTCTTTCCCCTTCCCCATCCAACCAGCTCTTTCAGATTTTCCCCTTTTTCACGACATAAATCGAATCTTATTTATTTTGGTTTTGCAATTTCTTGAGCACGAGTGTTGCTTGCACAGATAAAACGTATTGAATGCCCCAAATCGCATGCCGGCGTACCCTAAAAAAAACCGTTTCTGGCCCTAACCATCATTTGTTGATGTTTCTAATGCCCGTAGCCCAAGTCCTTTTGGCGCCCTCGCACAAAACGGAAGCGTTTTGCAGGGGTTCCAAGGGCATAGGAACTTTGCCATCAGGGTTGACTGGAAACTAACTCTACCTGATTGATATATTCGCAGCGACAAATACATATATTTTTCCCCCTTTTAAATATATTTTTTCCATGTATTCGAGGTAAGAAGGAAAGCCAGACTCCCTTCTTTGTAGCGGTTATCCAATTATTTCGGCAGGACTTCCAATTAGATTTCCGGTGGCCACGCCATAAAGGGCATTCGCCAGTCGCCATTCCCTTCGATCCGTGGGAATCATCCACATCTTGTTGCTTTATTTATTTGCCCAGAGTGGCAGGGCAAGTTTAGCATGAATTCGGGTCAACTTTATGAGCAGCAGCCTCGCCGCCCGGCTGCCTGGCATTCCGGCCGGGTCGCAGTGCGTGTCGTGGTGCTTTTCGGGCCGATTCCTTGTGTCTCCCCCGTGTTTGTTTGTTTGTTAAATTCTGCAAAATCCTTTCATACAGAAAATGGCAAACAAACACACACGGGAACTGGCATATATATAGAGACAAAAGGGGAAGCCCAGCGAATGAATAAATAAATAAGCCAGAGCCGGAGCTGGAGCTGGAGCCGCTGTTCCTGCTGGATACTGAATCCTGGAACCCGCTAGCCTGTGAAGGAGCTGCGTTGGCAATGCTGCTGACTGACTGCGCTGGCATTTTTGGACAACGAGCGGCGATGGCAAATGAAATGCCGTGCAAGAATTTATAGAAATTTATTTATGCTCCGCTCCGCTTGGCCCCAGTTCGTGGCCCCACCATCGGCCCGTGCTGGGCCGTTCCTCCGGCTACAAAGTAAACAAATCTAGAAACGTGCCCCACATGCCCGGAACTCACCCACGTATGGTATCCGCACGCACACAGGATCTGCCCGGCCATGAAAGCGAGCCCGAAATTAAATTCTGGCAAATTTGATTTGAAATGCGTGCGAGGAAATTCATTTAGCGCGGATTGTCAAACAATTGAAACTGCCTTTTACACTTAATTGCCTGTTTATGCGTCAATCAGTTTGGCCACTGAGCAGAGCTCCTGGATTGTTGAATCTGCTGGCTTGCGATGGCCATTATGATCCCTTGGCCACGCCCAAGGACCTCTCTCTCTCTCTCGGCCCCTTGTGATTTCGTACACGTAGTGTCACGTTCTTCAAAATATGAAACGTTCACTGATTTTTAATGAAGCCAAAGTTTGCCGGGCCAGAAAGGTACAAAGTCAGAAACTAGAACAAGACAAGCGAGCACACAAAGCACACAAGAATTGGAAGTGTGTGAGAAGAAGGAACCGAAAAACTTGGCAGTCCTCTCTCTGATTAATACGTGCACTAAACGAGTCCTGGCTTTGCTACCTGATGGTGCTCCTCCCGGAGGCTGCTTCTCTAAAGTCCGGCTACATCGTTACGGTCATGTACAGCTGCGGCAAAAAAAATAGCACTATGACATATATTTTTCTTCATTGATTATTTGTTTTATAACTATTCATATATTTAACTTGTTTAAGGCTTTTATTTTTACTTTAGGCTCTAATTTATCGAAATACACTGCAAGTGTCGTCGATAATAACATGAAATTGAAATATTTACATTAAGAATGTGAACGTTGAACATTTTAGGCGGCAACAAAAATAGCACTATTTCAAAAATAACTTAAGAAAACGAAAAAAAACGAAAAAAAATACTGGAAGTTCTGGAATATTTGTATTCATTTGTATTCCTTATCGATATAGTGTATTAATATTTCGTTGTAAAAGCTTTGGCAGCAATGACAGCAGCACAACGTCTCGGCATAGAATTGACCAAGTTTTGACACCTTTCCCGTGGAATACTGCTCCATGATTCTTGAATGGTGGCCCAGAGCTCCTGATTAATCCTTGGTTTTGCATTGGAAACATATTTTTTTACATCAGACCAAAGATTCTCTATCGGGTTTAAGTCTGGAGACTGAGCAGGCCAATCCATTAGGTGAAGGGATCTGTCTTGAAACCACTTAGGAGCTTTCTTGCTGGTATGTTTAGGGTCGTTATCCTGTTGGAAGACCCACAACAACGGTATTTCGTATTCTGCATAAGACAGCATCACTGTTAGCAAAATATCGCAATAGACATGTTGATCCATAATACCTTTTATCCAATGTATTGGACCCACTCCGTAATAAGAAAAGCATGCCCAAACCATGATACTCGTTCCACCGTGTTTTATGGTCTTGCAGGTGAAACTTGGGCGGTATTCCGAATTGGGGGGTCGCCGTACATAGGATCGAGATCCTCTTCCTCCAAATAGCACGATTTTGCTTTCATCCGACCATAGGATGTTTGGGCATGCTTTTCTTATTACGGAGTGGGTCCAATACATTGGATAAAAGGTATTATGGATCAACATGTCTATTGCGATATTTTGCTAACAGTGATGCTGTCTTATGCAGAATACGAAATACCGTTGTTGTGGGTCTTCCAACAGGATAACGACCCTAAACATACCAGCAAGAAAGCTCCTAAGTGGTTTCAAGACAGATCCCTTCACCTAATGGATTGGCCTGCTCAGTCTCCAGACTTAAACCCGATAGAGAATCTTTGGTCTGATGTAAAAAAATATGTTTCCAATGCAAAACCAAGGATTAATCAGGAGCTCTGGGCCACCATTCAAGAATCATGGAGCAGTATTCCACGGGAAAGGTGTCAAAACTTGGTCAATTCTATGCCGAGACGTTGTGCTGCTGTCATTGCTGCCAAAGCTTTTACAACGAAATATTAATACACTATATCGATAAGGAATACAAATGAATACAAATATTCCAGAACTTCCCGTATTTTTTTTCGTTTTTTTTCGTTTTCTTAAGTTATTTTTGAAATAGTGCTATTTTTGTTGCCGCCTAAAATGTTCAACGTTCACATTCTTAATGTAAATATTTCAATTTCATGTTATTATCGACGACACTTGCAGTGTATTTCGATAAATTAGAGCCTAAAGTAAAAATAAAAGCCTTAAACAAGTTAAATATATGAATAGTTATAAAACAATTAATCAATAATGAAAAATATATGTCATGGTGCTATTTTTTTTGCCGCAACTGTACGTAATAATTAAAAGTATCGAAACTTGTGTGTGACTCCACATGTATGTTGGTGTTGCCAGTCCCACAGAGAGTGTGTGTGTATGTGTGTGGTTCTAGTGTGTGTGTGGGCACTTGTCGCCTGGCCGCGCGGCCACTCACTGCGGCTGATTGCAAACGCAAACCGGTTGGGAGGCTAGCCTCTGTGAGAGATATGCCCCACGTTACGTATACGACATGTGGTCCCCATGACCAGGACGACTGCCTGGTGTGCCCCGGTGTGAGTGCGGTACGTGCGCTTCAACAATTGTACGGGATTTCTTTTTTTTTCCATTTTATCCCGCCCCAACCACGACACAGGGCGAAAAAAGTCGATTAAGGGCGATTAATATATTTTGGGAGATAAAGAAAAGGCCACAGGAGGTATACTTTTAATACGGAAGGAGTTTGTCATCCTTACTCGTATTTCTTTATTGATTTTGGTTAAAAAATAAATCAAATAAATTTAAATAAAAAAGCTGCTCCATATAGGATAAGTTTTATAGTACCTTTTTAGTATTATACCTGGCTTTATATTTATGTTTATTTATTTTAAAGCGTTTAGTACTTATTTATTTTGAATAATTAGAAATAGAGCTCTTAAACACAAACAAAAGTATTGGATTATAATGACGAATATGGAATCCCAGGACTTTTTTGATTACTGTCTCTTTATGTACCCTTTTTTCTCCCGATGTATATTGTGCCCCTGCCTGGCCAGTCAATTTAGGGGCATGGCCGCAGTGGCATAGATTGCCAGGGCACGGAACAAAGCAAATGACAAATAAACAAACAAACAAACGAACGAAACGAATGAAACGAAACGTAACGTAGCCATTGCCATTGCCGTTTACTGCACACGGAACGTGTGTATAAATAAAAACTTTGCAACAGTCGCCCTTAAGACTCGGCCAGGAGAAAGGAGCTGTCCATTGAGCGGGTGGAGGGGAAGACTGAAGCTGGGAAAAGCTAGCAAGGAAAGGAAAAGGACGCGGGGCAGTCCAGATAGCCATAGATGCCCTCACTAATACACAAATACACTTAAGTTATTGTTACTGTTATTTAGTTAGTTTATGCCACTTTGTATTATGTGAGCGAGTGTGCGTGTTTGCTCTTTGTCTGCGCCCGTATTTGTTCTTCATTGTATTGCATTTTCTTCTGATTTTCTTGCCGCCATCGTTGCCGCCACCGCAAAACCGGAAACCATCCGCCGCCAGGAGAACCCCGCCGACAATGAATCAAACAACTCCACTTTGATTTGATTGATTTGCGCTGCGTCAGCTGGGCGCGTGTGTTCGGAAATCGGGGCAGGGCAGGGTTCGGCACTCCGAGTTGAGAGTGCAAAATACAACAAAAAAAAAAAGATTTCAAAGAATATATATATGGGGAATCGGAAAAGCAAATAGGAACATGGACAGCATATGGAATTGTTTGCATTGGCAATCAGATGGCAGGGCAATGTATTCCAAAAGGTCGAATTTCTATATGCTCTTCATAAATTATATTAAAATTTTAATTTTGAGTAGAGAGCGTTAAAAATTTCCTGTTTTATGTGAATATTAATATTTGCGAGTTGTTAAAAACTCTAAAATATTATTTTACTTAAAAAGAATCAGGTTTTGAAAGGATCATTCTGTGGTTTTAACCTCAGGTTTTGAAGAGAAATATCACCTAATACGTAATAGAATTTTATAAAAATATTTAAAATACATAAAATTATATTAGAAGGAATTATATAACAAGGAACAACACAAATTTGTATTCTAAATAAATTTAAGGGGCAAACTAGAAACTATAATACTATTTCCTAGATTTTTGTGCTGAATATTTTGAGCATTTAATATTTTAATACTTCATCTCGATCTTCTAAATATTCCAATATAGAGCATTAACCCGAGAGCAGTACTTTCAATTGATTTTAAGGTTTCCTACCAGCATCAATTTATCCCGCAACTGTGGGTGTGCGTGTGTGGTGTGGTGTCTGGTACTTATGCAGAAAACACCCAACAAAAAACCCCCTCACACATGGCTAGGTGTTACTGCCACACACAATATACCATGTGTGTATATATGGGCCTAGGCTTAGGCATAGGGATCCAGAGAGCCAGTGGCACTTCAGTTCTGCTTGGGAGCTTTTTTATTGCCGGCTGGCGGGAACATGAAAATTTACTTTGCATGAATTTGCTCGTCACGCTTGATTTTTTATTTATACATCAAGCTGGCAAACCAAATATGTCACATGGGTGTGTGCGTAGGCCATGAACGGATTAGGAGCGTAGCCAGTAAATGGGTTTTCGGGGGGATTTCGTAGTGAAATAATAATAGATTCAAATCCGGGCTACTTTTTGCCAGGTGTGGGAACTTGAATTAAATGCACTAGGTTTGAGTTCTTATTTTCGTAGTTAATTGCTGGTATATCCTTTGTATAATCCCCTTAACTCCACCTCTGAATAGGACTTTTAGGTAACAGACCCAACCTTTCCCTTTGAGCCTACTTTAAAGCACTTTCAGAGTTATGGCCTGAGGAGAACTGTGTGTACACAAGAGTGCTTGGGAGAGTTGGTAAGTTCCCAGCTAATTAAAAGTCAAAGACGAGTGACCCCCAGCCCATACACGTGCAACAAGGTTCGAATTTGACGCATTGCTCATACGCAATGTGGGACAGCAGCAGCAGCAGCAATGTCGAACAACAGCGTTCCGTAAACTTGGACCGATTGACAGGATGTAACAAGGGGGGGAGAACAAGGATACGATACAAAGGGGGAAAACACTGTAGGAGACCAATCGAGGAGGGACAGTGAGAAAGGACAGCGTGTAAGTCAGCGCAGTTGGAACTCGTTGGCAGTCCTGCTGAGGCTTATTAAAATTTTATTGTTCAACCCAGTTGTTGTCTGGCCAGGGTAGTTGACATGGGCCGAGACGTGGGAAAGGCGGAGGCGGACTGGGCGGTGTGACGGCTGGAGCCCAGAGGGCGGTGATTGTCCATTGATGGGACAAACAAAAGGCAGGTGCAAAATGTGCACAAAGGAGCACTTATCCGGCGTCTTTTGTGCACCAAAGCGAGACTGAGAGATCATCATGATGATGAGGATGGAGGAAGAATAAGGCAGACTACCGCAAACGGGCAACAAGATTGCCAAACGAATCAAACAAAACCGAAATTAGCGAGAACAATTCCCGGGTTGCCGCTGCTCGTTTTCGCTTTGCCTTTCCCTCGGTTAAGGCCCCTGTAATATTTTAATAAAAATGTCAGCTTTTGCGCGCTCGACAGGTCGCGTGACATGCTGCCACAGACAGGTGGTGACGCAGCAGCATCAGGCTCCAGTTTCAGCTGCGACTCCATCCACCCGAATCTCAAGTGTGCCAGAGACAGGCCAGGACCCTCCTGACTCCCGACTCCCGACTCCCGACTCCCCCTGATGTATTTATGATGAGCCCGAACTGATCTGCGCTTGTCCCTGTCGTAGCCCGTAGCCCGTAGCCCGGGGTATGTGAAGCACGTTTTGCGATTTTGTGATTCTTTCTTTTTTTTCGGCTCGGGCTGAAAATCCATTTGCCGGTTGGGTCGCGGGCTTACAGTTTAGTTTATCTGCGTAAAAATATTTAAAGGACCCTCGTGGCACGGCAGCACGGCATCGGAAATCTGGAATCAACGCATGTAGGCCTCATAATTCTGTCAGCGTCATAAACGCGTCGCTTGCCTCAACATGGCAGCTGCATGCGGATGGAATAATAAAAGAGGACACCCAATCTGGGCCCCCGCAACGTATCCTGCCGCACCTCACGTCCTTCCCCAACATGAGCCTGCCCGACTTTATGTTTTAATTTGATTTGATTTGTGTTGCGTTGGGCACACACTCGCGTATGTGCAAATATTGTTAAGGCAACCAAATTTGATTTATCACGCGCTCGCACCATTGGATTTCGCCGCCCACCCCTGGCGTTATCCCCGTCGTCTTAATTGGTTTTTGGGGGGTGGTGTGAATTGGGGGGCGTCATCGGGCAGAGAGCAATTAGCTGCACTCCGTATGCCACTCTTGGGGGGGCGGTGGCAACAGCGTGGGAACTTGTTAAGTGCCCGCAAGTAGCAAAAAGCTGCCAAGTTGGTTCTCCTGTGCACAAAAAGACAATTGTTGGCCGGGTGGCCAACTGTCGTTTCGGGGAATTGTTCACACTGGAAACTATATAGAGAAATATACTTTAGTTCTTAGGGAGTTTAAAGCTTTACAAATTTCTTAAAATATACATGAGGCTGTCTTTGCATTTCCCTTATTTTAAGATTTCAATTAAACCAAATTAAAGCCTTCTTTCCTTGCAAATTAGAATTAATGGAAGCATATTTCGAACCTTCAATTGCCCTCGCATAAAAACACAAATAATTAATGTGATAAATCAGCAAATTGAAAGGGTATTATTACTGTTTATTGAAAGAAAACCCATTACATATTCATGAAAGCATGGCCAACCAGCGCAAAGGGTTAAAAGGTTTTGCTTTAATCCCCACAAACAGTTAAGCGGATAATTTGAGCCTTTTGTAAATTCCGGTCTAGAGCCGGTTCTGGTGCGAAGCCGGGCCAGCTGCTTTTTGCCACTGTGCTGACTGTGCTTAGGATTGAACTGCCATTTTAATTATGCAGCAGGCGGGTAGCCGACAGCCGACAGTCGACATCAGCGGGTAGTAGTCGTAGCTCAAGGGCGCGACGAGGTCAGGGCGCCTTGCAGAGCCTGCGAAATTAATATAAAATAGCAAAAACTTTGGCCACTGCATTACGAAATTGTGTGAGGTGGTACACTAAGGAAAAATGGTATTTATTTATACAGGAAAATATTTTAAGTATGTTTTTAAATAAGTTTTTAAGAAGGAATTTCATATAGAAGGTTGCCTATAGAAAGTAGATGTGTTTAATGGAAAGGATATTAAGATGTCCACATGTTCTTAGTCATTATATTTACCATATCTTAACTTTCTCTCTGTGCACCTTCTCCCTCAATGGCAGATTGTGGCGCGAATGCAGCCGCCAACTGCATAAAATTTAACGAGAGCCTGGCTAGCTAGCTGGCTAACAGGCTGGCTGGCAGGCTGGCTGGCAGCATTCAGAAACAATTTGCTGCAGATTATGAAAATTGCTTAAGAAATTAAATTGCTGCATTGGGTAGCCCGAGCTCAGGGCCCTGGCCGTGTGCGGGGGCAAAGGTTGCGGTCGCAGTCGCAGTCGCGGTAACCGCGGGAAATTTGCATTTCCATTTGCGGTTACGGTCGACTCCTGGCCGTGCGCTGCCTTTGCCTTTGCCTTTGCCTTTGATTTGCCCGGCACGTAGCGGATGCCGGCGGATGGCAAAAATGGTACACAAAAAGGATTTCTGCTGCCTGTCCACTTTCTGCCTTGGTTACTAATTCAATTTGCAATAACAACAAGACCGACAGTGGCACGCTCTAATTATATTGCGGCTGTTTCGTTCCTTCGGTCAGCAAAGCTGCTTAGACCGTGAACTTTATTAAAAATATTTGGCCATCAGCCCCGCCCCCATCTCAAGCCCCCTTGCAAACACTGTATTTACATACTTTCCTTGCGCGGGAAATTTTTACGATTCCTAGAACATTTTGGGGCGCAGAGCACGCGCTGAGCCTATAAAGTGGCTCGAGGTTTTCCCTTCTTTATATATTTTTTTACTGTTCAATTAGCATAATGGGGCACACCAGAAATGTCGGTGGCGGCGGTGGCGGGGGCAGACAAGGAGACGCGACTGATCCTTTTGCCAAATAAATAAATGCATAAATATAAACAGTTGCGGTTGCGACCCGGAGCTGGGAGGGTTGAGTGCCCTTTTTTGTGCTCTCTGTTCTGGTCTTCCGTTCATTTTCCAAAATGGTCAGCGGACAGCGGCAGGCGGCACATCATTTCCGGTTTATTTACGCAAATCGAGCACATTTCGCATAATTTCCTATTGCCAATGCCAGTGGCAGGGGCGAAGCTGTGCACGGCATGCCAAAGTTGCTTGCTCTCTCCACGAGCCACATATTTATATGTGCGCAATGTTTTTCTTGTGGGGAATTTTATGAAAATGCTTTCCAAATTGAATGAAAACATATTGACTGTGCCATGACGACGACTACAACGTCGACGATGACAACGACTACAACGACGACGAGGACGTCAACGATGGCAAACGGCAAGAAAAACAACGTTGTTGATGGCTGACGGCATGGCGTGAGGGACCCCTTCCAAAGCGTTTGATGTTAGCACTGTAAATACATGTCCCTATATTTGCCTATAAGTCTGCCGCCCCTGTATGGGTTCGTATCTGGGCAGGAGTAGTCGAAGTCCCTCGTATCTGTGAGTTTGCGTTATCGCCTGCTATTTGTATTTGCTACCCGCTGTGTGTGTGGGTTGCGGGGCTTTTTCTGTGGTTTTTTGAATATGTCTCATTTGAAATTGTTCCTCTGCTATTTGCATGGCATTTCCCTTTACAATAGCCTGAATTTCCATGCTGCTTGGAATTTGATTTTCACAATAAGGCCAGCTAGCTGGGCACACTGACCGCAATGGCTAATAAACAACAGAGAGCATAAATTCTGGGCCTGGCCCAACACTGTCTGCCACGGTCAATTGGCTGCAATTTAACAAAGTGCAACGGAGCAAGGGTCCAAGAGATGGGAAATCCAGAGGAGAAACTAAAATAAAGTACGGAAAAAATGACGAGAAAATGTCCAAGAAGGAAAAAGGAGCCAGGCGACGCAGAGCCTGGAACCGGGACCGGGTTCAGGAATGTTGTGTACATACTTTCTGTGTACATGCGAGCAGATTCAGTTTCTAAAGAACAGATTGCTTTAATAGTTGAGTGACGGAATTTTCTGGCTGTTAAGCGAAGTTAAGGCATCCCTTTTCTTAGATTCTTTAAGCTAAAGGTGAAACTGGAGCTCAAAATAGAATATATGTAATCTATTCGATATCCTGATAAATTTTATTTAATTTTTAAGTAAACACATATGTATATATATTTGTGCAAGTTTCAATCAAACAATTACACATTCATACATCATGATTAAAATAAATAAAACTCAATGTAAATTGCTTGTGTTAGGGTATTACTACCACCGGCTTTCTGTGATTTATCTGGATTCATTGTCATGTCCTTTGTTTAACAAATGCCTCTGTGGCTCCGCCCATTCCAAATCCTGATACCCGTGGCCCATCAGGACTGTCGTTTCTGTCGCTGTTTTTGCCCTGCACACATACACAGCATCCTTCCACCCTCGCTGACTGCCTTTCGAGTCGCCGTGCATAATTAAATCAGATCACATTTTAAAATTCCATTTATATTTACCTCTTGTCCGGGACCTGGGCGTCTGTCTCTCCGGCTCGTAAATCATGATTAAAAGCTTCGGGCGACAGGGCGGCAGGCCAACTACTACTATGCCTAACACGTAGCCCGGGCCGAAAAAAGGACAACAGCCAGCAGCGGCAGCAGAAGCCACCAGAAAGTTCAAATAAAAAGCGCTGCGGCCAGCAAGACGACACAGCTAGCAGAGCTAGTGGCTGCAAAGATGGCAGAGCCGGGCGAGATTCAATTCTGGAGATACAAGTGGCCAAAGAAGAGCAGCCGTCTCCTGCTCCCGCAGCCGACACTGCTGCGGTGACTCAACCGACAGCAAGGACGACGAGCAAAAAGCGATACAGCAACAAAGCGGAAGCAACAAACAACATGGAGCACAGAGCACAAAAAAAAGGAGAAGAATACTACGTGATATGGTGGGGAAGATTGTATGTACATATATGTGGCTCGACTCGGTATATAAGGCGAGATAAATCAAATGTGGCGAGAAATTGCAACAACAATGGATGGCGAAGCCAAGCGAGGAGTCGCCTTCATCGGCGTCGCAAAAAAAAAAATAAAATGGAGCAAAAAATAGCAAAGCGAAAATGCGAAAAATTTATCCAATTTGGTAAAAATTTAGGTCACAGCCGGGGTTCCTCTCTGGAAGCACCAAAAGCGCAGCAGCGGCAACTACAACTACAGGCATCCACAGGCCACAGGACTCTTCCTGTGCTCAAGTGCAGCGGCAAGTGCCGGAGCCATTGTCTCGCTCTCGTTTGTTGGCGAGCCGAGCAGCTATTAGAAAGCATGAATTTGCAGCGGCCGAGGAGGTGGATGAGGACCAGGACGAGGACGAAAACCAGGACGTGGACGTGGACGTGGGCAAGAAAACTCACTTAAACGCGGCTATACTCTTTCCTGCACAGCAAGAAAATAAGAAGACATTATGAAATATAAAGCAAAATAATTATTTTTGTTCCTCTTAATATTTATTAATGATTTTATAAATTATATAAAACCAAATACAATCCTTTAAATACCCTCTTAGTTCTTATACTTCTCCTTGAGCAAGTATTTATTTTGAATTATAAAGAAAATAAAATTTTTTTCTGTGTACTTAGCGATGCACAACGAAACCGCATGAAACAAGGCGCAGCCGGCACAAAAGTGAGCCATGATAAATATGGCACAAGAGGGCCGGGCAAATATAAACATAAAGCATAAAACTGAAGGACGAAGCAGGCCAGTGTGAGCGAGTCCTGGTCAGAGTTTAGAGAAAGTTTTCAACTGGTCTGCAGTGACTGGTAACTGGTAACAGGCAACTGACAACAGCATTCGCAGTGACACATACACTGTTTACAGCATCCCCTGATCCTGGTCCTGCTCCTGGCCCTGTTTCTGGTCCTCATCCGGGTCCAACCCACCGCAACCCCATTACTGACAACTAATAGCACATGAAATGAGTAAATTATCGCTCACTTGGTGGCAGAAGGAGCTGCGCCACCCTTTCCGCCAGCTAATTTGCAGTGAAAAGAAAACCAACAAGCCACAACATTGCGTATACGTGATATTTGCACTCTGTGAGCTCTCGACGCTCCCTTGTGCGATGGGGCTGCCAACTGGTAGATAAGCGAGAAAATGCAGCGTAAAAAATCGAATGCATATTTCACAAACATAAATGACACAAAGGGTAGTGGGAGGAAAAGAATACAGGAGAAGTAGAAGTTGTGACCAGCTGCAGGTAAATGGGGGCAAGGTAGCCAAGAGTCCTGCTTCTGCCAATGGCATTTCCTGAATTATTTCGCACGATATGAACTCTTGCAACAAGTCCCAATAAGTCTTAAGCTGCCAGGGAAGGGAAATCGAGGGAAAACTCCTTTGCTGCTGTTGCTGTTGCTGTTCCTTTGCATTAAATCAATGAATCGAATGCGCAACGGATGTCAGTAAGTTGCCATTTTGAGAAATTAAAAGTGCCCATTGCCGTTTTCATTTCCGTTCCACCATCCACTCGCTTCCGCTGCCAGCGGTCAGGGCAGAGATATCTCCGCCTCTCTCAGGTAATTCCCCAAACACAATCCTATTAAAAAATGCGTAGGATACTGAAATTACTTTCGCCAGCCGGACGCAGGAGGTCGCCGGACTGAAAGGACCCAGGGACCAAGGAGCAAGGACCAAGAAAAGCCGCAAAGCACTCGATAATGATGCCCTGGCCATGCTGATGCGCCCGATAATAAGCTGCCTAATAACCCAAGGCGTGGTCCTAGATGGGCGTGACGCCCTCAGTGGTGGTCCTTGCTCCGGAGTCCGGACTGCCTTTACAGTTCGTCAATTTTAATGGCTCGGGTGTTGTCGTCCGCTCCTTTGGACACACTCGGAAATCGCTGCTAAAAGTAATTCACTTTTATATTAAAAAGATTTTCGTTATGCCCGGGTCGCACGCTCATTTGCATGGCGTCCTGTTCCGTCATCTCCCCTGTCCTGTCCCTCGACTCAGCTCGGCGAAAAAGTAATAAAATAAACAAGTGTCCTGGAAAAAAAGGAAGGGACCATGCCATACCATGGCATGCAGTAAAAACCGGGTCTACGCCGATGTCCGCCGACAAAATGGTGTGAAAGTGATTTATATTTTAATTCAAAAATGAATTATTTAGCACACTTTTTAATTCCTTTTAGCAGGACACCGCTGTGAGTCTGTGAGCCTTCTTCTTCGCTTTATTACGGCTCGAATCTGAAATTCTGATTACTTTTTATTTGCTTTTATTTCGGGAGTTTATTGCATTTGGTTCCGAACCAAAGAAATGCAAATATTTCGGCTCATTATTGCGCTACATTTAACATCCCCAGGAATGGGGGGAGACAGCAGGCCTAAAAGCTGTTGACAGTTGGCCAAACATCCCATCGAAGGCAGGACAGGACCCTACTCCGCAGCAGCCAAAGGACAAATGCCATCAGACAATTTGCTGCTTAAGCGTGCAATGACATGGCGCGGAAATGGAAACGAACTTGTGCATAACATGCATAATAAAGTACACCAAGGGCCCGGGACTTGCCAAGGATGCTGAGAGCTCTCCACTGCCGGAACTCAGTGCAGTTGGCAGCGCCGCAAGTGAACTAGTTCCTGCCCTGCTCCTGCTCCTGCTCCTTCTAGCAGCAATTCCTCATCTCACATGCTAAGCGAAATCTGGCTGTTCTTGAGTTAACCATTCCGGGTGTTATGCCGCGCATAAAAGCTTGTTATAACCATTACTTGGCTGGGGATCGGACTGGGACTGGGGTTGAACAGGCTGGGTAAATGCCTGTGAAATCGACAGTAAATTCAGCAGTGTGCAGTCTGCAGTCTGCAGTCTCCCTGCTCCTGCAACTGATTATTACGGACACATAAGCAGCTCGGGGGCACAGCACTAACAATCCCGGAGCCACAACATGGCGAAAAAAGTATATATTGCGCGGGGGCAGAACGAATAGAATTTGCAGTGGCCCTGGTCCTGGCTCTGGCCAGACTGCAGCTACGAAAAAAAATTTGAATATAAAATGCGTTATGCTGTGGGATTGACAACGACCCGGGGCGAAGCGGGGCAGCGCAGGACCGCCAGATCCTGCGGCAACAATGAAATTGCGTATGTAAATTTCATGTCGTTACGAGCGGCGGCAGCAGCAACATTGCTGAAATAATTAAAGTGGAATGCACCCACAAGAAAAATAGAGAAAAAATCGCGACGCGGCCAGTTTGGAGTAGCAAGAACAGGAGCGAGAGGAGGAGTACTAACAGGAGCTGTAGTTGCAGAGTCACACAGTTGTCCTTAGTTCTCGGGGTCCTGTTTGTCTATTGCCAGCTTCGCAGCTTTTTATTTTTTTTTTTTTTGCAGCTGCTCGGGTTGGTCCTCCGTCCATATGCAAAACAGTGTCAGCAGCTGCTCCTGCTCCTTGCATTGCAAATGGGCGACTGCGGCTGCTCCTGCGACTCTGCCTGTGACTCTGAATCTGACTGCAACTTGTCAAAAAATGTCGCAACAACTGCGGCAGCAGCAAACGCTTTGGCTTTGCTTTGGCATAAATATGAGGGCCATCAAATTAATATGCACGGCATATGGCTGACGATTTTGTGGTACAACATGTTAAGTGCATTCAGCGGCAGCTGCTGCTTTTACACTTGGGATAAAGATTGGAATCTTTAGCTATATAATTTTTAAGAAAATTTTAGCTTGAGATAAATTTAATGATTTAAAAATATATTAAATGAAAGACATACTTCCAAAGATTAAAAAAGCAATGATTGTAGAGAATTCTATTCTTGATTTTTATTGAATTTTCCTCCCAAGGAACATACTTTTTTTCTAGTGTTTAGCTTTTGTACCTTAGGGAGCAGCGCATAATGCAGGGCTCCGGACTCCGGCTATGACTCCTCGGCGTCTTGGCAGGTTTTTCACGCTCCTTGAGTGACGAGCACGGATGCCCGGCGTGAGTTATGATGCTTAGCCGCATTGCTGCGGCTGGCATGGCAAAGATAAAACTCCTGTCGCCTGGAGCGATTTTCGAGTGTGCTGCTGCTGCAGCTGCAGCAGGAACAGGACGAGCTGGAGGAGCGTTTAATTTGACTCGGAGTTGGCACCCGCAACTGTCCGCGGGTGTGAAGCTTTTAGCGGAATTGTCTGCGGCGTGTGTGGCACATGTTGCAGTGTCAGCTGAAGTGTGGCCCAGGACCCGCGACTCCTTTCCTGTCTTGCTGTCTCGCTGTCACCTGTGTCCTTTGTTAATATCTCAAATGCATCTCACCGCTTGGCTGGCGGTTGTTCTTAATTTAAAAGCTTTTCATTAGAACCTCAGGAAAGCAGGCAAACAAACAAACCGGCTGTCAATTTTCAGACAAAGAAGGGTGTCAGAATTCGACTGTTCAAAGATATATATGTATGTAGTCATCTGGGACGATGTTATCTCCTGGCTAATGACATGTGAAATGTGTTGATAAAAAGCGTGGGAATGGCACTAAGACATTATAAATTTGCGTTCCGAACGTTTGGCAGCTGTTGATTCAGTCCACTCAACGCATCACTGAGCAAAAAGTGGCCCGGGCTCAAGTTTTCCCAAGGAATAAGGGAGGAGTGAAAAAGCCGGATCAGCCTCAAGCCCAGGCCGTTACGGTCAAAGGGAGCCGATGGGCTTATGGAGAGAAGGGGGCGTGTTGCTGCCCCTTTTGGCATATTAGCCACGCATCAGCGGACACACACAGCCGCCCTGTGCTGTCGCATTTGATTAGACTTTGTTTGCTGTTCTTCGGTCCTGCTCAAAAGGATATTGATAAAGGCATTGGCATTGTCATTGGCCACAACGCACACCCACACTGTCCTGTCTGTGGGCAAAGGTGCGTTGCAAAAGTTGAGTCAAAGGTTTTCGCTTTGACTCGTAATTAATTTGCTTTGTTCCATCCGCTTGGCTGGGCAGCAGGCCCAGGGACAAGGCCAAGTGAAATGGCCCTTCCTCGGCCGCGCCATAAATTATTTTATTAAGCCACTTCGGACGGCCCTTCGGCACGCCCCGAAGTTATGTGAATTATTTTGCAAAAGTTAATTTCATGCAATAAATTCTAAATCGCGTTGGCAGTCGTCTCGAGTCTGGAGTCGTCTTGAGGCGCTCTCGATCTGTGTTTTTTCGGGGAGCGTGTGAGGCCCAGCGCCTGCTGGCCTCGGAAGTATGCAACATAATTACATTTTCAGCAGGTGATTAAATGGGCCGTAATTGTTTCTGGCGCTCCCGTTGTTGTTCCACTAATAGCCGTAATTAGTGGCTGATCCCTGGTCGGGGGATGAGCGTGCCACTGACCGGACTCTGAGGAGGACTCCGGCCTAAGGGCACTCGGAGTCGGAGGCCTGGCTGACTTTAATTTATGCCCGCGTGTCTCTCGGGCGTTTGTTTCCGCATTCGCCACGGGCTACATTTAAATTACACGACTCCAGCTCTTACGACCTCAGACCCCCAGAAAATGTTGGCCAATAAAACTTTTTCACTCAAAACAATAATTGAGCGTATTTGTCGGCCGGCCCACTTGACTCGGAGTCTGAGTCCTTGTGTGTGTTTGTGTTTGTCCTGGCTGGCTGGCTGCCTGGCTGGCACTTCGGGCATCAATAAGCATCTCTTGATAAATGTCCAATTTAATTTTGTTCTCTTTACTTATCTCTGCGCCTTTGATTCTCCTCCCACATGGCCTGGGCTCAGTTTTTTTTTCTTTTTTCTTCTTACATGCAGGAGCTTTTTCCGCCTTTTATCCCATTCTTTTTTCTCCAGTCTTTTTTTTCCTGGCTGCCGATTTTATTCCGTTTCATTGCTGGCACCATTTCTTACACTTTGTCGACTTCTTTTTCTGGGCTCTCGCTCTGTAATCACGATACGAGCGAATGAATGGCATATTCGTTTGCCACTTAAGCAGATAAGCATTTCAGCAATTGAGAGTCGGGATTACGGCGAGAGCTCTTGGATTTATAACCCGAAGCGGACAAATAATTTAATAAAAAATATTACAAGGTGACAGGCCGCCCTTACTTGTTGCTCTTTTGGGTTTGTATTGATGTTACAGCTCCGTTTTCCCAGTGTATCCATGCAGTTCCCTCTTGGCTTCTCCACATCAATTCCATGATTTTCATTTTTTCCTCCGCTTGCTGGCCAATTTATTCTCCCTTCCATTTTTCTTTGGGGTTTTTGCAGGCTGCGCTTTAAATGTAATTTAATTCGTCTTCCCATTTTCTACTTTCAGACATCGCCGCCAGCAGACGGCGTCTGGCGCCGGAACTGTCTAGCGGGTAAGAAATATGCTGAGGCTTTGATTTAATTGAACTTGCGTCATTTTGCCCCCGGAACGGAGGTTCGGATCCAGCAAAGTGTGCATCTGCTCCATATTTAAAATACGGGCGGGCTTATTAAACAGCTGGCGGATACACAGAAGCGGGGAAATCAGGTGGACTAGGGAGGAAGAGGAGCACAGGCGGTGGAGTTTGGCTAATGGAAGTCTGACACTGATACCAAGCGTGCCTGCTAACCTACTCCTGCTGGTGGGAGACACTCGAAAAAATATGTACTAGCATATTTTTCGTAAAATGTTTGTTAAAAAACATAGAGAAAATGGTTAAAGGTAAAGATATAATTTAAATTGTTCACTAATCTTTGACTACATTTAACGAAGTCTTATTAATATCGTTTTCTTTAGTTTCCTTAAAAATAAACCTACATTTTATCATTTTTTTTATAAAAAAAAAAACATATTTAACAAATATTTTCCCTAGTGCATGCCACATGTGGGCCAGCATTGGGGCTAGTAAATATTGTCTCATTTGGTATGCTGTGTGCCGTGGCCAAAATCAATAAATCAAAGCCGGCCAGGCTAGCGCAGGAGCGCAGGATGTGGCTCAACCGAGGATGAGGACTGGGCGGGTGGCAACTTGCCACGGGTCTTGAATGCGACGTCACGAATGTCGCACTCTGGCGCGTGCCTTGGCCCCAGCTGGAGCTGCCAAACATATTTGCGTGCGACAATGCAAACAATGCTGTTGCCACGACCACGCCCACTCCCGCGACACCTCTCCTCCCTACTAGCCGCTTTCAAGGCCGCTAGCCCGTAATCCCGTTAGTTCGCCCGCATTGATATCGCCTGTCTAATGTTTACAACAGCTTCCCCATGCCCAAAGGTCCTGACCTGGCAACAGGTTGACCCAACCACCCCTCACAGGCATGCAATGCAAACTTTAACATTATGCAGCCCTATACCAATACTATGGCTATGGCTCTGGCCATACTATATATATGTACATACATCTGGGGGCACTGTGCATGTCAGCTGGGAACTGTGCGGCCACAAAGGCAAATACGCTTGGCTAAAACTTGAAGCGGCTCAAAAGTTTCACGTTTTAAAGGCTTAACTCCCTTTCCGGATCACCCCCTTTTTGGGGGCCCACCCCTGGAGAGCGGCTGTGCTGATTTTTTATGCGCCGCTCTGTGGGTTTAAAAAGCAATTCCGCAACTGTTTTTGCAATGCCGCACACAGAACTCGGCACAGAGCACACACACAGCACAGCTCACAGCATACGGCATATGTAGCCAGGAGCTCCACATTCGCATCCCAGCGGACTGGCAACAAAGCCACCGAGCCACAGAGCCATCCCATAGCCATGGTCGTACCCATTTCCATTCCCATTCCCATTCCCATTCCCACTCGGATTCCCCAATTCCAGTCCCAACAATGCTGTCGTTATCGTCGTTTTCACTTCAATTAAAAGTTGGCAACTTTTCTTGCCATGTTTACCTAACTGGGCGAGGACGTGGATCTGGGGGGAGCTGGGCTCCGATTGCCATTATGCAGATTCGTATGGCTGATTACCGAATTACAAACTGTAATGGCAGCAATTGTTTCGCTGGCATATGGCACGCCAATGGCAAGTAGGCCGCAAGTTGTCACCGCCAAGAAAGGACCCCCGTGAAACGGGGGCGAAGCTGGCTCCTGGCTGGTATCTTTCAACAATGTCATGCAACAATTTGCAGCAGACACTCGCACACCACCCAGGACACACACGCATCCTGACAGACCCCACGACACACAAGTGAGCACAAAGAAGGTCAGACCTTAAAGCACGTATCCGCCGTGTGGGCCGAACGACTTCCGTGCTGTTCACGCCCCAATGCGTCGGTCCCAGTCCTTCCAGGCCGCTGATCCCACTGCCAGGAATTTCCGCGAACGTTAATTGCGACAAGCCAGCGCTCGCCGGGGCCAAAGGAGCCAAAGAAATGCCATCTGCCTGCACCTGGAAATAGCTGGAGAGACAGGTGCACGCAAGTGTATAACAACTTAGTTGAGGGACTTGCCGCACTCAAAGGAAATATTTAAAAAAATGAAAAAAAAGGGAAAAGAAAAAATAAGGACTCTGCACTTAGTCGCTTGACATATGATATGAAATCTCCACGAGCTTTGGCAGCTGCACGACATTTTTCTAAGAAGTAATTAGATGTTAGAGGGTTGCAATCCTTAAGGGGACTTCTTGAACTGCATGTAAGATAAGGTATTTAAAATTATATTTTTGCTCAACAAAAATCTTATTAAATTGGTTATACCCTGTGCCATCTCTAGACAGTCATCTCCCCAGGCTTCCGACTCCATATGTTGCAATCGACGACATCCGAGGGAGTGTTAGGGGATCGCCATTTTATGGAGGTGTCATTTGGCATTTTCTTGCCGCCACTCGCTTAGCTTCCTGCCCGGCTTCTGGTATCATTAAAATTGATTCTGCAAAGCGCAGGACTCTGCCAGAAGGAAGGAGCAGGGAGTCAAAAGAAAAGCCAGAGAGAACCGATGGTAGTTGGCTTTTCCATTTGCCAAACACCAAGGAATTTGCTAAATTGCTTTTCAGCGTGCACACCTTGCCGGGGCATCGGCAGCTACTTGGTTGTGCGTTTGGTTTTGCAATTAGTTTTCGCCCGGAACCACGGCAACAACGGCAAAAAGTTGCACCGAGCGAGGAGAGAGGAGTAGAAACACAAGGTGGAAGGGGCAGACACACACGCAAGCCACATACTTTTTATTGTGGTCTATTGTCAAGTTATTGTTGCGACTTTAGCAACTGTAACAAAAGCGATTAAAACTGCCATAAAACCTGAGCCCATTAATAGCGCAATAATATTATCAGCTTATGTTCAATGCCTCATGCCGAACTAAACTTTGTCTCTTGTATTTTCATTAACATTTATTGGTTTTTTACTTAGACGTCAGGACATAATAACTTGGTCCGTGTCCCAAACACACACACACACACACACTCCCTTATTTCTGAGTCTTTTCCCATTTGCTGCAGGTCCTTCAGGCTCAGCATCGGCTTCTGACTCTGACTCTGGCCTGGCCCTGGCTCCGGCACACAATATTTCGCGGTCGTATCAGCGTCATCATAAAATAACGTTAATGACGGCAACAAGGTCGTAAAATCAAAATTTCTGCTATTTCCACGCTGAAACCGCTGCGGTTGGCAACAGCGAGCAGGGAGTAGCTGATGCCGGCAGCTTAGCAACATTGTTGATACGAGACCAGAGACCAGAGACCGAACCAGACCAGATGAGATGAGATGAGATGATGGCAATGGCGCTGAAGCTGATGCTGGCAATGGGGAGACGGAAACGGAGACCCAGCCGAGACGAGACCCGAGACCGAGACTGCTGCCCTTGCAACCCAGCAGGCGCCGACATGGCCTGAATACAAGCCGCACAATCAAAGGCACACACACAAACAGCAGCCAGGAACAGGAACAGCCAAGCCAGGCCGCAATGTTACCCGGCTGTAACATGTGGCGTATGCGTAATACCACGGAAATTTAATTACTTTAAAGGCGCGTTAGGTGGGTCAGTGGATTGGAAGCACACAAATAAAGCCATCAAACTTGCGGCAAGGGATCACAGCCACTTGATTGTTGAGATAAAAGCCAAGCAGGAAAGTGTGGGTGAACCCGGAAAGAAAATACTTAAGAGTTCCTATTAAATATCATAAAGTCTAAAATGTCTTTAAAATATTATTTATATACTTATTTCTTTGTGTAATTTCGTCTGAGTCTCAGGGACTTTAGAGTTGAGACACAAGCTCACAGGCTGGCTACTTATCAGGCACTTAACGGAATTGTTAAAATAAATTCCACATTGTCTGGCACAGAGACCTGTGATAGGTATTTCCCTCCCACTCCTGCTCTCCTGCCTTCTTCAGGCCACTGCAAATTGTATTTAATGCGCTGCCAGGGCAACCAGTTGAAAGGGTCTACATATTTTCTATGTGCCAGTGGGACGTGCAGCGCTTTAAATATTCATCAGGCGCAGGTCAGGGTCGTTGCCGCAAAGTGAGAAATGATATTTGAAATTAATTTAAATCACCGAAAATGTGAGCCATCGGGAATGTGCAGTTTTTTTTATGGGACTTGGATTCAGCGGAATGGGAATCAATGGGAAATCGCTGCCAAGACCTTGGACAGCCATTGTCTGAGCCCGGTTTATGGCCAGGGTCGGGGGGTTTATGGATGAGTGCGGGGGCCAGTGCCGTTCAGATTTTATCGTGGCGGCGTTAAAAGGTCGTAAACGTCTGCTGTCTGTGGCCTAAGTAAATCAGCATAAAACCTAACTAAATGAAGACAATCAAAGTGTGGCCACGCCCCGAATTGCATATATACATGTGTCTCATTTAGACATCGGGCCACTCGAATTGAGTCACAGCAGCAGCGGCGGCGGCAGATGGCAGGACTTGCTTGCTGCTTGTCATGGTTTTTGTGCGACGGCTCCTTGCACTCGAAATTATGCTGTGGCCAGGACTTTGCCTTTTGGCCTCGTTCCTCTCAAAATATTTGCAGGCGAGGCAACAAAAAGTAGCCCAACAATATGGTAAACTATATAAAAATTTGCCCAGGCCAACAACAGCGGACAAAAGGTCGGGATAGCGACATCGTTATTGTCCTCATTGTGCTGGGCCTGGTCAAGTGGCCAGCAGCCGGGACGATGACGAGGACGATAGCCATAGAGATATAGCAGTAGCGGCAGGAGAAGCAGTAGGAGCAGCAACAAGGAAGATTTTACTGTCCTAATAAAAGACAAACAAAGGACCTTTGGGGCGGCCAGCATGGAGCTCTCTCGTATCGCCATTTGCATTATTTTATTTGCCTATAAACGGAGCCATATTTTCTGCAAGTGTATGAAATACACACACACACACACACAGAGGCATTTGTTTATTTTCCTACACTAGACAATTTTAAGCAAAATAAGTAATTAAAAAAGTCATAAAGTGGTCGGCTTGGGCTTCTATCTCGGCCATATTCCAGGCTCCATAAAAATCAATGCCGACAGACTGGGGCCAGGCAGAGAGAGAGAGAGAAAGAGGAGGTCAATTCACTTGACTTTAAACGATAAACATACTCTCGTACCCGGATGGACGGACGGACGCACAACAACAGCGAGGCAAACAACTTGTAAGCAATTAAGGCAACGTATTGACCTCTCCTCTCCGGCCGTTTTGCGTATGCGAATGTCCTGGGGATGGCAGGACGAAAGGGAATGGGCAATGTCCGGACAAGCCGGCTGTCGCCAACCATATCGATGTCGACACGACCATTTTTACCCTCACTCAGCAAGTAATAAAATGGTACTTTTCGATCATCGGCTCCTGGAAATCAATATTAAAACGGGGATAATTTGTTTAAATTAAAGATAATTTTGTTTCTGCAAGCTTGAGATATTATCGGAAGAAATACATAAATTCTGGAAATTTGATATTAAATTTCTATATTAGATTTATATTTAGTTTTCTATCTTTAATCAAATTCCATTTAAAATCAACTTGATTGGCATCTTAATTATTTTATGTTATTTTTAAAACCATTCGTGTTTACTTTGCAAACCTTTTACTTTTATTTTTCATACAGAGTATTTTCTATTTGATTTCAGTTATATTTCAATACTTTCATGTTTTTCTGTTAAATATTAACTGACCAACTTGTTTTGACTGCCATTTGTGGCTCTCATTCCACGCAGCTGATCTGCCGTGGGGTTTTATTTTGAATTTTGTGGCTAGTTTGCCGGCGCCACTGGCCAATTAAGAAATAAATTGTTTTGTCTTTGCTTTGTGCAGCGTATTTATTTAAATGGAATTTCTGCGTATTTTGATTTATTTAAAATACATTCTGTGCATTTCAATGTGCACATGTATGCATGTGTGTAGTGTATAAATTTCGGTCAATGCGCTGCACAAAGTAAAGCGATTTTATTTCGCATAAAAAGTGTTTATGCGCTGGAAATTGAGGTCGTCAGCGTTTTGGAGTACATGTGAGGAGAGAGTGCATGTGTCTGCGACTGTGAGAGATGTGTGTATGAGTGTGGGGTATGTGTGTGTGAGTGGCAAGTTTTTGGCTCACGGCTGAAGTGCCTCCACCCACATTTTTCTGCTACCATTCACTATACATGGATTCTACACTTGGATAACATGAATACCTAAGATTCAAATCTAGGAAAAGGAAAAGGATAATATTTACTCTTATAATTCCCAAGTCAGGGTTTATATAGAGTCCAGGATCAACCCTTCCATTTCTTAGGGATTGAACCTTTAAATTCTGTTCACCCTTTAGGTAGTTTATTTCGAAAACGAATTTATCTGAAGTAAGTAAGCTCTCAAAATACGCAACTTTTAGCTTCTACATACATTATTCTTTACAGTGCATAAGGTCCTGCTAAATGTTTGGCGACATGCTGGCAAAAAATGAAATTCTCCGCCTGTTTGCCACTGCTTGTGTGTGTCTTGTTGTTGCTGCTTTTACTGCTTTTACTGCTGCCATTGTTACCGTAAAGTTGAGCTGTGTTAATGAAATGCGTTTCGGTTTTTCTTTATTTCTTTATTTTTTTTTTAGCTGCCACAAAGCGCAACTTGCAAGTTGCGGAGGCCGAGCGAAAACTTTTGCGACTGCCTCTCGAAAAAAAAAAAAGAAACCCTTTTTGGCCGCCCCACGCCCCCTGTTCGCAACTGTAATTAAATGCAGCGCATAACTGCTCCGAGCTGCGGCAGCATTTATATACAAGAGCACTACCACACACACACATCGAGGAGACTTTCGCGCATTTAAAGTATTTTCTGTACTTTTTCTGTACTTTTTTCTTGTATGTATTTTTGTTTTTCTAGCATTTTGACCTAAAATTTTCGCTGTCGCCGTCGTCGTCGTCCTCGTCGTTGCTGTTACCGCACTAATGTCAAGTATGCTGGCGGCGCAATTTTCCATTTCCATATGCGGCAATTATGTGGCCCTTTTCCGCGAGTCAGTGCGGGCGTGTGTGTCTGGGTTACAGTAACAATAATTGCGGGTAATCAAGTAATGCTCATTTGGAAGGCACAACAAAGTGTATAGCGGCGATAAAGACATCTCTCTGTGTGGCGTCAAATGTGACATGTTAATTCCAGGCCAGCTGGCAGTCAAGTTAGCACCCTCAGCCTCCGATTTCCTCTGAGCTGATTGAAGTGCGACGATAAGAGAGAGAGATTTTCCTTGGAAAACTCCACGGCAGCCTACATATGCGTAAAAGGTGCGACACTCGAGCAACGCTTCAGTACGCTACGCACACGTATACGCCCCGTGTGCTTTAGCGATTCTAAAAAAATTGCGGCTTTACTGCACTCGACTGTGAGGCTAAAAGCAAACACACACACACGGAAAGCGGAAAAAACAAGCCAAGACCAAACAGCAAAAAATGTTAGACAAATAAGAGCCCAGTCAGATGTGAAATGAAACAAATTCTGGGGTCTTGTCAGTGCTGGGGGAATTGCGAAAAAAGGAAGAAATTATTTGCACAGATACCAGTTCAGAAATATTTAATTTATTGCTGTGGCAAAGAGAGGTTTAAAGACTTTGAAGAAACTCAATAAAGAATCGATTTGTTTTTTCGTCTTTTAAAAAACAGAAACTGATAGAAGCAGATATTGGATGTAAATATTGTGAGAAGCAGACATATATTTGAAATATTTTAAATACAACTTAATTGAGACAAAATGCATACAAAATACGACTGAATATATATAAGTTAAATTTGCTGAATAATCATAAGATGAAAGTGTAACGAAATATTTATGTTTTTGAGGCTAAATTACAATTGAAAATCTCCTATTCTCTCTATATGTTTATTTATCTATTTTAAATTACAGAAAAATTTAAATGAAAAGCCGTAACTTGTCTGAAAAATCAGCAATTAATAATAGTTTGAAAATTATGAATTTATATCTACAGATTATATACATCTTAACAATTATAATTTATTAAAAAAAAAATGTAATTTAAAATTCATCTTCCATTTAAATCACTTCCAGAATAGTCTGTCAAGAATTCTGAAATTTCATGAAACCATTCTAGTCGAAAAAAAAGAAAAATATATATAAACAAAAAGAAAACAAAAAAAAAACTGTGTAAGACAGGGAATTTCCTCGTTTATCTTCTCCGGCCCATCAATATTCGGCAACTTTTTAGGCCGCCCTCCATATTCTGGCCTTTATTTTAATTTATTTGCCATTCTGGCGCACACCCTCGCACAGATAAACACGCATACACCCAACACTCCCGGCATCAACGCTTTGGCAAAAGGCTAAGGGAGTTGGCTTTTTCTCAAAATATAAAAAAAAATAACAAACTTTTGCTTTGCTTTGTGCAAAAGGCTAAGAACAGAGAGGCAGCAGCAACAACAGTTTAGCGAGTGTGCGAGTTCGAGTGTGTGTGAGTGTGTGCCAAGCAGCAGGCTGTCAAAAAGTTACTTATTTTCTTTTAAAAACTTGTACGAGTCTTTTTGCGCTCCTCGTTTCGCCGGCTTGGCCTGGCTTTCGACCTCGTCCCGATCCCTGTTCCCTCGTCCTGATTGCTCAGCCCTGTGCGATGTTTACACAGCTTTTGCTTTTGATAAGGTTAATCAAAAGTTTTTTAATCCATTCTGCATACAGGCAAACATAGACCGACACATCCACATCCTCGCACACACACAGACACCCACTCTCTCCGAGAGAGATCATCAGTATCAGATTCGTGTGTCCTCATTATGCATTAGTGCCTGGCAAAGGAGAAGGTCTCCCCGTTACGGATCCGAGTTCGGGCCACTTTGAGCCCGCCCGCGGCTCATTCGAACTTTGACGCTGCAAATTGAATTCCATGAATGCCAAATTATATGTATTTGTTTTCCTCGAGCTCCCGCAGGCCGCCGCACTAACCAAGCGGAGCGCTGAGAACTCCTCGATGCCTGTTTAAAAATCGCATAATTTATGTGCCAAAGTTCAGCGAAATCACTTTGGACAGCGTCGGGTAGCACAAAAAACTTTGCAATTAAGCCCGGAGAGAGAGAGACATTTGGCAAACGGCAAAGTGAATTGAACCGCTAGCATTCAAGGAGCACAGCTCCTGCGTCCTCCTTCTAACCAGTCCACCTGTTCAGGTGGAAGGTTGCAGCCCAGGCAGCTGCAACTTTTGCGATAACTTTAAATCATCTAATTATGAGTAGCAGCCATCGGACGAGGCGGGGTCAGGGGAAACTAGGGGGTAACTGCCAGTGGCAGCATTTAATTTCCGCTGTCTCAGCTCAGCCTGCTTACCTCCGGACCTCCACCGAACCGCCGGATTCAGCCCGGAACACTGAGGGGCCCCCCGGTACCGCCGGAACTCCCGACATAACTGACACTTTACTTCATTTCTGCTGACTGGAATTAATGGCTTTTGTTGGCATAGTTTTAACGCTTGAACTTCGGTTGCCGTGCTGTGTGTATAAAATTTATGTTCGAATTTATTGCAAAGTTTATTAGACAATTCCTTTTTTGCAAAGTAATTTTCGCACAAGAAGCCAAAAGGGAGAATGTTTTCTCTTATTTTTTGTGTGAAATTTATGAGCTTCATAAATGACCGAAGCATAAAGCGACCAGTGTAGTCCGCTCCCTGGTCAAGTTGCCTGGGCCAACGCTGCGTATGAGCAACGTGCCAATTGCCATGATTTCTGAAACGGTGCTAAGGATATATATATATATAAGTGTGTCTGCAGGAAGGGGGGAGGGGATAGAAGAAGCCGAGAGAGTAAGGTCGGTAACAGCTCTTCACATTACGAAATGATGTCGGCTGAATGCAAAAATGCCATAAATATGAATGAGCTGCCGTGCAGAAAGAAGCCTTACCGCATCCCGACCCCCTTGAACGTTGTCATTGCCCAACTGATGTACTTTATTTGTTACAACATATTTAACTGTAGTTTTCCGACCGCCGTCCTCCAGTCCACCTGCTCCTCCGCCCTCCTCCCCCCCACATTCCTGTTCGTCCGCCTGTGGGCAGGCTTTTAGTTTCAGCTCTCTGCTTCTGATTTATGGCGGCGCAGGCAAAACATTTCAAAAGCCAGCCCCAGAAACTGTGTCAGGGTGTGTGTGTGTGTGCGTCCGTGAGGGGTGGACTGAAGTTTCCTCATAACTTGGCCCCGGCTGTCCATCCGCCTGCCACTTGTTGTGTCTCATCAAAAATGTATTAACGAGCTTGCATAGCAGAAGATTTTTATCTGCCGGCGTTGATTTCATTTTGAGCTTAGTCCTCGCCCATCCTGCCCCGGGTCTGACTTAGATTCGTATCGCTGGCGTTTTCAACACGTGCATGCAAAGTTGTTTGCGGCAGCTGCGACCCCCACTCCTGCCGTCGCCTTTCCAGGCGCCAGTTTTCCTTCGCTTTCCTCGGTCGCTTTCCGGCTTTTCCGAAACTTTTAATGGCGCATTATTTCATGCTATAAATTATGACTAAGGCCGTCCGCGTATTAACCGCCGGCAGATAAAAACTGTTAACATTTAACAAAGTCAAGTGGCGCCAATGACAAAGCTCTTTGACATTTGCGCTGATGGACCAACCGAGGAGCGAGAACCAGCCCCAAAATGACATCCGAAAAGGTGCATTTCGTACTCTCGGCCCCTTTCATTTGGCGTTTAAGCAACCGGAAACGGCAGAGAACTGGACGGAAAGTTTCCCTTTTCCAGCCGTGACGCGATCTTGGGCAAAAGTTATTCTGTAACAGCAAAAACAAAGCCAAAACAGGAACATTGTGAGCACAAGTTTCAAATGCCACTTTATCTTGTGGCTACTGGAACTGGAAGTTGCTGATGCTGATGCTGATGCTGAGGCTACGCCTAGAAGCGAGATACACTTTATTTTCCGTGTGGCTGTTGCTGTGGATGCCTCAGAATTTATGTGGCTGCGGCGGATTTTTGAGCAAAATAAGCAACTACTACCCCAACTTCCACAGCGCAGACGAAAAAGTTATGAGTTTTGTGTCATAAAATGCCACCGAAATGGCGGATGCGATTCCACCTGCATGGCCATTGCTTAAACGAGTATTTGTGTGTGCGCGCGATGTTTATGCAGAAGCTCATTTCACGCTTCCGCTTCCGCTTTCTATTATGTAAGACAGCAGCGGCAGCAGCACCAGCAGCAGCAGCGGCGATGGAGAAAAAACAAAATCATAAATTTGTAATAAAATAAATATTCCCTTATCCTTGTGTAGTCTTCGCCCACAGTACACACACATAACTTCGGCTTAAGCTTGCCCTCCGGAAGAAGAAGGTTAAAGCTTGGGAGCCAAAAAAATAAAAAGAAACAACAATGTTTTCGCACAAACTTTGTTAACTTTGGCTTTGGCAAAAAATTAGCTCAAATTAAATTAAAAGCGGGCTAATGAACGCGTAGATTTTCGGCTTGCTAATCAAATTAAATGCAGTCAGTCCTTGATGAGGAGGAGAAAGAGCCAGAGGAATAAACGAAAGCTGGGAAAAAATGAAAAAGGATGAGAGCTCTGCATGTCACGCTGGCAACAGCAGCAACAAGGACCAGCATTAACCCCAAAACGACCGACGGGGACGGGGCTTCAATCTCAGCCAAAGGCAGAGCCCCAGCTCCGGCTTGTCATGATGCCACGCATCGTGTCGCCTACAATGTGGCAACATAAAACTATTACCACGACGACATGAACACAACTCCTAATTACCCAGGGATTTGCATTTGTCTTGCGACGTGCACACATAGAGGCATTTGAAGAAAAAATGTGGGTTTTGGAAGGTATATTTTTTAAATAAAAATGAAATATATAAAATAATTTATTAAAAAAAGTATAGTTAGTTAATAACCTTAATATTGGAATCCTAAATTAAATAGATAATCCAGCATTACAGTATCTTTTTTTTCCAATATTTTCTGGAAGTTTATTGTATTTTAAAATATTTTAAAATCTACTTAGAAATAGATAATATACCACTTAATTTTAAAATTTTATATAAATTGTATTCCCTAATTTTTCTCTGTGTATAGTGAAAACATATACATGTGTGAGTGTGTGGCATGTCGAGGCCGTGGGTGTCATAAACGAATCTTATCTGCCGCGCCTTTTTCTGGGCTGCCACGCCCAGTTCAGCTTTCGCCTGTCTCCGGCATGCACTCTCTATCGCTCTCAATCTCGCCTTGGCTACCACACTCTCTCCTTCCGTTCTGCTCTTTAATTTTACGGCTTGTAGCGGAAACGCAGCCGCCATTTTCTTTTCACTTCATTGCCATCGCCATGTCGTTGGTGCTTTCGTCACCACCAGGCAACAACCCCTTGCCACTCTCACTATTTAGCCCGAAAGTCATTAGCTTGTCTCGTTTATCTTTTAATGAGTGTAAAATAAAAAAAATACATAGTAGCGCCGCGGCGGCTTAACAGCTTACCAAAAAATTTCAAGACGAACGCAAATTATCGGGCTGTTAAGACTACACACCCGACTTCCCAGGGTCCCCACGTTCTTATCGTTCTTATCGCCATCTGAAGTCAGAGGCCAAGAAGGCGAGGGTAATCTGAAAGGGCCTAGTAATAGGCAAATGTTCGTCATTAACCCGATATCCGGAAGAAGCTGGGAGCTGGGAAAAAATACATTGAGGGAGGGAGGCTTCAAAGAGTGTTAAGCTTTAAGCATGTGAAAATCATTAGCTGTAGAATAAGGGAAATTGAAGTGATAAGTATAAGATCTTTGGCAGAGCAATTACTAGTATCAAATCTTACAACTTAGTAGACATATCGAAGAATTCTTATATAGAGTACCATTGGTTATTGAATACTGAATAGGAACAAATTCCTATCATATGAAACTATTTTATCCAGCATTAGATTAAATTATTTTCGTTATTTTTTCTGTATAGCTTGCCACATATTTTTCTCCTGCATATCTGCCCTAGTTCACTTAGTTGTTATCCAGATTTACACTAAAATCATTTCCCTACCCTCCGTGTTTCTTAAATAGAATTATTTGCTTCACCATATCCAGCTTTGCCATTCCTTGTCTGACTCTCTCTTTAAGACGACACAGCCAGCTAGCTCCCGCTGGTTTACTATCGTCGCCTTGGACGCTGCTTCTAATCTTCAGCTTCTACTTAACATTAAGCTTGCCTTTAACCAACACTTCCTCGCAAATCAAGTATACGCACTGGGGGCCGGCGACTGGCCAGCAATGTTTCCGTCGCTCCCTGGTGGTGGAGCTGTCGTAAGCTCAGCCCCCAGAGCACAGTCCCCATCGCACAGCGCAGCTCCCAGACCGCCTCTTCCTGTTTATTCTTAAGCTGCAACTTAATCCTGCCACTTCATCCGCTTCCCGCGCATCCCCTAGCATCCCGTTTTCCTGTATAAACAGCCACGCCCATCCCAGATTCGCCGCCAGCGTGTGTTTGCGTGCTCACCGGGACTACGGGCTATGGAATATGGAATCCGGGGATCCAGGGATCGCATTTTTTGTTGCTCCGGGACTCCTTTTTTGTCGCTCGCCGCCGTTGTTGCGTTTGGCCCTTAATTAAATATTAAATGCGCCTAATTGCGCATTTCATAACTCAGGCAACGGCAGGTAATTAATTATTTACGTTCAACTAAATTGAGCAGCACCAGGCACACGCCGACTCACGCACAAACTTTCGGAGCCGCAGGCCACGACCAAGGCAAACATACTATACCGAAAACGTATGGTAAAAAAAAAAATCGAGCTTAACCGGGGGAGCATGTAAATTAATATGTCTACGGCAGGCAAAGTGAGAATCATTTGCGGCTCAATCCGGGCGCACCTTAAAGAATAAGAAGGCAAACAGCTCGAGACATGCGTGACTTTGATGTTGAAACCCAAACCGAACGGCCTCGGGCTCCATTTAATTATGCAAAGTCCGGGAGAGGATCGAGAACGGCTGCCGTTGCCGGCACTCGTGCTTGAAATGATGGAGCTTAGAACTGGCTTGATTAGCTCCAACACTCGCCCTAAAACAATCCAAAAAGCATCGAAATTAAAACCGAGAAATCACAGAGCTGCCGTCCATTGTTCGGCCACAATTTGCACAACTTTTGGCAGCCAGTGGTTAGGAAACTTTCACAACACACACACCCAGATAGGGCTGTGCTGGAACTTGCTCCAGAAACTATTTTCATAAATAGCGACGACCAGCGCCAAAATGCAAACACACAGTTTCAGTCGCCCGGCGACGTCTGGTCGTCCTGTGACCACGTCCTTGCTCCTCCGTCCTTCGAATCACGGGAGCCAGAGCTCCCCAGCCATCGCCGCCTTCTGGCCAACTCCTGACAGCCGCCGGACAGCCAGCGTGAATCCTTTAAGTTTCCTTTGTTCGGAATGTACTAATGCCGGTTTTTCACTGTGTGATTTATCGGTTTCGAGGTTCACAGTTCGAGTTTCAAATGCATTTTCCATGTTACCCGGGTCCGCTGTCAGGGCTACAACTACAGCCAACTTAAAATAGCTTTGGTTACCTCTCATTTCACTTCCTCCACGCCCTGTATCTACGTGGGTGAGCAAACTATTTGGCTTCCACACTGTCAACTCATCTCAACCCGTACTTTTTTTTTGCCTGCAATAATAACTGAGTGATAAAGTTTCGGTGTGACAATGGGCAGGAACAAATTGGATACAACCCGAACTTTTCTGGCTTGAACATACTGTAACTGAAACATAATTGAGTGGCAATAGCATTTTGGGAGAAAAGAGCTAACAGAAAAAAGGGTTTTTAAGCTCTTACATCTTCCAAAAAGTAAGATTATTCCCTTTGATTATTTCTGTTTCGAGTGAACTCACAAAACTATCCTGGTAATACCTGCCCCCAATTCCCCTCTTGACATATTTAATTGCACACTTAGCATCAAAGATCTAATCAAATTCTGATTGCCATCTTCCAGTTGGCCGGATCGAAATTGAAGGTATAATCGCACACGCTGTCAAAGGGAGATGTAGCGGCTAATTAAGCCTCTGAGGTGGTCCCAGGTCACAGTGACAAGCCGCAATCGGCGTTTTGATTAAATATTGACCCGAAACGGTCTGTGAATATATTGCTGACCACGTCTTTGGCGGCTATCGCAGATGCCTTCAAACAATTACGGCTAAATTCATTAGTGAGTCATGCATAATTAAGGGGAGCCAGCGTGACACCTTCGTGGCCAGAGCAGCTTGTGCTCGAGGGAGGCGGCGGGGAGGATGCATAAGTGCGAAGCGATTGGTGTGGGTTACCAGGATGCCAGAAGTTGAACATCGATGGCTATGGCGATGGCATAAAAAAGAAATCAATGTCCTTGCAGGAAGTGCCTTGGCAATTTGCAATCCTTTGTGCCATTACACAAGCTTCCGCTGTCTGGTCGTGCTCCAGGTCCTGGGTGGGGTTCCGCTCCTAGTTGGGTCGTGCGCCTGCAGCCACACGCCGCTGCAATCAAAGCGTGGCCCGAGTGCTTCAGACCAGCAGGAGCATTAATCCTTCATTGGCAATCAGGAACCTGTGATGAACTCGCTCTGCCCCGAAACGGAAGTTGTAAAAATGCCAACGCCGCACAAAGCTAACATGGGGGAATTTTCGGTGCCTAGCTCTTGGGCGGATGCCTGGCGGCGGCTCCACAAGGCGACGGGGGATGGGGGCTAACCAGTGGCACGGAACCGATTATAGTATTCCGTATTTGGATTCGGATTCAGATTCAGATCCGCCTGGGGGCATTCGTCAAACGACGCAGCAAGCGAAGCAATTGTTTCGCCAAGTTCCTTTGTTCATTATGTGTACTCTCTGCTCCTTTCAGTTCCTTTATTTTCGCTTCGCTACGTTTGTCCTTGGTCCTTGGTCCTTGGCACGGCATGGGGTTGGGGTACCGGGAGGTGGCATAAACACTGATTGATTGATTAGAGGCTTGAGCCACGGTCTGAAAGAAGCGCACTAAACCTAATGAGCAGCCCTCGAGCAAGTGTCGCATCAATCAAGGACGCATTTAATGCGTTATAAGTGTGTGCGTATGATAGCAGCGATTTCTCTTGATTTGCGATTATTGTTTAGGTGTGTCAGTGTGTGCTCTCAGCACTCCGCCTGACAGCCGGCGATTAGCAAAGTGGATCACCGAAATGAATGAGTCCTTGCCCGGTCACAGTTGACTGAATCCTTTAAGAGCACTTGGCCGGCCTTAAAGCCAGGCCTAGTTGCCAGTAACTGTTGTTGCAACAATGCCAATTTCCCACTCCTTTTTGCGAAACTGTCAACGTGGCCAGCTCAAGTGTCGGCGATTGGCATCAGGAAGAGCACTGGTATCGTTGCTAGCTGACATCTAGCAGAGCTTACCTGGAGCTGCTGGGTCAGCATTGTTGTCTGCCATGGCTTCCGCTACCGGTCAGCCTCCACAACAGGATTCGAGTCGACTTCTTTAACAACACTTATTTGGACACTTGAATAAAAGAGTCTTGACTTGGCCAGGTTACTTTTAAAAGAGCACGTAAAGTTGGCTGATCATTCGACTTCCGAGAGCAAAGAAATACGACCCACAAGAAGCCTTAAATATTTCTCACTCTGTGGTCGAACGTCAGCTTAAAAAAAAATAAATAAATAATAAAATATATAAGAACTATTATTTTATTTAATCTTAGCTATGAATAATTATTTCTACAAGTGTAGCTGCTCCTATAGATACGCCACTCTATCCCATATGACGTACTATTTCATGTCATTCCAGAAAATCATATCAATTGGCCTGGCCACTGGTTTCCCAAAGTCAGCATGATGGTTATAGAGATGGGTTTGCTGACGTGTCCTCCCCCCTCATTCCGATTTGGGTACTTTGGCCCCGCCCTCCTCTATGCGATGTAACCCACTTTGTGACTGTCTGTTGGTCGGTGGGGTCCCCCTTGCAAAGTGCTCATTATCAGCTGAAATGTTGTCAATTACGGATTTTCGTTTGTTTTGTTTTGATTTGACTTTCAATTGAATTTCTCGCTGGAATTTGAATATCCGGCATTGTCCTTTGTCCTTGCCAGCGTTGCCATCGTCACGAACGGTTGCCTCCCCAAGAATCCAAATCCCCCCTTCTGGGCACTCCAAACCTCCGTTTTTCCCATTAAGCCGGGGCTCTTTTCAAAGCTGGCTGCTTATGATGAGCTGGGTTCTTATTGGTAAACTGCAAACTTTGTACATAAAAAATTAATTTGATTATTCTCTCTCCCCCAGAGCTTAGATTTGCGTTAATGACGCCATAATCAACTGTTTTATAGCACTTTAAAAAAGTTAATCCAGCACATATACATGCACTGGACATTTTATTAAGCTGAAGCTGTAACTTTTTTAATTACACCATTTTCCCAGACTGGAGAGGAAATTTGTTGATGCTGCCATTCGAAGAGCAGAGTCCAAATAATTTGTTAATTTATACGCTTTATTATTACGACCCCCGAGACCAGCACGGACACAGGAATATCATGTAGGATATCTATTTCACAACGCACCCAAATGCGGTCGGAGGAGGGATGATGTTATCACTAAGCAGAGGAATTCAATTAAAATCATAATGAAATATTTGAAAATTTGTTTTTATCAAATTTCGTACGGACAGCACATTTTGTGAATTTCAAATGCGAAGGCACAAAGACAATGGCCAGGAACAGAGGGGATTGAAAGGGGGGATCACCCTGCCGGGCAACCGCAAAATAATTTCCTTGGTGCCCCGAATACAGAAAGGCTATTACTCAGGGAGAGCCAGGGCTCCGACTTTTAGGCCATATTCCATTCAAACAATAACACCGGAACATTAAAGTTCAAAATGATGACCCGAACATAATCGACTTGCCTACAATAATATTTAAATTTAATTTAAATGCTCACATGAGGGCATTTAACAGAGTCGGCCTCGGTCTCGGTCTCGGTTTTGGTCTCGCTCTCGGGGCCCCAAAAACCCGCAAGCAAACAAATCGATGAGGATGTGTCTCAATCTGCCGGACAATTTGCAAAACGATATGCTTGAAATAGAAAGGTCGTTGGGCATGCAAAATGCAAAGGCAACAATTCGCAGCTTTTAGTTTGCTTTGCTCTGGCTCCATCGGTATCGTCCGTCGTCCTTCGTCCTTCGCCCTGGGTTAATGCGTTTGTTGTTTTTGCTGCCGAGGGACCACGACGACAACGACAACGACGATGGCGATAACTTTGAGTCGCATGCTTAAAAGCACAAAATGATTGGAAGAGCACAGAGGACCCCGGTCCAGGCTAATGGCATTTTACGGCTCTGCTTTTGTGTGGGTATATTCCGGGGGCGGGATTGCCATTCAAAATTAGAAGCAGCCCAGCCATCCTGCGCACTCGACCTTAAGACGACGATGAACGTTCAGCTGGGTGCAGTAAATGACATATAAGCCCCGGCCAGGCTTAAGTGCTTAGGGCGCCTTGAGTTAATGCGTTGATATGATGATATCATTATCAAAATGTCCTCTGTCTCTGTGTATCTCTATCTATTGCTGTAGCTGTATCTCAGTAGTATCTGTATCTCAGTATCTGTATCTGCAGTGTGTTGGCTTGTGGGCCATTTGTAACTTTTGACCATTAGCTTGTGTTTTTGCGGCGAAATGGAAGCACAACAATTGGTCTTGCTGATTTTGTGGTCTAATTGATACACGAAGCAGACGTCTTGTCCTGTCAGCCAAGTTACAAATGCAACCAGCAACTGACAATTGTTTTCAATGTTTTGGTCAGCAAACCTGACTCCCTCGCTCACTCTCTCTCTCCCTCAGACTGAGACATCCAATCTATTTCAGATGTCAGGGACCCAGTGGTCGTCCTGTACTGCCCCGGGCTGTCAATCAGTGGGTGCGGACGGTTCTGATGCATCTGTCTGGGCGAACGCTGCGTATGCTTAATTCTGTTTGGCACACAGGAGAGTCGGAGCAGGAGACGAACCTATAGCCAGAGCCATAGCCTGTTGTGTCCTGTTTAGTTAAAGGTTTTTGTCTTTTTGTACTGCTGCAAATGCTGCAAAGTTTTTAAGCACGTCGAGCTGTTGAAACTTACGGACGCGTGTCATTGAAAGCCTTACAAAGTTGTCAAACGGGCAGCGGCGACATGGGATGTATAGACAGATCCTGAGACAAAGCACACACGCAGAGGATAAATAGACTGAAGAGGGGCCGTGCCGCAAAAGGCAAGAGCAACATTTCAATTTGCTGCTCTGAAACTTTGACAAGTAGCCAGCCAGTTATCAATAAGCCCGAGAGCATCATCTCAAATATGATTATACGCTGCTTCAAACTTTTTCTCATGCACCGTGCAACATCTCTTTGCAGCTTCGGCAGATATTGCGACTGGCGGACATGGCCAGCCAGAGGATCGGGCCAGGACGAGGCGGTGGAGGAGGAGGAGGAGCCTTGCATACAGCATTCAATATGCTGGCGTTGAGCTGGATTATAATCTCGGAGTTATTGCTCAGTGGTAAGTGTGCCAAAGAGCCATATATAAATGGCATATTGCAGGGCTTCCGCTTCCCATTCTCGCAGCCAGCGGCTGTCATGTCGAACAAGCTGAATTTATTATGCCAACTGCGTGTACCGTCGTGGTTTAAATTGATTATTTAATCTACCAAATAACTGTTTATATTATGCCCGCCGCCCACCAGGCCAAAACCGAACCATTTCGACCAACTCGTCCGCCGAGCGGCGGTGAAGTAGTCAAGGGAGTGTGTGTGCGAGCAGCGCTTGCCTTTGATTAATATCGGTTTGTTCAATTAAAGTCGCCATAATTTGGCCAACCACATGCCAGTCAGTTCACTCGTTTCCGTTCGAGCCCGCAAATCGATGAAAACTTTCCGAATGACATGTCGACCACTCCACGGGCAGTTCATTTAACGAACGAGCTGTGAGCTCGTACTCTTCAGTTTCTAGAGTACATATTTATTGTGGATTTTTATGAGACAGGAAAATAAGTGCCTTCGATAGCATTAAATGTGGAGTCGAACTTTGAACTTGGAGGCTCTGAAAATCTTGATTAATTGCTAGATTATTTACATGGTAGATTTACAACTTGCTCTTTTATAAATATTGTTTATTAAAAATGAAAAAGTTATATATTTCAAAGTAAAAAATATTTTCAAAAAATTAAATATAGAATGAAATATATTTTTCATTATTTTACTTTCCTTTTTATAAACTTAAAGCTGTAATTTTTAAACGGGATTATTGTAACCTATCATAAAATTCATTTCATTTTGTTTAATAATGTTTATTTTCAAGAATTTGCTTATTTTCTCTCTGTAAATTCGAGCCTGCTTTTATCATGTAAATATTTATGTATATTTATACATACCTCCCAGTGCCTGGGCCTGTTTATTTCCCTATCCCGTGTTGCAACAATAAAAAGCGCACAAATAAAAGCGAGAAAATAATTAAATGCACTGCAATCTCACGCAAACAATTGGCAAAGTACAAACGATTAAGAGAAAACTCTGCAAGTAATAAAAACATTTCTTAATGACGACACATTTGTGGAGCAAAATGGAGTGCTAGAAAAACAAAAGAAATTATGTACAGCTCGTAATATATGTACTAGAGTGAATTAATAATAACAAGAAAAGGCAGCAGCTTGTGCTGAGACTATAAAGATGTCGAAAGAAATCGAAATATGACTTTACTTTGTTATTATTGCCAAGAACCACAAATTAGAAGAATTTGTAAAAGAAATAGAGAAATATACATTTCGTTTATTAATTTTCGATATTTTCTCAATATATTTTTGTCCTTAAAGAAACTTTAACATTGGTTCATCTTGCTTTAACATTAATCAAGTTTGCTAAGACCCTTGCCTATATTCCTAAAGCTCAATTTTCACTAATTAACCCTAACCGTTTTGTAAATTTAATACCTCTTCACCAAAATTAAGAGTACACTTCGTGTCTATGCCATAATTATATGGACATAACTATGCATTACATGATGCCGGCTTTTATTTAAATTTCCACTCGATTCCAATGAGCCTTGTTTAATGTTGATAATAGCTGGTAACTCGGGTTGAATTCCACAATTGGCCGGCGAAATGAATAAACGAATTGAAACCGAAATTAAATGGAATAAAATAAATAAATTGCATTAACTGCAAGTCAAATTTGGGCCGTTCGGTTGTCGTCTTTGTCATAAATTAACATGCAAGTGGATACCGGCAGTTCCACCCGGATCGGATCCCTTTTCCTTGTCATTGGAATGGGTAATTGCGTTTTATTTTTCGAATTTTTTGCATTTTACTTTTATTTTTACATTTTCACATTCCCTTTTCGGTTGGCGGCGGCATAATCGAATTCGTATTGTTGCCACACGACGCATTCGACAAGTGGGACTCGTCCTCCGGTTAAACGACATTTGGGACATCCTTTAATATTAATGTGTGTGTGTGTGTCGTGCTCTTTCAGCCCATTGCCTGAAGGATCTGAAGATATTTGTACCGGAGGCCGTCATCATGGGAAATGCAGCGACATTGTCTTGTCAATATGATTTGGAGCAGGTAAGCGACACTTCCTCGAGGAGCAGCAGGAGCAGCTGTAGCTCCGGCAACAATACGGATATTGTCGTCGGCGGCATGCTTAATTATTATAATTACTTGCACTTTGTCTTGCCGTCTTCGCCGTGTTTCCCGTCGCTTATTGTCGCTGCTGCTTCCTCCGGCGCCCACTATCTCCGTCTGCTCCACTTGGGCTTTTCATTAACGCATCCCTGTTATCCTCTTCCTCCGCAGGCGGCGCTCTACGCGGTGCGCTGGTACTTTGGCCAGGAGGAATTCTACCGCTACGTTCCCCGCGAGGCCAAGCCCACATTTGTCTTCTCCGTTGCCGGCATTAATGTTGATGTAAGTTAAATTAAGCATGGGATCGCACAATGTGCAGCGAGTGCTGCTTTTTCTTCATTTTAAGCTTGGCACTCTAAGGATATGGGGATATATAGGGAATTCTACAAAGATGTCACTGAGATGGAGAGGGTTTTGTATTTAAATTTCAATTAAAGTTTAACAAGTAATATTCTTTCTTAGAAATATTTTAACATATAATTTTAGAAAATATTAAAAATACCAATCAACATTTCTGATCTAGTTATCTCATTCCTTCTCCAACTTCAGTGGTAAAAAGTAAGCCTCGAACATAAAGTTCGGCTTATTGTCTTTCCATCGGGACTTGAACTCTCTGGTTATTTTTGCTTTTGGCCCCGACTATTGTCAGCTTAATGGACAAATCACTGGAGCAGCATGGGAGTGCATGTGTTTCGCTTCGGCCGGGTTTGCATTTCGACAAATGCAAAATGGGAAAGCATTCAAATGCTGTGCAAATATTTATATGCGGACAATGGCCGGGCTCCTGGCCGGGTATCCTGGGGCAGTTGCTGCGACGGAGCATCTTGCCGGCTCTCTCGCTCCGCAGGACACTCCTTGTCACACATTTTATTTCTATTGCTGTGCAATATTTGTTCACTTTTATTTACAATATATTCGGCTATGTTTTGCATGTTTGTGTGTGCGTCTGTGTATGAAATATTCCGCTCTACAATTCGGAAAGTGCCACAACACACACACATACACAGACACATGTGCGGCAGCTGACTGAAATATTGCGAAAAGTGCAAAATAGTTTATGGCGCGGCTGCTGTTAAAACAAGACAAACAAATAGACAAACAGAACCGAGTACAGAACAACAAGGAGGCAGGCACCTAGTGGCGAAAAATGCTCGGCATTTCGCTTTCCCATACTGCACTCATTAATAAAAACAACAGCCGCAAAGTAAACGATAAATTATCCGCTGAGAGCCCTTGCTGAAAAGTGGCGAAATTTCCTCAGAGACCCCACTTAAAAATCACTGAGTTGCAGTTGAATTGGAAATCGGACTTTAAGATGAGAAAAGTATTCTTAGGAAATGGATATAATCATTGTCTGAAAGAGAAGGTGTCCTACTCTATTTTTTAAGTATTTAAAAATTTATTTAAAATCTTGAAATATTTTCTACTCCTCTACTCTTTATGGTTAACATTATAAATATTTCTTTACATCTCAAAAACACTCCGGAAACCCTCCCAAAAGTCTCCCATCCGAACAGTGTAACACCAAAGCATTCGCGGAGGGCGATAACGAATCGATTGTCGTATAATCATAAATAAATAAAATTGAATTTGCCATGAAAAATTTGTGTGTGGACGAAATATAAATTGAAAACTCATTCGTCCGCACATAAAACTGCAAACTCACAAACAAACACTTCGGGCCACATTTTTCAAAAGCGCCAAAAAGGGGAACGTTAAATAATCATAAATAATGGCATAAAGCAAGGGCGAATGATGGAGTAATGTTTGTTTTATGTAAGCGAAACAAAGCAACCGATGGGGGCGGGGGTGGTGGCAGCTTCATAGAAATAATTTGCCCCGGCTTCCGTTTCCTGTCGCCGCTCAGCTCCTGCTCCGTTTTTCCCTATCTATCCTTTGGTCCCTCCATCGATAATGGCGAACTGGCTGGCCACATCAATCAGCGTGGGCAGTAGCAACTGCCGGACTTGATTAATTTGCTTTGATTGTGTCTTTAATTTGCACTTCCAACAAAGGAGGGAGGGAAATAAGCGAATAAAACGAAATAAAATAAGATAAAACACAACTGAAATAAGGAACCCTGCTCAAATGTTAATTTGCCACTAATTAGCATTCAAATGCCTTTGCACTAATTAAATATTTCGATTGCAGCAGCACCAGTAGTCCTTGGCTGTGGGAGCAGTGGGCGTGGCTGTGGGCAACGGGCGTCAAGCTATGCGTGTTAATTATTTCCTCGTTTCCTTTTTTTTTTATTCTCTTTCCGATTTTATTTGGCCTTACATCGCCAGCGAATTGGAAACTATTCAAAAAACACAACCAATGGCATTGAGGTTAATGTGCAAATTTTTGTAGCCTACTTATGTGCAGCGCCAGCAGTGGAAACTCATTATAAATTTGAGCAAATTTTTCCACTTCCACTTCCACTCCACTCCCGGGCCCCGAGCTGCTTGAGACGCAATCAGCTGTGAACCGCAAAAGGTGAAAAGCATAAGAAAAGCTGAATCGGAGAATCGGAGTCGGCAAATCCGAGGGGTGGTCAGAACCCGGAGCTGGAGCTGGCTTTGGTCGATTGCATAATGCAAATGATTTTAGCCAGCGAGCGCTGTGCAATTAAGTCTGAAGGTTGCCCATAGTTTTAGCTTTCCCCCCCTTGCAGAGCCATGTTAAAAGGTGGCTTTTGAAAAGTGCAAATGTGCCAAACCCGGGGGTAAAAAAATACGTACTTTACGCTCCCAAGCCACAGTAGAATTGGAGACTGTTGACTGAATAAAATTTATAATAGAAAAACTATAGAATTGATTGAGAAACAGGAAGAATTTATAACTATTTTTACTATATTTTTGAAAATGTTTCAACCTGAAATGTGTTTCATTAAAAGTCCAAGAAAAAGTCTAAGAAAAACTCTAACTAAACAGATAAGCAGAAATATTTTTCTGAGAGTTTTGGGATCTTAAATAATCAAGCAATTCCAAAATATTTATATATAAAGGCTAATCTAATAGTTCTAGTAAATTAAACCTTATAGACTGGGTTTTCAGATTAGAAAATAAATCCGTAAAAATTGTTTTAAGACTTCCAAATCATTCTTATGTTTGTAATTATCAAAAATATCAATTTTATGATTTTTTTGAGCTATTTAATCACCTTTTCACCCACTGTTCATGGCGCTAACAAATCGAAATGAGGCGCCATCAGCCAGCAGCTGTGTTTTCCAACTTAAATTGATAGTTGCCGGCACTAACGAAGGCAAACGTCAAAGGCCAGGCCACAAATGGAAATGGAATTTTTAAGTTATGCCAAGGCAACTCAACCGCCACCGGGCCAAATGAAGAGGCAGGCCCCCTGACTGAGGGACGGGGACGGGGGTGGACAGAGATGGAAATTTGTGGCAAGTGCCTTAATTGAGATTAAAACATTATAACTTGACTTGTTTTACTTTTGCTAAATCATTTCAAACAGCTAAACACGCTTAATGAGAAAAGTTCCGCCCGTGCCAAGTTGTCGGCCATTATGCATATGCATATGCCACACGTGTGTCCCCCGGACAAGTGTGTCTCTGTGAGTGTATGTGTGTGTGAGGAGGGGGGCGTGTCATAGGTGGAGTGGGTGTGGCGCATAAAGCATCGGGGAGGGCGAGCTCTTGAAAGGCAGCTGCCGCTGATGACGCCGCCGCTGCCGCTGACATGCGAGGCACTTGTAGGCGCCGGGGGGCGTGGCCAAGCAAAGTGCACTCGTGGCGTCCACTTGAGCGTTATTGGAATGTAAATGTATGCATATTAAGGCGGTGGGCAGAGGAAGTCGCGTCGACAAAACTTCAGAAGTCATTCAGCATGGCAAGGCAACAGAGCCACGCGTCCACCTCGGACTCCCTTGCACCTTGCGCTGACACTGCGAAAATTAAAAAAAGAAATAAATCTTTAAAAAATAATCTACATTTTTATAAAATTATAACTAAGGTAATTTTCCAGAGATTTTATTAATTGAAACAACTTCCTCAAGAATAAATTATAGGTATTTTCCTGACTTAATCCATAATTTATATTTTTATCTCTCTCCTAGTCTCTTTTTTCCCAGTGCATTCCACCTTATTCACCATAAAAAAAAAGAATATTCACAAAATACATAACGAAAAAAAGAGGGGAAATATAAACAGGAAAATCATCATGTTAAATGTAATTAAATTTTTAATTTAGAGACAGCTCCGCTCGCTTCGCTGGCAGTCTTCAATTAAAAACACAATTACCAGGCCCGCCCGCTGAGCTGGGGGGCTAGGAGGTCACCGAATGGGCGGCCTGGAGGCTGAGCGGGACAGGAATAGGATATGCCAAGTGCTCTAAAGTTTTGCGGCTTATTCATTGTCCGCCACAACAATAAAAATCGCCAGCAAGCAGCCAGCCGAGAGGCCTCCTCCGTGTCTCCTCCACTCTTTCACTCTCCTCCTCTGACATTGGCTTCTGAATCCTTCTGGGTCGTTCTGGGTCCTTCGGCGGAGAGAGAGCTTCACGAAAATTTGCGCCCCGAAAAGTTTTTGCACACTGTCAACACGGAAGGAATTATTCCGCATTAAGTTTGCGGTAATGGCAGCGTCAGTTGTCCTCACTTACACACACACACACAGGCACACACTGAGCAGTGTCCTTTGGCTTTTGCCGGAGAGTGTCCTGGCCGCTGGCGCGTTTGCTTTTAACATTGTTAATAACCCGACACGCCTCGCATTTATGCACAGCAATGTGCGCTTAAAATTAATGCACTTGCTACTGGGAAATTTAAGCGAAAAACCAAGAGGAGGCCGAAGCCTGGCGACAGAAGTGACCGAAAAGTTGGTCGGCCCAGAGAGTTACATAGTCCAGGATCTGGTCTCTACGACTGCTGATTTGAATGAACTCCGAAAGGGCTTCTTTGTTGGGCTTCTTTTTGGTCCTTGCTAATTGTATGTGCTAGGGAAAGGCTGTCCTTTTTTTGCTAACTCGTGTGAGGTAGTGAAGACTGATTGAATTTTTTTGTAAGTAATAATATTATTTTTAAAGGGTTAACTAATATTTTATTTTATTTTTGTAAGCTGATGAAAAAAGAACAGATACAACCTTGCTATCAAAGAAAATCAAGAAAATACTTTCTTTCCATAAAAGTACTTATATATTTAGAGTATCCTCTCCCACATACATTGCTCTTTAATCCTAAAACCACCACCCTTGAGTGTTCACTTCAATTTCCATTAACTACTTAAGCCAGTCACATGCAGGCACTTTGCCTTTGCCAAAATTTTCCCTGTCACTTTCCACAGCTAGAAATTGTTGTGTGACAAATGGCAACAAATAAACATAATAAATAAAAATGCGAAATGCATTCGTGAAGTGCACAGCGGCAATCGGAATAGCTGGGTGTAACTAGCTGGCCAAATGGCATTGGGTGCGATGTGTAAGTGAGTGTAGTGGGGGTTCTGCTGGTTCCTAGACCCATTCACATTGGCGTGCTGTTGTCTGCCTGCGCCAACAATGAGCACAATAAAAAGCCATGCATTTTCCAAACACCAAAAATTGTTCATAGCAGCGACAGCAACAACTACAGCAAGGGCTCTGCCAGCAACAGCAATGGCAACCTGCAACACCAACACCAACAGCAGCAACATGGAGGAGTAGAAGAGGAATAACAACCGCACCGGAAACATCTCATTCACTAAATTTGTGGTCGGTTTTTGCCAAGCGTTAGGCAGTCGAAGTTGTGAAATGCCAACGGCAACTGCGAGTGGGAAAAGCATGGCCTGGCGTGGTGGCATGGGTGGGAAATTCGTGGGAAATACTGGTATGGGGAATTGGTTGGGAGAACGCCGTTAGTTACAACAATGCTCCCGGCAGCGGAAATTCGGCATGACATAATACGTGCGCATGTGAGTGTGTGCTGGGAGGAGAGTGTGTCGGGAATAGGAGTGTGCGTGTGTGGTCCTGTGGCCGCGACTTGAGTTGATACAGCAATAATTCATAAAGTGTTGCATGCAAACGAGACTGCAGCTGAGCCAAGCTCACACAGATACTTGAGCACTGGAAAAAACAGAGATTTTAATAAAATTTAAAGTCGGTTCTAGTTGATTTTTCTAAGGCATTTATTTCAAAAAATAATTTTAGCAGGCAGTAATTATTTTCTGTCTTAGTTTGTTACATTTCTAATACACTTTTCTCTCAGTGCACGTGTGCCGCATGCGACAGCGTTGGTAAAATTAAAATTGCTGCACAACAAACAGCGGAAACTCAGTGAGGAGCCGGGAACAACTGCAGAAAGAGCCACAAAAGTGGGCAGCATGCGGCAGTGGAGCGGGATGAGGCGAGGGGAAAGTCAGAAGGAAAGACAGGGGAGCAGAAGGAAAGCCAGGAAAAATGCAGGAAAAGTGGGGAGAGCAGCCGGCATTGGGGGCACTGCAATGAAATTCATTGTATTCTTACAACTCGGCGACTCTGGCAGCTCAGCTCAGCTCAGCTCAGCCGGGCCGAGAGCTTTTTGCAGTAAAGTTATTATTTCATAAAGCCAGAATTATTGAAACAATACTTTACTCTCACACATGGGTTGGACGGCGGGGGCAACAAAAGGGAAACGATGTGCCAGAGAGTGTGGAGAGTGTGGGGAAAACTCCTCCACGTGTCTGTGTGTTTGGCATGCAAAATTACGCTTTAGTGGCGTAATTTTTTCATGCCTGAAAGTTGCGCAGCTGCGGCTGCTAAAGCAATATAAAATATAAATAGAAATTAAAAGCCAGCAAATAAAAATAAATAAAAGCGGAAACGAAAAAACAGGGGCGGGCGGAAAAAAAGAACTTTTCACGACAAACGCAACTTGAGTTGAGCTTTCCCTGCCTGCGTTGTCCTCCTGACTGCCCGGAGGAGCAGTTACAAAATGGCTACAGTTTCAAGTGAGCAACTGAAAAGGATGTGAGCGAGGGTGTGCCAGGATGTGTGTGTGTGTGTACTGGTGACTCTCCGCAAGTCGGCTGTAGTGGGCATATCATTCCTCAAAATGGCAGACATTTGCGTTTGTTTGGCGCGCTTCCTGGCGCTGCCACATCCGCTTCCGCCAGGACCGGCCGCAGAGTACCAGCCAACAAATAAAGTCACATGCAATTAAATAAATATGGCAGTCACAGCAGCAGCGGCAGAGGCCCCACAAACAAGAAAAAGAGTCAACAACACAGCCACAGCCACACGAAGCTGCTGAATAAATAAAGCGGCCAGGAACAACTTTGCGTATATGTTTGATTACATAATTAGTGTCATCTAATTAGATGAGAGGGGTTGGCATTCCCTCGGGCGGATTGGAGGCGGTAAGCCATTGCGTTTGCATGCAGATGAAATATGAAATAAAAAACAGTATCAGCTTGTAATAATTTAAATAAATATTTTAGGCAATAATTATTATATTTATTACCTTGTTTTTTGATCAATTTTTGATTCGATGCCTTGGTTCTATGAGTTTTCACAATACCTGCAAAATATATCCTGAAACTCCCACAGTTGAAACCCATTTTCATATGAATTTACAATTATTTAAAGCAGAGCTAACACAGTGTGGCTTAAATATTTATACGAAAACTATTTTGATGGCTTGGCCAAGCTTTATGCAGTGACTCCATATCCATATAGGTCCTCTCTCGCATAACTCACGTAAGCCAATACCAAATCATAATGTATCTCTGGCCCGATGCACATTATTCATGGACCCAACACAACAGCACAAACACAACCACAGCCTCTCCTCATGCATATAGAGAACCTTATCAATACGTTTCGCATTTGTTTTCATTTTACGATTGCGTAACGAGATCAGCGTCGACAAATCCGAAAGCCACTAAAACCACAGCTCGCCAGGGGCCATTGGGATCGAATGGAGCTGGAGCCAGCCATGGATGGCCAATATGCCAATTGGCAACCGCGAGGAAGATGTGCTGTGGGGGTTGGGATCCCTCTTGGTCTGGGTTTAGAGGTTCACAGGATTCCAGGAGCCCGTAGGTGGTGCTCTTATCGACGGCGTTATCTGCGAATGAACTGGCACAACTGGCTGGAAAGAAAACAACAAACTATAGTAAATATAGAGGGGGAGAAAGCCAGGGCAAGCCGAGCAATGCGCCAAAGTGTTGAAACAATCGTAAAAAGCTGTTGTTTGCCGCGGGCCACTACAACGGGGACGAGGAGGAGGGGTAGCAAGTGGTAACTGATGGTCGGGGATGGCTCTGCCAATAGCAACAACAACAGCAGCAACAACAGCGAGGATGCCAGGATTAGTACAGATGCAAATGAACAAAGCGATGGCAACGCCGGCTATGGTGCTCTGGTGCTCTGGCTTTGGTGGCATATGCAAAACTCGAATGGGTTGCGAACGAGTATTGGTGTTGCCTGAACTTAAATACAAAAGGCCAGGCCTGCGATAAAAGGACCTCTCACACACACACACACTCCTCACACCCAGCGGCACACACGGTAATCGCGAATGGTTCGCTGCTGAAGTGGATTTTGAGTAGGATATTGCACAACTGTTTGCCAAGTGGCAAGCGCTTGCTGGCAATTAACAGAATATGCTAAACTGCGACAACGAGTGTGTGTGCAATGTGAAATTGGCATGATGCGACTCCTGTAATACCCTGGCAAAGGTCCTGAAAGTGACTGCAGGCCAGTAAAGCCAAGCCACAGCCCCGCCATGGGGCATGCCCCCAACCAATGGCAGCCATGGTACTTACTCATGCCCCGTTGATTACCAACAAATGCGACGCTGCCTGCGCGGATTCGGATTCGGAATTGGAATTGGAATCGGAATCGGGGATGCTGATAGAACCCGCCCATCCAAAAATGGAAGATTGAGTTAAATACGTAGGGGATATAGAGAGAGCTTTCCTGCTTTATTACGTTGACAAGGACACTGAGAGAAGGTTTAAGGGAAAACCTTTTTAAGTTATATTCAAATGGGTTCCTTCTTTCACTTTTTAATAGAAAACATGTGTATAAAGTTAATTTACATAGTATATATTATGAAAGGAGGGCCAGTAGTTTATATACTTATTTTTTGCCAGTGCATCCTTCCGATGTATTAACAACCGCCTCTCCCATTCATTACTTGCCACTTTCAGCTCAGCAAGTCGGATGCCACATCGGTGACGCTGAAAGGTGTCACCCGGGAGCTGAGCGGCAGCTATCAGTGCGAGGTCTCCGAGGATGCTCCGCTCTTCCACACGGAGATTCGCTCGGCGCACATGCAGGTGATTGAGCTGCCAAAAGATGAGCCGGTGATGCAGGTGGACAAGAAGGTGATTGGCGTAAATGACAACTTTAAGGCCGTGTGCACCGTGGGTCCCTCGTATCCGCCGGCCAACATCACCTGGTACATCAATGGACGGATGGTGAGATAACGAATATATTTAAAATTAAAATAATTATTATTTTCAAGTAATAATTCAGTTACTTATCACCTGACTTTACTTTCTCTTATCCCACCCCCACTTAGGTTTACCCCACTCCATTGCAGCGCATCACGCAGGATGCCTTCGAGGGCTCCACCGCGTACTCCTCGCTGGAGATCTATCCGCACAGCCAGGTGCTGCAGGGCTTCTTCCAGGCCAAGTACCAGGCGAACATCAACCTGCTGTGCGAAGTGTCCATCCTGCATGTGTTCCACAAGAGCGTCCAGCAGCGGATTGGCCTGAGCAATGCGCCGCCGACGACCATCTCGCCGAATCTGTTGGGCCTGGAGGGCTCGAAGCGGTATGCAAACGGGGATCCGGATAACTCGGCGCTGACCGGTGCCTCCCAGCGCTGCTGCATCTGCTGTGGTGCTGCGGGCGCTCTCCTGCTGGTCATGGCCACGCTGACGGTGGGGCATCTGTGACCAGAGCGGATGGCCTAAGCTGCTCCCACACACCACACTGCCACGGACAAGTCGGAACGCGGAGGAGGAGGAGGAGGACGACAAGGAGGAGGAGGAATCAACAGCGGGAGCTGTGTAATTAAAAAATAACAAACAATATGCTTCGGCATGTGAAGCGTGCAAAAGAACAAGGAAATGCAAAAATCAAAAAATAAAAAAAAAACGAACACAAAAAAATCATTGGGAAAACCAACGGCGACCCTGCATTGTCAACGCCTAGTAAAGCATGTCCTGGTATTTTATATTTTTTTTTATTTGCTGGTTCGCAAACAAAACAAGCAGAGTTCAAACCGATGTAATATTTTTATTGCATTAATTCATCATTTGCGGCGGCTGCCTACAAAATTCCGATAATAAACCGTAAATTAAGGAGAAAATGGGATCTGCATTTCCCCACACGGCACGATCAGCGGAGGGTTAAAATAATAATAATAGTAAAGGTAAAAACATAGCATAAATTTAATACGTAACGCGGCGTGGTTGAACTCTTGAAGAAGGCAAAGAGAAGTCATAGTGAAAAATGAATCCATAAATTTAAATAAATTAACACTGGCACTTGCAAACGAGACGTTGCAAAACTAATTACATAAACAGAGAAAAAACCACAATTAATAAGCGTAAGAGAAACACACACATTTAAATACTAAGTACACCCTACCCTCCAACTACCGCAACCTAGGCACATAAGTTATGTAAATAATTACTGTAAAGTATGAAAAAAACACAAATAATAAATTAATAATACGAAACCCACACAAGGGCAGCTGACCGCGTGTAGGCAAACATTAATTAAAGCTGAGAAGAACAAGTTAAATACAAACTAATTAAGTCTTTATGAAAAATCGATGAAATCAAAAAAAAAATAAAAAATAAAGAGAAAAGAAAAGAGCTACATAAAATCAGATAAGAAAAAAATCAAAAATGAATATCGGCCAAATTCAGTTTAATTGGATTTGTTTTCGTTTCAATTGTGGCTTATTTGCGGTGTCAGGTTGTTGAAATTTTAATTTCCGTTGAGGCATAAGATGGTCTTTGTTTCTAGACTAAATTTAAACAAAAAACGAATATTGCAAATATATATATTTATCGAATAATAAATGTCAGGACAAGAGAGAATTTAGTGCGTACAAGTTAGTTGGATGATGTTAAGAGTATATTCTGCCGAACTCCTTGGCCAAAGGACTATTTTTAGAGGTTCCAGCTCAGCGCAAACTCACAACAAAGAAATTCAAGATGTATTTCTCAGCCAAGTGACGAAAATTGGGAAATTGGAAAGTATATTATAAGCCGATTAAGCAACATATTGTAAATCAAAACAAAACGAAACGATGTTATTTTAGCGAGTTGTGGCAGGCCGAAATAAACTGAAACGCAAACTAATCTTAACTAAACTAAAAACGAAACTAATAATAAAATGTAAAATCAAACTTAAATACAGGAAAACGAGGAAATAATACAACAAAGCCGAGCAGAACGAGCAGAGTCAACAACCAGGAGAAATTATATATTAAATATGCATAATTATAGATAATTTAATGGGAGTTAAGCAAAGCCAAAAAGGTCAAACGAAATCAAACCACACAAAAACCAACAAAGTGCACGCCGGCCGATGTGGGCGTGAGATTTAGCTCAACATTAAAAGCGATAAAGGCAAGAATTATATGACGAAATAAATAAATAATACAAAATGTATAAAAAGGTTGTTTTTAATTCTGACAAAAAGTCAGTTGGAACTAAAATCTCTGGGATTGCAAAGATGGAAACTATAAAACTTAAGCAAGGTTTAAGGTGAGTAAAAAATCCTTTTAAAGTCTTTACTCCTTCAAATTATCCCTTCACTTAAAGAGTCAAAATTTCCGTAACTTGTCAAGCACTTTAGGTGTGCATAATTAAGGCAATGATCCCGTTATTAACGGACACACACACGGTCTCCGGGCCACGCTAGGATGCCACTGTCGAAGTTGGTCCTTGTTCTCCTCGCATTGCCAACAACAGCTGCACTTACATGCAACACCAGCTACCAGTTACCAGTTACCAGCCGAAGCTGCTGCTGATACCGCTGCTGACACAGCCGGCGAGTGCTGAACACACAACAGGGGGGACACCGGAGAGACCCGAGACCTGCGACCGGGGAAACGGGGAACAGAGAACCGGGGTCCTGGGACCAGAAGCAGGACCAGAGCATCACCAGCGTCTCATGTTTTGTAAATTAAGCAAACAAATTAAGTGCACTTGGCGCCCAGCTCGCACAACACACTCGCTCGCCGCTACCTCTCCTCCCTTGTAAACACATTGTGATTGTAACAAAAGCATATATATCAAAACACGTAGGGTGTGCAGTGGGAGAAAAAGCAGGAGTATTCATATTTCTACAAAATTAATTAGAGAATTAATAGCGTTACATTAAAGTAAATTAGAGTTAGGTTCCGTAATTTATACATACTTTTTCAAAACCATTTAACTTAAGAACTTTAGACTTTAAATTCAAGTTATTCATTATTCAAGCTGCATTTCTTTGGATGCATGTTCGCCCTTGAGCCGAGCTGCCTCTCAAGGACATCGGGCACACACCCCCTAAGCGTACGCGCGCCACACCTAGCCGCGTCCGTTAGTTTGTCTTAATTAGTTGCTGCAACAGCGGGAACACCGCCACATGGCAGCACACGGGGCAAAGGCCACAGAATGCGAAAGCCACCATCTACTACTACCTGCAACAGCGAGGCCGCGACCCAGCGACCTGTCGACCCAGGAACCCAGCAGCGCAGGTAAGCGCTCGTATTATTTACAAGCCATTGGCTGCAGCCAAGACCCAACCGCAGTTGCCACTACTCCTTTTTCGAACTGCCACCCCCTTCAGCCAGCCCCACCCCTAGGTTAGTTGCCGTAATTGTGCAGTCATCGTGCTGTTTAAAGTTTTACACGCACACACGGCGTATGCGTAACGCAAAATGAGTAGGCAAAACGAGAGGTTTACGCCGATGGTTAAAGGCATCGGCGGCGGCGTAGAGGTCAAAATGACTCGGCGGCGGCGGCGTAGGAGTCAGAAAGAACCGGCGGCGGCGGCGCGTCAAATAAGGCAAAAAGGCCATTTTAATGAGTTATTTATTTTTTTTAAAGTTTTATAAAGAACAATGACACTGAAGGCCGCGCTGAAGCTGCGCCGATGCCGCACCAGCGGCGCGCCGCGGCGCGCCGCTATTTTCATAATTTGGCGGCGGCGCGCCAAATAAGGCCAAAATCGGCGGCGGCGGCGGCGTGGCGCGGCGGCGTATATGTCTAGGCAAAACGCTTCGAACACGCGGACGTGCCGAAGGAACTGGCAGAACCTCAAGACCTCTTCAATCCACTTCAATTCTGCTGACACAGCCACTAAGTAAGCAAATGGGTTATGCTGCTGGGTAAATCAACTATAATTACACTTGGCAACAAGGCTGGTGAAAAAACTATTGTGACAGAGAATGACGTAAGCCAAGGGAAGAACTTGTGTATATCTATATCCTTTCAGAGTATTTAATTTCTAGTTTGATGTTGAGGCCTTTAATAATCAACATTATTTTTCCTCCTGTAAACTCTTAACTAAAATCTGCCAAAATGTGCGTTACTTATGCCGATTTGTGTTTTTGATTTAAAAATGTCGGGACTTTATAGCTGATGCTAATCCCGGTAGCTTTATATGCCCACACCAACACTAATTCAAATGCGCCATTTTAATTAAATGCGTATCGGGCTACAAATAATGCAAATGGGATACTGGGATACACCAGCTTTTCGGCCAAAAACATCAGCAAAATGAGTTGCATATTTTGAAGCCTGATCTCTCTCGCTCTCTCTCTCTCTCTCTCTCTGTACAAAATGCCGGGACAATGTTTCACAGCCTCCACTTTGGGGGGCGTGGCAGCGCCAAATGATTTGGTTTATGGCCTTTTCTGCATTTAACAACAGCAAACACAGTGGCCATTGGCAGAGCCGGCTAGCAGGCTGACTGGCTGGCAGGCGAACCCAAAAACATTGTTAAAATACAGCAACATTTTTGGATTTATAGCGCGCTAATCGCGGCCAAACAGCAGCGGAACGGGGGCGGCATGGTGTACGGCTGTCCGTGGTCCGTTGTCCGGACCGACTGGCATCCCGAATTGTAATGGAAATTGAAATGCAAATGCACGGCATGACATTTACGAGTGCTTCTGCAGTAACATAGCAGCGGCAACATCAGACAAGAGCCAGGACAGGCGCTGCCAAAAACTCAACAATAAAATGTTGCAAATAAATGCAGAGAGCAAAAAACAGAAAATAATATTTACCTAGTTCAATGTGAAGTCAAAAAAACGAACAAGCTGAAATAATATACTTTTGGATTAATATTTGGGAATATTTATGGAATTTGGTGGTAATAAAGAACATATTTTGAGAGTCCTTATAAGTCTCAAGCAGTTTAAAGTTCCTAACGAACAGCGAACAAATGGGATAATTAATATGGAAAGTTTATATTTAAGGAGTTCATATTTAAGGAACTAATTTAAGAACTAATACTTTTATTTCTAATACATAATAAAGAATATATTTCTGAGGCATAAATCTTTTACAACGTAGGAATCCTTAACAAGATGTTACTAAATCTTAAATTTATTCCCTCTATACCAACGTTTCCCTCACTGTACTCATCCGGCGCCCATTGCTGAAATCGACGTGTACTTGGCAGGCCTGGCAATTCTCTTGGCCGGCGCTGTGTTTTCATTTCGCAAATGCAAAACAAGACGCTGCCGGCCACGCCCTCAAATCGAGACAGCCTATGGATTTATGGCCGCGTAATTAGCGGAAGAAACAGATTTTCGCCGAAAGGGGGATTACTATATATTCATGGCTTGGTCCTATTTCAGGCATGGTCGTGGCCAGAAACGCTTTATGGCCAAGGCAGTCGAAGGAGAACGCCCCAAAAACTGATGATGAGCATCTTTTATGACAACCATCCGACGCCTTGGACATGCAGCTGACGGAAACGTGATGAATGCAGCTCTCGGAGGCGACAGTGCGTCATAAATTCAGCAAGTGACGTTTAGCAGCAGCAGCCAGGGATGTTGGAAATTCAGAGCCAGAAGGTGAAGGCGATGACGATGTCGTTGCCATAATGCTGCTGCAGCTACGTGCTACGTGCTTTCTATTTGGCTTTGATTCGGGGCCATTGATCAAACGGCAGAGCTTTAAGCCGGGGCTCGTAGGCAATAAATTCGGTATTCGAAATCGCAATTCTGGCAAATAAACGCATATTATTGCTCGGTACATGGGCTTGAGGTGCTCCGACTGATGGCACAGGGCAAAGTTTGCCGGCAAGCATTAGCAATCGTTTGGGCAAATTGACTTTGCTTGTTTTGTCAGCCGTTGTTTGGCTTGGAAATTTGTTAATTTTGCGTTGAATTAAGATAAAATCTGCTTACACTGGCTTATGAAACCAAACCAACCCCTCAGACCCACTCAACGCCCTGGAAAGCCCAACCCTTTCACTCGGAAAGAACTCCTTTGTTGCTGTCGGGTGCTTCCCCCGATTGTTTTCAGATTCCCCGGCCAACAAGAGGCAACTCGGAGGCAGCCACAGTTTATTATTTTTGCTCATCAGTGGAGCCTTCTTCAACGGGAATAATGTTGTAGGCGCCCTTTTGGCAGGGCAAGTGGGCGGACCCTTTTCCAGCAACAATTTGTAGCGCAAAGATTAAAACTTTTAATTTGCTTTTAATTAATTAAGTTGAAAGTCACTGGATTCCTCACAGAGCTCTCGTTTACACGCTGCACGCTTCACCAGTTGGCAAAGGGGGCTGTCCCACCCCTTTTCTCCGCCTCCCCCTTTTTTGTTCAAGGTGTTTTACATGCTGCCGCCTCGTTTTTCGGAAATGAAAGTTGAATTTTTATAGGTGTGCTTAAGTTGCTGAGCAAACTCGTTTACCCGACGCTTAGTTTGGCCAACTTAAAGAGTGTTTTGTGTTATTTTAAGGCTGGCCAAAATAAGTTTCGACCGCTTTTTCCCTGCTTATGTAGTTACCTGCATGTCGACTTGCCTCGAAACAACATTCATCAGAGCCAAAGTGGAAAAGTTCTGCCTCAGCCGAGGGAGACGCATTCAATTTGCATGGCGCCTATCTCTCGGATCTCTCTGAGGTCTCTTCCCATCAGAAACAGAAACCCGAATTGGCCAAATATTGAAAGTGTGCAGTTTCTTCCAGAAGTAAGCTAATTGAAAACTATATTCCAGTTTTCAGGAAAACCCCGGAAATTGCCCTGCTTATGATGAGAGGAGAAGAGCGTAATATTTTCTTTTGTGACGCATTTTCAGGAGTTGTGTGCGCAAAGCAGTCAAGGTGACTGCTGCTGATGCCACCTGATACACGCAGCTGCAGTTCTTGGCCCCAGAAAGCAGGCTACACGATTGTTACGCCACTGCCAATGCAGTCGATGTCCGCTGCCTTTGAAGTTTCCTCCATTTTTAGCAGTTGCCTTTCACACAGACACATACATACATCTCTGGCAGATTCTCCGTTCGGGTGAACCTGCTCTTCCAAGTCGACTTTTGCCACATGGTTGCACTTAGGAAAAATAATATAAGAGAAGCTCTATTCCTATTATTTCATATACAGAAGATAAATAAATTACATTTTAATATATGTAAATGTTAAAATAACTCTAAAAGAAGTTGAAGGAATATTTTCTACATTTAAAATATCACTGCTCTGGTGTTTAATAAAAATTAAAAATAATATTTAATAGAAATACATTTTAAACCATAAATAAACCAATTTTAAGCAATCTAAAATCAACAAAAATCTTTTGAAATATGTCACATCTTCAAGGGAATTCTATGAAAACCTATTTTAAAATTTTCTCTAGTTCTCAATTGTAATCCCAAAAATTTTCAAACAATTTCAGCTCCCAGTGCAGATGTTCTTTGGGTGCCTCACGTGCCTTGCCGCTCCTTTGTATGCTCAACGTGACGGAAATTAGCGTGGCTTTCTTCTTTTTTTTTTGTGTGTGTGCGAGTGTGTGCATATGGCTGTGTTTGCCGAGCGGCATCATATTTATTTTTCCACTCCGCTGTAGTTATGAATGTACAGATACAGGCACCATGCATCTTTAGATTCCCGAAAATTCTCACTGCTTTTTTATTTAATTTTTCAGCTTTTTTTTTTTGGTTATGGCACTGTGATTGATGTGTGCACATTGTCGGGAGAAGGGAGAAGGGAGGGAATGGGAATGGAAATGGGTTGGGGAATACCCTATGTACCCTACATACCCGCTCCATATCCCACCCCCTTACCTGCCCCTTTGGCAGCCGCAAACAAACATTTTACGTTTGAGTACGCGCCACTTTTGGTTCCGAGGCTGCCAGTCTGCCAGAACACGAAATTGCGCATATTTGCTTTATATAGCAACGCTCACATGCACACACTTCAATCTTTTATCATAATTTCGATGCTGCACGCCTCATAAATTTGTTTGCTGAAAACATTTTCACTTCATTTATTAGAAAAAAAACAGACGCCCCACGGAAAGGCATCCCGCCCCACTGGGAAAATGCATTTCCACCAACTGCTAACCAAATTCCTTTATTTTTTATTTCGGTTTTTTTTTTTTTGTTTATCTCGCTCCCCGCGGCCATTTGCATATGAAATTGCAGCTGACTGTTTTCCATCTTGGTCAATTATTTGGCCAAGGCAGCGCGCGTTCAGCCTTTTATGCGTTAATTGCTTGAAAATTGAAACATGAAATTAAATGAAAACAGCCTTCGACGCGCAAGTGTCCCCAGCATATAACTCATACGCCGCGTGCGCCATCCGCCATTCGCCAGAGACTGGCAGGCAGACAGACCGCCCGCCGACCGCCGCTCGACCGCTGCCCGCCACATGCAGGTAATTAATAAAAGTTCACCCCATGTCCAGCCCCCCAAAACCGCACCTACAGAGTGTGCGTGAGAGTGTGTGGTGATGCACTGGGAGAAAGCAAAGCAAATTTGGGGATTAAATCTCATTTTAAAGAGGTCTTTCAGCCAAAAAACTGCCCATTAAATGTGTGATTCATATATTTTTGAGGACTATTTTTTATCTGGAATGTTTTACTCTTATAAAAACATCCTTAAATATATTTTTTCTCATGCTCTTCTCTTCAACAGACAATCAAGTGAAATTTCTCAACGACTCCGGGCAAGGCGGAGCCAGGAAAGCATTCGGGAATTATAAAATGCCAGTTGGCCCAGGATGCTACGTTACGCCGCCTGACAAGTGACAAATAAATGCGCTTTCAATGTGCTCGTTGTCCGCCTGTCTCTGGTAACCACTCGATCCTAGCCATCCCCGTCTGACAACTGCAGCAGCAGCCAGAGCATCGGGTGCAGGAGCCGCGTCCTCCGCTGCGTCTGTTAAATATTGCAGAATATTTCACTGCCTCTCCACCCCCGAACGTTGGAAATTATGAAAAATTCACCCTGACATTGCCTCGCCCCGTAGCGCATGTGTGTGCCCGACTTTTGTATAATTTCGTGTGTTTTTATGCCGCAATATTGCTTGCATATTTTAATGGAACAGCCACATGACGGCTGCCGCCTGGCCAGGACACACCCTGCTCCGGCTCCAGCTGCACATCTCGAGAAGCTGCCGCTGGCAGCGTTGACTGACAGCCCGCCCCGGAGCATTTACGCACCTGACTTCTGATTCACCCACGCCCAAACAAGCGCCATAACTTATTGACGTGTTTAACTGTGCGAATTGTGCTAGTAGTCCACACACACCCACATGTTGGGAGGTCTGAACTGTTCACGGAAAATTAAATTTGGCCACGAAACTCATGGAAAAAAATACCAAGAGTTTTGGGAAAGCAAATGTTATTTTTCCTCTTTGTTGTTGATTTATTTGTAGGTATTGGTTATTAAGTTTTAAATCTATTAGTAACTTTTGATACTTTATATTAGGATCTACTCAAGAAAAAGCTGTAAATACCTATGAATAATATCTAAGAAAATGTAAATAATAATAAATAAAGAAACAGCTAAAGTAAAATCACAATAAGTTCATTAAATCTCATCTCATAACCACACCACTTAATTTTAAAATAGTTTTTCTTGGCTTAAGCAACCTATTAAGATGCCAAGATTTAATCTTATTTATAGTGATGTCCCCGTTAAGTAAACACAACCTCTTAATTAGTAAAACAATAGCAATGACGGTTATCCTTTGCAAGAATGTATTTAATGTATCCTTGGGATTGCATTCTGGGCACATCCGCCTAGCCGATGCTCGGTCGAAATTTTATCAAAGCAATTGGTGCGTCCATCCGCAGCTCTAAACCGAAACCAATCCCTGCCAGCAATGCTCTCCTTGTGGCTCTAACTTTATTTATGAGTCAATGACGTCGCCTGCAACTTCCTGTGACGTGACAATTCCCCCAAGCACTTGGCGAGAGGCGCCAAATGAAAACACGTGACGCCCGGGCAATTGGTGGGCAACAAAGCTCCGGCTTTGAGTTATGGCAAACGCAGCTCCTCCGCACACAAACAAAGGAGGAGAGCGACGCCACTCCATCCAGTCATCCAGCCATCCAGCAATCCGGCAGTACCCGAACACCGGAAGGCAACCCACTGGCCACGTTTGCATTTCAATTGACTTTCCGTGAGCTTTGCTTTCCTTGCCTTCGCCGGGTGCTCCCCCTTACCGCTCCACAGCTCTGTAGTTTTCACGATAAAATCATAAATCAGCGCTGAATCAGGTAAATAAAAATAATGCTCAAACTCTGTATGCAAATTGAACGGAGAACCGAGGGCAGCGGAGACTCTTCTGCCGAGATTTGACTCTGCAAAAATATGATAAAACTTGAGGCAGTCGGAAAAACTTCCCAACTGTGGCTAAAAACTTCACTTTGCTTATGCGAATGAGTTGGGTTGGCGGGAGGGATTTTGAATAATATTGTTGAAGACAGAGAAACTCTAGTATTATTTTTTTGGTGTGCCAAAAACTTCAAGGGAGTGGGAGAAACGAGATGAGTAAATGGCAATGGCTCTGTAATCGGGCCACGTTAATTAGCCAGCGCTCTAAAGAGCATATCAAATGTTGTTTTAGAGCAAAGAGCCGGGTCCCCTCAAATCGGAAAAGTCTTTTACAGAGCACAGCAAAACTTTGATTTCTCAAATAATGTATGATAATGTATAGATAAGGGTGAGGACTTAGTAAAAGTTGTAACCGCAAGGGAAAAGGAATGGTCTTGATATGTAATTGCAATACTTATTTGCTTAATCATCTAATCAGACATCTATTTAACTATCTATCTATCTATCTGTCTAAATATCGATCTATCCCTCCATTTATCTATTTATCTATTCACAAACGAACTTCGTATCTCTCTCACTCCGTTGGCATTGATTCAAGTACACATCACTCTAATGCTCACATTCGTTTCAAAAATCCTGTTAACTGGTGTATTTGCTTACCACAACACACACAAACAACACACTGCAAAGTGCAACACACACACCCCCCAAAACCTTTTGCCAGCTTCGATTGACCTGCGCTTTATTACTTCAAAAATGCGGAATTTGGCAAACGCTCAAAAGGATCGCAACGAGTCCATGTTACATCGCCGGCCAATTACACGGCTTTGAGGTCATCGCACCATATTGGCCCGCTTTTCCCTACATCGCTCCTCTTTCGTCCCGCCTCCTTGTTAAGTATCCGCAAAGCATGCTGTTTCTGCCAGTTGCTGGAATTCAGCTTTGTGGCAGACAAAACTGCATTGCAATCGTTGCGGTTTCTCCATGGGCTTCGGCTTGGCATTGGGCATTGCATCGGACATGGCAGGCGTCGTCTTAAAGTAGGCTCCGTTTATTAATTAACACAAACCAGGTCGGCTCAGATTTCGGCTTTGCATACTGCATCCAGCAGGAAGGATGCCTGACCGCACCTGGTCATTTCCAGCAGTTTGTAAACCGAATCCCAGGCATCCTCGCATGCATATTGAAGTGAGACTGACTCTCCTTCCGCACCTCTCCTCACCCTCTTTCAATTATGGACCTCTCCAAAACTGTTTATAACAATTTTTCAAATGCTCACCTGGCCAAACAAAACCTGGGCAACGGCTCTATGGCCCACTGGCACCATGGAAACAAGTGTGCAGGGGGTCTGAATGATTTTTGCCCATCGTTCGGGGACAGAAACTAATAGGTATCGAGTTCCAGCTCTAAGGGACTTTAAATTTAGTCATCTTTAACATGAATGCTTAGCATTACATATTCCCTTTTCTAAAGCGAATGCTGCACAGCCATTACATATTTGTAAAGTAAGAAAGATAGCCCCGGGCTTGACTTCGATGAATGCGCGCTGCGAGATTGCTGCTGCACATTCGGCACTAATTACGGAGTCTGGCCCCGGGCACACGACCGCCTTGGCACACGCTCCAGCTCGGCTCCGTTCCGCTCTCTCAAAGGAACACGCCCGGCCCCGGCCTGGCCCGTCCCGGCATCATTTAAAAGTTATTAAGCACATATGCAAACAGACGAGGCAAAGGCAGAGCGCGTTCGAGTTGTCTCGAAGCCACGCTGTGTTTATCAAACCCGTGTGACGTAGATAAATATGCAGTGGGTGAATGGTGTGCCGCGGGTGCCAGCGGGGAGCTGCAGCATCGGCAGGACAGGGAGCGGAAACGTCGCTACACAAACAGAGAGACACTTATAGGAAAGGCACACACACAGACCCACAGCCACGCACATAAGAGCATTTCCGCAGGATAATAATAGGAAATAAGTAAGGCTTTAAGTTTAAGTAATTGTAATTACCAAAATATTTTAATTAGACAAATGAGGCTTTTTAATAAATTGTTATATTTAAATTATTATTAAGAAGAATTCTCTATTTAGTCAAACTTTGTGAAAGGAACTTTTTCATCTATTTATAAGATGGACATCAAATTCACAAGAATCTTCTCCAAATTAGAGATATTTAGAGAATATTAAATTCCATCAGCTTTTAAAAACATCTTTACATAGTGTATTTATTTTCTTGGAAACATCCTTATACCAAGCGAAGTCAATAAATTCTCATTTCGCTAGATGCGTGGAATATTTCACCTGCAAACAAAGTGTGCTCCTCGCTACTCCGCTCTCTCTCCGCAGACGCAATAATAAATACAAATAAAAACATGACGCATAAAGATTACAGTCACCGCAAGCGTACGAAGGAGCCAACTCATCCAGGTTCTTCCTTCCCCTCCTCTGTCCCTCCTTCCGTCCACACACTCTCAATCCAATCTATATTAAGTATACGCACCGTTTGAACCATGCATTTTAATGATGTCTCCGTTGCCCCTGGCTCGTCACCTAATCTTTCGCACTCTCTAAGGTGTGTGTGTGTCTGTGTGTGAAGGTAAATGTTCATTTATTTTAATTAGTATAGAGCTGGCTTGTCCTCGCTCCGACGGCTTCGATAGATCAAGGCAATTGGGTGGGCGGTGGATGTGGGTCTAAGGAAAAGCACCTTAGATACAGGGTGAGAATATTTTAAATTTGAATTAATTGGAATGATTCAAAAGGTGAGATCTATGAGAAATTAAACGGACTTTGTGTTTGGTTTTCTAGAATATAAATAAATAGGAATACTTTCCATATTTGAACAAATATTTTTCAAATTCTAAAGGAAGACTAATAAAATGTTTGCCTTATTTTTATGTGGTAAATATTATATTCTATATAAGCCACAGGAACTAATATAAATTTAGCAGAATTATAAAGAATATAAACCCCATTTATTATATTATATTTCTCTTTTTCCAGTGTATGTGAGCCAGTCTATTAAAAAATACATTACCTAGATAACCAGTTTCCCCACAGTGTGGAAAATCTTAAAAGTTATCTTAGAATTTATCTTTGAATTAATGAAAAATCAATGGCTTCCCCTGGAATTGATTTCTCAATCACCTTTATTTGGTGGCTCACTGATTGACTCTGAACTTCGTTGGGGAAATGACGATGGGGGAAACCGGGCTATATGCACTTTTAGTAAAGTCATCAAAGAGCTTGCCAGGCGGTTGTTAGGCAATTTCAAATGGCAAAGTTGACTTTTGCACTTGCACTTAGCCAACTTAGCCTGCTTCGCCGCTCTGCCCCCAACAGTCGCCACTCACTTACTGCAGCCACTCACTTTGCCGTGTTGACGGTGCCGAGTAAATATTTCCATTTATGGTCTTATACAGTTATTGAGCCAGCGACCACGTTCCCAGGCTACTTGACCTGGCCCGGTAGCCCGTTAGCTTGGTAGCCCGTAGCCCGTAGCCCGCACGCCCTGGCAACTAACAACTGCGGCAAAGCGGCAACGTCCCTGGCACGTTGCTAATGTGCATAGCCATTAAGTCAGAGCTGCGTGTTTTGTTTACGCAACGGCGTGCGCTTCATAACTTGATGCACTTGGAGAAAAAATGCAAAAAAGAGAAGATCTTTAAATGGTCTACAAAATGGAAGAAGTTAGTTAAGAAATTTATTGAAATAACCAAAGGAACCTATAAGCTTTAAGAGATTTTTAAGAGCTATCTATGAACCTAACAACTACTTAGTAACTTTTCCGCTCCCCTTTTTCGTGTGGTGTAAGAGGTTCGAGGAGCTAAACAATTTCCCAGCCATGCCATTCGACTGTTGCATGTTGCAGCTGACAGGTAGCCAAGGGGATGTGGAGCAGGAGCGGCAGAATATTACATTAAATCGTGGGGGTGGTGCCTGGGTGGGTTAACCTAACAACGCGGCCAAGGCAACAGCAATAACCGGGATGCGGAAACAAAACAAGCAGCATAAACAACACAACTTTATTCGAATCAAAGTAACCCGGCCACAGTCTCGAGACGGAGGCGAGGAAATGAAAATATCTTTCATCAAACGTTGTTAACAAATTGTGTATCCGTGTGCGTGTGTGTGGTTGTAAACGTGTGGTTCCGTGAGCCAAAAGCATCATTTCGAGGCATTCATATTTGCTCATAGACGGGCTGCCTGCCAGTTGGCACGGCCACCGTGCCCGCCCCCGCCTCCGAATCGTCGCAGTTGCAGCCGCAGCTGTTGTCCTGGGATACACAAAAGGATTTTCAGACGCCCAGAAGTAAACACGAGCGGCGAAACGAAAGCAACTGCACAGCGGCAGCTGAAATTGATTGAAAGAACAACAAAAACGGAAAGGTGGTTGCGCATCCGCCGGGTTGGCTGCCAGGCGAACTAAGAAATACAACGAAATCAAGGTAAACGTTTGATGTGCAGGAGGCGGCCAGCAAACAAGCAAAGAGAGCAAGCAAAGGAGCCGCAACCAGGAACAGAAACAGAACCCGCCAACCACGCACAAACCACTTACACAAGGACCTATTCAAATAAGCCACGACCAACTCTCTTCCGGCCAGAAAATGTCGCTCGATGCCACCTCCGCTTCGGGAAGCACGGCACACGTCTCGACAACCTCCATAAGCAACGATGAGCCCCGCGTCGTCTGGTTGAAGACCATCATTGCCAATCAGCTGGGCGTCTTTGATCCCATCTATGTGAACACCCTGATACGACAGAATATGCCCTCCGTAGAAGACTTCTTCCAGCGTCGCTACGAGTCACAGATCAACCTGCCTTACGTGGTCATGTTCTTTTGGCGCACCTTCTATGACAAGCTTATAGAGGAGGAAATCACAGTGCTGGAAGAGGTGCCCCGGCCATCAAAGACCTTATTGCCCGAGAAGAAGGGCAAGGGCAAGAAGAAGGGCGATGGCGGCCGGATGGCAGGTGGCAAGTCTACCGGCAAGGCGGCTGGAGCAGCAGCAGCAGGAAAAGGACGCAAGAAGGGTGGCCAGGATGCGACCAACGAGAATGAGGCAGCTGCCCCAGCGAGTGGCGATCAAGAGCACAACGAGGAAGCCACATATACAGGCGGCGAGACCACAGATGCCGAGGTGGAGGGCGAGATGGAAGGCGAGGAGGAGGCCACCGTTGCTGGCAGTGCCAAGAGCTCAGCTCGATCAAGACGTGAGTAGAATTGATGACCCGGTACAGTTTCTTGACGATATGAATTGATTCAATAATTGAATAATATTAAGAGGGTTTTATAATATCCATAAAGTATGAAAATGTAAGGGGCGTTATTATTAACACTACCTATAATTTAATGGGTTTATTGGATAGATTTTGAATATTTATTAACTACATTTTTTAACAGAAATAAGTACCGGGACTTAGACTTGCCTTTACTGTGTTTTCCCACATACATAACACACACTTTAAACACACTTTTCACTAATTTTTACAGCCAGCTCCGATACGGAAAACGGTAAATATGATGCATGGCTGTACGAGATTTCCTTTGTGCCTGTCCAGAAAAAGATTTTAATTTCAAAGTTTTAGTTTCTGCCCCCTTTTGTTCCTCCTCCATTTCACTCGCCATTCTCCAGTCTTAGCGATGCATAAATTTTTAGCCCGTCCAAACTTAATATCAAACGAAAATCTTGGTCCACACTTTGATTCGCGCTGCCCACTTCACATCATAAATATTTATGGGCCTCATTTTCGTTGGCCCAAGCTGAAATTCGTTTCTTTTGTAACTTTTAATTTGAAACTGCTCGGCGGAAGGAGCCGCAGAGCGGCAGAGCGTCAGCGGAGCCAACTCATTTGATTCCGCATTGCCTGTCCCAGAGATAGGAGCAAAGTTTCGCCGGCTCATTCATTGCATTCAAATGGAGAAGCCAGAGCTAGTTGCCACAATGCAAATTCCACCGCCACTGCACTTTGTTCCGTCCCATCAATCTCAATCACAATCACAGTCGTAATCGCGGCGCTCCATTCGCCAGCTTCATTTTGACACGCCCATTTCGCACCCCGCTAATGCACCGCATCCTGCCTCCTTTTCTCCCGCCAAAAGGAGGCCGCAAGAAGAAGAAGGCGCCCAGCTATGTGCCGGTCTACGTGGAGGTGAAGGTGAGCACAGAAGACGTTCTTAACTGAAAGAAGTTTTTAGCCAAGCAAATTCAAATTCAAATAAAAATAAAATAAATCTCTAAACATAATAATAAATTACAGAAACTTGTACCTGCGTATGTGAAGACGCCACAACTGCACTGCCACTTTGGGGAAATGCAGTCCGAGGACCTCGACCCAAAAATAAAATACGTCTACATAACAAGGAAGGAAAGAAGGGAGATTCGTAAGTAGAACTTAAAATTAAAAAAATATTAAAATAAGATATGGAATTAAAAAAAAAGAGAAACTAGAACCTTTATTCAAAAAGAAGGGAAAATAACTTAGGCCAAAGTTAGCTTCCTAGCTTCAAAAAATGTTTCTAAAATTTCTAGAACGCCGAAAATATTCTTTAAAAGATTCCAGTTCAAACGCTTTTATGGCTTCTCTTTTATAACCCATCAATTTTGTCATCCTTGTAATTTGTAAACCTTAATGTCCTTTCAGCGTGGTTCGATGATGTACAGAGATGCTTTGCGGAAATGCCGCTGTACTTCCTGATTGGCACTGTGCGAGGGTCACTTATCAACTCACTGCGCGACGACTTAAACCTGGTAAGCCTCCAAGGTCCGGAGACCCGGACAGTCCGCCGTAATCGGACATTAAAAGACGCATCAGTAATTCGGCGAAAACCAAAATCACTCAAATTTGCACCCGATTCGCTCATTTCACACACCATAAACCGTTGTTTAATCAATCAACGACTTTAAGGCCATCTCCCATTGTTTCAAGCCTTCTCACTCGTCCAACCATTCGTCCGCTTGTCCTTCCCGGATGTCCTTCCCCCGTCCCGGGGTCCATTCTCCAACCGCAAAAACAAAATGTTGTGACGAATTGTAATTAATTCCCGAAACAAGGCAGTCATCTATCAAAATGCCCGCTGTGCCGCAAGATTTTTCCGCTTCACTGAGCGGCTCTTGAAGCTTTGGCGGTTGGATTTTCTGGTGTTTCGGGCTGGGAGGGGTGTTTTTAGGGGGCGTGGCATCACGCCTACTGAACCGAGCCTTGAGCGGTGACCGCCAACGCAAATTGCTTCATCATAGCCCCCGAAAATGGTCTGCGGTTTCCATTAGGCTGCCGCCCAAGACGCGGCCTTGCGAATTCTGCGGTCCGCTGCCATAATATTAGCTTAGCATGAAAATAAATTGGAAAATTTTTGCCCAAAACTCTGTTTTTTCGGGCAGGCGAATCAATTAGAAAGTCTGCACAGACCGCAAGGCCCGCAGCCCCAGGCACTCCAACTTTGATTCCATTGTACATATGCAACACCATCTCCATTGCAGGTTTACAGCAAAGCCATTCAATATCAATTTCGCGAACCGGCCACAGCGGACAGCCAGCAAATGGACAGTTATGAGGGGCAAACTGGTGGCAGCGGCGGCGGAGCGGGCGATGCCGGCGAGGATATATCCAGCGAGGCCAAGGAATCGGGACCGGGTCTATTGGAGCTATCCAAACCATCGGAATTTCGTTTGAGAGCGCTTAAAGAACAAAAGTATTTAACTTTTAACAAAGGCAGGACGAGCGGCATTCGCTGCTCCGCTGGCTTCCAGCCCCCTTCCTCCGATTGCAGATACGTGGAGCGCTGTTGGAGGGCTGCTGCTACTCCCGCGCTTTATTGGTTTCCAACTGCCGGAGTGGAGAGAGTGACTGGCTCCGATTGTGAATGTGGGCTTTCTTTTTTCTCCGGCTCCGGCTCCGGCTCCCTTTCTGTTTCATTTTTTCCTCGATTTTTTTCGGTGCAAATTTTCTGTTTGCCTTTGTTTTGCGTTTATCGCTGGTTACCATCGCAGCAGCCACAGTTGCCTTTTTTATCCTGCCGCTCCTGCAGAACCCTTTTCGCACATAAATTACAGCGCATCCGATAAGAAATTTTTATTTTTAATCGGATTTCATGCTACCATCAGTGGCGCGGCGCCACCATCGCCGTTGTCGTCGCTCTGTGTTGTCTTCTGGCCATTTTTCCATTTGTTTGGCAGGCAGCATTTATGGCACATCCTGGCGCGCCTCATTCATCCTTGCATTGGCCTCTCATTGCCGCCTCGCGAATGGCGAATGCCACTTGACCGTAACTGTTAAAATTTTCCCCCTTTCATTTCGGGTTTATTTTATTTTTTCTTGCTGTTTTCGCTTTTCGAGCCTCTGCAGATTAAAAAATGCCAACGTAGTCGGAGCCCGGAGCCGGAGCCCGAAGCCCAGAGTTGGGTCCTTCCTTGTCGACGCCCGTGTCCAGCGGAGTAGCCTTTGTAACGCTTTGTTGTCCGGAGGCCCCTCGTATTTGGTGCTCATTTTGCTTATCGGAGGAGCCTTTCATTACGCTTTGTGTTAATTTTGCATGCCGGCCGCCGTTAATTGTGTTTGTTTGTTTATTTGCCACTCCTTCTGCTCCTTTTTTTGTTCTGCGGCAGGAAGAAGAAGGAGATGGAGGCGGCGGCCAAAAAGGCGAAGGCCAAGAAGCCGGAGGCACAGCCCGAGGAGGAAGAGGAATCCCAGGGAGATGCTGTGATTGCGGCCCACTTGTCGTCCTCCGAAGAAGAAGGTAAGTGCATAAATCAATCAAAAAGGGAGTACTTTTTATCATAAATTTTGGGAAAAGAATTTTGTTTATCTTTTATAATTTTAAATCAATTTTACAGTTCATTTTAAAAAGGATTAAACAATTATTAATTATATTTGTTTTATTTATTTGCAGTCGTAGTCAAGGCCGAGAAGCTGACCATCGCCCAGCGCTGGGAGAAGATGCTCAGCGAGACAAAGGCCAAGGTGGAGGCCGAGCATGCCGCCGAGGAGGCCACACCGCCGCGCATTACGCCCATCCAGAGGCGGATACTCCAGGAGATCGAGGACTTCCAGAGCGAAATCACGTGGACCATCAACCACATCGTCTGGGCATTCAGTCTGCCCTCGTCCTACATACTGCCAGGTCAGGAGGAGACCGAGTTCGAGGACGCCATCATCCGGGTGCCCGTGGACCCGAAGAGGATGGATCTGGTGATAACGTACACCCAGCAACAGCTGGAGGAGGTGGTCGACGGCTGGATTAAGTACCTCAAGAAGACCATGAAGGCCCTGACTGACGCCAAGCTGGACGACTTTACGCCGATGGCCGAGTACCGCTATTGGCACAAGATGGAGGTGGAGCTCTACGGAACGCTGGAGCAGCTGAAGACGGAGTTTGTGCTGGCCGTGCTGCAGCGTTTGGAGGACGACAAGTCACCGGTTTTGGTCGAGTGGCAAAAAATTCTCGAGACAACAGAGGCCAGGTTCAAGTTGGCCAAGGAGAACTCCGATTATCTGGGCACCATTACGGATTATCTGGAGGTGAGTATTGTATTTATTATTATTTTGGGTTATATACTTATACTTAGTTTTCCTTAATTTTGAAAAGTTTAATGTTACTTTAATTTTGTTCCTTCATTTCGAAAATGTGTAGATTAATAATTGCCAAATGACAGTTAAATTTGACATATCGAAAATTAGCCACAGTGTTGTAGAAACATTACTGCAACCCTGAAGTACAGATTTTTATTTTATTAGAAAATCATTAAACAATATACCAGTTTATTTTTATAGTTATTTAATTATATTAAGAATAAGAAAATATATTAGTTATATTATTCTATTGTTAGTAAGCCCTTTAGTTTAAACAAATCTACTTATGATATATTTAAGAAAGGTTAGAATTTTGATAGTTTTCCGAACTTTGCAACACTGGTTCGCCAAGTAACTTATCGTTTTCGGAACCGGAAACCAGGGTCTCTATAATTTATCGATTTACAAGTTAACGCCAGATTATTTTATATATCTTTTTATTCTCCCTAATTATAGAAAGTGCGCAGCTATGAGAGCTTCAAAATGGTGGTGCTGCAGATACCCAATATCATGGTGGGTCTGCGGCACATCTGGACCATGTCCAGCCACTTTTGCCGCGATCCCGAGATGCAGGTCCTGCTCTGCCAGATCTCCAATGTCTTTGTCCAGAAGGTGAAGGGCATCATCAACTTTGAGAATATTTTTAAGTAAGTAAAACGCAGAGTCTTATTTGTACTATTTATTTACTTTTTGATCTTATTTTACAAACAGATACTCCGCCACATACACCCACGAAACGGCCACCAACTGCGCCAACCTGCTGCGCTGCTGGAAGCAGGCCTACAAGCTGAGTCGCCAGCACATCGAGGACTCGGGGGCTGGCTCCCGCTGGGAATTCGACAGCGTGGCCCTCTTCAACGAGGTGAATCACATCCACCGCGTGGCCGTGGACATTGCCTATGTGGGAAGAGTGTTTGTCCAGTATGAGAATCTCTTTGGGCACCGGCTGAAGGCCTGCATTGGGGACCCCTCGATAGTGGACAATCTGATGCGCAAGGTATACCGCATGCTGGACGATCTGATCAAGAGCGTGGACTATGACATGTTCAGGCCGGGGAACTGGGAGAACTGGGAGTACTCGCTGGAGCAGTTCAACAAGCGGCTGGAGAGCGTGGAGAATGAGGCCAAGAACGTGATTGACCAGAGCATCAACTCGTTGCTGTCCTCGGAGAAGGGTCTGGACCTAGTCATCAATGCCATGAACATCGATACTAGGCAGGCTCTGCAGGAGTTTGTGGCCACAAAGCATGAGAATCTCCTGCGCTTCTTTGTGACTGAGATTAATACCGTTGACCGGGTTTTTACGGTGGGTTTGAGTATCTTTACTTTTCATGATTGCAATATTAATATGTATTTAATATCTACAGAAACTGAAAAAGAGCCCGCCCATGGCCAAGCACCAGCCGGCCAAGATTAGTGCCATATTTTGGACACGCTTGCTGGGCAAGAAGCTTAAGACCTCCGTGCTGGCATTCAAGCGGGTGGAGGATGAGCCGGCCATTGCCAACAGCTTCCTGAAACGCACCTCCTTCAAGCAGTACTTCGAGCTGATGACCACTATGTTCCAGTTCGAGAAGGTTCTCTTCGATAACTTTATACAGAATGCCACCTACATGGTGAACACAGCGAACCGCTCCAACATCCTCAGCATTGGCATATGCAAGGAGGCCACAAGTGGGTTTTAGTGCTAATAATTTGATGATAGAGAATAACTCTTGCTAATGTGACCCACAGTGAACTACATTTCCGAGTCCATCCAAACCTTAAAAGCCAAGCCACGGGAAACTATGAGCGGCGGTGATGAGCCTCGCAAGGCACCAAGCCTGAGATCCGAAGGCTCCGAAGGCTTTAGTGTCTTTAGCTCTATAGAGTCGGCCAGTCAGTCCGGATCCTCGTCAGAAGACGATGCCCTGCTGGTGGGCGACACCTCCCAGAAGAAGCTGATGTGCCGCATCAACAAGCTCACCGTGCTGGTGGCCATGATCATGTGGATGGTGAGCAACACCCGGAAGGCCAATAGGCAGCTTCAGGAGTGCATCAACTTTATAAAGTTTGTCAAGGACAAGAGACCCAAGGATGTCACTGCCTTTGATAAGCACTGCGTTAGGAGCTGCGAATGTAAGTCTTGGTATACCGGAAACTATCCATCTACCTACTGTTGCTTTTTTGTTCTTTTTTCTAGTGCTCCAACGAGCCGAGTCCCAGTACCTGTTGCCCATTTGGCGCGAGCTGGTTGGCGACAAGACCCTTATCGAGTTCGACATGGACTTCAGGGTGAACCTTAAGCGGGAGGTGTTCGACACCCTGTTTGAGGCCCAGCAGTTCGAGCACCTGGGCTTCACGCTGCCCGCGGTGCTGCGCACGGCGATCATGAAGAAGGAGCTGCTCTTTAAGGACTACGAGCGAATGACCCAAGTGATCGATCGGTACAAGGCGATCATCAATAACCTGTCCATTTCCGAGGTGATCTTTCTGCGCGGCCACATCTACGACACGGAACTCTTCATCCAAATGGGTGTGGGTCGGTACACCTGGACGTCCTTTAACATTGGCAAGTTCTGCGATCAAATCAACTCTCAGCTGCGCAAGCTCACGTCCATAGTGTCCCAAATCAACTTCATTCGCCTCGATCTGCGGTCGCGCATCGATATGATCAAGAGCTTCAACCTGTTTAATTTGGATGAGGAAATGGTGGTGGACAGCGGCGAACCGCGCGCCTCACCATCGGAGAGCATTCAAGACCGAAAATCCATGCAGAGATTTAAATCGGCGACTGGCGAGAGTGTGACGGTTTTTACCGTGGAAAAAGAGGCCCAGGCCGAGGAAAAGGGGGAACATTCATGCGGCCAAAAGGTGTATCCCTGCCAGGACTACTTTGAGATCCTGGAGGCTTCGCGGAATCGCAAGGCGGCGCAGATGAAGAAGCTGTACGACTCCCTGGGTCCGGTGCTGATCAAGCTGGAGAGTCTGGTGCTGGGCACATTTTCGGGCCGATCGGACCGCATGAAAACCTACTACGAGTACTGGGAAGAGGAGACCTTCAAGTGCATTGTCGAGTGAGTAAAGGTTGCGAGATGTAAATATTACCTCGTAAATGAAATCCCTTTTGGCAGCATGACCTATGCCAATCTAAAGTGTTATATTGGCCGCCTCCTCTCGGATCAACCCATGTTCGAGGTGAATGCGGCTTTGCTGATGTCGGAGATTGTCCTAGAGCCATCGGTGCAGGAGCTGCAGCACACTATTGTGAGCGCCTGCAAGGATTATATATCGCGGTGAGTTGAGGGGAAATTAAACCAAGCGCAGCTTTAACTTGAACTCATTCAGCTTGAGGATCTTTACGCGCTGGATGACCAGCACTTGCATAGCCGTTCCTCCGGTGGAAATGGGCAAGCAGTTCAAGTACAACTACACCTACTACGAGGACGTTATCCAAATAAAGTCCATTGTGGAGCTGGTTATAAATATCCACGAATTGGCCATACGAATCGCCGGTGAGGCCAAGGGCTTTGTATCCCAGTGAGTATATAGTTATCCATCAAGTCATAGAGATTAAGACATCACCTTGTAGATTCCGCAAGTACTTCAATCTGTGGGCGTACGAGAAGAGCTTCATATGCCAAAAGTTTGTGGAGAAACAGGTGACGCTCATGGAAATCGATGAGAAATTTACATTTTACTCGTCCATCGTGGAAACCCTGGACACCCTGCCCAAGTACCAGGACGTCAAGTGTGTGCGCATAAATTTGCAGCCATTGCTGGATAGCATAACGCAACATGCCAAGGACTGGTGCACCACGCTGGGCGAGGAGCTGCTGCGCCATGTCAACGACAACATGAGGGCAATGCGTAACGAAATCAAAGTGAGTCCTGGACCCAGCTAGCTAGATTTTCTCCCACTAATCTGTGCAAATCTGCGGCAGACCCTTAGCCTGAATCTCAACAAGACCACACGTGAGCTGGAGGACTTCAAGCTGGTCATGCAAACCATTGCCACAGTGCAGTCGACGACGCTGACCAACGAGCAGAAGATACACGAAATGCAGGAGACATTCACCATTCTGAGCGAGCATACGATATTGGTGAGGCAGGATTTAAAATTTCTCTTTCGGGTAGCTGCATTTTCCCCCAAAATCCAATCCTCCTAAGAGCCCCACATCCCCTCGGTTTAATGACAGTTGCTTAAGTCTGCCACCAATGACGCTTATTTGTGTATTCAAATGAGCAGTTTTACAAAAATCCCATCGGAATCCCGTCCGAACTGCGACTGCCGCTGTTTCTATTTCTGTTTACATATGCATATTTGGCGGTCGGTCTGGCAGGACCATTTGGAAATGGCTTTCCGCTTTCCGCTTTCGGCGGACTCCCCACAAATGGTTACGTAAATGCAGCCAGACCAGAGTCCAGATTAGGACCCAACCAAACAGAGCAGCCAACTCCTACGTCCTGCGTGCTGGCCTTTTTGGGTCTGCTCCCTTCCGTTCGCCCCGTTACGGTCCGTTCATTTATTGATGGCATTCCGTTGCGGCGGCGACGTCGCTTAGCTTTGGCCAGACAAAACGGAATTAACTTGCATTTTATATAAATTAATGAACGAATGAATGCAAGCAGCCAGGCACAGAAACACAGCGGCAGATACAGATATGGTCGTTGAAATAGTTTTAAGTTATTTATACTTTAACATTTTATTTAAGGGATTTTTGAAAGAGATTTAAAGATAAAAAAAAGCAATCTTATAGCGTATACCTTCCCTTAGATTTTACATTTATTTAATATTTTAATAATAACTCTATAGTTTACCCTCACCTTCTCTTAGCTTTTAAACATTTAAATTTCCATTTTAAATTTATTTAATAGTTAAACTTGATATTTTACCCTCACCTGTGCGTATTGGCATTGCAAATGCTGCAAAGGCCAAATGAAAATTTATGCGGTGTCGGCCCTGAAAGCTTTAACAGTGCTATAGTTTTTTTTCTCTGTGGACTCTGAGGGTTAAGGGCTGTGGGTTACGGGTTACGGGTTACGGGTCGTCGGATTAAGGGGGCGGACCCGCCCGAACACCACGCTTCGCTGGTCGTTAGTGAATTTCGGCACTTTTCATGATTATTATTTGCACTCAGCGGTAATTGAAGGGCACCGACTGCCTTTGCTTAATTTTTATGTGCGTTTCACTTATTTGCACTCGGTATTCAATTCCCCAACTCCCATTGCAGTTCCCCTACGAGGATTTGCTGATGGCCCACCACCTGGAGAAGCGTTGGAAGCGGCTGTTCCTGTCGGCCCTGTACCGCTCGGAGAAGCTGCAACCAATTAAGCAAAAATTCGCCGACATGACTTCCGTTGAAATCGATGAATTCTGCGATGATGTAAGTTGTCAGAGAAAGGGGATGGTCCTCGGGCAATGGGATTAGTCCTGCCGACTTTGCATTTCCGCTATTTTGCGTTCTTTCTCTGCAATTCTGTTTTGTTTCCTCCCATTATTATTTCCTTTCAATGGCATTTTAATTGGATTTTTCCGCGCGCTCAACCATTATTGTCAATTGTTAGCGGCGGCGACGACGACGACGTCGGCGCTGTCGTCAGCGCAAAATGAATTAACTTGAAGTGTTTATCATTTGAATTAGGACGCAAGACGGATGTGGTGGGGTGGCCGCGTATCCTGCTCCTGCACTAACCGGCTTTCTCTTCTCTTCCTTTAGCTGGGAGACTTTATCAAGGATTATGATGAAAACGGCCCAGGATCCGTGGGTCCTGAGCTGGAGCGCGGCGTGCGGCTAATGGATCCATATGGTCAGAAAATAGCCGAGCGGGAGGCTCGTCGGGAGGAGCTGGCCAATGCGGAGCGACTCTTCGACATGCCCATGGTGGACTACCATGAGTTTTCGCGAGTGCAAACCGAGTATGAGGGTCTAGAGCAGGTCTATATATAACAAATATCATCCAGAAGATCACTTCAATTTGTATGTTATATCCCATCCCTACAGCTGTACAAACTGTACAAGGCACAGAAGTTCGCTCGCGAGGGCTGGGGCAAGACCCTGTGGGCCGACCTGGATCCCAACGTGCTGACCGAGGGCGTTGAGAGCTATCTGAAGGAGTTCCGGAAATTGACCAAGCCGGTAAGCGTCTTCAGGGGGAAAACTTTGCCAATTAAACAAAGTTTTCGGCCTGCTTGGATTTTCATAAAATTACAGACGCCTCAGAACAACAAAAGCAGAGTACTTTTGAACTGTGAACTCGCCATGAAAGGCGTTTCACGAAGGCTTTGTTTATGCTTGAAGCATGTTGGGACTTTTCGAAAATATTACACAATTTTGAAATACTAGAAAAAACTCAGGGGTTTTTAGGTTGAATTTCTTACCCAACTAGCTTGACCTTTCATATTTAAATACTTTTGCTGGGTATCGCACATTCCTTTACCCCGACTTTATGGTCATGCCTCGAGCTTTACTTAAACAAGAAATGTGAATTTTCTGGCCACGCCTTGCAGCGACAGAATTTTGCACCTAAACTGATTATGACAAATTGATTTATTTACTTCACTAACAAGTTTTTGAGGAATTTCGCTGGCCGGGCCAAAAGTTTGTTGCAGTCGAAAAGTTTTCGCCTTTCGCCCATACCAAATGAAGTGGGCGTGTTTCCCCTGGGACTGGGATTGGAACTGGGATTGGGAAAGGCATTTCAGCTAGGTAGTGAGACCCGGCAGAGGGAAAGATTAGTTTGGCAAATATTTCAAAGCGCTACGATTAATATAAATAGCGGCGAGGATGCCAACAAATTTGAATATAATCACACGGCACACGCACATATTTTAATGCAGTTTTATCTGTGCATAATTTCGGCTGGCAGCACAACAGAGGCCCTAAAGCAAACTACTGAAAGGCTCTACATAATCAGCGTCCTAAAATGTAAATCAATTTGTTCAATATTGAAAATAATTAAAATGCCAGCGGGATGCAGCACTTTTCCCCTCTCCTCGAGTCCGGCCATCGACTTGTTGACAGTCCTGTGTTGCCGTTGCTGCTGTTGTTGCCATTCAATTTATGTCCCTGAATGGGTCCGGAGTGCCATGCATTTTCCATAAGCAAACAAACGGACAGCCCGACATGCAAACAGAATGCGCTTTTTGGCCAACAGCAACAGCAACAGCGATGGCAGCGGGCAGCTAAAACACAACCGAAACCAAAAACCACCGGCCACAGGGACGCACGTTCGTCATAATTCAAATGGGGACGCAACCGCAGGCGGCAACCACATTATTGTTTCAGCTGATTTTGAGCAGCTAACTAACCGTGCCCCCAATTCCCGACAGGTGCGCACCCTTCCAGTTGGCGGGCAGCTGGAGATTCACATGAAGCAGTTCAAGGGCACCGTGCCCCTGATGGTGAGCCTCAAGAACGAGGCCCTTAGGGAGCGCCATTGGCTGCAGTTGATGGAGAAGACCGGCCAGTATTTCGACATGTCACCGGCTCGCTTTACGCTGGAGAACATGTTCGCCATGCAGCTGCACAAGTACCAGGACATTGCCGAGCAGATCCTCACCAATGCCATCAAGGAGCTGCAGATCGAGCGCGGTGTTCAGGCTGTGGTGGAGACCTGGGCGAACATGTCCTTCAAGACGTTTAAGCACTACAAGGGCGCTGAAGATCGCGGCTGGGTGCTGGGGCCGGTGGATGAGATCATGCAGATACTGGAGGATAATGCCATGAATCTGCAGTCAATGGGAGCAAGTCAGTGAGTATTTCCCATTCTTAAATTTCTATCCTAGTTTGGCTAACTCCTTTTAACTTCTAGGTTCATTGGTCCCTTCCTGGAGACTGTAAACAAATGGGAGCGCACCTTGGCCCTCATCTCGGAGATCATTGACGAGTGGCTGCTGGTCCAGCGCAAGTGGCTCTACCTGGAGGGGATTTTCATAGGCGGCGATATACGCACCCAGCTGCCGGAGGAGGCGCGGAAATTTGATGACATTGACAAGGCATATCGCAGGGTGAGAACTACACAGAACCTTGGATTCGCGAATTGGCAATCCTTGCTATTTGCTTATTCTGGTTGCTTGGGTTTTGGGTATTAGGTATTTGGAGAAGCCGAAGGCCAGAATACACACTTAGTGTCTGCTACAATTTATTCGAGTTGATTTAATGTGTGCCGACAATATGGCGACTCCTTACTTAACGGTAAACATAATACGCATGCAAACGACTGCTTTTGTGTATGCGTAATTGTGTTGCCGCACACACACACACACACATCACTGGTTTGGAATCACACGCGTTGTGGCACACATCACACATACGCAACGTAAGCCGAAGCTGTGTTTACAAACGCCAAGCACTTTCACCTTCCACTACTGCCTGCTTCCCAAACCAATCTGCTTGGTTGTGCGAGTGTGGATAGGTTTGAGTGTGTGTGTGTTTGTGCCAGGCGCTTAGCTTCACTTAACCTTGCCAGCCACTGGCTTCGTTCGTTTGCTTTACGTTTCATTTGTAACATTTGCCGCCATATTTGATGCCATTTGTGAAATGATTTATTATTTTGATTTGCTCTCGACATTCGTGTTAAGTTCCCAATACCCTCAAGTAGGAGAGCTACTCCTGCTCGACTTGACAGGCTTTAGGATCCTTAAACTGTAGTGCCATTTAAAGCCCCCCAATTTGTAGTTGATTGTTTAGTTTGTTTTCCAAATTGACAGATTTATTGATTGTTATTGTATATATGTATATGGCATAAATTTTAGTTTGTAGTTGGAGCAGAAATGATTATTTGATTATCTTATTATTCCATAAATTAGAAATCAATTAGGAGGATATGAAATTATGGGAATTTATTGAAAATTATTTATAATTAATATTTTGAATTACATTTTAGGATTGTATAATTGTTATTTATTGTTCTAATAATTTTTCCACACTTTCTAGTCTCTTGATCTATTTAAATTTGTATAAATATATATGTATATATTTTTAAAGAGCATCTTAGATGCAGCCTTACCCCGATTCAACCTCTCTCCACTTTCCTCTAATATGTTTGATTGTATTTGGGTTGGTCGTTGCGCTCATTGCTCTTCATAATAATTTACTGCCTTGACTGGCGCTGCCGCTCACCACTCACCACTCACCACTCGCCACTTCCTGCTTCCTGATTCATCTTCCTCTTCCATTGCAGATCATGGTCGATTGTGCCAAAAATCCGTTAGTGGTGCCATTCTGCTCAGTTCCCGGCCGCTTACCGGAAATACAAGGTCTGGGCATTGGCTTGGAAAAATGTCAGAAGTCGTTAAACGAATATTTGGACTCGAAACGCCGCATTTTTCCGCGTTTCTATTTCATATCCACCGATGAGCTGCTCTCCATCCTGGGCAGCAGCGAGCCATCTGCAGTGCAGAACCACATCATTAAGGTGGGTACCGCTTCAAGTTCTTGTGGGCGGCGTTTTCGGTTTTTCGGGTATGGATTTTGGGTGTGGATTCGGTGGCTTGGTGTGACAACAACAGATTTGCCAAACTGCCAGTGACATTATTTTTATGTACGACGGGGCGTGTGTGTGTGGAGAAGCCACTTGCCATAAAAGTTAATGTCACTGTTTATTCGTTCTGGCCAATGTCCACGGCGGAAATTACACCAATTTCTGCAGCACATGCATGGGCACAGACCCCGGGTCGGTCGGAGGTCTTGGAGCGGTGGTAAATTTTTATGAATTTATTCGGCTTATAAATAATATTTCTCCGCATCCGCACTCTCATTGATTTTGCAATTTTCATTTTACTTGCCGCCCGCAGATGTACGACAATATCAAGTCGCTGCGCCTGGTCAAGGAGGGCAGCCAGACGATTGTTACCGCCATGATTTCCAGCGAGGGCGAGGTCATGGAGTTCCGGCGAAGCGGTAGGTACCGGGCCAGGCCAATCCAGCATCCACGCACTGATTGCCAATTTTAAAATTGAACTTTTTTATGGCAATATTGTCTGCTGGCTGGCACTGACTGCCGGTGCTGACTGGCCTGACTGGCCTGACTGGCCCGCCTGAATCTGGCCAATTTCTTTTAATTAATTTGAAGCCAGTTGGCATCGGCATTGGGCATCAGCATGGCTGGAGATGATTGCTTGTTCTGCTCTTATTGCCCCGTCCCGCATTTTATTGTTGTTGTATACACTTATTGATATTGGCAACTGGGGTTTATTTATGCGGTTATTGTCTTTTCCTTTCTCCCATCTCCCATCTCCCAGCCCGGGCGGCGGGTCGCGTGGAGTACTGGATGAACGATGTGCTGGACGAAATGCGTCGCTCCAACCGCTTCATAAACAAGACGGCCATCTACGACTTTGGCACAGATCTGCAAATTGCAAGGTAAGTGCCACCGTCAGCTGGGCATAAAACATATTTTATGCCTCCTGCTCCGGCTTCGGCTCTTGTTCCGGCTCCTTTCATTCGCATCCTTCGTCCCTGGGCGGAGTGACACTTCGGCAGCCAATTCCTTTTATGGCCGGCGATTTACATTGCGGCATTCGAACTGAGCGCTGAGCCAGTACCCACTCCTGCCCTCGGACTGTATAATTTTGTCATTTCGCGCGATTTATTATTTTGTTTAAGCCGTGGAGCGCACGGCCGGGCATATTTATGGCCAATTGTATTAAATTGACAGTCATTGGGCACTTTCGATTTTCCTTTGACTCTGTTTTTGTTCTCCAGGCCCGACTGGCTAATGAACTACCAGGGCATGGTGGGCCTGGCGGCCAGTCAAGTCTGGTGGACCGCCGAGGTGGAGGAGGCCTTTGACCAGGCCCAGAACCATGGCAACATGCGAGCCATGAAGGATTTTCTGGCCAAGAGCAACTACCAGATTGAAGAGTTGGTCTTGAAGGTGCGCTCCAATTTGTCGAGGAATGATCGACTCAAGTTCAAGGCCCAGTGCACCGTGGATGTCCATGCCAGGGACATCATCGACAACTTTGTGCGCGACAATGTCCTGGACGCCGCCGAGTTCAGCTGGGAGAGCCAGCTGCGCTTTTACTGGGTCAAGTTCTATGACAACCTGCACGTTCTGCAGTGCTCAGGCAGCTTTGACTTTGGATACGAGTACATGGGTCTGAATGGCCGCTTGGTCATTACTCCGCTCACGGATCGCATCTACCTGACCATCACGCAGGCTCTGCTCATGAATCTGGGCGGAGCCCCAGCAGGACCTGCTGGCACGGGTAAGACTGAGACCGTCAAGGATCTGGCCAAGGCCATGGGCTTGCTCTGTGTGGTCACCAATTGTGGCGAGGGCATGGACTACCGAGCGGTGGGCACCATTCTCTCGGGTCTGGTTCAGTGCGGCGCCTGGGGATGCTTCGACGAGTTCAACCGCATCGACATCTCGGTGCTTAGTGTGATATCCACGCAGCTGCAGACCATAAGGAACGGTTTAATAAGGAAACTGGAAAGGTTTATGGTGGGTTTGAAAATTTTACTTCAAAGGGAATTTTAAATAAATTGTTTTTTCAGTTCGAGGGCGTTGAGATCAAGCTGGATCCCAAGTGCGGTGTCTTTGTGACCATGAATCCTGGCTACGCTGGCCGCACAGAGCTGCCCGAGTCTGTGAAGGCCCTCTTCCGCCCGGTGACCTGCATCAAGCCCGATCTGGAGCTGATCTGCTTAATCTCCTTATTCTCCGATGGATTCCTTACGGCCAAGGTGCTGGCCAAGAAGATGACCGTGCTGTACTCCCTGGCCCAGGCTCAGCTGTCCAAGCAATGTCACTACGATTGGGGTCTGAGATCGCTGAACTCCGTGCTGCGAATGGCGGGCGTGATGAAGCGCCAGTCGGAGGATCTGCCCGAGGCCGTGGTGCTGATGCGGGTGCTGCGCGACATGAACTTCCCCAAATTCGTGTTCGAGGATGTGCCACTGTTCCTGGGACTCATCAAGGATCTGTTCCCGGGCATTGACTGTCCGCGTATCGGCTACCCGGACTTTAATGCTGCCGTGCGTCATGTCCTGGTCAACGATGGCTATGTCCTGCTGCCCGATCAGGTGCGTCCCAGTGTCCTGTGTCCCTGTGTCCTGCCCTGTCACTGCCGTGTGTGTTGTGTGTGTGTGTGTGTGTGTGTGTTGACAGTGGCAACAAACCATAGTCGGCCATGTCACTCTTCCGGTCGTCACTTTGACACTTTGTAAATTGCGCCATGTCGCATAATCGCAAATGAAGGAAATGTTACAAAGCATTTTGCCCGGCTGGCCGGCCCCACATCCAATTTCAACTTTGCCCTGCTCCGCAGCCTGAGCTCTGACAATTTTCACTAATACAATTTTCCATTTCTTGTACTCTCTCTCTCTCTCTGCCCTCCTCCATCTACGCCGTTCACGGACTCCTGGCAAAATCCTTGCCACTTTCATCAAACAAAATGTTGGCCCATCGCCCGCTCGGCTCCTGCCGGAAATGGACAACTGCTGGACATGCGATGTCACCCTGCTGGCCATGCTTACGCTGCTGCTTCTGCTCCTGCCCTCGCTTTTGGTCCTGCTGGGCAACATCATTTATGACAACTAAATCCCAACAACGGTAACGCCTTCGCCCTCACCATCGCCCTCGGCAGGAGGACAAAGTAGTGCAAATGTACGAGACCATGATGACCCGACACTCGACCATGTTGGTGGGCCCAACAGGTGGCGGGAAGACTGTCGTCATAAATGCCCTGGTCAAGGCGCAGATCTACATGGGCCTGCCCACCAAGTGCATTGTGCTTAACCCCAAGGTAAGTGGGCCCTCTGAACCATCCCCTAAATCCACCCAGGCGCACAAATTGCCGCCCCCTGCGAGCGCTTTTAGTTTCCTCTTATTTTGCAGTCCGCTTTCTTGTCCGGCTTGTCCTTTATGAGCTTTAGGGGCAGGTCCTTTGCTCCGTCCTGTCTTCAAATTGCACTTCTCTCGCTCGCTTTGTGTCCCTGTGTGTGTTTTCGCATTTCGTTTTTGCAAATGTGAGATGTTAAGTGCTTGTGAAATTGTTCAATTGCTTGGCCTGTAATTAGTTGAGTTGCAATATTGGAACGCCAGGATACGAGCAATTCCCAGGCAATCAAACTTCAATCCAAGCATTTGACCATTGGCGAAGCATCTGCTAGAAAGTTTTTCCTGCCTGGCTTATTATTATATTTTCCCCTTGGCAGGCCTGTTCTGTCATTGAATTATACGGATATTTGGACATGGAAACGAGGGATTGGATTGATGGATTGTTTTCAAATATATTCCGTGAAATGAATAAGCCGATCGAGCGTGAGGTAAGTGAGAGTCGTTTTTGGGGTGGGATCAGGAAGGGAGCCAGACACCTGGGCTCACCTGGGGGGTTCAGAAAAAATGGAGTCGTGCCAGTCCCACGTGAATTAAAGTGCTGCATCAGCGAATCCGAATCCACCAGCATCCCGGCTCTGTATCATTTTGGCTGGTGGCTCCTCAAATGCAGGTGCTTGGTGGCGCACCGGCATCATTCATGCGGAAATCGCGTTCGTAAAGTAATAAGCCGGGATTGCATAACCACCAGTTTCGGGGTATATGCATTTCTTTGAAAAGGATTAAATAATTTATAAAAATATTTAATTATAATTTTAATTTAAAAATCTGGGTAGAGATAAAGCATTTACGTTTAAAGTTTAGTCAAATATAATTTTTCAGATCATTAAAGGCTGTTTTTTGACTTTATGAAATATTATAATAAATAGTATATACTTTTAATATATTTCTTAAATAAAATTCATTACTTATAAAAAGTTTCCAACCTTTAAAGACAAATTAAATCATTAAAACAGCTTTAAAGAGATCTAGGGTTTTGCGATTTCGGCTTGCCTTTTTTTACTATACCGACTGCTGCCCTCCTGTCCTCGCGTTTGAACCCATTTATTCGGCTCTGCAGGGTAATCATTCGTGGGTGGCAGGGTGGCAGTCACTCCGGTGACTCCGGTGACAGGCGTTGTGTAACGCACTTAGGCTAATGCAACCCCACACCATCTCCATTTACTTCCCCACCGCAGGAGCGACGCTATGCCTGCTTCGATGGCGATGTGGATGCCCTGTGGATCGAGAACATGAACTCTGTGATGGATGACAACAAGCTGCTGACACTGGCAAACGGCGAGCGCATCCGTCTGGAGAACTACTGCGCCCTGCTCTTCGAGGTGGGCAACCTGAACTATGCCTCGCCAGCGACGGTCTCCCGTGCCGGCATGGTGTACGTCGATCCCAAGAATCTGCGCTACAGTCCGTACTGGCAGCGCTGGGTGCTCACACGGCCGGAACCGCAGCGCGAGCTGCTCAATGACTTTTTCGAGAAGATCATAAACCAGGCGATAGGCTTCATCCTGGAGGGTATTGACGGGACCACACAGGGCAATCCCCTGAAGCTGGTCATCATGCAGACGGACCTCAACATGGTCACGCAGTTCTGCAACCTGTACGACGCCCTGCTGCCCAACTTCGGGCCCGGGGACGGCAAGAACTTCGATGAGCCGGTGCCACAGGTGTACAACACGGACACGCTGGAGTGCTGCTTCCTGCAGGCCGTCTACGGCTCCATGGGCGCCTGTCTGCTGGAAAAGCACCAACTCATATTCGATGAGTTCATGAAGCGCATTTCCGGTTTCCCGCTCGTGCAGGACACGCCGGAGAATCCGGCCGGCGGCGGACAGTTTCCGCAGAACAAGCCGTCGCTGTACGACTACTTCTGGGACGTCAAGGAGAACGTGTGGAAGGCCTGGGAGTGGGTGGTGCTGCCGTACACGCACGACCCGGCGGTGAAGTTCAGCGAGATTCTGGTGCCCACGGTGGATAACACGCGCATCAATCGGGCCCTGGCACTCATGAGCGATGTGAGTATTGGGCGGGCACAGTGGGTGCCTGTGTGGGAATGTCATTACTCCTGTTTCCGGGATGCCTTATTAATGTTTGTCCCTATTTCGGTTTGCAGATCAAACGACCCGTCCTGCTGGTGGGCGAGGCTGGAACATCAAAGACGGCCACCATCATGCAATATTTGCGCAATCTCAATCCGACTACCAACGTAATTGAAAAATCTCTCGCACAAACATCGCGTTGACTAACATGGCGTTCCCTTTCGCTCCTTTCGCATCCCTTTCAGGTCATACTCAATATTAATTTTTCATCGAGAACCTCGTCGCTGGATGTGCAGCGAACTCTGGAGGCGGCCGTAGAGAAACGCACCAAGGATACGTACGGGCCACCGATGGGCAAGAGAATTGCCTGCTTTATTGATGACATGAACATGCCGCAGGTGGATGAGTGAGTGTCCTCCGTGTAGTGGTAGAGGTAATGGCTGGAAGATGCTGACGAACTCTCTTTCTCTCTCTGTTTCCTTATACAGCTACGGCACCCAGCAGCCAATTGCCCTGCTGAAGCTGTTCTTTGAACGCGGCGGAATGTACGACCGCGACAAGGATCTCAACTGGAAGAAGTTTAAGGACCTGACCTTCTACGCTGCCATGGGCACCGCGGGCGGCGGTCGCAACGAGGTGGATCCACGCTTCATCAGCATGTTCTCCACCTACAACATCGTGTTCCCCAACGATGAGTCCCTCATTCAGATCTACTCCTCCATTTTCAAGGGCCATTTGAAGTTCGTGAAGTTCCAGGACCGCTTCATGCCCATTGCCGATATGATTGTCAATATGACTTTAAAGCTGTTCAAGGTAAGTACTTGCGACACGCCCATATATACATACATATTTATCAGACTCTGGTTGAGTTCATTTGAATATATAAAGGCACACCTTGACTGCATTCTGTGTAAATTCAGTTGAAGAAATCAATTCCACACTGAATAATGCTTTAAGGCCTCTCACAAATTTTATGAAATTCGATTTACATATGCAAATAACGACAATTTTTCATAATCTGCTTTGCCTTGCCCGGTGCCCTGTGCCCTGTATCCTCTGCCCCTCTGTCTGTACAATGGAACTGGGAATTATTCAATGGTCTTTAATGCACTGCGACGTTGAGCTCCGCTTCGCTTCGTCCTCTCCATCGTTCTTGTTCTCAATCGTGGCTGCTCCATTGCTTTTTCGAGTGCAACTCAGTGCCGTAGTCGGAGCCTCACACCACTTCGCCGAAGCCTCTCCACTCGGCGGCACTCACAATGGTCACCCGCCTCGACGGCTGCCTAGTTGACTGTATCTGTATCTGGGCCTCGGCCCCAGGATGTACATATCTCCGTCTGCCTGGCTGGGTGCTGGGAGCCGGCTGCTGGTTGCCTATCTTCGCCGGAATATCTTGGCCGGAGCGAAATTTGATTATGTTCAAGTATTGAACTGTGGATGGCTCTTTTTCGGAGCTGCAGTGGTGGGCGTGGCCGGGGCTGGGCCGAAGGCATTAGTTTATGGTCCTTTTAACAATTGTTGACACTAAAATATTATCGCATTTCATTGCGTGCAGATAAAAATGCATTTGTCGCCGCAATTGCCACAAGCAGCCGCCTCTGCCCCTCTTCGTTCTATATCCGAAAATGTTTTGGGGAGCGAAAAAATGATTTACTCACACCTGCAGACCCCGAGACCCGCAGATCCTCCCCACCTAGCTCCCTAGTTCGTATGTCTTCCTTACACACTCTGGGCAAGGATATTAATGCGCCACGAAATGGAGTGAAATGAATTATTTGAATAGAATTGCCGTTACTCAGAGGAGCGGCGGTGGCTGCAACTCGATAATGGCTGTAAATTCAGCAACTTGGCAAAGCGCCCCGAGGGCGTGTAGAAGGTCCTTGTGTCCCGGGTGAACGCATATTGCTAGTCGAGATAAAATTGATTTGTGTGGCGTGGCCCCATGGAAGGGCCCAGCAGGATGTAGGGCCTAGTCTGATTACGCTAATTGCTTCCTGACCCGCAGATGGTGATTGTGGACCTGCCGCCGACGCCCTCCAAGTTCCACTACATCTTCAATCTGAAGGATCTGTCGCGGATCTTTGCTGGCCTGCTGCTCATCGAGCCCACGTCCTTTAAGGGTTTAAGGGAGCTGATCAGGGTGTGGCGTAACGAGTATACCAGGATCATTTGCGATCGACTGATATCAGACAATGTAAGCAAAGCCAGGATATTTTTAGTTATCCATAAGACATCATTTCTATTAATCCCGCTTAGGACATCTTGAGTGTGCGGCGTAATCTGGCCCTTGAGGTGGGTGAACGTTTCCCGCCGTCTTTCGAAGAGGAACATGGTTTCATTGATACCGAAGCCGCAGAGGCCGAGGCCCAGGCTCGCCTCCTCTACGAGCCTTCCAAAACGGACCTTGACTACGGCGAGGAGGAAGGCGAAGAGGAGGAGGAGGGCGAGGGCGAAGCTCCCCCGGTAATACTCTCGCTCAAGGACTATGTCCTACGTGATCCTTTGCTTTTTGGAGATTTCCGCAACTTTACCAACGAATCGGAGGCCCGCTTGTACGAGGATCTGCTGGACTACAACTCCGTTTACTCTCTGTTCACCGAAATTCTGGAGGAATACTGCGAGCGGAAGGTCAAGATGACCCTGGTCCTGTTCGAGGACTGTCTGGAGCATCTCACCCGAGTCCACCGCACGCTTCGCATGAATCGCGGCCATGTGCTGCTCATCGGAGTCGGCGGCTGCGGCAAGAAGTGTGTGACCCGGCTGGCCGCCTTTGCCGCCGAGTGCGATGTCTTCGAGATCACCATTTCGCGTGGCTACAATGAAGCAGCCTTCCGCGAGGACCTTAAGGTCCTCTACACTCTGGCGGGGGTCAAGCGCAAGAAGGTTGTCTTCCTATTCACCGCAGCCCAGGTGGCCGAAGAGGGTTTCCTAGAATTGATTAATAATATCCTGACCGTTGGGCAAGTTCCGGCCTTGTTTGCAGATGAGGACAAGGATGGCATCGTTAATCAAGTCCGCAAATTTGCCGAAGAGGAGGGAATCTCGGCTTCCAAGTATGAATATTTTTACTGAGAGAAACTTGTTCCTCTCACCATAGAGATCTTCCTTTTTTAGGGATGCAGTTTGGGCCTACTTCCTGCGCACCTGTGCTGAAAACCTCCATGTGGTTTTGTGCATGTCTCCTGCTGGCGATGCCCTGCGCAATCGCTGCCGCAACTTCCCTGGACTTATTGGTAGCACCTACATCGACTGGGTGTTCCCGTGGCCCAGGCAAGCCCTGTACGCGGTGGCCAAGCTCTTCCTCACCGAGCACGCCCTGATTCCGGCTGCACATCGCGATGCCATCGTGGAGCATGTGGTCCATGTGCACACGACCATACAGCAGTATTCCAGGGACTATCTGGCCAAGCTAAGGCGTAATAATTTCGTGACGCCAAAACATTATCTGGATTACATAAATACCTACAGAGGATTGCTGGGTATGTGCTCTTTCCTATAATAAAGTATTTTCTAATTATTTTTCCCCGCAGAGGAAAAGGCCAAGTTCATCACCCAACAACGTTCCCGTCTCGGCGAGGGCATCAAAAAAATCGAAGAGGCTTCCGTTCAGATCGACGACCTGCGTATTATTGTCACGGAGCAAAAGAAGAACGTGGCCGTCGCCTCGGAGGAGTGCGAGGCCATGCTAGTCACCATCGAGTCCTCAACGGTGAAGGCCAACACAAAGAAGGCCGAAGCCTCGGAGAAATCCGTCGAGGTGGAGGTCAAGGGTAAGCAGATTGCCATCGAGAAGGAAGAGGCCGAGGAGATTCTGGCCGATGCTATGCCTGCCCTGGAGGAGGCCAGGCGAGCCCTGTCCGAGCTGGAAAAGGCACAGATCACCGAGATCCGATCCTTTGCCACGCCCCCGGCCGCCGTGCAAGTGGTCTGCGAGTGCGTGGCCATCCTGAAGGGCATCAAGGAGATCAACTGGAAGTCGGCCAAGGGCATGATGAGTGACGTGAATTTCCTGAAGAGTCTGATGGAGATGGATTGCGAGGCTCTGACGCAGAAGCAGATCACTCAGTGCCGGCAGCACATGAAGACCCAGAACCTGGACGATATGGGCAAGATCTCCGTGGCCGGAGCCGGCCTCCTGAAGTTTGTGAAGGCCGTTTTGGGCTTCTTCGATGTGTATCGCGAGGTCAAGCCGAAGAAGGAGCGCGTTGACTTCCTCGTCGAGGAGCAGGAGGTGCAGATCAAGCTGCTCAATCACCTAAACAGTGAGATCCAGAAGCTGGAGGAGAAGCTAAACGAGTTGAATGAGAACTATGCTGTGTCCATGAAGCAAATGCGTGCCCTCACCGAGATGATGCAGCAGGCAGAGCGGCGCCTGATAGCCTCCGACAAGCTGATCAGTGGCTTGTCCTCCGAGCTGATCCGCTGGAGCAAAGAGATGGCCAGTCTGGGGCAGCAGCTGACGGACAGTGTGGGCATGTGCCTGATTAGCGCCTCATTCCTGGCCTATACCGGAGCCTTCACCTGGGAGTTCCGCAAGACGATGGTCTTTGAAGACTGGCTTGAGGACATCGTCTCCATGGGCATTCCCATTTCCCTGCCCTTCAGGATCGATGCCTACCTCACCACCGACGTGGAGATCTCCCAGTGGAGCAACGAGGGACTGCCGCCGGACGAGCTGTCCATCCAGAACGGCATCCTCACCATGCGCGCCTCCCGCTTCCCGCTCTGCATCGATCCCCAGCTGCAGGCACTGCAGTGGATCCGCAAGAAGGAGACGCGAAACAACCTCAAGGTGCTCTCCTTCGGCGACTCTGACTTTCTCAAGCAGCTGGAGATGGCCATCATGTACGGCACGCCCGTTCTCTTCGAGGATGTGGACGACTACATAGACCCGGTAATCGACGACATCCTGCAGAAGAACCTTCGCACTCAAGGCGGCCGCAAATTCGTCATGCTGGGCGACAAGGAAGTGGACTGGGATCCCGGCTTCCGCGTCTACCTCACCACCAAGTTCTCCAACCCCAAGTTCGATCCGGCCGTCTATGCCAAGGCGCTGGTCATCAACTACACGGTGACTCAGACTGGTCTGGAGGACCAGCTGCTAAGCGTGGTGGTGGGCACCGAGCGACCCGATCTGGAGGCGCAGCGAGAGTCCCTCATCGCCCAGACCAGCGAGAACAAGCAGCTGCTGCAGCAGCTCGAGGATTCTCTGCTTCGCGAGCTGGCTACATCGACGGGCAATATGCTGGACAACACGGAGCTGATCGAGACACTGGAGAACACCAAGACCAAGGCGGCCGTCGTCATGGAGCAGCTGAAATTGGCCGCCGACACGGCGGCAGACATTGAGGTACTGCGTAATGGCTACCGGCCAGCAGCCAAGCGCGGAGCTGTGCTCTTCTTCGCGCTCTCGGACATGGCGACCGTAAACAGCATGTACCAGTATGCACTGGCCGCCTACCTGGACGTCTTTGTCTACTCCCTGCGCAAGGCCGTGCCGGATGCAAGTCTCAATAAGCGCCTGAACAACATCATAAAGACGCTGACGGAGAATGTCTACTGCTACGGTTGCACAGGCATTTTCGAGCGGCACAAGCTACTCTTCTCCTTCCAGATAGCCACCAAGCTGGCCCAACGGGATGGCATCCTGCTGCAGTCCGAGCTGGATTTCTTCATCAAGGGCAGCATTGCCTTGACTAAGAGCGAACGCTCCAATCCCAGTAAGTGGCTGCCGGAAAAGAGCTGGGAGGATCTGCTCAAACTGGCCTTTGATTTTCCTGAGACTTTTGGCACCCTGCCGGATCATTTTGGTCGTTTCCTGACGGAGTGGAAAGAGGTGAGTTCGAAGGGTTTGGAGTAGGCGAAGGGAAGATACTTAAGGACTGAGTCCTGAGATTATAGATATCGTTCTCCTATTTCTATACCCTTGCAAGGTATTATAATAATTAGAATACTTAACGCTGAAAATTGAAGTATAAATCATTATTAGAAACTATTTAGCCAAAACTTCTACTACATTTCATATAATCCCCACGTTAAAGCCTAGTTAAACCAACATTTAAGTGCCCGAAAAAAAGCACATCTCTGAACCGTAAGAGGGGGTTCAACCCTGCTCTGTTAAATGTTCATGTTTTTCATATTTATTTATTTTTTGTTTGGTTTCTTCCCTTTTCTCCTTGTATTCTCCATTCCGATTTTCCCGCTGCTCGCTTGGGTGCATCATCTTCAACGTCAACGTCAACTCGGATGCCGTTATCAAATTGCTGCTACTGCCACTGGAACTGCTCTGTGGACGATGCTATAAAATGCACAACAACAATGGCAACCACCATAAACTACAACAACAACGACCTGGACTCGGATGGTCGATGGGTCCGTAACGGCTCCTTCTCCCGATTCTGATTCGGATCCTGACTGGCATGTGGCATTCACTGACTTCCGTTCCGTTGCCGACTACGACGACGCTCATTTTGCCTTGCACTTATCGCCATCGCCATCGTCATGCGAATGCCCATGAACTGGGTCCATCGCTCAGTGGTTCGACTTGGAGAATCCCGAGGAGGTGGCATGTCCGGGCGACTACAACATCAAATGCAATGCATTCCAGGCAAGTGCCGGCCCTGCCGCTGCTGTGTATTCTCCCCACTCGCTTTGCATGCTTTCAGCTTTCAGCTTCGAGTGGTCCTGGCCAGGAGCTCCTCCAACTCAAGCTTCAGGTCCTCTCCACAGGCCGTTGCTGTTGCTGTTGCCGTTGCCGTTGCCATTGAGCGTTATTGGATTTCGTACTTTATGCTCGCCTCTAGTGGATTATTATGTACAAGGCAGGCCAGGCCAGGCCAGAGCCACACCCACAGGGGATACCACAGCTCTTTGGGCGTTTAGTTTTGCTCGACTTTTGCTACGTCCTGCAACTTTGGCGCACATTTTCTTCTCAAGTTATTAGCAGCCTGTTTTTGTCAGCCAGCCTGCTGTCTCTATATGGATGTCCCTCCCTCTCGCCTCCGTCTGTGTGCATTACCATATTTTATCAATTTTCCAAACCATTAGATGAGCGGCAATTTGCGCCCGCAGTCGCACTTGAAACCAGCACAGCGCCAAGCCAAGCGAGCCCAATTTGCACTTGAGTTGTGCTGGAAGCCGCAGGAGCAACAGCAACAGCAACATCGGTGGCCACAATGGAGAGCAGCTTCTGATGACGAGCTGTCGCCGGCTCATTGTCATTGTGACGGGGTATTAAAATGTCTAAAACCCAATATCTTCGCCTACAGAAATTAATGTTCCTGCGCTGCTTCCGCGTGGATCGCATCTTCCGAAGCATAAATCAATATATAGTTGAGACGATGGATGAGTTCTACATTATGCCGCCGGTGGTGAGCTTTACAGCCATCTTCGAGCAGACCTCCAGCACGATTCCCGTGTGCTTTGTGCTTAGTGCCGGCTCGGATCCCACCAACGATCTGATCAAGCTGGCGGACGCTATCGTGGGCATGTCCAACTTCTGCCACATCTCGCTGGGACAGGGTCAGGAGAAGGCCGCCCTGGGTCTGCTGGATATGGCCATCAAGCAGGGCATGTGGCTGATGCTGCAGAACGGGCACCTGCTCATCAGGTTCGTAAGGGAGCTGGAGAAGTATCTGGACCGGATGGAGAGTCCCCATCCGGACTTTAGGCTGTGGATAACCACAGATCCCACGCCCACATTCCCCATTGGCATTCTGCAGAAGTCCCTCAAGGGTGAGTCTGTGTTAGCCTTTCGCAGGATACTAAGTCTCAAGCCTTTCTTTCGCAGTGGTCACGGAGCCACCCAATGGCCTGAAGCTCAATCTGCGCTCCACCTACTTCAAAGTGCGGCAGGAGCGCCTCGAGAGCTGCTCGAATCCCGCCTTCCGCCCGCTGGTCTATGTGCTGGCCTTCTTCCACGCCGTCGTCCAAGTAAGTGCCACAGATATCGCAATTTACAGTCGGAGCCCAGCTGGTCGAGTGTGTGGCGTTGTTTATTTATTAATCTCTTAATTTCTAGCTGCTGAAAGCTTTTCACAGCGCAGTTGCACAATTGATGGAGGAGCAGAGCTGCTGCTCCTGCTGCTGCAGCAGTTGCAGCAAATTGATATTGATCATCCAGTTGGAGGCACTTCGATTAATCTGTGTAAACGTTTCTCCTGCTCTTACTTCCCCTAGGAGCGCCGCAAGTACGACAAGCTGGGCTGGAACATAGCGTATGACTTTAACGACACCGACTTCGAGGTCTGCACCGAGATCCTGCGCACCTACCTGACGCGCTGCATCGGTGGCAAGCTGCCGTGGAACAGCCTGAAGTACCTCATCGGCGAGGTGATGTACGGCGGCCGCGTCATCGATGATTTTGACCGGCGCATCACCAACTGCTATATGAACGAGTACATGGGCGACTTTCTGTTTGATGAATTCAATTCCTTCCACTTTTACGAGGACGAGAACGTGGACTACTGCCTGCCGGACGAGGAGACGGTGCTGAAGGAGGACTACATAGGTGAGTTGGACGATCTCCCTGGGCTACTTACATATGTAATGCTTTGACAACAGCGCACATCGACAAACTGCCGCTGGTCAACAAGCCGGATGTGTTTGGTTTGCATCCGAACGCGGAAATTGGTTATTACACAATGGCGGCTCGCAGCATTTGGAACAGTTTGATTGACTTGCAGCCGCAGACGGGTGAGTGTTCTGGCCTGGTTGGAGGCATTCAATATTTAACCGGCGTTCCTGCGGGCATATCTGCTCGAGATAGCACACACACCCATTGTTATCGCCATCCACTGATAATTTGAGTCGGAAAAAGCAATGATAATAATGTAATATAGATACGCACACTCGCAGCAGCCCCAGCCTCTGCCTGATGGTGGTAAATGGTTCAATTTGCATGCAACGTGTGCCAATTGTCAGCCGTTTATTACATTTTATCTTGTTGATTTTCATTCCGGCGTTCTCTGCGTTGTATTTTTGGCATGTTGAATTTTTAATTTAATTTAATTAATTAGTTGCGGTTTTGCAATTAACTTTATTGCATGCGCCATTATAGTCGACGCACAACAGCAATGCACACATTAAAAATTAAAATAGAACCGCACACATACACGGGTAGAGATTGCCTGCGCATCTCCATGACCCACCGTCACTCCCACTCCCACTCCCACTCCCATTTCCCTTCTGCATTCATTCACTTTCATCGGGCTGCCGCAAATCGCAGCGAATCGAGTTCAAACCTCACCGCAGCCACCGCCGTCAGAAGTACCAAAAAATGGTGGAAAACGTCACACAAAAGTCGATAATTTGGCGTTACGGGCTTGAACGTGTTAAAACCGCCATCAGAGTGGCTTCCAATTCCACCCTGCACCACCCACCCATCCATGCATATTCCCCTATATGTATGGCCTTGTAAATAATTGTATATACAATTTGGAATACTTTATTTTTTTTTTTAAATATATTCGCACACACATGAAGTGACCAAGTGGACACCGACCGAAGTCAATCCTGGTAAAGTATTCCCCAAACACACACTGCCGTATTTACACCCCCGGTGGCCGCCCATTAAGTGTAAATAAAAGTAATAATAAGAACAAATATTTCCACTGATTAAAAATCGAGTTTAACAATTTTATTTCAATTCAACGCGATTCGCACCAAGATATACTACACGTTGCAGCCGAAAAGGTTCAGCAAAAGGGACTTTTCAAACTCTCTACTAAGAGTTTTTATTACTTCTGAAAATAAAATATTCTTTTCCAATAATAAATGTAATATTAAACACCTTTTTACTAACAAAATAATATTTTAAACGTCAAGTATTCCTTCTAAAACCCAAATGCCCTACGAATATTCGAGTAGAGCCCAGAAAAATTCCAATAATTTGCATATTCATGAGCTTTAGTATTTGCTAATTGACACTTTAACAAGAAATAAACCAACCAAGGGCTAAAAAACCCCATTTGGGTGCCAGATAAAGAGGAAAATTAATAAAAAACAAGCAGAAATAAATGGCAGAGAGAAGAAATGTATAAAGGCAATTGGAAAAACCGCAGACCCTGCATACATTACTGCAGCTCTCTTTTTCCTTGCCTTTGCCCTGACACCTGCCATTGCCACTATAATCCTCGTTTTCGCCGCATCCAGGTGAGGGCACGGGCGGAATCAGCCGCGACGATTTCATCGACTCGGTGGCCGCCGGGATACTGAAGAAGCTGCCGCCCGCCTTCGAGACATGGCGCATTCGCAAACAGATCCAGATGAGCCTGTCGCCCACCGGCGTGGTCCTGCTGCAGGAGCTAGACCGCTTTAATCTCCTGGTGGTGCGCATCAAGAAGACGCTGGAGCTGCTCCGCAAGGTAATTTTCCCGTTGGGACTGTCAATGATGGCCGCACATAAATCCTTCATCCTTGTTTTGCATTTCCCATTTGTTTATGCATTTGCCAAGTTGGCTGGCGACCAAGCAAACAATGTCCAAATTTGAATGTGGGCGCTGCTGGGGGAGATCCCAGGACTCCCAGCTCCCAGCTAAGGCTGCATTTTGTTGCCAAAATAAATTTACAAATGCAAATGAACTCGGGTACAGGCTTTGTCTTGGCCCCGGCCACGCCTACACACATGTATGGCCTTTTAATTTAATTGCATCCAATGCTCTCCACAGGCCATTGCCGGCGAAATCGGCATGGACAATGTGCTGGACAACATTGCCAACTCGTTGTTCAATGGCCTCCTGCCAGGCGCGTGGAGCAAACTGGCGCCGGCGACATGCAAACAGTTGGCCAGCTGGCTGGAGCACTTGCGGGTGAGTGGTCCTCGTCCTCCCGCCTCTCGCAGGCGCATTAATCAGGCCGAGGCCCCGAATCAATCAAGGCGAGTTCGTGTCCACTAATCAGAACCCTTCTTTCCTTCCCCAACAAAGCTCCGGGCCGTGCAATACAAATACTGGACGCTCTCCGGCGAGCCCCTGGTCATGTGGCTGTCAGGTCTGCATATACCGCAGAGCTATCTCACGGCCCTGGTGCAGGTGAGTCTGGGCATTGTCGCACCTCGTAGCCATTGTCATGGCCATTGCCATTACTTTCCATCCGGTCACCTCTGCAGATTGCCTGTCGCCGAAACGCTTGGCCCCTGGACCGCTCCACACTCTTCACCTACGTAACGAAATTCGCAGACCCCGACGATGTGGAGGAGCGCCCAGTGACGGTGAGTGGTTGCAGGAGAGGGAAGAAAACGCTGAATAGGGAGGCTATCCCGGATTCTAAATGCAAAACGATGACCCAGCCCAGCTCCAGCTCCATCCTGGTTCAGGGCCGGGTCTGCGGGGCACTAATTTCGTAATTAGGAATTCTGTTTGCATTTTAATCGCTCAACTTTTTGCAGGGCTGCTTTGTGCACGGTCTGTACATCGAGGGAGCACGCTTTGACTTGGCCACTAATCAGCTGGCGCGTTCCCATCCCAAGGTCCTGGTCGAGGAGCTGGCCATTCTCGCCGTGGAGCCCATTGAGGCGCACCGTCTCAAGCTGCAGGTTGGTATCGGTAACGAGGGGGATGGGAACAGGGCCTGGTTAGCCAGGATAGTTACTGGCTAGCTGGCTGGCTGGCTGGCATCGCCGCCGCCTGGCAGTGACAAGTACTAATGTGCGCTTGTATCTACATATGCCCGAGGCGGTGGCAGTGGACGGGGGCGTGGCCACGCTGATATTTGTTTAAATGCATCGCACTAAATTACCAACAGCTTCCGCCCTCGCCCAGCCAACTAATGGGGCATCTGTGCTTTGCTAATTGTTTCCGAGTTTAAATGGTAGCAGCTTTAAAGTGGAAGGTTTTAGGAAATGCTTCTGCTTTCATCCTTAATACTATCTCCTTTTCAGAACACTTTCCTGGCCCCAGTTTATACAACGTCACTGCGCAGGAATGCCATGGGCGTGGGCCTGGTCTTTGAGGCAAATCTGGCCACCTCCGAAGATCTGAGTCACTGGATATTGCAGGGCGTCTGCTTAACGCTCAATACGGACCTCTAAGGCTATATAGAAGACTGATTTATTTATTTAAAATTCATTATTTTTCATGGAATTATTTTTACCTAACAAAAAAATTGCAATTTAATTTTACACAGTTTTTTCGGCTGTTTAAACATGGAAAAATCTGTAAGTAGATTTTAGAAATTATATAAGGGTTTTTAGGATTTATCCTATTGTCTGTGGAATTAGAGTAAACTTTGAGGAAGATTTAGTTTGTATTATCACCTAAATAAACACATTCCTTAAATATCTTTAGTTCTACATTAATATATGATAATTTCTTTGACAAGTCAAATTTTTAAAATGCCATATCTAAGCCAAAAAAGCCTGAAATTCAGTTCGGAAAACTTCTTTATGCTAGTTTTTTTTAGATTAACAAAGGTGCATACTAAATTTAAAAAATTAAAAAATCAAAATTTTTGTCGATTTTCGAGAATTTTAATGATGTAACCCCTTATCAATTTTGATAAAAATGACAAAAAAAAAAGTTTCTTTATAACATGGCTAGAACGACGCGCCTGCTGATGCTGATCAAGAATATATATGATTTATAGGGTCGGAGATGAATACTTTTCGAAATAAAGTCATAATACCCCTCAAGAAAACCAGAATTCTGGTAAGTCACCCCTTCAGTGGGCTGCAAACTTCCGACAAAAATTAGAGCACCCTGAAATGCTCTAGAGTAGTAAAAGACAAAGGAGCTCTTCAGTATTGATTAATATTTATCGAATGGATTTTACTAAAGCCAAGTATATCTATGTTTACAGCTCTGTAGTGGCAATGGAGTTTATCAGTATTAAGTACGTAGGTTGCTAGTGCCTGTCAATAACGTGATTTGTGCCTGAACCGCCTGATATGGCTCCGCTCCGCCTGGCATTACCTGCGCCGCCAGCAGCCGAAGCAGCTCTTGAACTTGTCCAGAATGGTGGACTTCATGGAGGGCAGCAAGAGCTCGAGATTCTGGGTGCCTGCACTGTCGTCCGACTCCAGATCCGAGTCAATGGTCATTTCCTGTATGCTAAAGGTGTCTGTTAGCTCATGGTTCTCCTGTCGACGCTTGGACCGCTTCAGCTGGGCCGGGAAGAAGGAGATCTCCTCGGCCTCGTCACTGCTCTCGGACTTGTAATCCACCAGAGGCTTGTGCTCGGGCTCGCCGGGAATGGGAAGTCGGTTGATCGGTATCAGGGTGGACGACTGTGTCTTGGTGGCCTGTAAAATGAGAAGGGTTTATTGCGATTTGAACGGACCAACTAAGAGGACTGTGGTTAAGTCACCTGCTCTTCCTGGAACTGGGTGTAATTCCGCCGAGCCCGCTCGACCTTCAGCTCTAGCTTGCGCTGCAGAATGCGGCAGGTGTTTGGTGGTTCGTGGCCCCGACCGGTGGCGGCCGCTTCTTCTTCCTCATCGATTTCTATGGTCGTGGGGGCATACACCTTGCTGGCGCCCCTGAAAGCCACCTCAAACTCCAGATCCGACATATGTTTGGGTGCTCCGCTGGCCGTTTTCTGCAGTGACGTTGGCCGTGGAAAATTGCATTGTTTCGGCGAAGGCCGTTTGTTGTTGTCACTCACCAGCAGGCCCGCGGCCCCATCCTCGTAGATGTTGGATTGCCTGTCCTCGCTATCGATGCCGCTGTCCTCCATTACGCTGACTCTGGCTGGACTCCGTGGAACTCGGTTAAATGTACTTTCCAAACCCAAATTGCACGCGATGGCAATACAAACAATTTTTTTATTGTCTTCCTCTGCTACTCCCAAACTCCAATCTCCCAAATCAACCCCGGAGCGCAGGGCGCAGGCTCCGGCGAACAGCTGCTGCTGCGGAAAAGCTCGGAAAAATCAATAACCCCTTGGCCCAAAGCGTTGCCAGACGGCCTGGCCTTTGAATTTGGAGAGGGTGAAAAATAAGAATAACTCGCCTATACAATATGCACTCTTTATTATGTACTTTTAATTTATTTACAATTATTCGTTTTAGGCTTAAATGCTTTAATCGTTGCACAGAAATGTCGTAGAACTAGAAAAAAGGTAGAATGCAAATTCGTTTTAGCCGCTTTTCTTGATGTTTTGAATTTAAGGTTACTCCGTAATCAAGAATAAATAGGAACACAAACATAAAAACACTAATACTATTTGCTTTTTGTTCTGGAAGAAGGTAAATACTACAAGTTCGTTCGTTCTTGATCTGTTAGGCTATGGCTATGGCTTTTTGGTCTCTCTGCTATTAGAAGGACACCCGGCTCGGTCCGCCAGGCTGCCCGAGAATGTCGATCCAATTATTCTTGCGTTTAAAATCAACTCAAATTCAATGCAAAAATCGAAGAAAAATACTCTGCAAGGCATGGAATTACAGGTTATTGGGATGAGGCGACTCTATCTGGCCCGCCAGGGTGCAGGATCGGCAGCAGAACTTGCGGTAGTAAGCGTTCACGCAGTACTTGCCCTGGACGATCAGTTTGCAGTTGGCAAAGTAAGGATTGTCGATGCACTCGGGCGAGACGGGTATAACAGCTGGAAGGAGGGGATATTATTTATTAACTTATTTTATATTATTTTTTTTAATTTTCAAAAAACTTACATTGAATGTTCACCTTCGCCTGGCTGTTGGCGTACGTGTAGGCATTGCTGGCCCGGCAGATGTAGATGCCAGAGTCCTCGGCGGTCACATCACTCAATACCAGGCGATGGGGGTGGGCTGTAGGTCAAAGAATTTCACAAAAAATAAATTAAACTGCTTCAGATATTTAGCTAAACAATTCCCACCTGTAATTTGCACACGCTCATTCTCATACAGGGGCACGCCATCCTTTGCCCAGGTCACATTCGGAGCCGGATAGCCCTCCACAGAGCAGCTCATGGCTATGCTAGAGCCGGCTGTGTAGCTGTTCTTCGGATCCAGAGCCACCACGGCATGGACATTGACTAGGAATCACACAAACAGAGATTATAATCCCATTCCAAGACCCTCTTTTCACAACAAAACAAAACAAACCCATGCCAGGCCAGGAGAAGCATGCAAGACACTCTACTTACCGGTGGGAGGAGGCACGTAGGCCGGTCGAGTGGGTCGGTAAGGATAGCTGGGACGCTGGGTAACCGGCGCCGTGGCTGGGTCCAGCACATACTGCAGATACTGGGCATCCTCGTGGGTCAAGGCTCGAGCAGGACCCACCGCCTTCAGCGTGACGCGCAGCGATACAGGACGCCGTTTGTTGTACACCTCACAGGTGTACAGACCCAGATCCGACAGTTGGATCGTATTGAAAACCAGCGAGTAGTCGCGGGCCATCTCGGCGCGATCTTGGGCGTTGAAACCAAAGATCTGGTTGTTGCGCCACCAGCTCACGTGTGGTTTCGGATGGCCACCGGCAGGGCAGCGGATCACCGCTGGGCGGTTCAGCTGGACGATCTGGGTCACGTTCTTGTCGCCATAAATGTAGGCGGGTAGGTCAACGGGAGCTACCGTCACCAAGATGCAAGCAGGGATTAAAAAAGCAAGCAGCATGCGCCAAGGATGCAATGCGAAGCAGTTAGTTACATAAAGCCAACACCAAATGAAAACCACTAAGGCAAAGCATAATCTGGGATCTCAAAACTTTCTAAGATCCCAATTATTCGCCTTATAAAAGTGGTTTTCTTATAGATAAACTCATTAAGGAACTTGGTTTAAAACATACCTGTCACTTGGAGGGCAACCTCACGACGCACGGGCTCTCCCAGGCCATTGCTGGCCACACAGACATATGTGCCATCATCCGTTTGACGCACCTGGACAATAGTCAGGTCACCGTTCGAAGTCAGGACATAGCGGCCTTGGTTAGTATCGATCTGTAAATCAAACAATCAGGACATTTACAAAAGGAACTAAGAGTATTTAAAGGATATAACAACTCACCACCACGTTCTTGAGAGACCAGGTGATATTCGGCGCCGGATTGCCAGTGGCGAAGCAGCGTAGCACGGCGATGCCGCCAATGGAGGTCTGCACGTCCAGTTCACGCGGCTCCTTGGGCTCCAGGGCGGCTCGGCTGTCGCCAGGATAGACAACCACTGGGGCCTGGGTGCTGGGTGCCAGAGTAGGGTTACCAGGAGCCCTACAGAGCTGACCGCAGCCATCGCTGCAGCACTTGTTGTCGCCTCGGCAGTCGGCATCGCTGTAGCACTCCCTAACACATCCGCTGGCGTTGGTCGGGAGGTAGGGACACTCGCCGGGCTTGGTCACATCACGGCAGACGGGTACAAACTGGCGGTCACCAGAGCTAGCCACCTCAACGGCGCATTGCTGACCCTCCGGGCAGTTTTGGCTTTCGCAAGGATTCTCGCAGTCGCACTGCGTGCACTCTGGCTGGGATCGAGCAGCCTGGCGGCGTACGCCGTAAGCACAACGGAGCTCTTGGCACTCAGCCTCGTAGCTGTCGCACAGACCCTGTTCCACGTTGTTATTGGCGTTGTTATTGTCGACGGGTCCTGCGAAAGGAGAGCGTGAAATAGAGCAGTTCAGTAAAGACAGCATCGAAATCAAGTGTCCCCATTCCCGTAACCCGTGCAAGTCTTAAGCCTAGTGAAAGTGCTCTACTCAAATCTACGGATGCTATTTCAAAGTTCTACAAAGTCAAGCAGGTTTTCGGGTGAGCGGTCTAAGTGCAAGGTGCATTCGGGGGTGTGGGTGCAGAGTGCTCTGTGGTTCAGAGGTGCATAGGTGCAGAGGTTGGAGGGCAGGCTTACTTCCGCACTGATTCGTGCATGCCTCGAACGACCGGAAGTTGTTCTGGTTGCCGGAGCAACCCGAGTAAATGAAGGACACACAGGTGCCGTGGGCATCGTCGTAATACCAACGGCGCTCATCCGTCGAGGGTCCGTTGCAGCGGCCCACAGCCACCGGCAGCAGGCAGATCTCTACTTACGTAAAATGGGAGAAGAAGCAACGTTAGCTCAACGACTCCTCGAAGGATACCACCCGCCTCCCCCCGAAAATGTTACCTTTAGCATTGCTCGGAGTCGGCTCGCGGGCCGGCATGCAGACGCTTTGACACTCGTGTTGGTTGTCGAATCGGTTGCCGGTGCCATCGCAACCACCATAGGTGAACGGCTCGCAAGCCTGTATCCGCTGGTTGAAATAGTAGCGCGTCTGCCACTGGGTGCACGGACCCGTGGACACCGGTTCACGACAAACGTCTAACGCAACAGATTAGTTTACCTGAAAGTCTAACTCCCTGCCCCGACTGCCCAAACTTACCCACTCCCTTGAATTCGCCGCACTGCCGCTCGCACTGGTCGCGCGACTCAAAGCGGTTTCCGTTTCCGCCGCATCCGGTGTAGGTGAAAGCCGTACAGGCCATCTTCTCGCTGTCGTAGAACCAGGCGGTGGTATGGTTGTCGCATTCGCCCGCCTCCGGGGCCAGTTCGCACACGGAATAAGTCTGAAAGGACACCAAAGTCTAGAGATTAATACCTGGTTAATGACAGAATAATTCCTCTTAAACTTACCGGTGCTGGTGGCTGGGGTTCCACTGGACTCTGATCCCGGCAGTAGGACAAGCACTCGCCCTCCGACACAAAGTTGTTACGGTTGCCGCGGCATCCTGTAAACTCAAACTCGTGGCAGCCGCCGCTGCGCTCGTCAAAGTACCAGCGACGCGACAGATCTCCGCAACGCCCGCGCACAGGTGGCAGGGAGCAGGTGCTCTGGGCATCGTGGCACTCATTCTGGCACTCCTCCTCGCTGGCATAGTTGTTGGCATTGCCGCCGCAGCCCGTGAAGACGAACTCGTCGCAGAGTCCCTCCTGGCTGTTGTAGAACCAACGGGTCTCGTTCTCGTAGCAGTTGCCAGGCTCAGAGGCCAAGAAGCACTTGGAGTAGTCGGTTTCGGGACGGGGCTCTGTTTCCTCTTCGCCGATGCGGGTATCTATGTTGGGAGAGCATCGGGTGGAGCAATCCTGCTCAGACTCAAAGCGATTGTCGTTGCCGCCGCAGCCGCCGTAGTAGAACTGCTGGCAGCGACCCGCCGTCGAATTGTAGTTCCACTTTATCACCCACTGGTCGCAGTCACCCGGAGAAGCAGGCTGCTCGCACTGGCCCACAGAGGGCGGAGGAGTCTGTCTAGATGTAGCAGGGGGCGGAGTAGGAGGCGCCTGGCTGTTGCATCGCTGCAGGCAGGCTGCCTCAGAATCGAAACGATTGCCATTGCCGCCACAGCCGCCGTAATAGAACTGACGGCAGGCAGAAGAAGACCGGTCAAAGCTCCACTTGATCTCGTAACGATCGCAGTCGCCAGGGCTGGCCACTTCGTCACAGATGTCCTGGGCACTGGGAGCCGGAGTGGTGGTGCTCGGCTCAGGCTTGCGCTCGCAACGCGCCAGACAGGACTCCTCGGTGGGGAAGCGGTTCTCGTTGCCGCCACAGCCGCCGTAGTAGAACTGGCGACAGGTCGCATCCTTGGTGTCGTAGTACCAATTAGCCACGTAGTTGGCGCACTCGCCCACCTCGGCGGGGATCTCGCAGATGTCCTTGGCTGCATGGGATTGGGGATGGGCAGAGAGTGTCAGTTGGGCAAGGTGTTTGGGGGGACAAAGACGTGCACCACACATTTAAAGCAACCGCCGGCGGCACACACACAAACAACACATAAAGCTTACCGACTTGCCGAGGGCAATGGTCCTCGCAGGACTCCAGGGTGGGGAAGTTGTTCTTGTTGCCACCACAACCCGTGTAGTAGAAGGGCAGGCAGCGCTTCTCGCTCTCGGAGAAATGCCACTTGGCGAGCCGTTCGCTGCAATCACCGGTTTGCTTAGGAAGCGAGCATTGGTCTGGGTTGGATGGGTTCATTGGTGGACATGGACGTGGGCGTGGAGGTGGGTGATGAGGAAGGTTCGGGTGCAGATTCAGGAGTTCGGCATAACAAGTAACAAGCAATCATGCGCATAGACAATAAACCAAGTAACCAAGCAAGTTTCGTGGGAGAAGGAAAGTGTGGGAAGAACATACCATTAGCCAGGAAAAGCAATCAGGAGGATCAAGCTTAAGAATATGTAAGAACCCAAGCAAGGCTTATAGGCCATAACAATCCCAACTACCCCACAGTACAAGTAAGACAAACCACATAGTAAATCAGATCTCAAACCTTTGAGCACGCCCGGCTGGCGGCAGTTGTAGCTGCAGGCGTGTTCCGTCGGATAGTTGTTCTTGTTGCCCTTGCAGCCTCCGTAGGTGAAGGGGCGGCAGATGTCGGTCTGATTGTCGTAGAACCACCGCTCAAAGTTGCCGTTGCAAGGTCCGCTCTCCACAGGTTGCTCGCAGGCAGCTACATCAAAAAAGGCATACAATTAAATAATATATCTTTAAATTAAAGAGTCATCTTAACCCACGTATGCTCTCGCTGACGGCGCATTTGCCCTGGCACTCCTCCAGGCTGTCGAACCGATTGTTGGTGCCATAGCAGCCGCCATACTGGAATTCTTCGCAGCGATTGCGGTCCGCATCGAAGTACCACTTCTTGGTGAAGCCCGAGCAGGGGCCGGCGCTCTTGGGCAGCAGACACACGTGCTGGCCGGTGTACTCCTGGCAGGTGTCCTTGCACTCGGCCTCGCTCTCGAACCGATTGGCATTGCCCTCGCAGCCACCGTACCAGAACCTGGCGCAGCCTCCGTAGTTGTTATCGAAGTAATACTTGACGCTGAAGTTGCCGCAGGTGCCCGTCTCCTTGGGCAGGCCGCAGGCCTTTTGGGGCGGCTCCTGGACATTCTCGCAGCCTCCGAATTTCTCGTCCGTCGCCGTGCTGACGCCGTCGGGACAGCAACCGAACTTGGTCTCCAGGCAGGTGCAGCCCTCGAAGTTGGGTCCCTTGGCCGGGGTCTTCTCGTCCTGGCAGCACTTGAATTCTGTCTGGGTGCAGTGGCATCCATGGTGATGCGGACCCTTGGCAAAGGTGAGGCCATCGGGGCAGCAGCCAAACTGAGTGGTTTCGCACGGGCACCCCTCGAATTTGGGTCCCTTGGCGGCTGTGATCTTGTCCGGGCAGCAGCCATGTTGGGTCGTCTCGCAGGCGCATCCCTCCTGGTTGTATCCACGGGCTGGCGACTTTTTGTCGGGACAGCAGCCGTACGGAGTGTAGTGGCATTCGCAGCCCTCGTGGTTGGGTCCACGGGCGGCCAGGATATTGTCGGGGCAGCAGCCAAAGCTGGAGTCCAGGCAGCAGCCTTCGTTGCTGGGACCATGGGCCGGGGTCTTTCCATCCGGACAGCAACCGAAGCGTTCGCGGGTGCAGGCAGAGCAGCCTTGGCCATCTGGACCGGCGGCAGCTGTGCGACCATCGGGACAGCAACCGTGCTGAGACTTGTCGCAGGCCCTGGGTTCAGGAGCTCCCTGCGGTGGTGCGTCACATCCCTCAAAGTTGGCGCCCTTGGCAGGAGTCTTGGCATCGGGACAGCAACCAAACTCGGCGTAGGAACAGGACTTTCCTGGCTCAGGCTGCCCTGATCCCTCAACTTCAGTTGTCGCCTCCGTCTTCGTTTCCTCTGTGGTGGTTGTGGTCGGAACAGTGGTGGTCTCAGGACATCCTTCGTTATCCTCTCCCTCGGCGGCAGTGAATTTGTCGGGACAGCAGCCGAATAGCGACTCGGCGCACTGGGACTTGGGACAACCCTTGTGATCCTTGCCCTTGGCCGGCGACACTCCGTCAAGACAACAACCGAACTTGGAGTCGGCGCAGGTCTTGACAATGGGACATCCCTCATCGAAGGGTCCCTTGGGAGTGGACTTGCCATCCGGACAGCAACCGTATTTGGACTTGGCGCAGTTGCTCTTCTTGGGCTTGCACTTGCGAGGCTTGCCCTTGGTAACCGTAGTTTCGAAGGTGTAGGCAGTACTAGACTCGTCGGTGGAGCTCCAGATGTCGGCGGTGGTGCTGTCAATGTCTGTGGATACAGAGCTATCTGTGGATCCCTCTGTTGTGCTGTCGGTAGATCCTTCGGTGGTACTCTCCTCGGTCGGGCCACTTTCGGTGGTGTCACTGGTTCCAGCGCTTGCAGTGCTTTCAGTGGATTCTGTGGCGCCAGTAGAGGAAGCCTCTGAGGAGGCAGTGGATTCCGTTGGTTCCGTGGATCCAGTAGGTTCGGTCGAAGATGAAGCTTCCGAGGCGGTGGAATCGGTGGCTTCTGTTGAGCTTGTCGATCCGGACACATCCTCAACGGTGCTGCCCTCGGTGGTCGAACCTTCAGTGGGGCCAGTCTCCGTGCTTCCAGTAGACGCAGTTTCCGAGGCTTCAGTTGAAACAGTAGAATCGGTGATCTCTGTTGAACCATCGGTGGTAGAACCATCAGAGGATCCGTCAGTGGAGCCATCTGAGGTCTTATCAGTAGAACCATCAGTGGAACTAGCCTCTGTCGTTGATCCATCGCTAGACAATCCCGTAGAGCCCGTAGCTTCCGAAGAGGAAACTGCTTCGGTGGTAGAAGAGGCATCGTTGGTTGAGGAGGCTTCAGAGCTTGAGGAGGAGGCATCGCTGGTTGAGGAGGCATCGGTTGTGGACGACGCATCCGAACTGGTTGTGTCCTCTGAAGTGGATTCAGTGGAGGATGAGGCCTCTGTAGAGTCAGATGTGGCGCCGGATGTGCTGTCAGAGGAACTCTCCGTAGAGCTGGACAAGTCGGACTTCTCAGTAGTTCCTTCTGTGTTATCAGTAGACTCGGAACCACCCAGAGTAGAGGATTCACTGGCATCTGATGTTTTGTCTGAGGATTCAGTTGCATCATCTGTGGCAGCCGAAGACTCCGTAACACCATCTGTAGAACCATCCGTAGAGCCTGCACTATCCGTAGAGCCTGAAGCTTCCGAAGAGCCTGAAGCTTCCGAAGAGCCTGAAGCATCTGTAGAGCCGGAGACCGAGGCTTCCGTAGAGCTTGAATCATCTGTGGAGCCACCAGAAGCACCTGAAGAGTCGGTGGTCACTTCAGTGGAGTCAGAGTCACCAGAGCCGGAGACCGAGGATTCAGGGCCTTCAGAAGTAGCACCGCTGGAATCGCCAGAGCCGGTGGTAGAATCGATGTCCGTAGAGCCCGACTGATCGGTGGAGGCATCCGAAGAGCTTTCGTCATCACCGCTTCCCTCTGTGGAAATTCCGCTGTCAGTAGTTGATTCCTCATCTCCGGATCCCTCAACTGTAGTGCCAGTCTCATCGATGGGGGTGGAGTCGGGGCTGTCACTTAGCATCAGTTCCTCCGCCTCAATGGTGGATTCCGTCTTGGATTCACCATCCAAGTCAATGCCGTCAGAGCTCTGGCCATCTTCTGACAAGCTGTCGGTGACCATTTCGATGCCCTCTTCATCGCAGTCCTCTTCATCATCTTCGATTGGTTTGTCGGTGCTCGTCAGGGGCAAAATCTCATCTTCAGTGCAGGCTTCTGGGTTGCATTTCTCAGAGAGGGATTCCACGTCGGATTCGTCGCAGGTTATGGCCTTGGTTCCGTTTGATAGACACAGGACTTCACGTACTCGCTCGCCACCACCGCAAGGCTTGCTGCACTCTCCCCAAGGACCAGTGAACCACTCGCCAGGACACTCCTTCTCTTCGCCCTCGCACTCCTGTTCCGCTTCCGGTTTCGTTGCCTTGTCGCACTTGGAGTCATCGCTGGCTGGAGTCACCGACTTGCCGTCGAATTCTCCGCAGATGACGATGCGAGACTTGACGCCCTTGCCGCAGGCAGCAGAGCACTTGCTCCACTCTGAGGAGAACCATTGGGCCTGGCACTTGGGCGACTTGCAGGGTCGGGACAGAGATGGCACCTCAGGCTCGCAGAACTTTTCCGGGTATACCTTGCCTTCCTTGCTGCCGCAGAAAGCTGTACGAGTCTCCGTGTTTTGGCCACAAGCATTGCACTAAAGGATTATAGAATTTAGTGGAGAATCTCATGATAATATAGAGCAAAACCTACCCCGCTCCATTGGGAGATTATCCAGTCAACGCCCTCGCAAGGCGCCAAGAGGCAGGACTGCTCCGCCTCCGGCTTCTCCTCAACACAATCCTCTTCGGGCAGAACCCGCTTGCGTCCGTTCTCCTTGATGTAGCAGGTGACCTTGCGCGTCTGCTTTCCCTCGCCGCAGAGCTTGTCGCAGGGTGTCCAGGGTCCCAGGTGATACTTGGGGCAGTTCTTGACATCGCGATTGCACTCCTGAGTGGTGGCCGGCTTGTTGCCCACCTCCTTCAGGCACACGGCATCCTCTTCAACGGTATGCTCGCTGAAATTCAAGAATCTCAAGTACAACTAATATAATTTTATTTAATTTCTAACTCACCCGGAAGGGGAGATCCTTTCGCAGGTGATGGTCCTGTTTTGGAAGCCATCGGAGCCGCAGCCCTTGGAGCACTTTCCCCACTCACCCTCCACCCAGTGGGGGGCACAGGGCTCTGTGCCGCAGGCCTGCTCTTCGGCGGGTCTGGACTTGGCATCGCACAGGGAGGGGTTCACCTCCGCCAGGGTGAGGCGGTTGTTGCAGGTCACACCACGCGTCTGAGTTCCACCGCCGCAGGAGGCGGAGCAGGGACTGAATTCCAGGTGCGTCCACGTGTGAGTGTCCGGTTGCGAGTGGCTCAGCGTCTCCGGGATGCTGTACTCGTAGTCGAGGCTGATGTTCTTCTCCTGCACCAGCATCACGATGAAGATACTCTCCGAGATGGGGCCGCTGCAGGTCAGCTGGTCTGGTGCCGCAAAGCCCATGGGCTTGCGCTGGTAGTTCCACCACGAATCCGCAAAGAACATGGGGCGTGGGAAGTCGATGCGCCAGTCTCCGTTCAGGTAGTAGTGTCCGCTGTGGTTTCGGCAAGCCAAATAATTGCTGGACGGCGCCGTCTCCTCGACGCGAATATTGGTGGCTCCCTGCGGCAGCAGCAGCAGGTCATTGTAGCCAGCGGCCAGATCCTTGGTGGCAATCGTATTGCGGATGGTCTTGCAGGTGCTGCCATCGCCGCCGCACTTGCGGCACTTGTCCTCCTTAGCATTGCTGCCGAGCATCATGTCGCAGCCCACAGGCATGCACTGCCCATCGACGCACACATCCAGATCCTTGTCATTGCAACGAGTGCCGTCCACCACCTTCTCCTTCTGCCGGTAGTAGAAGCGCTCGCCCTTGGGCATGCAGTTTAGCTCGCAAGGATTGGGGGCATTCGTGTATGGCACCCACTCGTGGAAGATGCCATCGAACTTCTGGTCGTCGAAGCGGGAGCACTGCAGGGCCCGGAAGTCGGGATCCTCCTCGGGACAGTCCTGAGTGTTGCAGGAGTAGTAGCGACGATTGCCGCCGCTGCAGACTGCCTCGCCATAGTGGCTTTAATAAATTTACATATTTAATTTATATTAATTGATTTCATTTTGTTTTTAGCTTACTCTCTGCGCAGACACTCTCGCGTTTGGTAGGACACGCCTCCGCCGCAGGTCCGGGAACAGTCTGAGGGCGAGCTCCAGTCGGTCCACTCATTGGGATCGTCACCTTCTCCGCCAGGCGTCACGGAGCTTTCCGGCAGATACATATTTGCGCCATACTGTCGTTTCTGTCTTAGTCCGGGCTGCAAGTAAGGAGTTTCAGAGGATCAGGGCTAAGATCTCCCTGAATCACATAGGTACACTTACGAATCTACTCTGGGAGTCGTGGATGCCGGCCAGTACAATGAATGCTACCAAGGCAGTTGAGCTGGAAGGGAAACGGAGAGCTAAATTAATGAAAGCCAACCCGAGACATAGCCCAACTCTATTCCCATTCATTAAAACCATGCAACCAGAGTCACGTGTTGACTTGTTGCACATATTTGTTGACTCCGTCTCATGCTTGGACAAACTCATTAGAGAAGCAACAGGCTGTTCTCCTCGAGAGGATGGGCGGGGGAGGCTCGCCTCGCCTCGCCTCGCTCTCGGGACAGACTGGGGACAGACTAGGGACAGACTTTCTCAAAAGACCAGGCCACAGCGCAGCGTCCAGCGAAGGGGCACAAACAAACTTTTGTGGGGCTTCGCGGCGGCAAGATGATGAACTTGTTTATGCTCGCCCGGCCAGAGCAAGCAAACATTGAACTTGTTTTTGCGGCAGCGGTGGGTCTTGCGATGGCGGAAAGAATGGGACTTGGTCAAGTAACATTTGCAATGTCTTCTTCGGTAACAGTTTTTTATTATGCGCCGCCGCACGGACCATAAATATGCAATGCCACATAAACAAGACATAATTTAGCAGCGCTTCCTGCCGATTTGCCAAAAAGAAGGCACCAAGGAGACCAAGGCGAGCAAGGAGCCCGGAAAAATAATAAGTACCGAGCCAGGGAATATACGATTATGCCGCAGACAATCCGACGCCGCAGTCTGTGGGACTTTTACGGAGCACTGAGAGGGGGAGCAGGACCTGCCCGAGGACAAGAGTTGCGTGAATATGTCAAAGGCGCTCAATGTTGCAGGCAACGCTGCATCCTTTGTTGGGGGCTTGCCAATTTAATTTCTGACGCTGCGTGCGGGGAGCTGCCTTCGCTGCTTCGTTCCGCTTGGACGCCTCCGAATGATGGCCCGCTCCGCCTCCGGGTGTCCCTGATATGGTCCTTGGTCCTTAGTCGGTCGCCTTGCCACAGCAGGCGTGCTGCTTATGACAGGGCGCCAAGTGTGGCCATAATTTTTATGCTTCTGTGTTGGCATTTTAATGCAATTTGAGCGCATTTCCCTTTTGAAACCAATGCCAGGACACCTATTGCTTTGGCAAGGACAACGGCAAACCGACAACGGCACACATTTCACAGTCCATTGAGCTCGCCGCTAGAGCAGGCGGGGCGGCGTCTCCCAGTCGCCTGCCTGCCAGCCTCCTCCAGCAGGCATTGCGTCATGCAAACAGGACAGCCAGCGCCGCGACCAGGACCAGCTCCATTAATTGGCCAGCTCCAAGGGAACTGCTGAGACGGCAGAAACCGCAAGAGCTCAAGCAGGAGCGTACTCCATTCCTGATTTCAATTTTATACCCGACGACGACGACGACGGCAGCGGAGGCTGCTGATTACGCAAAATCATTCCGACCGGAGAAGTTCCGGGCCGAGGGGAAAAACATTGTTATTGCCACATGCGGCGGATGCCACGTGACACGCGGACAAACATCGAGTGAGTGAGTTACACATGTCATGTCGAACGCCACCGTAGAAATGTCAAACAAACAGAGGAAATGCTAAATTCGGCGGAAACTTTACGATAAATACCATGTACCAATTGTCTGGAGGCGGTGGCCCTCCTCAGTCCCAAATCCCTGACCTCGTTCTCTGGCCCTGATATATGACCAGGATTTGGAATAGCAACGAGATCAAAGCCAATTAGCAGGCAGGGGCCGCCTAAACAGTCTCTCTCTCCCAGCAGCTACTCCATTGTTCATTGTTCAGGCCGCATTACAATGGGCCGCTCTAAGCGGTGATAATATTTTTTAAGGGGCAATCGCTGCATACAAGCGAGGAGAGTGGTGGCAAGTGCTCCCCTATGCTCCCAGCAGCCGCCACAATTGCAGCCATTATCAGTCAACTTGAACAAATGCAGCGTGAATGCGAATCCGGGCCGCAGATATATATATATACACTCTGGGATACACTTTCTCCAGTAGCTCCAAGTGGCTAGAAAATAGAAGATACGCATCCATGCCGAAGATATTTTCATGATCGTGTAATTGCATTCAAATGCCTGGCATGCAACAAGTGCATTCTAAGGGATAGGATGGTGCACTCTAAAAAACTAGAAGGGTATGCGGTTTTAAAATTATTTAGCTATGAAAACTATTTTAAGTTTAAAATTGTATATAGTATATATGTTGTACTAACCCTCCCAGCAACAAACTTTTAGATTGATTTTACAAGCATCATCATTTTCGAGCCGCCTTGCTGATTACAAAGAAATTGATGGTCACAAAAGACTCGGAACTGAATACTTTTAAAATGTGATTCGTTGAAATAAATATAATCAAAGCTAAAGCAATCAAAAATTTACTATGCAGAAGATTAAAAAACGATTGTTTTATTACGTATAACAATTTGAGTTGTTGAAACGGTTGACAAGCGGCGATCTGTGAATTTCTATGGTACTAAGTTTTGATTCCTAGTATAATTATTATTTTAGAATTCTACGTCATATGATTTATTATTTATAAGGTATATTAAATAGCTAAGAAGAATTTTTAGGAAAAGAAAATCAGAATTAGAAGATTATATTCAATTTCGGGAATATATTTTCGGATGAAATAGGCATTATAAATCAGAATCAAGCTCAAAATAAAAAATAAGTCTGAAGGTCAAGTCGACTATGACTAATTTAATTATTTTCTATTTAAGAAGAACGTGAGTGATTTTATTTTAAATGGTTTTGAGCTGAAAACCATAAATATGAACATTATAGCATATTGTTCGTATAAATTTCTAACCCAGAATTTCCCCATTTAGTTTTTATTCTTGAACGCATACCAAAGGCATTAGTTTTATTTTTCATAATTATTTAAAACAATTCTCTCTCTGTGTAGAATGTTGCAATGACCGTCGTAAATTAACGCGAAATCTACGAGTATCTGCGCCACTTACTCCACAAGTGCGTGCACTTAGCCGCCAAACTCAAGACCGAAAACAAATTACGGATAATTTTATGCCAAACAAAATGTAATCCCCAAGTTAACCCCAAAATAAGCTACAAAATCCAAACAACCGACAACCTCAGCACAAATAAATTCTGTCCAGATTTCACACCTGTCCATTGATACTTTGTGTGCGAGCTTCTTTTGTTTACATGACTCATCCTCGAGGTCGGTTCAGTGGAAGAACTATTCACTAACCACTGCTGACTAGCAAGGAGTGGTTCCCCGAGCCTTTCCCATGCCAATTGATCAAGGCCCACAGCTTCCAAAGATGCACTTCCATCAGGCCAATCGAATGCCACAGCTGCCCCTTTGATGAGGAGGGCATGTCCATGGGTCCCAGCTCTGCCACAGCTGCAACCATTTGACTTCTGCTGGCCCCCTTTCGCTTTTTATGTTGATTGTAAAAGAAAAAAAAAACGAAAAGGAATTCCTTGCTGCAAATGCAACTGATTTAATTGCTGCAACAGAAAGTGCGTACAAATACACCCCCACTTGCCGCGTTGCAGAATGGGATTGAGCATCTGGAGGCAGTATATAAAGTTGTGGATAGGTTCCAAATGTGTGGCAGTAAAAGGAGCAGGCAAAGATAACACACCGAAATTTATATCAGATTTATTGAGTAATTTACTTGAATTTCGAGTGAAATCCCTCTATTAATAAACCCATTTTTAAGGCTTACAGCCAGCCCTAATCAGCCTCGTTTTATTTGGTTTGCGTTTTAAGCAGCAATTAGGCACGGATCCAGCTCATTAGTTGCAGGGATTAGTGCCTTATGCACACGCACACCTGTTCACGTTTGCTCAAATACAATTACATAGTCACACAATTATCGAAAGACAAACACAGACTAATGCAAAACGCCAAATTGTGGCTGAGGTGTGGCCAGGTAAAGGCCCATGTTGGTGTTGCTGTTGCTGCTGCCTCTGCTCCTGCCGATGCTGTGGCTGCTGATGATGATGATGACTCTATGCCGGAGGAGCAACGTCGGCAACGACATTTGTTGCAACGGAAGTAAATGTTTGCATTGTTGAAATTTTAATTGCATTTGCATAAAGCAACGCACACACATGGAGGGGGAGCATCCACAGCATCCACAGATCTCCTCTCTTGCAGCAAACCCTCCTAACCCCTCCCAGTGGCAAGTTGCTGCTGCCATTTTGACTGGCAGCCAAACACTTGCACGGCCCGGCCGAGCAATTATCAATTTCCAAATTAATTTAACTTAATTGAGTAGTGAAAATAATAAACACACGCATGGAGGGAGTGCCTTTGCCCCCGAGTGTTTACCGAATGCAGACTGGCTCTGAGATTATGCAACATTCTGGCTTTGCTTACAGAGTTGCAGTGCTTTTGGGGCCAAAAGGCACAACAAAGTTGGCTCAAATGCTGCCTAATGAAATATTTGCCACGCGCTTCGGCCAAAATGAGCAAACAGAATGCACAGCCAGGCGAAGACAGAGGCCGAGGTGGCTAGAAAGGGAAATAGTTTCACTGCGTTTCACTTGGCCCACTTACTGACCCATAAATTTCACTGGCCGTCAGGCGACGGCAACCAAGTGTTCGTCTGGTAAACAAATTTTTACGGTGCAGCAGCAACATCGGGAGTCGAGCTGCCACAGCTAATTAGAGGCATCATAATGCCGCTGTCGCGATTCCGCACACACACGCACACAGCGTCCCGACCCAAAGAGCCACCTCCTCCTACCCAGCCAAACATTGGCAATTTTCTATTTGCCCAACTCATTCGGTTCGAGATTTGCAACAAGCTGCTTGACTTGGAGTTGTATTCACTTACGGCTAATAGCACTCGAGGGGGCCCAGAAACATCAACTTTTGCACTCCCTCGAACTTTGCACTCACCTGAGAGCAGGTGGAAGAGTTATTAATCAGGTCTCTGTGTAAACATTTTAGCGCCCAGTTGTGATAAAAAAAATCGCTCACAGGATGCCAAATTCGCTTTCAGCGCATAATTAACCGCCAACTATTCGGCTGTCTAATAAAGCGAATGCGAATAAAAGAAAAAAAACCCGGAAAAGTAAATAAGACTCGCTGAATTTTTTGCTCCGCATGAATGCTATTCTGGGAAAGGCTGCTTTTTATAGAAATTAAGTTATGTTGGATCATAATTTCAGAGCTGCCAACTAGGGAAAAGAACTCGGATACAATTGTAATAAACCGAATAATTTATAAACAAATTATAATAGAAATATCTGACGTAATTTCTACAACTTGTCGGAATCTAAGGCAAACAATGACCAGGCTCTGTCAGATCTGACGCACACGAATTTCGGTTATTTATAATAGCCTTCCAAATGGAATGGTAACCCGGCCAATTGCTTTAAATTGTATCTTGTCAGCAAGTACCTGACGGATAAAATGTGGAGCAGACATTGATTTATAGCGCAATTACGGGTGCGTTCATTGTTTCAGAGGCAGTATCTTCTCTGGAATGCCTGCCGCCTGCCGCCTGTTGCTCTCTTCGAAGCTAAGAAGCTGCGATGTCAAGTTCAGCTAAGGGATACGAGTGTCCTGCGCCCCTGACCCTTTAAGGGCCCTCGATTTTGACTGCACTTTGTTCATTTGCTGTCATCAAGATGCGCATCACGTTCCCAAGAACACCCCGCCAACCGATCAACGCCTGTCGTCCGTCAAAACATTTTTATGGGTTTTATTTTTTTGGTCGTTTGCTTTGGCCTGGCTGGCGGCGAATATTTCACTTGTTGCTGCTATACAGGGAGAGAAATTAATTGGATATTGATGGGGTATTTATTTAATCAGAAAATAATCCAGATCGATTTTTTGGGAATTTTTACTGAAATTTCAAAGATGATAAACAAAGTATCTTTAATATGTATCTTCCACTAAATCATGCCAGTTTTTAAAGTCTAAACTATGCCTTAAGCTTGGATAGATATTAGGAGATTTTAACTTTTAAAATATGTTTTCCCAGGAATTTTAAAGTCCTCTTTACTGTTTGGTGATAACTAACACAATGTAATTTGTATCTCTAAAATGTATCTACCAATTTCTTTGTGTGCTTATGCCCCTCTCCTTTCGGCTTCCCATCCCATCTCTCCTCCTTGTGGCTCCCCAAATTCAGACAGAACTTTTTAGGCACATTTAACTGCATGTGACGCATCGTTTGGTTCCTCCTTGTTGGATCTGCAGAATTTTTGGATATACTCGCAGCCATGCCACGGTTGCTGCTGCTTCGCATTATTCTTTTTTCGGAGTTTTGTATCTTACTCTCTGCCTCTGCAATTTTGAGGCGGCATATTTTGGGGCATCCTTTTTATCTTCCGCGTTGGCAGGGTGCATCGACCCCGTCTGCGGCTGATCGATCCGTATCTATGTATATCTGTGGCACTGCCCGGGTATTTGCCCCTTTTCGCATTTATTTATGATTTAGCGCTGGACTATGGCACAATTAAACACCGCCCCGTCGTCGTCGTCGTCGTCGTCGTCGTCGGCAGCTTTGGTTAATTAAGCATAAGACATTAAGTCATGGGAACGCGATGTGCGAGAGGCAAATGTTGCAGATATTAACCCTGCTGCCACAGGGGGTCCGTTCTGCGATCCGATCCGCAGCACATGTGGCCAATGCAGCGTGCAACATTGCCGCCATGAACTTGGGAGGTAATTGAGCCGTGGAAGGACTGCATCCACGGAACAAGGAATGCGTTTGTCCAAAGGGGCAAACACTGGGCATAATTTGCCGCTCATTTGCCGCATCATCCGATATTCTCGGGAAAAACAAATCCAGCCCCATCCCCGGCCAGACACATTTCCGGGGGATTTTCCCCCAGCCAAGCACCAGAATGTGCATATTCTGCACACACTCAGTGCTTTGGGCACCCACTTGGTTAGATCAACATTTGGCTTTCCGACTTATTTATAGCCATTAAGGATCAATTATGCAATGCCCGTGTTTATAACCGACTCGTGTGCATGATTTTTCCATTTTCCATAAGAAGTGGATACAGTGGGTAGTGGCTAGTTCTGGTTTCAAGGCAACACGCTCTGCGTGTATCATTTCCAAAGCATAAATTTTCAAAAATTCACTGTTTACACTCGCCCAGATCACACTCAATAAACAATTTGGCCCAGCAACTATGTTAGTGTTATTGTTGTTATTTTTCTAGCTGCAACCACATTTTCCTGCCTCAGGTTGTTGTTGCTGGTCCAAATTTAGTGTTTTCCGCAGAATATTATACTTGAAACATAACAAACAAGTGTGGTTAGAAGTTGATCGGGCAAAGGTAAGGCCTTATATTTAGATTGGGCAATCTTATTGAATACACAAGACCCCATTTTTCTTGATTTCTTTTGGATTTCCCAGAAAGACTGATGCGCTGTTCGAATTCTTCTCAGATCGACGTCCAGTCTCTGCTGGAGTCAAGTTCAAAGACGTCACGAGTCACAAAGTTTGGCTTAATGTAAGCTTCATTGCGGCCACTTAATGGCCACACACACAGATACAGATACCGAGATATTACCCACAAGATACTCGCGTTAAAACGTTTAGTTTGTACCATTAAACTACAGACATAATGATGTCCATAGGTATCTCAGGTATCTGAGTGTTGACCCGCCTGGACCTGGGCGGGACTGAGTTGAGGGCCAGCCGCCTGTTGGATACCCTTTTGAAGTCTTCAAGTTGATTTTCCATTATTAAATTCTTCTTTTTATCAGTGAATATTTTTACAAAATTCTCAAGAACTTTTCCATTAAAAAAATCACAGAAATTGTGTTAAGAAAAACTATGATTTCCTGGGAATTCTGATTAGGCACAGATACCGGGCACATGTCCCCAAAAGCTCTGGCTAACGGGTCATGTGTTGGCCATATTTTATTATTCGCAGACAGAACAAAGCTAAGATATTTGACAACGCACAGGGAAACGGAGAGAGATTTTCGGTTTCAAGTGCCTAACGCACAATTTTCGCGAAAAACTTAAAAAAAAAAACGAAGAAACTTGACGAATGGATGCGCTAACTGCCAGTTGGGCAGCCAGGGAACAAGTTTCTGGCCCCTTTTTACGAGACGGCGACTTTATGGCTTTGGCTTGGCCAAAAATAAAACGCACGCAACGCCGCTGCGGTCAATGGGCTGGAGATTCTGGCCAAGAGATAGGTCCAGCATGTGCGTGAGAGCAACCTCCGCCGTCGCTGTCAACTTTGAACCGCCCTGACTGGTATCTGTGGCTGCGTCTTCATCGGAGAAGCACTTCCTCCGGCGGAGAGGAGGGCACTTCAAAGCGCACGCACTTCACCTACGCTGGGCAGCCAGCGTTCGAAAGCAACTCTTTGGGATAAATATTTACATTTCTATTTGAAAATTTGATTTGGTTTCCATTTTTCTATCTTTTTCGGTTTTTTTTGGGGGGAATCGCACACACATTTGGAGAGCCAACAAAGGCGGCGGTGGAGACCTGTCGACGAGTTGCAGGTGAGGTAATGGCACGATTTCTGGGCCACCGTTTGAACTAATCGTGCTGCCGGAAATTGAGATGTTAAAAGGGGCAGTTGATTGAGCTAGCTGCTGGCCATTACCAAGAAAAATTAGCCAACTAATGCTGCTGATTTTCCCCCGACTGAATTAATTTTATTTATTGAAATTCACCCTGGAAATAACCATCACTTTTCATACAACTTGCGGGCTTAATTGCTAATGGAAATATGTATTCTGCCAGGACGATGCCAATCAGGGCGCACATTAAGAGGACTTTGAAAATGCTTTGAAAAATGTTGCAATTTTCATTAACAAACTTCAATTAAGTTGGCAATGTAATTTGGCATGCAAACAGAATGCTGGCCAGGATAATGGCAGTCGCGCAGTGTCAACATCGGAGCGGAGCAGAGCGCCTGTTGCACAGTCTGCACGTAGCCAGGACATTGGCAGCAGCAGCAGCAGCACCTCCGCCCACATCCGCACAGCCGCACATGTGGACAGGACGCTCTCCGAGGACGAGAACGAGGAGCAGCAGAAGCAGCCAGTCGGGAGCCGTGTCAAGTGTTTGCGCATGTAGTTCAAACGGAATTAAAATTCCCATTGACACAGTAATTTGTTGGCTACACAAAGGGAATCAATTTCAGGGATTGCAGCCCCACATCCGTCGCGTTCGAATGGATACATGTTTGTCGGATGCTTACCACAACCGCCTCGATAAATCCATTTTTGCGGCTCCTTGTTGTCGCCACTCGCTCTCACTGGCTCTGTCTCGCTTGGCGGCGTTATATCGCGGCTATAATCTGGCAAATATTTGTATCGAACACACACAGGCACTCGAGAATCCCCACTTGAGTTTTAATTATTTGGAACACTTGTCACTTGATGGCTTGATGGACACTTTGCGCCTGCGCATTGCCGCAGGACGTTCGCGTAACGGTCACGTATGGGTTTTAGGGTCCTCGCAAGGAAGTCGTCGACGAACTCGTTCTTCTTCTCGATCGACACACACCCGCAGGGTTAGAGCGCACGCCAGCAACTGATCGAGTCGGAGCGTATACGATCGCTCTAATTCTGTTCCACTGCCAGCAGAAGCAGCAGCAGCAGACGCACAGCAGCAGCAATAACAGCAGCAGCTATGGATCGGCAGCAGCAGCGACAGCAGCAGAGACGATAGCTGTGGCCAAAGCCAAAGCGATAGCGCGCCACAAAGGACGGCTTCCGCCCCTCTAATCGCACCCGAATTGAAGGGGTTCCAAGCTGGGGCTTCTGCGGCTGTGGCAACTCTTGCTTGTTGCTGTGGGGCTTAGGCAAAGTCTTGTATAAATCCCATAAATCTGGCCAGTTTATGGGCCCTGCTATGTGACATCCGAGATCTGAGATCCTTTGCCAACCGGCCTGCACTGGGCTCTGCAGACGAATGCGGTTTCTGCACTCTCTTCGTCGCTCAGCGATCGCTGGCTGCAACTGGTTCTCCATCAACTCTCGCTGATCTCCATGCCCTGCACGTGTGCGAAGATGCAAAGTGATTTACTGGCCCCCGCCTCCCCTTCAAGATCTGTCGGCGGTACTAATGAGCCGCCGCTACCAACACATGGCGACCCTGATGATCCTTGGCGATCCTTCGGACTAATTGCTGGCAACATGTGTTTGCTGGCGTTGTGTTTACTCTGATTTCCAGCCTCCCAGGCATCCGATCCGGACCATCTCATGGCGGTATAATTGCAGTCTGGCATTGCTCCGAGCGTCATTGCCGCTGGATATCAGTTGGCCCCGCGGCATCGATTTCATGAAATTCAAAGAGTAGTTCATTCATGAAATGCTCAAAAGTCTGAACGATGATTTCCGCATTCCACATGCCTGAATAAAAACTATATATAGATATATATATCTCAGAACCCAATCTCAACCACAAGTATTTCCGCCGAAAATGTAAGCTGATAAAAGTCCAAAATTCGAGAAGCTCAAGAAAGGCGGTTTGAATTTAAATAGGCAGCCTGAGCTTCTGAATCGGTTACATAAGTCTGCCGCCGACGTTATATTCTATTTTTACAACCGCCGGACTTATCGGGACTTGGCCAGGGAAAGTCGGCCTCCTCCAGTTAGCTAATAAGCAGCTACGCAAAAACTCTACAACAGAATAATTATCCATACACATTTCAAGGCGAGTCACTAGAACGATTAGCCATATATGGAACGCACTTGATATTATATAAATTTTGCACACTCGTATATGCATGTGTAGAAGTGGAGTACAGGGCGTGAAATATGAAAAAGGCATTCCATTCATAAATGTAGGACTAGGCTCTAATTGGCTGCGGCTCAGCGGAAGCCAGGCTATCTGCAAGAAGTCGCTCTGGTCTGCCTCCAATTAGCATAGCGCTGACCCATTTTAAGCCCAGCTTCCGTCATGGGGATAGCCAGGGGCGCTGGGCGCTTCTCCCACTGTCGCTTTCCCTTATCGCAGCCAGTTCCGCCGCCCGAATCGCTGCTGTATCGGTATCCTAAGCGCTAAGCATGTGGGTGAAGGGTGGCAGTGGGATCAACAGGAAGTCGGATAGTGGTTTATATAAACAGTAAGTATTTAATAGAAAACTATAGATACAATATACAAAGGCGATAACGGAGGCAGAGAGGCAGTTGTTCAAGCTAGAAACCTGGATCCCAGTCCGTTTGCTGGGCCTCCATGTGCGTGGTGTAGCACTGCAGGATGTCACCGGGCTGGGGCAGCACTTTGGTGTCTCTAAAGCGGAGACCACACTCCACATCTTTCTTTATTGTGTCCACCTCGTTTTTAAGGTGTCTCATGGATTCCAGGGGACCATCGTAGACGGTTTCTCCATCGCGCAGCAAGCGGAACTTCTGGGCCTTCTTCAGCAATCCCTTGGTGCAGCGACAGCCGGCCACAGGCACCTCTTTGCGTCCCTCGTTGATGAGGAAGTTCTGCAGGACATTGGCCTCGCCCAGCACCTCTTCCACCTCCACCGGCGGCAGCTTGCTGCTCAGCTGCTCCTTCAGGTCATCAATCAGACGGTAAATGATATTGTAGCTCCGCACATTCACATCTTTGGCTGCCTTAGGCTGTGGAACCTCCACCGCAAAGGCATAGATAATGGCATCAAAGGCCTTGGCCAGCTCGAGATCGCCCTCGGTGACGTTGCCCACGCCATAGTGCACAATGTCCAGGCGACAGCGGTCGTTGCTGCTGTACGTCTCGAGGACATCTAGAATGGCCTCTACCGAACCATGGACATCGCCCTTGATAATGACACTGACCCTTGGCTTGCCGTCGTTCTCATCCACCTGCTTGACCCGCTGGCCACCGCGCACCCGAAAGCGTCCTGCCAGACGGCGAGCCTCTCGCTCCGCCCGGTACTTGGCCTGGTGCTCCTCCTCTTTTCTGCGAATATCATCGCTGCTTGACTCGATCTTCTCGCGCTGAGCCTCGTGCTCGCGAAACTTGAGCACGGCATGGGCTTTTTTCTCCGTTTCCACCTCGAGTATGAGATCGCCAGCCAAGGGCAGTTCGCGCCAGCCCAGTATTTCCACGGGAGTGCCTGGCGGTGCCTCGCTTAGAGGCTGACCATTATGATCGAAGAGACCGCGCACCTTGGCATGCGAAAGGCCGCTTACCAGCACGGAACCTTTGCGTAGAGTGCCGCGGGAGACGATGGCTGTGGAGAGCTTGCCACGTCGTGGATCGGTCTTGGACTCCACCACGATTCCCTCGACCAGACCTGTGGGATCTGATCTCAGTCCCATCAGAGTGGCCTGGGTGCTGACTGCCTCGGCCAGTAGCTGCAGGTTGGTGCCCTTCAAGGCGGAAATGGGTATCACTTGGACATCGCCGCCATGCTCCTCTAGAGCCAATCCCATTTGGGCCAGCTCTCGCTTGCTTTTTTCCTGCGAAAGATTCAGTTTTATATTTTTTCTACTTTGAAAAATCTCCCTTACAATATTCGCCTCGGGCTTGTCGATTTTGTTGAGTGCCACAATGATGGGCACCTGAGCCTCCTTGGCCAGCTGGATGACCTCCCTCGTTTGCGCCATGACGCCATCCTCGGCGGCCACCACCAGGACAATAATATCCGTGGCCACGGCACCACGAGCTCTCATCGCACTGAAGGCGGCGTGTCCTGGGGTGTCCAGGAAAGTGACCCGCTCGCCGTTCTCCAGGGTTACAGTAAAAGCGCCTATGTGCTGGGTTATGCCGCCCGCCTCACCGCCAGCCACATCAGCGCCGCGCAGGGAGTCCAGCAGCGTGGTCTTGCCATGATCCACGTGACCCATTACAGTGACCACTGGTGGGCGGGGTTTGAGTAACTCTGGCGGGGCAGGTGGCCGAGGGGCCGCATCGCGCTCCCGCTGATCGTCCTCGTTGACCGTCTCTGGGGTGGCCACCACGCGGGTCTTGGTCCCCAGCTTCTTGGCTATTTCCTGGATGATCTTGAGGTCGGACAGCTTGGCGGAAGCCTCTATGTTGTCGGCGCCCTTGACATACAGCATGGCCTCCTGGACGTCATCTGTGGGGGAGAAAACACACCTTAATAGGGCATTTAATGGGAGTAGAAGGGCTTACCCAGGGGTCTCTCCAGCTCCTTGGCCAATTGGGCCACGCTCATGTGCCGCCAGATGTCCGAGGCCACTTCCTGCGCCTTCTTGGGGGAGTACTCTATGATTCTGGGGGATTTCTACATAGATTAGTGAGTGTGTCGTCTGGGGGAGGCGGAATAATGGGAGCCACCTTCTCCTCGGCTGTTTTCCGGCGTTTCAAGAGCGCCGCGCTCACATGGAAGTCTCGCCATGTCGCCGGCGGCTGTTGGCAGTGCGTGACAACTCGGCAGGGGTGCAGGGTATGCGCCAGTCGACTCAGATGACAGATTCTAAGCATTTTTTACCGCTTATTTTCTATTTTTCATTGATTTTTTAAAATTTCTTAATTTTATATCGCGTAACAGCTGCTAGTGTGAACAGATTACTTTAAATAAAAATATTAAATAACCTAAACAAATTTCAACATTTCCGCTTTCACGACTTCTGGGCACACTCGAATGCGAAAATCCTCAGATCACCCGATCTGGCAACTCTGGTAGCTAAGTACGGCGATCTGGCAACGCTTTCTGTCCCAGCTACCAGTGTTGCCAGACTTTTCGGTCCCAGCTACCAGCGTTGCCAGATTGCCGTACTTAGTTCCAATCAGAGCAGGAGGCGCCACTGTGGAGTTCATATGGAACTGCCTACTCCAACTAGGATCCGCTTACTCTAACTAGGATCCGCTTAGTCTAACTGGGATCTACTTGGTCGAACTGCTGTTACACTGAGAAAACAAAACGTAAATTAAAAAAAAAACTTTATTTTTTCTTACTTCTCTTTTATTTTTCAAGTTTGAGCAGATCTGTGAAGGGAAAATATTTGTAATTTTTGAACAATTAATTCAATTGATTTAATTTGGCCGACTCTCTTGGTTTTCTGCTACAATCAGAGCAATTATTTTATTTATTACATATGTATATCCCCTTTCTGTTATAAAAAATTTCGGAAAAATTGTTATATTTTTTAAAGGAGTCATTTCCGACCCCATAAATCATATATATTCTTGATCAGCATTAACAGGCGAATCTTTCTAGCCATGTCCAGAAGAAATTTAATTTTTTTAATTTTTTTCAAAATTCGATTAAAATTTTCAAAAATATCAAAAAATTTTGATTTCCTAAAATTTTCAATTTGGTATGCAGTTTTTTTAAATTATTAAAAACTAACACAGAACCGCTGTCCGAATTGAAATTATTGCATTTTTGGCTTAGTTATGATAGATTTCAATTGTAACCAGCAAGGGTATAGGTATACAAGCTTTGGCTGGCCAAAGTTAGCTTTCTTATTGTTTGGTTTTTTCTCCCACAGGATAACAAAAGAAAATTACAAAATTACAAAACTATTGTTAAGTTTACCACCTGAAAACATGCTAAATTTTAATTAATGGTGCCTCGGGCATCCTTTAAATTGCCCCTCTAAGCGTCCTGCGTGAGTGTCAATCACTGCCAATGGGGCTTCAACTTCAACTGGCAGCTAGTTTGGCGGGCTTCTGCCTGGGATTCCAGGCTCTCGAGGAGCGGAGCGGCGGCCCTGCTCTCGTGACTGGCGCTGAATGCCACTTAATTCGGTTTTGAAGCGAGTTGCATGTCAAAATGATTGCTCTTCTGCAAACAGCGCATCTGTGTTTGAATTATGATGGAGCGCGCAAATATTCCAGATGCAAATATTTGCGCAAAACTACACACACGCATAGTCGGCACACACACACCCATACAGGCAGCTAGTGACTTGAAGTGCGGAGCTGGCCAGGACACGGATACAGATACAGATACAGGAGCAGGAGCAGGACATCCTGGGACAGTGCTGCCTAGAAAAGGATGTCCAGAAAAAGCCTTTAAAGTGTATATATTAGGAATAAATTATTAATAAAAGGATAATTTATAATGAATACCAATAATTTCCTTTTCTTTTAACTAAAATTTAGCTTGAAACCTTTATTTATGAATATATTTCTAAGCTAAATCGGAAACTTCGTACCCTTAAAGCTAAATCCTGTCCGAAAAAAAGGACGAATCGACAGCTCTGGCCGGAACTGGCCCCCAACGCAGGCGACTAATGGCAGGCGTGCTACGCTGGCAGCGCCAAGCACTTTTGAAAATGTGTAACCGGCACTGACTGACTTTCAGCCCGGGACGAGCAGCAGCAGGACTCGTTTGGCCGGAGCCAACACTCGGTGGTGGTGGTGGTGGTGCATCCGCTGCCGGAAATACGCTTACAAACGCAACTAGCACGTACACGGCGGCATGGGGAGGTTCCAGTACCCTCGCCAGTACCGCCTCGTCCTTCCAGCCTGCCCTACCTTCTATATCATCCTCGCCTGCCGTCGTCGTCGTCGTCCATCGTCTGTTTGCTTTGCAGCGCTGAAGACGCCGGCTGCGACGCAAAGAACTCAAACAAAATATAACTGTTGGAAGAAGCTGCTGCCGCTGCTGCTGCTGCTGCTGCAAGGACGAAGAGGGGGCAGCGTGCACAGAAAAAGTTTACAATTTATCTAGTAAAATGTAATTAGGATCCTGGGTGCAGCCCCCATCTCCGGGATGGCTCCGGGATTTAAGTGCGTGCAACTTTCAGGGCTTTCAGCTGCTAAGCTTAAAGTTGGGAGATACTGAGGGATTTAGGAAGAGTGGAAGATGGTCTTAGGGAAAGCATGTCTTAGGGGTTAATTTAGGGATTTAATAATAGTTCCTGCTATTACATTTATATAATTAGATTTTATAGTACCGTTTTCATATTTTAAAACATTAAAGAAAAGTACTTACCATTGCCAACTGATGATGGCCAAACGGATGTTTGTTGAATGTTTACCCGTTGCTGGCCAAAAATAGATGGCCAGCTTCGCTCAGCTAATCCGTTTCGCATTAAAGCTGCACCGACCAAAGTGTTTGCCTTGGTCGCATCTTAATTTCGCTGCCACAGCCGTGTGTATACACACACACGTACATCTACCCACAGTTATTTGCTGAGAAATTGATTTTCGTTAATTTCTGCCACAGCGAAAATGGCGTGCAGCAGCGAGGGTAGCTCTGGGAGTTCTCCTAACCATTCTGCTTTGGGAACACAAACTCTTCGCACGGCCTGCGCATAAGACATGCGCAAGAGCGACTGAGATACAGAGATACTCACCGACAAGCATAGATACAGATACACACGCACACGGATGCGGATGCGGCACAGATACTCGCACACCAGAGAGCGCACGCACACAGCCACGCCGACGAGGCGGAGCAAAGTAAACAAACATGGCCGAAAATGTTTGCTGCTCATAATCCGATACAAGTGCAAATGCCACTCACACACACACAGGCACACTCGCTCGAACACACCTCGTTCGCTCTTTGCAGTTTCCAACTGGCTGCCGATTCCATCTCAAGATGTGCCAACTTCTCGCCAGGTGTTAATCACGGAAGCCATGTAATCGCCTTCAATAATTTAGCTGCCTTCGCTTTATGCCGTTTTTTCTTATTTTCGGAGGCTCTAAGTGCTCACTCAGGCGTTGCCAAACGATTCCCTCGAATTTGGTAACAGTTCAAGCCAAATTGGTTGGCAAAATAAAGCATTTTGCAATTCATTAAGCGCTAAAATCGCTGGGGAATTAAACTCTAGAGTGTACAGAGAGAAATGTTATAAAAAGGCAGGTGGCAAAAGTCATTTTTAGTTGCTCGGAAACCATTAGATTTATTTTTAAGGGAAGAATTCATAGAAAACAACTACTAAAACTAGTCAAAACTAACTTTAAAAAAGATATTATTTAAGGTGAAAAATATTTAAGAAATTATTGAAAATATAAAATAAAAATGAAATTAAAATATGAAATCAGTTTTTTAGTTCAGAATTTTTAGCTAACATTAATTTAACTACAAGGAAATCCGGTTCTTGAACAAAAGTTTACTTGATAGTTAACAATATTTCTCAGATAACCAATCACCTAGTTATCAGCAGTTCCTTTTCCGCTTGTTTACCTCGCCTCAAATTGGTCTCAAGTTCAGCCCTCAAGTGCCAAGACCAATCTTCAATCATTTATAACCACTTGAAGTAAATGGAAATTTTCGAAGCTTCTTTTTAATTGAAGAACATTTGCAGCTAATTAGTGGGACTCCCCACTATGGAGGAGGAGAGCTACCAACTGAAAAAGGAACTGAAATTGGAAATGGAATCAGAATTGACCCTGTCACATTGGGGCACTTGAGAGAACCGAAAAACTTTGGGACTTCAAAGCTGCAGCCGCCGGCACTCGAGGTGGAAAAGTGTCTCCGTGTGGCCACTTGAGTGCACCTACCACAGCGTCCGATCTCGGAACGGGGTTCAATCTCGAGGTTTGGGTTTTTTTTTTCGCCAGCATGTACAGGTAATCATCATCATCATCGACGCGATGGCGGCTTTCAAATATAAGCAAAATATTGACAGAGCGGCAACCTCCAAGGCGCAAAGGCCCCGACATCGATTTCTGGCCATACCCAAGTCGTAGTCCAAGTCCAACTCGAAGTCCGCATATGCATATGCGATATGACGTTGCCGATTCGACGGCGATCCGATCCGATCCAGGTACCCGGCAGCAGCAGCCACAGGTAATTCGAGTCCATTCGCCGGGGTCCACTGTTTACACACATTAGAGCCCAGCCAACATCCGTTGTAGCCGTTGCCGACTGTGTCGCATTCAAATGTTGTTTTTAGCCATTGAAGTGGTAAATTTCACCTGTGTGCGAGGTGGAATGGCATCGGGAGCGGCAACGGCGGCGGCGGCCCATAGACACGGCCACTTACAACAAATGCATTTCTGGGCGGCGCGCGGCCTTTGATAGTGGACCACACACATACTCTGCCTTTTGGATGCGGCGACACTTGAGTTGATTGATTTCGAGATGCGAGCATCCGCGAGATGCAAAAAACGAAGGCAGGGAGATAGCGTCTCCACGCTGGTGGTCCTCGTTACCAATCATGAGTCTCGATACCCTGTAGGAGGAGGATGAGGAGCATGGGGTATATTAAAATGATATTAGGGAGTTGGTCTTAAGATCTGTCCTAGTCTCTAGGATAAGTGTAAGTCCTTACAATTCAGAGAATAAGATTGTAGTCCTATTGTATACTATGTTTCTTATTCTTATTTTTTTTAAGATGCTTAGTAAAAGTATTAATTGTTATATTAATTTTCCAGTTCTGGTTTTTATATAATTATTCTTGAAGGTCTTTAAGGGGTACCTCCTCGTCCATTCCCTCAACTATATTAATGTTGTCCCCAAGTTCTTGCCATCAAGCGATCGGCCCTGGCTGTTAATTTGCTGGAGGAAGTTTCCATTTAGCACTTGGGCAAACAGTCTCTGGTTTCTGCAGTTGTCACCGAGCACATTCCAATCCCCCGATGCCGGCAGAGTCCGCCGTCCGGCCAAGTTCGCCATAAATACAAAATATCAAAAATATTATTGCGGCTGCCAGAGGGTGGCAGGCAAGCAACCCGCCTTATTGTTGCCTCTCTCTGTTTGCGGTTTGCTGCTGCTTCAAGTGCCATTCAGCTAAATTGTTTGTATGTCAATCAAAGATGAAAACGCGCAACGGAAAATGCGAAAATTAAACAGAGGACTACACTGGGTGGGTGGGTGCTTTCTGGCAGGATCGCAGGATGGGCTGGCCGTGCCACTTAAAGTTCATTGAGGTGACGCCTGTGGCCAGCAAAAAAGCGTAGAGGGGGCACAGGCACAATAACGCGGCACTACAGCAAATTGCTTTGCTACACGAAAGCGTCAAAGGACTCCCGGTTTAGTCGGGTTGATCTGAAGGGGTGGTGTAAACACGAGGCCGAATAATAAAGCAATAACAAAGGCGGCCGTAGAGCAGCAGCAACAATAACAACTGCCAGGACACTTAATCAAGAGGAGGCTGCTTGAAAAAACCTCTTTATTCCAGGCACAGGACATGCACAAATAATGTTTTGCTAAAATATTGATTCATTCCAGGGGGCTGGGGGTGTGAGTTTGCATAGTAGATTGTATGACATGGAGTAAAAAAATATGGTTAATCATGCGGGGTTAGGTTTAATTGACAAATTGAAGATTATTTGTTATTTTATATTTAATAATATCTCTAACATTTGTTAGCTTAACAACTTGAATTACTAAATTCTTAGAACAATAAATGAAATTTCTATATTTTCCTCCCTTTTCCCTTAAACTGTCGATTCCCAAGGTTTCCTACTCTCATCTTCACCCACGTAGCACCTTTTTTGCGGAAGAAAAGCAGCCACTTTAGTTTGCCACCGATAAGTTTTACCCTATTCCTCCGTAATTTATGCTGTTCCCGCCTTGACTTTCGACCCCAAAGTTGTCGTCCCTCGTCCACTGGTCCGTCCTTCGTCCTTCGATGCTCCTCTGGCGTGTGCCCCTTGTTGTTGGTTAAATTTACATTGAAATGCGAGACTCGAAGTAATTCGAAAGTTTGATTTTAATTTGTTTTCATTTCGCATTAGGTAGGGCCGAGCAGCGCTCTCGCTCACCCTGAGTCCCATGTGTGTGGGGGCTATGTTTCTGTCTCTGTTTACACGCCCAGTTTGCATCGGAAACTGTGACAAGGCAGAGAGCTCCGCCTCGGATGGAAAGCCATCATCATCATCACCACAGCCGCAGCCACATCCACATCCACATCCCATGAGATGGTTGGTCTGGGATATTGCTCCATTTGCGCGCTCTGATGTCTCTCCTTTTCGTCACGGCTCCCTTAGTCGCTGGTGTTGGTAAACTTTTGCCTGATTTTGTGTGCTTTTAACAGTTTTAATCAAATAATTGCACATGTGCTAAATGTAAACATATTTGTTCGATTCCACTAACCAGACACGCCCCAAACAACAGGCGACCTACCGAGCGACCTCTCTCTCTCTCTCTTTTGCTCCAGCAAATTGTGCAAAAATTGCAACAAAAAAAGGAGGTTGGCTAGTGCACATTTGCAGCTCCAGTTGAAGCTCCAACTCTTGCTCCAGCTCCACAGGAATATTTACAAATGCAAACGAAACAGGAGAAAGTTCAAACACAAACAAATGAGCGTGCAAACAGCACCAAAGACATTTGTCAGAGAATGAGAAAGAAAGCCCGACTAGACCCATGTCCAATGGGAATATTCCCGGCAGGATTTGCAGGACGCGTGCCTCTCGCATTTTTAATTTCCCATTTACCCATTTGCCATTTTCCATCCACTTTCCATCTCCTCTCCATTCTAAAGCCTAAAGGATAATAACTTGCAGTTGAGGCAAAACTTCAGCGCGTGCTTTTGTTTACACGATTCACGTGGCTCAGCGCCCGTCCGGGGATTAAATGCAACTTGAAAATATTAAAACATTTTGCGACAAGTTGGCAAATGAAAGCCCGCCCAATCATGTCAACAGCCAAGTGCCAGAGGAGAGCGGGCCGGGTAGGGGATCCTACCAGGAACCAGAACCCAGAACCCAGAACCAGTATCCAGGGACCAGGGACCAGGCAGCGACACCAACAACAGGAAGGAATGATTTCTTGTGCCAATATTTTTCCAGAGCACACAATTTCGATTTGTCGAGTGCAACTTTGGCGCTCATCGTACTCATCATGGCTGGCTCTCAGCATTTGGCTCCAGTCCCTTTGCCTCCGCCTCCGTCTCCGCCAGTGCCATTGCCTCTGTCCCTGCCCTTTCCCCTTGGTCCTGCTGGGGGCTCTACGCCACGTCCTTGACACCCAGTCGACAGTCAGAGTCGCAGTCGGCAAATCGGCAGTGGATGTGAATGTCTCCTGCACGAATGTCAACGGAGCTGCTGTTGCACGGCGAAAAAAAGAGGAGTCTACCCTTTAAAAGTGAAAGAAAATAATATTATAAAATTTTGAGTATTCGAGATGCCTTAGAAATATGTATAACACTTTTTAAAAACGATTTAGAAAACATTAAAGTAGAGAAACGGCAAAGAAAACTTATAAAAAAGGTTAATTTATTCTATAAGAAGGGATAGAAGATATAGAAGAAGTAATAAAAGTTATATTCTATATATTTTGGAATAGTATTGTAACCTTATTTATGCCTAAAATTGAAAATTAAATCAAATTTATTTATGTACATTTTTTAAAGTAGCTTTTCCTCTAATTTTCCCAGTGATTTGCTGCTAAAAAATCCATTGGGTGGAGAGTTCACATCCTCACACACCCACACACCAACACACACTGACACACTCGCTTTCACAAACACAAACACATGCAGGCACACACTTACAGGAGTCGCTGGAGTCTGGCTGGGCGGAAGGGCAGGGTCGGTGGTCTGGGGGCTGTGCTACTCGCTTGCAAATCAAGTGAAATGTTTGCAAATAGAATTTGTCTGTGCTTGCTCGAGTGTTTGACTGAAATCTATATACACATATAGTTAGAGTGTGTGTGTGTGCCAGGATGCTCGCTCTCTTTCGCTCGGCTCTCCTCCTATGCCATGTGTGTGTGTGTGTACATTATGATCAGTACAAATGTGAACATAACTGCACAAATATGTACATAGCAAGTCGCTCGAGCCACCCACCATTCACCGCCCCTCGGAAAAGCCAGGCAGGCCAAAGAGTCGTCAGCTTTTCATGACTCCACTCCGCTCTGCTCTCTCTTGGAGGTTGTCCTGGATCCACGCATTTACATCCACCATGCGCCCTGTTTGACTTCGCTGGCGTAAGGATTAATTAGCAAGCAAAAGCGGGGCCAAAAAAATATTTAAAAAAAGCAGCGAAAAAAATACACACAAAATGAAAATAAATAAAATTATCGCTCCGAATTTCATCCATAAGTCGTTTAAGAAAAACAGCCTGGCAGCGAAAGAGTTCTTTGGCCCCAGAAGATAATGTCTTGAAAGCATTATCTCTCGGATATATCTGAGTCAGAGAACACCTTCCTCTTTATCGGAGATGCGATATAATCAGAGCAGATAAGGAACCAAGGCAAAGCTTTTGAGATAATAAAAAGGTGATTTAACTGCCTGTAAATAAATATATTACTCAACTTTTGTTGGCATTATTATTAATTAGTTTTCAAAGCGGAAGTTACTCTTTTGCTTGGGATTATTAGGTCATTATGCGGATAATACAACTTTGAATTAACCTTGTTGGACTTTCACAGCTCAATAATTGCAATTCAAAGTGACAAGGCAAAACAATCCCCAAGATGCATCTCATAACAGTTCAGACAGCTAACAAAGCACTCAAATAGCCTCCTCTATTCACGATAATTAAGCACCAAGTCTCGGCCTGTGACATTATTTATATTTGTGGAAATTAGTATACTCTCTATAGGCACGACTTTGTCTCGTTCGTATTTGAATTCAATTAGATGTTATTGCTCTATTATCGGCCCTGCTGCCGTGCTGGCACTGTTGTGGAAATTATTGTTTGACAAGCGAATTAGTTTGTTTTCCAATGTCATTTAAAGTACACATGGTTCATGTACGTATTTTAGCTGGCGATTGTATAAATCAATTTGGAAATTACACGGGAGCATATGGAAATCATATGGAGGATGTTTTGGGTAAAGGGATACAATATGTAAAGGTTACAGAAACTAATAAAAACAGTAACTGAGATGTTTTGTTTTAGTATCTTTAAGGAAGATTAAACAGTATATTAAAAGCTATACTTTACACCCAAAAATCTATTGAATTAAGCTGAAATCTTAGTCTTAAAAATATTTAATTCTCTCAGTGGTAAGCATAAATTTTTCCTTTATAATTTCTACATAAGAAATAACCCCTAAAGTGTACTTGAAATATATTTCAAGCTTCTTTTCTTAACCTTACCAAAATCAAAGCCAAATAAACCTTTATAAAATTGACCCGATTCACCAGAATTATCTTGGTTTAAGCCCCCCTTTTTGGGGCTGCAATTTGCACAGCTCTTCATTATCACATCGCCAACAAGATTATCGCCTGATTAACATTCCATTTCAAGTACATTTGCCCCGTTTTCCGGCCGAGTTGCGCCGTGTCCCGCCGTTCATTAGCACAGAAAATTATAATTTTTTGTCAACGCAACGCGACGCGGCTGCTGCTGATGCCGGTTAATTGTGCCCGGCAATCTTGCAAAATATGCAAACGTTTGAATTTGACATGCACACACGAAACGGTTGGCAAATAGCAGCGCAGCGGCAGCCATCAGCCAGCATCCATGGAAACTGGAGGGCAGGATGGAGGCTGGAGCACCTGCATGGCAGTGCAAACAGAACGCAGCCTGCGACGCAGTGGCCTCCCCGGCTCGGAAAACTGCATCGGTATCTGCATGTCCCGGAAAAACTGCCAATGCAACGCTGCAACGCAACTGGAACTGAAACTGAAGATGCTGCTGCTCTGGCTGCCCCTTCCTCCTGGTAGACTGGCGAATGACTTTGAAGTGGCAACGCATATAGGGCAGGGTGTTCTTAAAAATTCATTTCATTGTCCTGCATTGTCTGGCGAGAGCGGGGCAGGCGAGGAGCCGAGGGCAAATACAGCTTTCTGCAGCGGTCGCCGATGCTCCTGCAGCCGCCATCATTTCCGTTTTAGAGCTGCCTGGCTGCCTTGCTGGCAGGGTCCTCTTCGGTCCTTCGCCGCTCGGCAAAAAGATGCAAAGACAGCTAAGCAAACATCATCAGCACAAAGATGGCAGCGACAGGACGCAGCAGCAGAAGTAGCAGCAGCAGCAGCGACAGGAGCAGGAGAAGGAGCCTGGAACAAGCTCTGTTTGCACAACGTACGACGGATATTGTGCCGATGTTTAGCAGTGGAAAGTAGTAGATCCATTGCCACACAGCACAAAAAATACTAAAAACTAAAAAATTTTTATTTTTAATAGATCTTGCATTTACATAAAATATTTTTAAATTAAAAGCTGCTTGTAAATCTTAAAATCCCCTATAAAAATTGATATTTTTAAAGCATTACAATCTTAAATAAAAATCAAAATTGCTTCCAAAGTTTACTTATATTTTTTCTCAGTACCTGGACTGCTGCAGCGGCAGTCAAGCATTTGGGCAAACACAGAGGAGCGGAGGCGCCGGCAAAGGAACCAGTGCCCGCGGCCATAATAAGCGTGGCCAGGACGAGAAGCAGGAGCAGCCAGTGCAGGCGGAGCAATCCGATGGTCAGAGTCGCTGGCCTGCAGCGGAAATCCGGAGCTAGGCCTAACCCTAACACAATTTGAGGCAGCCCTAAGACGACAAGCGGCCAGAGAGGCCGTGACAAGTGCAGCAGCAAATATCCTGCGGCAATTCGGCAGAAACAGTAAGAGAAACAGCACCAGAAACAGGATCAGGAGTGGGAGTAGAAGTAGAAATTGGTACAAGAGCAGGACCATCTGCTGCCCAAAATCACGCCAAAGAAATCTGTCACAATTACAATAAAAAGAGGATGAACAAAAAACTGTCAGGCGACTTCAACAATTTATAAATATTTAGCCAGCCGACAGAAGGAAATGAGGTGCCAAAGAAAATAAAAACCAAAACGAATTTGTCATTGTTGTGCCATTTTAGCTCATAAATTTCACCTTTTGCCAAATTGTGTGTGTGTGTATCCTTCCCCTAATGGGCCATGCAATGTGTCTTGATGCAATAGCCCGGCTAACGCCTGTTATCCTACCATCCTGCCTGGCTGTCTTCCTAGCTGGGATCTCCCGCTGGGCCATACAAATCGCATTACACGACTTTTTGACTCTCGCATTCAACTCTAATTACCCGGTAGTGGATTGTGTCCAGGCAGAGGCTCTTTGTGCCCACACCTAGGACCCCGGATAGGGGCGTTATCTGTGTGTTGTCCTGTGAGGAGCATCCCCTCCTTTCTCTGCCATGTAGCAATTTGTCGACACTGCGACTTTCACACGCCACAGCAACCCACGTCAAGCCGAAGGTCATTTGGGGTCGATCTCCACCCCTAAAGTGTAGCCCCTTCCCAAGTCTCAGCTCGGATCTCGCAGCATGTATAATTAAAAGAAACGACGCATCGTTAGGAGCCTTATCGCCGACATATTCGGAAGATAATGCTAAATTCAATTCTATTGTCCGCCGCAGAAACAACTGTGCGGCTTGTTCAAATATTGTATTGAAAGAGTGCTAAATGAAAAATAAGTATCTCTCTGTTTCAGCTAGGCAAATAGAACGCCTCGAAATTGAATAGAAATAAAGAAACAAATGGGCGAATTTTCCATCAAATATTAGGAGGAAGATTCAATGCTCTAAACTGTAAAGTTCAATTACCCTTAACAGGGTTTTTAAATATTATTAGAGAGGGAAAGTTGTTTAGAAAATCTATGTGTTTTTAAATATTTGTAGAGAGGTGGGGAATCTAAAAAAAGAAGTATACATATATGTAGTTTTAGGGTATAATTTGGCGGCTTAAAAAGTGTGAGGTTTAATCCTAATCCTTAAGTTTGACTTGCCTTCAATCGTTTATAATCTGAAATGTATTTTTGTAATATTTAAAATAGGATGCTAATGAAAAAATTTCAATAATTCAAAGTAATTTAATTCTAAAAATTAAATGTAAGAAAGTGAATTTCCCTTAATAAAAACTCTACATATTTCCAAGGCTTCCGCAATTAATTATACCCCCCGATTAGAGTAGATCGATCTCGATGTGGCCGGCGATGCTGTCGCCTGTCTGCCGCCGACGGTTCATCATGTTTCTAACTTTCCAAACAGCTTTCATTATCGCTGTTGAAGCTGTCGTTGTCACTGTCGTTGTCGCCTGCTATTTGCACAGTTGCTGCATTGTCAGATCCAGCAAAAATTCCAAATAAATGGGGAAAAAGACAAAACGGCCAGGCCAGGCCAGAGACGAGGAAAAATAACAAGAGAGACAAGAATAACATTGTCGCGTTAGGCAAACATGATCTGGCATTCGTTCCAATTTCAAGCCTATCAATACTACTCGAGCTGGGTGTTTGCTCAGGGCCCAGAATCGAATTTAGTAACGATCTTGGCCATATCTTTGACTCGCGTCAAAACACACGTCAAATGTTTGCACACCCCTCGGAATGAACAACAGGAACAAGCCCAGATCGAGGTAACAAGAGGGCCCAAAAAGACTCTAAAGAAACTGCTGCTTCCGCACATTTTCCGCCAAACAATGGCCTAGGTAGCAACCTGTCAGCCCAAAAAACATAACATTGCCCCCGACATTGTCATGATCCACACAAAACACATCCGGCCGAATGACAAATCTCGTTAGGTACCCCGTACACACACACTCCGCTGCCGAGCCTGACCAAGAAAAATTCCCCAATCCGTCTGCCATTATTACGAAATCTGCCCGGCTTCCGTTCGCCGCGGGCCAAGATCACTCCGGAGCTCACCTCACGTCTCATCCCGGAATATACAGTAGCGGATGCTGTATGCTAATTTCCAGCCATTGAGTCCAAGTGCCGCCAAAGAGGCAACGGCGCTGCTCCAGCGGGGGCTTGGCCAAGTGCTCCTCCGCATGGCTAATGAGGCAGGGCGGCCCCATAAAGTTGGTCACCTAATTGGGGCCAAGTGTAGGGGAAGGAGGAGAAGGCCTGATTGAGGCGCAAACATCTTGAAATTGAAACTTTGTACAGCCAAGACAGGGAAGGAATTGAGTAGTGTATATATGTACCTCTAAAATTGATTTATTTATTAAAGAATATGTTTTTAAACTAATCAAAATCGAAGAAGAAAAAATAATTTAAGTGCAGGAAAACCTTTAAGTCTTCAAAAAACCAAGAAACCCCTTCAGTTCCTATAGGTTTTAAGGTCTTCTGAAAACCTTTGTTGTAACTTCAATGCTCTCCAGCTTTATATATAAAATTACTATCAATTTTCCAACTAAACTTATATAAAACTTCTACAAATTTAATTTAAAATTCAACAATAAGGTTTTCTTAATGACTTTCATTTAAAAATTAAGTCCATTTAATTTTTTAAACCGATGTTTCCCTGCCATAATCTCCAATTTGTGATTCTTAAGAGGTAATCGGTAATGTCTGATGTGTGTATTTTTATTTAGCTTTCACCAAAATGTTGATTCATTTTGTTGCCAAAAGTCATTGAGGCGGCTTAATGCCTCATATTACGGCTGATCGGGCGTATTGAGTGCTTCTGTTTCGGTTCGATTCGGTTTTCGTGCGGACTTGATATTTGCATTTGTAATAATTTTTAAAATTAATTACATAAATATCTGGCAAATCTGTAAAATAAATTTTATAATAATTCATTTATCGAAATGCACTTTAAAGTGTGTTTGTGTACACGCGGCCGTGCACACACACTGTTGCCAATATTAAACATTAAATGGCCAATGCCAACAACATTAACGGCCATTATTTGCATGGCCCGGAGTGGCGATATGGCGGAGTGGCAGAGTGCCGGGAATGGTGGCCCAATGTGGCCGCATGAGCCTCCAATTAGCAATAGCTGTAAATGTGAAATTTGCACAGGCATAAAAAGCCTTTAGCCGCCATTTTTCATTTGTCAATCGTCGGTAAATAGAGCAAACCAGCCGCAACATCAGCTATCCAAAAGTTGTACCAACCAAAATTAAATCCAGCATTCGGCAATCTTAAAGTCAGATCTGGCCCGAAGCAATCTAGTTATGGGTAACAATCCTATACCAATGTTGTATATGCCAGAAGTTGGGAAATAGCAAAACGCATTCACATGTAAAATTCCATCAAAAATCGCGGCTTTTTGCACAAATGAAAACTCCAAGCGAAAATTAAGTTTGCCTTCGCGGTTTTAGCAGTAACATGAAAAGCATTCGCTTGGATAAATGTTAAGCAGGTTTTGAGATACTCTTGTTTATAATTAGAGAGGTTTAAAAAATGTTAAAAAAGGCATTAGCTCTTATAGAAAAATAAATACCTTTACCTTAAAGCTTATATAGATATCATAGTCTTAATTAATTAATATAAAGTATGTAGTATATAGGGGTAGTTTCACTTTAGAAATAAATTTCTACACATTTTACACACCCTTCTCCTTTTACCAACATCTTTATAGTTGCAACTTGCAACCCCTGTTACCAGAACATTTTCTTTGTGGATTTCTTCTTTTATTACTTAGAAAACCCTAACGAATCGATGTTCTCTGGTGGTTTGTCAAGCAATTTAATATCTAAATCTAGCTTATGAATTTCCTCATCCCCAATTATCCAGAGACTTATTTGCCTTGACGAATTTCTCCTCCTGGCAGGGTATCAGCGGATCCTTCTATGTGGAAAATTTACCCAACTCCCAACCGCTTTGCTTTTCCCTTTTTCGCGAACCCTTTCCGGCGTTTTGCATTGTACTTGAAGTGCAAATATTGTGCCGCTGTCGGACTGGGGCGGCGTGCTGCTTCGAAAATCAAATTCCAATTGCAACGCTGCGTATACGCAACGCAATTTTTCCACAGAGCCAGGTTGTTGGCCCGGCTGCCTCCGTCTTCATCTCCTGCAATTCGCTTTATTTGCTTTCACAATTTCGGCTGTTTGTTGTTGTTAGCCCGGCTGAAGTTGCCGTGGCTGTTTGTTTGTTGTTTCTGAAATTGTAACGTCCTCATTTCTCCGTGTCTATATTGGGGTATATAAATTCTCATTACGAACCGAGGGCATGGACACGGACACCGCCATCTCTCCGATTAGTCAGCTCTGGAGTTATTTGTCCTGTTGCAGTAATCAGACGGCGTTGAGCAACGACGCTCGCTCTTATTTGCCTTGGCACAAATCCTGGCCCCCCTTGTCCCGGCCATTTGACGGGGCTGCTCTCTGGCAATATTTGTACAATTCGCAAGCCCAAGCGCTTTTCAGTTAATAAAAATGACAATGAAGCTATTTTCGCCGCGGGGGCGGAGTGCAGTTTGCTTTATTTTGCACTGCACCCCGTATGTCATCAATTTTGGTTTGTGAATTTTTAAAAAAGCTAAATTGCCTTGGCCATTGTTGTGTTTAGTGAGCGATAACCAGGCGACCAACTAATACAAAAACACCAACCGTGGCGAGAGCCGCAAAAAAAGCCGAGGAATGCGAAAAAATATGGGAAAGAACACACACACAACACACAACACACAACATACACTATGCACGCATACGCACACACGGCAAGACCAGTTGAGTGTGAGTTTTTTGGTTAAATATTTTATAATTAAAAAGCTAACACCGACTAACACCGTGCGAGGTGTGTGTGCAAACAATAAACAAACAAAATCCTTTTCAAATATTTACCGTTGGCATATAGCAAACGTTGACGTTGACGGCGACAGCGACAGCGACAGCGACGTTGACGCTGGGCGCATGAATGGCGAAAAATTTAAAATTTCTATTTAATTTCATTTTCCCCCAAACGCTTGAAGGAAAGTGACAAAAAAGAGCCGGACTGCATGTGCTTGTGTGTGTGTGTGTGTGTGTGTGTGTGCTCGGCCGCCTCTGGGTCATTTAATTTTGCATAGTAATTTATTTAAAGCAAAACGAATTCTTTATTGGGCTTTATGTTTTAATTTTTTAGCACGCCGCTGCCAAAACAATGGCCAGCATATGCCCGTAGTCTATTGGCATTTCAATTGCATTGCTTTTTGCTCCATTTGTTTTTGAGTTCAGCTCCTGCCTCAGCCCGTTCGGCACTGTGTGTGTGCGTCTATCCTTTATTTATAACTTTGCCAGGACATACACACACAATGCCAGCGACTGTGGGTGTGTTCTGGGGGAAGTTGCCAACGCGGCAAAATCCTGCGCATGTGTCACATTTTATCGCAAATTTTCACTGCGTGATGAATATTAAAAAAGAAGTTTCAAAGCCGAACCGAAAAGAGAAGCAATTTTCTATATGTATGCATAGAATGGGGGCAAGTTTAGGGCAGGGAGAAGCAGGGGTGCGCTAACCTGAAGGATAATGAATGTCAAAATAAATATATATAAATTCTAGGAAAGATTATAAGAATAAAATATCACCTGAACACTTAGTTTTATTCCCTAAGATGCTGTATTTGTACAACTTGCAATACTTGTCCATAACTATTATTACAAAATAATTAAAAATACAATTCTTAAATGTATTAAAATAGTATAAATCCTCTCATAATACTTATAGCCACAATTTCCAATCCCAGGACAACTCGATCCTTTCCTGTGTAGCGCACATGGGGCTGGTAAAATTCTAATAATTTTTGCGCACTCCAGGCACAAACCGAATCCATCATAAATCTCGGCCCGGCTCGATGACAATGCATCATCCGTGTGCAAACAGAAGGCTAAATCTCTTATAATATCCTTTATGTCCAGGATGCGCCATATGCGTGTGTAGGCTAAGGCAAGAGAGCACACATTCACACACCGATATAGCGGATATATACGTATATCACGAATGTGTGGAACGGGTTTCGTTTTCAACTTGTTAAATTTTCCAGCAAAAATGAGAAACAGACTTTAAGCGGCAAGGAAACGAAATGAAATGGAGGCAAGTGGCCAACGTCTCTGTTCGCCCTGCTCCCTTCTGGCATGTATGTGTGTGTATCTACAAGATACAATAACTTGGACCACTAGTGCCTCCTTCAAAAGTAGCCGAAAAGTACCGACAAAGTATCTGCAAACAGGAGGCCAAAAAGGAGAGCGCACATAAAACAAATGAAACTCTTGTAGCAGCAGCCGGCTGCCGGGAAAAGCACAAGAAAATTTCAAGAAAAATATTAAGACAACAACAACAACTACGAAGGCAAAAGCTCGAGTGTCTGCTTAGGGTGGAGCGGAGAGAGTGGAGGATGAAAAGTAGGAGGAGCCGGCTGCCAGCCATTTGTAATAGTTGCCAGGCTGCTTCCTGTTTGGCAGCCAGGCATCCTGCTCCAGGCCCTCCTCCGCCCACTCCCACTCCGCATCCCCTTTTCGCAGCAGACGGCAATAAAATGATATAAAAGTAAAAATCAAAAGTAAAACAAAGGGTCGGGGGGGAGATAAAAAAGGGAGCCAGTTCTTGATCTGCTGCTGCTGCTGCTGCCACTGCTGCGGGCTATTTCACGTAGTCGAATCAATTCAAAACAACTGCGAATGCAATTTAATAAAATCCGTGCACGGGCGAATTTCTTTCCGCTAGCTGCTAGCTGCTCTCGCTCCCTGCTCCCTGCTCCTGGTGGTGGATGAAAGTCCTCTGGCAAGGAGTAAAGCCAACCCGGCGCAAAACAATAAAGCGAGCTTGTGTACACAAGGGATATGCTTCTGTCTTTCAGCGCGCACACACACACACACGGACTCACTTACTCAGAGCCAGTCAGGCGCTCAGGCATGTGAGTCCTGCGAAACAGTCGCCATATTGGTCTCAGTCCTCCTGCCGCTGCTGCTCTCCTTGTTTGCCGAGCGCTGTTAATTTGGCAATACCCGCTTTCAATTATCTTATAAATATGAAAATGCAGCAGCAAACGCTCCAGGCACCATCCGAATCGTAATGAAAAACGTTTCATTTTTCATTAAGAATATACAAAGAACCAACTGTGCTGTGTACCTTTCAGATCAATCAAAAAATCATGACGTTCCCGGTTGCTCCTTGACCAGCAGGCGGACGAAGGATTGGCAAGACGCATGAAAGTGGCAAAAGTCAGGGGGATTCGCGTACGTGCCACCTGCATTATTCATTGCCTTCGTTGCCTTCGCTGCCAGTGCTACGCCGCTGTGACGCAATGATGGGTATTACCACCGGAACGGGGATTGGGATTGCGATTGGGAAACGTTGGTGCTCGCACGCACCTTCCTTCTAGGCGGACTAGGCGAGGTCGACACTCCGTTGCGCATCTCTGGCAATGCGCAAATATGTGCTCATCAGCAACATCCACGGCATCAGCGACATCAAAAACACTTGAAATAAAATTAAGGCTAAAGAGATCAAAGAAAAAGTTAATCAGAAAATTATTAAGAGACCATAAACTATTTAAAACTCATTTTAAATATCAAAAACCTTTAAATAGGTCATTGGAAAATATTTTATAATTAACATTACTCTTAAAATTATACCACCATTTTCTTCAGTGCACTTCGAATGATCGCCGCAGCGACACTATTTCAATTAGCAACTGCAATGCACGCGCTAAAATATGCAAAGTGCCTGCCACTCGCATTCGCATCCACGTTTCACGTCATGCCAGTAGGAGCCTCGTTGCTCCGCCTGCCTGCCATACCCACCAGATGCCTCGATCTCTCTCGATCCACCGATCCGCCGATCGATGGAGCACTTGACCCCGCCGGCGGCAATGTTGTTGCTGGCACACTTTGCACCGCACATTGCTTATTGGGCGTGTTTGTGTGTGCGGGCAAATATTTAACGCGAAATGCCGCAGCAGCGCAGCAAATGGTGGACCAGTGGTGGTCAGTGGTGGCCACAGCTGGTGCTGCGGTGAGCAGTCGAGCAGCCAAGCGAGGCTGTGACTGCGACAACGACGCTCCTGCAAAATGTTGAGCAATCTTGCGATCTGGTCAATTATCATCTGTTTGTCCAAGGAATTCCGCAAAGTGATATTGGAAACTATTTCGTAGAGTAGATCTGCAACAAGATCGGGAGCAGAGACAGCGAAAGATACTCACAAGATACATATCTTTGGGAAAACCATCTTAGGGGCCACTCAATGGTACATTAAGTCTATTTGTGTTGGTTGAAAAGTAGGCTGAAAAGGAGAAATAGCACTAGAGAGAAGGGTCTCTACTAGAGGATACCCTGGAGAATGTATAAGATGCCCAGAGGATTTTCTTAAATATGCAAATTGTAACCTTTGATGGATATATTCAATTAAAATTTATGTTACCAACTCTCCACAGTCCAAACCCTTTTCTACTTATGTTTACTCCAAACCTTCATCTCTGCCAAAATACAGGGTATTTAAAAACATGAAAAAAACCTCTATCCACCATTTAGAGTCAACCGAGCGCGGCATTTTTGTAGTACGAGTGCCTCGTACTCGTTCCAAACACTCATTATAGATCCGAGATGTGCTTGTTTACGGCCATAATGACGCTCAACGCCGGCTCGGACTCGGACTTGGCGTCGTCGTCGTCGTCGTCGATTCAACGTTAATCACGACTTTTACTTGTCTTAAATTTTTTTGGCAAATAACCCGGGAAAGAAGGAGAAACGGCTCGAAACTCTCGAGCGTCTGAGAAATGGGCGCGGACGGATCGAGTTAACATATAACCAGAGACGAAGGTGGATATTTCGGGCTAAGTATGGCCAAGTGGTATGTGTAAATTTTCACTGTCGCTTGCTTATTTTTTTGGTGTTTTTGTTATTGGTTTGGTCTTTTTTTTTTTGCTTTTTTTGTTTCGTGTTCGAATTCAATTTAAAATGCACGTAGTTATGTCTGTTTACTTAAGTTTTTGACGGATATTTTAACGATGTGAGCTCAACACAAATTCACTTTAAACGCTGAGAAGGTGGGGGGCTCGGAGAGGGGTAAGTAGGTAGGGAGTAGGTGGGGGAAAAGGGGTAGGGAGGCAAGACACATCCGCACCGATGACGAACGACAACGACAAACATGTCGAGATATTCACGTCCGAGTGATAATGAGATGCGCGCCTTTTTTCAGTCCTCTCTCTCTTCTCTTTCTCGCTGTCTCTCCATCATCATCTCCACTCTGTCTCTGCCTCCTCCTGGCATGTCACTTTTCTCTCCTGCTTTCTGCTTTTTCGCTGATAAACAAGATGGAGTTACATTTTTAGGTTAATTATGTGCTAAAGTGTGGGACGGCATACGGGCAGGAGGTGGAGGTTTCTCCTGGGTTTGGTTATATAAAACATAGCTACGAATATGATATCATGCCTCTGAAAATGAACATTCACCGGAGTCAGGCTGGACAGGATATTGGCTGCATTCCCCACATTTGGCTATTTGCAGGCTCGTAATTTCAAGCCAGTCCAGTCAGCATCATTCAAGGCCCTCTGTCCACTCAAATACACAAATCTTGTTTGTTTATAAATACATAGATAAACGCATGAGCAGGTTTCTACTAAATAGAAGATATATTAGGCAGGACAAGTGGGTTAAGAAGGTTTTAGCAATAAATATATAAAAATCCTGGTTGTTATTAATAAAAATACCCTGAATATCACTTAAAACTATTCCATGTATAAAGTCTTCTTTATTTAATTAATTTAATTAATTAAAGCATTATCTTTAGTAAAAACTAATACCTCATTAAGGAAGCAAACCCTCCAGGATACCTTCCCTCTTCGATCCTTCCCCAAAATGTAATATTTCAGGCCTTGATTTGCTATCTGATGAATTTGTGCTAATTTATCAAAAATGACCAAAAACCAGACATGGTTCAGCACAAGGCACAAGACGTTTGCTGATGCGGCAGGTTGTCCTGGAAAAAGGAGTCCAAATTGCCTGGCCGAGACCCAGAACTCGGGGTTCGGAGCTCGGAACTGGGGAACCCACTAGCTGCTGATTCATTAAATCTGTGCTAGGGAACATGCCTGTTGTTGCCTAGTTTATGGACACGGACGAAACCGAGTCCTCAAAGAGAGGCCAAACCGACAGGAGCAGGAGCGGGAGCGGGAGTGGGAGTGGAAGTGGGAGCAGTGGCGTTGCACTAGCCGAAAGCTGTGCAAATATTTTATGCAAATGTCCGGGCCCCGTCATTGCACGGACCCGGCTACAGCTACGGATATAGTAGCTACAGCTATAGCTACGGCTTTGGCTACTACGGTTGGGGCCACTGAAACGAAATTAATTTGTGTTTATACATAATATGCCTGGGTCCGGGTGTGTCCTGTTTTCCACTCAGTGCACAGTCACACACACACACGCAGGAGTGCCCGTGTGTGTGGGCTTGCCGCAATGAAATTTCATTATGAATATGCCGGCCAGCATCATTATCAAGAGCGGCAAAACAACGCAGTGCAGCGCACACAGCAAAGGATATGCACACAGTATGCGCGTACACAAGGATGTGCGAGCGCTTTTATATGAGCTGATGTTGCTGTTGTTGCAGTAGCTCCAGCATTTGTTGCTCCTGCTCCTGCTCCTGCTCCTGCTGCGGTGGCTTTGTTGTTGGCACTGTTGCTGCGGTCGGATAGAGAGCGTCCGCCAGATAGGCAACAATAATGCACATGTGTCTAAAATTGAGTTTAAATATACATACGAGCATGGGGGGTAAGTAAAGTTTGGCCAGTTGGAAATAATATAATAAAAAAAAATTATGGATGTGAATCGCCGAATAAAATACGTCGGGAGTCTATCTATTACAAGTAGGAACGATAAATTAACAAATAAAATTCATAAGTATATAAACCTTTAATCAAGCCTAGCTAACTTCTTGTTCCATCCTCTGGCGATATGTATATATTTATTGTCTGTACATATATGCTGGCAGCCGGATGACCAAAATCTAAAGTTAAATATTTCGTGTTGCAGCGGGTTAAACTTTGTGTTGTGCGAGTGTTGTGCGGGCGACACACACACACCCCATTCACACACACACACGCACTATGGACGAGCTGATCTCAGCCACTATGAACGCACATGCACACTATAATTTGTTGATTCTGCCACTTAAAGTCAGCTGCAGAGGCACCCACAGCTCCTTGCTCCTTGAAGAGCCCACCATCCTTCTGCCACTCGTGTTTCGTGTAGTTTTCTTTTTTTTTTTCTTTGGAAATTATGCCGGCACAGCAGAAAATCGTTGATTCATACGGTTGACTCCGCTATGCAAACGCAACTGGCTGTAAATCGGGTAAACTGTTGATGCATGTGGCGGCAGTCGGTGCAACCGGGCCGAGAGTCCTGGCAAAGTTCAGTTACCACCCCACGGGAACTGGCCAAGTCATCAGCCGAGGGCCGTATGCATATGCAGGCAACTGCGATATTGCTACTGCAGTTACTCCTGCTGCCACTGCTCCTGCTGGCGTTCCTCCTGCCGCTGCCTCTCCTTTGGCTGCTGCTGCTGCTCCTGGCTACTGCAGGTAGTGGTGGTGCTGCTGCCGCTGCTGTTGCTTTTGAGCAATCAATCAGCGAGCAAAAGTCAAACATTGACTTACAATCCAATCCACGGATTTAAATTGACGTATTTACCTGCGCCGGGCAGCAGCCTCGCAGCCTCGTAGAGCCGCAGAGTCGTAGACAATGGCGGAGGTTCCGGGTTCCGGATTTCGTACGGAGAGCTGCTGCTGCTGCAGTTCCGGCTGCGTTGGCCTGCGACTTGGACTCCCACGCATCTACTGCCAGCCCACTCTCCGGCATTAAATTGGGCGATTCGCCAAATTATTGAGTTGTCGCCGGCAGGACGCTCCAATGGCCTGCAGCCGCATCAATGGAGCGAGGGGGGAAGGCAGAGGGAGAGTCCTCTCAAGGGGTGGAGCTCTGGAGCTCCTGGGGGTCGCAACTTTGGGCCTGCTGTGTGCGGGCACGCTGTTTGGCCATTAAAGCTTCATATTTGACTTCTGAATAATTCAAATTACTAATATTGATTCGGGCCACGAGAAAAAAAGTAAACGCATTGTTGTTGTTGCCCCGGCCAGTTGAGCGACATTTCAGCATTTTCCTATGCAGCGGCAGGGACAACAAAAACAAGAGCACTGAGAGAAAATGGTTAAGAAAACAAAATCGTTAAAGATATTCCATCTTCGAACGTCTATAAAAAAAAGACTGGAACCTATAAACCTTATTTTGTGTTACAAAAAATATATTTAAAACTTAAGTAATTTAATAGCAATTTCTCTCACTGTATTGCAACAACAACGGGGCCAACGGAAACAGCAACAGCGACAATAAAACAGTCAACATGACAAACGTCGCGTCGCTGACGTTGACATTTGGTTGATTGGCGCCCCAGTCGTATACGTAATCAACGGAATGTTGACCACGTCCACCACGCACACGCCCAACACACCCGCACACACACTCTCTCTCTGGTACACACTTATGCATAGGAACATAGCCTGGCCTAGCTATAGTACCAACGATATATGCTTGATTGGATACGCGCGTATACGGAAAAATGCCAGGCGGTGGCGGCGGCCAGAGGCCATCAAAATCGGAATGGAAATAGGGACTCGTGGGGGTCGGCCAATAGGAATGGAAATGGCTGCTTGTCATGCGAGTGTCAGCTCCACTGGGGGAGCTAGTCCAGGATCCGGATTCGGTATGGATCCAACTGCTTATTTCCTTTTTATTGACAACACCGAGATGGACGGGGCGGGGCGGGGCGACGGACAGCAGAGTCGTAGCTTTTAACTAGTGTAAATAACGTCCTCATCAAATTGTCATAAGGACTCACCAACACACGCACGCACACCACCGGTGACAGAGAGACAGACAGACAGTTGCAGGCGTAATATGCATGTGGACAGCAATGGGAGCCAGACACGCCAAGAGGACGGAGTCCAATAATGGAATACCCTGCCTTGAGGGGGTCTATGGGAATGTAAATCAGAGTTGGAATGAAGTTATTGAATCCTTAAGATCCTTTTTGATCTATAAAATAATTTTAGAAAATTTTAAAATAAATTAAATACAGAGAAATGTATATTGTATATAAATCAGAAGAAATCTCTGATATTTTTCTAAATTTCTAGTATTAAACTTAAGATAAATGCTCTTCAATTCAATTTAATTTATTAATGAAGCTTTAAAGAACGAATTTCATTTAAAAAAAACGTATTAATCTTTAAAAATATAGAATTTTTCTTATAATTCTTCATTATTTTCCCCATAATTAAGAACAAGAGTAGCACATCCTTGGCTAATATCCCAGACCTTAGAAAATCATTTTCGTTTTCCAAAAGTATCTTTGTTATTTGGGTCGCCCTGCATGTGGTCGTTGTCCTGCGGGAAAGTTACTCCCCCAATCCTAAACCCACTCCTCCGCCTGTCCCAAACGCACACCCACACCAGATAGGACGCGATAAGCAAGGCCAACTATTTTCATTGTCTGCCATGTTTGCCAACTTGTTCTTAATTAAGCCAGGTTGGAGGGCCAGGTACCCCGGCCAACGCTCGGTTGGGTCAACAAGCTGTTCACATTTCCAGAGCCGACAGACCGGCCACCATTTTGTGAGATTCTTGCCTTAATCAGCAGCAGCAGCAGCCATATAGGAGGAACGGGTGGCCAGCCGATAAGAGCCAGAGCCCGAGGAGCTGGAGGAGATTGGAGAGTCTGCCAGAGAGGAGACCGGAGGCTAAAGCCATCGCTATATATAGCTGCACACACATACTCGCCGGTGATTCCCGTGGTCTTGGGCGTTATCTCTTCAGAAGAAGAAAGAATTTGCTCTGTTCTTGGGTCTGTTTGCTCGCTGTCCCGTCTCCGGATGCACTCTCCGGACTCCGGGCGGACTGCGGGCTTATCGCAGCCCCGACAACTGTCTCATTATACGCGCTGCGATCGCGGCGACGATCTGCGGCGTTATTTGCATTTATGCAGCGTCTGATTAGATAAGCACCTCTCAACAGATACGGATACGGACAGCAGTGCTTTGTGCGTCTTCCTGTTCTCGAGTCGGGTCGCTCCGTACGTACCTGATCCAGATAATGGGAACCGACTTTATCGTGGTCGCAGATAAACGACGGGTCTTAGCGTTGATTCGCCTCGCCTCGCCTTGTTGACAAAGTGCAATTTACAACTTTTCCGAGAAGTGTACAGAGGAGAATATGCCGCCCGGTTCGAGTCTTAATAAATGCAGTAAAGAAAAATAAAGAGACAACGCCCAGGGAGTACTCCATTACTTCTCATGGAGCTGGCCTGGGACAATCCCCTCGATGGCGGACCCAATGCTTAATGCTTTCGCAAATAGTCCACAAACATCCGGTGGTCACACTCGAAATGCCACATGTTAGTCGCTTTTGAATATCCAAATTACTGTTTGACTTGCTGCGGCTTATTTCTCTCACAGTTTCCATTTTTTGTAGCGAAAAATTAAGATCACATTGGCATCGACAATGCGTCAAAGTAACCAAAACCACTCAAATGGGTAAACAAAGCCAAGGCTAAAAAAAAGGCTTGACCGACTGAGAGGGCTGCGAGTTGTGAGCTGCGAGTGCGGTGTGAAAACCAAAAGCTTTGCGATTCCCAGAAATGCCTGCACTCTTCTACAGCGGACAACCCATTAACGGGTATTCCCGACATTAATGGAATGCCTTCGAGAAGCAGGAGAAGCTTGAGAATGTCTTGGAAGAGCTCAAAGGGTTGCTAATTTGGTCGGTACTACATAAGGATGTATAACATAAAAAAATAACCAATATGATATAGAGACAAAATGAAAAACCTTATTTCCTTGTGGCTAATATTTGTTGATACCCCAATCAAAATTCCAAAACTCTCACTGACTCTCCTATCTCCGAGTCTTATCTGTGACGCCTGAAGATTTGCTAAACCCTATTCATCCCGTTGTCTTATCAGCTAGTTTCCAACTCTATCAGCCCAAAGAAAATCCCCCCCATACGGACATTTTACTGAGCTCAGACAACTTAAGACCCGGAGCTCCCTCTCTGGCTAATTGTAATCCCTGTATTTACCTATGCATATGACTGCCAGAACGCCTTCTCCAACGAATCGAACATCGATTGGCAGTCGGCGGGGGCGGCATGTTTCGATTGTTTATTATTATCACCTACCTACAGGTGTCGTTCCATAAACATTTTCAAACAAGGCCACTCCAGCTCCAGCTCCAAGCCAGGGAGCTGCTGCTGCTACATGGCCCAAGTCGGAATCGGAGGGGATCCGGGACGAAGACGGAGCCGGAGTCGACTGCCTGTATGAATTGAACAATTGCTGGCTTCGTTTGCGCAAAGCAAATATTTTACAAATCAAGCGCTTTTCTGATTTTGTAAATGTGGGCTACCAATTTCCCTCGCACACACACACTCTACTCGGTGTGGTGTGGTGTGGTGTGTGTACACACCAACGAAAGCGCAAGTCATTGGCAAAGATCTACATAAACTCACTCGCTCACTCGCTCACTCGCACTGAATAATAAAAAGCAGGGAAAAAGGAGGCTCGTGCCCTGCAAGTCCGCAAGAGGCATTCTACTAACAATATTTAACTGAAAAATATTTATTATTTACCAATTTGTTTGCTCGACTAATAACAATAATCGTAGCAGCACAAGAACAACAACGCAACGCCGAGAAGCCACCACAGTAAAATAAAAAAAAAAAGAATACAAAATAAAAGAAAAAGTCATTCATAGAGAGAGGCTCCCCCAATGCACATAACCCCCACCATCGATATGCCCACTTCGATTCCAGTTTTTCAAGCCCCCCGCCAGCTCTTCTCGCAGCCAAGGACACTGCACCGCTATGAAAATCGAATACGAAACAATCACAAATATTGGCAGCCAGCAGCGAGTGCAGGCGAGGAGCAGCAGGAGCAGCAGGTCGCCCCCACTTCGCACTTGGCAGACATGCGCTAGACGGCGGCTTGTGTACACTCTGCCCGCCATTTGCCTGCGACTCCAAATGCACTGGGAAAAATATTAAGGGAGATTCGGGAAATCTAGAAATATTTAAAGCAGAGAGAAAGGGGAGAAAGCGTTTTGTACGATGTTTAAAAATTCGATAAACTGTATTGAAACAATACAATCTCAAAATGAGAACTCACATAAAGTTTTTCTAATATTTTTTGATTATAATAACAATAAGTTACTGTTATTTTTAAAATTTTTAGATATTTTAAATGCGTTACTTCAAATATTGATAGACATATAAAATGGGACTTTTTCTAAAAGATACTTGCGACTCAGGGCTTTGGGCACCCCTGTCCCAACCCCATCTACATATTTAGATATTTAATATCAGATATATATATCCTGATATTTTTTTTTTTTGAGTGCCTGAATTGAAATGGGAGCGGCAGCACTGCCTTCTCGCCATCGACATCCTGCCGCAGCGGCATTGTTTTTGTTTGCCTTTTTGTATTTCTATTTGCTCGCAAGTTTAGTTTGAGTTTAAATTTATTCCTCGCCACCCACGCTCACCGCCCACCGCCTACCGCCAGGCGTCCTCCTGGTGCCGGCTGGATTTCTTGTTGATTCCGCTTTGGATTGCGATGCGCTCCACTTCGATTCGACTCAATTCGATTCGATTCCCACCCAATTGGCTGGGATATGGCCTTGCCTTCCCCCTCGGAAGCCCTCCTGCCCCGCCCTGGCTGCATTAGAGCCGAAGTTGTTAAGCAGCGCTAGATAAGTGCTCGAATAAACATAAATAATAAATGACATTTACTAAATAAAAATATTTGCGTTCGCATAATATTTGAGCAGCAAACTCAAACTCGACAGCTAGCTCTGGCTCTCTTCCATGGCTCTTTGGGGTTCTAGTTCGGTGTGTGTGTGTGTGTGTTTTGGCCAACATGGCCAGCACACACACACTCCCGCCTGGCTTTGGCTTTGGTTGATTTCGGAAGCAATTTTGGCACCAAAGTGAACGAACGTCGCGCTTTTCCCAGCTCTGCCGTACTCTGAACTCTGTGTGTACTCGTACTACTATAAAACGAAGAAAAAGCCAGGAAAAAAAAAAACATGGCGAAATTTGTGCTTTCACTTTCATTTGTTTGCTGTAATAACAAGCGCAAGGTAGCGAGCGAGCAGCGAGCGCATTCGAGGACTGCGACTGCGACTATATTGTTCGGCAGGAGATGGAAGTCGCCAGTCGGCGTGTTCTGGGGCGGCTCGCTGTTGTTTACCCTCAGCTTTGACTGTGCATTTGTCAATGCAAATATATACACAAAATTAAAACCGTACCATACCAGACCAATGCAGGAGGGAAGTCATTGACATTGACACATCGATTAGCTGCAAAGTTGGGCGAGTGAAGAGCTTAGACAAGGGAGCTGGTTCTTCATAAACTGATTTCTGTTCAACTCCAAACAGACCTTGATTAGTAAGCATAGATATTTACAATCCCAAAGATTCTGGAATCGTATACACGTTAGTATATATTTATGTACCCTTTACATGAAATTTAAATCAATGGAATGTAGAGCTTCTAAAGATGCATAACTAGCTCCAAAACTTTAGACACGCCTTCCATGAGCAGTCTTCCAATTTGCATAAACAGATCCTTAATTTCAGCGCCCCCAAAGGAGGGCAGTAATCGAAGCAGGAACACGGCGGCCAGCACTATGAGGACAGGCTTCACCAGCGACAGCAAGAACCTGAAGGCGAAGACAAGTGCGTACCAAGAGATGACCATCAGTACCACATAGGCCACCAGCTCGCCCATTTCAGAGGGAATGGCCAGGTTCTTGGTGACGAAGTCGAAGAATAGAGCGCCGACAGTCATATCGCAACAATCACCATCCTTTGGTTCAAAGCATTTGATTTGTGAGGTTACAATTTAGTCAGGTTATGCCTATGTCTGATATTATAGTCAAAGCTCACTAGATTACAAAATATATTTGAAATTTAACGTAGATTCCTTAGCTTTAATATAATACCTCCTAATACTTTTACTCTCCCAACTAATGAATCAGAAATCATTCAATTTTTAATTTCTTTTTCAACTCAAACCAGTACTTACTTTTTTTATAAACCTGTTCCGGCCTAAACAAACCCTGTTTAATATGCAGTTTCCGGCCAACTTCAATGACAATTAGCCGCGCTAATTATGCAAACTCAATTAAGAGATTTTCAATTGGGTTTTTTAGCTGAAAAAATCAGTAACTTGTAAATTCATTCAATCATAATTATTTCCAGCAATTTCCGCGACTTTCCTTTTTGGCCAAGACGGAAAATCTGGCAAGCAATTAGGCGGAGCTAAAGAAATACGGAAAAAACGAAAGAGATTAAACTACAATTGGCCAAGTCAAAGTCAATCAACTGTGGACTTGGTCAAACTTCTTTTTTATTCAATTTTTCTTTCCAAGATTAATGCAGAAATGCCTGCAATTAGCCTGAAGTATATGCAAGCAACGTGGAGAGTTCCGGATTCAAGTTGGCTTATCCTCCGGCGGACAAACAAATGTCCGGATTTGATGGCGGAATGAAAAGCAATCAAAACAACTGCGGCAATTGCACCATCGCTAAGCCGCAACAACACAACACAACAACAACCAACCATCCAACCAAACAAAAAGGCTAAACGCAGTTTTATATTAGCCCATCGGTGTGCAATATCAATTGTATTAACGCCACTGTAATCAAATCAAGATCAGAATCAGCCTCAGTCACAGCCTCTCCTCACTTTGTCCAAATCAAAGTTCAGCCTCACTATTAACTGCCAAAACGGAGAGCTGGGAAATCCGAGCACAGTTGGATTAACATCAGCAGCACCACCCCTGCAATCAGTGTCACATCTACATCCTCGCCAGCCTTCACCCCCCGGCTGCCGGGACCTGCTCACAAATTGCTCGCCCCTTGCAGTCACACAAATGAATAATGAAACGCTTATTGTCGCAATTATTTTATTGCCCCGATATCTGTAGCCTCAAAACATACACCAAAGACCGAAAGGAGAGCACAATGTCGAATGGAAATGACGACGATGAAGAGGAATCAGGCCTCGCCAGACTGGGCTGGGTCTGCGGGAAAATAAATCAACTGCAAGGGTGAATTATGAATACCCTGAAATTACAATGTTTTCAGTCTAAGAAAATTACAAATTATATTAAAAAATTCTTATAATGACTTACAGAAAATACAAACAAGGACAAATATTTTTAGGGAATTCAGATTACTACATTAAATAAGCAAAGAGGACTTATACCTCATTAGAAATAAATAAATATATTGGAAATATATTATATTAAACTCCCATAAATTTCAATAGTTTTAATTAATAATTACATAAATTTCTTATACAATTTTTATACATTACTAAGCAAGAAATCATCTAAAATATATAATATTTCAAGTCGAAAGAGTATTCCAACATAGCCAGAAAAACCCTCATAGTTTCCAATCCTGCCAGGACAATGCACTCTTTCTCCCTCTCTCCCTATCACTCCTTGGCCCTTTGCCGCTGCCCTGGGTCCTTCGAACACGAAACCCCAGCCCCGTCCTGAGTCCTGATGTATGGCATAATCCTTGCTATTATTTGGGGTTGATTGTTCGTGAATCGGGAGTGAGCCCGGGACCAGACGGCCGTTTTGTTGTTGGTTTGCTCTTATTTAGGGGTTGTCCCGGCCAAGAACAACAACAGTGCATTAGCACTTTAATGCGGCTAGTGAGCATAAAATGTGGAAACAAACGCTCGCGCCCATTTCAATTAAATGCTACACGAGGCAAAAGGCGGTAAGGGGCAGCGGCAAGGACAACACAGCAAGACGGGAACACAGCATCAGCAACAATAACAGCAACAAAGCCGACCCACTCCCCCGCACCTTCTGCCAGAGCAACCCACCACAAAAGCACCCACCGCTGGCTGGCACTTTTCATGTCCTGGCAATTTATTTCGAGGGTGTTGATGGGCGGTTTTGTTTTCATTGGATTTCTGTTGCTGTTATTCTAATGCCCAGCCTCGACGGCTGGATATTTCCAATCAAAAGGCGACAGCCCTTCCTCCACCACCGCCGGACGGACGGAGGCTGATTCCGGGCTTATGCCCCGGAACCCAGAAACCTGCGTGTTAAATGCCAGCATATGTGAAAATAAGCTGTGACAAATGGCTTAATTTAGATGTCAGCGAAGGGGCCGCGAGAATTGTTGAACATGTTTTAGGCATGTAAAAATATTGGCACATTAGCCAGAGATAACAACAACCTGGCGGGGGAGTTCAGGTTGGAAATGCACTTGAAGAAAAGTCTTGGAAGTAAGCAAGAGTGCTTAGAGCTACAAGGTAAAGAAATTAGCTATTAAAATTGTGATTGTTTAGAGGTTGAAACTCTTATTAAGTCATTTGCATGCTTGATGTAAGAAATAATGACTTAAAAATTAGACAAAATTGGTTAATCAATACAAAATTGGGCAGGTCTTTATTTCAAAAGGTTGGTATAAAAAGTATTTATATCTATAATTTTTTAACAATAAAAAATCTTCTTTTAAAATAATATATCCTGGAATTTAAATTATAATAAAATCCAAGCTAGCTTTGCAAGTTTTCAGTTATTTAATAATTTATTTAAGTGTTTATTAGCCTTCTTATAAATCATAAACAACCTAGCTGGCTAGTTGACCTTCTGTTAGCATTTGTCAGAGTTTAAGACCAATATCTGACCCCGGGACTTGCACCTGCCGCGAGCTCTGACATTTATTTGCATGTCAGTCAGGTTTAAAAAACTTTCGGGCCCTAGAACATCTGCCAGTATATGGTATATAGTTGGGGTTGCTATTCTTATATTGCCGCTGAAAGAGTGGCGACGTTCTGTCGTCGGTCTGGAACTGATTGACAGCCGCCTTATGAATGGGCGCCCATTGTGCGGAGCAGGTACTTAGCCGGTACTGCAGCATTACGGATTTTGTTGGGATTGCACCCGCGGCGACGACAGCCGCTAAGCTTCGCTTCGCCTCGCTTTGCTTTGCTTTGCTGTGCTCCATGTGCCGATCAATTACAGAGGATTTGGCGGACTTGACATTTACATGAGTTGCGGTAAGCTTTAGCGCCGGGGTGTCCCAGGGTCTACTGGGCTGCCCTGCTCAATTGTCCGGAAAAACTGTTGAGCCCACTCGAACACATGACTGGAAAAGTGCATTTCCATTTTTGCCATTTCGCTGTACTGCCGATCGCTGCTCATTTGATGTTCAAATGTGCGGGGAATTCCGCCTACTTAAATCTTTTTGACTTGCAATTCGGAAATGATGGCTTATCCTGTTTTCTTTATTGGTTAAAGATGCCGTCTCAAACCGTACTGAATGGTTTTTGTTTTGATGGCTTAGCTTGGCCAAACAATTGCAGTTATATCCCCTTTGGCCGTTCTCATGCCAAATAGGTTCTGTTGTCCTGTCCCTCCTGCTCATCTCCTGGCCATTCATGAATGGATCAGAGCCCTGAGCCTGCCGGGCAAAGGGATGCGATGCCTGTCTGTGTTGGTGGAATGAATGTAACTGATCTGTTCACAAAAAATGCAAGGCAACAATTGTTTTTAATTGAATAAATTTATTTTGTAAATTTAGGGAGGAGATGGATGGTAATTTTTAATAGAATTTATAGAATTAATTATTTAAAAATAATCTATATTCATGTTTTATAATACAACTCGTTGATCCTTGATTTTAATTTACCAGAAAGCGATCTATTTGAAACTCCTTTCTCTCGGTCTGATTTCCCAAGTCAAACATCCACATGGCATATCTCAGAAAATACCCAGAAATTAGGGCAGCCGGTCTGTGTGTCAGCCGGAGTCCTTTTTGGGTCCTGAGGCTATTGCTCTACGGCACTTGAGCGATTTTGAAGGACACACATGGACCCTACGATTCGATTTGGTTCCGGAGCCGGCTCCCCTTGCTGAGCTATGCAAATCCAAAAGCCCAACAAGGGGATGCCAATGGGAGTGGGTCTGGAAGGAGCAAGAGCTGGAGAAGGAGAAGGGGGCGGGTATGGCGCCCACTTGACAAATACCATTTTCGAAATTGAAAGACAAACTTTTGAACAGTCGACGTCGGCTGCCGCTGCTGCTGCTGCTGCTGCTGAAAATGGAAATGAGACACAATGTGCAGCAGTGGCGACGGCATCCGCATCCTGCTGACGAATTTGCTGAGTGTGTTGATTTGTTGATTCGTTTCGCCTAATCGCACCATCACCACCACCAGCTCTGGCTCTGGATGTGGCTCTGGCTCGTTCTCTGGACTAGAGTTGGAGCCATAGCCGGAACAAGAGCCAGCTAGGCATCCGTCAGGATCAGTGTTGAGAAGAGTCCATTAAACTCTGGGATTCTGTTTCTATTTTAAGTAAAGATATTAAATAATAGATATTTCTTTTATATGATGTTAGATATAATATATATAATGCGAAATATATTTTATATTCCCTCCAGATTCCTCTTGAAAAAGAAACCCAACTAACCGGAAAAAGGACTCATGCTCAGCACTTGTCACAAGGCTGCCCGGATGGCGGGCAAACTTGTCCAGTCGACGAGCTAGCGACGAGCCAGCGCACATTGTCCCAAGTTGGAAGCGGGCCAGGCTGGGCCAGGACAGGCTAGGAAGGCGGCTCCTTCGTCCTGCGTACGCAAATGTGTTTGTCCTGTGCACGGACATGTGTGAGTTGTCCGGGAAAGTTTGACTCTCGGCACTTGGCACTCGGCGTGTGTGTGGGTGGAAATGTGTTGAAAATTTATTGACATTATTCAATTAATTATTGTGCAAATATTTTCGCTTGCAAATACAGATACACACAAGCACACATACACAGAACGGGGTCGGGGACTGGGCTCGTAAGTGGCAGGGAATTTGTCATTAATTGTGAATTAGATTGCATGAAACTGTTGCCGGTGCCAAATTTGTTTATCCTTGTTGTGCCCGTTGTGCAGGCTCATTCAATCACTCAATCTCTCAATCATTCACACACTCACTACTCATTCGACCGTTCGATGAGCAGGAGGATGCGCCATGACCATGTCCATGTCCGTTTCCGCTGTCCGCACGCCGGAAGCGGCGGCCAGCTATCAATGCTGCGCTCCTCCCCTTCCTCTCTTGGCCTGGCATGATTTCACATTAATTTCGCCTGCGTATGCAAATACAATTCCAAACAAATCGAATTAATTTAATACGAGATTTTGATTTGGTTTTTGCCAAATGCTAAATGTATATATTTTTCCCCTGTTTGGCAATGTTCGGGCATTAACTTAATTGCATTTAAATTGAAAATATCGCAAGTGCATTGCGAACGAGTTTTAATTAAAACGAAAATAAATAATCAATCGCCGGATGTGGAGCATTGAAGCACAGGAGCTGGAATATTGACCCTTTTCTGGCTACCTTTTATGGTGCTGATAAAGGAAAAGGTTTTAAAATGTTGGAAATAAAATATAAATTTAAGTTTTATTGAAAGGAAACAATTTTAAGAAGGGGTTTATGCTTGTATTTCAGCCAGAATTTCATTTTTTGTGGGCTCTAAATTCTGTTGAAAATGTTTATAATAATAAATAAATAAGAAAATTCATTTACTCTTATAGAAAAACTAATTGTTGTGCTTTCTATTATATTTTTTACAAGAGATACCGCTTTAATCACTTCCTATAAGGACTCTGCCCTTGGCCAAACATGGTCCGGTTCATTCATCATACTCAACTGCTAATGAGCTTCGCTCCCCATATAGCTCCCAGCTCCTTCTCCCACTCCTCGCGGCGGCCTGTCAAAACGCAATTTGATTATTAGATGCCATCGTGGCGGTCGTCTGAAATTCCATCCAATCGAATGGGCTGCTGCTCCGCGATAAAGGTGTGTTAGGACTGCCAATCGATAAGCGCCGAAGCTTTGAAGCGCCTTTGCCGGAGCGCCCTCCTTCCTGCACATCAGTCACTGTCACCGAACCAACCGCAAATGGGCAACCTCCATGGTCCCACTTCCAGTTCCGATCCCACCGACTACCCACCACCCACCAGGCCATGCCGAAGCGTGATTAATGCGTTGACGTTGCAGCTAAGCCCGCTGTTGCCCGGCCATCAGCGGCAGATACAGGCCAAGATATCGGACAAAAAACGTATGGCCATGGCTCTCCAGATAATGCCCCGGCCAAGTTTTGCTCCGATTTGTAATGTTTTGATTGCCGGGGACGCGTGGCAGGACTTTTTGGTCCAAGGACACGTGCCGGCATTTGCAAGCGTAAGGTTTCGCGGATTAATTTCAATTTGTGAAGGGAGGGTGGAGCTTTGCTGCTAATTATGTGTGGAATGTTTTGGATAAACACAATGCATTGAGGAACAACAGGAAAAGGGGCAGGCACTGGAACGGAGACAGGGACTGCAGCGGCAAAAAGGACAACCAGACCAAAGGCGGCCACTTGCCAGTGGGTGTTGATGTTGGCATCGCTTGCTGCTGATGCTGATGCTGCTGCTGCTGATGTTGCCGGCCTAATCCGTAAGTGTCGTTCTCAAGCACGCAGCAGCGGCAGGCGCTGATAGAGCACACACACACACCCGGAACCCGGACAAAGGAGGAGGACCCTGGACTATGGACTCCAAGCCCGCCTGCCTGCCCGCCCGCTTATAATGATGTGGCGCTGTCGCTGTTGCTGTCGACATCGACGTGTCATCGACGACCGGCAACGGTTTTGGGCGGGGTCCGCAGCCAGCCTGTTGGTCAGAGATAACAGCAATTTATTTTCAAGTCATCATTTTAATTATCCCGTTCGCCGGCACTGGCAATGGGAATAATGCTGGCAACCTTGCGACTGAGCTGGGCGCGGCTCGCATTAAACGTGACAACCAACAGCAACAGCAACAACAACCGTCGCACGAGGGCCGCCATTTTGCTCATTAAAATATAATATGTATTTTTTAATTTCACAGAAATGTTTGCACAAAAATTTTCTCGAAACAAAGTTGAGAGAGCGACGACGCCGCCGTTGTCTCCCACCATTTCCTTTTTCCTTTCTGGCCCGGCCTCGTACATTTCCATCTTTTATTCCATGTCTGTCTCCGGCTGCAGCCCGAAAAAATCCTTTTTTCCTTTTTGTTTCCCCTTGTTATATTCTTTTTTCCATTTGCCTAACCAGGACTAACCCCAAAGCAGCTCCACCTCCAACTTCCCAACGCCCTCGCCCTCGTCCGCGCCCCAAAACATCAACCCATCCGCCATCATGCGTTTTTATAACCGGAAGCGTTCATGAGAAAGTTTCCGCTTTCATAACCGAATTTTAATTAACTTTCGAAAACCTAATTACAAAGTATTATTATAATGAAAAAGCAGTGCACAAAGCGAGTGGAGAGGCGCCGTGAGGCGGGTCTCCCCGGTCCGGGTCTGGAGTCCGGGTCCATGGGGGTCTCCACGTAGAGAGCAGGCAGCCAACCGAGCGAGTGCTGCCCCTGCAGCGACATCCATGACTCCATCCTCCAAGCTGCGTGTTTGTTACACGGGAAAAAATAAGGAAAACTATCAAAGTTGGGGAGAAAACATATCTGATTACATACTGAAATGTATTTATGTTTGAAGATACTTAAATAAAGAAAAAACATTTAAGCTCCTCCAGGCTTAATTCCTATATTTAAACACTCTATTCCCTTATTTTTCCCAGTGCTTGTTCGCTGTCTTTGAGTGCCTTCATGCCCCGGATATCTGAAGAGTGGAGCATGGAGGTCGCCGGATAGCAAAGGCACTACTTCCTGTGTATCCATCCGGCATAAGCTCAGGAAAAAAGGGTTGCCCGACCACTTTTTCAGCGCCAGCCGGCAGGAGCATCTCCTCCGCTTTGTGTGCCCAACTCTGGCTGTGTCTCGTTTTAAAATTAAATATTCCATTAGAAAATTACTACAAGATTGTGGTTCTTTATTAGCAGCAGCAGCAGCAGCAACAGCAGCCAGCTGGCTGGCTGGGATAGAGACTCAACCAAATCCAACTTTGTTGCCCGCAAAAACCGAGCTGAAACAGAAATTTGTCTGCTTTATAAAATGGCCAAAAATGGCTCCTTGCCACTTTAAAACTTAATATTTTCGAGCTTGGTAAATAATAGATTTTTCGGGGAAATACGTCAGACATGCAATGCTGATGATGATCATCAATTTTTAATAACCAAAATGTCATGACAAATTTTTCCTATTTGCCAATTTCCTAATGGTTGTGTTTTCCTCTAGTTGTGAAAGTTCAGCTTAGCTTGTTTGTGGAAATGGAATTTTAAATTTGTACCCGAATAATGGCAAATTGATGGCGTGGCGGGGCATTTAAGAATAGATATGCGGGGAATACTATGGCCGGGCCTTGTCTAGAGAGCTCAACAAACTCGGGGAGCTCCCCTGAACCTCAAACGGCGTCTTCAGCGCGCATGTCTGGCATTAAGGCATCGATATATAATACTCTGAGGGGTCGAGTGGGTGGTGGTGGCAAGTGGCAAGTGGCAGTTGGGGGTTGGGTGGTTGTCTCTGTGGAAGAACCAACCCCAAAACACAGATTTCCTAAGCCAGCCACGATGGGGTTGTTTGCCAGCCGGGTTGAAATGAAGAAACTCCGCCAGAACGAACGCTCGCTGACTGACAGTCACAATGTCAAGGAAAAATCGAAATTGAAGCGACAACAAACCAAACGCCATTTTGTTGTGGCTCCCAGACCAAGTCCCAGTCCCAGTCCCCGTTCCAGACCCAGTTGCGGTCCCAGCTCCTCCAAACCCTCATGCCCGGGGGACAACAAAGCGAGCTCTTTATGGAACAGCAGGCTATAAAAAATGTATTAAAGCCAGCCAGTCGCCCCCACATGCACATGTATAAATAAAATGTCGCCCATAGAACATATAGAAATGGTGACCTTCCCGTTTAATTAAAAAAGACAACAGCTTGTCAAACATGGCCCCAGCCGGGCTCTGGAGATAAGTGAATCGTTGGCCTGGCGAAAAAATGTTTAATGCCTACGGTATGTCCGAGGAGAAGTCTCGCTCCAAGTGAATCACACCGATGGTAATCAACGGTGGAAGGGTTCTGGTTAACTGTCATTACCTGCGCTTTTGAAGGGGGAATTGCGTCGGATCAGGCTGTTTATATGGCACAGATAAGGGCCCCGATAGGGAATGTACTCGTACTCGCACTCGTACTGCTCCATGAATATTACTAGAAAGCAAACAGAATGGAAGGGAGCTGGGCTGAGCTCTCAGCGGTCTTGGGAAGAGGGAACTGGGATAGGCGACAGGGTTGGGCCTGAGATGGGTTAGTCAGTATGTCAGGTCCTGGTTGTTTACCTTCTTTCCGTTCCGTTGCAATTTATGAGTGCAGCGCGATAAGGGTTTATCATCGGGCAGTTAGGGGATCGCGGATCGGGATCGGGTATCGGGGTATCGGTGGAAAAACTGCACTCTGCATCTGAGTGACACCGATAAGATAGCGTCTCCTGGAACTACTACCAGGCTATCGGTCGTTCAATTCGCTGCATCGCCGTACTATGTGTATATGGAGATATAGAGATATAGCCCGCCGATACTCGACAGATAGGCCAGCCCAATCAATATAGAAATGATTGTTGGAGGTCAGTTGTTTGTGTCAACAAAGGTGGCACTCTCCGATGGCTGATTGCTGGCAAATGAAAACTAATTTATGATCTTTTTTTTCTTGTATTTCAAACATTAAAATAGTCGATTTGTTGTATTTTTTAATAATATTAATTTTAACTAGCTTTAGAGTTGGATTTGAATTCTTGCATTGACATTTATTGAATTTTTATATTGTGTATTTTACAATAATTTTCATGTTTGTGTTTATATTTAGACTATTTTTTTTTTGTTTTGTTATCAAGTTTAATTAATTAGCTTAGCTCAATGTAAAAATGTTTCATTCGCTTTTTATGGGGTTTTTTTACGCTTGTTTTGTTTTTTCTGTTTACGCACAATATAACTAATATTAAAAATTATTGAATAATAATTGCAGTTTTTTTCGCTTTTATGTGGCGCTGGTTTTCCATTTTTTCTGTGTTTCGCTTTCATTATTTATGCTAATTAAATGTTAAATGCTATACAATATTTATATTTATGTTATATTTACTCTCATGTGGTTTTGTGGCATAATTTCATACAATTTGATTAATTCTCGAGTTAGTTAAAAGTGGCTGCTTGCAATTGGGCTCATTATGTTAGTTATGTTGGGGGCTTCGCTTAGAGATATCTATTTATAGACTATGTACAAAATGCCTTAGACTAACGAATTCGTACAACAACTGAAGACACACACAGAATGTAAATGAAATGCTGGCTTATCGGCGTATATATATATAAAAATGATAAATTATATAGTGTAAGAACGACGTTTCCTACATATGCATGGCCAGATTTTTGTTGCTTAGATAGTTTTGAAGATTCTTAGGGTTTTTTGCTGGGCGTTACGATGCTTTTTTAGTTTGTAGAATTTTTTGGTTTTTGATCATTTGCGATTCGAATTCGATTGCGATTGCGATTGCCTTTGGACAAAGGTTTTTAGTGTTTGTATCTCTCCTCTTGGAATCTGCTTAGTTAGGCTTTTGAAAGGACATTACACACGATCCCTACTCTCTCTCTCTCTCTCCCTCACTATTGGTGATACATTTAAAATGCTTTAAATTTTTAGTTTTAACCGCTTTGATTGTTATTGCTTGTTTCGAAACAACGAAAACAAATGGCACGGAATTATTATTTTTGTGTTTGTATATTAGCAAAACATAAAAATGTTAACAAAAGTTCTGCTGCACTTACAACTACATCACTTTTTCTTTCGATTCTCGAATAACCCCCACAGAAGGGCTTGGTCCTGGGGGTAGAGTTTCGACTGAATCCACAGAAAGGAGACTGAACCTAGAAGTATCTCTAGGATTTCAAAGTTTTCTTGGATATTTACACATTTTCTAGATGTTTAAATATTTTAAAAAAGTATTTATAAGATACTCTACATCCTACAAAAGATACTGTCGGTCCAATCAATCTCAACCTCTGTGGACACATTCAAAACTCTAACCCGAACCTCGATCGCTCTATGTACAGGTGCGAGGCGGCCAACTCACGTGCTCAAAGGATGCGCCCAGGTGCTAAAAGCCGCTGGCACGGCACTCGCTAATTGGCGGGCGGACGGATGGAGGAGATGGTGATACCACTCCGCTCCCGCTCCCACTCCCGCTCCGAGGGCCAACTTGGGGGCTACAGCTACAGCAGGTTCTGCAGGGCGGCGGCTCCGTTGAAGGTGAGGCTGTGATTCCAGTTCCGGTAGCCGGCCGCCGCGGCGTACTGCTGGTAGTTGTTGTACAACTGCTGCTGCGCCGCCTGGTGCTGCTGCAGTTGCTCCTCGCTTAGGTCGCTGGTGATGTTCGAGGAGTCCTCCTGGAGCTCTGCCGCCAGCTGGCTGTGCAGCAATTGCTGCTGTTGCTGGTGTTGCTGCTGCTGTTGTTGCTGCTGCTGTTGTTGCTGCTGTTGTTGTTGCTGTTGCTGCTGCTGGAGTAGCTTCTGTGTGTAGTTGGAGCCCCCTGATCCCGATCCTGAACCGGATGCCGAACCAGAGCCGGAGCCTGAGCCTCCCGATCCTGAGCCCGATCCCGCCTTGCCGCTGGCCTTGGCTGCCGCTGATGTGGTGTTTGAAGCGGATGTCAGTTGCTGCGCCGCCTGCTGCAGCTGCTGCGCCTGCTGCTGCTGCTGCTGTTGCTGCTGCTGCGCCTGCTGCAGCTGGTGCTGCTGCTGCTGGTGGTGCTGCTGCTGCTGCAAGTGCTGTTGCTGCTGCGAGCGCAGCATCTGCTCCGCGCGTCCTTAAGCCAGCGGGTACTGGTGGTGTCACAAGCTCGTGGTGCCGGCGGGCGCATGGTAGCCGAGGCTCTGGTAGTACGAGTCCTGGCCTAAGGCAGCGTGTGTGTTGGTCAGCGGACTGAGCGCGTTGTAGCCGGCGTACTGGCTCATGTCGTACATCTTGATGTCCGCCTTCGACTCCGTGGGCAGCAGGCGGTTGATGGAGAACGGGTGGCTGGAGGGCGTGTAGCCGGAGGGCTCCTGCTTCAGCGGGTGCATCGACGAGTGGTAGTCGCTGATCAGCGACGGGTGGCACCTATTCGCCATCATGGCCGACAACTCCTCCTGCTGCAGCTGGTGGTGCTGGTGGTGATGATGCGTGGGCACATGCTGGGGCTGCTGGCTGAGGCACAGCTCCGCGTTGGCATGCAGCATGGCCAGAGCCTCTGCGTCCTTGCTATGCGCCGCGCTCAGCACATTGACTCCCACTCCCACGCCAACTCCCACACCAGGGATCGAGGAGCCACCCGCGTCCTTGTGGTGCTGATGGTGATCCAGCCGACTGTGGTGGTGATGGTGCATGTGATGCGAATCCTCGTGGTCCTTCTTGCCCGGACTGGTCGCCTCCAGGCTGCTGTGCGACGGACTCTTGTGCAGCTGCCTGATGGCCTCCTTCTTCTCGTCCTTGAAGCGCTTCTGCCGACGCAGATAGCAGCCGTTCTCGAACATATTCCCCGAGTCCGGGTGCAGGGTCCAGAAGGAGCCCTTGCCGGGCTTGTCCGGCGTCCGCGGGATCTTCACGAAGCAGTCGTTGAAGCTCAGCGAGTGCCGGATGGAGTTCTGCCAGCGCTGCTGGTTCTGCCTGTAGAACGGGAACAGGTCCATGATGAACTGATAGATCTCGGAGAGCGTCAGCATCCGTGTCGGGTTGTTCTGGATGGCCATCGTGATCAGCGAGATGTAGCTGTACGGCGGCTTGGCATGCGTGTAGCTCCTGCGGTAGGTGGTGGGCTTATCTACGCGCGATCTCCCCAGAGAGTTGGGCGATCCCGTCTCCATGTCCCGCGATCCCGTCGGCATACCGCCATAGGTGGCATTCAATCCCGCCGCCGACATACTGGCCGCCGACATGGCCATGCATCCGCTCATGTTTCCCAGCGGGGAACCCATGCTGGCATAGCTCATCGAGCTGGGGGTCATGCAGTTGCCGCCCATGGAGTTCATGGCTGCGGCACCCATGCTGCCGCTCATGCTGGCCACAGCCGCTGCCGAGTCCAAGACGCTGGATCCAAAGGTGGCTGCCGCCTGGGGCGACACTGAGGACATTCCGCCCACCGGCAATCCCATGCTGTTCATCGTGTAGGCGGACCTGGCCAAGGGGCTCATGCTCCCACCGCCGTTGCTTGTGGGATTTGGATTGTTTTGGCTGCCGGGTGGAGGTGGTCCTCCGCCGCCGCCACCGCCACCGCCACCCGACGCAGGACCGCCGGAGCTGGCCATGCTCACGGGAGCACTGCTGGGCGGCGGCTCCGCGTAGAGCTTCTGCATGATGTCAATGGTGGTCTGGTGGGGGCTACCCTTCAGGAAGCTGTTCAATAGTTGCGCCGTTATGTTGCCGGCTTGGGTACGCTGCACCGATGGAAAAGGCAACGCGTGCGGGGGACGCGTTCGTAAAAAGGAAAATCAAAAAGGAGATCGTTTTTTGCTTTTGTTTTTTGTTTCTTTCAGTGCACTATCACTGCATCAATGGGTTTGCATATTTCGGGCATTCTGGCCACTAGCACTGTCACTCACTGTTTTGGTAGTTGGTAGTTGCTAGTTGGTAGTACTAGCCAGTTGTGGGTTGTTCTGGGCTTTGTTTGTGCACTTAAACACTGGGCACTGGCCTTAATTTATTTGTGTGTTGCCGCCGTTAAATAACGTGGCAAATATGGCTCTATTTTCGTTACGATTCAGCTGCCGCGCACCGCCACAGACAAGACAAAAAACCGACGCACGAACGTGGATAGCTAGCTGGCTTTTGGCCACTAAAGTCCAAAGCTAGAGCTGGGAGCTGGAGTTGCAGCTGCCTTGCTGCTTGCTGCTTTTTCTGCTGCTGCTGCTGATGCTGATGCTGCTGTTGATGCTGAGGCTGAGCTGTTGCTGGTCCGCTCGAGTGTCTCTTTGGCTTGAGCTCTTGAATGTGACTGTTTGCAGAGGGGAACGCTTGTCTACTATTTGGCTTGCGCTTGCTGCCAACAAATATTGTTCGAGCCGCGCTCAAGTGCCGACGCCGGCAGAGCAGTCGACGCTGTCGGCGGCAGCAGCAACTCCTACTCGTTCTCCCTCGCGCTCACATGGCCTGCCATAGCCGGCTATCTCGCACACACACACCACCAAGCTGCAAATGGCCAATGGGGAGCGACGACTCTCTTACGCACACAGCGGCAGGGCGGCGCAAGCGCATTGGCCAAGCGGCTCTTGTATCAACAGAGCAGCAGCAGCGGCAGCCGTTGTCCCGGTTGCCAGGCAACTGTGTGTGTGTCCGTGTGTGTCTCTGTCAAAGGAGGCGTGGCCAACGGAAACGCCCTCGCAGCTGCGACTCACACACACACTCTCACACAGACACACTTATAGAGAGACAGGAAAGCTGAGCGACGCCATGTTACAGTTAACGATTTTCCCTAATGCGATCAATAATCGCTGGCTCTCTCTCACACTCTCTGGCTCTTCCGCTTACCAAAAATACAAAAAGCTGCAAAAAAAAAAAGAAGTACAAAAAAATAAGAAAACAAAGTCTGGAAACTCGCTCTGTTTTGGCAGAGAACCCGGCTGCCTCCGTTCTTTCTGCTGCCGCTATTCCTTGGCTCCCCAAAGAAGACATTAATAATGGGTGAGTGTGTGTGTGTGGTGTGTGTTTATGTGTGTTTTTTCGTACCGCTCGCCTGGCTTTTTATACCCTTGCAGGGTATTATAATTTCAGTCAGAAGTTTGCAACGCAGTGAAGGAGACCTTTCCGACCCTATAAAGTATATATATTCTTGATCAGTATCAACAGCCGAGTCGATCTAGCCATGTCCGTCTGTCCGTCTGTCCGTCTGTCCGTCTGTCCGTCCGTCCGTCCGTCCGTCCGTCCGTCCGTCTGTCCGTTTCTACGCAAACTAGTCCCTCAGTTTTAAAGCTATCTGAATGAAACTTTGCATATAGTCTTCTATATGCTCTCACTGCTATATATGTCGGAACGGGCCGGATCGGACGACTATATCATATAGCTGCCATACAAATGTTCGATATATTTCTAGAAAAAAATTTATAACTTTGCTGTTTTTCAACATTTTTGCACCATTTTTTAGATATGGCCATTCTATATTATTTCAGAATTTTGGTAAAAATTTTATCAAAATCGGACGACTATATGATATAGCTGCCATAGGAACGGTCGAGAAATAAATAGGAAAAAAAATTATAGTTTCGTTGTTTTTCAACGTATGTTTATCTACTCTGAGATATAATATTTTTTTATTATTCTAGAATTATGGTATAAATTTCATAAAAATCGGACAACTATATCATATAGCTGCCATATAAACCGATCGGTAGATGTAGAGAAAATGTAAAACTGGGAATGTAAAACTGTAACTGTCAAACTGTAAACATAATAAGTATAGGTAAAATGTAATGAAACTCTGTTTTGTGAGTGTTTTCAGCATTTAAATCTATAATATAAACATCGAAACCAATCTGCAAGGGTATACAAACATCGGCGTGCCGAAGTTAGCTTCCTTTCTTGTTTGAGGTTAAGGTATGCCAATGTCACTCTCATTCATTCCCGTCCGTCCGCATTCGCATTCGTGGCGAGGCCTCGCGACCGGCAACAGCAGCGCAGCGTTCTCCTTTTTTGGCAAGTCATTGCGAAAGTGACCCAGTTCTGCGGCCTCAGCATCATCTCCAACCATATATCCATCATCTCATGCATCATCTCCCTTGCATCAGCATCCTTCCAGGTAGCAGCAGGATAACGCGTTCATTGATGCCGGCAAGCGGAGGCAGCGCGTGCTCTGGCTGCCGCCACTTCCTGGTAGGAACACCCAGACCTTTATGGCCGCGGATAAAACGCATTTTAATTTCGGCCATAAACCAGACTCGGAACGAGACCAAATCGCTTGCCTTTCATTCAGTGCACATTCCGCTTAACCCTTTCACCCCAGCCAAGTGTTGTGTCTGTGACAGTGTCTCTGTGTGTGTGTGTGAGCCAAACTCATTATTGCAGCCATAAACCTGGCAATTGTCTCGTTTCTCAATGAAAGTTCTTGCTCAATCGATATTTGTTGCTTTACCTAAGTAATAGGAAATGCAAGGAATTTCCGTATTAGCTGAATTGCAGTTTTCTTTTTGATTTAATATTTTCTTAATCGAAACATAGATCTTCATGGGATTAAAAATGATCCTAAAAGTGATCCCTAAGACTTTAACTTTCAAATGATCAAAGCTTGGATTCAATAGGTTTTTATAGAATTATAGAAATCAAACCTTCTCCTAGTCTGTTAAAGACCAAAGCCTATCTTAAGATGCAACAATAACTTGTCAATGACTAGTAGATGTTATAATTTAAAGTATAAATAATATTAATTATTTATATAATACGCTAATATGAGCTCTAAGCCTCTCCAAGGAGTTTAATTAGAAGCTCTTAATCAGTTCTTTATAGGGAAATGACTTTTTTCTGTTCTATATACTTTCCATTCTACAGATCTGAATAACTTATCGTCTTATCATTTCAATTAGCATTTTTAATTATTTTAATAACAAATAGAAATCGACTATAGAAACATATAATCGAGTAATTCCAATCAGCAATTGTTTCTTATTAAATCTAACCCCTAATATCCCGATCAGTAATTGTTTATTATTTAATATTATCATCATATTCCAATCAGTAATTGTTCATTATTAAATCTAACCCCTAATATCCCGACCAGGCAATTGTTTATTAAGCCCAGAAAACCGTTTGTTTATGTGCACAGCAAGCAGGGCAGTCACATTCACCACTCGGATATATATCTATATCTCATCATCATAATCATTACACACCAAATATCGCTGGTGTCTGAACACACATATGTACTTAAATCTTTATGTGCACTTCTAATAACCGTAATGTGCTTAAATATTTAATATTTTTATTGTATTTCACAGGCAATTCAAGTGGCTTTGGCTCATTAATGTTTGCCATCGCAGCAGTCGTACGGCCGAATGTGTACGTTTTTTTTGGCGTAGACTCTCCGCAAATAGTAATGCCAGCAGTCCAAAAATGTGTATTTATTTACCTTTTAGTCATTTATCTATTTATTTATTTGCTTTAAAAGCGCGCCACTGTGGGTCGGATTTGATACAGTGCCACTCGTAGTCGCACTCGCACAGTGGAGCCCCGTTCGGCTGCACTCGGCAATCGAGCGGGTCTAAGCCATGCTCAAACTTTTTAATTAGTTTCAATTGTTTCACCCCCCTATCCCTCCCGAATGGAGGATATTTATGGAAAATATTTGCCTTTCTGCTTTTTTCCCGCCGTTGTTTTGATTTTGTTGTCGGCGGTGGAGCTGTTGATATTGCTTTAAAATGCTGCGCTTTCTGTTTGTTTTAAGCATTTGTGTGACGCATGCGCCGTGTGGCAGTGACTTTACAAAAATATATATATATATATCCCATATATTGTATATCTATCAAAGCATTTGACCAACATTTCTCAGCTGGACGTATCTGTGCCTGTATCTGTATCTATATCGGTATCGGTGTATTGCCATAATATGTATAATATTTATTTTTATTGTTATTATTTGTTACTGTTGATTTATTTGTTTGTACAACATTTTCACACAAATTAAAATACCCGGCCATACCCGTCGGTCATCAATGTCGTTTAAATTGTTTTTATTTGCTTTATTTGCTTTGTGCTTTTTTGGCTTAACCCAATTATCGGGGCTTATTAGTGATTATTTAATCATTTGCCACAACACCAGATGATCGCAATGTTCTAATATGTGAGGTAAACAAAAGACGAGGGATCTTGCAGAATCTTGGGGAGTATTCTTTGGAATAATTAAAAAATATAAATACGGGTATTTAGAATTTTCTGTAGAATATTAGATATAATAAAATTATAGAAGGAAGGAATTTCCCTATACTATAAGATTTAGTCAGAGACCAATGGAATTTTTTTGTTTATTTTTTACTAATCTTTTGTTGTAGTTTACACACGTAGACAAACTGGTTTTGGTTAGCAGTTAAATGTGGTTTCGGTTCTTTTTAACTTATTAGTATTTAATTTGTACCAATATTTCCATGAAATTGAATTCTAAAGACACAGTTTTTGGCTGTATGTAATTATTATTCTTTGAATATTTAAAAACATACTTTTAATGTATATTGAATAAATAATTTGTATATTATTTACAATTTTCTCAGCTTATTATTCTCTCTTATCTTGGCTTTAAACGTTAAATTAACTCATTATTAAGGACTTTTTAAAATTTTAAAATACTCAACAAAACTATTGTCTATGTGGTTTTCTTATCATTTATTTTTCCTTATTCTTTTCTTTATAAGATCCTTGCACTTTATAATTACATCTAGCTTCCTTCCATCATATAAGAAGATTTTAAATACCTTTTAGAAATTTAGATGTTACTTTTAATAACAAAAACATTTTATAAAACGGTGCCGTATGATAAATATTTTCTTATAAATAATTGATTAGGAGTTAAATCACAATTAAGGTAACTTAGTTATCTTAAATCTCTCACTTAAATAATTAATTACCAAGTAAGAAAGGTCCAAAATCTGATTACGTAACATGGACATTCTGTTTGCAGAACTTTATTGAGTCTGTCGGCTGCTTTAGGTGTATCTCCTAGATACTTTTTGCATAGCTCTAAGTATCGGCGGTATCCGTATCTGCGGCTGCGTGTGTATCTAGGTCTTTGTATTGCGTGTGCCGTAATGAGCGTGGCCATAAAAGCGTCTTTTGTTTTACGACCACATTGCGCGCGTGTTTACCGTAGAAAACAATGCCAATTTTATGACTGCCTGCCCCTGCCACGAGGAGCCGCATCCCGGTCCAGTCCGGCGATAGCCGCCGATATCCCATATAGCATACAGACCACATATACACGTACCTTATGGCATGGTGCAAAGGTGACACCGAAACTGGAGCAGTCGCTGCATTAATTAGAACGCTCCGGACAGGGACAGGGACAGGGATTCGGATGATAGTACTTTCTTCGGGGCCATAAAATGCCGCTGGACTGGACCGAACCGACGGCGACGACGGCGACGGCGGCTCTTATCTAAATTAGGATGTTGCTTGTTTGCGGCTGTGTCTGCGCATCGCCTGCACTATTTGCGTAGGTGTTTCATTTCCGTTTCACAATTTATCCGGCGAGTGTTTGCCAACTCCGCGCACCTTTTGCCAGATTTTCATTTTCATTTTCCTTTTCTTTTCCATTTTTTCCGCTTGCATTCCCCTTACTTTCACACGTGATTTTCTTTGTGGCCTTATCAGTGTGGTTGTAGTAGGTCTTGTCGTCATCGTGACTCACTGTTTTCCCCATGGAAAAAAAACTGCAGTTCCACCAAGACTGAACTAGACTGCAGTTGCTATTCCTCTTTTCCCCGTGGAATTTGGCGCATTTGGGGTGTGCGTGCCTTATCAGGGAATGGAGCCCCATGGGGCTACGACACTAGATATCGCATAAATCACGGCCTAGTCGCCTTTTTCGCCTGATTATTTCCATTTTTTATCTATTTCGCTGCGGCTGGCTATAAAGTTTCTGGTCTTTATCTTTGTGCAAACACTGCAAAGCAGCGCCATTAAGGCCCTGGCGACCTTATTTCCTCTGGGCAAGCACAAGAAAACAGCGAGTTTTATTCTTTTAATTAAAAAAGAACTCAAGAATGTGAAGTTCCTTTTACGAGGTAAATATTAGGGTTTTTTGGGAGTTATTATTCAAAACTATGTTTGAAAAATTCAAATTTTTCATGAGCTCTGAAGATCCTTAATGGAAATTTGTTTACCCATAGTTCACGCTTAATCTAGAGTTCATGCTTAAAGTTTTTCTTTACAAACAAATTATTTTGTTCAAATCAATTCAAATGGTTTAATTGATTAGGATTTTGAGCCGGTTTTTCTACCACCAAAAAAACCAGTTTATGCAGCTCGAGAACGACCACCACCAGGGGCCCAAATTGATCATGCGAAAGAATGTTTTTTTGTTCGCTTCGCGAGATTCGTTTCTGGGAGCTCTGAGGCTCTCAAAAATACTCATGGAACTTAGCACATGGCCGCTAATTATTTATTCGTTGCCTGAAAAATTAACTTTCCAGCAGTAGCGGCGACAACGAGACTGCTGCCAGAAAAGAATCGAAAAATCTAAATTTTTATCTACTCGGAGTAGGTGCTCTCACTATATGTTACTTCGAAGCTACATAGCTATCTAACAATGTGCCATGGACTGAAGCGGCAGCCAAAAAGCTGTCAAATTGTCGAAAAAATTATTGTTATCTTGCTACGCGTTATTGAGTGGCCGTGTTCACACGCGTTTCGAGCCACAGCTCAAGATACAGATACAGATACAGCGACAGAGATACATTTGTATCTACACATGTCCGGGCAAACAATTCAATTAATTGTTGTGGAGCGGAATATGTCACGCCGGGGATATGGATGGCTAAATGGGGACTGGGCTCCTGAGCCCCACTCTATATATATGATTTCTTTTTTTTCGGTAGTTTATTGATTTACAAGCTGCCGGCCCCCTATCGCAAGTATAGTTTAGTATAACTATATAGTAAGTACCCATGTAATATGCTCGAGTTTATGGGAGGCGCCGTCCACTGGAACTGGAACTTATCGCAGTGGCGTTGTGATTTTTGGAGTGTCGAAACGCCAAAGCAAATATGATTGGGGAGAGAGCTTTATTGACTCAGGCCCGTCCGATTGGGTCTTAATTACTTCCGAAAACAATGACAACGATGACCAGTGGCGGCGATACCCGCTCCCGGCCAGGGCATTAATCAATTTACAACGAGATTTAAGCAATGGCATCGGTAAATAATAAAATAAATACAATTTGAAGACCGGTTTTGCATTTTCTGGCTATCATTCATAAACTTTTGCCCGCCTGACACGAAAATTAGCTCTTCAGCCAAGGCAGACAGCGCACTGAGATCCAAGATCCAAGCTCCGAGAGATCCCAGATCGGAGTCTAGAGTTGAAGAGCTGCAGACTTTGGAGCTCTGTGTGGCTCTGGCTCTGGCTCTGTGGAGCTGAAGAGCACCCGATGGGTACCCAGGGCTGTTGATCACGGTGATGACTGCGTAAAAACGGAAAAGTAAAAACACCAAACTGGCACACAGCTTCGGATGCTTGAGATGTGTTGGCCGTTTGTGTTAATCCCATCAAGACCCAGCACATTATGAAGTAGCAACACCAGCAACAATAGCAGCAGCACCACCATCGGGCCTAGCACAAACTGGAGCTGCACTGTAAGAAAAACTATTTGTAATGATATTACTATATATTTTTGAGTGAAATAAAATGATTTTTAAACTAATTTAAAGGGATTTTATACTTCTTGACAGTGTCTCAAAGTTTTTAGAATATTTTTGAGACTATTTTCTTTTCAAGGATTCAATGTTCCTGAAAATTGAGGAATTTTTATCAATATCTTCAAGAATTTCTTTCCGTGTTGAACCTGAATCTTAAGCTGGAACCTGAAGTTAGAGTTGGAGTTGGAGCTGCATATGGTGAGTGCTCATGTGCTCCATTGGAGGCTCCATCTCTACATCACCGGCACAAGTGACATAAGTGGCGCTTACCCGATGATGCGTGCGCATCCAACGAGCAGCCAAAAGTCAGTCCACTGCGGAGCTTGTCTTCATCGTTTTGTAAGAGTCATCACGCATCATCTCTTGGTGATGATCATGATCATCATCATCCTCGGCGGCGGCGTCTGGGCTTGGGACTGCCCTGATAAGAATGTGTGATGTGCCATGGAGTTGTTAAAAGCAGCACCGCCTTCGTGTGTGGTCCATCGATTTGGTATTGATAAGAGAATTTTGGATGGCCTTGCTCAATGGGTCATACTGAGGCTGCTCCTAGGGCTGCTGCTGCTGCTGCTGCCCAGGCTGGCTCTACTCTACTCTCCTGGTTTTTGGCCTGGCCTAACCTAACCTGGCCTGGTGCGCATGACGTGACGGGCCGCTGACGTGCCAAGTGCCATCGAAAATGGCAAGTCATTGGCATTTCAACTGGACATGCGGCACCCTTGTTAGCCAGAGCTGTCTCTGGTTCAAACCCTGCTTCCTCTGCCTCCGACTCCGCTACTCAGTATGTGACTGAACCCAAGTAACATCCTTCGACGCATAACGGGCTGGACAGGATAGCCGCCGCCGGACTCCAACTCCTCGCTCGATGATGACGCAGCAAACGGCGAAAGCGTTAATTCAATAATGGCCAAAAACAGAACGCAGTCGGTTACAACAATAATAATAATTTGGTGCAATTCGGTATATATGTTATGTGTGGCACCTTTCCGATTTCGGCGGGAGGTGTGTGTTTGTTTTCCCCGTGTCGTCGCCCCCTTTTGCTGCTGCCCATAATTGTTACACTCGGCTGACTGCACCAAAGTCAAAGCTACAAAGTCAATGACATCCTGGGCAAACAGCCCAGGAGCCATGCCATAGACGGGCAAAACCGAAAGTTTAAATCAATCAATAATAAGTGAAAGGGAGGGAAAAGTCGTAGGAAAACTCCTAGGCGAAGCTAACGCACTTTCGAGGTTTAGGATGTAGAGGAAAAGGAATAAGAATTCTGTTAAAATAAGGAGAAAATCGTATTGTTAACAATAATATGATGAAAACTTAAAGAAAATGCTGGATTTACTAGACGAAATAGTTTGTAAATAATTAAATATGTTTGTTGTTTTTGATTTTATTTGCATACTTTATTTGCCTTCATCCCAAGTGAGATGTCTCTACCTCCTGGCAAAAATGTATGCAAGTGGCATTAAGGAATCGTGCCTTTTATTGGCCGCCACAATAATTTGCTAGACAAACACTCTTGGCTCCTAGGCCCCTCTGAAAGGGCTTCAACTTCATAAATAGTTTGCACTTGACAGCTACTGGCAGCAGCAACCGTTGATTTGGACTCCTGCTCCAATCCCAGTCCCGATACCAATCCCTATACCATGTCCACGGGTGTGAAGTTCTTGTGTGATTCACTCGCGGTGCGAAATCAAAGAGATTGCCGGCCAAAAGCATCATAAAAGTGTTGTATCTTGCGTCCAGCAGCAGAGTTCATTGATTTTCTGTTGGGGCAACTCAATCAAAAAATCAAAAAAATAAAAAGAACTAAATGCGAAGACATAAAACACAAGAAGACCAAGAACTTGGGAAAACGCGCACGGCGGTGGCACTCTATTAGCACCTCTAAAGCACAATTTACAACAAACATTTACAACTGTCAATTGGCAACAAAGCAAGAACAAAACCGAAGGTAACGTATCGCAGAGGAGATCTTAAGAAGAGTCGGTGAATTAAGGATACAGGTCACACGGGGGGCACAAAGGGACCGACTCGGGGAACTGTGTTCCAGTAACCCAAAGTGCTCGCTGACGAATCGCTGGCAATTTGTTAGCATTAAACAAAAACTAATGGGTGCCATTGATGAGAACGAGTATCAAGAACATTTAATAATATATATGCACACAGAAACGTGCCTGTCACAGTCACCCAGCCAGCAGTATGTTGTGTGGTGCAGTTTAAAAACGAAATTAATAAAAATTTCACTTGAATTGACAAAGTGCCCGAACGCCGTGACGTTCAACTGACGACAAGTGCCACTTGACAAGCTGCCGAACTTGAATTTTTTTACCCTCAGCCGAGCACCATATTTCATTGTTATATAGAAGTCTGACTCCTTGTCTGGCTCGATTCGCTGGCTGATTTGCCGGTTGGCTGCGAGATGCTACCTACCTGTCCGCTAACCTCGTCCCACAGCTGGCGATCAATCTTGACATTGAGTTGCAGCCAAGACAATAGCCCGAGCAGCCGAATGCCCGAATGGCATATATAAATGTTTGATTCAATATTGTTGACAATAAATAATTTAGCCGTCTGCAATGGGAGCTGATGAGCTGAAGAGCCGATGAGCTCAACTCTCTCACAGTCTGGCCATTGCATGTGAGATCATTATCATCGGGGATGTCGGTCTCACGTGCAGAGCACGCGGCCGATTTGGCCACAAGTGCCACAGGGACCGAGGACTAAGGACATGTAAATGGAGGTACTTGTACTCGCACTCGTAATAGATTCCCAGGCCAGTGCCTGGGTGCTTCACGACAAGTGCAGGTCATCATAATCAGGGGCATCATCATCATCGACGATGGCGACCTCATCACAGACGACCGCAACTACTTTAATTACACTGTTGGCCGCGGGACAAATTACACTGGTGAACACAATTTAAGGGTAATAAATTGACAAACGAAAATCTTGAAAAGAACAGGATATATGTATAAATATCCAAGCAGTGGAAAATAATGTAATAAATCTTTTACCATTGATTTGTTAATAATAATACATTAGATATTTTATAAAAATATTTAAAGCCTATTTTTAAGGCATCCCAATTTTACGTTTTATTTAGAATCTAAAATTTCTGTAGTGAAAACAGTTGGATAAACAACCTGCTGAACTTTTCGTAGTATCAAATTTCTTATAAAAAATAATTTAAACTATTACTATTTTTATTATTAATTTAAAATTCTATGAAATGAAAGCCAAGAAATTTGTAGACCCCATATTTAACCCCAAAAAACCTCCCATTAAATATGCTTTCAATTCAAACCTATTTCCTTTGTTGACAAGTGTAAGCTGAGGTTAATAACTGTAGCAAGCCGTGGGCGTTTATCGGGGGAGATCTGGGGGTTGGGGGGCTTGTTCGTTCGCCCGGCAATTGTAATGCAAAGCTCGCACGTGTGTGTGCGTGAGTGGTGTGCGTATGTGTAAGCGAGTGCTTCGAGGAAGGATCCCCGCGGGCGTATTGCAAAATTCAGTTTCATTCGATGGCTAAAGTTGGCAAAGAGCTTCCTCCCCCCGTCTCGCCCAGCAGCCGTCGCTCAAGTGCCAGCCCGCCGGGCTATTGACAGAAATCAAAACGGTCCACGTTGGGCGGAACGCGGAACGGGTCTCGCTGTGAGGGATCAGTGGGCCAAGTGGCAAGCGCGCAGCCTCATCCCAGACCAGCCGGCTTCTTGCCGGCTTATCACGGCATCAAAACAAATTCGTTTGAAATTAATGCGGAGATTTGCTTTCATTAGGCGGCTTGCCGGGACGCAGAATGTGTAACTGTAAACACACAATGGAGAGAATGTGGAAGCGGAGAATGGAGAAACCACCGGACCAACACGTTCTCGCTGTGAGCTGCGGCTAATCCCTAAGCTAAACTTTTGGCTGGTGGAAGGTCGTTGCAAGTTTTAGCCCTTCTCCACCTCCACCCATCGTAGCCACGTGGCTTTCAATTGTTACCAACCCTGCTAAGACCCAGTTCAATTCCGGATTGTGTTCCGGAATCGCTTTTCGAGCTGCGTCATCACTTTGCATTTCGGCGACGATGATGATGATGATGAGCACACGGGTAGTCAGTCCTAATGTGACACTTTAATTGCAGGTGAGGCGCAGGGGTCGCGTGGCCAGGGAAGCGGCGCTGATGCAATTAGACTGCCAACGACTTTCGCATTGTCCTGCCGTGACTTACCCAGTTGAGGCGGCTGTGCGGGCGTCCTGGTGGTAGCTTCTGTTTGGTTCTGGGATGTAGGTGTGTGTGTGTGTGTGGTGCGGGTGTACCTGGCTGAAGCTCTTTTCCAGCTCAACTTAGATGACTTTCTAACAGGTTTTGAAAGGGGGGATGTCATGGGTATTGTTCAAGGTAATCTTTAAAAATGTTTATTAAAGGACATCTTATTTTTAAATAATAATATTAGTCATATTTCCCTTTGCGTTAATCATTTTTAATTGATTTCCAAGTCCCTAATGATATTTTTCATCTAAACAATATTAATATCTTAAGTAAAACCACATTTATATATGGTGATTCTCCTAAAATCCAATAAAAGAATTTCCAAAAACTTAACTCTGTTTTAAATCAACTTTTGGCACGTTTCTCTGGGGAATTTCTAGGGTCAATTAACCCGTCATTATTTCGGGAAACTTATTCTCAGGGACTCGCCCTCGCGGCCAAATAGATCAAAGGCGAACCCCCAAAAAGTAGGACTTCCTCCCGCTCTCATGCCATCCTCTCGTCGTCCTGCCGAAACTCGACCACCGACCGACAAAAACTTTCTCACATTACATCACGGGAAAGCGGAGGACGGCTAAAAACAACAAGGACAACAACTGGAGCGCTCTAAATGGACACCGAACAACATCGTTTAATATTGATGGACATTGTTTGAGCTCTTTATGATGGGAAAGTGAGGCCATCGCTGCCTACGCTTTTTGTTGCTGCTGCCTGCCTGCCGGTGGTTCAAGTGAATATTTAATTAAATTGTTTTCTAATAACCACGCGCAACTTTGTCGGACTCGAAACACGCGTCGACAAGCGGCGGGCGGCGGCCAGGACACGCGGCAATCGGTCCGGGCCAGGACACACCTTGTTGTGCCAACAACATTAGCAAGAGGCCGAAAAAAAAATCGAGAGAAAAAAAACGAAACGGCCGGAAAACGAGAGCGAAGTTGGGCAGAGCCACCCCTTTTAGCTGCGTATCCTGCTTCTAATTTTCCAAATTACGCACCATCAATCATCGCTAGCTTTGACGAACGTCGAACGGTAAAGTGGTCGTGGGATGTGGCTGTGAAGGATGTTGATGATGACGTTAGAAACTACCCCCTACCCCCTGGAACCAGGAACCCGTGAAGCCATCAGCCAATCCCCTGACGCAGCGACGACGCTCCGGCAGCCGCAAGAAAAAATTAAATTAAAACTTCAAGTGGCCGCAAGGACCTGCTGCAGCATTATCCTGTATCTCCCGACCAGCTAGCCATATTTTCCCTCGTAATTAACGCTAATTGCGTTTGCTCCTAAGCCGGACTTTTTGACTTTTCCACGTGTTTTTCGGATTGTCCCATGGATTTTCCCACCTAATCCGGCCCCCGCCGAGCCGACGACTGTGTTTTTGTTATGGCTTGACTTTGGCTGACAAAAATATTTGCGTTGCATAAATAAGCAAGAGATAATGCTGATCGGAAGTGATTAACATTTGCCAGTTTTCCCGGGAAACATTCCTGATCCCCTGGACAGGCTTTAAAGACGGTTAGATAACTCCTAGACCCCTCCTCCTCCATCTGGTAATTGAGAATGCACTCCAGCTAATGAAAGTGGTCGGGGAGGGGGACTCAAGGATTAATATCGCACTGCAATTAAGAGCTCAATCACAGCGACTCCGACTCGGGCTCTTGTTTGCCTCTCTCTGATTACATTTATGAAATTATTATTGATGTTTCGGCAGTGACCACCACAGCCCAGTGTCCATCGTCCGTCGTCCATCGGCCATCGTCCACCCCAAAAGCCAATGGCATTTCTAATTTTGTTGAGTAGCCCTAACTCCGTTGGCTTGGCCTCCTCCTTCGCCCGACCGAGACAGGCCATTTTGATTGAAATGCAGACACAAAATGCTGGCAGGCAGCCATTATATTTAAGCTGAGGCCCCCCCGATCTATACATAAGTATGTGCCAGTGCGTGGACACAGTGGGGTTCAAACTAATAGAGCTGCTAAGTATTAAAATCGTAATAAAATATTTTACTATAGTTATTATACCCTTGCAGGGTATTATAATTTCAGTCAGAAGTTTGAAACGCAGTGAAGGAGACGTTTCCGAACCTATAAAGTATATATATTCTTGATCAGCATCAACAGGGGAATCTTTCTAGATATGCCAGGAAGAAATCGATTTTTTGGCCATTTTTGCAAAATTCCATAAGGGGTTACATCATTAAAATTTTTGATTTTGATAAAAAATTGAATTTTCAAAATTTTTAAATGAAGTATGCAGATCTATTAACTGTAGAAATTCTTGCACAGAACAGTTTTCCGATTTAAAATTAATGCTCTTATGGCCGAGATATGATATTTTTAATTTAAAAAAAATCAAGAAGTTTTTTAATATAAAAAATCAGATTTTATAATACAAAATAATATTTTTCCAAGTCATGGAATCATTTCCGACCCCATAAACCACATATATTCTTGATCAGCAATAACATGCGAATCTCTCTAGACATGTCCGGAAGAAATCGATTTTTTGGCCATTTTTGCGAAATTTCATAAGGGGTTACATCATTAAAATTAGCAAAAATGGCCAAAAATTTGGATTTCTTAAAATTTTAAATTTAGTATGCAGTTTTTTTAAATTAATAAAAACTAACACAAAACTGCTTTCCGAATCGAAATTAATGCATTTTTGGCTTAGTTATCATATATTTTAATTGTTACCTGCAAGGGTATACAAACTTTGGCTGGCCAAAGTTAGCTTTCTTTCTTGTTTTTAATTTAATTGCAGCAAGCTGCCAGGAACTGAAAGCGAATGCCGATGGCGAGACAGAGAGCGTTGGCAAGGAGGATCAGGACGAGCAGGAGCAGAAGAGGACCAGGAGCTGCGGCAGCACGACGAGGGTGCCACCAAGACCAAGCCGAAACCACTGGGAATGACCTCCGACATTCTGTTTCTTTTATTTATTTAAAGCTGAAGTAAATAAAAAACCTTTAAAAATTTGTTATTTTTTACTTATGAGGAGGATTGCGGTTTTTGATGATGCAGATGAGCATCACAGATGCAGATGAGCATCACTGATGCAGATGAGCATCACTGATGCAGAGAAGCATCACCGATGCAGATGAGCATCACTGATGGAAGTGAGCATCACTGATGGAAGTGAGCATCACTGATGGAAGTGAGCATCACTGATGGAAGTGAGCATCACTGATGGAAGTGAGCATCACTGATGGAAGTGAGCATCACTGATGGAAGTGAGCATCACTGATGGAAGTGAGCATCACTGATGGAAGTGAGCATCACTGATGGAAGTGAGCATCACTGATGGAAGTGAGCATCACTGATGGAAGTGAGCATCACTGATGGAAGTGAGCATCACTGATGGAAGTGAGCATCACTGATGGAAGTGAGCATCACTGATGGAAGTGAGCATCACTGATGGAAGTGAGCATCACTGATGGAAGTGAGCATCACTGATGGAAGTGAGCATCACTGATGGAAGTGAGCATCACTGATAGAAGTGAGCATCACTGATAGAAGTGAGCATCACTGATGAAAGTGAGCATCACTGATGGAAGTGAGCAAAACTTTTCATTCAAATTGGCCGCTTTCCAAATTGGGGTAACAGGCGAACAGAAACCAGCAGCAAGCAACTGAAAACTGGTATAAACTGTTATAAAAACATTTGGGCAAAAATAATAATTGGTATAAACTGTTATATTTCATTTTATGCATTTATACCTATTTTTTGCCGACAACAACAGCTTATGGCAACAACAACCTTTTTACAACAACATCCCTACAGCAGCCCATCCAAATTTCCAAAAATTTCCATGCAAATTGCCCGTTTCCCAAACTGGGGTAACAGGCGAACAGAAATCAGCAGCAAGCAACTGAAAACTGGTATAAACTGTTATAAAAAGTCCAAGTTTCAAACCATTTAGGAGCCGGTGCAAGTAAGCGGAGACTCAAACCTTTTGAATAACTGTTATATTTCATTTTATGCATTTATTTGTTGCCGACAACAACAGCTTGATGGCAACAACAACCTTTCTACAACAACATCCCTACAGCAGCCCATCCAAATTTTTGAACATTTCCATGCAAATTGCCCGTTTCCCAAATTGGGGTAACAGGCGAACAGAAACCAGCAGCAAGCAACTGAAAATTGGTATAAACTGTTATAAAAAGTCCAAGTTTCGAACCATTGATCTTGGAGTAAGCGAAGACTCAAACCAGATGTGACCATACTGTAAATTTTTTGGCTAAAATGTTGCTTAAATGCACCTGGGCACACTGAGTTTCATACTAGCAGAGACTCAAACCTTTTGAATCCAAATTTAGGGATTATTTTACAACTGCACCTGGGCACACTGAAACTGATCGTCGTTAAATTCAAATTCAAATTTGGCAGTTGAAATATTTAAAAAAAATTTTTAAATTCTGAAAAAAATCTAAAATAAATATAAAAAATCTGAAAAAAATGTTAAAAATTCAGAAAAAAATTAAAAAATATCATATATATAAAAATATATATATATATAAAAATATCAACAATTTTATATTTTACAGATTTTAATAAGTAATTTAATTTCCTTCATTATTTTTATACGCATTGAATCACCCCTTTAATAATTATATCATTCAAGCTATTGTTTCACCCGCCGCTGTACTATGTGCATCCCATATATCCTCTCACACTAATCTGTATTATGTACACAGTTGATTCGCCTGCCACTCACCCAGGCCCACACTCCCACGGATCCCACACCCACATAACCAGGACATCCCCTACATAAGTAACGCCACATATGATTTCATTCATATGCAGAAGAACTATGCTGATGCTCCTCCCTCCTGCAGAAGGGCCCATCATTGATTTGCAATGCCTAAAATGTTTCAGCCTGATGATGGGAATTCCCTTCCTGACCCCCATCCTCCATTGCTGCTGCTGTTGCTGTTCCGCTCTGCCTAACTGCCAAACATTCCGAAATGCCGGAGTGCGTGTCTGCCTCTGTGTGTGTGTGTGGTGTGTTTGCCATCGTTTTTGGAAATATTATATGCTCATACCTCCGTTTTCGAGTAAATTGTGTAAATATTTGCGCTCGTAAGTGGATTGGAGATGGATGAGTCTATCAACAGAGAAGCCGGCGTCGCAGCAGGCAGAGCCGCTGGCATGGCCATCATCATATGCGTGTACCCCCCGGCCAGGTCCCCAGATATACTACATTCGGATGTACATGTGGTACAGCTGGCTACCTGATATCCTTTCCGAAGATGATGGAGCTTGTTGCATCTCGTTTACGTTCTGACAAAGAATTTATTCACTTAAACATTTAGAGCAACGAGTGCACAGCCCAGGAACTCACTAAGTGGGTCATTCAAAGGCCAGATTTTAACAGTTTCCACAACCCCGATGACCTTATTTGGCGGCTTTCTTGCCAGCTTCCTTATCCTTCTCCTTCTCCGGCTCGCTTTCGGTGGTCTCGCCTTCATCCTCCTCATCATCCTCGTCGTCGTCTTCATCGCTATCATCCTCGTAGTCGCCATCGGACTCATCCTCATCATCATCATCGCCGTAGGAGTAACCGCCGCTGGCTCCACCGCCATAGTAGCCACTGCCACCGGCACCGTAGTAGCCGCCGTAGCCCTCCTCGTCGTCGCTGCCACCGCCCTGTTGCTGGCGACCGAACTTATGCGAGCGCGTGGACATGCTCAGATCCTTGGTAACCGAGGTGTCGTAGTTGCACTTCGGGCAGGGAATGGCCTTGTTCTTGTCGTACTTGAAGCCCTTGCGGCGCACATGATCCTCGCAGTAGCAGGTCTTGCAGCGCAGGCAGGAGTACTGGCCCAGTCGGTTGCACGACTGGCACTTGTAGTTCTCCGATTCCAGCACCTGGAGATGATCAAAAATGGTTAAATAACAGCTCAAAAGGAGGACATCCCAAGAAACTAACCTGACAGCTGGCCTGGTGCTCGAACTGGTCGTCCTCGCACAGGAAGCCATTGCAGAAGGAGCACTTGAAGATGCGTCCACCATGCTCCCACACCCCGCGCTCGCACTCCAGGCATACCGCATTCTGCAGCGGGCACGTGCAGGCGTGGTTTTGCAGGCACTTGCGGCCGTGGCACACCCAAGCCTCGCAGAAGTCGCAGATGGCGCCCACCATGCCCAGGCCGGTGGTGTAGACGCCGGGATGCTTCACCACACAATCGCCCGTCTTCAGCATGCACTTGATCTTGCCGCACTGGGCGCAAATGGGCAGGCGCTGGAGGCTCTGGCAGAAGTAGCAGAAAGCTCGCGACTTCTGCTTCTTCTCGCACTTGTCGCACTCCATCGGGGCATTGCAGGGCAGATCGGCCAGCGGCACCTCGCGGCTGCGGATCTCCTTGAGGCGCAGCTTTTGCTTCTCGGCCTTCTTTCGCTGTCCAGTTTTCTTTTTCGGCATTTTGGAAAACCGGGGAAATTTATTTTCCTTTTACGTGTGCGATAAGTGTGGCTGCAAGTGGGAGCGGCAGAAAATACCAATAAATAAATGACATTGTTGGTATTTTTCAACTGTTATAGCTAGATATAGCTATAAAATAGCTGTTCTATGTCTATACCTGACAACCCTAGACGCCTAAGGTCATACTGCTGTGGAAAAAATAAATCAAATTTGTAAATCCGCATTTTCACATTAAATTTAATAAAATAGCGCAATGCCAAAGTACTATTGCGACTACTGCGACACCTACTTGACCCACGACTCGCCGTCGGTGCGGAAAACCCACTGCACCGGCCGCAAGCACCGCGACAATGTGAAATTCTACTACCAGAAGTGGATGGAGGAGCAGGCCCAGCACTTGATCGACGCCACCACCGCTGCCTTCAAAGCTGGAAAGATCACCAACAATCCATTCGCCGGGGGACCATCTGCGGCTCCTCCCAAGCCGGCGGGCGTCTCTATTCCGCCGCCAAACATGGGCGCTCCGCCGCGTCCCGGCATGCCTGGAATGCCGTACATGCCACCGATGATGAATCCCATGATGACGGGCATGCGTCCGCCTCCGATAATGAATCCCATGGCCATGATGGGCCCACCGCCACCGCTGGGCACTATTCCCGGCGTGCGTCCGTCCATCATGAACGGACCCAATTGACAGAAAGCTGGGATCTCCAGTACAAGGAAGGAGCCCACCTCTTGAGGTGGCCTAATTAAGTCGTAGCCCTTAAGTAACAACTATTGCAACCTAAAGAAATTATGTAAATTTATATAAAAAAGGAAATTTACTCAAGAAGTGGTAGTTTTGGGGATTCCTGTATAAAGAGATGTTTTTCTATAGTAATGAATATATTTAGGAAACATTTAAACACAAATGCATTTTGCCCTTTGTCTACAATACAGTTGTCTAGCAGCTTTTACAATTTTCATCTTACTCACTAGTTAGGTTTATGTGAAGAGAATATAATGCGGATTATAATTGTTAAAATACGAATGCGTTTCGGGATTGAAGTGTTAGTTGGGTAGCAGTAGGATATCCTGGCCATTGTCCCGCGAAGGCGCCGCTTAAACTAAATTGTTACTACACACACTTAGGATCTTAGGATACGATATATGTTAAGGAATTGGTCAGGAGCTGGGGCTATCTAGCGACACGCTGGCGCTTGCTGGGTGAGACCAGCACTGGAGATGGTTGATGGTTGCCGGAGATTGCGTCAAAAATGCTGGTCTCCGAGCGCCGGTACTCGCTGCCAATGTTTTCCAGATTCAGATCGGCGTCGAGAACCAGAACCTGGAAGATAGAACGAATGGTTTAAGATGCAGCGTAAGCTCCTCTTAAGAGAATTGCATTCTTACCTTGCAGGTCTGCGGTCGGCGGTGATGTATCAGCCAGTCCTCGTGCAGCTCGTGCAGGTCCTGGAGGTACTTTAGCGGCACACAGCTCTCCTCGGAGCGGGCCCGCTGGCGTATGCGCTCGTGCGCCACCTCGGGCGAGGTGCGCAGGTAAATGATGAGATCGGCTTGCACGTGGATGGACTCATCGATGAATTTGTACCATTCCTGCAGCGTGTTGAACATCCCCTCCTCCAGGGAGCCATTGCGATGCATGTTCTCCACGAAGCAGTAGCTGCAAAAGGGAACTCGATTAACCCTAGACGGTCATGCTTATTTTTCCTACGTTAAGGTTATGCTTCGTCGAATCGACGACGCCAATTTTAAAATAAGTATAATTGTTAAAAAACAAACAAATATTGTAAAAAAAAATTTAACATCGTTTAATTCATCATTTTAACTGTTCAAAATTAGAAATAATAATTAATTCTTATATTAAGAATATACTTAAAAACTAAGAATAAAAAACGACCTTTTTTTCATTTTTCGAACTTTTGTGATTTTGCGTCGTCGAATCGACGAAGCATGACCGTCTAGGGTTAATGACCTGGCCAAACCGGATTGCAGATGCACTTACCGCGAGCTAAAAATGGAGCGCTCCATTATTTTTAGCTTCTTGTCGGTGGGCGCCGTATGCGCCTGCAGCATGGTCAACGTGACATAACTCTGAAAGGGCATGGCCCACTTCTCGGGGTCCTTGTACATCAGCTCCAGCAGGTTGACGCCGTTGACGTTGCGCCACTTCTCCACGGGCTCGGTGAGCAGGCAAATGTCGTTCTTGTACTTCTCAAAGTGGTTCAGATACGTAGTCTTTCCGCTCCCGATGTTGCCCTCGATGAGCACAGTGAAGGGCTGCGTGCCCTCGGCGAACTTGCGTCCCTGCCGGGCACTGGATGCTGCCGCCGCCATCAGTCCGGACAAACCGCGATCTGCACGTGAAGATTGAGATAATGAAGTACGGTTCGGTAGGTACAGCTCCGCTCAGATTTTCCGGATACAAGAGAGTGCAATGTACTACTGAACGAGGCGGCGGGAGAATTCTGACTAACCACCCCGCCAGAGCGGCACAATGATCGTCTTTTACCGCCGATATTCCAAAAGAGCGGGAACCGCCATTTGTTTTTCAATCGGGTTTTTTCTCGATCGTTGTGTTTGTTTTTGTCAACCGGCTGACACGATTGTGCGTGTGTGTGCGTGTGTTGCGTGAATGTGCGTGTTAAAAGTTTAAATTTTAAATTAAGTTTGATTTACCAATAAAGGTTAATATTTCCCGTTTCCACATATCAGGCGTCGGTGGTGTCCGCGGAAAAATTAAATTAGTACATTACGAAATGTACTTTCTTAAATGCAAAAAGAACAGCATAGAAATCTTTAAAATAAGCCGGTATTTGTCTTTTTTGTGCCTTTTTTCCTTAATTTCACAAAATGTGTTTTGTTTTTGCAATGGCAAAACAGCTGATTAATCGATTCGCCACAGCTGTTTGATGGTTAGTTATCGAATATTTACTATCGGTTCTCGGCCATCGCTAAGAAGACGCATTTTTTTTATCAATATTTGTAAACTTTTATAAAAACCTGAATAAAAACTTGTTTTAAGGGGCAATTTTAGCCAGGCACTTGACTAGTCATGTCCATAGAAATCGAATCAGCCGAGTGAGTACCATAAAATACAAGTTATTACCCTGAAAAAGCAGTTTTAAGCCATTCTGAATTTCCTCATCCTCCCAAAGTGTGATCCGGCTTATCCAGCAGTATCTCAAGGAGTCCAACTTGATGAAGACCCTGCAGACCCTACAGGTGAGTCCAGCTCTTATCCGGAAACCCCTTTAAACCCATTTTTATACCAGGAGGAAACGGGTGTCTCTCTCAACACAGTGGACAGCGTGGATGGCTTTGTACAGGATATATCCAATGGCCACTGGGACACTGTGCTGAAGGTGACGCAATCCCTGAAGCTGCCGGACAAGAAGCTGCTCAATCTCTACGAGCAGATCGTGCTGGAGCTGATAGAACTGAGGGAATTGGGTGCCGCCAGATCCTTGCTTCGCCAAACAGATCCCATGAGCATGTTGAAGCAGCAGGAACCCGAGAGATATATACATTTGGGTTAGATTAAGCTCATTTATCAGTTTAAAACTGAATGTCATTATTTAATAATCTCTATTTATAGAAAACATGCTGCAGCGCGCCTATTTTGATCCCAGAGAAGCCTATGCGGAGGGCAGCAGCAAGGAGAAGCGACGCACGGCCATTTCCCAGGAACTAAGTGGCGAGGTGCATGTGGTGCCCTCTTCCAGGCTCTTGGCCCTCCTCGGCCAGGCTCTCAAGTGGCAACAGCACCAGGGATTGCTCCCACCTGGCACCACCATTGATTTGTTCCGCGGCAAGGCGGCCATGAAGGATCAGGAGGAGGAGATGTATCCCACACAGCTGTTCCGGCAGATCAAGTTTGGCCAGAAATCGCATGTGGAGTGCGCCCAGTTCTCACCCGATGGGCAGTACCTGATCACGGGCAGTGTAGATGGCTTCTTGGAGGTGTGGAACTTCACCACCGGCAAGGTGCGAAAGGATTTGAAATATCAGGCGCAGGATCAGTTTATGATGATGGAGCAGGCGGTGCTGGCTCTGAATTTCTCTCGCGACTCTGAGATGGTGGCCTCCGGGGCCCAAGACGGTCAGATTAAGGTGTGGCGCATCATCACTGGTCAATGCCTGCGGAAATTCGAAAAGGCTCACACGAAGGGTATTACCTGCCTGCAATTCTCGCGCGATAACAGCCAGGTTCTCAGTGCCTCCTTTGATTATACTGTAAGGTTACATGGCCTAAAGTCGGGAAAGATGCTGAAGGAGTTCAAGGGCCACTCGTCCTTTGTCAATGAGGCCACCTTCACTCCCGATGGACACAGTGTGCTCAGCGCCTCCTCCGATGGAACTGTGAAAGTGTGGTCCCTAAAGACAACCGAGTGTGTGGCCACGTACAAGCCTTTGGGCAACGAACTGGCCGTAAACACTGTTCTCATACTGCCCAAGAATCCAGAGCACTTTATCGTCTGTAATAGATCCAATACGGTGGTCATCATGAACATGCAGGGACAGATTGTGCGTTCCTTCTCGTCGGGTAAGAGAGAGGGCGGCTCGTTTATCTCGGCTACTCTCTCGCCCCGCGGCGAGTTCATCTACTGCGCTGGCGAGGATCAGGTGCTGTATTGCTTCTCTGTTTCATCGGGAAAACTGGAACGTACTTTGAATGTGAGTTGGGATTTTACTGTGCATCTAGAATTTCTTTTTCTAATATTAATTTCCCCCCTTAGGTTCATGAAAAGGATGTCATAGGTCTGACGCATCATCCGCACCAGAATCTGCTGGCCAGCTACAGCGAGGATGGCCTTCTGAAGATTTGGAAACCCTAGATCTTATAAGCAATTGACTTTTACTCCTAGTTTTAGTTTAACCAACAAAATATACCTACTGCCCCCGAAAGTATTTACGGTTTTGCATTTTCTCAAGCCCTCAGCTATACCCCCATCAATATCTTCAATCATGTCTCTCTATATGAAACAAATTGACTTTAATTAAAAATTATGCAAAGCGCTAATCCGCAGAGTTTGCCTCAATTGCTGGGCCTCAGCGCTTAAATTAGTCGAGCAACGACACTCAGCCGGTTCACTTGCCGCCAGCAATGAAGAGCGACGAGATCATTGAGAAAATCCGAAACAAGCTGAAGGAATCGGACCCAGCCCGGCGGACTGTGGTCAATACCTTTCAGTTTAACTTTACCGATTCGGATGGCAATCTCATCAAGAGCATGGGTGAGTGCAGTGCTGGGCCTTGTCATGGCTAAGTGGAGGCTGATCGTCTTATCGCAGTCTTTGATTTCAAAGCCCTGGACATCTACGAGGGCTGTGCCTCTAGTGCAGATGGACAGGTGACCATTTCTGATGAGGATTTCTACTTGGTGGGCACGAAGCAGAAGACGTTTCAGGAGATTTTGCAGCAGGATAAGGCCAAAATAGACGGCGATGAGGAGGCCATTAACAAGATGCTGGAGAAGTTTCGCATAAACACACAGAACTAGGGGTGAATCATATCGAAAATATCAGAAAGTTTTATATATCGAAATATATCGATATTATCGAAAGAAGATTTACAAAGCTTTTGATAAATAAATATTCTTAAAGCCTTAAATGAGGATGTTATTTTCAAAAATATTGCTTTTTTAACCCACCCCATATAGACTGCAATTAAATAATAAAAATTAAATTAAAAAAAAATTAAAATGTGTGTATTAATCACTGGCTTAAAGCCTTTAATTTAAAAATCATTCATTAAATTGGTTTTAGTATTCATTTATTTAATTACCTTTATTTATATTTAATGTTAACATGGAATTGTTTTTGTAGGTGTTTCCTTTTAATTTGAAATTTGCTGTTCTGCATTTTATTATTCAACTATTTTGTTATCTCTCGCCATCATACTTCTTTTGGTGCCAATACTGCGGTTTTTAATTTTCTGTTTATGGTTTTGGTTTTGAAAATCGTCTCCTTTTCTCAATTCAAATATGTGTTTGACTCTCCGTTGCGTGGCTTATTTATAGGTTTAATTGTAATTTTAACATTTGCTCTTTTTTGGGGGTGTTTTAATTTAACCTTGTGTTACTTTAGTAAACGTTTTGTTTTTAGTTTAGAACATTTTGGTTTTTGGGGGCAGGTTTCTTTTCTTTCTGGGGACTTTCCTTCTCGAACATTTTATTTGCTTTGGGTTTTAGTACTATTTTTTTTCTTTTTCTTTAAATTTATGTTTAATTTTTATTGCTAGAACACAAATTCAGAGTTTTCCTTTTTATTATTAACTAATTGAATTGTTCTTTTTCGGTTTTAATGTAATACAACAACAAAATTTGTACACTTAAACTAAGGTTTATTTTCATGAATTAATTCTTAGGAATTACTTGATCATTATGCTTTTTTATGCAACAATTTAACAACGTTTTACTTCTTCAATGTAATTGTATTTATTTTTTTGGTTTTTATTTATCAATTTTAATTTTTACTTTTACTTTTATTTAATTAATGTAGCATTTTTTGTAACACCTACATACGTTTATTATAAATGGGGGTTTTTTACGTTAAACGGGTTTAAGTTTCCATCGCTGATTTAAGCCATATTATTTAATTTTTCTCAATTTGTTTTCTTCTTTGCAAAACGTACGTGCGCTATGAAACCAATAATTATTATTTATTAGACGAAATTTCAGGGAATTTATCATCATTCGACTCCAAAACGGAGGAAACTGATATGAACTAAAGCCGTTATTAAATTCACAATAGGTTTTGCATATGTATAAGGTCGATAAAATAACGGTAAACATATGTAAAATATATCATACACAAAACTGAAGTGGAATTAAATGTAAATATTCGGTTTCCTTGTGTTTTTAGATCTCTTTTGTTTAGCTTCTTGTATAATTTACTTTATTATTATCGTTCCCTTTAGCGTATACATTTTTATAAATATTCTTGTTCGCCTTAAATGTTTATAAAAATGTGCTTAAATAGACAAAAATCTTTGAATTTATTCTCTTTCCATTTCTCTGTCGCTTTTCATTTCATTTTCCATCTGCGGGCCGCTAATTTTTATTAAATGTTTCTTTCTTTTATTCTCATATAAACCTCGCTCCCTCTCGATTTAGCGTCATTTAACTCTTTGCTTTTATTCTTTGCTGGAAGATACAGTTTTGATAGTCACTAATTCTTTTATTTATGCATTATTTCATCTTCAACTTCTCCTCTTGGTTGTTGTATGTTTGATTTGTGTAGCTTCAAGGGTAGAAGATTTTTCATTTTCATTAGTTTTTGTACAAAATGTATAAATAAAAAGTCATGCGCGTATGTATAGGTAGTTAATTATTATTGTTTTATGCCCTTTAGTATGTTGCTGCCGTTATTCGTTATCGGTTTATCTATCGGTTTGCGAATGTGTGTGTGTGTATTGTTTTATTTACGCTTACGCTCTTCGATTCTCCTGTTTGTATAATTAATTCAATTTATGCTTCACCTAAATATTACTCGTATCAAATATAAAAATCAACAACATTATTTTATTTCTTCTTCGTCCTGTCTGCGCGGTCGTCTCCTGTGGCTGTGAAAATGATTCGTTCCTGCACTTCCGCTTGCTCTATCCTGCCCATTTCCGCTTCCCTTTCATTCTCCCTGGTTTCTACATAATCCTTCTTCCCTTCGCCATACGTATTTCGCTATGTGTATAATATAGTTTATTAAATGTAGCTATTATTTGTTGCTTATGCTCCCCGTCACGCCATCCTTTACTTTCCTTACTTATGTGAAACGCTTCTGGCTAATCGTGTTATCGCAACTACAATATGCGCGCCCTACTGTACTTTTATAGCGTCGCATTCGCTCCTTTCCATCTATATTTCCTACTAATCGCGCCCCGCTTTGATCGCCATTAAATTTATGTCTTAATCAATTCGCATTTTTGCATAATTTCTTGTCTTTTAGGTATTGTTAACTTTTGAATTTCTGTTTCTGTTTCCGTTTCCGGTCTCCTCCTGCTGCTGCTGCTGATTCCTCCCCTGTCGCTGTATGAGCCTGTGTATCCTGTGTAAACTACTACTCTTGCTCTGCAAAGTTGCTTTGTTCGCCATTACCTAGTTTTAGCCTTATTCTAAATGCGTTTTAAAACCGAAACTGAAGGTTGCGATAAAAGTGCCTAAGACTCCGCTTCCGCCGAACCATCGTTAGACATTCGCCATTTGGTTGACATGGTCGATATTATCTTCATCGAAATGCACATCGTTGATGAAAATGTCCGCGGCCAGCTGGTCCTCGTCCAGCTCCAGGTCGTCCTCGTCGTCATCTTCCCCGCTCATCAGTCCATGGCCCATGTCCACGCCGGCAATGCAGATGTGGGGCGGCGGCGGCACACTAGTGGGTGGCAAGGGAGCTGGCGGTATGATCAGGTTGCCGCTGTTGATCCCATGCAAGCTGCCCGCAATGCTGGCACCGCCGCTCTGCAAATGCCGGCGACTAGAGCTGAGACCTGCTGTTGGGAGAAAAGTGGGATTAAGGTTGCTATTTAAAATGTTTTTAAATCACTAAGAAAATCCCCTTAAAGTTTTAAAATCATAAATAATTACCTTGAAATAATGTAAATAAAACCAAACTCAAAGAAAACCTGAAGAAATCATAAGGCAATGATAAGGTTATGTTAAATATAAGATTAAATTTGATATATCCTGATAAGGACTCACCTGTGGCACTCGTCTGCGAGTCGTAATGTGCATTGCGATGTAGGCCCAATTGACGGACATGGTTCCTACGGTTTCTTCTGGAGTGACAGAGTATGCATAGGAGACAGATTAGGGACGAGACGACGAGAAGTGTTATAATTATTAGAACGTCGTAGTCCTCCTCGGCCGCTTCCGTGGTACCTGCAGGGATGTAAAGCGTTTTGGGGGGAAAAGGCAAGAGCACACAAAAGGTAGACTCGTTAGTGAATAATACAGCTTAAAAATGAATCTTTATTAATAGGATGGAATACAGTTGGGCATGTGTGGGTAGATCTCTGTAGGAAGTTATCCTAGAGAGTCTTGGGTGTGTCATGAACTTGATGTTCTTGTTCTGAGTGCTGTGGTGTCGGCTGTTAACCTAGGCTTCACAAGTTTTTAATTAGCGATAGATTTAGGGTTGACGGTTTAGTTCAGTTTATCAGCGGCGGCACCAGGAAGGTATTAAACAAATGGACTACGTGCGGTGCACATGACAAGTGGGTTTTGGGGAAGGGTGCAGAACATAAAGAAGCCAGAACCAAAAAACAGAGACTATAACTTTGGCATGCTCATCAACTCAACAACTCTTACAATGCAATCGAAATGAACTCAAAGGCTGCAACTGAGGAGAATATAGGACTGTGAACAGTGATCATCTGCTGGTCAGGACATCTACGGGGCTTCAAGGGGGTTTGAGTTATTCATTCTAGGTTCAAGTTTGAGTTTATGTTCGAGTTTGAGTGGGTCTATCTCTGGGTTGAACTCTGTGCATGTCATGAGCGTGGCGTGGCGTGGAGTGTTGAACGATTGTAGGACAAGCTAATGCAGAACTCACGTGTTAATTGTGACCAAACAGTTTCTTTACTTATGTAATAGAGTTAATATTCTTTTCTTGGTTTAATGTTTTTTGTTTTATTTTGTCGCTTTGCTTGTTGTTAGAAAAGTGAGTACGAATTCTCGCGCTATCAGAATGTTTCATTTATGTTAATATGTTTTCTTAATAATGTTGCTCGCTTTTGATTCTCGTGGCAATTCCAATTCCGATTTGAAAATTTTGATTTTTCAGGTTTCATTTCGTTTTTTAGTTTTAGTTGTAAGTATTAAATACTAATGCCGTAATTGCTAAAACAAATGTCTGTAGAAATGTGGGCAAATGCGTGGACCTTGCGTCACCTGTGCCAGAGGTTTGGGGGTAAAGTTCAGATTCGAGGAAGGGTTTATTTTGTTTATATAAAAAGTTTCACAGTCGAACAGTTTGTAGTTGGTTTTTGTTAGTGGAGACAAAAGAAAGAACAGAGAGAAATAGAGGGAGAATTAGACAAGTAGAGAGAGAGAAATAGAGAAAGATGAGTTTAGTGTAGAATCACCGGGAGTGACATGATCGGGAAAGCTGAGAGAGTGTCTGTATAAGGGATGTTTATCGAGGGGGAAAAGATAGATTTGACGGACTGAAAATATTATATATTTTATATATAATATTTAAAATCCTTAAAATAGAATGCATCGATCTTTTCTACCATCCCCAGTCTGTATTAGCGAGTGTTCTGTATGCCATTCGAGGTGAGAAAAGTCATGTAATTCGTGGAGGGACCTATTGAAGGGGGTTTTTTGGGGGATCTGAGCTCAGAATGTATGTACAAAGGTCTCTGGCCAAAACACAAAACAGCTAGTAAATGTAGTTAGAGTTCAAAACACGAATACTTAGGTGCAAGAAGACTTAGAGAATAAATACAGGATAGCTTCGGTTGGGCCTTTAGCTGGTATTTAGGTTAGTATGGATTATTTTAGTTGCTATATTTAGTGGTTAACGCTTTGCAAGTGTTTCGTCGGGTTCAAGTTTTCTTTACGCATCAAATGAAAAGTGTAAAAAACGGAATCATAGTCATAATCATAATCATAATCAGATGAGGTACCAAACCAAGTTAAATGAAAGTGGAAACTATATATTGGCCCCATGGACGCACTGGAAACACAAACACGAAACAAAACTTAATAGTAAAATTAAGTTACGTAAACTTAGGCGAAAAAAGCAAATAAAAATTGAACTGAACCGTTCGACTCACTCACGACTCACAGTGCAATTCGTCAGTGTCATCGCCGGGCCCGCAGTTCTTGACTCCGTCGCAGCGCAGCTTGTCGGAGATGCAGTATCCGGCCCCGCACTGAAAGTGATACGTGGACTCGCAGTGCAGGCCCACGGACGGTGGTCCAGGACCAGAGTCTTGGATCTCGGTCCACACGATGCGAAAGCCCTAAAGGAAATGCGTTAAGAAATCCTTCCGGTTTCTAGAATGGAGCAGCTTACCTGGGCGCCCACTGTCTTGTCACTAGTGGTGAAGCTTATGCGCGCCGTCTGACCGGTGGAGGTGTAGTGCCAGTGCTCCACGGGTGGCTTTTCGCCGCACAGTTCCAGCGGCGGCTGGTCAGAGTCCACATCCATCCACAGTCGCAGCACAGCAGCAGGACAGCCGCGATCTGGGGGGAAATAGGTTTAACTACAGGAAATTTCAAAGAGGAAACAGGATACTTACTGGCTGGGTCTCCTTCCAGGCCAAACTGCTCAAAGTGTATGGACAGCTTGTAGCCAGGACGGGCCTTCATTACCCAATTGCAGGCATTGGAGGCCATGCCTCGGCCTGGCGCCTTGTAACCCGCTGGCCAGTTGGGCGAGGTGATCAGTCCCGAGTCCTGGTTGCTGAAGTTGCCGCCACAGTCGCCGGCATCCGATTTGGCAGACTCGAAGAAGTAGCGCGCCTTGAAACCACTGGCCACGCTCTCCTGGTCCGTGTGCAAAGTGATGCGCAGCCCCACCGCTCCCCGGGGGCTCTCGACGGGTCCGGGGGCTGTCTGACCGCAGTAACGGCCCAGCAGGCGGTCATTGTTGTCCCGATAGACCACATACATCTCCAGCCAGTCCTCAAAGCAGGCGCCGGAACTGCAAGGATTAGATTGGAATAGTTAGAGGAGAATTCTCTGTGAAAGAGTAGTGTAGTATTACCCATAAGCTCCCGCCGTGGCATTGGCATTGTTGTCCGCTTTGATCTTGAAGTGATCAAACACAATGGTCACCTGCTCATCAGCCTCGGCCAGGAAGAGGTACGAGCAGTTCGTGTCCGAAGGATAATTGGAGGGATACCGTGGACTGTTTAGTTCGCCGCGCTTCTTGGAGCTGCTCACATAGGTGAAGCTGCAGGTGCCATCGGGCGCTGCTGTCCCCGGGATCTTGTACTCCGTTTCGAAGGTGTACTTGCCCTTGAAGCCGCGGCCTTGAAGCTCACCGGAGCTGAAGACCATGGCCAGGCGGGGTCCCTCGCTTATAACGCGCTGCGTTTCATTGCCACAGAGCTCGTAGTCGAACTTGTCATAGGCGTCGGCTGTTTCCTGGCCCTTCAGATAGATTTTTAGATAACCGTCCGTGCAGTTGGACCTTAGAGAAGAAGGTAAAAAAAATATAGTATAAAGTATAATAATTATAAAAGATTTTTAAGTATTTTTTGTGAGATATTTGCTTACTCGCTCTTGTCCTTGTGCTCCACCTTGGGAATATTGAAAGCGTTAAACTCGAGGCGTACACGCTCCAGATGCTGGGCATCCTGCATGCCATAGATGAAATATCTAAAGGAGAATCACATGTTATTAAATGCATACTTTACCTTAAAATGGATTATAAAGTTATACACTCACCTACACACAGTTTTTGGTATATAGGGATAGGGATAGTTGGGTGAGAGCACAAAGCCAGTGGATTCCTTCTTCGATAAAATCTTTTGATCACATTCAGAGCCACGTATGTGAATGCCATCATTTTCACCTGATGTTGGCATTTTGATTGTAAAGATTTTGAGGTAATTTCGATAGGTCAGATCAGGAGCCAGATTGTAGTATATAGCAGAAGTCACCAGAGATAGTTTTTGATTTGAATTTATGTAGAGAGAAAGTGTTAAAGGTTAGCATTTTTTTTTGTAGAAAGGGGAAAAGGGTTAAATTGAAATAAAAATGGCATCAAAACTCAAACAAAGCCAGTGAATAGGTGGGTTCAAGCACATACAATTAGCACATAAATGCTACCATTTTTGGGGTCCCCGAAAGTAGGACATAAGAACCTTTCGGGAACCCCAAAACTCAACAAATTGGCAGAACTGAAACGACAAACAATTGTTATTGAGTAACGACAATACTTACGTATAAAATCTAATTTAACAAAACTCTCGCTAAATTCATAAATTCCTTTAAAGCCACGATTTTGGGTATTTGCGGTGCGCGGTAACGTATAAAAATGAACGAAAAGGCTCGACTCGCTCGAATACAAAACTAAGTTTCTTTGCTGTCCGCAATATGTACCGATTAATGCTGACGAATTATCTGGACCATCGTACACTTTCACATAGTCAAATGGGCAGCTGTTTTTTTTAGGTTTTTAATAGTTGTAGTTGTTGTGTTGATTGGTGATTGTTGAAATTTTGTTGTAGATAATATTGCAGATGGAATAGAAGTTGGGATAGAGAAGAATTTAGGTTTTAGATAGGTCACAGATTAGGTGTATTTTGTATGTGTGTTTGCTGCTAAACAAAGCAAGTCCTAGTACCTGGCCAGGACTTGCTCTGATCTTGACTCTTAATCGTGTTTATGTTTGTGTGTTTTTTTAATTGTGCAGCATTAGAGGTACTCACTGTGGTCCACCAAAAAACAGATCGAAATCACGAAACTCTAATCTAACTCTCTGATTCGATTCACCAAGAAATTGATATGTGCATGACATATCCTTCGGATAGGCACCTGGATAGGTTGGCGATATGAGCGCACCAGTTTTGTTGACGCTCATGCTTGGCGTTATCGTGTAGGAACATGGCGAGCCCGCAATGGGTATGCCGATTTCATATTCCGCTTTTTGAGGATGAATAATAGGTAAAGGTCAGTAATTTACTCTAAAATATATAGTATGGTCTCTAAATCTTTACTTACATGCATTTATAAACCTAAACGTGCCCTCGAACAGGTCCGTGGTCACATTTTTGTTGCTAAAAAACGAAATCGCAACTGCCCGGTACATGGAAATGCGACGACGAGGCGGAATGGTGCCGCAGTAACGGCCACCGAATGGCGAATTGATCAGTTCCGCCGGCTCCGACGACTGCACCTCCGAGTAGATATCCATGTACTCATGAACACAACTATAACAAGTAGAGGATTACTATGAATAACTTTCTATCCAAGATGAAACCTTAATATTTACCTTGGTAATTCACCGACGGCCGAACCGCTGCAAAAGCAAAATATAAAAACGGGGAAACATTAGCATTTCTTTTATCTTTTTTCTATAGTTCCTATTATATACTCACTCTGGCGGACTTCCTCTTAAATTAAACGATTTAAAAACTACTTCGACGCGCTGTCCAGGTCCTGCTAGGAAGGTGTAGAGGCATTGGCGTGAGTGATTGCGATGGTTGTGCAATAACGGGGCCGAGAAGCTGCCATTCTGTGGACCGCCGATCCGTGACACAAAGGTCTGATCACACTCTGTTTAGGAAGAGAGAGAAATGGAAAGAGAGCGGCGCCAATGGCAGCGTTTCCGGTGAGCTTAGTGATCTTATTTCCGGTTAACTTATAGGTTAGACATAGACACACACAACAATACAGAACACATACACAGAACGTGGCATCGCAACAAGAGCTGTTAACATGGCATCTCAGAGTTGGGTGTTGTGTGGAATGTCTATGTGTGTGTGTGCGGACAGAGGAAAATATCATAAAGGTTTGCCAGGAAATTTTAAGGAATTATCTTTAAATAAAACCTTATAAAAATCAGTAATAATTTATAATTTGTTTTCTTGCATTAAATTTAGCTCTTCATCAACAAATCATACACATCTGGCTCCATCTAAATGAGGAAACATTTAAGGACACTTATGACTTTATGATCTCTTCTCTGTGTGGCGGTAATCGTGGTTTTCTGGCAATGTTCTATGTCTATGTCTGTGGTGTACAACTAGAAGCGTTTTTGGTTGGTCAACTATGGCAACTTCAACTACGGGTGGACATTGAAACGTAACTGGTACAACTACGGGCCCACGCATACACCAAAAACGGCAAACACACACACGGCCCACACACACACAACACAGCACGCAACGTGACATCGAGAGCGGGGGAGTGAGACTGTGTGTGAGTGTGTGTTTGGGTGTGTATGCGAGAGGGAGAAAAAGAGACAGAGAGAGTGAGATGGCGCCACCTACTTGGCGATTTCGTGGGACGCGACGACACCTCCAAATAGGCCACCACCGGCTGCATCCAAGGCTCGCCGTCAGCGCCGTTCGACTTTAGATGAGCGCCACCTTTATACGCCAGAGGAGGAGGAGGAGGTAATGTTTATAGCCACGGGGAGAGGGAATCAAAGGTGGGGGGAAAGGTAGACAAATACACAGTGTTAATGATTTCGATTTAGCATGGAATGCGGATGCTGTTCCCTCCCCACTTGACACCCGACATGGAAATGCGCTTCCCGACTTTATGACAGCTGTCAGTCCGTCTGTCCATCTGTTTGTCTATTTGTTTGCCTGCCAGCAGCTCGCACGCTCCGCCATGTTATCTATCTATCTATCCAGCAGGGGGAGTCGGATAACCGCTGCTGATAGTGCACTTCGAAAAGGAAATTTGTGTACTCGTGGCGTATACGCAACGTTTGCTGTGGGTGTGTGTAGGGTGGCGGTGTGTATGTGCCCCAAAGCCAGCGGAAATTATTAAGCGCTTAGGGAAAGTCACCGGGAAGTAGGAGCTAGTGATATATATTGACAGGAAAAGTTATCAATCAAAATATCAGATTCAATATGATATTCAAAATAATATAAATTTGTTATTTATCACCAAGTTCTCTTAAATTTCCATTTTTATGCCGTCCTAGCAAAAGAAGAGCAATTGCCCATTTCATTAAGAAAGAAAGTTAAGGAAGAAAATCTACCTAATTCTTAGATTTGCTTAAAGCCTTGCCTTAAATTCATTTAAGCTTTTTCTTAATTGTAGAAAAAATGTCTTAGTTTTTAAGAGTGTCATAAAAGTAATTAAGCTGTTCACAAACAAATTAAATAAATCAGATTTCCTGCTTAAAATTCAAATGACATCTTCCTCGGGATATGTAAATGATTGATTCCCTCAGCTCCCTCACAAGTAACCGCCGTGAATTACACATAACTGGCTGCCGCTTTGGTTGAACATTAACCGACGCCTTGCGGGCTCCTCTTCTATTAAATTCGTTTCGAAACAGAGCACATAATAAATGAGCTGACCGAGAGATGTGTTTGATGTTCCGGCGGCGGAGGAAAGGTCGGTCTAGAGAACGCTTTGTGTTGGCTTTTGTGGGTTGCTCAGCTGCAGCTGCTGCGGTCTCTGGCAGTGAGTAGTTTTGGGGGGGCGGAAATCAAATTCACAGAATTTGGGGAAAACCCAAAAAGAGCTGGAAGGGGCTGGGCAATAAATAATGGCATGCCTCCTCACCATCGACTGGATAAACGGTTTGCTGTCTATTGATTTTGTGATGTTGCCACCAAAATTCCATGTCAACACTGTGTCGACTAAAGCCCCAACTAAGCCGTTTACATAATTTCCACTTAATTATTCACGCAACCAAATAGAATCCCTTTAGGCAAGCGATCAGGGCGATTATCCCTCCCCCCTGCCGTTTGGCGGTATTTTAAATTAATTTTCGACAAAAACCCACGCACACGGCGACATTTTATCTGAAATGCAGTTTACTAAACAGCAAATAAATGGCGCACGAGCACAAAGTTTGCTCATTAAAATGAGAGCGGATTTGTGTGGAACACACCCGCCCACACACACACACACACACACTCGAACTTGAGCGCACACAACACAGCTCACGTTGCGTGCATCAACACAAAGAGATATAGTATAAAAAAAGGGAGAACAAAGCCATGTAACCCGACTATGAAATACTCGGTATTCAGGTTTTAGGAAAGCTGATCAAGGTGTTAGTAGATATAGGAGAAAATAAGGATATATAGACACGTAAATATTCTTTAAAACGAATAAAGGTAATCCCCCTTTAAAGTACATTTTATACTAAAAGTTTTATAAACACAAGCAAATGAATTATTTATTTTTATATCAAGAAGCAAATCTCCTAATGAACTTCAGGAAAATCTATATTATAAAGCCTGAAATGCTTCACAAATTCTCTGTTGTACGATAATACCCTTGTAACCTACTCGTATTGGGTGTAAAAACGCTTCAGGGGCGTGGCCGTGAAGGTGGGCGTAACAATGTCAACCGCAGCACAAAAATGCTGGCAAACGGATGCTGCCGCCCAACTCCCCTTACACCTGCACCACACCAGCACCCCTCTGCTGTGCCACCGCAATGACAATGCGCTGTAAAGTGTCAATAAATTTTATGCAGACGCCATTTGCATTGCCATAAATATTTTTGTTCCGCGAGCAGTGCGCTTTGCCGTTGCGTTTTGCTCTGGCATTTGTTTCCCTGCCAACCACCCACTCGCACTCTGTCTGTCATTATGTTAATTTACACCTTTTGTTGGCCGCACCTCGGTTTCAATGCCAAAGCAAGCAGCCTGCTCGAACAATACAGATTTTAATTGCGAACCGTAAAAACTAACTGAAGCAATGAAAAGCTGCTAAATGGCAGCCATTCCGCTGTGCAAACAAGTTGTCTGCTAAATATATTTACCGTTCTGTGAATAGGTGTAATTGCCAAGGCAGCCAACAGCCGCATCCTTGGGTTTCTTGAGCTCAAATGACGCCCGAAGGATGCGTATCACTAAATGCTCCCCGACCGAAACTGAAACCGAGACGCATAATGATGTCGATGACGGAACTTGTTCCCCAGGAGGCACGTAATACCACTAATAACCACAGTTCCCACACTTTCACTCACACACAGGACTAAGTCCTGCCAGGCGACAATCAAGCGAAGGGGAATTTCTCATGGATTGTGTGGAATTTAATAATCCATAAACAGAATTTCACACATGTGAGATATTTAGACACTGTCACAAAAAGGGTTAATTCTAGGACTTAGTTGGGGAATTATAGTTTTAGTAAGTTTTCAGGATCTTTAAAAATCCTTAAAATTTGTATTATAATTTTACAATTTAATTTCATAATTAAACTATTGCCTCTTGAGATTTTCCTCACAGTGCAGCTTAGCCCAGTTTATCTTTCAATATCTTTCTATATGAAGCTGCACATTTTCACTTACTCGTAAACTCTTGCAAAATAAATAAACTTTAAGTCCTTGAGATTAACTTTGCCGAGTGAGTTTAGCAAAAGTTTTCGGTTATGAGAAAACTATAATAGTAACTAGAGTCATGTGTTGAAGCTTTCAAATCAAATCTTTCTTTATTTTGGTGATTCCATTGCGACACTTTTGTCGCCCTTTCGCTCATATAATCTTTAGTGGCTCTGTCTGTCTGCGGCCCTGATCCTGCTCTTGCTCCTTCTCCTGCTGCCCCCCGCTGCTGTTTGCCTGGGTTTCCTGCTCGAGTACACACACTTCTTGAAAATTTAATGGCTGCCACTGCTGTTGGCACTTACATTGCCTCCCGCTCAGCCTGCCTCAAGACACCTTCTCGTCCAAACCAGACTCGAACCCAGCACAACCACAGGCCCCTTTGCCAGTTACACTCCCCGTCGCGGAATCCCCTCTGACACCTTTTGTGGATGGGCTCATGCTACAGACAATTTGCGTTAAATTTACAAGTAACACCGTTTCCCGAATGCCAGGCCAAAACCAGAGACGGCGAAGCACCTTATGTTGTTTTATTGGTGCCTGGCATGCCGCTCTGATATAGCCAGGAAAAGCAGAGGCTACACTGGGAGAATATTTATTTAAAAAATATATTAAATTAGCTGGGATAATGAATCATAACCTTATGATTTCAGTTGTAAAAGTTAAATTCTTGATTCTTTAAAGGTTAAACTTTTTTAACAGGAGATTGAAAAAACCCATAACAAACTGAAAGCTCTTATATTTTCTTCAGTGTTTTATATCTGCCTGTCAGGCTGCCATAACCACAGCTCCAGATGGGCCAATGGCAATGGCAATACCAGCTCAGCAGCAGCGGCGACAACAACAACGGCGGCGTAACCGTAACAGCAATTAAAGTGGATTTTCATGAAAATGAGTTTTCCTAATAGTTTATTCTGGCCCGAAAAATAAAATCATGGCGATAAAATGCGTTGATTAAGACGAAGACGAGGAAGAAGAAGGCAGGTGAGAGAGCGACTAGCAAGGACTAGGCAGGTGATGAGTCTCTATGGCCATGGATAAGCATCTCAGACACAGCTGCCACGTCAGAAGGTGTTCTGGCTTGGATTTGGGTTACGGGTTACGATTACGGGCTTCGGGGGTAGGTGGGCATAATAATTATGCATATTATGTTGCAGGATCTTAAGTGCATATTTGTGTAGGCCATCAGGTAAATTGATCCTAATTTATTGGCAATTAGCACGGCGATTAAATTCAAGTGCTTATCTTATGGTTCATTAATAGCTCCCGCCTGCCTGCCTGACTGGTGTGCCCTAATGGGTTAAATTTATAATTAATATCACGCATACGCCACAGGGGTCACCGAGTGAGAGAGAGAGAGAGAGAGACACTCTGTGGGCTAAAAGTTAGTACAACTTTTTGTGGGCCCAAAAGCCAAAAAGCTTCCAACTTTATATATTGCATTTGAAATCTCTTTTGGCCCCCCAAACTGCTCTTCTGCATTTATTTATGCTTTTTACTTAGCTCGCTAACTGCAATTGAGGCGCCGCTTCAACTCGGAACTTTTTCAACTTTTATCGATAAGTGGCAAATAAGAAATAAATTGGCTGTGGCAGCAGCTACTCACGCTTTTGATTGACTCTTGGGAACGTACCTGCAACGAAACAGAGAAAAGCAGAGAGTCAATATGAATTAAATGTATTTCCTTTCGAAGACGCCTCCATTGACAGAGGGGGTTAATAGTGGTGGCTTGCAATTAAATGGTGGCCTGGCAGGAAAATGCAGGAAAATTGACATAATGGAAATGCAGGCGCCGCGGCGACAGTCAAAGAGATCGAGGGGTGCGGATAAGAACACCGACAGCCACTCGAGCATCCTTCAGTGTCCTGGCCTGCACTGGCGATTCCAAAGATACAATGCAATATCATTAACAGGCTCGGTCCCTCAGAGGTGGCCGTGGCATGGAAAAGAAAGGAACGAGAAAACGGAAAGGCGGCAAAAAGGGACCAAAGGACTCGGTAAGCGTCATATTATGCTGTCTGGTCGGGTTTCTGCTGAAGCACCTTGTGTTGCATGCCTGCTAATCAATCATGACAGGGCAAAGGATTACACTAGGAGAAAAATTCTATAGGGAAATGAGAAAAGAAGTCATTCTAAGTTGTGTTTTAGCTTCCTGGCTCTTCATATATTTTTTAAAATATATCGTCTTTTGGAATCTTTTCCATTTGATTTAAAATCTATAAAAAAGTTCTAGCTTCTAGACGTATTTATAAATATTTTTTAATAGCTTTTAAATTGTTTTTCCCTAGAAATTCATAACTCTGAAATGATTCACAGAAAAGTATTTTATTTTTCCCGATGTTCCACTGATTTGATTATATTTTTTCTCAGCCTAGTGAGTTCCCAGCGAATGCTCTTCCAGCAGCTGCCTTCAATGGGCAATTATTGATTGATGTCAAGTGCACATCGCTGGCAAGGATGCGGAGGACGTGGGAATTGCACTCGGTGTTGCCGCTGAAGTGGCCTGCACTGGGCTTGGTTGTAACCCTGATCTAGTGCCCCTTTTCTGCAGCATCTGCTGTCAATGTTAAGATTTTAGACATTGAAATTATTCCCTTTTGCGGGGTCACGATGCTTAAAGTTTTAATTTGTTGTTCGTTGCAGCACTTCACAGGCTTCAGTGGCTGTTGTTTTTTTTCTTTTCAGCAAGTTTTTCTAGGACTTCTGTTCAACAAAAGTATATAAATACATTTTACAGTAAATTTTCATAATTGCAAGTCAATGTTTTTCGGCCCCAAAAAGTATGCTAGATAAAATGATTTCCCCCAGATTTCCACGCAAAACGTGTTCCGCATATTTAAGGGCAGCCGAAACCAAACAAATTTATTTAAATGAGTCAGGAAAATTAAGTGGAAATGCGTGTGCCCCTGTGTATATGACAGGGGGGGAAATGAGCAAAATACGCAAGATGTAGATAAGTCGAAGCGGGGCAAATTTTAATGCCTCTCCAGCAGAGCGACCTTAGACAAATAAAACTATAAATATAGACGGAGCCGGGGAGCGGGAGAGCAGAATGTATTTACATAAGTGCCTTGTGACTGGCGCACGTGTTTGGTATTTCCCTTAGTTTTATGTCAGACAATGTCATTCCCCCCCGCGCACACATGCTGATAATTCAATAAACCAAACAAGATTCTGGCCAAGATTTATGGGTATGCTGAACCCGCACACACACACACTAGTGGCAGCGGCTTGTGTGCGACTTTCGGGAGTTGAAACTGCTCGAGGCTGGTTTATAAATCTTCATTTCAACCCCTAGATCTTAGTCGCTTATTAAAATGCCATTTCGGGGCGGGGGAACTGGCTGGCTGACTGGCGCGGCTGTGTTCATAAATTGCCAACACTTATGCTCAATAAATGGCCATAAATCTGGGTCCGACTTGTTGGCGGCATTAAAATGCGTAACGACACGGCGCAAGAACACAAAACCCAGAAGAAAACAAACCAAAAAACAGGAACATCAGGAACAGGAGCTACAAATGAAAAATATGCCCAATGTGCCGTTTGTTTTGTCGAATCATTTTCCACCAAAGTAGAATGTAATTTGGTTTTAAAAACACCAACATTTGTTACATCCTGCGCTCGGTACTCTCCTGTTCCTGTGCTCTTAACGTGGCCACATTAAATTGATGGCCCAGACAGCCTGAGGACTGGCCCTAAATTGATTAATTGACAGTTGACTCAGCGTCATTTTCCACGACTTGTGCGAGCGTCATGGCCCGAAAATAGGGCCAACCAATTGGTTTGTGCCACATTTCACAAAACTGCATTAAACTTCGAGTCATTAGGCAGCAGTTTATGGCACCCTCTTCCTCTCAATGCCCTTTTCCGTTTCCCTCCTAATATATAGCTGACAATTGCCAACATTGGCTGGACATCTTCTATCTGCGCTTTACACATCGCTGACTGCAATTCTTGTTACTATCGCGCTGCCATTGTGGAGGAGCGTTCATCATCATGCAAATGTCGGGGAAAATAAAAAACCTAGTTTTACTTATGCGCAATCATCGAGGGGAGAAGAGCAGAGGAGAAAGGGTATGGAGAAAGGGAGAAGAGACACGGAGAAAGACACAAACTTGCATAGAAGATTGGGTGGGGGAAAAAATGACATTTTTATATTGCCATTTTCATTTTTTCAATCATTACTTTGCTTGGGGAATTTTCTAGTCCCTGATAAATGAGAGGAATGAGTAAATCGGTTGGCAATATAAGGGAAATGTTGCAGTCTTAAAGATGAATTATGTTTAATAATAAAAAGAAACATTTAGGGATGTAAAGAGATTTATATTTTGAACGTAGATATTCATATAAAAATGGCTTGCAACTGATTTTAACACCTATTGATTTCTTTAATCTTATTTTTTATATATAATTTCTATATTTCATCTCTTAAGGTCATAAATTAACCTTAATATTTGTGTACTTTTTCCCTACATGTTAACCTCTGTAAGCAACTGACTCTTCCAATAGCTTTCTGCCTTTTTTTTGCCCCATTTTTGTGTGTGTTTAGTTTGCTTTTCGATTTGGACTTTCTAATTGAGCAATTTCCTTCAGATAATTGCTTTTGCGCACTGTCGGATCTGGATTTGGATTTGGATTCACATTCCGATTCAGATTCACTTCCGCGCCCACCAATCTGGCCACCAATTCCTGACAATCCTGCCCTGGAATTGGACAATTAATGTCTATCTGGCAGCAATTCATAAACAAACAAATTGAAATTGGAAGAAGCGGGCCATTTGCATAATGCTGACTAAGTGAGATAGGGAAAGTGAGGTGAACCAGGTGAGCACTCGAGCGGATGCAGCTAACACACACAAGAAACACACTGTTATGCAGAGAGAAAAATTATGGATTAATTATTAGATGAAGAGAGAAAATTCTAGACTCTCTCTGAAAATAAAATCTTTAGTTTAGGTTTAGTTTAAAATGTAAGTTTAATTTCTACACAGCTTTAATATATTTTTATATATTTTTTCCTTTGAATAGGTTTTCTTTTCTCAGTGCAATGAAACTGTTGATATGCAAACGCAGTCATAAAACGTGACATTTGCTGTCAGCTTCAATTTGGCCAAGGCATTGAATGCCCATAAAGTGTGTGTATGTGTGGGTGAGTGTGCTGCCTTTCTCTGGCAAGGCAAAAAGGTAGCAAAATTTCAAAATGAAATGTAATTTGCATATGGGTGAAGGCGGCAGGCAGGTGAGGTCTGTGATGGAGAGGGCGTGTTCAAGCTGCTCGGGGGCAGCTTTTTATGCACACTCAGACACACTGACGCTTGTTGGCTTTCAATGCCCCGAATCAAGTGAGTAAGGGCACAGGTAAGAGCTGAAGCTAAGAGGTAGAGGTAGAGCCTTGGTCTAATCTGCATAATAATAAACCGCACAAACACAAACATGGAGACCACGCAAAAACATATACACACAAACGCATAAATTGCCACCCTCAAGATGGGGCACCCATTTTGCCATATTTAATACAGTGTAAATTGAATTTCCATCACTTTATGATTACTTGATGCGGACTGAGATGGAAATATTCATCAAGCTGACTTTTGTCCGGAGACTGAATTTATTTTTGGGGCCAAGGTTTACCGGAGAAACTAGGCACTATATACTGGGCATATCCATTTTAATCAAATTGACAGGCACCAATAAAAATTTATTACCCACTCTCGCACTCTGGCAGGAGCAGGTGCCGAGAGTTGTGGCTGCTTTAAGCCTCGAGAGGAGGTCCTTGTGTATTTAAATTGAATTTGATTGCCATTTCTTTTTTCCCCCCAATGGAAACTGCAGCTTTCCCGGAAGTACTTTAATGTATATATGCTTACCTCTTGGTCTGTGCTCCCACAATGGCCATTGTTGTTGATGTTTATATTAAATTAATTTATTAATTTATGCAGCGCATGGTTGATCATTTGTTGCACATTGTGTTTGCTGATTTTGGCATTTGCATTGATTAAAATTGAATTGAATGGGCGCGGGTTTTATATATTTTTATCGTTTTATACAGCGCACGTACGTTTTGCTTTGAATTAAATCGGGGTCTGGGCTTATTAAATTACATTCAATGGTTTATTCAGATTTCATAATTTTGTAATGGGGATTAAATTGTTGTAGGTTTTGTTCAGTATTTCGACAGTTGTCTAGTTCTAGTTACACGCACACGTAAAACTTATCCAAAAGTTGTTTGATATATAAAATGCATATCTCCGCTATATAATTCATATCTCCTATATATGTTGTAGGTATATATATATATTTATATTTATATCTATGCTCCAGGACATTGCTTCCTTGCTGCTCTGCTGTGCAATTAACAAGTGCAATTGCTGGCATCCTTCCCACTTGATATGATCTTAGGGTAAATATATTTAAACAATTGAGCTCTCCGGTTGCATTCCCTATTGTCCTGCTCCTTCCGCTGATCTTGCTTCCGATCCTCTTCCTGATCCTTGGCACTCTTTAGCTTTTTGACCTCGCTGGACATTTAATGTATACTTATTCCACTTATTCTTGTGGTATATATATATATGGATGTATATACGTTGTATTCAACATCAATAAAACATCAATAAAAATCGGTTTGTTAACAACACTTTTATAAAAAAGAACGCAACGTTACGACGGTTGGGTTACACATATATATCTCTCTAGATATCTTTATATATATATATCTTGTATTTATATACATTTATTTTATATATATTGACAACACCTAACACACACACAGAAATGCGCTACATGACGATGTATGTATGTGTTGTTGTTATCGGGAGGCGGAATGTTCCGAAATTATGTGCTCTTGGGTTGATTTCTCGATTGGTTTTTGCTTCACAAATTCTAAAAATTTCACATCACAGCCAATGGATACTGACGATGGGACGCATTTTCTCCGCTCCTCCTGCTCCTCCTCTCCTCCTCCTCCTGCGTGCTGCTGGGTTTCCTGGGCTAATTTTCTCTGGGGCGAAATATGTTGATGATGTCGTCGATGATGATAAGGTGGCGCTGATTTTTGCTGGCGGCCCCGGCAAACTAACAGTTGGGGGGCCTCTGTTATCCATCTGGGAAGTTGCCAGGTCCCAGCTGGAGCATGTCTCACTTGGGCTCCTCGATCGTCTGGCCCACGACTATGATGATCACAATGAAGACGGCCAGCAGGACGAGGATGCAGCAAATGGCCACGGCCACCATGGCGCTGTTACTCATGCGGGCTCTGTTGTTGTTTTTCCCTTCCCTTAGGAGCTCACTTCAATCGGCTTCTATCTGTCAAGGGGGAGTGAAGAGAGTGGATATTTGCATATTTCGAGGGCCTGTGATTGAGTTGGTCTCACGGTGCACAGTTGAGATTATCGGGACATCCACTGGGCCATCACTTGTCATAACCAACGCCAACCAACACCCCGTCTGGCACTGACAAATGGAGAGCCTCCTGCCCCGCCTCTTGCCCTGATACCACACCACCATTGGAAACAAATTGCCTGCCATAAATTGCGAGGACTGCCTATCAGTCGCTCGACTGTGCATGAAATGCCCCGACAGCCTGTGGACAGCCCAAAACTTGTCGCCCACAGTCCGTATGTGTGTGAAATGCGACCCTCCGACGGTGCGTATGAGTGATATTCGTCCCCCTTTTCGTCTCGACACATATACACTTCATCGGCCGTGTCCCTCCCTCGAGTGGGAATTTTCCAAAAAATCACAACCAATAAGGTCGGGAGAGGATGGGAAGAGTCCTTTTGTCTGCCACTGACACATGATTAATGCTGTCCGGGGCCCAGAGTGGGACCGGAGCCTTGCACTTCCTGCCAGTCAGCTGAATGCAGCTTCAAGGGCCCTTTATCCTGCTGCCTAATAGCTGCCCATTCGACCTGAGCAGCTTATCTCTGCGGCAGAGTGCATTATGAGTCCTGACATGGCAGGACGACACGTTCACTTAATTATCGGAGGAGGTTCGGTACCGTCCAGCACGGGGGCGAAAATTCAATTACTTTGAAACAAAACTTGACAAGCCATCGTCCATTCGATTCAATGAAAAATGAAAATAAAACATGAAAATAATAACGAAGCAATTGAGTCTAAGGTTGGGTGGTGCTAGGTGAAGTTTAGATACTCTTTTTTAAGAAAGAAAACTTTGATTAAGAAGTATTTGAAGGATTTTAAATTATTTTAAAAGAAATTAGATAGTGTTTCTTATGCGAAATGATTTTTCTGGCTTTAAATTTTGAGATTCCAAAGTCTACTTAAGCCTAAATACCCCATCTCCTTGGCAGAGTATAAACAAATCAAATAAATGTTGCTTTTTTCGCAACTGAAAATGGCTGTTGGCCCATTGAAACGTCTCTGACATGGCTGGCCAAAACAGGAACCAACCAGCTACAGCTGACTTTTGATAAGTTTTTTGCAATGCCAAATGGAAGGTGAACGGAATTGAAATATAAAAACTAATGCAGACCCAGTTCTCGCATAAATGGCCACAGCTGTGCTGTGCTGTCAGTCGCTATCAATGGCGCCACCAATTCCATTCAGTGCGACACCAAAAGGGAAAAAAAAATATATACAACAAAATTCAGAGAGCTTAAGAAGGAGCGGCTTTAAACCACTACCCAGCACTTAAGCTTTAATCACTCGACGACTCTTGCGGTTCGTGCGATGTCTATTAGCCTCCTTTTAATTATGCCATTCACGCAAAATAATTTAGCTTTCGTCTGTGCCTAAACTAAGTTGAGTGGATTCCCTGTTTTCAAAAAGGCTTGGTTATTTAAATATTTATTTTTATTTATTTGGGTTCATTTGTCTGCGACACCGAGAGCCCCGCCGTTTTACGAAAAAATGTTATAAATACGGACAGGCTCTAACTGGCTTTTAGGCCTTTATTACGCCTCATTTTCGTGACTCAATTGTTCTTTGTTACTCTGTCCCTCTGAATTGGTCAATTAATATTAATGAAATGCTCTGCCCTCTGGAAAATATTTTACCTGTGCATAAATTTTGCTTCTCCCGCACATATATACAATGTACATATACTTTTTCCCCGAAAAAGAACAGTACACAAAACTGAAAAATTCCCCCGTCAGACGAATTAAGTTGTAATAAGTCAATTTATCAGTTTATTTCTGGCTTACACATGTAAGCCGCGGGCGCATCAATCAAATTATGTTTGCCAAGCGGCAGGCGTAAAATTAAATGAAATGCAGCCCTTGTTCGGTCCAACGTGGCGTATGCGCAACGTGGCCCAGTGTTTTATGGCAGGGCGATAAAAAGCCAAAGCGCCTGAAATGATATTTTATATTTGTTTATTGTCTTGAAGACAGTCGAGAGGGCGACGACGGTGGGGAGTCACTTGAAAAGATTTACAACACATTGCACTGACACATATTGTTGTCTGTTTTGCTGTGTGTTCTGTTCCTTCCGTCCGTTAGTCAGTCTTTGTCTATGAGGCTTAATTAAATTAGCGCCAGAAGGCGACGAGGCGAGCCACAAACGCAGATAAACAGAAAAGCCAAGATGACAGGATCCAAGACAAAAGGCGGACAAAGGAAGCGCCAAGGAAAGGCGCTGTCACACAATGAGTGTGTGTGTTTTGTGAAATAAAATAAATTTTTGCAATTTCGTAAGTTTTATGCGCACATTTGCAAAATTTGTTTATGCCTTTGCCGAAAAGTGGGTTGTGTGTGGGTGTGGGTGTGAGAGGCCATAGAACAAATGGGCCATGACGTGGCCAAGGGAGTGGGTTGGGAGTCAGCCCACCCCCTCGCAGTGCGTAGGCATTGCTTCGTTGCCAGTGACGTTGGCAAAAAAAAAAACATTTTTTGCGTGCTCTCTCGGCACTCAAATTCAATTTGTTTCGTTGAAGGGTTAACTTGGCTTAACCCCGCGAACAAAGCGAGAAAAATTACAGAAAATTGGGGGAAAAAACGTTTATGATATTACATATAAAATTAAAGACCAGCCCCCAGAAATCCTTTGTCAAGTTCAACTGCACGTTGCATGACCTTGGCTCGGATGCGACTCAAGGAGTCCTCTCCGCCAAGAGCCGTGTATTCGTGAGTTTTGTGTGTGTGTTTGGCTGAGACAATAGCCGCATAAATGCTTGAACAGGGCTTAAAGCCCGTTGTTGGCCCGTCTTGGCACGTCAAAAGTCAAAAGTGCATTAAAATAATTGCACTTGTTTAGGCGGCCCTTGGCAACTGCCAGCGAGCAGTTCTAATTTATAAGCGCGCAATAATCCACGGTCAGGTGAACCTCAATGGCCTTGGGTTGATCTCTAGTGTTTAATATATGAAGTAAAGCATTGTAAAATATAGAAAATATAGCTAAAAATAAATTAAATCTTTTATAAGATTTCAGAAGGAAGTATTCAAGTAGCTTACGTTTATTAAACTCTTTCATTTTATCTATATAATATTAAGCTTGCTTTTTTTATATTATCAAACTCTTTCTCTCTAAAATTCCTCCCTACACTACTCCCCCTTAATTGAATTTCTTTCGGTGTAGTATGTGCCAGCCTCACATTTCCGCCTTCAACTGCACTTAAACTTGATTTCTGTGTATCTTTTGTCTTAGTTCCTTGGCCAAGCGTCGTCTGGGCCGCCTCATTGTACCCCCCACATGAATGGCAGATTTATACTCGCATGGTGGCGTGTGTGCCGAGGGTGTGGGTGTAACCTCGACATAGTAGCTGGTAGTAGCTGGGATGGCCTTCTCCTGGCCCGCTTCCTGACCCAGCTTGTTGCATGTTTCAAGCTGCCTTTTATAGGAGGGGGCGGGTTTGGAGATTTTTAAAGCTTACACACAAAGATGCTGCTCTCGTTTGTCCTTTTTCTGAACATTCACGTATCACAAAGAGAGATATTTTAATATGCTAAGGAACGTGCGACAAAGATTAATGAAATTCCCGGCTTAAAGAGCCATCTCCTCGGAGTAAGTAAGTGAATTCATGTTGGCCAAGATGCGGAAACAGTGCGAATTTTTAGGCAGTAGAAAGCCAAATGAAATTTCCCGGAAATATTGTAAATTCAAATTGGGTAATCAGCCATTATGCCAAAGTAATGGCTGTTCTCTGTTTGCCATTTCCATTATAAATTAGGAATTCGCTGAATGCTGAACGCTGACTCGGGCTATTTGAATTGGCTTCCTGTTGCGGGTTTATTTTGTGCCAGGCAGCCTCTGTTTATTTATAATTCGATTGGGAATGTGTTTGGCCAAGAAGAAGTTCATTTCGATGGCGCCACCTCATCGCATTTTATGACTATTTGCGGTTTGTTTATCAACCAATCTCTCCCCCCTCTGTGCCTTTCTCTGTTTAGCTTAATTACCGAGGTATTTCATTCATATTTAATGTGTCGGAAAGTTTTGCTTGCCCACACAGAAACAACAGAGAACTCAAAGCAAATCCCATCGAATCGAATCAAAACGAATTGAATCGTTCTTTGAGTGCTCGGTTAATGATTTTTATTGAAATCGGCATAGTTTTCGCTTGGCTTGGCCATAAATACCTAATGCCAGGGGGAGCGAAACTTTTACTGAGCTATTTACTGTGTCCAGATTGATCAAAAGATTGATGGACCAGGCTGCAGCTAAGTGACTTCAACTTGCTGAACTTAAGTAAACCATAATTGATGGGCTTTGGTAAAAATCTAGGGCTAACTCAAAGGTCACCTCATAATGTATAGATTGAACAATAAATTAATACCATTTATTACCTTTAAATTGCTGTAAAATTAAATTTTTTTAGCCTGGCAAAAGACGGTCCTTTTTTAAGCAGCAAACTCATTAGCATCGTTCGCCAACTAAATACAAATTAAAGAAACAGCATCCACAGCTGGCAAAAGTCCGTTGCTTTCCCCCATTTTCCTCATTTCCCCCGTTATATTTCCCCCCTGCTTGGGTTGGCTGGTAAAAAGTTTTCACTTGGCAGCCGTCAAGTTGATGTAATGAAAAAGTTGCAGCCTTTTCCTAACAATATTTCCCATCCCGTATCACATGACGTGGACGCTGCTGCTGCTGCTGCGGAAAAGCCTTCAAAACAACCGGCACTCTCTGCAAAGGGCGCTAATTAGTTTCGAGTCGGGGATTAAATACAAAAAATATTTAGAGAAAAAAAATGAAATGGGAAAGCACACATTGCTCATACGCAACGTTGGCCCGCGTCCATGGGGTATTATTATAATAGCTAAAACGGAAACAGAGGAGCAAAAAATTGGAATACTTTTGCAAATGCTACCACCAGCACGAATGGCCAACAAACGAAAAATAAATAAACACTTTCTGCGGAAACTGAACGACCACGCCCACGCAGTCCTCCTCCACGGGCTCAGCCGGCGGGAAGCCGAACGAACAATGGGGCAAAGGCCAACCATGTGAGCTAAGGGTTAGCTGTAGGAGCCTGGCACGGGCTCATTATAAAAAATAGCCAAAGTGAAAACCCCATTTTCAATTCGGAGGCGGGTCAAAGGAGAGAGAGAGCCAACCGACCTCGATGTCCCGAAATTCACTTTGAGGCCCCAAAAGAAATTTTAATGATGCATATAAAAACCCAGCGACGGCAAATGAATAAATAATTTATGCGTGAGGGTCCTAAACACTCGAGTGAGTGGCTGGCTACCGACATTATTTGCGACTTTACTCGCCAGCAGCTCTCCTCAGCTTTTTAACACACTTTCCACACGTAGCAAATTTTATCTCTCTATTACCTGGCAGCAGCAGCAGCAGCAGTGGGAGTAGCTTGATTTAGTGGCAATGTCTGGGCTGGGATACCAACGAAAAAAAAAGGGTTGGGTTTTCCCCTGTTTACTTATCACCTGGCCAGGTTGCCCAGGCAGAAAGTAAAGAACGTCGGCTGCTGCTGCCCCACTGTTTGCGCATTTGGCAGGTTTCAATCCCACAACGATTGCCGAACTGCATGCAAATTGCAAGGATAAATCCTGTAGTTACAGGACTTCTAAGCTTCTTTGGACCGGCAAAGAAAGTTTGTTTCTTTCTTTTAGAGCTAAGCTTTCTTTACAAGCTGAGAAAAGGCTGGGAAAATATATATCTATCAACTTGTAAATGGTGTCTTGGACTGTTTTTTCTTTAAGATTTTTATTTGCTAGTTAAAAGCTATGATTATATTCTTTAAAAATATCTTACATTTCGTATTTCTTTCTGTGCATCTCTTTATGACATGAACAAAAGGGTTTAGCCTTTGTCAAAGTTGTCACTTGTCAGCGGCAGACGCTACTGGGTTGAAGAAATTGGAAAGTTCTTTCAGACATTGACTCCAATTAAGCAGTTGGAGGTAACAGCTGAGAGCAGCCATCTCGGCCAGTTGTCATAACTGGTTGTGGACACATTTCCATCTATTTTTCTACCTTTTCTTTAGCAGGATTTTATTGTTGCAACAATAAGAGAGAGAGCAGAAGGAAAGCCACCTTGTAAATCCCTCAACAATTGCCTCTGCCTTTCGTTGTTATGTTATCATATGTCCTGTGTAAGGACGCTCCAAGGAAAGCACTCTCAGGGTTAACGATTAGAAATATATAGTGGCTGTATGTATGTGAACTAATAACGCAATTGTGTATGGTTTCAATGGGGAGAGAGACAGGGAGAGGTTTCCCGAATATGCATTCATCTGCTACATATGCATTGAAGACAAACAATGGGGATTGGGTTTGAATGGAAATGGGTTCTGTGTAATTTTATGGATATTTCTAGACTTGATAAATATGAATTGATAACTTACTAAGGAATCCAAAGAAGGTTACAATTATTTTTTTTACAAAATATTTCAGATTAAGATTTAAAAACCTATTTTAACCCAAGTCTCTTAGAAAGTGATTAACCCCAAGTGAGTGATGTGATCCCTCCCTCTTCAATTTCGATCTTGTGCCCCCTCCGAAAAAGACTCCTCCTTATCTTATAAAAGCCCCAATATCTCAATTGTGCACCACGACGACCATGGCAATTTCAAAAGAATATGTAAATCAGGCATAAGTTCCATTTGAATATTTACGTCTCGCTGCCGCGGAGGGCTGCTGCCTTCTCAATTGATTTGTAATTCACTTTTGTGTTGTACAATTTCCAGTTAAGCTCTCCTTTTCGGCTCGCTGGCTCTTATTGCCCGGATTGGGGTTCGCTTTTTGACACCGAAACGGAATGGTTAAGCAAACAAAAATATGCAAAATAGAAGCGATAAAGCGGAAGCACACAAAGGGTCCGTCCGTCCGACCGACCGACTTTTCGTTCGCGTTTTGGGGAAAAAGTGCGCGCGTTGCTGGGAAAACGGTTTTCGTGGAGCCTGTGTCACACGTTGCGATTAAAAGGACGCGATTCCTTGAAATCAAGCTGCTTTGGAAGCTGAATCTGAAGCGTTGGGTTGGCGGCTTTGGCTGAAAAGCAGACTGCGTGTATGCGGCACGGCCGACAGAAATCGACTGAACACATTCGGCAGCTGCCACGGCTTTTAAGGCAAAAAGATTCAAAGAGAAAGCGAGAGACTGCGATAAAGGCCAGAAAAGCGGGAAATGGGAAATGCGAGTGCCGAGAGAACGATGGGTGCTCTCGGCGATGACATCAAGCGAAAGCTTTTGCTACACGAAGAGGAAATTATGACTGAATAATGGCCAAAGTATAAGAAACTTAAGGCTTAATCTTTATGAATATATAAATATTATAGGACTTTTTTAAAGATTAAACTGAATTGTAAATATTTTTATGTAAACTTTAAAATATTTTATTAAAATAATGGTCCTGAATATGTTAAAAACTAAACCTTTGAAGTTAAGAATTAAGGACTTTATATTTTAATGTGGAACACTTGTCATAAAACGTATTTAGATATATATTCTTTTAATGGTTTTGTTAATCATTTCCAAGAAATCATTTTATTACAATTTTTTGCAGTGCATCCTTTGACAGCATTTGAATCTGAAGGCGGTTAGCCCACCGCCAATACTGTACAGCTGAAATAAATCAAATTGAATTTATGATTTCGTTTTTGTGCACTTCTTATTTTTCTTGGATTTGGTCCGGAACCTCATGCTCCTCCTTCCCCTCCAACGATTCCTTTTGGATTGGCGGCTCCTTAGAGTTGTTTGCCCCGGGATTTCATTTCATTTCAGTCGCTCAATGAGCCGTCGATTCTGTTTGTTCGAGTGGCCGCCAAGGCAGGCGATGCCGTCTTAATCGCCGCCCAAAAGCCGCCACTTGAGACACCACCTGGCAGGTGGCAGTTGGCAGTTGGCAGTTGCCAGAGTTCAGAGAGGTGGCCGAAAGCTGACAGGTAAAGAGTCCTGTTTGACTTTGGCTTCCGCTCATTATGCCGGCTCCTTTGTGTGGATAATTGCTAGGCGAGGCTTTTGCTAATTTAAATTTGGCATAGAAAACTTGGGCGAGCTCAATTTTCGATTTCATTTAATTTTGGCGAAAATCTCATTACGCCGAGAAGGAGACAAGATAAATGGGTGTGTGTTCGATCTGCAGATACTTTGACCTGTGCCCGAGGCACTGTCTAAGTCTTGACTTTCCCGCTTTTCATCGTATCCCGTTGTTCCCCCATTATTCGAGGTCCGGCCTGCCAAGTCAGCGATTTATTTGGCCTAAACAAAGGGGCCAAGGCAGGATAACCCAGCAGACATTTCATGTCTCAGTGATAACAGCCAAAGAGAGAGGAAAAATGATAACATGGAAAAGCCTAAGCGCAAGCGCGAGCTTTCCTCCGAAAGAGAAAGAGAGTAAAATCAGAAGTTCTCATTTTCCGAGCGAACTGATAAGAAAGCCTGCATCTGCGGCTTCAATTGTCTTTAATCGCTGCTCAAATGTCGATGATGATGGCAGGTCCTGGCTGTCTTAGTGTCCTGGGTGTCCTGGGGTTTGGGGCTGGCAAAAGCTGAGGGGGACCTTTAACGAATTGTCATTGATTTCTTTTGAAATGGTGCCGCTTTTGTTTGCCTTCGCTTCTGCCACATTAGGCAGCTGAGCAGGGGCATCCCCGCCCTCCTGCCTCTAATGCAACTCCTGCTATCAGGCACTGATCACAAATTGAATTTGCTCCGGCGACAGCTCCAGCTTGTCTTAAATAATTATGTTCGCGTTTAATTAATAAGTTTGCAGCATTAACAAAGGCCACGAGAAGGGTCTGCCAGCATATTGTTTTGGCTGGCAAGCAATTAAGGACCCCAGCATATTGTCTTCTAGGCTCCAACCTCGCTTGACCCCTCTCGAACTTTGTAATAATTTTTGCCTCGTAAAAAATGAGCAGCAAGGATGCAAAAAAATAAACGAAAAAACTGTCACACAAAGAGTTTGGAAAAAAAAGGGAAAATGGAGAGAAAAACTGGAATCAAAGGGACGCAGAGCGGGGATTGTTTCCTTCCTGTCAAGGGACGCACACTTTGTCGGTCATTAAATTTTTTCGTCATTGCCTTTGGCAGTCAATACATATTTGGCCCGCGTACATAAATAATGAGCTCAGTTGTTGTTTGGCCAGATTTGCAAATGTTCTTCGACAGTTTCAATTATTTATTTACCAACCCGAGCGACTACAGTGGGCCCCGTGAATGAGGTCCTTAAAGCAGCACAAGGCACAATCACGAGGCTAGAGCTGCCACTCGAGGCTGGCAATTAGAGCCAGGAGAAAATTGCTGACAGGATATACAGTTCTCAGGGTGCTATGAGAGATGGCAAAAAAAAACTTTCAACAGAATTAAAAGTCTTACGCAGAAGCTTTAAGGGAAAAACTAACAAGGTTTATTGAAGGAAAAACTCTTGCTTTTGTTTTGTGATTTCAGTAAAAAGAATTCCATAACTTATTTAAAGTTAATTGGGATTAATTTCGTTTATAAAAGATTTTAAATGAATTTCTACACTTTTGTTCTTTGTTTGAAAGTTAAAAATTCATACAAAAACATAAATAAAGTTCTTAAAATTCAGCAGAACATATTTTCCCCCTCGAAATGTTATTTAAAGACAACAAATAACTATAGTTAAAAGTGTAACTTACCTGCATAGAATAAAGGCAGCAGATTGAAGATGATAACCAGCGGAAATATAGAGCGTGCAAACTTTTGCATATCCATAAGGATGCTGACAGCCGGATTCGTCGAAGTGGAAGCATCCGAGTCCCTTGTGCTGGCGACGTGCTGAAGGGGCTTTCGTTGTTGTGGCTGTTCTTTTTGGTGTGGTTTCGTAGAGTCCTGACTGAGACTGGCTTTGGAAGATAGACGTGATAGGCAAGAAGTGCTCGTGGCATAGCAATCCCGCTCCGAAGTCCCTGCAGTAGCTGCCAAGCAGGCAGGAGCAGCAGGATGAGTGGATTTGTGTTGCTGCTGCTGCTGCTGCTCGTGTCGCTGCTGCTGTTTAGCAGTAGAAGCAGCAACATGGAGTACAGCAGCACTGCTGGCCAAGGGATGTTGCATCCTGGGCTGGTTCTCGAGGCTAGCAGCGATCTCATCTGCGGTCCAGGACTCTCGTACATCATCTGCTGCCGTTGCTGTTCCTCCAGCTGTTGCTGCCCCAGGTGGTGTTGCTGCCTCGGGTGTTGCCTGGCATAATGTTGCTCCTGTTGCTCCTGTGACTGCCTCCGATTCTCTGTGTTTTTGTGTGTGGCCCAGAAACGTATCGCTTGGAAATTGCTTCCGCTTGCTGCTGTTGCTGCTGTTGTTGTTGCTGCTGCAGTTGTTCGTGTGCTGCTGTTGTTGTAAGAGTTGGCGTGTCGTTGTTGTTGTTGTTGAAGAAATTGTTGTTGGTGTGTTATAGAAATGTCGTATCTGTGCTGAGGCCATGTTGTGCCCTAAAATGAGATTTGATAAAAGAAAAACAAACATCAAGTAAATGCTTAAAAAGCCATAAGTAAATTGTCCGGTTTCGCTTTGATTATCGATTCCTCGAGCGCTTTTCGAGGATTACGGACAGCATTTGGGTTTTCTTGTCTTTTTAATCAATTTCCCGTGGTCCCGCCCATTTCGGTTAACGCCCACGGGCAAAGGATTGTCCAGCTTTTTTCCCCTGACAAGCTACCCCAACTTTTGTTCAAAGGGTCCTCGACTGAGAGTCCAATTCATGTTGTTTGTTTTCTTTTTTATTTTATTGTAGAGCTGGCTACTCCTTTGTGTGTTTTATTTGTATTTAAGAGGAATTTAAAATGGGAAACGCCACAGTATATTTATTTAACATGGAAATCTTAGTTAATTTTATCTTAATTTTATATATTTTATATATTTAAATTAATTTTTTAGTTATCTTTCTGATTCAAATTCCTACATTACGCATACGCCGTGTTTTATGGCACTGGTACCTACTTTATAGCAAATCCTTAGGAGCTTTTTACTGTAAAATGTGTAACTAGCAATCCCTTAAAAGTCCACAAAGCTTACAGGATACAAATAAAAGCTTACTAGCTAAGTTACAAACAATAAGGACTCTTTACGTATACGTAATTTTACTGTAAGTGTTAACAGGAAGCTCCTTCTGTTACAAAAAGCTCTCCTCAACTTACATATCTACAGGACCCAAGACTCTCATAACATTCAATGATAAGAAATTGCCTGAAACTGGAATATATATATAATTTTTGTTCCAATATGTATTAACTAGTTAACTCCCCCCTAAAACCCTCACTCATCCCCTACTTTCTCTTAACTAACTACGCCCCTGAGTGGCGCAAACACATTCCTCATTTGCAAGCCATAAAAATATGTGAAATAATCATAAATAACCAACAAGTACACTAGATAAACCCTTGGCGAGTGCCACGCCCATTGGGTCAGGGACCGGCATTTATCAAATTTCCGCCACTCGAAATGTTTTCTGGCCGCAATAACAGACGCCGAAACAAGTTTCGCTTTGGCATATCCATCAGAGGGTTGCTCCCCCTGCTTGGTGTTGTTCTTGTAGTGATTACAGACGTTGATAATAAAGTAAAAATTGCAACAATGAACGCATAGACATCATGTCTATGGCAGTCCACGGTCTGTTGGCCAAAGCCAGCAGCCAGAGCCAGCAGCAACGCCCACACGTAGCACGGAGCCATAAAGTGCTCGTAATCAACGTGAAACTGCGTCGCACGCACACACATCTATGGCGGAATTGGTGATGGGTGAGCTGTGTGCACACAAAAAAAAAATGTTGAAACTAAATAAGGATATATTATTTAATAGGTTTTTGTTTTACATTAAATTGGGTTGGTATAAAAACTAAAAAAAAAAATTCTTTCAAGCTGAACAATCGAATCTAGGTCATCAGAAACTTTGGAATTAATTGAAAAGTCCAAACTTAAAATATTTTGTAGTATATTTTATGTTTGGACTGCCAGAAAATATAAGCCACAAACAAGCATTTATAAAAATATATAAAATAAACCCTTATAAAGAAATCCTTTCATAAATATAACTATGATTTCTGTTTTCTGAGAAACCGTTGTTTCCTTTAAATTTGGTTTTAAATATTTTAAGAAATATTCCTAAATTTCTAAGATAAATTCTTAAACTTTATTTATCTTTCAAATTAAAAATTCAAGCTCATTAGTTTCTAAGAAACACCACCAAAGCCTTGCTTTTTTTCCAGTGCACATTTTGCGTGTGTCCTTTTCTGGCCCCTGGCCGGTGGCTTTCCCATTTCGCCAACGAAAATTGTCTGCAATGCTGCACTAATGTCATCAGGGCGTATGCGTAACTAGGTGAATGTCGAGCGAGGAGTGCGGAATTTTCCGGCCTGGTCTGAGTGGAGTTTTCTGTTACGTTTCAGCTGTATCCATTAATTCCGGGCAGCTGGCAGCAAAGGATGTGTGTGCTCATGTGTGTATCCTGCTGAATAATTAAGGAGCCTGCCAGGCAGTCAGACGAGAGCAGAGTAAAACCGAGTCGAGTCGGCCATGGTGCCATGGAACTTCGGCGAGCTGTCAACTGCGAACTGCGGCTGCCACATAATTGGAAATTATATGCTGCACTCGACACTGGGACAACTGTAAAATGTTAATTGCAGTCGAAAGTAATAGCCGCAACAATGGACAACGGACGCAAATAAATTGCAATTTGTTGTGGCTAATGTTTATTCAAATGCACGTTTTCATTCCCATTTCCCCCTGTTTGCCCACCTGCGGCTGACCTGTTTCTGTTTTTCTCGCAATTAGTCAGACGGACGATACTTTGACCCGTATCTGTGGCCCCGGCTAATTGTGCACTTGGCCAGCAGTTTAATGAGTGCTTCTCCTGTTCGCTCAAAGCTGGCGAATGCGAAAATAATAAAGCTGGCAAAAAAATAAAGTAAAAATTAAAAGCCAGCCAGAGCCAATTAGAACGGACTAAAGCGCAGGAACCACTTCAAAGCGGGGCAAAAAGTGGAGAAAGCGCAGCAAATAAAAGGGCAGCCGCAGCAGCGATACAGATCCTGAAGGTGCTCCGATGCCCTAACAGTCAGAGTCCTTGGGGGATTCTATAGATTCAAGCTTGGGAATGGGATATAATCTCTTAAATTACTTAATTGATCAGGACAAAATCCCTTTCTGGTAATTTCTTTTAATTTAAGTTTTATAAACAGCAATTTAAACTGTTATAACTCTTTCTAACCTTCACCAACTGCTCTTAGACAAGGATTTTCCCCTTTGTTTTTCTTTTTTTATACAGACCTCGCCTCAGCTGCAACTCCTTAGCAACTTAATGTCTTCTCCACTCTGCAATCTGGAGCGTTGCAAACACTCCAAAATAGTTATTAAACCCTTGGAGAAGCTAGAGCTCTGAGTGCCCAGCCAGGGAGTGGCTCTTGGCTGAAACAAATGGCGCTCGATGGAGCACAAAAAGTTGCAGCATTCGCATCATCATCATCAACAGCAGCAGGAGTAGGAGCAGCAGCAACATCAGCAGAAACCAGAACCGCAAAACTCTACACTTCAACGCCGCGAGTCTCTGGCATAAATTTAGCCGTATCTGTATCTGTATCCGCGTAGCCTGAACTCCCTTATACAGATGCATTTATGCATTCCGCCCTCGGGAATTTACATTTCTGATTCACAGCGTAGAGGGAGCCACAATATGCATTCACTTGGTTGATTAACATTCTGTTGGAATTAAAGTTTAAAAGTTGTTTGCATGCGGCCAACATCAACAAAGGCTGTCACACGTTTTTGTGAAAAATGAAATGCAGGCATGCCTTTTTCCCCCTCTTTAGATTGCCAAAGAACTTCATCATCGTCATCATCATCATTCACTAGCAGCAGCAGCAGCCGCAGGAGGAGGAGAAGAGAACCCAGCTGGAATGGAAATTAGCCAGGACACAGAGCCTTGTACGCACATGTTGCATGTATAGAACATGTCGCATGCCACCGCTGCAGTGACAAATTGCAATTTAAATTTGGCTTTCGCGGGTGCAGCACACTTGGTCTTCTGTGTCGGAGTGTGTGAGCGCGCTCATTACGAGTCTCACAATTATTTGTAGTTTTTAATTAGAAAACTTGGCTCGTCGCCCTCTATTTCTGTTATCCGTTGGTTGTGCTTGTGTGATGCCAGCTCCTTGCTGCTTGCAACAACCTGCACTCCAGGCACATCAAAAACAAATTCATGAATATGCAATGCGCTTGTTAATAGTTCTGGGCATATGCGGCGTATACGTAATGCATGATTTATAATAACGTCGTCTGTCTGGTATGGCTTAATGCCAGTATTTGTGTGTGTATGTTTGGATGTAAGTGTTGTGTATAGACGAGAAGAAGGAGCTGCATTTAAAATTAATCAGCCGGAAGCTCAACTTGTTGAACCTGAACTTTAAGCCAATCAAAGGATTAACTCAAGGGTTATCCCCGTTGAAGCGCGAAAAATAATATTTTCCTAAGGAAACTACTTGGGTATTTAATAAGCTTAATTTCCCAGCTTCAGGTAAAGAGTTTTAGTAAGATTTAAACATTTTTATACCCATTAATCTAGTCAGAGGTATGATTTATAAACATTATTTAAAACTATAAAAGATCTAGTGATCTAGATTTTTAGATAAATACTTTCCCCAGATGTATCTTAAATAAAACGCCAAGTTGGCTTAATAAATTTGATTTGGCCACTCACCATATCGTCTGCATTTAGAGCGTTAGGGTACAACACGTCCTAATCACGGAATTTTCTGAGTTTCTGCAAAGAGAGAAGCGAACAAGGTGACAGACGACGGCTGGCAGGACTTAAGTTTAACTTTAGCCTAGTTGCGTTGTGAAATAGATCCCACCATCCACCGACAGCTGGCAGCGCTTAAGTAAAAGTTGCCAGCAAAAAACATTTGCAACTGCAGCATTAATGCGACTTGGGCCAAAAGTTGCTAAAACTTTCGACACGGCAAAAGGCGTGTGGGCGTGTCAAAAAGATTGTAAAGTCTAGAGAAAAAAAAAGGGGGGAAGCGCGGAAACTTTGCAGCAAATCAATTTCGCAGCAAACTAAATTAAACAACGACAAGCCAAAGCAGCTGCCAAATAGATAAAAATGCCAAACACACGTGCCAAAAGCGAGGACGAGGGACGGGACGCAGCAGGGCAGGAACAGGACGCGCGAAGCCGCAAACAAAGTGTAAAAATGTAGGGGAGAACCCAGAAAGGAGAACCGAGAACCAAGACAGAGATAGAGAAAGAAAAAGAGTCTGGGACCGACACCGAGACCGAGAATCGCGCATTGGCAGCGCCTTGAGTCGAGTCCCAGAGCAATTTATCATCTCTATGTTTAAAATTTATTACATTTATTTTATGTTGTTCTGGCTCCTTTTTCTGTTTACTTTTAACTGTTTTCCTTGCGCGTTTCCCCTTTTTTTTTTGTAGCAGCAGCAGCACTTTAAGGACCAAGTCAAGTGGATAAAGTGGCGGAGGCGGCCAGGATTCCTCTGCTGCCGCTGTCAGTTGAGTTATAGCGCTCGACTTGGCCCCACTCGGCTCTTGTAATTGAATTTATCGCTGTAGCAATATTCATCAACGTCGGGCTGCAAGGAGCAGCACCAGCAGCAGCAGGACTAGGAGCAGCCATAGGAGTACCAGCAGGACCAGCAGGACTTGAACTGCCATCGAAGGCCTTACAAATGCCGGGCGATCAAACTAAAGTGCCAGAGATTATGCTATGCCTGCAGTTGCGTTGCGCATACGCAGCGTGGGCCGGACTAACAGTGGCAAAAATTGAATTACCCCCAACCTCACAGCCCACCCACATGGCCAGGCTTCAGTCCATAATCCACAATCCACCCTCGTAGCCATCCAAAAGCCGAACCCCCGGCCGTCCGTCCGTACGTATCTCTCATCCGCAGAGGGCAGCGGTGCCAAATTGCTTTCGATATCAATTTCCTGGCAAAAGCTTTTGTTTCGCTGGCAGCTCCGGCCGCAGCTGCAACGAAATCCGATTAGAATTCCTGCACTGCCAGCCCCTGTGACCCTACTGCCTCCTCTCTGGTCCCTGGTCCTGCTGCTGCCTCCTCCTCTGCCGCGTGCCTCAAAATCAAATTGTTTACGATTGCTACTGTTGTTGCCGGGCAAACAAACAGCATTGGAAATCAACTGGAAAGGCTATGACTACGAATGAATTTCCACATAGTTAGTACTCAATTCAGGATCTACGTTACATTTTTATATCTTTTTTCACATAGTTAGTATGAAATTCAGGATCTGCATTACATTTTTATGTCCGTGCAGGGTACAGTAACTTTAGTTCGAAGCCCGCAAAGCAGTGAAGAAGTTGTTTCCAACCCCATAAGTCCTATATATTCTTGATCAGCATCAATAGGAGAGTCTTACTAGCTATATCTTTAATATAATATCAAAACCACATTCCCTTAATATTCTTTAGAATACTGGGTACAAAATGAAAAACAATTCGAAAACAAAAACCAAAACCCTACCATTGCAAAAATCAATGGACCAGCGGCCGGAAGTGGCCAACGAAAGTAGAGTAAAACGGCATCCAAACTGAAGGGAAAGGACACGACAGGACCAGTTTGCAATTCGTGGAATAATCATGATAGGGTTGACTGCATGCATAAAATATGCATATGCTGCAGTGGCCAGCCCAGATCGAGGGACTAATGAAACCAATGCCAAGTCAGCAAATTGAATCAACTTTCTGTGGAACGAAGCGAGGACTGCAGGGAGCGTTTTCCAAAACATTTAACAAATCGCATTTAATTTAAGTGCAACTTTTGGCGCACTTTGACTGCTATATTCCGAGCTGGAAAAGTTGAAAATTGCGCGACTAATTGATTGGCAAGTGGTTTCAAGAAGGAAATATATCAAAATATATATATCAAATATATCAAAAGAAAAGTCTAAGCTTGTTTGATAGTAATTTGCAGAAATTACAAAACTTTGTAGCCTTAAAAGCTGAGTAAATCATTAAGTTTACTATCAATTCAAGACCCCGCCCCATTTCCCCAAGGCCCAGCCAGGTAAAACTCCAAATAAACTCACCTCTGTTTGGGCCAAGTTATAGGCTCAATTTACCTAAAGCATTTAAGCAAAGGGCCCCCGGAGTGATGGTAATTCGCAAATCAGGCTTTGAATCAAAAGCTAAATGCATTTCGATTGCAGCTGTCAATGGCAGGCGGGCAGGGGAGATGGGTGGCCAGTGGCCAGTGCCAAGTGGCAAGTGGCATGTGGCAGATGCTGTGCGCTGCGGGATGATGAATGGAGCCGTAATGAGTGTTATTAGACAGCGTCACTCGCACTGACCATCAATTTGTGCGGGCGATTGAACAAAAAGCTGCCGATGATTCCTGCTCCTCTTCCTCTCTCTCCCCGCCTTCCTTTTCGTCCTTGGCCAGCTGACAGAGCGTGTGACAGGATGTGTCCAATTGAAAACGAAACTGAAGCCCCGTAAGAGGAGTGAGTGTGAGTGAGTGTCCTTGACAGTCGGCATAATCAATCCATGTCCTTTGTGCAGCGCGCGCGTTCGTGGAAATTGAAAAAAAGCGTATACATTCTGCTCAGCAAGCCGGGTTGACAACGCCATCCTGGGACCTAGCAGGATCTCCCCTGGCAGCTGGGGCAAAGGAAGCCGGGAAGCTGACTGGCCGGATGGCAGATGTGATATATGCTTATGGCCACCGTTGCCAGGGAGCCTGCAACATAAATTATCAAAGTGCAAGTTGCAAATTGCTTGGCCTTCAGCCTGCGGCACGAAATGTGCACATAATTTCAAATTTATTACGAATTTACGTGCCGTTGCGATATGAAAGGAAATCCCGAACACTCGCCGGGGAAAAAAGAGAACTCAAAAAGCTACCTTCCATAGTTCGAACTATGTGTGCACTTGGAAAAATACTTCTAGCAAGGGTTCATTTAATCAGGAACTTATAAATCGCATATCAGCGTATTAATCTCTCAAAAATAAGTTGAAATCTATTTTTTCGAATTTTATTTCAACTTTTCTTTTAAGAATTTACTATATTTATTTTATAGCAATGCACTTTTGTTTTCCCTCAGTGCATCTACCTGCATGGCTGCCACACATACACTCAGGTATCCATGGCACGTTGGGGCGTGTGTCACATGCAAAGCAGGTGACACCCAAAACGCCCACAACCACGGACTCGTTACCGCCCAGGACAACGCCAGCGCCTGCTTGGGCTAAGAGGAGACCTTTGCTGGCGTGTCAACTTCCACCAGCCACGCCCAGGTGCTGCCTTTTAGTTTATTCCTCCTGCTTAGCCACCCCCCTTGGATCCGATTAAATGCATCATTTCTCCGCATTTCAGATGCAGCAGGAGCAGGCCACAGGACCTGCAGGAGCCACAGGAGTCGAGGCCACCGCATTTGCCATCCTCATTCCTCTGGCCAACACGATGCCCAGCGGGCAATGTCACTCGTTCCCATTTCCCTGAATCCCTACATTGAGGGAAATAAGAAAGGAAGGAAAATATCAACGAGAATACAAAGAACTAGGAAAAGCATAGATGAAAAACCTATGTGAACTGGAAAAATAAATAATACAATTAGGGATGCCTGAAGGACACTTTAAAAATTCTGTACAATCTACTAAAATTGGATAATATTTATTATTAAATTAAATGTATAGAAAAACTCCTTAAATTCTCTTTTAAATTAATTTTTAGCTACATTTTTGCTAATATTTCATTTAAATAATATTATTAAGAGTAAAATTAAACAACAAAAGGTACAAAAAACTTTCAAAAATTACTCAATTAAAAAGAAAACTATGTTTTATAATTCCTTTCAGTGTATTCGCCAAAGAATGTTGTGCATTTGTGTTTGCCTTTGTGCCGCCGCTCAGCGTTGTCCTGGCTCCTACTGTGTCCTGCGCTATGCTAACAATCTTGTACTTCGGAGCCCGCTTGAGTTTAACTATTGACGTTGTTGGCGCTGCTGCTGCTGTCGTTGCTGTCATTGCCATTTTGCCGTTGTCCCCGGTAATGTTACACGGCTTTTTATACTCCTCGGAGGCAACGGCGACGACAACGACAACAATAAAGCAGGTGAAGGATTCGCATAAAAGTTGTAAAACTGATTTAGCCAAGGCACACACAGATACACACACACGCGCGGATTGTACGACGATATTAAAAATCAAATCAAATTTCAGCTTAGGACAAGATAGGAAGTGTACATGGAACATAGTAAACTTAAGGCGGCTTTAAATTGAGCATAAAATGAGATGATCAAATGGAAAGGAAGATTTGGATAGTTCTGGTTTTAACTATGCAACTATTAAGGATACTACCACTGTTCAAAGGTATATTAAGGATGACAAAAAATATAGAAATCTCGAGACTGAATCGTTTTTTGAAGCTAAAACCTATTTACACATCAATATTTTAACGTTAAACTCTTTACAATTTACTAGTTCTGTTCGTTAATCCTGGAAATATCTATTTAAACTCCTCCTGCTGATTGAGTGCAAACTGGCAAACTATTGACACGCCCAAAGACGATTATTAGGAGCTGTTGAAACACTCGTTACACAATCAGTTCTACCAGGCCTGGCAATGTTCGTAAATCAATCTCGTTTTGGCACTTCGATCGATGCACTTGCTAAGCGCCATCAAATTACCATTTTTGGGCCAGGCAAACATGGCATTTTCTTTTGTGCCAAGAATCTATTTGCTGCCGATTCAATAAGTTTTGGGCCCAGGGCTCTGCCAGCCCACCAAAATCCAAATCCGCATCCGAATCCAAAACCATCCTCTGGCTATTTGGCAAGCCTGAGCTGCATTTCATATCAGTTGATTAAGGAAAGGACGAGAATGAGGATGAGGATGCGGGCGAGGACAAGGACCAGGATGAGAACTGAGGCTGGAGATGAGAACGAGGAGGCTGAGGACACAATGAGGCCGCTGCCAAGGAGAAACTTTAATAATGGCCGGGAAACGACGGCGAATGAAATGTGAGACGCCAAATTAGTGCCGAGCAATTAGACGGCAGCCAAATTGAAAGCAAATGAAATGCCCCGGCCCCTACCTTACCCTACTACTCCCAGAGTACAAGCCAAGATGTAGACTGTGTGTAGTAGACCCTTCGAGCAATTAGCCGCGACACCAGACCCGTTTCCCTTTTCATTATTTTCATTTGAATTTTCGCATTTCCTTGGGGGCTGTGTACTCACGTTTATGCTAGTTGCATCGCATGGCATTTGCTGTTCCAGTTGGGCCATGTTCTTTCCCCTGCTACATTTTCAGTTAATTGCTTCAGCCGGGCGACGAAGACGAGATCCTTCCTCTGCGCTGCTGCAATGAAAGCCATGCAAATGGAAATGAGGTTAGTACGCATATTTTGTGTAAGTAAGTGCAATTTGCAGTGGCAACAAATCATGTTTCGGATGAGGGAAGGTTAAACCACCACAGAAGTGGCAGCTGGGAGAGTAGAATTCCAAAAGGATGGAGAAGCACTAAATCTTGCTGGTGGTATGTAGGTTATTCAAGGGATGGAGATTATAAAGATTAAAAGTTCAGTAAAATATAGAGATGTATATTAAGAAAGTTTAATGATTTGTTTGAGATAAACCTAAGCTGAACCAAGAAAATCTCCTGTACATATCAAATAAATGTATATATATTTATTTATACATTTATATTTCTCTTATTTTATAAACATTTCTAAATCAAAATCAGTCTTTATTTTATCTCCAGTAAACTTTCTATTATTTAATATTTATCTTGTGCAATTTTATTGTATGCCATTAACAAGCTGCAATTAAATAAGTCATTAGGTCATTAAAATGAACCTTTACCTCCTGGAATTCTCACAACATAAGTTCTAGTTTATTTTCCAGTTTTGAAATTAGTTTTTGTGAAATTATTTATGAACTTAACTGACCCATATGCTGTTGCCAACATCATAAATAATGTATTTGCAATTTTTATGTGAAACTTGCACGTTGCATTCCTGCACGGTGCAGCGATAGTGATTCATAAAACATTAGCTTCCAGTTTTCCGAAACGAACCAATTATGCGACTCACGTACGAGGTGCTGTGTGTTTGTGTGTGTGGTGTGTGCATAGATGGCCATAATTGGCCTATGACTATGTAAATTGCGACCGGCCGCAAAGTATGCCATTCAAATAGTGGAGCCGCAAATGGCATTAAAATGAAACACGCATCAACGAAAGTTAATTGGAAGCCTAGAAAGAGCCTAGGCTCCTGCCAAGGGACAGGAAAGACAAGGCAAACAAAGCTCTCCCACAGGCTCCGTATCAATCACAACAAGGCGCACACACAGCCACGAACAGATACAGATACAAATACAGATACAAATACATATACAGATACAAATACAGATTCGGATTCAGATACACACGCTGGCAATGATGGGAGGCAACTAAATTACAACCAATTTTTATTGCTGTGAAAACAAAAGGCGCAGCAGCATATTATCACAAAATGGCGCTAGAGGGGGGCGTTGCGGCTTCCTTTTTCGGGGCGTGGCGAGACTATATATGCGTCTGTCTATCAGTCTATCTGCGGATAGACCGGCGCGCACGTTTTCACACAAAAGACACAATAAATGATAACACATAAATTCGCACACACAAGTTTGGCTTTCGTGTTTGTGTGTCTCTGCCAGTCGTATCGTTAAAAGTCAATTGTAAACTTGCGCGCTCAGAGGCACACACAATCCGCAACTATCGAGGCACAGTAAAAAATGTAAAGGGATTTTTAAGTTTAAATATTTTTGTTTATTAAAAAAATGTCTAGCTAAATTATATAAATTTCAGAAAGAGGGTAAAAAATAAAGCAAATAGGGTAGGTGATTCCGAATTCAAGCGTAAATCCGTCATATTTTACTAATGAATCTTCATTACTAAATATATGAAGAAATAAAGATGATAAATAGTCTATAAAAAATAGTTTTTTAATACAAAATATAGACTCTTTTAATATAAGGCAAAAATAAATAGGTAATATACATCAAGAATACCTCAGGAATGTCTCTAAAAAAAGGTTTGAAAAACTTCATCTTCCCTTGGATTTTTTGAATCAATTCTTGAAAACCTATATTATTTGTAGAAATTAACTAATTCCTTTAAAATGTTTATTAAATATAACCTTTTTAAATTTGTATGTTTTAAAATATGCATATTTTTTTACAGTGAAGACACAAACTCATTGTGAAGCCCTATGACTAAGGCAGATCGAATTATAATGCAAAAAGCAACTTCCTCCAGCTTCCTTGAACTCCCTCTCCCCTACCCCCCTGAAAAAAGATACCGCTAGCTCTCCTCTCCTTCCCCAAGCAGTTACGCGTAATGCCACCTTATCAGTGGCATTCAAATCAGAGCATAAACACACACACGCACACCATCAGCCAGCGGAGCGGCGACGGCGACGCTGCAGCAAAGGAAACCAGTGAAGCGGCAGCTGGATAAAAGTTACATTGACATTGCCCACCATTGTGTGTGTGTGCGCCTGAATGTGTGTGTGTGTGGTAAAAGAGAGCCAAAGAGACTGCGGGAGAGAGTGAGAGAAAGCGCCTGCGCTGGTCGGCTTACACCAACGAATAAGAGTCGCAAGGATAGACACGCAGAGAAAGCTAACTTTCCTCTCTGCTGAGCCGCCCTTTTTTCTGGTGGGGGGGGGGGAGGCTGGAGGAGCAGAAGAGAGTAAGGAGAGGGGAGTTCGGGGAGTGGGCAGAGCAAAAACGTCGTTTTTGTTTTTGGCCAGGCTTGTTGTTTACGCTTTGCCGCATATGTCGCTGCCAATGTATTTAATTGTGAACTGCGCACAAAAGTAGGCAACGATAATTTCTGCCTACCCATACTGTATGTGCGTGTGTGCGTATGAGCGAGTGTGCTGCTTGCTTAGGTGTGTGCGTGTGTGATTGTCTCTTATTTATTTATTTTGTTTGCTGTGTGTTGTCCTGGGCCTTTTACTGGCAGTCGCTTAATGACGTAACAATTATCTTTGGACGCATGCTTATGGCACTCACGGGTGCGCTTACTGCAGCATCCCGAGCTTGCCAATTGAAATTGCCAGCAAAGACCCACAGAAGCACACACATACACAGACAGACAACTCATGCCAAAGCCCCCGCAAGGATGTCACGTTGTGGCTTAGGATGGCTCACATTATATATGCCTTATTGAAAACTTTTTCAATTATGAAACAGCTCCCTGGCACTTGGCAAGCGGATTCCAGTCCATTAGCGCCCAACGGAAGCTTAACTCGATGAAACTCTCTAATTGACCGCCGCTCCCGTTCTTGTTCCTGTTATAGTACCCGTTCCAACCGCCTCCGCTCGAGCACCCCTGGGCTAAACGTTTTGCAAATAAACTATTTTTTATTCATAAACAAGCAACAACAGCGTGGCACACTCTAAACGACCACTTAAGTGTGTTCCCCCAACAACGGCAGCAGCATCAGCAGCAGCACAGTCAGCAGAAGGACCAACAACATCATCAGTGGCAACAACGATGTGGCAAAGATGCAAGTCTTACAGGCAGAGAAAACATAACAAAGAAACTATTTAAATATTTGATTATTTAAAAAGGGAATTGCATTTAAAATTTTTAAGATCCTTGAGCCATTAAGCTACTCCTGACTGCAGTATGAATAAAATATGATCATTTCCTAATTTATAATTAAAAACAGAATAAAATTAAATAAATAAATACTCAAAATATTCTAAAAATAAATAAATAAACTCTCAAAATATTGATAGTTTAGGCAAAAGTCATGCTATAAACGTGCAACTAGGGATGAAATAAAATAGATCAATACTGTGTCACAATTTAACTGAGAAAACTGATTCATTCATCGATATTTAAATGTTTCGATATACAAAATATCTCTTATACCATTCAAATTACTTATAATTACTTATATTTTTTCATTTCACTCCACAAACCTTCCTAGTGTCCACTATTTCCCCATTAAATAGAAATAGCCAACACTTGTGTTGTTCTCAATTATTGATGGGGGGTTAATATTAATGAGTTAGTTTCCAATTCTCATCACGTATTTCAAGAATGATGGAATACGGATTTGGGACATAAGTTGTCTAACAAGTTTACGATTACTTAACGAGATTTTGCAGCTGGGCAGGAAGGAGCGCCCCCCCCCCCCAGAAGCATAAACAAACTCGGTTTGAATTTATTTTCGTCGCATTTCCCTCTGTGTAGGCCACCCACTGGCTCACACACACATCCGGCGACATGGCCAGAGCGCATGAATGGATGAATGAATCCCTGAATCGCCACTGGCAGCCAGACAAGCCAGCATGTGAGGGGCGTGGCCAGCGGTTGGCCCCATTGTTGCTGCGGTGGCTGCTGCCTGCTGGCTGCTGCCTGATGTTGCTGCTGTCATTACTCGAGTTGCTCGTTGCTCGCTGCTCGCTGCCCGTTGTTTTTGCTGCTCTTTGTTGTGGACGCTGCTGGTGCTGTCGTTTTCATCTAAGTGCATGCGAAGAGCGCTCCAAGTCCTTTCTATTTTTTGTCTATTTTTTGTGCTCAGTCCACATCCACAGTCAGAGTCACAGTGCCCCAGCATTTCCCTCTGGTGGGACTGTGTGTGGGCTGAGTGCATGGCTTGTTGCTGCGGGGATCCATTTGTGCATGATTATTTTTGCATGCGACTAGCTGAGTTCCGGGGCCAGGCACCCACCTGCTCATGACTAAGAGATGTCAGCGTGGTCCTTTGTACACATCCCTGTGCATATTCTGTGCGGGGATGTGGCCATTTTGCAGGCAATTTATCTCAAGTGCGGATTGGCCAGAACCAAAAATACTGCTGCACATATTTGCTGCTCCTCCTTCGGGCACCTTGACACATTTAACCGATCGAAAAAGCGTAGTGGGCCCCCAGGATTAACCTTGAACTGTCCATGCAAACACGGACATCGATTGGTTCTCGTTGGAAGAAGGGATGCGGACTCGAGAGTGACACAGCAGCGACAGACAACAAAACATTTGTAATTAAGAAAGTTTTCGCAGCTGAAAGGCACTTAAATGAAATTTTAATTTATTTCTAAAATGCTGCCATCACCAATAGTCAAGGAGGGAGCTAACCAACAAGGAAAAAAATAGGAAACACACAAAAACAAAAGGCGAGGCATCTGCAAAAACTTTTCCAAAGTGACAGAGACAGAGAGTTGGAGGAAGGGACTCACAGGACCGACTGACTGACTGACTGACTGACAGACAGACAGACAGAAGACAGTTGTCGCTAGAGAAATTATCCTGAGAGGCTGCCTGCGAGGCTGCCTGCGAGGCTAGAGAGAAGAGAGCAAAAGTTGCAGGAGTCTCGCACACAAAAACCTATTAAATATTTAACCTTATCGCAGTCATTTCCACCGAGTCGACCAGGAAGTCTCAATGCGGCCAAGAAACCATCTGCAATTACCAAAGGCTAAAGCAACCACAACAACAACAGCATTGACTCGCAGGACAACAATTGGCAGCGTTTTAAAAAGCGCCTCCAGGACACGCCGGCCACATTATGGCGCCCCATGAAACGCTTAAGCCATCAACACAATGTTCGGTAATTAACCCGGCTAAATACGATACGACGACCAAATTATGCCTGACTGAGGCCCGGGCTCAGGCCAAGACGGAACGTGTGCTCCCTTAATGTCCTACGAATAGCTTCCTTGGGGGCGGGGCGGGGGACTCCCTGAACCCATCTCCTTTATTAAATAGCTACTACATTTTTTTGTTATCTCTCTGTTTGAATTTGGTTACTATTATAGACATTTTATTGCTGTTGGAATATAGTGTATATATTTCTTAATAGGAAATTAAGCTAAGTTCTAATTAGCTTCGTTTAGTTTGGGTAAATTAAAGGGGAAATGCCTTAATGAGATGACCCTTGAGGGGTTAATAACTTGTTACTAACAAACTATTACCTTTTTATTACAAATATTGTAGAGTAAATTAAGAAAATAAATTAAATTTGACATAAATTCTACTATGAATAAACTAGTTTTTAAAATAATAATAAATTAAATTATTATTTAAATGTTTCACAAACAAAACGTTTTTTAGTTATGGAATCTTTAAAGTTTACTATTTCCATTATTGTAGTTTTAAGCCATTAGAATACTGCATAATTCTGAAACTAAACCTGTGCTTAAATGATAATATTAATCTTTAATTCATCCCAAACTATCTTATCTATTTATCTTCATATCCCAAAGTTTAAAAACATCCCCATTCCTTTTAAGTTCAAGTGTATTTCAGAGTTCATGTGCGAGGGCGTGTGCTTGCTATTTATTTTTTTATCGGTGGCCCGCATTATCGCGATTAAAGTGTTGCAATTTGGAGGCGAGCTTTCAGAGCCATTAACAACTGTGCAGCATTGTTATCAGCCACAGGATGCACCCCGCCGCCAGAGCCACCCCCCGGGCACACACACAAGCAGCGAGAGAGAGAGAAAGTCCTGCAAAGAGAAAACGTGTGCGGTTTTTGGGGGTGGTGAGATGTGGAAAGCCCAGAAAAGAGACAAAGAGAAACTAAAGTGTGTGTGTGTGTGTGTGTTGGGGGGGGGGGGGATTACCACAAAAGTGAGAGACGGTAAACAACAGACTCTTGACTCTCGAGTCTCTAGACTCGGCTCAAAAACTCTCGGAGAAGACGGATACGAAGACCGAAAATCGCCCATTATCCATTTTTATTTTATCATCAATTTTATTACACACAAAGTAAAGAGGCGCAGCCGAGCAGCAAGTTGATGATGTACCAGGCCATCAACATCAATGAAAAACGCCAAGAGCGAGGGCAGCAGCATCAGGAGCAGCAGAGCGCCACAAACACACAACACACACACTCTTGTGCCGCCGCCGCACACCCACAAAAGAGATGCTGAGAGACGGAGATACAACACACGCCCTTTTGGTCGGAAAATGGCTCTGACTAAAAAGCACTCGACTGTCGACTTAGTGGCTATGTAAATGCTAATTGCAGGCGTACTTAGTCTCACTTACTTAGGGCTGCATCTGTGCAGCTCCTATGTAAATCCTCGCTTAGGCGCTTTAGGTATCCTGATGATCCTGTGAGGAGTCTTTTGTTGCTGAACACTTTTGTTTGTTTGGTATTTATTTTTTTGTTATTTTCTTATTTGTATATCCTTTTACACACACACTTGGGCTTGAGTTTCTTTCTCAGCTTGGCATTTCACACTCGAGACACTTTCCTGGAGGGAAATTGTAATTATATATCTTGTTTTAACACTTATATTTTATCCCGAATTCGATTCCGATTACGATTTCGCACCGCCGACTGTCCAAAAGCAACTAAACGCAAATCACCAGTCACCTCATCTGCTTACGGGCCATAAAACGTCTTTCGACGTTCTACAAGGGGCACCTTAGCAAATTTTCCTCAATTGACCGAACAATAAACTCAATTTGCATTGAGAAGACGCTCTGCATTGTGCGAGTGTTTGTTTTCGTACTCGAGTGCTTGGGCCTGTGCTTGGCCTGCGCTTGATTGAATCAACGGCAAACAAGTGAACAGATTTAGATTCGGTTCTCGGTTCGGACACTTTAACTAGTCGCACTGGATTAGTGCGCTTAAGGGGCCTCTATTTGCCTCTATTTGGCACTTATTCAATTGAGGCGTTTTGGGGACATTTTCGCCAGTTCTACGACAACGACAACACCAACAGGAGCAAGTAATTATATATATCTGTTTTATTGCCTGAGAGGAAAGAAAGCGAGACCTTCACGGGGAAGCAACTAGGTCGTCCTATTGTCTCTTAGTTTTTTTACTTGAAATGTAAAGCATAAAGGACTCATTAACTTGAAGCCTGATTCTGTGAATTAACATTTGCTAGGCAATAAATAAATTAATACATTTTTGGAAGGTGTAGATTAAACTCTATTTTTGATTGAACTTTTAATAATTTTAAGAACTTTTTATTTGGATAATTACAGGTTGCTTTTGAGGTTTATATTAACAGCCTCAACTATTTTTATACATTCAACTTTTGTTCTACTTTTGGCAAATTTATAATTCAAAGAAAATGTAAACTTAAATACCTCAAAATATATAAATTTTAGAAGTTTAGATTATGTTTTCGTTCTTTCCTTTTAAATTTATTGGGTTAACTTTATATTATAAACTTTTCAGGCTCTATTTTTCTCTATATTTTCCATCCGTTTAACTATTTAATTTTTTATTTTTATCATTACTTTATTCAATTTTCTCTTTCCTTTCTTTTTATTGACCTTTCTATCCTGCTAATTTCTATTTTATTTCTTTCCCTCTGCTTTGTACACTTTTCTTTAATTTTATATCACATTTTTATTTAAAATTCCCTTTTATTTAATCATCATAAAACCCTTGTTGTTAAACTAATTCCACTTTTTAAGGTTTCGCCTTATTATTTTCGCATTTCTTTGTCTGTTGTTGTGGTTGCTCTTTCTTTTCGTCCTGCTGCTGCTTCATCTCCATCTTCCTCTTCTTCTCGCCTTTGCTCTTGTTGTTGTTGATAAATTCGGATTTTTTGGGAGCGGCTCATTTGCTTTTCTCTTAAACTTTTCCTTTTTTTTTCTTTCTCGCGTGCGAAAACCTTTTGGCAGACTTTCTGGTGGAAATCAAAGATAATTTTACGCTAACTAACAACAAATTAGACCAAAGGAAATATTTTTTACAAGAAAAGGATAACTCCCACGTTCTGCGGGGGATTGATTTTTCTGGGGTTTCTTTCCCAAGGCGCGGAGGTTTTTCACAAGGGGAGGGCGGGCATAAAATTTGATGACGCGTTGTCTTTAGAAAAAAAGGCTTTTTTATATTTAAAAATATCTTTCTTTTTTTTGTGGTTTTTCATCATTTGATGCTTTGGCTTTTTCGTCACAATTCGCTTTTCCTTTTGCCATTTGCTGGACCGCACATGGAAAATGCTTGCAAAATGGCACACTGACCACACATAAACACTCGCACGCACGCACACACACGCACACAGACACGGGGATTACAAGCTGGCAGAGGCTGCGACGTCGACAGAGCCAGCGACTGCGCGACCATTTCCATTTGCCTATTCCGCTACTTTTTGTTGTTCTGTCAGATGCTGTGTAGCCGTTGTTCTTGTTGTTGTGGTTGGTGCCACTTTTCCACCATTTTACCGAGCCAAGTTTCCTTTGAGCCGCATTCGTCGGCGGCACAACCGCCTTCGCTGAGTGAAATTGTTGAACTGGTGGATAATTTTGAACTTGCGCGCGTTTCAGCCGCGAAGGTAAAGTTCGTCTGCGCTCGGGAAAACCCACGAAGGAGCCGAGTGGAATAAGCTTGATTCTGAATAAGCTCTGGATAAAAAAAATGTAAGCTAAATAAACTAGGAAAATAAATTTTAAAATAATAAAAAGCCCTAGAAAAAATGTAACCCTAAATTAACTATGGAAATTAATTTAAATAATAAGTTCTAGATGATAATTTAGAAATATATAACAAAAAAATTAAAAAATAATGATACCTAGAGTATAATATTATTTAAACTAAACAAAAAATTAGTTTCCAAATCGTTTATTTTATGTAAACTTTTTTAAGCATTCTTTTGAAATTTTTGTGAGAAGTTTTTCTAATTTAAAAAATAAATTTAATAATTAAATAAACTTATTTCAAATCGGTCACTTACGTTAAAAACGGTTACTTTTTGACCCCTTACGTTGTTTGATTACGTTCTGGTTTAGTGGGACCAGCTGCCGTTAAGGCAATATCCTCTCCTCCCTGTTGAAAAATCCAATTTTATGATCAGAAAACCCGGCGGGCACACTGCACTGTCGTTTAACAAAATTTTTTTATATAAGCTCAAAAATAAGGAATACACTTAGTGACAGGTAAACAAACAATATACTCCAGCTTTTCCAGTGTAATTACATATTCCCTAACTTTGTTTCCCTTTCCGGTAGATCAAAATTCGTGGTATTTAAGATCAAGGTTCCAGACGCGGAGCAACAACAACAAAACAACAACAAACAACCTGTAAGACCTTGAGGGGATTTTTTTTTTATTTGCATTAATACGGCAGACAGACAATCTAATCTGAATAATTCCACCAGGTGTGTGGATTCTGATTAATATTCGCTGTTGGGCCTTTTCAATTATCAGTTTGAAGCATCATGTCGATCCGGAGGACCATGGCCACCGCGGCCAACACGACCAGCAAGGAGTGGAGGGAATACTTCATGAGGTTGGCACAGATATAGATAATAGCAATTGCAATATATGACTATTTACTTTGGTTTATTCACAGCACCCACTTCTGGGGACCGGTGGCTAACTGGGGCATCCCTGTGGCTGCCCTTGCCGACACACAAAAGAGTCCCAAGTTCATCTCTGGCAAAATGACACTAGGTGAGGGAGAGAGGAGAGTTATGTGGGTTTTTGGCTAGAAAACCTGATTGCCAGACACGCGCCGCGGCATCGAAAGTTTCCGCTAAAGATGTCGTAATCAGAGCCGCTGTGATATGTTCCTGGCAAATCGCTGCCAGCGGCCTGATAAGCCAGATACGGAAACTGTCGAAGCGGCTGCCGATAAGAGTAGCGGAGAAATCTGTTTTAGGGAGTGTAAACTACAATTTAAAGAGTTTTCCCGAGGATTTTTAAATGATATTTGTTATTATATACATCTATCTATAGATATTTCTATCATTAATTTACATTTTGTTTCTTCCAGCTCTGACCCTCTACTCGTGCATCTTCATGCGCTTCGCCTACAAGGTTCAGCCCAGGAACTGGCTGCTCTTCGCCTGCCATGCCACCAATGCCACCGCTCAAACAATCCAAGGCGTTCGCTTCCTGCACTACAATTACGGAGCCAAGGAACAGGAGGCGTAAATAATGAAGGCGTGCCTTAATACACCCCCAAGAGAGACGTGCGCTGATACTTCAAATGTTTACCCAACAGCAGCAGCAGCAGTTACTGCAATTTACTGCCACTAAACACACGCAACAAAAATCAAGCAAATTGCACTGCCCCCCCAAAAACCTGAAGCCACAAAGTGGTGACAGTAATTGCAGTGAATCACACCCGCTCACAAATTGGCCGAATCTCGAATTCTCGGATTCCATCCCAATCCCAATTCCGTATGAGTCTAGCCTGGTTCTACCCTATTTAGTTAATACCCTTTCGGCAGTTGATCCAAAATTTCTAGTTGGTGCAATCCTTAGTTAATGAACATAGAATATTTTTTTATACTATTGGCCCGCGTGTAAATGGAATATTGTTAAAATTGAAATAAAGAGAAACATGAAACATGTATCTACAAAATGGTTGTTAATAAATCGGGTTTAAGTTGTTAATTAATAATTAGCAAATAGCTTTGTTCCTGGAAATTAATAATAAACCCAAATTATATACGCAAAGATATATATTTTTTTGTATTTTGTCATGCTATGTAAACATGCGCTTTATTGAAACAATTACGGTTATATATTCATATCTTGTAAAATATTCCTTTCAATTGTTCTTAACAATATTTTATTTTTTTGTTGACATTTTTGTAACATTTTTTGTTCATCAATGGGGTTAAAGAAAATAAAGAAATTTTAATCTTTACATAGTTTTTTTTTTTTGTGTGATTTTTGTTGCTTTTTTGTAGATTACACTTAGGACGAAAAAATATATGTTGTGTGTGTGTGTGGGTACAAAAACAATTAAAATTTTTTAGAGTTTTCTCAAACGTAATAAAAAGTACAATTATAATTAAAAACTTCTCGCGCTCGATGGGCGCCTCCTCTTCTATGCCTACATATGTACGTGGCTTATAATGGTTTACGTTTTACATCAATCGCTTGGGATTGATGTCCACATGTTGGAAATTGGATTTCTGCTTCTCTTCTTCTCTCTCGACTTCTACAACGACTACGACAACTTAAGTAGCTAAACGAATGGATGACGACGACGAGGTTTGGGTCCTCGGACTAAGGCTAATGCACCGCAATATGCGACATCGGTAGGTAACGACAGTTATGCTATCTATGGCTAAATGGCTACGAGAATCTCAATGCTGCTCCTGCTTGACGTAGGTGCTGTTCTTACGCTGGCGCTCCATCAGGTACTTCTTGTACTTGCGTTCCATGAGCGCCACCTCGTCGGCCTGGGCGCGCAGGCTTTGATTCTCGGCCATCAGCTCGTCCTCCGCCTGCTTCTCCTCCTCCTCGCGCTTCTTCGTCTTCCGGCGAGAGATGCGGCTGGCCTCGTTGTTCTTAATCCTGTCCTGGTACGCCTTCCGCTCTTCGCCGCTCATGCGGGACATGAGCTCGGGATCGGGTCCGTCGGCATGATCCTTGGCAGGACGGCCACGCTTTCGCTTGTTGGACGACGCGGAGCTGCTGAACTGGGAGGTACTGGCTACGGAATAGGCGGGCGAGGCAGGTGCAGTAAGGAAACCACCAAAGCCGGTCTGGCACGTGGGCGCGGCGCTGCTGGAGCTGGCCGAGTAGTTGCTGTGCGGGGTGTTGGGCGGTGAGAAGTCGTTGGTGGTCTCCTCCTCGGCACTGCGCAAATCCTCAACGATGTCGGCTTGGCTGATGGTGGCGGTGGTGAAGGTGAGATTGGAGGTGTTGTTGTTGCTGGTGCTGGTGGTGGCGGGCTCGAGCTGTAAGTTCCAGAAATTATCTAGATTAGCATCTAGCTGGCTGTTAAGGACGTCCAGGAAACTTACCCTATCGAAGTTCAATAGTTGCTCGATGATTTCGGGCGTGCTCGGCTCGCTGGCAGCTGGTGCCACTTGGGTGTTGATCTGGAACACCAGCCGGCTGCGCTTCTTCGCCTGGGTCTCCACCACTGGGGCGGGGGCGGTGCGCTTCAGCGACGTGGGGATGTGATGGATGCTGGATGCTGGGATGGCCACTGCGAGGTCGCCGCCAGTGCTGGCAATGCTGCCACTGGGCTTGACGTCCTCCTCCAGGCCGAAGCCGAGCGACTCCTGGCTGCAGCCATAGGTGCTGCCGGCGTAGCTGGCCACGTCGGAGATGAGGGGCTCCTCGGTGAAGATTTTGGTGTGAATGCTGGATGTTGTGGTCTGTGAGAAGTTATTCAGCATGGGGTCCTGCGAACCGGTGAGTATGGAGGTGAGGTCGAAGTCCTCGTTCTGGTGGGTGATGTCTATGCCGCACATCGCAGTCATGTCCAGGGTCTCCTCCTCGCCGTGCAGGGGCAGGTCGAGTCCATCCATTAGCTGGTAGTCGTCGTTTAGTGTGTCGTTGTTCATCTCGTCCATCGTCGGACTGTAGGGATCCATCTTCTTGCCGTCAAACTCGAAAAGATCCTCCTCGGCAAACATGTTTATATCAAAGTCAAGAATATCCGTCTCAGTAAAAATCTCCTTTCCGTTTTCGCTGCTGCACGTAGATGACGTTGCTTCTATATCTTGCAGGTATTCTGTGGCAAAGAAAAAGTACTATTAGTATCGAAGGATAAATAAAATAGAAAAGTTTCAGCTAGATGAGTGTGTGTAAGATAAGTTCTAGGTACCCAATTTTATAAGTTTGGAGAAAGGTGTATAATTTTAAAGTCCTATTAAAGCTCTATTAAATCATTAATAGTTAAATAAATATATTTAATAATAAATAAAATAAAAGAAATAAAGTTCCTTTTGACTTCCGGTTTCTACACGATATCTACGCCATATTGAATCTTGCTTCGAAGTTTGCCATGTTTTTATGCAATGGCGGCGCCACCTAAAATTTTTACACGGCCGTTTATCGAACTATACAAAGTGAGTCAGTAGTTGTCTCCCTCGCACAATTGTTGTGAAATTAAATAAACGAAAGGGAAATGGGAGAAGACGAAAAAAAAATATAACTAAACAAACGGAAAGGAAAAGGAGAAAAATCGGAGGACAAAAAGCCGATTTTTACAATTTAATAAAAATGTAAATTAAAATGAATTAAGAAAATAATTTTGTGTAAATAGAGGAAATATAGTAAGAAAATAAACAAAGAAAAAATATGAAGAAACAAAGTAAAGAATATTTTTCAATGAGTAAATTGGCAAGTTCAAGTTTTTTTTATCAACTCAATCTGCATAACAAAATATAATTATTTATTTTAACAAAAATAAGCAGCTACGGCTAGGGGAAATTAAACATTTGAATTTTGTCAACATAATTCAACTAGTTTATCTCTCTCCCTCGCGCACGCACACATTCATAGCCGGCAATTCCCCCCATACAATCTCATGAATCATAGCGCACCACTGACAACAACCACACGAAAACTGAACAGGAATAATCGTGCTCGCTTTTGTTGGTAGTGCGTGTGTGCCAAGGTAGGGGTTGGTAACACAGACAACACGCACTTTTGCTTTTTACGGATACCCCTATTCTCACACAAAATCAATTTGATCTAAGAATGAGAGAAATGCAAAAAGAAAACAAACAAAAATAATGTTTAAATGGCATAAGAATAAATAAAAAAAAAAACTATTAGGAATTAAAATACTATAATTATGCATTTTTAATATTTTAGCTCCATATTCACCTTTGTGTTTTTTATTTTGGCGCAAAGTATCTTTTAGTTGATTTATCCGCTGATCCGAAAAGACGAACCAAAACGTGAAGCGACTTCAACGAACTGCGGCCGCGCTGCTCAATACCCGGCAATATAAAAACGGTGCTTGCACTGGTGTGCGTGAGAGAGCGAGAGCTCCAACAGCTGACTGCGCAACAAGTCTGGGGCCCTAGCATCGTCTCGCTCACACTCCCTCAAGTACATGGTCAGAGGTGAGAGCGAGAGGCTGGTCGCTCTGCTGCTGCGCGGGAGCGATTTGTTCTTCTGCCAATTACATAGATTTTTGACCGCTATAGGCCGTGAAAATAAGTTAAACCGTTTGGAATATGCACAAATACAATGCCACTTGAATTTCACCAGAGCGACGAAGGTTCGCGAATAATTATTATTGTCATTTAAAGCAAACGCACGGAATTGCATTTTTACCAATAAGAACTTCCTAACTAAACTGGGAATTAATTTCTGATCGGAAAAGTGTCAACAAATCTAATTTTTTTAATTAAAAAAAAACAGAAAACTCTATACGAAACCATTTCAAATTAACTAACTGTATTAAAATTAAAAAATAAATAATAAATAAAGTATCTTCAACTCCCTTTGAGCGGCAACATTGCGGATACGCAATGCACTTTGCCAAAAACCAAACTCTCTTCTCTCATTATGTGTTTGAGAGAATGCGGTTCGGTTTGCTTGTACATATCTTTGCATCTGTGAGATACATTTCCCCTGCCGGTCGGTTAGTATAGCTATCCCTTTCGCTGAGAGAGCGGCCGGCATTTCGCACATGAACGGGAGTTAGAGCGAGCGAGGTATAGGAACCGGAGAGAGACTGGGGCACAGATACTCTCACGCAGCAGGTGTCTGTGTGAGGGGCAAACTATCCTCTCTCAATTTCTGCGGATCATTCCGATTGAATTTCACAACAAATAAGTTAAGTATATTAACCGTGAAAAAGAACGAAAGCCTACGACAATTTAAAAATCTGATTAATATTTATGTTTATCTATGTTTAAAAAACCGAAAAAAAAAACTAAATAAATATGTTTCAAAATATATGGGCTTTTTGGGGAAATGTTGCTATTTGCCGGCTAGAAAACATGTGCGAAGAGAATTTGGGTCATGAATCAGCTGGTTGCCCTCTCTCTAGGCAAGCCCCTATATTGCTTTGATTATATAGAAACCGAGTATATATTTCGCCAACTAAAAAACATTTATTAACAAGCAGTTACGCTGAGCAGTTGAGGCAATAATAGCCTTATATGGACATTTTGGAGTAGAAAAGGTTGGTAAAATCTATAATATATTGAGCTTTATAGAAACAAATCCCTGGGGAAAACTGATAAAATGAATAGGGGTTTTTTTTTAAGAAGAATTTGTGAAATACATTTTGGTAAATAATTTTCGGCAGCCTGTAAGTTGCACTAAAATTCTTTAGAAACCATTTCTAGTTGTAAGCCCTTTACTGATTCTAAGAGAAAAAATTACCCCAAAGAATAAAAAATTATAAGAACAGTTCATCTCTGACGCATACTTGTAGTAATTATATCCCTATCCAATTGCACATATGTATAGATATACAAAACGGTAGGTGGCATGATTTTAACTCTGTTTCTGATTGGACAATCGAAGACAAACCCCTACACACATTTAAGTAGCTACTCATATAAGTGATATATATTTATAATTTGGAGGCCATTACACGAGATACACACAATGTTTAAGCGTATGTAGTTTCTTTACGCTTATCGCATAAATTCGCCCTCTGCTGACGTGCGAGCGTTAAAAAATCCAACAAATTGAAAACTGCGCAATTAGTTTGAGATGGTACCATTCAAATGATTCACTCCAGTCACCGAGCGAGAGCATCAACTTTATCGATAAGAGCTTGTAACAAAGAAAGCACCTCCTCGGAAGTACATTCGTTGCCAGGCAGAAACTTGGAGGCACTTTTTAAGGTTGAAGGTCGAAATTAAATGGATTCTAGGTACTCAGCTAATTAATTTAATGATTGAAATATAAATCAGGAGGATTATATAACTTGAGTTGGCTGAAGCACTCTTATAGGTTTTAAAGAAAAAGAACATCACCTACTTTCAGTCCGGTCCAAGCATAAAAAACTTTTATATTGTTTAGGGAATTTATAGGGGATTAGAATCTAGTTAGAAGTTAATGGGGAAAATCCTTTTCTAATCAGTAACAAGACTTGTTCAGTATGGAAACCTAAAGTATCTTGTAGATACATACATATCTATTATGAAATTTTAATGAATGTTGTGTGCCTGAATGAATAAATTAAATGTATATATTCGGATTGGATAAAGCTGAAGAATGTACAAACTAACGCATGTGGGATCATATTAAAGCAAATATCTGAACTCTAAAGATGAGGTTTTTGTTTGAGAACAAAGAATACGTTACAAAATGTAATATCAAACTTTTATTACTTTCAGGCAAAAAAAACCTCACATCATTTTTGAATGATTAAAACCTTAAAACTGACATTGTGCAACGCATTGAAGAATAATAAATTGGAAGATACAACTCAGAAATAATTCCAGGACTACAAAAATATCAAAAAACAAGGTAAGAAAAAGCAAATTTTCTTAAAAAAAAAGTAAATATTTTTAAAAATCGGTTTCAAAAAGTGTTGAAAACATATAGAAAGAAAGTAGCCGATAAATGGAAGTACATAGATCAAATATCTGACAGATATCGAACGTACGAATTATTACGTTGCCATTTACCGACAACAGAGGCGGGACGGAGGCAGGCGTTAGCCGCCCCCTGTCCCCCTCCTCGATCTTCCACTCGTTTCTTCAATGGGTCATTGCACTGTGATCTTCGCCTTTCGCCCGCTACGTGGTTACACTGTACCTCGACGTCCTTGGCAGAGCGACGGCGCCGGGATCCAGGTGGGGGACCCAGGACCCAGGCCGCGCTCAATGCCTGCTATCTGACTCTTTCTCCAACTGATTGTGTATCTTTTGGGATCGCTGATCGCTGAATGCGCTTAGCAACAGTAATGAGAGAGTGCTGGGTACATAGGCAACGCACACACACAAAACACAGTACTCACCATCAATGAACACCGGAACGTCTATCTCTTCAACTGTGGCAGTAGGCATTGCTCCACTCATATCCCGGCGGGATAGCGGCTCGTCCGCACCTGTCAGCTGGATACCAGCCATGGACGCCAGGGTCTGTGCCGGAGGCGGGATCGAAACCGGGACCGTTTGGTTCACCATTTCCGTAGTCGGTAAACCTGCCAGCGTTTGTCTGGGCGAAGGGGATATTGCAGTCCCAGTCGTGGTGTACGTTGCGATACGGGTTGGCGTCGCCGAATCTGTCGGATTTACTATAGACCTCGTTGCAGGCGAAGCCCGGTTGGCTGGCGGACGCGTTGGTACCGACCCTGGTAAAAAGGGTATTCTGATAATGCGAGTTCGAGGCGCTCTGGGCTCTGTCCCGCTGCAATTGCTGCAATTTCTGTTGTTGCTGCTGCTTGTGGGTACTTTGATCAGCAGAATTCTGGGATTTGGCTTGCTGTCTATCACGATCGGTATGGTGGTGATCGTCGAAATAGGCGAATCCCTCGTACGCTCCGTTGGCTTTGTTCTCCTCTGATAGCAGCAGCAGTTGGGCCACAAGTTTGTCGCGCCAGCCGTTGCCTCTGGATCCTGGGATGTTGTTGACGTGGACGTTGCCTTCTGCTCTGCCCGGGTTGTCGCCTCGTATGTTGTTGCCTGTCGTCGTGCTGGCTCCTGGATCGTCAATATTATATCTCTGGGATTTTCGGTATTCCTTCTCGTTGCTGTTGCTTGAGTTGGCGGTGCTGTATACACGATCTGGGTTGCTCGGGGAGCTGCTCTTGGGGGTGTTGTTGCAGATACTGCTGCTGGACTCTTGGTTGATTGGGTTGCTCTGGTTTGATTCGCTCTTGGGCCTGGCTTGGCTGGTATGGGCTTCGACGGAGAATGCCATTTTGAACGTGGCTGTTTTTTTCAGTAACAACAATCAAATCAATTCGTTCGTGGCAAAATATACGGTTTGGTGTACGGTTCGTTTTTCAGACGGTTTCGATTTTTGGGTACGACAGGATTTGCAAAAATTTAAACGATTTAAATCGCATTATTTTTGGCATTTCAGGATTTGGTGGATGAGTGGAGCAAGCGCAGTTAAGAGTTTTCGTAATATTTTGTTTTGATTTTTATGTGAAAGAAAATAGACAAAAGAAAAAAGATTTTGTTATTACACAGATCGACGACGGGCAGAGGCGCGATCCTGTTTCCTTGAGGATCGCGCCCCGATATATTCTTGTGGCTTGGGTGGGTTAGCAAATGTACAAGTTGTGGGGCTGTGGGCCTCAGTGACGCAGAATATAGCTAGTATATCCTGGCCACTGCTCCTTTAGACCATCGTGTTTTATTGGCGATTTTCAACAGCATGAATGCATTGTGTTTAGATGGTTGGTTAAGGTGTTGGTTGGTTGGTTGTGTGAGTTGTGATTTTTTCGTTAGGCCTTGTTTTCATTTTCTTTTTTTTTGTTAGTTTGCTTTTCCATTTTTTCGTTAGCCTTTTTTTAAACATTTTTTCCCATTTTCTTTCTGTGTATATTACAAATCTTTTTCTTTTGAGTGTTTTTTGTTAATTTTTTATGGAATTACTCCTTTTTTCGTTTGGAATTACTCCTTTTTTAGTTGGAATTGCTCCTTTTTTGAATGGAATTGCTCCTTTTTTGTTTGGAATTACTCCTTTTTTAATTGGAATTACTCCTTTTTTAATTGGAATTGCTCCTTTTTTAGTTGGAATTACTCCTTTTTTCATACAACATTAGGTACTTATGGTCTAGTGGTTCGTGCAAGGACTTGAGAGTCATGAGGCTTAATGCTAGTACACAGAAAAAGGATAAGGTATACTCACTTTTAATTGACCGTTAGAAAGAAACAATGAAATTGTTAGGGTCCCTCTAAACAAGCTCTAAAAAGAGTCGTCGACACAAGTTCCCCTTAAGCTGTAAGCAAAGAAACGGAGAACGCACATTACTTATAGGCCCCAACAGGTAAGGTGATCGTTGATATATCTATTGTTTTGACGATGATAAGGGGCCCGGGTACATAGATAGGATTTTCCTAAGTACTCTTCAGTTACAATTAAAGATAATTTGGTGTATTTTTCCGCCCTAAACAGCAAATGGTTCCTCATTCGATACGTAGTCGACTTTCAGATAAGAATCTCTCGGCCACACGCCTGCTGTGAAAAGCTTTTTTTTCGAATTTCACAAGAGGCGGGCAGGCAAAAACAACAACAATATGGCAACAGGTCTCTGTTTTGCCAGTGGAGGGAGATGGGCATGGATCGTTGGTGGGGGGTCTAATCAGCGATTGGCAACCACTTCACCCTGCTCTCCTCCCTTTTCCACTTAGATAATTAAGTCACACACGCTCGTGTCAGTACATTATCGCCGCTCAGATATCAAAAATCGTGCGGCCGGCAAAAACAACACCACAAAGCAATTAACGACCGATGGAAAAATCCCCCACGAAAAGCTCACGCAAGCTCTGCCTAATTACACACCAATAAATGTCACCCTATAATTTATAAAGAAAAAATCCCCTAGCGTAACTTTTTTTTTTAGTTTTTTTAGTTGGTTTTTTGTGTCTGTGTGACTTCGAGGGCAAGTGACGTCAACGGCTCACTTAAGCGATTCAATATGGCGGCGCAAAAATAACTAAAGAGCTTTCAGTGCAAGTCTCTAATATATAGTATATCTTATATACACTTGGCTAGCTGAATTTTATATTTTACAGGTACTGGACTGGCTTTTTAACTTACATAAATTCGGTGAATGTGTCTCCAAGTGCGGGGGTCTGGTTTTTTAAAAAACCCGACCGCAAAATTCACTTGTCTTTGCTGCTACGCAATTGGGTTGGGTGGCTCCTCGCACCACCACTGGGTATTTGGTTCACGTCCGGCCGTTGCTCGGATCTGCTAGATACTTTTTGCCACCGACAAAAGTGTCCAGTTGTTGCTCCACGGAGAACAACAACGATTTGCTAAACTATTTTGCACTGCGACTCCTTGCGACAGGAATCGAAAACTAGGGTTTAAATTTGATTTTATTTGCACTTCTTTTTATATATAGAGAACTGTTCACTTGGTGTGTGGATCTGTTCAGAGTGAGTCAACTGACTGCTAGAAGTATTCACTGCGTATTGAATCGAACGAACCGTCACTGGTACGCTACAAGCGGCAAACAGAATCGAAACTGTGGGCTTCACAGGCCTTCTGTGAATTTCATTCGTTGTGAAATTCAAAAAGCACCCGTAGAAACCGGTTTGCCATATTGAGATACTTTTTCTTATCGGTGTCGTAGCGAGTGCGAGTGTGTGCGTTGGAGCTTTGGGCTCACCGACAACACATGTTCGTATTGTGAGATACTTTTGAGCGAGAGCGGGACAAGGCTAAAATTTCCCCCCGGTGAAATTTCCCTGCCATCTGCGAGAGCCACAAGTTGAAGGCCTTTGTCCCGACAGCCGGCCGGTGTTTCTTTTAAAAGCAAAACATTGCCGAGATCCATTTGTATATATGTATGTATATTTATATGTATAATAAAGACATTGGCAAGTTATACAGTCACTAACCCGCTTTTAGACATTATTCTATTGGGAGCAATTGCGGTGTGTGTGTTTGGTTTGGAAACAAAGAAAATCTCGGCAGCACAGAGACTTGTCAACTGACCTAGCACAAAGTTATAGACAAGATTTTTATAATTTGTAAGCTGGGATAAGCGTAATTACTGCCTAAAGATACATTTTAGAAAACTAACTGACTGTAATAAATATTAAATAATCTCATTAAATACTTGGTTTTAAATTTTAAATAATATCATAAACATTTTTATTACAAAAAATAAAATAAAAACAGCAACTGTGGATGCACTTAAAAGGTGCAAATATTTGTTTATGAATGTTTTGTTTTCTTTGATGGAAATTCCAATACATTAGGCAAGGGGTGGTTAATTCAGGAGTTACTTTTGACTTCTTAGCGTTGTGAAATTCAATTTCAACCCCAAATTTACTCTTTTTTTTGAAGACATCAGAGGCCTGATTCTGAAGTTCACAAGTCAAGATACGTTGAGGGAAATTTATTCATATTGTCTTGCTCTTTTCTTTCTGAAAGCTGCCTACCCATACATTTCAGTTTGAAAAGCTTATATTAAATTGGTATTAGTAACATTCGTTGGTGTGCGCAGATAAAAGCTATTTGAAAAGCTTGCATCTGTTCGCAAAACCTACAAATATAAGTATCTCAGAGCTTTGCCTGATAATTAAAGAAATCCATGAGTCACGCTGAAACTCAGAAATCACCGAAGCACAAAATGAGCTCTGAGCGGTTTGCAAAACAAAAACAAAAAACTGTCATCATGTGATATTTGTAATGGGGCCCCCCGATCTGCAGACAAGTACTTGGCGTGGGGCTTTCATACTATTTTGGCCACGTACAAAAGCTTTATACACCATTATTAGGCGGAATTCGTGGAAATTTTCCCCAGAAAGCAAACGCACACGCTGACTTTCAAATGCTAATCTTTTGGCACCGAGCACCGACTGGCACGAGATCTTGGAATCGAAGACGAGCCCCAACCAACACAATGGTTGGCAAATTACCAAAAAATAAATGGCCAAAACAACAGGCAAACAAGAAGGTTGCCTTTTCGGCTTTTTCACGATGACCGTGCGATTTTCACTCCCCAAGGGACTGGCCAAAGATAGTGCTGTTCATGTACTTGGATTATTATTATTATTGGCGCACAATGCCTCTTCCTTGTTCGATTTTACTATCTTATCTATCATTTTTTGCTATCAATTTGGCTTATCTGTAGTGTGAACTTACGCATGGTGGCTGCCAAAATATGACTAAGTTTCAAGAAATTTAATAATGATCAAAATGTGTTTGGTGTTGCCAAATTTGGAAAGTTTTTTAAGCCAGTTTGGTGTGCTCATTTTTGAAGGCTGTCTATATTTTTGGAGTGTTTAAAATTGAGGTTAGCTGAATTAAAATGCCGAAAACGTAGGATATTAGGTGTAAATTGGGGAAGGGCAATGACTGATGAAGGGAAATAATTTACAAGACAAGTGGAATGCCCTAAACTCAATTAATTGGGGTAGGTACTACTTTTTAAAATATTTTTCTGTGAATTTTGTAAAAGCATTATTGAAGTATCTTTAAGTTTATTTAAGATAAATTCTTCTGACATATTTGCCAGTTCCTCTAGAATAACCCTTTATGTTCTTGCTTATAATAATCCTTTTCAGCAGTAGCTACAAAATCTCTTATAAAATCGAAATACCCCATTGGAAATACTGTCTAAGGGCAGGCCCTATCAGCTTGTAAGTTTACTAAAGCCCTTAGCTGGGTGGGCTCGTCTATATAGCCCCCCTGTAAGTAGTGCCAATGTCAATGACACGGCAAGTAGCAGCAACATTTGTTGCAGCAACATTTGTTGTCTTGTTTACGAAAATGTTGCTAATGGATAGATGCATACTGAATGGATATAGTAAATGTATCTTTTGGCTTACCCTCCATCATGTTGCTGCCTTGGTAAGCAGGTTCCAATGATGACGACACGAATATGTTGCTCGGGTTGTGTTTCCTTATTTCCGCTGGATTAACTTAATTTTTTCGTGCCTCAAAAACGAATAATAGTGGCGCGGCGGCGAATGCAGTCCCGCTTCTTCCGTAGAAACTTGGAGCGCTTTAGGACCTTGGTGGCGAGGCTCGTACCCGTACCGGTGCCGATCTTGAGGGTAGTGACGTGGTTGTTGCAATAATACTTGTTATTATGCCAGCCGCGCATACGCATACACATAAAGTTGTTGAGCATGGGAACCTGCTGCTGCGAATGTTGCACACACATGAAGACAACGACAGGCGAATGTTGCATGACGTTGTTGCTCGACTCGGAGAGAGATTTTCCGCCTTTCCTCGCTGGTGATGTCGCTGTTGTACTCGTAGGACCAACCGCGGACACAGCGAACATAATATTCGGGCAAAGAGCCTATTGATGGATTTTCACACACAGATGGCTAACTTTAAGCGATCGGTTAGGTTAATGTTCTTGTCAAGTGTTGGTTCACACGCGGCGTTATCTTTATAGCATCTAGATACAACTCTTATCTCAGATACTATATGTAAAGTACAAATATGGAAATATGTTTGCTTTTTTCTGGGGATTTATTGCGTCTCTCGCAAATGTTTTTTTCAGGCAAACCTCGATTAATCGCTCTGAACTTTGCACTTGTTGTTGGGTTTATCTTTGAAATTTCCACACAAAAAGATAGATTTATTATTGTTCTATGAATAAGAAGTCGTTGTAACGGAATTCAGCTGATGATGCCATTAAGAATCGCTCGGTTTGGGTTTATTAAACTCGAATCGAAAATAAATTTCACAAATTCCACGATGATTTGCACACACGAAAGCTCTGGCTGCCTTGACTCACTGAAAATGTTGTTCTGTTCGCGACGACTGAAGTATTGTTACTAACTGACGGCAAAGCTGCGAGCGCTGGACGATTGCCGCCTGTCGGGGCTGATATAAAAACTTTGCTGACGTCGTTGGTCGTCAGCGTCTCCACCACCGCCCTGTCTATATACCCTTCCCTTTATCCATGCTCTCTCTCTCTCTCGGCTGCTGTGTCTATGTCTATTTCTATGGACGTGCCCCCAAAAACATTTCCACGTCTTGCTCGTGATGCCGAGAAACGGCCACATCGACAGACCTAATCTTCTTTTGAGGTTAGTCAGGGGGTTTAAGGCCAAACTGGTTTAAGGAAGTTTAGAGTAGTTATCACAGGTGTAGAAAGTATTAATCAATTTATTGTTTGTTTTGACAGTTTAGCATCAACTAATTTGTCAGTTGTACAATAAATTGAACTAAATTTTGCCATAAATAAAAATGAACTTTTACTGTACTTTTTTATGACCTATTGTAAAACTATAAAATTATTTACAGTGTATTTCAGATAAAGTGTAAGTTTTATACTTGTGAGTAATACATTTCTCTGCAGTGAGTAATATTTTTCTTAAGAAATTGGAATTTATTTATTAATCTATCTTCATACTGTAGAATAATTTTTCTTAACTTCAGTTCACTCTGACTACGCAATATCATAAATCTAGTGTGAAAATCAAACCAGCTATAATCATGACCCTATAATGCCGTTGGCCTATGCCATTTGGTATGAAAATGGCAAAGATAACATTTTGGCGACACTGTTCCTTATCAGGGGCACAGCCGAAAGATACAGATAAGGCAGCTAAAAGAGATTAAAAATAGCTTTCTCTATGTCTAGATAATATACAAATGTCGGCATAATGTTTGTTAATTACCACAGAAACGTATAATAAGCTGCACAAAAGTAGATAAAACACCAACTTTGTTTCAGGAAATATTTCGAAAATATCTATCTATCTATCTATCTATCTATCTATCTATCTATCTATCTATCTATCTATCTATCTATCTATCTATCTATATATCTATCTATATATCTATCTATCTATCTTCCCAGCTGTCGCCTATGCCTGCTCAAAATTGTGGTAGGGCAACTTGCTTGGCTGCTTGCAACAACAATCTCCCCTGAATGAAAATATATATACTTGTATATATTCGCACTCTTTCGCTCTCTATGGGAGTGAATCAAACTGGTTGCCACTCTTAGTCTCTTTCACTCCTTTGTGTGTGGGTCAAATGGCTGATGCAAGACTTGACACGCATTGCAACAGCTGTTTGGTCCCAGCTGATAGCTGGTGGCATGTTGCCAAAATCAGAGGAAATCTCTCTCTGCAACATGTTGCTAACACATGCGCATCTTGTGCTGCGGAAAACTCAAACGTTATGTTGTTAAACATTTCAATGGAAAGTTCTGGCACGATTTTTCTTTCCCCCTTTTGAGCCGGCCAAGAAGGGGTGGCTAAGAGAACATGGCAACGAGGCGCTAAAATTAGCCGGCACATGATTCACTTTTGGGGGGTGTTGACCAACTTACATAACCCACTGGGTTGACAAAGCTTGTTGGAGGAAAATGTGGTTTGGGCCATATAATGGTACATAAAAGAGGCTCAAAAGTGTACATAATTTTTTCAAGAATTTAATGAGAAATAAATTTGATCAAAGGAGCATGAATAAATATTCGTTATTAAATTTTTCTTTTAAGGTTTTAGAGGTACTCTGAATTAAAATAAAAATCTTGGTTATAAGACCTCAATCCAAAACGATTTAGATTTTTATAAATTAATATTGAATTATTTATTGAAGTATTTGTTTTTCTATATTATTTTTCTTTAACTTATAATATTTTTTACTTTTTTCGAACGTTTCTTATATTACTTACTAAGTATTGTCCATTTTCCTGAAGAGGTTTCCAGAGGAGGTTTAGTACTGGTCGCAGTTCGTTTGGAATTGAAAGAAGAATGTATACGTTTAAGAGTTTGTATACAACATTTTTAATACTCATCATATTTGTAATTTTCTCAAAGTGCAAACTACACAAACTGATGTATGTACATTTATATGTATGCATATATTTTTGCAAATATAGCATCGCACTTTGGGATTGGCGCAAAAGTAACGAACCCTGACGTGGTTCCAATTGGGCTTTGGGCCTGTTTTTATCATTTCTGTGTGTCATGATAAAATCTGAAAAACACCAACGTGTTGATTAACTAATGGCCGGTGTCCATCTTGTTTAAATATATAGACAGAAATTGGTTTAAATGGACATACATATGTACATGTATAAAATGGTAGTCACGAAAATATAGGTCGTGGAAGAGCTGGTGCCTTATAATTTTCACACAAAGAGTGAATCAAAAAAATATACAGATTTTTACGGGGATACTAAGTGAAAGAATTTAAAATTAGCAGAGAAAGAATGTGATATTTTTGAATATATATATAAGTGAAAAGTGTATACTGGATATAGTTATAAAATTTATGAATAAAATCTGTGAAGCTCATATGTAATCTTTGAAAATTATTATTCATGTTTTAATTTTACAAGTAATATATGCCAAATATTGTTTATAGTAAATATAGAACGTTTCTTACTTTAAGAAATTACATTTTTCTTGACTTTTATTGCCTAAGAAAATACAAATAAAATATTTAAAAATTTTAAATACAAAAATTTTTTAAATAAAGAAATAATATTAAAAATATTTACCTATTTAAAATTTAAATATTCCTTCACTGGTTTACCTCAACGAATGCCCACTGTAGTCAAACCGCCTCCGAATGAAAGTCGGGCCATGGTAAATGTACCTAGGGAGGCTCTCCCGCTGAGCTCTTGATGGGTTAGAGAGATTAAAACTGGAACTGGAATTGAATAAGACTTGAGCTGAGCCGGAGAAATGAGAGACTGGGTCGGTCTGTCTGCGATTACTTGAAAAGTATCGGACTCTCTTGAACCAGGCTTCAGTGTGGTGACGACGTTCAGTGGCTTGCCTTCTACCCTAGGGCAAATCCTAGTTCATTTCTTTTTTGGATCATTAACTAAATATATTTTCCATGCAGTTGCTGCGGTGGCTATGGCCACTATTCCTGGTGATTGGAGGTGGCTCCTCTGCCCCCCAGAATGTGCTGCTTCTTCTGGCCGACGATGCCGGCTTCGAGTCGGGAGCGTACCTCAATAAATTCTGTCAGACGCCCAATCTGGATGCTCTGGCCAAGCGGGGACTGGTCTTCAACAACGCCTTCACCTCGGTGAGCAGCTGTAGTCCCAGTCGGGCACAATTGCTCACCGGCCAGGCCAGTCACTCTAGTGGAATGTACGGACTCCATAATGGCGAGCACAACTTCAATGTGCTGCCGGAGACGAGTTCGCTGTCCAATCTGCTGCGGGATCAAAGTGGTGGTCGGATCTTGAGTGGCATTATTGGCAAGAAACATGTGGGAGCAGCAGCCAACTTCCGATTTGATTTCGAGCAAACCGAAGAGCAGCACTCGATCAACCAGATCGGTAGGAATATCACCCGGATGAAGGAGTATGCGCACCAGTTCTTGAAGCAGGCCAAGGATGAGAAGAAGCCCTTCTTTTTGATGGTAGCCTTCCATGACCCACATCGTTGTGGTCACATTACACCCCAGTTTGGTGAATTCTGCGAGCGCTGGGGTAGCGGTGAGGAGGGAATGGGCAGCATTCCCGACTGGCGACCCATCTACTACGACTGGCGTAATCTGGAGGTGCCCCCTTGGCTGCCGGATACGGATGTGGTTCGTCAGGAGCTGGCTGCTCAGTACATGACCATTTCCCGGTTGGATCAGGGTGTGGGCTTGATGGTCCGGGAGCTGGAACAGGCTGGTTTGGCGGAGGATACCCTTGTGATCTACACCTCTGACAATGGCCCACCTTTTCCGGGTGGCAGAACGAATCTCTACGAGCATGGTATTCGCTCACCGCTGATCGTCCGCTCGCCCAAAACGGAGGATCGCCATCATGAGACCACCGCTGCCATGGTCAGTCTCCTGGACATATACCCCACTGTCTTGGATGCTCTGGAGATACCCAAGCCCAATGACACAAAGATTGCTGGAAAGTCTATTTTTCCCGTGCTGAAAGAGGAACCTGCCATCAAGGAGAGCGATTCCGTGTTTGGCAGCCACAACTTGCACGAAGTAACCATGTCCTATCCCATGAGGATGGTGAGGAATAGACGCTACAAGCTCATACACAACCTTAACTTTTGGGCGGACTTCCCCATTGACCAGGACTTTTACACCTCGCCCACCTTCCAGCAGATACTGAATGCCACCATAACCAAGCAACCGCTACCTTGGTATCGATCTCTGTTGCAATACTACCAGCGACCCGAGTGGGAGCTGTTTGACATCAAGGCGGATCCGCTGGAGCGAGTAAATCTGGCCGAGAAGCCCAAGTATAGTGGCACTCTTAAGCAGCTTAAGCAGCAGCTCTTCGACTGGCAGGTGGCCACCAAGGATCCGTGGCGTTGTGCCCCCCATGCCGTGCTTCAGGAACAGGGCGTCTTCAAGGAGCAACCAGTTTGCCTGACCCTGGGACACGAGGCTCTGCAGAGGCCCAATCGTAGGATCCTCGGTCAGTACGAGGAGTATGAGATTGCCTAGACCTCCTATAATACCCTACAAACGTATAACCTAAGTATTCTGTAGATAGTGGTGCCAGTCTTATCGCATCGACAATAAAAAAACAATCAAAAGTGCTGATAACACAAACATTTTACTGTTTTTCACTTCCAAAGTGGTTACAATTTTTGCCAGGAAAATAGGTATTGTAAAAGTAAACTAATTAATAAACAACTAACTATTAACTAACTAAACAATTATTATAGTTTATCTGAAATCCCATAATATCATTGCTAAATAAAATACATTTAGGTACAAATGTTTATCAAAATTGCACACAAATTATAAACAATTTTTCTCTTTACCAAGAATTAAGAGAAAACATTTAGGAAAAGCCTTGAAAGCATAGAATTTAAAATAAACTCTTTTTGCCATAATTTTCCAATTCAATTACCTTTTTAAAGAACTACCTCTTGGCGCCGGTTGCCCTTGTTATTTCGTTCACCAAGTGGCCCCCACAGCACTCGTCACGCATCTATGTTAGTTCTCGGAAAAGGGCAAATTTTTCAGCCAGCTTCCGAGAGGTTGCATCAGTCCCAGACTGGCAAACACTCGTATCCTGACGGCATGACCTCAGCCACTTTAGGGTGGCGTCGGGAGATTCACGGGGTGGATGCGTCACGTTTCAATGTCATGCCCATTGGGGAGCCTTGGGGATGCAGGGGCTGGAGGATGTGGAGGCTGTTGCTGCTGCTGCCGCTGCTCTTGCCTTGGGGGTGGCTCGTACTCGTGTGTCTGTGTGGAAAATCGAAAATTTCAATGCTGCTCGGGTTTATTGGTGGCGCCGCTGTTATCCACCCATCCCCCCTCATGACCCTGCAGCATCCGAGATCAGAGTCAGTGTTACACAACAGGCACAGACCGAATGGCTGGGCCAAGGCTGTTAAAGGGGCGGCAACTGGGCGGAACGGACGTGCTTTAAGGTCAGCTCGTAAATATCAAAGAGTATAAAAGGAAACACACACAGGCTGGTTTGGCTCTTTTTCTCATTTATGACTTTGAACGAAAGACACATTAAAAATTAAATTTTATTAATTTTGGTTTGCATAAATTAGGTCATCAGTTTGTTTTTAGCGTAATTATTATATAGTTTATAATGTATATTATTTAAGGTTCCGCCCACACAAATGCATAATTACAATTATTATTGTTTACACTTCTTCGGCCCTCGTCACTGCGTCGATATTGTCCAGATAAGTCCGATGCTGAGGGTCCCCAGATGGGGCCCCTCTGGAAATGTTCGGTCTGGCCGGGGGCAAATGTTTCATCTTCGCTCTCAAATATAATTCTGTTAAATTGTTTTCGTCGCCTTTTCGGCTTTTAACTAATTTATTATCAACACAAGTTGCATGGATTTCAATTCAATTTCGCTTTCTGTATATATCTGTGTATATATTACTTTTATACGGCCCTGTTCCCGCTGACATTCCAATCTAAATTGGGGGAATCGGAATTTGTAGGAAAGATCTTTTTGGTTTTTGCAATAATTTTCAAATGTTTTTCTTATTTAAAATCGGAGTATTTAAATTGAATTAACGATTTAGATAATTATCAATGGAAACGCTTTTATGATGAATACCGATTTCCACATCATTTGATCGGAATCGAAAACGGGAACATCGGTGATATATGCTTGTTTCGTTTATATGCCAACATGAGACTATTTTAATATTTTTATAGCATTTCTCGTCTGTTTGTTTATTTCGTTTTTGTTTTTCTCGGGTTCCTCTTTAAATACATAAATATTTGATCTAGAGTTGCGGTTAGTAAACGCTTTAGTTAGTAGGTTTTTGTAAGTGTTGTTGCTATGCTTCTTCGATTGACTTGACTGGTTTCGCTTACGTTTACGTTTATTATTATCAACATTTTGTCTGGAAATCGTTTAACTAGAGTTATGCTGCTTGTTGGTATTGTTTAGGAGGATTCTGTTACATCATTACTTTGCTTTCATATACTTTAATATTGGTTTCGTATTTACTTCATTATGTTGCTGCTCAGTATAATTTATAATAAATACATAATAATAAATATACATGTAGATAATACGCTTAATAAATATATATATATTTATATATATTTGATTTCATTTAATATATAGTTTTGTTATGTATATAATTAACAAAAAAAACAACACACATAAAAAGGAGCAAAAAGTAGGATAAAAATTTCTCGCTTGTCTCCATCATTTTTTGAATTAGAATTTCCGAAGTATTCTTTACAATTTTACAACGAACATCGAGAGAACGTTAGAATAGAGTGTGGGGAGTATTGTTTTCGCACAAATATATATACGTAGGTAGAGTAGGTATAGGTATTCTTGGGTATACAATAAATATATATTTATATGCGGGGCGTATGATGTGGATAGGTAGCATAATAGCCTTATTTGCCAAGACAATATAAGCTGCAAGATGCGTAGTGCCTTCATTCTACCCTTCTACCCCGTTACGCATCTTGAACATTATATAGCCTTTCAAGGGACTCAGCTTAGAGAGCGCTTTGGTGTAGGTAAGGTAAGTTGGCTTAAATTACAACAATGAGACCGGAAGGAACAACATAGGGGCATAATAAGATCGAAAGAAAGAGACCCGTGATCGATAAGTTAAAGTATGGGTAGTTAGTTAATTGGCTAAGTGGTTGCTTTGCTTTCGACCAGCTGTTCTAATACGTGTGCTAATAGAACGGCGGCTGATCTATTGTGTGGAGTTAGTTAGCACTAAGACGCTGCTGCTGCTGCTGCTTCTGTTTGAGAATCAAAATTGAAAACGCAAGGAAGTCGCTTATGGGGCGCGTAACATTTCTCGTAAATTTAGTTAGTTATACATACGTATAGTACATTAATTTAACTCGTAATTTAATTTGTTAATTATTGTGTTGCCAACTGGTAAAATTTGTCGCACATAAAATTTAGTTAGCTTGCTGTATGGCCACCAAGAATATTTTAGCCGCAACGTGCTGCTCTGTGTGCTAGCTAAGCCGTAATTCGTAATATCGTAATCCGTAATCCGTAGTAACCCGCTCTTCTAATTCAACTATTTGTATATATATATACTATATATATATATATGCTTGCATGTGCGCCGCTGCTGCGCCTCTGATGGCGGCGAAACCAACATTATTGTTCTCCAATCCCTTCCGCGATCTCTACGTACGTTTTCAGCTCAGTTTTGATAGGATATGGGAGGATAATTGGGATGGGAGTAGCGGTAGCGGTTGGGAGACAGGATCCTACGCTTTAGTTGCCATTGGGCAGCGGTACCTGCACCTGGACGTAGGATTGCGGGAAGTAGCCGGTGCGGCCATTCACCGCTCCCTCGTACCAGTTATCGTCGACGCGATTCAACAGGGTTATGATGTCGTTCTCCTTGAAGCCCAGCTCCCCGGGATTCTCCGGCTCGAAATCGTAGAGGGCCTGGCAGCAGGGCTGCTGCTGGCGCTGCGGCGTTACGGCCATCGACTTGGCGGGCGAGCGCATCGGCGAGGGCAACGGCGAGGCGCTCGAACTAATGTGAGACGGCGTGCCATCTTCGTTGAGGCCGCCGCCACCGCCGTCCAAGTTCAGATCGAGCAGCGTCTTGGGCACAAACTCATTGCGTGGCCGGCTCTCCGCCTCGGAGCGCTTCTCCTGCAGCGTCTCCTGCAGGCCGCGTAGTACGTCGGCGCACTGCGAGTGAAAGTCGTAGAGTGCCTCGGCGAAGGTGACCAGCTGGGACACGTGCTCGGTGTCGTTCTCGAGCAGATTGAACATGCCAACCTGAGCCAGCTGGAGCGATTCACCAAACTTGTCCTCGGCACCCCGAATCTCATCGTCCTTGGCCTGCCGGCGACGCTTGCAGTCAAAGTCCAGCCGCCGGCCCTGCAGCTTCTTGCGATGGTGCATTACCTCCTTGAGGTCTTTGGTCTGCATATGGTGCAGTGGCTCCAAAAAGTTCTGCTTGATGTTGTCGTCCAGCGAATACTTGACGTCGGCCATCTGTTTCAGCGCCTCGCCGAATTCGACGAGCGCCTGCGCGAACACGCTGTTGTCCTCGCCGAGCTTCTTCCCATAAGTCAGCATGCATTCCGCGAGCAGCCCCTCCGGCTGCGGGTACGTGTTGGACTTGGCCTGACCCGACAGCTTCGAGATGCCCTTCACGGCGGCCATCTTGGCCCGCGCCGTGGGATTCGGTTGCAGGAACTCCTTCGTCTTCAGCTGCAGCTCCTCAACCAGCTCCACGGTGACGTCCGTCTTGCGTTCCATCTCCATGAAGTCCATGTCCAGCTTGGTGCCCTCGGCGCCACCCATCTTCTCGGTCATGTACTGGTTGGCCTTGTTGATCTGCTTCTTTAGTCCGGCGAAAGCCATGGTGCTGCTGCTGGTTTTTCCTGCTCGCCGGGGGGATGTGGTGTGGAGGTGGTGTTGCAATCACTGGCTTTCCAGTGGGGGCCAAAGACGCGGTGGCTGTGAACGGGTTGGTTGGGTTAGTCGAGACTCGAGTTTTGATTTCGTTTTCGATTTCGGATTCGCCTCAATGTCAATATCGCTGGCTGGCTGCGTTGTTGCTATTTTTAACGTTTGGAAGACTTACGCGTCGTGCACTTTTCCTCTCCTCGCTTTTCCTCCTGCTGCGCTGCCGCTGCCGCTGCTGGCGTCTCTGCTGCTGAGCTGCGCGGGTGGTGCTGCTACCTTGTGGTACCTTTTCGTTTGGGTATTCCCTTCTTCTCCCCCGCTTTTGCTGGGTGGCTCTTCTGCGCCGCGATGCCTTCGTGGAAGCTGTGGCGCAAATGCTGATTAGAGTACGGGAACGACTATTAATTTCGAGTTCTACTTCTCCGCTGGCACTTTCACTCGCTTCGCTTGCTCGGCACGTTCTGCCCGCTGCTTTCTTCGGATTCGATTTTTTTCCAGAACGTAACGGACCGCGGAACCTTGGGGCTGCGTAATGTTTGAAGGACCGTGTGTGTGGTGTGTCGTCGCTTCGTTACTACTACTACACGTCGTGCGCGCGGCGGGGGCGGGGGCGTTTTTGGGGTCGCGTTTTTCCTCCAAAAATCAATATCTCGGTTGGGTACAACAATTTCAGTGTGACCGTGGTGCGAAGAAAGTGGGAATTTCTCCTAAAACATCCACACCGGATATTCGAACCACACCTGATACTCGAACCACATCTGAATATAAACGAATACTTTTACGTCCGTTAAATTCAAATATGAGCGGACCTATAGATGCAAAGATTAATACTGTTAATTCTTGATATTTTTTTCCAGTTTGACGCTTAAATCCTTAAAACATTTTCCTGAAGAACGCTTAAGACTCAGTAATCTGAATTATTTAACATTTATTAAGTAAAGTATAAAGTATTTTTCAACATTTTTTGCAAGTCAATATATTGCAAAATTTCCGAGATATAGGGAGCCGAAGTACTACACGGAAAAATAAGGTACTGTCATGGTCAACACGATTCTGGGGAACTGGCAAGGTCGATTTCCACAATCTAAATACAGTTATGATCTGGATAAATGCGGATACGGAATAGACTAGGATATTTTGAAAATATTGAAATATAAGAATTTGGCTCTACTTTGATTTTTTTTTTTTTTGAAAAACGAATATTTTTTGTGTTCATTTTGTAGTGTAAAAACAAAACTCCTTGACCTATCTAAAAGTTCCTAGTTTATGCAATGTCTGCATATATTCTGAACACATTCTGAAAATTTCAGGACAATCGGTTAAGTCGTTTTTAAGAAATCGTTCAACAGTTGGAAAAACATGGTTTCGAGAAAAACGCAAAAGAAATAATCATTGCGGCAGTAAACTGCTCTGAAGAGCATGTTTTTTCAGTACGACATTGGATATCGAATAATCCTTTTAAGCACTTAATGTAAATAGTTAAGGAAGAATTTTTTTGCATAAATAATTTTCTATTTTTTGAAACCGTCACATGACCTCTTAAGAGTGTTGCATTCAAATATATCTAGATAATTAAAGTTTTCTGTTTACTTCCATAAAATCGCCTGTAGTTATAGTTTTATAATCTTATTATGATAAAAATATACCAACACTCACCGGAAACTATTAAAAACATACCCTAAAAACAAGACAAGTCCACGCTGACTCAAACTGGATTTCAAAAATAATTGTCATTTTGTGCAATTATGCATCAGCATTCCACAGTCTTTGCCAAATGGGTAATTAAGCTTATCTGACCAAAAGGTGCTACCGATTTTCAACCTGAAAGTGCTAGATAAACCTCCAGGGATTGTAAAAAGCCACGACGTCACAGCATGAGGCAGCAACTTTTCGACATTCTCCCAACACACTCTTTATTTTATTTTATTTAATTTTATCTCTGCAGATAACCCCCGAAGGCGACTTGGCAGCAGCGGCGAACAAATAACAATGTAAATCAGTTCAATCGCACGGCAGAAAGATATAGTTGAGATATAATCGGGGAGATAGCAAAGTCTCGGCCTGTTTGCCATGGCGTATAAAAGCCCCGCACCGCAGTGGAGCTGGCAATTAGTCTCGACGAAACCACAACGACTGAGAATCCACAAAGAACTCAGAAAAAAATAAAACAGAAACATGAAATTCGCAATTGTTCTATTGGCCGCCAGCATTGCCTGTGCCAGTGCCCAGGTGAGGATTATCCACTCTCTCTCGCTCTTCCTCTCTGTCGCAAGGATTATTTTGTTACGAGTTTTCTTCCATTTTATTTTCAAGTATCCACCTGCTGCTCCTGCTGGAAATCCCCTCACCGGAAATCCCTTTGCCGCTGCTAATCCCTATGCCGCTGCCTTCAATCCCTTCCTGAATGGAATTTTCGGTGGTGCCGGCACTGGAGCTGCCGCTGGAGTTGCCGCTCCCGTTGGACCCTCGGCTCCGTTTGGAGGCGCCTCCATTTCCAGCTTCTTCCAATCGATTGTCCTGCAGCGCGAGGCCGAGCGCCTGCTGTCCCAGCCTGGCTTCCCGGCCGATCTGGCCGAGCGCGTCCAGGATGTGGTGGCCAACTCCGAGGAGGCCATCAGCAGCTGCAACAACGCCACCTTGCCCTGGCTCCAGATCCGCTGTGTGAAGCCCCTGCTGACCGCGTCCAAGAACCAGTTGAAGGCCATCGATGATGAGTGGCAGGCGCGCCTCTCCGCCGCCTCCAGCACAGTGGCTCCTGCCTAAAAAACACTGGCAGGACTCGATTCTTTCTTCCTGCTCTCAGCTCCCTTATTTAATAACCCTTAATCCTTAGCAATCGACCAACATAGATGCAATAAAATTTAAATAAGCTCAATGCAGGAATTCTTGAAGCTTATACTTTAGAGGGGAAAGGGGTGAGTGGTGGCTCTTTGGCAGAACTCTTAGGTCCTGACCTAGGCCGCGCTTTGATGTGGCCGGCCGGCTGGGCTCTGCATTCCGGCGCTTTATTAAATTTCCCATCGGGAATTACGAACTTTAGCGTTGGCTCCTTGCCTCCTTGACGCTTTTTGGAAGGCAAATACTTGGCTGCTCACGTCAGCAAAATTTACCAGCTAGAATTTAGTCCTGCCGGGGAACGTGAACCATCAAATGGGAATGCTGGTATCCTGGCGAAAAGAGAAAGGTGTTCTCAATTAGAACACAAAAATTAGAGAACTAATCTTGATTAAGCGTTTTAATAAACGTTTAAAAATGTCTAAGAAGCAGAAGTTAAGGTCAGGACTTAAGAGTTAAAGTCCTTCAAAGTACTCCGATTCAAAATACCTATATTTCCATAGTTTTAAATGGGCCAACAGGCCAACACTGTCACGCACACTTGAGCGTGACCCAGACCATCGCTGGAACTTGACGCATTTTGGCCAAATATTTGAACAGGGTTTCCCCCTCCTTTGGCAGTCGTTAGCCTTGCCCTCCCCTTCCCTCCTAGTCTCCTTTGTGACGGGTTATGACAGCTCTTTTATGCATTTATCAATTGACGCTGCCAAATTGTTTCCAGTGCATGATTTGGCTCTCAATTGGACCTCATTTTGGGGGCCAGGAGTTCAGCTCGCTTGCATTGAGCTGAGTTGCAGCGGCAAATGTTGATTTATGTGCCAATGCAGCCTCAATTATCCTGGCATGTCCTTCGATTCCATTCGCTTCGATATGGCATTTGCATATGAATTCGAGGAGGTCCCAGGACTTGGCTTGGCTTAACGACCTTAAGCCCCAGGAAGGATGAATTTAAATTCAAATTCAACTTGAAATGTGTAATTAAATGTAAATTTCCAAACACCGGCACACACAACACACCCCTTGGAATAGGGGAGTGCAAAGTTTGAGCCACTTAATTGAAATATTTCAAGATTGAAACTTGGCTACGGCCGTTGTCATTACAACAACGGCGGATGAGCAGCAGCCGCTGTTGCCGCAACTTGGCAAAGTTTCGTGTAGTGTTAGCCGCGAACTCCTCGAGCAGCCCACTTGCCATCCCCCCCCAAACTGAAACCTAAGCTCTGTTTTGGTAATGCAAAAGTTGCGGCATTTGAAATTCACGCAACAGCAGCAAAAAATGGTAATTCCAGGCACAAAATAAAATCCAGCCGCATTCGGGGCTGCCCAACTAAATATATATATGCCAAAATTGGTTAGCAAAAACAAAAAGCGGGGGGTTGACACACACACACTGGTAGGACACTCTTTTAAAAGTGCATGTATGTAAATTTGTTTTGGGTTTGCGGCTTTTGTTTTGATGCAAAAGTTGGACGCAGCCCCCAAAGTAGGCAACGAAATTTCTGCGGCTTTTGGCCTCTGTCAGAGTTCGTTAGTTCACCATAATGTTGGGGGGGTTGGAAAATTAGTAAATCTCTTAAATCTCTCCTCGACCAATGTCCGAATTTAGTGATCCCTGGCTTTAATGGTGTTTAGCCGCTCGCTGTTTGCTTTTGGCACCTGCTACTGCCACTTCCGTTGGCCGCTGATAAAGCCATCTAATTATACAAAGTTATCCCAAGAGTTATGAGCATATACAACATAATGGGGTTGAGGCTATCTAGATATCAAAGACACAGATAAGGGGTACAGTAAACCCTATCAAGAAACAAACAAAAGATAAATATACAGCTGTGTTCACGGAAATAGCAGTGCCCAACGACCTGCACGTTTAAGATCGGAAAATCCTGTTACAAACACTATTTTCATAAATTTTTTTTTCATAAAAGCTTAGTATATTTAATTATTAACAATACCACAATCATTTAATTTAGGTAACATAAACCTTTTAGAAGATATAGCTAATAACAACAAAAAAGGTCTATATTATGCCGATCATTGAAATAGCAGTGAAAAACTAAAATTCTTCATAAATTTAAAAATTTCGTATAAGAAACCTATTTCTTCTTAAATTCCAATTGACTATGATCTAATATTTTGTTAAATAGCCTTTAGAAGCTATCATAGCCTCATACCTGGGTGGCATGGAGTCCACCAAGTCTTAGCAATGCTTGAGGGGAATATGGCCTCATTCCTCCTGCACAAATTGCCAAAGCTGCATCTTAGAAGTCGGAAACTTCTTTAATAAGTAGCCCTTGATGTCCCCCATAAGTTTTCGATCGGATTTATATCCGGGGACTGTGCAGGCCATGGCATTGCATCCACTTTTTCATTAAGAACCCACTCCTTGGCTACCTTGATGGTATGATTAGGGTCACTATACTGCTGAAATGTTCAAATTAATGGCATATTTTCCTCAGGATACGGCTGCAAGACAGTTTTTAATATTTAGACGTAAACATAATGGTCTTTGATCCCACCGATCATATTTACGGGACCTAAAACGTTGTATGAAAAGTATACCCATACCATGATTTTTAGGCCACCGTGTTTTACTGTCTTCAGCGTATGGTTTGGGGGGTACTATCTATTTGGGGGTCGACGGACATATTGTCTTGTCCTATTCCACCAAATAAAACCAGTTTGGAGTCATTTGTCCAAAGGATATTACGCCATTTGAAAAGTGGCAGTTCAAGGGGCTATTCGCGAACTCCAATCTGGCCTTGATATGCCTATAACCAAGCAGTGACATTTTCCATGGACTTCGCGAATCTAAAATTTATTCAATAAGTCCCCGGCGAATGGTCCCATGACTGATTCCCATGCCAATTCCCGCTCATATATCCCTAGAGGATGCAAAAGGACGAGCTTTGCTGAAGCGAAGTACGCGTCGAGCCTGTACAATTGGGGTTTTGCGAATCGTACCCCGTTTTTTTTGGGTTCGGTTCATATTTTATGACTTATAAACTATTTTAAAAGAACAATTTCAAAGATTTGGAGACTCTTTACATGTTTTCCCCTTCTTTCTAGGCTAAATTATCTGATATCTTTCTCTCATGGAGCAGTGAGGTCCTGCGCCCACTAAAATAATTTTTTTTGCGTTGTAAAGGTGTATTATAGTATAAACTATAATAACGACCTTAATTAAAGTAATTTTTTACAAAATTAAAAGAAATTTCGGCACTTTTTGCGAAAGAAAATTAAAAACTGCTATTTCAGTGATCGGCCAAAACGAGCTGCATATGTGAAAAAATATCAATAAAACATAAAAGTAGAGCAAATCTAACGGAATTTTTTCTCGATTCTTATCTTTATGTTCCATTTTACAAAAACAATGTGCAATAGATCAGCTTGCAAAAAGGAATATGTACAAAAAAACGTTTTGAAGTTGTTCCTCTGTCGCACTGCTATTTCCGTGAACACAGCTGTAGATAAAGATAGCTAGAGACATCTACAAATTTTTGAAAAATTGTATCTCAGTTGCTTATTGAAGGTTTAGCCAAGATGTCGAGTGTTTCCCTGATCGCAGTCTGTGTGTTGCTCTGCCTGGTGGGTTTAAAGTTAGTATAACTGTTATATTTTAATTAACACAAAATTCTTCTTTAAGAGCGGACAAGCCTGGGGTCAATATGAGGCCGTAGATCAGGCCATTGCCTGGGCCAACAATGTCTACCAGACCGTTGGGGTTGTGACCAGAGAGAAGCTGCCAGTTACAGCTTCGGCTCAAAAGGAGGGACAGGATATGCTGGATACCTTCAAATTGGGCCTAACCCATTGCGAGACTGAGCTGAAGGCCACCAGGAATGTGGACCAGCACAGGACGTGTGTCAACGCCTTGACAGCTGGCTATTACGCCTCTTTGGGTCAATTGGCCGGCGAGCTGTGGGCCATCCATGGAGCCACCTCTGGGGCATCGCGTCTCAGTTTGTTTTGGTAGTCTCAAAGTATTAAAAGAAGGTGTCAACTGAATCTCTTTGAAACTTGCACTTGTATAAAAATGAAATAATAATTGTTATTGGTTTAAGTTTACAAAAACATTTAGAAAATAAAGTAAAGAATTGAAGACATTTTGTAATGATGAAGAGACTTATTATTTAAAAATTCCAAGTCATGATGTGTACACAAAAAACAATTTTGATTATTTAACAGGCTAAAATACCAATCTGTCAAAGCTGAGAAAGTGACGAGTACAGATCCCAATCCATTTCCGATCGCTGGCTGTTTTCTTTGTGACCTCCCTGCGCCCTCTCTTGTACTTTAATTAGACTGTCTACTCTTGAGGGCCAAGTCCCTGGGCTGGGGTGGCTTTAGAGGGCTTTGGCTTGGTCTAGGTCCTGGGTCCTGGCTTGTCTAGTGCTCATTAGGTAAATGTGCGGGAGCTGGAAGCAGCATTTCGTAATTATAATCATTAGACGCGAGACAAAATCCGCACAAAGCAAATAGCGACATTAGCTGCGTGGAAATGTGTGTCAATGAAGATGAATCTGCCTGAGACGTTTCGAGTTGTCAGGCCCTTAGTCCCGGGACAGGCACTGCAGCTAGTTCTCATGAAATTGGAGGGCACTCCTCCGCAAGCTTGAATCCCCAGGCCAGGCCCTAATGAGAGTGCATGCACCGCGTTAGTTGGGCGTGTGTGTGGGAATTCCCATTTAAGTGTTCAATTATTTGCTCTACTTTAAATTTAAAACTAACAGACAAGGAAGCTTACTTTGTATACCCTCTGAGAATCTCTTAATTTCGATATATTAACGTGTCTTTTACTTAATTTTATTAGTTATTTTTTTTTTACATTTTTGAATCACTTTATGATGGCTGCGGGTTACCTTTTTTTACATTTTCGTGCCTCTTTTAGGCAATTGCATTTATCTTTCTTGGAGGCCTAAGCCTTGGACTCGGCCTCAGATGTGGTTTCTGTATCGGAAGCAGGTGCATCCGGTTTGGGCTCATCGGTGTTGCCGAATACGCACATAGGACACTGCAGGGATTGATAAATAAATATTATAAAATATGATCTACTTAAAGGTCTCACCTTTTCCTTGAGAACTATTCGGTATTTAGGATGGCTAAAGGCAAAGCAGGAATTTGTTAGAAATTAATTTAAATGAATTTATTAATTAACAAAAGAACCCCTCTCACCTTATGCCATACACAATAGGATTGTATACCGCGCTCGTCTTGGCAAAGGTGGCTCCCCAAATGGTGGTCAGGGGGGTCAAGCCATCGATCTTAAAAAGACCAAAATAGCAGATAACCAGGTAGGGAGTCCAAGCCATAAACCACAGAGAGATGGTGGTTAGGGCCACCTTGGCCAGCTTGCCCTCGGCACTCTTGTCGCAATCCTCAGAGCTCCTAAGCGACTTGACGTTCATCTTCTTGGCCTGCTCCCGCATTGCCTTCTCGTGGGCAGCCACGGCGGCAATAATGAACCAGTAGGAGTAGCAAATAAGGAACAGCGGCGTATAGTAAACGAACAAGGAGTAGGTTATCAAATACGATCGAGGATTCCACAAACGCGTCATATAATCAATACTGCAGGCAGTCAGATTGCCCTCCGGCACATAGCTGCTCCATCCCACTAAAGGCATGACGGTCCAAAAAACAGCCATCAGCCAGATGAAAAGGATTTTCATTATCGAAGTCTTGACGGTCATGGGAGTGCCATTAATGCCCTTTACAATCACATTGTAGCGATCGAAGGCAATCATGCACATGGACCAGATGGAGACGCAGCCAAAGAGGGAACCACAGCCGGCGTAGATGTCACACCACAAAGGACCCAGTACCCAGGTTTGGTAGTAAAAGTTGATGATCATCACCGGGGACTGCGAGGCCATCATGCAAAAGTCCGAGAAGGCCAGGTTGAGAACCAGGAGGTTCGCAGGAGTGCGTAACGATTTAGTTCCTCCAAAAATGTAAACAACCACTCCATTGCCGCAGCAGGATATAATCAGGATGATCAGGGTGAAAAGGCCTAGAATCTTGCTCATCATGGGGTCCATAGGTGCGAAGCGGCTCCAGTAAGGGTTCACGAGGTGCGCCATGTCGGGCAGCACCTGGCGAGAAAGTAGATATCATAAAATTATATTATAAATTAGGTCAGAAGCCTCACACTCTACTCACATTATCCAGCACGGAACCATTGCCGCCCGACTGGGCCTCAAACCGTGGCCCAGAAAGGGCCAAGGCCAATGGCGTCTCTGGCAAATGACTGCGCTCCATGCTCAGCTGCCCGCTGCCCCTTCATCGAACTCGATCTGAGCTGGACTGCTAAGAAAAACAGCCCTTTATAGCCAGGTTTTAAGCCAATTAGGCGTAACAAGGGGGGCAGGGCAAAGACTTATAAACGACGGACAGCTGCCAGATAAAAGTTTTTTATTTTTCTTTTTTAATTCCAACTCAAGTCACATTCTCAGACTCAGGTGCATACGCTTAATAATCAATGTCTCAAGATCAAAGAGCCTCTGAATCCATCTAAATTGGAGGTGGGTTGTCCGGCAGTCCAAGCTCAAGCTCATAACGTTGCAAGAAATTTCTGGCCGCACTTCTGGCAGAGCTTTCGTCGTGTTCCCTCCTCCTGGCAGCAATTCATCTCTGTGGAAGCCGGCGGGCAGTGCTGTTTACTGTGAGAGGCCTTCGAGTAGTAAAGGTCCATCTTGGAGGATGTAGTTTGTCCGCCAGTGGATCGGATGCTCTCAGAAATCTCAGCCGGATTGTTGTCAAAGTAGGCATTATCCTCGGAGCTGGGCACCTCGTACCTAACAATGTCTACCTTTTGGAGAAGGATGAGCTGCTTGCAGCACTCCTTGATCTGGTAATAGGCGGCCCTAAATATACTTTGCTTGCAGGTCTGCATTAGAAAGAGTAAATAAGGATCCGATAATGATAGGATAAGGATCAGGAGTCAAACTCACCGGGGTAAGGTTGTGGATAAAGGCCGTCTGGCCATCCTGGCCAAAGGAACTAAGCAGTAACAACTCGGAGTCCACCCTAGAGCGGTTGGCTTCAGCCCAAAGCTGGAGTTCCTTGTAAACGGTCTCATCCATGGCCACCACGTAATCGAAGTAGGCAAAGTCATCCATGGAGAACTGTCAGCCAGAAGGCCATATATGGTATAATTTAGATAATGTTGCATATTTAAAATTTTAAGCTGACCTGACGGCAGAAGTGATCAGAACGCAGACCGTGCTCACGGAGCACTCGCAGGCAGCGCTGATCAGGTCTGCGTCCAGTGTTCCAGGTCCTCAGGCCGGCGCTATCCACCTCCCAGTAGATGCTGGTCTTAACCATCAGGCTCTGCATGATTGCCTCGGCCATGGGCGAGCTGCAGGAGTTGCCTGGTTCCCCAGAAATCTTTAGTTAGATTCCGGAAAGTCAACACACGTGAAAGATCTTACCCATGCACACGAACAGCAGCCGTTTGAAAGACATTTTCAGCGTTTCTTTTACTTGGTTTTGCGTACGGGATTGTTTCGTTTATTTGTGTATTTTTACTAATATCAACTAAAATTTATAAAATTTTGTAAGCTTCCGTTCCTGGTTTATGCTATTTTTGAATGATCTGTATCTATCGAAGCTACATGTCGACTCGGAATACTTGTAACTGCAAGGCTACTTTGTTTTTGTCCGAATCCAAAATGACAGTAAATGATCATTTCCCCAGATTATTATCCGCACTAATGCACTTTTTACAGCACTTGCAGCCCACCCACTAGATTGAAGTCCTAGTATGTGTGTGCCACGCCCACAAGCCCATTCAACACTCTGCAGTCAAGGTGCAGAAGGAGGAGGGGAATGAGGAGGGCCACCAGATAGTGTCACGTGGCTGTCAGGTGCTGGCGGTGGCCACGTCGTGCCGCGAGCTGCATTCGAAATTAGCCAACAAGTTCAGCGAACTTGCAGGTGGCAGGGGTAAATTGGAATTGGAATTGGATGAGGCGAGTGCCAATCCCACCCTCGTATGGTAAATTTCTTGGAAACATGCACTGTGGGGACACAAATCTACATATATATGGGAAATGCAGAATTTAAGTCCTTGTTTCTTGGCAGCTTAATTTGGGAAAGCAGGTTTAATATAAGACTTTGGTATATTGTTTTAAGATATTGATTTATTTGGGTATTTAATTCATTTATCCAGAAAGATTATGGCTTATAAATGACTTAACAACATTTTAAAACTCTAATAAAAATCTTGGCTTTCGCTTTAAGCGTTCCCTTAGTACTGGTGTCCTATCTTCCTGTTTCTTGACGCTTTTATTCTAATTTCCAAGCTATAAAAGTCTCTTATAAGAACAATTTATTACAACAGCTCTTAAGATCAACATAAAATCGAATTTCTCCCTGTGTAATCGTGATTGATAGAAGTCCCTTTTATGCAGTTGTCATGTCATAAAGGTGCAACCCACACAATGCACCGGGAATTCATTTTATTTCAGTCTCAATTAAACGAGTTCTGTCTGAACGGATCAATTTTGAGCATTTCAGGGGGCCAATGCTAGCCACCACCGTTGCCTTTTTTATTTCCATTTACCATGGGGAACCGAGAGTTGCCCTGTTGTAACTTGGCCATTGGCAATATCCAATTGGAATTGCATTGAACGACTAAATTGAAAATGCAGCTGAAAAAGCATATTTCACTTATCACTTTTCACACAAAACACACACACACACACACACACACACAAGGGCCAGGCCAAAACAAAGAGGGCAGATGCTGCCAGAGGGGCAGGGCCAGGGACAAAAAACGGGGCAAAATGAAATTGTAAGCGCAAAAGTAAAACACACGAGCAACAGCAGCAGCGGCAGGAACAACAGCAACAAGTCAGTCAGTCACCGGGCGAGCGGGAAATAATATGTGCAAAAGCGGGTTAGATGCCGGACGGAAGGACGGACGGAAGTGTGGCTCTGGCACTGCATTGTTGTTTTAATTAAAAACAAACCTCCCGAGCTGTTGGCCCGACAAAAACAGCACCACCAACAGCACAGCCCAGGCAGCAGTGGCAGCAGCAAAAAGTAAAGCCAAAGTGAGCAACCTGAGAGGCAGGCTGGGGTGTCTGTACTGCTGAATATTTAGTGCAAAGCTGAGGGGGGAAAGAAAAATAAAAATAAAAATAGAAAATGGTTGACAAAATCCCCGCAAAGAAAACCCAACGGGCAGACGGAAATGTGCGACTATCTCACACATACACTTATGGGAAGTAAGTAGTTGTGGCCGCCGTCGTAATGCTGTGGCATTTCCCCAAATTAAAGGATGAGTCCGACCAAAGCCGCACCTAATGGCAATTTAAATGAACGGAGAGAACAAATAAAACTAAGGCCTCGCACCTGGCGGGTAAAATGCTTTTTGTGTTGACCGCAAATGCAATTCACAGCACCACACAATCGGTGGTGGAACGCGGCAGGTCAAGAAGAAACTAATAAAACATGGAAGTGGGAACTATGTACCTAAACTAACTAACAATTGCTGCAGCAAAAGCAAGCAAAAACTAGAAAAGCAGCAACCATATTACCAACAAAAGCAGAAGCAACAACAGCTGCAAAAAAAGCAGCAATAACTGCAATAGAAGAAGCAACAAAAGCAGCAATTCACCCCCCAAAAAAGCACAAGCTACAAAAGAAGCAACAACACCCACTATGGCTGCCATAACAGCAACAATTGCTGCAACAACAGCAGCAACGTAACGCAGCAAACACATCAGCAGCATCCTCATAGTTTTGGCCATACAAACACATACAATTAGGCACAGGCACACAAAACGCACAGACAGGTGAGGAATTGTGCCAGTCAGGTGGGCTGCTCGCTGTGTTTGCGGCCATTTTCCCACTGATTGAGGTTCAGCGTAGATTGATATACATATGTTTGTATGTAGTACTTCCTGTTTTGCTTTTTAAAATGAAATTTGCCCCCAGCATATGAAAATATGCAGCTTGCTGTCTCCTGAGGTGTGATAAATAAATTAGAATGCCAGCCAGAAATGGGCGTGGCTCTCTATTGTTGGCTAATTTCATGTGTTTTCTAGCTGTGGGCGGCCTCAATAAATATTTATTGTTGGCACTGACAAAACAAGCGGGCTTTCAAATATAACGTTTTCATCAGACGAAAGCAGAATTGCAGGTCAAACTAAGGGGAGAGATTAAACTCTATCATTTAAAGATTACGGGTTGAAAGTCTTGAGATTGTGTGCACTGACAGAAAATTACTTAAGTAAATTTTAAATAAGGGGATTATTATGGAATGAGTTGATTTAATTTGTAATTAAGTACGTTTTTATTTAATTAATTTGAAAAGGTAAGGCAATCTTTTGTTCTCGTCTTCCCTAATCGTTGTTTGCTCACACCTTTATAATCTTTTAACTAAACCAAATTTTATTTCTCCATAATTTATTTTTGAGTTTCTAAATAAGTTAAACTCAAAATAAGTTTTATTATTTATGTAATAATTGTACAACATGCCATTTGATTTAAAAAACATATCCTCCATACAATAATCTCCAGGGTATCAAAAACGAATAATATATTTCTTTTTGAGTGCGGTATCTTATCTGTAGAATATTTTTTTTTAACAGATAAATAACAATCATATTGTGCTGTATACTTTTGGGGTTTCGAGGGGGTCCGTTTTCCTAAATGTCTTGGGAAAACATTAACAAATGATGCGGCGGGCAGCGTGGAAGAGCGGAAACTGACCTAAGATAGGCGGATCCGAACGGAGGAAACCCAAACGAACCAAGGGGTCTCATTAAAAAGCCAAAGGCAAATATGGTCGGGCGTCTCTGCAATTTCCTCAACCTTAAATTCGACCTCATCAATAGCAACGGCAATGGCAGCCGGGTTGCAAAATCGTCTGGCCGAGATTTTTTGTGGCCGATAATGCCGCACGTAGCGGCAATTCAGCAAATGATGCAGGACAGGCTGGGACAGGACAGGAACCGGGGCAAGGAGCACGTTCCACGGCCAAGTCAAGTCAATCGTCTGGAGCGGCATCTTCATCTTCTGGCTCCGGCTCGGCTCCGGAGGAGCTCGTAAGTCATTTAACATTTTGAGGTATTTAATGAGCCAAAAACTTTTGGCCGCACATAAATTAAAAGTCGACTGGCAGCAGGCAGCCGGCAGCCGGCAACCTGAGGAGCAGTGCCACCCCTCCCGGGGGGAATCCCATCTAGGGTCAGGGTCAGGTGTCCGTCGGCTGACCAGGCAATGGCTCTATTAGCATGCCCATTAAAATTAGACAAATGGTTGCCATTGCCGTTTGCCGTTTCGCATATCCGCAACTTTGGGCCAGTCCGCAGATTTATGGCCATCTGAGAGGGGGGTTCAACTTCGACGGCCAGTCATGGGGTTCGGCCTGCTCGGCCAGGCCTTTGCCGCAATCACATACGCCACTTGAGAGAAATGCGCTGCGGCCGCTTTCGTTATGATAAATGATTTTGTTGGCAGCCAAGCGAATTGCATGTGCCAGTCCGTAAAGTAAAGGAAAGTGTGTGTGTGAAGGTCACACTGAAAGTCATCTATAGGGTAAGTTAGGGAGGAAAAAGGGGGTTTAAAATGGTTCAAAGTTGGATTTAAAATCATCTCAAGATGTGAAGACTCTATAGATCACTGTAACACTTGCTAATAAAATTGTTTTTATTATATCAACTTATCCGGCATCTTTTCTTAATAAAAGATATATCACAGTGTCATAACAGCATAATTTAGTTTTTGTTGTTATGAAAATGAAATACGAGCCTGAAGTATTTTCCAGAAATCGTAAGCTCTTAAGGTTCAAGCAAGTATTTTAATCATTACCCCCTAGTTTTTAATAATAAATTTAAGCTATAGTGTCATAACGTCCCAATTCCGAACCAATTTTTATACAATTTCAGTGCCAAAATCAAGTACATATTTCTTCACTTTAGCCTGAAGCAATTATACAACCCCATTCCTAAGCCTTTAAGTATTGACATCTCACTTTAAGAGCCGACACTTCCTCCAATTGAGCTGCTCAAATGGAATGAGATTTTACCGTCTTGATTTGGTTTGCTGGCAAGGCAGGGCACGGGCTTTTGTGTGTATTTGTAAGCGGCTTCCACTTGGAATTTTCTTCTGCCTCATCTTCGATGCCCTTTGCCGGTCCCTGGACGAGTTCCTGGCAAATTTAACCCTTCACTTCATTAAACGTACTTGCCGATACCCCAAGGGCACACAAATCACTTTGGCCACAGATACAAAGGCTGCCTGGCTGGCTAGGATTGGATTGGGTGTGGCCATAGAAATTCGACATATAGCCAAACAAAAGCCTAATCGTGCAGCTGCCTCTGTTTTTTTCCCCCACCTCTTCCCAGTTACGCCTCCAAAAGAATACAGTGGAGGGGAGGAGAAGGTGGAGCAGATCTGGAGAGCTGCCGCCTTTTGGTTGTAATCCATCAACCGGTTTCGGTTTTGATTCGGGCCACTGTCACAACAAATACAGCAAACAAACGGGAGAGGTGGTGGTTCCTCCTGAAAAAGGGTTTCCTTTTTTGGGAGGAGGAACTGAGCTGAAGATGGAGATGGCCACAAAGGGACCAAAACGACGCCGGCAAATTGTTTTCCATTCTCCGGATTGTGGCCTGCTGGTGCGTGCTGTTCCCAGTTTCCGTTCGGTGTTTTAGGCATTTAAGCATTTAGTCACTCTGCCGAGTTTCTATCAGTCATTTCGGTTGTCATTTCATCTGCGTTCTGTTCCGTTTCCCCCACCCTAGATCTCCGGTCAGTTGAAGCCTTTGTGCTTGAAATGAATTCAATGCGGTGTACATATGACAAATTAAGCCCCCAGGCCAAGGCACAGGCTTTGTTTCAGTTGGGAGTGGTGACTGTGATGGTGCTGAGGGGTTTAATTAGTTAAAATTAACCTCAGAAAATTACTTTAAAATATTTAAAAAACCATAAACTTCCAAGATGTATAATAATTACAAAATTAAGTGAAAGATTTTTAAAACTATTGAAATAACCCACTCACCACTGTTGGAAGCCTGAATCCTTGGTCAAAGCTTGTGGCTTAATTAACATAGTTTCCATTAGTTTGAGCATTTCTTTGTCTCTCTTCTGACTGCAAGCTGCATGTCTTTCACCATTTCAGTTGTCAATCTTCCCATTTCGATTGCAGCTGGTGTTATCTTTTTATTGTTCTTATTGTTGCCGCGTCAATTTCAATGCCGCACGCACATGACTTGGCCGCAAACTTTGCTATTTGCCACGACTCGAGGGCTCCAGGCCAGCAGCCACAAAACCATGGCCAGCACATCTGAAATCTGAATCTGAAGGAGCAGCAACAGCAGCAGCAGCCGTTGGCTAAAGTTTCCTGCACTTTTTGGAACTCGCAACTTTTCTCATTTGTGCGTGTGCATTGGTAAGTTGCAACACCACCACCAGCACCCTTCGCCACGATGTCCAACTGTGGTGCCGACCCTCGGACGAGCACGAAACTAATCCGCAACATGACGACAAGAAAATTGAATTCTTGCAACTGTCAAATTGAATTTGCCTGCGAGCCTGGCCCGAACTCCAACTTATCTGGCTAAAAGGGAATAAGCCCAAGAAGAGCACTTTATATTTTTTAAAGAAGTTTGAAAAAGGATAAAAAATGTACCTATTTTTATAATATAAAACTGGGCTCACTAAAAATATGAACTTTAAGTTTTTAAAAACATTCGAAATTAAAAGGAAGAAGTCTTACTGCTATAAAATTTATAAGTAAACATTTTGCTTTGGAATTTACACACCCAAAATGCTTTAAAATCAGCCTCCCTCCCACCACTTGGCCCAAATGTTTTTAATCTGTTATTTTATGGCCAAAACTTAAGGACCAAAAATGTTCTTGGAAATGCCAGACCTCTCACATGAGTGATGTTATTGCCTGCGCTGACTTTTCAGCCATTGTATGTTTCATTTATTGACAAGCAGTGCCGCCTGGTTCGTGATAATGACAGACTTCATCGATTACGCGATTATCGCAATGTCACTTTACAAAAATTTCCTCATTTTCGGGGCGGAAAAGCTTTTAGCCTTCGCCCTGGCACTTGCCCTACGTCTCTGTCTCCATCTCCATCTCAATCTCATACCCACTCTGCGTCATTTGGCGGATGAAATTGCTGCGCTTCAAGTGTAATATCACTTAAGCTCTTAAGCAGTCAACAGAAAAAAAAAAAAACGAGAGGAAAAAACCTTAACCCAAAGCAGACGCTTCAATTGCCACACTTTTAGCACTGCCTTGGCCCCCGTTTTTCATTTTCATTTTCATTTCCAGGCATGTACACAACACTCCCGGACTGTCGGAAAATAAAATGTCTCTAATGTGCTGAGCTGTTTTCCGCTAAAAGGATTTTGCAGTTTGAAATGCAGTCACAGGCAGCGGCTGAAGTAGTCCCATAATTGAACAAAGAAAACTCAGGAAATTTGCATTGGCCAGGCATAAAATTACAGGCACTTGGCTCCACGGGACAGGTGTAACAAATTGTTATTTGCGCGGTAATGGCAAATAAGCAATCAACAAAAACAGCAGCGAAATTAGTCACCTGTTCGGAGGTAGTAGTAGTTCGAGGTAGTCAATGGAAAATGGCAAGCTGGAAACTTGCTGCAGCGGAAATTTATGCTGCAAATGCTGGCAAACAATAAAATAACGAGTTGTCTGTGCAAGCAAATTGCATCAGAGGAACAGGCAAAGGAACAGGAGCAGGACTAGGAGCTGGAACAAAAACGAGCGAGTTTGGATGCACGTGCCAAAGTCAAGGAGGCAAATGCCTTACGCTCGCCTGCCTCGTCTAACAAACGTGGCAACGACGACACTCAGACGCAGACAACCAGGTTAACAAGGCAAAACCAAGGCACCCGGACACAGTAGCAGCAACATCAGCAAATGGTAGCAACACCAACGACAGCAGCAACATCGAGGCATGCAAAATTTGGCCCTTGTTTGCATATTTGAGCTCCTCTGTTTGTTGCCTATGTGGACTGAGGTGTCAGGCAACAAAGGAACGGGTTAAGAGAGGAGTTAAAGACATGAAAAGAATACCATAGTTTTCAAGAGAAATTTTCAAATAATATTTACAAGATCAAAGGTTATAGTTCTTACTTGATTTCCTAAAATATAAATCTCAATAATTCCTTTTATCTTCAACTCTGATTAAGTTTCTCTGCCTAAATCGAAACCCATCTATACATCTGATCAGATTCCGTGAATCAATTACCGCCCCTGCTGTCCACAATTGTTTGCATCTGTGTCCCGCCAAAAAGTTGCAATTTAATGACAAAATTTGGCATGGAATCCAATCGAATGTCCAAACATGTTGGGCCTCATTAGGGGGGGGAAATCCCATTCTGCGTGCATGTTTAATTTAAAGCTCAAATCGAAATGCTGCGTGACTTAATTAAATAGCAATGTTATCGAGTAGGGAGTAGCGGTATTATCCTTTTGCTCCCCCCTACCCCCCCTCTTAATATTGTGCCGATGCCGGTGGCAATAACAATTTAGATAAACAATGGCGGCAGCATGTGGCGCGTGATATGCAAACGTGCGTAATTAACCTTTTGAAATAGGCACCCAGGTAGGGGATATCAGCTCATACTCCCACTGAAAGACGGCTTTATCCATTGCAAGAGTATTGAAGTACAGAGAAACCAAAAGTTTTAACATTAATTATTAATATTTACATTATTTCTTGATTTGATACCCTCAAATGATCAGTTTCTTAACTTAAATAACTACTTATATATTCCGAGTGTATTTATTTATGTATTTATACATGTACCCATATATTTCCCAAGTGCAACTGATGAGACAAGGGCCCTCAAATGCTACACGTTCGTATGGAAACTGCCGCCGCCGCTGATGGCGCTAATCTAAATGCCACGCAATGGACTCCGCCGACTCCCCTGAACTATCAACAAATGGCATTAAGCATAATTATCAGTTTAATGCAAGTATCGCTGCCACAAGCCACAAGTCTGGGGTTTCTGGGCCAAATGTCTTCATTGTCGTGGCCATCAAAGAGACTTGCAAATGGCATTCGCAATGACATTTGAGCTCTCATTCCGATGCCGCTGCCGAGGCCGATCTACCCCCCGAATGATAACGCGCTGCGAGGAGTGTGACTAATGTTGACTTGATGATGATTAAGTTGTTCGTCTCCCCAGGACCCTTCCCATTGGGGGGCGTGTTGATTGAGGACTGATGTGGGCGTGACTGCGTCAGAGCAACTATCAAGAAAAAATAATATGTAGGCGATGGCAACCAATTTTGGCTCAAAGTCCCAGTCCACGGAGGAACGTGATTCAATTAGAAAAGAAAAATACCATGCTGCAGAAAATAAAATGAAATATACTTAAACACTTTCTGCCAATAATCAGTCAGTGGCCCCGCCGGGGATTGTCACGGCACCTTTTAATTATGTTGATAATTAGTTGGCGACGTGACGGCTTTGAAGCCTGCCCTCGGCGGCCTGGAATTGCCGTCGAAACTTGGCCGTTTCGAGCGTTGATCTCTTTTGCCGAGAGGAGTTTGGGAATAACACGGAAAGAAAATAGTTAAACTCTAGAAAAAGGTGTGATTAAGAGGGGTATTGTGGGTTTTAAATTAAATATTAATCCTATTTTCATAAGGAATATAAGAAAATTAAAGAGAAATTCCACAAAAATAGAGTGCTTGCCATTCATGAAAAATACAAGAATATTTCTTTTCATAATTGGTACAGAAATAGATTTTTTTAATTCTTAAAATGCTGATAAGCTTGAACTTGTATTATTTAAATTAAAAATTATGTTTTTCTTATTTTATTTCAAGTCTAATTAGCCAACTCGACAGGTTATTGGCCACCTCAATTTCCTTATAATAATTTGTGAGCAATAGAAATATATACAAGACAGAACACTACACCCAAAAGGCACACATTTCTTTAGTATTTACTTATAATAATATAATTAATTAATTGTATGAACATGGCTTTCACATCCAGTCATTACATTAAATCAATAAGAGGTGTCAAAGAAAATACCTCAAAGAAAGTTATCTCAATGAATGCATTTGTTGTTTGAAGTAAGTTCAATTATGCCCTAAATACCAACCGCTGTCCTTTATTTACCTTATAATTGAACTAATTACAAGTAAATGTGATTTCTAGATATGAAATATTTTATCAAATTGCCAAGGATGTCATGTGTTTGCAATTAATTACATTGTCAATTTGTAAAGGCAAATGATATACAGGTAAGAAAATGAGCTTAAATAACTATAATTCCATATAAATTTATGACATATGTGTACTTCGGCTTCAACTGTTTCCTTGGATTGTTTGCAAACCCAACAAATTTGAACACTTATTCCATGATTATGCTTTTTTCCAGTGCCCTTGGTGACAGTGAGCTGACATCTTTTTAAAAGGAAATGGGAAATTCAGGGCGCCAGGTTTAGACGAGGGAAATTGTCAAGTTACCGGGACATGGTTGCATTTCGGACATTCAGGGGGGGCTACTGGGGGCTAAGCCTGAACCTGAACCCGAACTGCCAATCATGTAGACGGTGTCCCAAACCGAGAGCTCGTGCAGACAGCTTCGATAACAAGATGTCCGCCGGCAAAAACACAAGGACCTCCACCGCCCAGGAGGAGCAGCAACAGCAGCAGCATCAACAGCCAGAATCCGGAGTTCAAACCAGGAATAGAGTGACAAACACAAACTGTGGGATAAATTTTCCCTGGAAACGTTTCCCATTCTCATTCCCTCCGTTTGACAGCAGCAGCAGCAGCAGCAATTCGAGTTTTGGCATTGGGATTGAACCTGATGCCCTACCATTTCCACTGCCACTCCTGCTTAGAGCCGAGGTCCTTTTGGGGCTGAGAGTCCTGCAACTCCTGGCGCCGCATTTCGTCTGTCGCACGTGTCAATGCGTCTTTGAATGCTCAATTAAATTTTCGACTGATTCGCTTTTGAGCCCAGCCCAGGACCGGGGCCAGGATCCCACGAAATCGGATTGTAATTGGGATTTTTGCATTTGCCTTTTGCCACTTGACAGACGCTTTTTGACCCACCACCAACAGCACCAGCAATCCGCTGTTCGGGGTAAGTTTATTGCTGGCACCTCATGAATTATTCACTTTAACTGGGCCTGGCAGGCACTGAGAGAAATGTCAGTGGTACTTTTTAAGTATTATTAAAAATTTGTAATAAATTGTAAAGGTATATCTTTAAGTATGGAAAGTTATTAGCAGGAATAAAAATCAGAATAACAAGGAACTTCTTTATTGCCTAATAGTTTTTATCTTTCTCTTTCGATGATATTTATTTATATTCTTTTACTGACCCTCCTGAATTTCTCTCTGTGCACTGATCCTGCTTCGATTGAGCCAGAAAACTCACAATTTATTGATATGTCGGCCTGGGCACTGCATTTTCCGCAAAAATATTGGCTGCCAATTGTATAAGTCATGTTTACAAAACACTTACAAATCGCAGGCAGCACTGGGAGACGGACTGACGGACTGACTGACTGACGAATGAAGTTAATGAAAGTTTATTGAGCACACGGCATTGATTGAGCCATCGTGGGGCATGGGAAAGTGAACGGGTGATGGAGTGACTCAAGGGGCGGCCACTTGGCCGGGCTTAATGAATTTTGCCAGTTGAGCGGAAACGGAAATACAGCGCCTATTTCGCAATGTATGTGGAAGCCAAACAAAACACATTGAAAGGGTGTTCAAAGCTAAGGGTTTTCCACGTACCAATTGCTAATGAAACTCTTTTCTTAGCACTTTTCCCCCTTTGAACACGGCTCCCTTATCTTCGCCCCCGCCTTTTCTCATTGCCAACTTAATCATTTGACTTTTGTGTAAAGTTTCCTCGTTTTCTTCGAGCTTTTTTGCCGCTATTTGTATTACATTTGTGATCTTAACAACAAATTTACATGCAAATAACTTTTTCAACTTTGGCACTTGGGGCCCGCGCCCCTACACAGACACAGATACAGATACACACGCGTGTCGTCTCAATTGCCACTTATCAGCTCATCGATGAGGTTGGCAAAAGTTTTATACTTTCTCTCGGGTTTTTTTTTCCTTTTTTTTTTTTTGGAGGGGAGGAAACTTTTGCAGTTGTTATTCCATTTCTGTTGTGTTTTATTGAAATCGTTAAGGAGCCGTGAAACAAATCGCTGGCCCGGCATTAATCTGTGATTTTAATGCGCCGCCATTAATTCAGGCCTAAGCCGAGTCCTTTAATAGCCGTAAAGTGTTGACGACGACCATCCCTACCACCACCCCTCCCACAAAAGCGATGTGACAGCATCGGGAAAACCACTGGGCCCACACCCACATTCACATTCGAGTGGGAATCACGCTGGCGTGGCTCTGAGGTGCCTATAATCATAAATTATGACCGAGACCACATGCGGTCGCCCTTCGCAGGCGTATACGCGATATCCCACTGACAGCCGTCGAGAGGGTTGGCCTGGAGTTTGGGGTTGGGTTGGAAGTGGGGGTGGGAGAGGGTGGGAGCTCCTTTGATGCACTGCACGGACTTAACGTGAATTATTTGCATTGCGGTCGGTTGACCACAGCAGCGGCCATGGCAATAGCAGCCACTCCAGGTGCGGAGCCAGCCAAGCGTTGACCTTTGGCCCGCAGGCACCTGCAGATGAACCGGCAGCAAGCACTTTCTCTCCACTTCTGGACATGCACCCTGTATCGGGCATACCATCGCCAAAGGAGCTGCGTGGTTGGGTTTATAATTGAATTGCTCGTCCAATCAAACATACGCACCGTTGGCCGGCAGCAATGCAAAAGCACTGGGGGAAAATGTATCTATATTTATTATTATTAATAACATGAATATAAATTATAGTATATTTCAGACTCGAAAAGCCTTTTTCTAAAATGTAAAACCAAGATATTTCCCCACATATAAAGATACTATTTTCTATAATAACCTTCTACATCCAATTTATTAATAAACCCTTCAGGTCTATATTATTTTTTTCAAGTGCCTGTTGGGTAATTAAAATGCATTTTGCTGCAGGATTTAATTGTGGCCCCGATTGCGCAATTTAAAATGCATGACATGCTTCAAAATTTGGATCACCCGAGGGTAAGGGAAACATAATGCAGTGAGAGGATGCAAAATGGTAGAGGGTGGGAGGAGGCATAAGCAGAGCTGACTGACTAAGCTTACAAGTAAACGCAGACGCACCCTGCGGCGTTGCAGTTGGAGTGCCCCATCCTCCAGACTTCCCTCGTGATTAAGCGTCGGGGTTAAATTTCCATTTTCGCTGGGGCTTTAACGCAGGCTTAAGCAATCACTTGCAATTTCCGCTCTCGCCACATGGAGCCATGGCCATGGTTGCTGTGTTTTTACTGCATATGTGACTCAACAACTCACATGCTGGGTCTAAAGTGTAGGGGGGTGGTGCTGGGGGTGTGTGCCACACACCCACTTCTACACCCACATTTGTATTTGGTAATTTTGATTTGTTTGCTGCACTTTATACTTTTTCCCCTTGGTTGGAAGGAAAATTGATTTCGCCAAATGATGCTGGCGTTGCTGATGTTTTTGTTCCGCGTCTGTTTGCAAACCAATTTTGCTCGGTTTCCTTTTTTCTTTTTTTTGGCAAGTAAATATGCGTTTAAGCAAATATTTTAGCTTTCCGGAGTATGTATGGCTTTTTGCTCGCTTGGTTTTTGTAATGTGTTTCGCAGCCTTGTGTTTTTATTGGGGTTTTTCGTTTTTTGTAATTTCGTTGGTGGCAAAATATTTGCTTTTCATTCCGGTTTACTTGCAATTCACCATTTTAAGAAGGATAACAAATTGGCGGAGGAGAAATCGGGTGGAAGTTGGCATACCCTCCTATTGGCTGATCACATTTAAAAATTAATTAAAAGGCCCAGTAGTAATGACCTTAATTTATAATAAAAATACCTGTCAACGAGGCTTGGCTGGTTTAATATTAAATGCGCCGTTAACTAATGCAAATAAATCATTGATTAACCAAAGTTAATTGGATCTCTTTGTAAATGATAACCGCATTTTGTGGAAAAATAATATTATTTGCATCGGATGAAACTGTTACCGAAGTCAAAACACAATGTTTGACTTTTAATTTTAAATAATTCACAAGGTTGCGACCAGAAATCTGCGGATTTGGCTTGGCCGCATTAATTTGCTGTGACATGTTGACAATGGAATTTTCATTTAAATTTTCAATTTGCCTTTACCAATACAATTTTTGCATTAATAGTGAATGAGAGATGGCATTACAGTGGGTGTGCGTGTGTGGCTGCTTGTCAGGCGGAGAGCGTGAAAAGCGGAAGTTGCAAACCGGAAATCCCATTGACAGCAACCTCATGAATTAATGCCCACCGCCTGTTTGGCTCCGTTTCTTTTGTGCTTTGCCGCTCACGAATCTGATACGTGATGCGTTATTATTTCATTTACACATTGTTGAGATGTTTTTCCACTCTTATCGCATCAGCAACAGTTTGTAACTAATTAATATTCAATGAAATGTCAATAACTGATTAAGGAATTGAAACCGTTTTCAAATAGAAGAGCATAAATTTTATGGAAACTCCCGTGACATATAACAAGGGGCTTATAAGTAAAGCTTCTTCCATTTTTGTTCAAATTTTGCTGAGGTTTTCATGGCCATTTTTTCCACAATTCGCTGTTGACATTTATCTGTATGGGTGTCCTGTGATTTTTCTGTCCTGTCTGCTTTCATTTTTCACTGCTATTTTTGTTGCTGAATTTTATTAAAATTTCCTCCCATTTGCCATAATTTGTATTATTTTTTTTTGCTTCCCACATGCCGAATGACAACAAGCCCCACCCGGGGGCCGCAGATGAGTTTGACAAGCAAATAAGACGGCGAGAATTCTGGTCGAGGGGGGTAGCGAAAATATAAAAAAAACACAAAAGAGTACTTTTGGGGATGAGGTCCTGGTCCTGGTCCTAGAAGCACCATTTGTTGCAATCAAATGAAATGCCAGGCCGCCGGAGAATTGACAGACAGACACTAACCCCCCCATGTTACCCCAGCTGCATATTTATGAAAAAGCATTTTTAATTTCCATCCAGACTGGTCTATTAAGCTGGTAATCCGTTTAAAGGTGAATGCATTTATTTGCACTTTGCATCGAGTGTTTTGTTAAATGAATCAAGGCAAATGCGCAATTCAATCACGCGAGTCCTTTGTGCGCCGCGTTGACATTCGATTCGGCCTGGACCCACCCGATCCCTGCATGATTAATAGGCCAAAAGGCAGCGGGAAGGAGCAGGCAGCCAATCATTCAAGCGGCAGCCAAGCCAAAGCCAAAGCCAGAGCGCAATCATTTATTAATGCTAATGCATTTCCCATTAATCCCGAGATATGTCTCGAAAAACCAACTTGATGCATCGGGCGGCTGGCGGAATGAAAATAAATTGCTGAAAATTAGTTCAAACGCATTTGATGCCTTTTACAGCTAAAGTCGGCTAGGCACTTGGGAAAATCTAGTATAGTTAATTAATATCAATAATTGATATTTATGGTTTTAAACGAATTTCGAGAATAGGATTTACAGTCAACTTTAATATTATTAAAGTTATTAAGGAATTTTAGTTATAAATGCATTTGAATTCGGAAAGATGTTCTGCATTAGTTTTCATTAGGCTTAAAAATCTGCATACTGAATTTTAAAATATCAAAATATTTTGTGAATTTTTAAGAATTTTAATGATGTAACCCCTTTTAAAATTTTGAAAAATATTCAGAAATTCTTTGTTCTTCCAGGTATGACTAGGAAGACTCCTCTGTTTATGCTGATCAAGAATATATATATAGTTTATAGGGTCGGAAATGACTCCTTCAGTGTTTTGCAAGCTTCTGACTAAAATAAAAAAACCCTCCAAGGTTATAAAAACAATTTTATTAAATTTATTTGCCGCTTTATTCGAATATATTATTCTTGTATATCAAACAGAACATTAAACTATCAATAAAACTTAGTATTTCATGAAGATATATCAATATTTTCCTTACTTTTTCATTACTTAAAAACCCCTTTTTATACCCTTGCAGGGTATTATAATTTCAGTCAGAAGTTTGCAACGCAGTGAAGGAGACGTTTCCGACCCTATAAAGTATATATATTCTTGATCAGCATCAACAGCCGAGTCGATCTAGCCATGTCCGTCTGTCCGTCTGTCCGTCCGTCTGTCCGTCCGTCTGTCCGTTTCTACGCAAACTAGTCCCTCAGTTTTAAAGCTATCTGAATGAAACTTTGCATGTAGTCTTCTATATACTCTCACTGCTATATATGTCGGAACGGGCCGGATCGGACGACTATATCATATAGCTGCCATACAAATGTTCGATTAATTTTTAGAAAAAAAATTTTAACTTGGCTGTTTTTCAATATTATTCCATCATTTTTGAGATATAGCCTTTTTATATTATTTCAAAATTTTGGTAAAAATTTTATGAAAATCGGACGACTATATCTTATAGCTGCCATAGGAACGATAGGGAAAGTAATAGAAAAAATTATAACTTCGTTGTTTTTCAACGTATTTTCATCTACTCTGAGATATGAGCTTTACTTATTATTATAGAATTTTGGTATACATTTTATGAAAGTCGGACAACTATATCATATAGCAGCCATAGAAGCGATCCGCAGATGTAGAGAAAATGTAAAGCTGGGAATGTATAACTGTAACTGTCAAACTGTAAACATAATAAGTATAGGTAAAATGGTATGTAACTCAGTTTAGTGTCTGTTTTCGGCATTATAATTTATGACATAAATATTAAAACCAATCTGCAAGGGTATACAAACTTCGGCGTGCCGAAGTTAGCTTCCTTTCTTGTTTCGAACTCAAAACTACCAAAAAGTCAATATTTTCTCAGTGCACGCATATACACGTGCCTGAGGAGGGTTTAGGGGCAACTGGCAACATTAATAGTTATACAACAGCTGACATATTGATAAATGAGAGCATTTTCAAAGCGCTGAACCAGCAGCGGGATAGCAGCAAGGCAGCAGGCGAGCTGAACTATTCCGTTTGGCAAATGGCTCAAGCCAAAGTTTCGGATGAACAGAGAGAGAGAGAACGGCGGGAATGGCGGGTTTCCGGCGAAAAATGGCTTCAGTGCCAAGCGTGAGAAATTCCCAACTTCGCACACACGCACACTCGCACACACCGAGTCGCGTCAGGGGTGCAAAACAAATGCTGGTAAATATTTCTGCAGCTGTGATTCCTTTTGCCCTGACTTTTCCAGCCAAGGAAACAGCTACGAATGCCTTGCAATGAGTCAATATTTTAACATTTATTTGACAGAAATTTTCATTTATTTTTCTTTTTCTACCCCGCCGACTGACTGGAAGTGAAAAAATTTAATTAAATTGAAATTAATTTGACAGGATATTGCAGGCGCCACCAGAACTATTAATAATGTGCCATGTGGGCAGGAGCTTAGGGTATGTGGGTGAATGTGAGTGAGTGCATGCGAGTGCCGAGTGCCGCCGGAAGACAAATGTGAGCCAAATAAATTCTCATGTTGCGCTTTTGAGTCGTCGTCGTCGTCGTCGTCGTAGCTCTGCTCCTCCTCTCGCGTCAAAATTGCACACGCAGAAAGTGAAAGCTGAAAACGGAAAACAGACTACAAAACACAGCAGCGAAAGCAAAACAGACATGAAAATAGCGAAACGATCCCAGGGGGAATGTCCATAAATCATTGCATACATTTCGAAGCCAGACACAGTACACAGAACAGTACAGAACGGCACACAATTTTCCAGCCAGCGGCACATAATTAATTAAATTTCACTTTTACAGCCGGCATTCGCAGCAAATATCACTCATACGCACTGTGGTCGACGTCCTGGGGCGTAGACGTGGCGCCACCACCGAACCGAACCAAACCGAACCGAACCGACACTTGGCATTGACATACGCACAAATAAATAGACGCTATAAATTCAATTCCCATTCTCGCGGTCGAGAATTCGCACCGCTTCCCAATCGCAATCCTAATTCCAATCCCATTTCCCAATCCCAATCCCCTATTTGTTTGCTCATTGAGCAAACGTGCTCGAAATACATGCTCCTACCATGCAAAACTTTCGCTTAGGTGTGCTATAAATCGCGTGCTCCTTCAGTTTCTGTGCCGCTTGACTGCTGACAGCCGTACAGCTGTTCCGAGTTCCGACTTCTGAGTTTCTGAGTCCTCCGTTCCGGGCGTGGCATCATATCATTTTAAGGTTTCGATTCAGGTTTCAGGTTCGCAAAAAAAAAAAAAAAAGGAGAAGAAAGTGCCACGCAGGAAAACGTGCTAAAGTCAAATAAATAACAAAACATTGGCGGACAGCAAATGAATTTATGGGCCCGGCCAACACACACAAAAAGTGAAAAATTTCAAGCAATTGGATTAGGAAAAGGCCAGTGCGGCTGATAGATAGAGTGGCGGTCTCCAAGTCTCCGTTCCGCCTCTCGATTTGCCTCTGGTCCAGAAATGAGATTTATGATTTTTTAAATGTCTTGCCAAGGCGAAGTCGCTCGGGGAATCCAAGGAGTCCAAGCTGGAGCTGGAGCTAGAGCTCTCTCTCTCTCTTTCCCTCTGACTGACAACTGGCAGCGACAATGATGGAGAGAAGTCAGGCCTTTCGCCTGGAGTCGAGGGTCGTCGAGTCCCGTGTGCACATCATTGGGCATTAGGTATGCATGCCGTTGTGCCTCGCAATGCGAAAGATGTTGAGCAATGCGACTAGAGACAATGGCTACACTTGAAGAAAAATTGTAGTACATCTTTGAGAGAGATTAAAGTAAAGTAAATAATATTTTTGAACGAATTATCCGGATTTTCCACAAGTAAAATGTTAAAAAAAAGGTAACTAAACAATTATTTGACTAGATAATTGCTTTAAAATTATATACTATATTTTTTAGCACTTCTTATTTTCTAGGAAATTTTTCTCCGTGCAGAAGGAAACGCGAAAACGGGGGAAATGGCAGACGGGTTCGATAATGAAGTTAAAAATTCCATACATACAAATACAAACAGACAGGAGAGGGGCTTCAGGGTGCTACAGGGACAAGGATGCAGTTGTTTTTGTTGCTGCCGCTGCCACTGCCACTGCTGCTGCTGCTGTGGCATTTGCCTTTGGTATTTATGAGTACGTTGTCCTTGATATGCCTGCGGAATTACTAAATGTCCCTGACTTGACACTAACTCACACGCACAGCCAGTCAACACACTCTCACACACACAAACTCTTACACACTCGTTCGCTCATTCATTCACTCTGAGTCCTAGCTGTTGCTTAACTCTGTCAGCAATATGTTTGTTGCCACGCCCCAAATCCCAACGCCACCCACACGTACTTCACCATCGCACCCACTTCCCCCCTTCTGGCCTCACCTTCCCTTTTTCGTACTTACTTATACATATATTTTTATCTTCTACGTGCAGCAATGGACCCAAGGCGAAATTTAAATAGAAATAGCATGTTGATGTTATTTGGAGTAGGTTCATATTTAATTTAATATGCGAGTCTCTTCCTTTGCTTCGTCGCTTCGAGAAAGAGTGTGTGTATAAATATTTTAATTTGTTTGTAGGGGGAAAAACAGGGAAGGGAAACTAAACTAACTTAACACATAAATATGTTTAAAAAAATGATGAAATTAATTAAAAAGCAAATCAAAGTTGAAAATTGTATTTAATGGATTATCATTGCAATTAAAAAGATTAATGATGTTGAATATAAATAATATAAGGCTTAAAATTCATTAAAAAAGTATTAAAGCTTGTCAAGCACTATTTAATTTTCATGATTTATGACTTTAAATAACTAAAAAAAATATAATTTAATCAATTTACAGAGAAGGCATACAATAGATCACTTTAAATTAGCCTGAAAAACTATCTAAAAAACTTTTTCAGTTTTTCCCTAATAAAAAATAATTGAAAAATCTTTTATATAGACAATAAAAATTAAATTAAATTACTCTTGACTATTTTAGCTACTCCATTGCTTTTACAATTATTAGAAAACTTTCCGTTTTGGCCTTAAAAACGTAGAAATTGGCACTGCTAATCTTCTGCCAATCAAATAGGGGCTTGAAAAATAAAATGGTCAGGAACTCCTAAGCCCATTTATGTGTGAAACTTTAGCGCACATAAAAAGGATATTAAAAAAGTCCTTACGGTGGTGACGTAACCCTTTAAGCGCTACCCATAGTCGCTTACCGTTGAGAGCTGCTTGCTCTCGCCCATTAAGATCCGAATCCCATGACTTGGCACTCCGTGTGAGCTCTGCCAACATGTCGAGCAGGATAGAAGGAAAGACAATCCTGGTGGATGCATTTGGGGGATAGCAAGCGTGGCTCCAGGATAATGGTTGCTGCCTTAGCTGCACTTTGTTTGCTCCTGTCACACACTTTCAATGCGTGAACACGCATCTGGAGAGCAAAAATTTCTAGATAAATAAATGCGCGTCTTGGGGCTATATAGGTATTATAAATATATATAGAGACGTGTGTATATATCCAAGAAAAAACATAGATAAGGCCACGCCCACACGAAACGAGAAGCTCGAGTGGCAACAAGTGTAAGTGGGCTGATCGGCCAAGTGCAGATAACAAGTCAAGTGGGCCGAAAGACCGAGAGAGCAGGTGCTAGTCAAGGTGCTGCTGTTTGAAGTGCCAAGACACAGAGAAAAATCTTGAATTTCCTAAATGTTTTTACAAGAGAAAAATTGGAAAGTGGCCTGGAGTTTTCTTAAATAAATATATATTATTTAATTTTAGTAAAAACACCTCAAGTTCAATAGTTTAAAATCGATTTGCCAGGTAGTATTTACTCATAATATTTTCCCCTGTTTATGTACTGTACTGAGTGTTCGCTGATGTGTGTGTGTTTGGTGTGTGTGGCACCTGAAGAAACTCGTCTCCAGATTGTGCAGGAAATCAAGCAGAATGAGAAACCAATTTGTGTGGAAAACACAAAGGCAACAACAACAACCGCAGCAACGAAATTAAATTGGCCAAAGGGTTTAACTTTTCCCGAAAAAAATAAAAAGTCCGCGCATTTTGAAGGTGAAGTCAGTGGAAAACACAGCTAAAAGCAGTGAAAACTTTTCCTATAAGTCGCTGGCAAGTCAATGGCAATAAATTTCATGGGTAACTTTCCTTTTTTTCGGTTGAGAAGGAATTTTAATTCAATTCAAGGGAAAGGGTCGAGAACATAACTAAGACTTAACCACTAAGAGGCACCTTAGAATTGTTTAAACAGAAAAATAGTTAAAGTTCGAGGCCCAGAATCTCTACTCAAACACACACACAAATGAAGCCCCAAAGCCAGAGGGGGAAAAGGAAAGCCCGGTGTCTAAAAATGTGTGCGTGCTTGGTGTGTGCCTGGCCTGGCCAACAGTATGGCCACTAAACGTGGCCGACTGCGGCCGAGAGTGCGACGCAGTGGAAATGCACTCGAATAAACACACAATTTATATGAACACATGCAAGACAGATTAGGGTTGGTTGGAGGGAAAGTGGTCCTGGGGTGGACATCCAAATTCCCCCCAGAATCCCTCCGGCTTCAGCCTTAGCCCGGCTCTGTGTGGACTCTTTTGTGGACTCCGGGACTGGGGCAAACAAAAGCAATTTTTGCGTTTTATAAATTCCTTTGGTTCATGGCTTTAGCCTGCTTTATGGCATACTTCCATTTATGCCGCACGAAAGTGAGCAAACATTGTGGCACCAGGAGAAACATTTCAGTTTTCCATCTAAGCAAAACATTTAGCATAGCATACTTTTGCGAGCATTGTCAAAGTTCGGTTCGGAGCAGGAAACTTTTTTGATTTTTACAAAATTGCAACCTTACGGGAGAGGAGACCCATCACAGGAGACAAACGGAGGCATGGGAAATGAAAGCAAAACAGACACAAACCGAAATTTCCATCTCATCAGAATGGACAGCCTGCCTCCGATTTTTCGGTCGCATAAAACTCAATTGAGTCGTTAAATGTACAAAAATGTGATAAATAATCAAATTACATGCATTTAATGTCACGGTCCCAGATTTGTGGGCTTTAATATTTTTTACGATGCTTTTTCGCTTCTGCGTGTTTTTCGCGTTTTTCAGCTTTTCCGGCTCATGCATCATTTATGGCGCCATCGCTGATTATACGCCTTGCATCTCTAATGCCTAGTGGATTTGCCATTTTTCAATTATAGCGTGAAAAGTGGAAAGTGGCCTTTTCGTTGCCTTTGTCCATCTAACATCTAACCGGCAATGAAGGCGAATTTTCGTGTGCGTGAGTTCTCGTTTTAAATTTCCAATTAGATCCCCGAACGCAAACTAATTTCATGCAAATTGCCGGTGGAACGGGCTTTTCTTTTGTGCGTTGCGAATTTTTTGCTGTCCGAAAAATATGCGTTGGGTAGTTGGGAAAACTATAAGGTGTTTTGGCATGGGTATATTGGGAAATAATGGAAAATATAGGAAATTAAATGGGGATAATCTAATGTGTAAATATAGATTTTTTCTTTACCTATTCAAGATTTAATTTTATAATATTTTAAAAGCAATAGAACGGTTAAAAGAGTGTTTTGTTTTACTTAATAATTATATGTAGAATTTATTATATTATTTTCTGTATTTATAAGTGGAATAAACTAATTTCAGGCAATTTGCTGAGTATTTGATGATCGGTACTGTCCACAAACTTATTTCCCCCAAATTTTCTTTAGTCATAAAACCACAAAAAGAAAAGTTTTTAGCAAAATATTCGCAATAAAGATCATCTGAATAAGCAGCAAAGTTGGGTATTTAGTGGTCGGTGCTGTCGACTTCAAACTCATTAGTATTTTCAGTGAAAATTGCCGACATCGAAAGCGAAGTTTTGGCACATGACTCGCATGGCTTTCACGGGGGAAATTCCAACGTTTTTCCTTACTTTTTTTTTTCGACGCTATAAGAGCTGTCATTTAAACAGATTAATGTGCTGCCATTATTGGCATGTCATGTTCTCATGTCGCTGCTGGGTGTGTCGATGCTATTATGCATTTGATTGGCATTTGTTTGTGCACAGCAATCAAGGGATCTCGTCTAAAACAAAGGCCTGTCAAAAGCGACGCATGCCGGCATCGCGATTAATGCCTTACGTTCCACCTGCCGGGGTCCGGGTGAGTCAACAGGTAAAATGGCAAGAGGTAAATGCAAATGTAGACCATTTTAATTAGCCGTAAGTTGATAGCAGCAAAAAAGGGCCTCTGTTGACAGCTCTTTGATGCGCTTGACACTGGCCAGCTGCTGGTCGATACCCCTGGATTCCATTTCCCTGACACTTTGATACCCTGCTCCATGTTCTCTGTTGTTTCCCTGACAAAGTCCAGGCGGAGTACGTCAGCATCATGGCGATTGCGATGGGAGATGAACATTAAAAGCCGGCGGAATGGGTGGCAGTCACAATCTTGGCGACACTGTCAGTGCCATGTCAAGGGGCCATTTGATATGCCACTGACAGTTAGCACATTTGGCGCATTTTTTCCCCCAGGCACTCGATTTTTTCTCTCTATTTATTTATATTCTTTTTTTTTTGGCTTTTTATACAGCCCTGACAGTGAACAAAGTGCCGATCCACCGCTGACAGCTTACAACATTTGAGTGTCTATTTTTGGGCGGCATTTAGTCAAAAACTGTTTGATCAAAGGTAGAAACACTTAAAGTCTGGGGCTATTGTGAGTGTTTTGCACTTGAAGAATATCTATGGAAACTGAGGTACAATGTAAGCAAGAGAACAACAAATATAAAGACTAAAGAATTTCTTTAAAGAAATAAATAATTTACGGAAATATTATTGGTTTTGTATCGAATTTTAAGGATTACTAAATTGTAAAATAATATTTGTTATTGCTGAGTAGTTAAAAAAATATAACAAAATAATGCAATTCTTAATAAATTAATAAGAGAAGCATTTGATTAAATTAATCATTGACTATGTCATATAAGATTGCATCTAAAGTACGAAATATAATAAAATTTAATGCAAATTATATAAATAAAATTTTAAAATTGCAAAATATAATAAATAAGATTTGTTAAAATGCAAAATATCATTAGTAAGACATTCAAAGGCTTAAAATATAATTAAAAATATTTTTTTTTCTTTTTAAGTCGAAGCATTATTTATTTATTTCTTAGTAAAAGCTCTTAATATCTATAAATGTCAGTTTAAAATTTGTAAAATAACAATAATTTCAGCTAAGACATAACAAATCAAATAAATAAAATTCGAAACTATATTAAATAGAACAAAATCCAGATAAAACCAAAAATTATGTATGATTTCGTTGAGTGTGCATAATGATCTCTATTTGCTCTTAGCCTAAACATACACGTACAAACTTATCGGCTAAGTACGGAGGGATATATGTTGTATATATACATATATCCCATGGGTTAATGCCAATCAATCGTCGCCACAGCGAGATTCACAGCTTTCCTGTGTGCAGAATCGGTTCCGATTGCCATTGCAACCCTTGTAGTTGAAGGGTTTGCACAGACCCTTGTCATAGTACCAACGGGTGACTGCCTTGGTCTGGTCCTTGCTGTTGCAAAAGTTGCCCTCGTTGCGGCCCACATAGCAGTTGACATTGTCTGGAAGAAATAAATTATATATAATATATATATTCCGAGATTAATCGCTGCCTGGAATGGTACATTTCCGTAGAGATCGCTTCGACTGGCCTCATTAAGTGCAATTACATTTTGTTTGTTTATATGGGCCTCGAGCCATGCGACAGATATTTCATAATTTCCCGCTGGCCACGCTGCTGTAGTCATAAGCGGGAAAATAGAACAATTTCCCAGACAAAAAATAAAAGAAAGACAAGCGGGAAAAACTTGGCAAGTACTAAGATATCTCATTATTAAATATGCCGAATGCTATAATTGCTATTTACCTTAGCCATAAATTAACAAAGTAATGTGACAGATTATATGGAATTTAAGTAAGATTTCTTTGAAATACAAAGCTTAAATTTTGTTTATAAAATGCGGGAGATTTTAATAAACATTTTTTCATTGAAGAAAATTTGATTATCATTAAAAATTTACAAATCAAAAATGTATGGAAATGAGGTTTCTTTAATTTATATTTATTTCCCTAAACTTTAAGTTTAACTTGAATATTTAATCTAAAATTTATCCAGCTTTGCAATTACAAATTGCACTTTAATTGAAAAATTGAAATGAGTTTTTTCTGGGAAACTTACTCAGCTCTTTGCATGACGTGGCCCCATTCCCTGAAGAACTGCTGCCTCCACCGCCAAAGGCCTCGATGCCCGTTGCCTGTGTCAATAGGATGATGGACAGGAGGCCGACGAGTGTCGCACAGAGCAACGTCAGATTGATTTTCAATTTCATGTTTTTCGCGCGGCGGACAGAAGCGGAATGAGGAACAGATGCGATGCGATGAGATGCGATGCGAACGGAGAATGCTGCCACAGCCGCCGCTGCCGAGTCGGGAGAATCTGTCTGTACTGGGGATCGGCTCTGAAAATCTGTTCCAATTTCGGTATTTGGTATTTTTAAGTAATCTGCGCTACTTTCGGTCGGAAAAACGTGCCGCCGCCAATACGAACTCACTCACTCACTCAGTTCAGTATGCGAAATGCCGGAAATTGTTGCTAACTCGAACACGAACAATTCGCGCCACTCGTTCCCATTCGTCAGATAGTTTCTTTCTCTTCGAAAAAATATATATATTTATTGCCAGCTTGACAATCTGGTATGTTATTTCTAATACGCATATCCATCCATTGGTCCATCCCTCCATTCATCCGTCCGTCCAACGTTCAACGGCCCGTGTCCATCAATGCTAAGTAGGAGAAGATATTTTTGGTCAACAAAATGTTTGACGCTCCCCGACGAGCGACGAACGACGGAACGAAATTGCACTTAGTTTTATCTTTGGGGCGTTTACTTTGCGCTCGTTTGCATAATTTCCAACTTATTGAATATTTTCCACATAATTAATTTTAATTATTTGTGTTTCTTTCAGGCATTTGAATTAATTTAGATAAGAGAGGAGGGTAAAAGAGCCAAAAGGGTCCGGGTCGCGATGTACTGCAGTCACCAGGGATCCCTCTTCCATTGTCTCTAATTACAATGGGCGGCATTTGTTTTGGGCTTTTTCTCCTCTTTCCCTTAAATTGTTTTCTTCTTTTTGCTGTTTTTTTTTGTTGTTGGTTTATTTCATTTTTGGTTTCTTGGCAAGTGGCTTTGGCATCGGCGGCATTCTCGCCTTTTTCGCATTTTTCCTTTTCAGACGGCCTGGTTTTCCCGCTGTTGTTGTTGTTGTTTCTAATGCGGGACGAGCGCAAAAATCAATCTTCATTTAAAATTCAATTTAATGCGCTGCGTGCATAAAAGAAGTTGGGTCCGGTCATCAAGCGTATTGGATTCGCCGGGAGAAAATTAAAAAAGAATTGTTTGTGTATATATTTTGGACGCTGTGACGCATCAAAGAGAATTCGCGAAATGGTGTCGCATGTCGTTGATGGCATTAGACAGCCAGCCTCCCACTCCTTTTCAGGGTTAACAAAAGGAAAAACGGGAAAATCGGGGAAATTCATGGTTGCTAAGAAAAATTAAAAAGTGGAAGTCAAGTAAGCCAATTTAAGGCATTATTAAAATTATTTTTATTGGTTTGGAATTATTAAACTAGGCAATAAAGCGCGAACAAAAAAATCAGAAACCATACCTTGCTACTTGTTTAAAAGTACTTTTTCCCCTTATTTTAATCCTGACTGTTCCAAATTCTATAAAAAAAAACCCTTTTCGAAACCCAGTGATGGGGAAGAAATCATGAAAATTACAGCAAACGGAAGACTGAAACTTCGCAGAGGATGTGTTCGAAACACAAATCGGAAGTCTTAACTAAAAACGGTGGCAGGTATACAAGGCCAGTCAAGTGGAAGAGCTGATGAAGTCGCCGTCGACGTGGCACACTCCAGATTAGGCCACACTGCGTATACGTGATATATCAACGCAGAGGGAAATCAATACTCAAATGTGTGGCCTCCTAATCAATCGGGATCGGGATGTCAACCCAAAAAATAAACGGAGATTAAAAAAGCAATGCCAGGATACGAAAAAATACAAAAAAACCCCTGCGCTTCAACGACTTTATGCTCTTGGCCACGTTTCGCCTGTTTCGACCACAATTTGTGATTTTGTTTTTTGTGTTCCCCACTTGTTTTGACCAATTTGGCGATTTTGTGATTTGTCGTCTTTAATTTCCACACAATTTTTGGACGCACTCAAGTAAAAATTATTTAATGACTGCACTTGAACGTGCCGAAGGACAAAGCCAGGCGAAAGAAATGGATAGAATCCGTAGGAAGAGGGCCACCATGATGCTGCAATACGAAATTGAGTGAAAAACGCTGACGATTCTCGTATATTGAGAATATTCTTTGCATAGATTTTACCTTTTGTTGATGCACCTGCCTTCCCTTCGCTTTTTGCGCTACTTTGGAATTATATTATTTTTTTTTTTGCTCAATCCGCTTTCCGTCTCTTTGGCCCGAAGGAAAAAAGATTTTCCCTCTGCTTTGGCCAACCTCAAATTGAGGAAATGAAACATTTCAATGATTTGCTTCCGGCTTTTCCTTTTGCGCCACCCTTCGTGCAGCGATTCATAAACAAAAAGAAAAGGGAAAGAGTTTTGTTTATTACCTTTAAGGCGCTTTGCCCAACTTCTTGACCGTCATACAAAAAGTTCAACTTTAATAAATTATTCAAATTACAACTTTGATCCTGCAGCAAGAAATGCACAAAAGAGCTTGGGGAAATATTATTATTGGTTTCTATGGCACACGGACAACAAATTTGAGCACAGTTTTAGTTTGATATCCTCGGGGAATGCGGGTATTGTGGTTATAGTCGAAATTATTGAGATTATTTGAGACTATTTTATACATTTAAATAAAGATTCTGATGTTTTTCATTCTTTGATATCAAAGAATTCTAGTTTAGAGATATAACGTTATCGATATCTGCTTGATATCGTCGGTAAAAATATATATTCCAACTTATTTATTAGGTTTTGAGGCTATGTAAAATATTTTTCTTATGTAATTTAGTTCTTAAATATTAAGAATTGATAAAGAAGGCTTAATTTGATAATAAAATTTGATGTGTATTAGTTTCTCTGCAACACAGACAACCGTTTCAGCACAGTTTCAAGTCGAAATCCTTGGGAAAAGTTGGTACTTTAGTTTTATTCAACATTATTTATAAGGTTTTGGGGCTTTCTTTAAGCAATAAATGATTTTTCGTATGTTGTGCCACTATTTAATGTCGAAAATCTTTAAATAAGAATTAGAATAAAACTTAAACCTAATTTTTAGAAGCAAAATAAATAAAGATATCCTTGAAATATACATTGCCTGCAGCAATAATTTAAAATATTTTGATTTAGAAAATAGAGAAAGCTAGCCTCAAGCCTGTACATATATTTTTTAATAAACATTTTCTTTATGTGCATTGATCTAAAATGGCATGAGTAGCAATTTCGTGCAGTGACATTGAACATTTTGCGAGACATTTTGCCCAACAATGGGTTGCTGGGACTATGACGATGGCCATCGCTTTCACTGGCTGCGTTCTGTTTTTTTAGTTAACAATTTCGCAATTTGCAATAAAAATTCCAGTTTTGCTTTTCGGAATTCAGTTCTCCAGGCTAAGCTACCACCAACCAGCAACGGCACAGCTTAGCTCAGCTCCGGCACAGGCTTGTGGCCTTGCGGCTTTTCCGGCAAAAGGAGGATGGCGAAAGGATACGGGTTACGCAGCATCCCAAGCGAGCTGCCCGAGCTATCAACCGGCAATTATTATGCGTCCTGAACTGCACGTGCCCCATATAATGTGAGTGTGTGTGTATGTGTTAGGGTTTGGGTGTTGGGTGTTGGGTTGTGGTGGCTGCTGGGGCGTGCCGACAATAATTTAATATCAAAACATATTTTACTTGCATGCCGAAGGAGCTGAGGAATGCGCTCAAAAGCTTAAGAGAAGCAAGCAAGTCGAATGGAGGCGATGAAGCGTTCATCTTGTCCTTGTACCACTATAAGTTCGCCTTCCTTCTCTTCCTCTCTGTCGCATTTTGGAGGCCTCCCTCTGGGCATATCGTAATTATTTTAAAGCCACCGACGAGGCGCCTTGACAATTCCCAAAAAATATTTCAGCCTCAGCCACAAAAATGCGTTGTCCTCTTATGTGAAGTTATGGCATGGCAGGCTGCAGTCACTGCTCGTTTATGCAGTGAGAAAAATATATTAAACAAATATATACATTTTAAAATACAAAATTTATATTTCCAAAATGAAAAGATATTTATTTTAGGCCTTAAAACAAGGTATAAATTATTTAAAATATATTTTGGGAGAGAATTTCACCAATTGAGAACTTCCTTAAGTAAAACTCCTTCAAGTGTAAGGATGGAGAGCATCCGCATGGGGATGGGCATAAGGATAAGCAACGGCGTTGTTGATTTCGCTCATTTCCGACTCAAATGGATTTTGATTGTCTGCCGCCTTGGCCTCCTTGGACTTGGACTTGGTCCTGGAGTTTGGTTTCCTTGGGATCCGTGATGTCCGCTACGTGTCTGCCATTTGTCTGCGCCTTCATTTTGGCCAAGACTCAGGCTTTCGGGGGGCAGCCAAATGACTTTCTTTTCTTGGCCATTGCCTCGTTTGGCTGTTGCTTTGGGCCCATTTAGTTTTATTGTAATGATTTCTATTACCACACGCCATAGTTTGCTGCAGCTGCAGTTGCCAACACCCAGCTCCCAATGGACTGTTGTCCGTTTACGTGGCCATCGCGCTTAATGAGTAGTTATTTCCGCTTGTATTTCTTGATCAAGTCGTGCATGGTGCGGCTTTCTCGGCAGTTAAAGCTAATGCCGGGACACGTTCGCTATTAATTGCCGCCTCTTCTAGGGCCAACATTGTTGTTTCATTAACCTGAACGATCACTAATTGAATTTATGTCATAATTTCTAGCGTTTTTGTTGTTGATGAATTTATGCCATAAGATACGTATTTTTTTTTAGCTCAAAGCTTTGTAATATATTTATGGCATTCATTTCTGCTGATGCTGTCACAACAATAGATAGTAAAACACAGCAAAAAGTGTTAATTTCGCCTTCGTCTCTCTGTAAGCCTTGCGCTTTTCAAAATGAAAAAGCATAATTAATTTTAATGCGCTTTTCCGCTGCTTTGTTTTTTCTTGCTTATCATTACCATCAACGGGGATGGGCTTCATTATGCAGATGATGCAGTTTTAGCCAAGGACAAGGACTGAATCCCCGTTTTTTAGGGTTTTCTCTCTACTCCAGAGGAACGTCCATGACCAATTCCAGAAGCAATCCAAATGAACCAACTGGCGTGTGTGCTTTCCTGATGATTATCAATTTGCGAAATTCGTTTTGCTGTGCAAAATTGTTTACCCTACCCAATCCTCCCCCCCTTTTTTTGTGGCGGTTAAATTGAAAATGCAAACAAACAAACAACACACACATGGAAATTGAAGTCGTTTGGCTAAGGAATCGCTGGCTTCCTGCCTGTTTGCGTCACGTCCTGCCAGCCAGCCAGCCAGGATTAATGGTGGTGTAATTTATTGAAGTTTGCCAATAAAAGGGGGTGGCAAAATTCAAATTAAACTCGTCTTCCCATGGCAGTTCTTAATGGCAAGTGCATTTCCCCAGATTTCCCTTAGATTTCCACAGATTTCCGCAAACATTTGTTGCTTGTCAGCGAACGGAGGTAAGAGTAAAGTACTCGGAAAAATTATTTCGTGAAACTACTTGCTCTTAAATAAATATCTCTATAAAAAATAAAACAAAACAAAGTTTTAAAAATTTTGTTTAATAATTTATAGACTTTTTCTGACTACTTTTTAATATTTATTTTTTTGAAAGTCAGTTTATTTAATATTCTTGGTGTATGCGCTTTGCCTGCTTCGCATAAAGTTGGCCAACTAGCGAATGCTATAAAAGTTGGCCAAGTTTTAAACGCAAAACTGCGGGCAGGGCTGGGTGGAAGCAACAGTGGAAAGTTTATGCAAATTTAATGCAACCAAGTTGCGCGCTTGTTTGCCTGCAAGTGATTTATGTGGCCAGAACCATGACCGCGCCCATTCAGTGTGCATAATGCGCCACTTAATGTCGCGCAGCAACAAGCAATGAATGCAATACAATTGCAACCGCAACAACAGCGGCTACAAAGCATCACATTGCGCATACGCCCCGTGTGCGGTGAAGGCAGCAGCAGCAGCAGCATCGGTGTGATCATCAGTATTAAATTATAATCGACAAATTGAAAGTCAACGCAAAATGCGAAGCTTGTCTCCATTTTTCGTGCGGCAGCTGGCGCGAAAGTTTCAATCGAATTTGGCGTTAAAGTGGCGTAAAAGCATTCCTACAAATGGCCACAAATGGTCTCAACTCATGCGCATGTCTTATTGACGGTGGTAGAGGCGAGGGGAAGTTAAAAGAGCACTGGAAAAAAGAGAAGAATTCTTAAAAATATTCTTTAAAATTTTAGAAAATAAAAAGATTAAAAGAACCCACAGTATCTGTCAGGAAATATACATAAATCGATACTGAACCCGTATTTGACCAAGGAACGATTATAAAACGATATTTTAACATTGCTATACCCAAAAAAATAGCATAAGTCGATTTTTATTGGATATATTAGACAGATATAATCGAAAAAAGTAACAAATAAAATACATTTTTTTGATAATATTTGTAATTTTAGATTTTAATATTTAATTTACATTTTATTTGCTAATTTTTCGGAAAATAATGCTTTTAAAAGTTTTGAGTTAGTTCTAATAAATCTACATTTCGTTTAAATATTTATTGATATTTTTAAATAGTTCTTGGGAAAAAATAAAGCTTAAAAATATCATAAATAAGCTAAAAAAGCATTAAATTCAATTCGGAAAGCTTTTCTCTGCTAGTTTTTTATAGGCTAACAAATCTGTATACTGAATTTTAAATTTTAAGAGATCAAAATTTTTTTCAAATTTTCACAATTTTAATGATGTAACCCCTTATCAAATTTTGGAAAAATTGTGAAATTTTTTGTTTCTTTCCTACACGGCTAGAAAAACTCGCCTGTTAATGCTGATCAAGAATATATATGATTTATGGGGCCGGAAATGATTCCTTCACTGAGTTACTAGCTTTTGACTAAAAAGAGAAATACCCTTTAAATATCAAAAATGTCAAAACTCGCTGATATTTTCCCCCCGTGTGCTCACAGGCCGGAAGCATCTCCCTGCTGCTGTTAGATGTGAGATATGCAAATATCCAAAACTTGTTAATATTTGATAGGATAAAAGTTTGCCAAACTGCAATAAAAGCATACACACACACAACAACAAGGACGACCGAACAACAATAGAGGAGTTTTCCCCTGTAGCGAATTTACCCCGCTTTTTCCTCCCAAAATTACCCAACTTTCCCCCTCGGACGACCCCTGGAGTGTGAAATATTTGACTAGCTGCTTGAAATTGAGCTGCTTACGCCAGGCCTGGCTGCCGAGGCAAGAGTTTTCCCCTATCAATATTTGATGCTGGAAAGCTCCATCGCCTGACCGCAAGCTGATAGCCATGCGGTTGCCTGGAATTAATTAAAACAACTTTAAGACGCGACTGCCAGCTGTGCAGCAATGAAATCCACTCGAGCTGCTGTCTGTTAATATTGTTTACACATAATTTGGTTATTGACGGAATGCCAGCCGGTCTTAACTCGGTTAGCAGAAAATCAATTTTCAGTGCAATCCCTGACAGACGTGTTACCTTGTGATTCCCCCAGGATATGAATGCGCGGGTGTGTGGGTGCTGGGAATATGGATGCGGATGCAATTGCTGAATGTCTTTGTGCCAGGACGAGCACATTATCGTCAACAACAACAACAAGCAGAGCATTAACATAACACCTCGGCGGCGACTGTGTGTGTGATGATGTTTTTCTTGTCTCGCTTAAAAGGGAAAATTCTCATTTTACATGCACTGCAATTTCTCGCTCACTTCAATTATGCAAATTGTGTGTATGTCGATACCAATTCGCACACGAGGCGAGGCGAAAGAAAAGCGCACCAACATCGCCATTGCAGCGGCTTCGACATCGGGGATGTATGTACATGCAATTAACATCATGGAGACAGCTCAACAGACAGATATCCTGATGATGGCTGTAGTCCTGCCAGGGCACACAGCGGAATGCGAATGCGAATGGGAATGGAAATTCGAAATGCCCGTCCGAAAATGAAAACGAATACGAAAACTTGCTGCTTGTCGGCGAGAAAGAACTCATTATAATTTTCTTCGTTTCAATTTTCCATTTGCCATTCAATCGGAGAATGTGAATGTGGATGTGGACGTGGACGAAGACGTGGGATGTGGGATGTGAATGTCCTTCCGCTAGCCCCTCTCTGCTTGTAATTTAATTTACATGAGCTGCTCTCGACAACATCCAAATTATCCGGCGCAGAAACTTTTCGGACATCACATCAACCCCGCCTTGGCTTTATTAATTACTAATGTGAAAGTTTCCCGTGTCCTGTGTCCCTTTTCAATGCTCCATCAGCGTTATCCTTGTCCCCTTATCCTTATCCAGCAACTTCGGGCCATTATGAGTTTATTTTGCTGGCTTGCGATTTCTCTGGCTCAGATCCAAGGGGGTAGCAGAGTAGGATATCCCCAACAAGCCAAGTCGGCAAGCCGACTTCGAGCCAATTTTGAAACTTGGCCAAGAAGTGTTAACTCAATCAATGTGTGCAAATATTGATGGCCAGGCGGGGCGAAGAGGCGGCGGCTGCTGGGCAAATTAATTTAAGTTTAATTGGACACTGGCAGGAGTCAAGGCGTATTTGCTTAGACCTTTGGCTCTTGGAAGCCCTTTAAGCCCCCTGAAACAGTCCTAATCAGGACACGCTCTGTCTGGAAAGCTCCTGGCTTGGCTCATTTTTAATGCCACCTCAGTCGGTGTTGGCCTGGTCAATTCGTTGGCCGCCATTAAGTGGGTCAGACATGGCAGCCACTCAAGTGCACACAAAGTGCATGGCTGCCAGAGTAAACTTTGCGAGAGGTAGAAGAGGAGGAGGATTCGCCGCCATAAAACCTAAACGTGGTCTACATTTTTCAGCTTCAATGGAGCGCACGTAAACCTAAACTCAAATGTTGCATTAAAAAGTTTGCAGCGAAAAAGCAGAAAGCAATTCAATTTAATTAGAGTACATTTGGCTGCCAAAAGGAAAAGCGGAAAACCGAAAATCGGAAGCTGCTGCTGCTGCTGCTGTTTTGGCCCTTTGGCATTGCCCATTTTTATGTGCCAATTTTATGGCGTCAGTTTTGGCTCCCGAAAAAGGAATTCGCATAGCAGTAGCAGCATCAACAGCATATGGCCCAGTCATGGCATATTTTGGATTCCAAAGCAAAAAAGAACAAGAAAGGAAGCTAACTTCGGCACGCCGAAGTTTGTATACCCTTGCAGATATTATTTCATTACATTTTACCTATACTTATTATGTTTACAGTTTGACAGTTACAGTTTTGCATTCCCAGCTTTACATTTTGTATACATCTACCGATCGGTTTATATGGCAGCTATATGATATAGTTGTCCGATTTTTATGAAATTTATACCAAAATTCTAGAACAATAAAAAAAGCCTATATCTCAGAGTAGATACAAATACGTTGAAAAACAACGAAGCTATAATTTTTTTCCTATTAATTTCCCGATCGTTCCTATGGCAGCTATATCATATAGTCGTCCGATTTTCATAAAATTTTTACCAAAATTCAGAAATAATATAAAATGGCCATATCTAAAAAATGGTGCAAAAATATTGAAAAACAGCAAAGGTATAATTTTTTTTCTAAAAATTTATCGAACATTTGTATGGCAGCTATATGATATAGTCGTCCGATCCGGCCCGTTCCGACATATATAGCAGTGAGAGTATATAGAAGACTATATGCAAAGTTTCATTCAGATAGCTTTTAAACTGAGGGACTAGTTTGCGTAGAAACGGACAGGTGGACAGACGGACAGACGGACAGACGGACAGACGGACAGACGGACAGACGGACAGACGGACAGACGGACAGACGGACATGGCTAGATCGACTCGGCTGTTGATGCTGATCAAGAATATATATACTTTATAGGGTCGGAAACGTCTCCTTCACTGCGTTGCAAACTTCTGACTGAAATTATAATACCCTGCAAGGGTATAAAAAGAAAATGCGCATCAATGGAAAACTTGCGGCAGCTCCTTGAATGGAAATCAGGTTGGGAGAAAGCCCGCAATTTGATGGATCACCGAGGGCAGTCAATAAACCTCACCCCACCTCCTTTGGGCTGCCCGAGAAAAAAGGACTCTTGCCTTGGGGCAATATTTCATATTTCTAAACTGGCAGCTTACATTTCCTCTCCATCGATTTGATGATGGACTCGGCATGATTTTTGTTTTGCCAGCTCATTATTTGTATTTCAATTTGGTGCCTTGCCACTCCCATTTCCCATTCAGCCCGCCTCCTTGCTACCTTTCCGCTCACCTGATATGCCTTTTACTTTTCGGATTTTGTGGTTGGGCTGCCACTTTGAATAACAATTCTGGGAAAAAGTTTTCTGCGGTAGCTTTTATACTCGCATATATAGTATGCATGTAGATGAAGACGCAATAAAAAAGTTACTTTATTCTACGTCTACGTGTGCCTGGCATTTTCCCCTTGGCGAGCGAGTGTGAGTGTGGGTTAAGTGCGCCCTGTTGCGGCTGGGAAAAATGTAGATTTCATCCCACTCCCACTCGCTGCCATTGGCCATTGGCAGGGCCACGACCTGTGCCGGCTTGCATGTTTGCTTGACATTGGCAGCCGGTCTCGTAAAAGCCACTCACAGTGCATACATCGGCCGGCAAATGCAAATACAAAGCTCCATAGACACACAATCGTTTATCAGGATCGAGCTGCACTGGGACAAAAAATTAAAGAAAGGATTTACCTATTTTATAAACGAATTTTACTGTAAGAAATATCCTTAAGAAACAGAAAATTAAAGTATATTATTCAAAGACTTCATTGTTCTGTCTGACTTGGAGGACTTGCTAGATATTCTGAAGAATGCGAGGTGACCTTTGTGGTTTTCGGCAAATAACTACATACCAATTTTAACAGTGCATTTGTCCCGATTTCAAGAGCAGTTCACTTTTCTTCACATTGTTAGCCCGCAAAGTGACCAACAAGAACTGCTTAAAGCTGCTCTTTAAGAACCGAAGACCCCTTCTTAGAAAAAGTATTTTGCTGTCGAAAGGAAAGCCGGAAAACCGGAAAAAGAAATGGTACGCCCAGGTGTAATATTTGCATTTAGCCAACAATTTGCTACTCCTGTCTTACACCCTAGCAGGTCTGGGAGTCGGCTGTCTGAGTTCCGGCCTGGTTAGCATCTTAAATTTTTATTGCAAGGAAAGCGGAATCTTTAGTAATTGCTCTCCTGGCGCCCATAAAAAAATGTGTAGCCAGGTAAGCAGAAGAAGTTGGTTACGAGTTCAGCACGCAAAATACACCGGCTCGAACTATTACGGGCTTGTCTAATGCCTGCTCACAGATACATGGGCAAATACTTGTGGCCAGGCAAGGACGCTGTGTCCTGCCAGTGTTTGTGAGTGTGGGCTTGAAGAGGCCCTCGAGAGTTGGCTGCTCACTTGGCTGGCTGCTGGCAACCGGAGTTGGCCAATCTGTGCCTGCCTCCTCGACGGACGAAGGGACTCATTGAGGGACGGACTGCAGGTGTTAACTGCCGGCCAGTGCAGGCCAAAAAGGAGGCTTATTTCTTCTGTTTCTACTCCTCCTCCTTCTTCCCGCCAAAAGTTTCTGGCGCCTAATTGCCAAATGTCTTTGAGCGGCTTTCAATAAAGTGGGGAAAAAGCGAAAACAACTCTGGCGGCCGGCAGTTCATAATTTAGGCGCCAACTGCTGCCAACAATTGCAAATTGACAAGCTTATTAATCGCTTAATCGGCCTGCAAACTTACTGTAAGTCTTTCGCATTAAAATGCGCTTTGTTTTCACTCTCAACAGGAGGGGTGGCGGTTATTTTCCTTTCCCCTCCCTTCTCTCAGGGCACTCTGAAAAGTTTATTTCGGGCAAAAACTTTTTGATAATTGCGTCTGAAAGGGTTGCCGGCCCCTTGATTGAGCCGAAAGCGGCTGAAAAACAACTGAAAACTTTCTGCAACCCCCTCACGGTCGCCTGGCAACAGTGCGTATGATTAATATGTATACAAGAAACGCCGACGCTCAGCTCAGCTCAGCTCGGCTGGGCTTTGTTTTGTTGTTTCGCTTTGGGCTTAGCTTTAATGAGCACTGAGCACTAGAGCAGCCGGCAAAAAGACGCTTAATGACTCGAACATATCAGGCTGCCTGTCGGACTGGTTTATCTAGCCGGAGGGAACCAGAGTCCTCCCGCCCGTCCTTGGAGCTAAGGAGCTGGCTCTGGTTTCTTTTCAGTTCAAATCTCAGGACATTCGCTTTGCATTTCACAATAACATAAATAGAAATAAGAACGACGCTAAGTGCGACTTGAATTCGGATGCGGATGTTGCGGTCTCCCTGTTGGTCTTGGCCGTTGGCCCATTCCCAATCAAGCTGCTTGCATGCTGCATTGAAAATGCTGAGAAAAATTGTATTTACTTTAAAATTCCTACAGAAATATTTTTAGAAAATAATATGAAATTCAAATCAAAACTAGATTTGATTTAAAATGTGTTTCTATTACATTTATGTATTAGAAATATATAAAAAACCTTTTTTATAAAGTTTAAAGGTTTAAAGGTCTTAAATATTTTCCCTGTGCATCCCAACCGACTGAAACTATTTCCCATTTTCCTCTCTGATGTCTCTGCTTTTGTTTTTCTTTCCGCCGGACAACTGGATCCAGCTTTGTAGGTGTGGCCGCAGTCGTTACTGGTTTAGCTCTCGCCTAAACTCCTGCTTCTTATGGCCAACAAAGGCCACTAAACCGATAACAAACTCAAGATGTTTTTTTCTGGGGGCATTAGGAATTTATAAGGCGCCTGTTCGGGGGGATTTTCTGGCCAGATTATGGCGCTTCAGCTCGATTCAATTAGAGTACTTAGCGCTGCCAGCGGCACTGGCACTATATATATTTTATGTAAATCCTTTCGACGCCCTCCAGTCACAGGGGCTTATGGTGGTTTCTAATCAAAACGCAATCAAAAACTTGCTTTTGTGTGTCGTCGTCCATCGATGGCCATTTCCAATTTCAAGTTTTAAGTCCCTAAGCGAATTTATTAAATTTATTTTATTTTATTTTGTTGTTTTAAAATTCTCTATAGCTCGCTCTGTGTGGTATAGCGAAAACAATCAAATATATGCAAGTTATTCCCTTTGCCGGCAACTTTGAAGTTGAGGCTGCCAGTGTCCGCTGCTCACCTAAAATAATTTCAGAGGAAACTTTACCCACACAGTTTGTTATGCATCCAATGGTTTTTTTTAGTCTCTTTTTTTATTTTTTCCTCCCCTTGTACCATGCTTAGCTGTCGGGCTCCAGTCCAGGTTGGACGGGCGGGGCCAGGACATCAGCTGGCAGAGGATTTAGGTTGCTTCCTGCTGCTGTTGCTGTTACTGCGGAAAGTGTCTAGGTGTCGCCTGGATTTTAATATTGTTTGCACAGCAACATCCACAGCCCAATATGGTGTGGTAAGCGATTTTTCCTTTTTTAATGTTTTTTTTTTTTTAGTTATCGGTTTGTATGATGAAGACTCTGTAAATATTTTGCTAGCTAAGTATAATCTGGGAAATTTATATTTTTAGAGAAAGGTGAGAGTAATCAGAGAGTTTAAGTGTTTAAATGACTTGGAATACTTTAAATTATCCCTTAAGTCTTGAGAACATTACTTCCCCAAGACTTCCGTCTTGAATCCCCATCAAATCCTTCAATTTCACAAACCCCACCGAATGCAAATGACTAAATTCTCCCCCAAAGCCAGTTATAAAGTTATATGCCATTTAAATAAACTGGCTGCCATGCCGGAACATTTGCGCTAATCAACTCGATTAAGGGAACCGAATGTTTTGTGCTTTCGATTAGGGGAAACTCGTGCGTGAATATGCCATAATATGCTAATGGAGCAACAGAGGTGTTCTAAACACATTTACCTAGACCCCGCCGCAACCCCCCCTGGAAGTGCATACACGGACACTAATCCACACACATATGAAACCGGATGTGCGAACAAATATTTGCTCGGCCACAAAATTATTGTGCAAATATGGAAACTATGTAAGCGAGGGCAGTGACGTGGCCAAAAGGGGAGCTGCGGGCCACAAAAAATAAACGTTTCCATTTATAACTTTAATCAAGGGCTTCGCTAAAAAGTTTGATTGGGAAATGTTTGTGAAAAAATAACCAAATGGAGTCCCCCTTTTTAGTAAGCACCTTTATGATGGCCACATTTTTGCATAAACGTTGAAAAACAATACATTTAAATGGAAAAATAAATAATGGGACCCCTGATTCCCGAAGCAAAATTACATAAAAATAAATTTCGATTTGCATGCTAACCAATATTCCCACTTAGCTTGTCATATATTTATAAATTTACCAAGGTTAAAAGCAACATTTCAAAACAAAAGTTGAAGCGGTGGTGAATTGAATGTAGTTAGTTGGGGGTTTCAAATTTAACAGGATTTTTGATATGATATAGATACACTTTAGAAAGAAATAAAGTAGCTTTCTACTAAGAGTTTTAAACAAATTCCTTGGTTTACATTATTCTAAATTAAAACCAATTTATTTGAACCACCGCAGATAGCAGATAGCTAAATCTGTTGGCGAGTCCTTTGCCTCATTACGCTGAAACGCCTTTCTTAAGTGTGATTAATGTTGAGCATGCTCCAAAGATTGATACCTGACACGCCCACAGGAAAACTGATTTCCCATCTCGTTTGCATTTTCCTAAGGTGCAGGGGTGTTGTCCCTAATAGTTTTGTTAACCGCCACAGACCGAAGCAATCAAAAGTCTCAAGTCCCTTTTTGCGGCCCCAAAAAAGGGTTTCAATTTGATTTAATGACGATGCCGGGACAAATTCAAAGCCACGCATTCGCGACTAGCTGGGACTCCTTCACCGGTTCCTCTGCCTGGGACACAAAAGTCAATTCCATCAAGTTCCGGATGCTGCATTGAATATCAACTAGTTTGACCCAGCCAGGAGAACACTCGAAAAATGATAGCTAGTTTATGGTTATAACTCTTGGTTAAGATTTATTAATTTTTTAACTAGATTTTCAGACACAATTTTTAGATAAAATAAATGTTGAATTAAATGTTTTATTTATTTTTAAAAAATTTAAACTGTACCAGAAATTATCTTTAACTGTTTATGGTGTCTTTTTGTGGTCTCAAAATTGTCCTAGAATTCAATTCCCCTTTAAATTTTTTAACCATTTCTCTAGTTAGGCTCTGCCATTTATAGGTCAACAGATTTTTCGAGTGCACTAGCACCAGATTCTGAATCCAAATCCAAATCAAAAGCTTTGGCAGCCCACTTAAACTTCTGAGGTGAACGACTGGCGGTGACTACGACGGATGTTGCTTTACAGTGAAGCGCCGGTGGCGAGGTTTTCATATCAGCGTAAATTTCCGTTCCTAAGCCACAAGAAGACAAAGTACACAGGAAAAAATATACTCCTCAGATTTGTATTCTAACTTTCTTTAGGAATCTGAAATGTTAAAGTTACCAGAATGTTTTTAGATTAAAAAGCAACCATAAAACAAACTGAGAGTCAAAAGACCATCAAGAAAACATTTCGCCATGTATAAATCATATCATAGCCTGCTTTTAGGCACCTTATCGGCCGATTTCAAATCAATCAATTTTTATGTACATAATTTAGACATTTCCTTTTCGTTTTTCTCGCCGTGTGACGACGTGTGCGTGCGTATCTGTGTGCCGGGCGCTTTGTCCTGCAGGTGCTAGACAGTCTATGACTTCATGCATAATAATGAGCCTCTCGGCCTTCTCAATACCCACTCAACCCGACCCAGACTTCCACCCGGACAAGATCCGGGTCCATAGGATATACCCGAGGCCGAAACATAAAACGAAGCCGACTGTTGCTCGCCGCGGGAGGGGGCTGTGTGATGTTTGATTTTTGCACGACAAACGACAAGGCTTGAACAGACTTGGATGGCTCTCTCTCTGACTTTCTGTGTGTTTTAGTTTTTGGATTTATTGTGCCAGATATTGCTCGTTGAACATGCTATATATACTATATACTGAGCAGAGACAAGAGGCGCAGGCAGCCCCCAAATATTGGCCGAGGCAATTGTGGACGAGGATGTTCGTGCCGTTTGCTTGGCATTTTGTGGCTCCATTTTTTGACATTTGACTATTTGCTTGAGCTGCATTATTTTGTTAGTGCGCTGCTGTTTGGGAAATTCTCAGTTCTCAACACACAATTCACATTTATTTGCTGCCGTTTCACAAACACAATTTATCAACATAAATGTCACAGATTCCATTTCGTTGCTATCAATTTCAATTAGTAGAAAGAGAAGAAGCAGAAGCAGGCTGTGTGCGTTTGCCAGGCAATCAGAAACATGCAAATCGAATTTCATAATGCATTGCCAATTTTTGAGGCCATCTCTTGCCCTGCGGTTATGAAATAATAATCAAGTCTTGGCCCGAACCAAAGTTATTCAATTGAATGGCGCAACCTTTGGCTATGAATGCCAAATCAGGCCTCTATGAATACTTGAGTGTTTGATGCTTGATCCGTAGATACTCCACACTACTCCCCGGCACTCCTCCTGGCTCACAAATACACACTCAACTTTGGCCTAGGCAAATTGCCCGACAATTGGAATTAATGAGCACTTTAATCAAATTTTCCACGCAAAAGCACGTTCATTAATTTTGTACGCAATTATTACTGAGGAAACGCCTTCGACCTCCCCCGAATTAAGTCCACAAACAAAATACGCACAATCAAGCGAATATAGCGCCAAATTACTTTTCATTACAAGTGTACAAGCGCCGGCTGACCAGCATGGCAAGTGCCAGGCCAGGCCAGGCTAGGACTTTCCTCCAGCTTCTAGTCGTACTCCTACTCCAAGTTCCAAGTGCCAAATGCCATCACAGCGTCCGGATCTGGCTGAGTTGGCCGGGCATTTAAGGACAACTTCATCATCATTAGCACTACAATGGCATGGCGAAAAAGAGAGAATAACATGACGGGCATATAATGCTGATTATGGCATATAAATACGGACATTCACACAGAAGAAGGCACTGAGAGAAATATATATTTCACATTTTTAATTGATTTATTTTCATCGTCTCAAATTCATACATATACAAATATTTACGTTTTCTGGATTTAAGATTTCTTAAAGTTTCTCTGCGCGAATACAATACAATTTCCCAATCTTTGGTTTTGTGGCCACTGTAGTACATTGATTTCTACCTTTAATTATAATATTCCTCAATAAACCAACTTCCATCTCAGTGTACATATACAATATGTTGGCATTAGCGGCTCTCACTGCCTTCTTCCTGCTGTGCGGTAAAATCATATTGAGTGTAGATTAAATGGCGGCACGTCGACCTCTCTTCCATGTCCCAGCATAAAAATCCATTAGAAGCGGAAATCTGCAATGCCTGGCAGTAGTCGTTCGAAATCGAGTCGAAGGAGCGCAGTCCTGGCCAACGGGCATTGGAGCTGGGAACTGGGAGTGCCACAGTCACCGGCACTGGGTCGATGTGGTTTAGTAATTATCACAGTTGCAAATGCTTCGATAGTAGCGCTCGGCCTAACTGTGTCACGGAAGGGAGTCTGCGTCTGCGGGTGGTGTGTGCGAGTGTGTGTGAATGTGGATGTGCTTATCCGAGAGCACTTAACAAAACGTTCACGTTTATTTTAGCCTTGACTCCAATATGCCTGCTGCAACTGCCTGTCGACGCCCATGTGTATTTAACCCAATTTTTGTTAATTTCCCCACTAACACAGTGTGAAGATTGTTGGCGTCTAAGGATATTCGACTTACTCTGCATTCTGTAATTAGAACATGAGAGTCTTCGCTGGCTAAAAGCTATTAAAGCTTTAGGCGAATGTTTTATAAGTTGAACCCATGCCAAGTTTTAGGTATTGAAATTTGATTCCAAATTAAGCAACATAGAAGGTTATGGTTTGGTTTTCAATTCGTAGCAATATTTTCTAACTTATTCTCATTTCTGTCTAGTAACTACCATGTTTAACTTATTTGCTTTCACCGTATTAAAAGAAAAATATATACTACTAAAAATTGTTAATTTTATAATGTGGCTCTTTGGCGGAAAGCCAGAGAATAGTGTACTTTTGCTTTCTGGACCCCGGAAGATCGTCGTCAAAGGAATATCCTATATGACCAAGTACTCCGGTTACATTAACGAAAGCTTAGCTTTAGGAAACCAGACGATGCCACCGATTACTCAGTTGATGGTTGTTGAAAACCCAGTAAGGATCGTGCCAGAACCAAATAAGGCTATGATTTTATACGATCGTCCAGCTGAATGTGAATTTGATTTTATGGACAGCGGGTTGTTGTTCATGCTTGCCACTGCATTCATCTTTGGGTTCTCGAAGATGTTCAGGTCCAGGAGGAAGGATAAATCAAGAATGCAGAAGAAAGAGAACGAGGTGTTCTTTGATTTTAAGCCTTACGAGGAGTTTAAAAACGATATTTTCTTTGATTTCCAGTCTGAGGATGTTTTCCTTAATTTGCAGTCTAAAGATGATGTGTTCTTTGATTGCCAGTATAACGATTGCCAGTTCCTTGATTTCCAAACAAACGAGGACGAGAACTTCCTAGATTTCCAATCAAGCGAGGAAGAAGTATTACTCAATTTTAACGGAGAAGAGGACATGTTTCTCGATATCCAGTCGGAGAACGACGCAGCAGAGGCTTTTCTTGATTTTAAATCTGATGATAAGGAAGCAATCCCCGATTTGGAGTCCCACGAAAAGAGTGGAAACCTCGATGAGGCGGAGAAGCTTCTGTTTTTGTTCGAGAAGATGAGGTTGTCCGATGAGGAGGACTTCCCCGAGTTGCCCTCCGACAAAGAGAGGGTTCCTTATATAAAGTCTGTAGAGAAGGAGTTGCCAGAGTTGAAGCCCGATGAGGACGGTTTTCCCAATGAAAAGAAGAAGTTTCTCTGTTGCAAGTGCAAAAAGCAAGGATTTCCCGATTTGCCTTCCGATGAGGAGAGGCTACCGGATTATCTGGCTGACGAAAACAAGAGGTTTCTCTATTGGAAGTCCAAAGAGGAAGGACTTCTCGATTTGCCTTCCGATGAAGAGTGGCATCACGATTATCCCTCCGACGAGGAGAGGTTCCTCTATTCAGAGTCCCAAGAGGAAAGGTTTCCCGATTTGCCTTCCGAAGACGAGTGGTTTCCCGATTTGAAGTCTGACAAAGAGGAGAGGATTCTATCCTTGGAGAACAAAGAGAATGGGTTGGCCGATTTGCCGTCTGACGAAAAGAGGTTCCCCGATTTGCCCTCCAATAAGGTGTGGTTCCCCAATTTGACATTAGATAAGGAGAGGTTTCCCTATACAAGTAGGAGGCTTTTTCCAATTAACTCCCCGGGCATAATTTGTCGCCCAATTCTTAGTCCGAGGAAAAAAAAGGCTGCCACGATACGCGCTCAGGAAAACGAAATGTTTTGGTCTACTGTTTCATCCTCAGCGAAGCGGAATGTTAAATGATGAATTATTATTAGTGTGTTTATTATTGGTTCTCTTGTGTTTTAAAATAAATTAATGTTAAATAATTTCGTTGATTTCATATACTTCAGGTCCTGCCTGCAACTGACATTCGTTTTATAATCAAATGTCCTAAATGCAGGATGCCGACTTGGGCACAGGCTCGTAGAACGCACATGTGCCTCATCCTTTCTTAAGCCAGAAGCAGGTCCTCCTGTCACAGGGGCAAAAGTTTTGCACAGAAACTATGACTTGGACCAATGTCGATGGGCGGAGAAGCGGAAGAGCGGAAAGTTTTCGCTGGTGGGAAATTTCGCGCTAGCGACAAATAACTGAACATTTTTATGAGCTTGCAATGGGGCTTGTCAATTATGTTCGTTTCCCTTTCCCAGAGATGTCACAGATGACTCCGGCGGCTGCGGCGGAGGAGGGGAAATGCAGAAGGCACTGCCTGCCAGTCGTTTCGTACTTTTCCCTGACTCGGCACAAAGTTTTCCCGGGGACCAGAGAATCAAGAGTCACCTTTGCAAGTGCTGCTTGAATATTTAACCGACTTGGCGAATTAATGACAAGCACGAGGAGGCGTGGCAGTGGGCGGCAGGCCACGCCCTAATGGCGCTGGGCCTCCTGCATTGACCTGAATGCTAATGGAAATCGCTGGCTGAGTGGGATTTGGCCTGCGAGTGGGATTACGCTAATGGAGCCGCTACGCTGCTACGTTGTTGCCGCAAATGATATGTTGCGCATACGCCGCGTGCGCCGTGGCAAGGCAATAACTCAAAATCTTAGACTCGTAAGCCAATTTTCGTTGATTTAGTTTATCTGCAGTGGGCCAGCATCATCAATACAAATGCCTTTGCGTCACTGATTCCCATTTGACTACTCGGCCCAACTTTGATTTCATTTGTTGTCGGCTTCGAGGCCCCAAGTCGATCGAGTCTATTTCCTGCACTCAGGGGTCTGCCAGAGCAGACAATTTGATTTATTGGCACAAATTGCGTTACATTACGTTATCGCTTTGAGTGCGACCAAGTCTGCCGGCGTGTGTTTACGTACACGGGTTGGGTATATATATTATATAGATATATATATAGTCAAAGCAAATGCTGCTTAAGCCGAAGGCGATGGCCACCTTAAGGCGATACTGACTCTCGCTTTGACAGTGCACTTTTCAATTACTTGATGGCCGGATTTAAAAGCCAAATTCGGATTTCCTCCGGCTGCAATCCAAGTCATTTGACAAATCTGGGATACGCAATGGAATCTAGGGGATTCGGAAAATTCCATTTGCATTAGCAGGGAAAGCAAGTGAACACTGGGAAAAATATTATAAATTAAAAGTACGAAATTTCTATTAAAAAACATACAGTTAACGGGACTTGTGAATATAGAAAAATATATTTTGTGATTTTTAATCTTTTTAGATTATTTATTTCCTTCTTAATTATTCTAAAAAATTAATTATTTAAAGTGCAAAAAGCAGTATTTATAAACGGCCATAAATTAGGTCGAAAAAGGTTGAAATAATTGCTGGGATATGTAAAACAGATTTCGGTATCTAACATCATGGAAGTCAGAGTCCATGCCAGTGGAATTTAGTCCCAAGCCGGACCCACTGCGTCTCTTGGCCTTTCGTAGGGAGCATCTGATAGCTGGAATTGCGACAGGTGTCAGATTGCGCGCAGATGCGCTTGAGTTGGGTTTTTTCCCATTTCACTTATTATATTATTTTTTTTTCTAGATTTTTATTTCCAGCTCAATCGTGCGAATTGCGCTGAGATTTAATTGAAATTCAAACTCGCATTCCGCTGCGCAATGACCAATTCGAGTATCGCTAATTAAGTTGTCTATGCATTATTACACCCATCTATTCAGTGGAATCCGCTTGGGTTTAATTAAATTTTGAAATTTGTAATTTAAATTAAATAATGGGAGTCCCTTTTACTGGAAATATTTGCCGCCGGCAGCAGGTGCAACAATGCCGCCCAGGCATACCTTTGTGCGTTTTGGCATAAAGTGAATTTGTAAGCAATTTGGCGAACTTAAAGTTGGTTGAAGTGGAGCAGGACTTGGCTTTTTGTGTGGTCAAGTTTGCACAGAAAGAAATATCTAGGGTAAGGTGGGGTAAAGCCGACCTAGTAAATGGTTTTGGCTATAAAATGCTTATTTTACATCAGATCAAGTCGTTATAAATTAAAGGTTAGACTTTTGCGCAACTTTCTATGCATAGCATTTTATTCATACCGTTGAAAAGTTTTGAGATACAAGCGTTTTACGAAAAAGTTCATTTTTGCTATGTTCAAAAATGATGGGGTAAACCCGACCGCCTATGTTTTGGTTGATTTAGTACAGATATAACCTAAATATAGTTTTTGCAATGATAAGACAATCAATGTTATGTTATATAATGGTAATAAAAGATAATAGAATTAAAAAAAATGAGAATAGCAAAATAATTCATCAGTATCATCTGATTCGCTTCTCAAATAGCTTGCTGGCGTTTTTTGGTTCGAGTTCAATGTCTGGTTGGCTGCGATGTTGATGGTTTTGGTGTGATTGTTGTTTTTTTTGGATTTTTTACGGCAGGATTTACCCCACTATTTAGAGGTCGGATTTGCCCCACCACGTAATTTTTCATAAAAACCCAATTAAAAAAGAAATTATGAAAAAAAGTGAACCAAACTTATATGCACTTTGTAGGACTTTATTCAAAGAATCTAAATCCACTTACCTTTTCATGCGATAACTTTGACAAAAAGAAATATCCTGCAGTTAATTATGCACAAAAATGAAATTCAAAACTGTGAAAACTAACTTGTTGTCGTTTGACCATCTCAATGTTGACTAATAAAATGCTGTCATACCACCATTTACATTGTTTTCGATGCTCTACATGACAACACTAATATTATTTTGCGTAGTGCTTCCGATTTTCGAAAACAGAGGGAGGTCGGGTTTACCCACACTGTCGGCTTTACCCCACCTTACCCTATGTATCACTAGCCGAAAAAATCGGTTACAGTTTCATTTCACTTAAATTTCCTTCAGATCTTGCTCAGAAAAACCTGCGTTATCTACAACAAAATATCTAAATTATTTTTCCGAGTGCCTAAGTGCATTCTTAGACCGACAAAATGGCCAAAACTTTTGCCTTGGCCTCTCTCCCACACTCTTAACCATAATGGCCCGCGGCAGTGAAGTTCCATTGACCTGGAAAGTCGCCGTGCCTCCATTAATTAAATGCGGCTTGTGGCTGCTGCAGCAACTGCAGCTTCTGTGCCATAATGAAAGCCAATAAACAGCAAATTCTGTTGCCCTGCACAGCTCATAAAAATCCATTTGGAGTTGCCCACCTAAGGGATACTACCATCCTTCCTTTACTTTTTTGTACGAAAAAAATGGAAAAACAACCGTGGCCCAATTAAGTTTCATCACGTTTCGCATGTATGCGAAAAGGAAAAGTTTTTCCCTTTTTGGACCGCGCCAAACGAAGCGAAAGTCAAACTGGAGGAGCAAATGGTGGCCAAATCAAAGGTTATGCTGGCTGGTTGCCGGCCCGTGCTGACCCTCGGGGTCAGTGGTCGGGAAAGGTTAATCGACGACAGGAAGTTCATTAGATCAAGTAGCCCCGACTATGACGATAACGATGTGCGAGTCCCATTATGGGTTGGATATACATTTACGTTATGGCTTCGATCTCTTCAGCGGCAAATGCATTTAGACTGATTGCATTGCTCGAACGGGGAAAATGCAATTAGTTACCAAGTTTGATTGCATTTTTGTTTGATTTGCCAACTGGTTGGCATCAAATCTCGATTGCAGCTCGTCAAACATTGCAGTTATTTAGAAAATTCAATTTGCGTTGCGTTTATTTCACAGAACCACACACAAAGGGCCCCCAAATCCTGCCCCCGGACGGCGTGCGACGTGGGTTGTTTGGGTTCCACAGCCGCCTGGGATATAATTTGCAATGTTCGTAATGTGGCCAAACATTTGTTCGATTGCAGCTATTGCCAATTGAAATTTTGCTGCCCTTGAGCCGAGCCCCAAAAAGCTATGGCTTTTAGCTCCAACTCCGCCTTGGAAATGGGCAATCGTATATTGTACACAGAGAAGAAAATTGTAAGGCAATTAGATAGTTAAGTTAAGATATAAAACAGCGAATTTGTATAATTTAAAGTCAGCAAAAGCTCAGAAAACTTGTGACTTATGTAAAATGAAAAGTTAGCTACATTTTCTCTTGGTTTCTTCTTTATTTAAGTTGCTTTTAATCACCTTTTTTACAACTCAAAGTTTTCTTTACAGTCTTGTCTGCTCTGATAGACGACTATCAACCATGTTTCCTCTTCTCCTCGCTTCCTAACTCATTTCCTCGTAATTTTCCGTACTTTTTATTGACCATACATTTGTGTTTAAGCCAAAACCCCATTCAAAACCACCCATAGGTAAGCCCCCTTCTCTCCCTGTGTACCTGCCTGAAAGCTTTTGCAGCTGATTAAAGTGACCTGGGCCAAATGAGGCTTGAGTGCCGGACTGAGGGCAGCTGGCAGTCAAGCAGCAAAGGCAATCCCAGTGGCAATCCCTGGTTTCCCATCGCTCCACATCAAGGTCACCGCTGATTGAAAATCAATCGCCGGCAATGACGATGCAACCCACTAATCTCTGGGCAGCTTTATGAGCGTGTCTAATGGTGATGGCGATGGTTTTCCTAGGGTTTTATCTCTGCCCAGCCCATTTTGGCCACCCCCTCGGAAAAGGCGACAGTTGAATATGTTGCATTTAATGTTGCCGCTTGTAATTCAGCATGTTTTACAATGCACTCACATGCTCGCCTCGCCTTCCCCTTGCAATAGTTTTTTGCCATTTGTTATGCAAGAGTGGGGAAAAAAACAGCATGCAAATATTTGACTGTGCAGGGCGTTGGCCTTGAAAACTGCTCCAGGGCCGGCGGCTGGTCAAGCACAACTTTCACAGATGTCAGTTTATGTAAATGGATTCGAAATTAGTTTCAGTTTGGCTGTCCTTCCCCCGAAAAATAAAAGGAAGGAATGCAAAGCCAGCGCTTTGTGTCCATTTGGGCAGCATGTGTGGACACGGAATTGATTACAAAATGTTTTCAAACAATAGGAAACCGAGGAAACCGTCCAGCAGCAGGAGCGGTTGATGTCATAGTTGGGCTATGATTTTAACGTAATTTAACATTTTTAGGAAAATATTTAAATAATTGTTGAAAACAAGAAAAGATTGTTAACAATCCAGGTGAAGCTTAGTCTCTAAAAAATTTCCCACTGGTAATTAGCCTAATCAGCTCCATATTTTTGGCCAACTTTCTACACCTTCCATTACCTTTCACCCCCCAAAACAAATGCATTTCATGTGTCAGCGCAACGTCAAAGGGCAATGAAGCATTTTGGCAGCATTGAAGGATTGAAGGAGCCTAGGGGCACACTGCGCCTAACCGTGTCAGCAACATTAGTAGCAACACAAAATTCTAATTAAGTCATGGGGTTTTGTATTTCCTTCGGCACCGCGGGCACTTTGTGTAGCAAAATTTTTGTGCAAGCTTCCAAAAATTTCACATAAAACAAGCGCACAAAATGCGAAACGGGCAAAGGGAAAAGGGAGAGGGAGAGAACTAAATAAAGGGCCAACGGGAAGCGCAACGCAGTTTACACTGGGGGAAATTGGGAAGAGATTTTTATATAATTTTTAAGTTTTTCAGCTTCAATCTCCCGAATTTTGAAGTATTTTTAGAGTCGAAATGGCATGTATTTCCTAATTCAGAAAATTCAATTATATTTAGCCACTTTGTTCGATTTTTAACTCACAATGTGTGAGGTCTCTGATCTAAAAATAATGGTATGATAAAGTGAATCTTTTGAAATATAAAAAGACTTCCTAGAATGCAATTTAATTACTATTTTTTTTAAGATAAAACTTTCTTTTCAACTAACTTTTCTCAGTTTTTAAATCCCTTTTTTGTGAAAGTGGGTGTAACTGCTTTTTTGCCACTGCATTGAAAAGCCAAAAGAGGAGGAGCGTGGGCGTGGCAAAGAGTCCATCTTTGCTTCGTCTCGTTTCGCTTCCCGTTTTGGGCGCTGCTTTATTTGCAAGTCCAAGCTTGTTCATGGCTCGCGGTGCGTTCCGCCAAACAAAGCGACTGAGGAACAGTCCATCCTCCTCCCCCGCTAACCAGGCTTTGCACCCCCTGAGAGCCACCACCTTCGCCAGTGACTACCCCGTTGCCAGCTCCTTGCGGCGGCTTTTGTTTGGAACTTTTCGTTTTGTTGTTGTGCCGGCGCGCAGCTAATTAAAAGAATGTTGGAAAAGTGTAATATGTAAGCAAATTTCTGCCGAGCCACATAAATAATCCCGATTATTTTACCTGGTCCCCCCCAAGCCAGCCAGCCAGCCAGCCAGCCGGCAGTATTTTATTTTCTTCGTTTTTTTACGCTTTGTTTATTTCGTTCTGGCCCGCACAAAATTTAGATGAACATTCGGGGCATTAAAGTCACGACAAGGTCCTTTTGTAAATACTTAGTTGACCAGGAATGGGTCACTGGCCAGGGAAATATGAATACCAGCCAGGGGGGGAGACTGGGCAAAATTGAGACAGCAAAGCAAAAAAGGGAAGCGGGCTAAAGGCGACCCTGACTGGAGGCTAGACCTACGAAAATGGCGCAATTAGCTGCACAACTTGGCCAAAACGAAAGATTAATGACAGCCCCCTCAAGGTTTTCTTTTTTTCTTCTCCAAGTTTCGTTCTTTTCAGTTGTCGCTGGCTGCCTCTGGCTTATTGACTTAGACTCGAAGCCAATCGCCCGTCGTGTCAATAAAACGTTCGCTGTGTACATAAAAATAATAAATGACGTCGCCGACGGGTCCATCAAGAGGAAAAGAGAGTTTCCAGGGAGCAAAAACACAGCCAAGAAAAAAAGTGCAAGTAATTAGACGCATAAATTTTATGACAAACTTGGCCCCGAAACTTTGCCTCGTCCTGCGACTTAAGGAGAGAGATTTACAGCTGGGCCGGAGCCAAGCCGGAGGATTCTTGCTTCCAGCTATGCACTTCCTGTGGCCATGTAGGCAACGAATTTCCTGAATGTTGGACCCACCGGGGCGTATATAACACACCGTGCCATGTGGGGATCATGTCGGGGATTTTGGGAGAGCCGGTTGGTAGTCCGGACTCTGGCATTCCGGGCACATGTTGCCCCGAATGCCTCCGGTTAATTGCCAGGCTAATGCCATGAGGGCCATTCGATTAAATGCGCCAAGAGATTAAAAACTTTAAATGGCACGCCAATAAATGGACGGGGGCCGAAAGGTTGGCAATTAATTTCGTTTTGTTGCGCATTTAATGCCAAGCGATTGCCATTCCATTTAACGCCAAATGCGGATTGATCCGACGCCTCGTCGGTCCCAGTCATGATAATATTTCTATAATATTTGCCACCGCCTCTCGGTCGCTTTCCCTCTCTCGCTCTCTCTGCTGGGATGTAAATAATTGGTGCTGACAGCTTGATAAATGGCTTTTCAGCCGAGTTAATGAAACTAAAACATGGCAAACGAGCGCGCCAGTCAGAGACGTAGCGAGTTTTTAAATTAAGATAATGCAGGAGTAGCAGACGAGGCCACGGTGCGTATGAGTAACGTAATTTCCTGCCTCGCTGCCATTTGCCATTTGTTCTTTTGGCAACTTTACAGAGAGATAAATGTCAAACAGGGTTTTTTAGAATTATTTAAGCTAAAATATAAATCATTAGATTTCTGCAACATATTCTTTAAACCTTTTAGATTGAGCTTAAATTATAAATTAGATATAATTTCAAATTTCCTTGAAAAATAATATTAAAATAAAATCAATTCTATTAAAATACAACGACAATCTTAATTTTTCTCTGTGCACGCTTCATTCCTCCTTTAGCAGCGTGCATGTGAAAATCTTTTAGCAACAATTTTGCCAGCTAATGCGAATGATAAGCGTGCATAATATATTTGCTGCCATTAGTGCGCTGCATTTGAGCATTCCTCAAAATGCGGCGACAGTGGCTGTGGCAGTTTCTGGGTAGGATTCTGGGATTCTGGGACCTTTAGCAGGGACCACAGCCAGGACGCAACCAACCACTTTTGCGACTCCCCGTCCATGGCCCATTTTGGGCCATGACAAAGCGCAGCGTGCTTCTGAGTGCTCAATTTATGGTACTCGACGGTTTTCCGCTTTCCCCACCCCCTCTACCGCACATTTTCCCACGGCCCACAAATCCGATTTCATTATGGAAAACGTGCGGCGAATTAAAAGTAGATTTAGCGCAGCTACAACAAAAGACGAGGCGAGTGCCAGGACAAATCTCGATGCAGTTCCATTCAGTTGGATTCCATTAGGAGTCCAGCCATCGGTGGAGTGTGCGTGGTGCATGAAGAGCCACGGGGAGAAGCTGAAAACAGCAGCGACAGCAATTGCAGCTGCAATTTCGAATGCAACAGCCACTGCTGCAGTGGCAGTGGCCGCTCTGATATATGTGCATATATGTTCAGATATGTGCATATTGTTTAATGTATGCGCAGTCGAAGTCTGTGTGGCTTTGAGACTAAATCACCCAGTCACTGCTAAGGAATTTGAGTAAGAAATGCATTTATTTATTGGAAAGTGCAAATTTTAAAGATTTTGTAAAACAAGGAAGTCGATAATAGGAAGGAAAAACTATATATAATATCCAAGACATCTGCAATTTAGCAGAAAAGGAAATTTTACATCTTTTAAATGTGTTGCTAAATTCCTGTGCTATTTAATTTTAAATATTTATATAAAATACCTAAACTAAAGATATTTTTCTTTAATTTTTAATGTCACTTCAAAGACTCAAATGTCTCTCAGCCTCCCTATAATACCCAAGGTTGTGGGAATCGAGCCAGTGTGGCAACTCGATAAGTTTTATCGCCCACATTTTTCAAACAACCGGGCTGTTAAAGTTACGATCCTGCCAAATCGCTAATATGCGATAGGACCTAAAAAAGACCACAAAAATTCGCGAACAGGATTTTTGCAAGCCACGGTCACATTGGATCCCCTCACTTCCGTTCTCTTTCTCACAAGGCGTCCCCGAGTTCGGATTAATTTTTGTCGATCCTAAATCCGCAAGCATCGTGTCGATCCGACAGTATTTGTTAAAGCGAATCATACCCATATTAAGTAAATTTAGTGCTCTAACGTATATTGGTAAGCTTGTGTGAATAATCGATCGCCGGAGTGCTAATTTTGCCTTTTCAAAACAGCGTCAGCCGTATCGGCAGAGTCGTCCAAGCGACCGGCATTGTTTTTGCCAGCAATTGCCCACCACGTGAGGTGGCAGTCATTTGTGGCATTCATCGTTGGCATTGTCTGTGGCTTCTCAGCGGGATCAACGCCACGTGTCATCGGAGCATTCGCACGCACAGCGTGGGGCTGCGCTTCCCATTTCGGCGGCCATACACGTGCCGATTGCGGTGATCCTCGATTTGGATTTTCTTTACCGCCTCGCTAACGTGTCACCGTTCCCTCACACGGCGCGCATATTGGATCGCCGTTCCCTCACACGGTGCACATATTGGATCACCGTGCTTTTCTTCGGCGCACCTATTGGATCGCCGTGTGTCTTTTTCGTGGCCACATCGTTCTTTGCCACATCGCCGTGCATCTTTGCCACATCGCGTGCGCTCTGCCGCATCCACACCTTGGCGGGCTGGTCTCGTTCCGCTCACGCCTCACGCAAGGGATTGCGGCCATCCCTGTCGCACATAGTGCGTGTCATCTTCATCAGCGCGAACGACGGAAGTAGCATTACATATCCGTATTGAGAGCTGGTGGCTGATCCGGCCCACACTCTGCTCCAGGAGCGGATAAACATGAATGATAGTGTCTAAAATATAATTAATTTTGCATATAGGAGCTTTTGATTTAAGAATTCGTACTTATAAACCTTTTCGGTCGTAATTTAGCAATTTTTTTTGGGAGATTTGGCAATTATAATATCGTTTTGTCCCTCAAATAACTTAAAACACATACAGCTACACATCACCAGTCATCAGGCCTGCTGACGTCGATGGAGAAAGCGTGAGTACGGCCTAGCCGCAAAACAACAAAATAAAACTGAACCCATACTTATAATTTCGCCAAGACTCCTGAAATAGTTTGCACATCTTAATTAATTAATTGATTCAAAAGAATATTAATAAGTTAATCTATTTAATGTAAAGTAAAAAAAGGAAAAAGCGTTCTTTCTTATCTTAAATTTTATTTCCTTTCATTTGATCTAAAAAAACAAACTGACTCAATAAGAGGTCTCGTAACGTAAATAACGTAAACTTAGGCTTAAGGATTAGATTTAGGAAAATGTCTTTCAATATTATCTCAGCCTGCAATTATATGACTTTGAAAATGAACTAATTTGATATCTTGTTGGGCACCTAAGGGGATGTAGAGCATTGGTTGTATAAGGGTGGAGCCTGAATGGACTTCACAGGTTGGGAGGGTTTAGATTGAGGCCAATAACATCGGAGCCTCATCTTCAATAGGTACACTTCCTTCGTCTGATTCATATTATTTACCATATCCCCAGCTAGAGTATCTCTGTCTACAATATTAGTTATGTAGCACCATTGTTCATGTCAACACAAAACCCACGCCCATTTTCCCTGAGCCTGCCGAGCAGAAAAAGTAGACAGAGCGTGTTGAGGTGGACAACGCTCGGTGAGTGTGTTTGTTACATAATTAATTGGCGCCCAAACGTTAAGGCCAGCCCGATGCCTGATTAGGCACCTGTCGTTTGACAGCCGAGCTTCCCGTTAATATTCAAACCATCCACTTCTAGTTTCCGTTTAGTATTTCAAATTCTGTCCTGGAATTGATGGCATCTGGATAGGTTCGGAGCCATACCGGAGGAAACGTAATACTTTTAACTGTTTTTTTTCTATCAGTTCGGTAATAATCGAACATTATAGTTAAAAGAACATTCCAATTTGAGTAATTGATTCCTTGGAATTATAGTTCTGATTCAAAGTCGGTTCTATACCAGGATTTCAATATTCAAACACTACCTTCTTATCAGTTAGGATCGAGATTTTATCTGGCTGGATAGATTCGGCTAGTTACTCTTCTAATTGGTAAGACAAAATAAATTGATATTTATTTTACTACCCTTTATTTACATTCCGTTTACAACATTTGTACCTATTGAATGACACAACCAATTGCTATACTACCCAGGGTAAGACCTAAACTGCATTTCTCATTTATCGTATATCGTATTCATCTCGAACGACCAGTTTGTTTTCGTTATATCGTATCTTATCTTATCTTACCGTATCTCATTTCGTTTTTTTGTTTTATATTTCGAAAAGCGTCAAAAATGTTGACACACAGCAATGAAAATTTAGTAGATCTTCAGACTGATGAGTCTGCAAATTGCATCATCTGCAACGGACCAGTGTGTAATCTGGATTTACTTGAAGCCCGTTGCAAGCATTCTTTCCACAAGCTTTGCCTTGACAATTATAGCAAGAACAACGACAAATGCCCCAGGTGTGGCCAAACTTTCTCTCAACCCGAGGTAGGACCTCATTCGGCTCCTCTTAGTAGATCTCAGGGACACAAGGTACAGACACGTTCAGCGTCGCGAAATGCGGCAAAGCAAAACGGTGGTTCTGAGCAAAATTCACTGCAGGAAATTCGTAGCGAGGGTAACTCAGACTCGAGGGTGGTAACGGAAGATCACGTGGAAAAATTGATTCAGAAGTCAATGCAGACCTTCCAAGCTAACATGCTGCAGTCAGTTACAGAACAAATAACTTTGGCGTTCACACAATTGAATAGGTCCACATTTGCCAATAATGGACAAGGTGAGCCGCAGCGAGATTTCAGTCGAGACGGTTCCGATGCCAACTCAGATCGAAACAACATTCAACAGGCTAGGAATTCACCAGATTTTCGCAGTGATCGAAGTGATCTCTCTCTGGATCGACCAGACAGAATTTCGAATATTATATCCAATTGGCGTATTAAATTTAGTGGTTCAGCTAACGACATTGCTATAGAAGATTTTATTTACCGTGTCAATTGCCTCACTTCACAATGCCTGAACGGCAACTTTGAACTTCTCTCCCATTTTGCTAACTTACTGTTCGCAGGCCCTGCATTAGCCTTTTACTGGCGCGTTCATAGATCGGCAGATAACATGAATTGGAACTTGCTTTGCAGGCGTTTAAAGGAAAGATATCAAGATCAGAGATCTGATCGTGAGATTAAATGTGCCATGCGTAGACGCAAACAGGGTAACACGGAAAATTTTGATGACTTTTTGGATGCAATGCTTTCCATCGCAGATTCCCTTCGTGAACCAATGCAGGACAGTGAAATTGCGGTAGAAGTTCGTCATAATCTCAGACCGGAGATCAAGCACGAATTATTGCACATTGACACCCCAAACTTAGCAACATTGCGAAAGGAGTGTCACAGGCACGAAGAATTCTTTCTTAACACCCGAATGAAGCCCATTCAACGTTCGAACCCAAGCAAGCGTTTCGTTAACGCAATTCTGCAGGAAGAAGATTCAGAATCTCAGTCGGAGGAAGAACGTGAGGTCGAGGATGAAATTTGTGTAGTTAAGACGGCTGAGAAAATTAAGTGCTGGAACTGTGAGGAAACAGGCCACAGTTACCACAATTGCATTAAACCTCGTCGTATTTTTTGTTATGGTTGTGGAACACCGGAGGTGTATAAGCCCAACTGTGCAAAATGTAATTCGGTTTCGGAAAACCCCAAGAAGGACATTCGTTACGCGAAGAAAACGGATGTCCGCCGCTAGCTTCGAAAATACCAACAGAACCAGATTTTGTGGCAAATGATGTTCATTCCATTTTGCCTACCTTTCAACCAGACATATCAGAAACCAAACCTTTTACCCCTTACCATTTGCGGGTACAGGAGTACGCAAAGCGTAGATCCCAAATTTTGCAAGCTAATCCTGTTTATCGTCGCAAACAGCGATCTTCACGGCGAATTCGTAAATTTTGGACTCGTAAGCGATCATTAAATCGTTTTATGATTTCCTCAATCGCACAAAACAAAAGCGATATTCGGCCTTTTACAAACATAGAAATATTTGGTCAACCGTATTTAGCTCTCTTGGACAGTGGCGCCAACAAAAGCGTTATAGGTGGTGAGCTAGCAAAACAAATAATTTCAGCTAAGCCGTTTAATAAATTTAAATCGGTAGTGAGAACCGCTGATGGGCAATCGCAATATGTTGCAGGCACGATACACATTCCCCTGACTTATAACTCAATTAGTGACAACTTTGAATTCCTGATAGTACCTTCGATAAAGCATGAAGTTATATGCGGAATGGATTTTTGGCAAAATTTTGGCATTTCGATCAAGCAAACAGTTGCGATCAACGAAATTAACTGTGAACCGGAAGAACACTCGAATAATGTGAGATTGTCCGATTTACAAAAATCAAAATTGCAGAAAGTAATAGACTTTTTTCCATCATTCGAGAACGAGGGCTTAGGATTAACTAGGTTGTTAGAGCACAATATCGACACATCCAATGCAAAGCCAATAAAGCAACGATTCTATCCACTTTCACCAGCTAAAGAAAAACTTTTATGTGAAGAAATCGACCGCATGATTAAAATGGATGTCATCGAAGAGGCTCCTTCATCGCCTTGGTCTTCTCCAGTTATCTTGCACATCAAGCCTGGCAAGGTACGATTTTGTCTCGATGCAAGGAAATTGAATGCAGTCACGGTGAAGGACGCATACCCCATCCCTATAATGGATGGATTGCTGAGTCGACTTCCACCCGTACACTGCATATCCAAAATTGACCTCAAAGATGCCTTTTGGCAGATCTGTTTAGATCAAGAATCTCGTGCCAAAACTGCTTTTACCGTTCCGAATCGTCCGCTATATCAATTCAAGAGGATGCCTTTTGGATTGTCAAACGCTCCACAAACCATGTGCCGATTAATGGACTTGGTTATTCCCTATCAATTAAAATCGCATGTGTTAGTCTACCTCGATGACCTGCTTGTTTTGTCAAACAACTTCGAAGAACATCTTCTGCATTTATCCGAAGTAGCTACCCAATTGCGTAAGGCTGGATTAACAATAAACGTTCAGAAAAGTCAATTCTGCCTGAAAACTGTAGACTACCTTGGTTACCTGGTGGGTGAAGGTACTCTTCAAATAAATCCAAACAAAATCGCAGCCGTGAGCGAATTTCCGGTTCCGAAGACCCAAAAACAGCTCCGAAGATTTCTTGGTATGACTGGTTGGTACCAGCGGTTCATATCCAACTATTCCACAGTCATTTTCCATCTGACGGAACAACTACGTGGCAAAACACTAAGTTGGAACGATAATGCCCAAGAAGCTTTCGAAAACATCAAGGCCAAGTTATGCTCTGCTCCTTGCCTTGTTCATCCCAATTACGACAAACCATTCATTTTGCAGTGTGATGCTTCACTACATGGAGTGGGTGCAGTTCTAGCTCAATGCGACGATTCCGGTTGTGAGCGTCCCATAGCGTTCATGTCCAAAAAGCTAAACAAAGCCCAGCGTAACTATACAGTTACGGAACTCGAATGCATGGCTGTAGTGTTAGCAATTAAAAAGTTCAGAATGTACATTGACGGTCATAGCTTTAAGGTAGTAACCGATCACTCAAGTCTTCGATGGCTAATGAACCAATCGGATCTAAGCGGTAGATTGGCAAGATGGGCTATCAAGCTACAGGGTTTTTCTTTCCAAATCGAACATCGCAAAGGAACCGAAAATGTGGTGGCAGATGCTTTGTCTCGATCGTTCGAAGAGATTGACATCTCTGCAATAGACCTTGAAATTTATCCCGAAATTGACCTATCATCAAGCGCTTTTCAATCGGAAGAGTACTCCGCTCTCAGAGACAAATTCAAATCTCTGAAATCACCGGATTTCAAAGTCATAGATGAGTTCATCTATCATCGTGCAACGTTCCCCAATTCTTATGACGTTTCACCAGACGATTGCTGAAAACTTTTCGTTCCTGAGTCGTTGCGTCAAAGTGTAATTAGTTCGGCTCACGACCAACCAACATCTGCTCATTGTGGAATGGCCAAATGCCTAGAGCGTATCAGACGACGTTTCTATTGGCCAAACATGGTTATCAACGTTCGTGATTACATTCGAAATTGCGAAACATGCCAGACCACAAAATATCCTACCCATTCTTTAAAACCACCAATGGGAGCACAAGTGCAAAGTGAAAGGATATTCCAAAGACTTTATCTCGATTTTATAGGGCCATTTCCGCGCTCCAATTCCGGCAATATTGGAATATTGATTATTCTTGATCACTTTTCCAAATTCACCTTTCTAAAAGCAGTGAAAAAGTTTACGGCTAAAGTGGTCATCAATATATTGCGCGATGAAATATTTTCATGCTTTGGTGTACCCGAAACAGTCGTCAGTGATAACGGAACTCAATTTAAAAGCCGTGATTTCTCTGACTTCCTTTCGAAATATGGCGTTCGTCATATGTTTACTGGTGCCTATGCTCCACAATCCAACAGTGCTGAGAGAGTCAACCGTTCAATCAATGCTGCTTTAAGAGCATATATTCGCACCGACCAACGCGAATGGGACACATTTCTCAGTAGCATCAACTGCTCTCTTCGTAACTCGATTCACCAATCCATCGGTTTATCGCCTTATCATGTTGTTTTTGGTCAACACATGATGTCCCACGGTCATGACTACAAACTGCTGCGTAAACTAAACCTTCTTGCAGAAGGCGAAGTAAGCCTGACAAAAACTGACGAATTCCAAAGGATTCGTTCTAACATCGGCAAACATTTGAATAAGGCTTACGAGGCAAACCAAAAGTCTTACAATCTTCGAACAAGACCCCGTTCTTTTGAGGTTGGCCAAGAAGTAGTCAAAAGGAATTTTGTACTTAGCAACGCAGCAAAGGATTTTAATGCGAAACTCGCTCCTGTAGGTATCAAGGCCCGAGTGAAGGCAAGAATTGGACAGTCAATTTACCTCTTAGAGGACATGAACGGAAAGGAACTGGGTAGATTTCATGCCAAGGATATCTGGTGATTGCTCTTGATTCCTTTTTCAGCTTTTATTGTTAATCACAGGGACTAAAAATCAAAGCTGTGGTTGTGGGAATCGAGCCAGTGTGGCAACTCGATAAGTTTTATCGCCCACATTTTTCAAACAACCGGGCTGTTAAAGTTACGATCCTGCCAAATCGCTAATATGCGATAGGACCTAAAAAAGACCACAAAAATTCGCGAACAGGATTTTTGCAAGCCACGGTCACATTGGATCCCCTCACTTCCGTTCTCTTTCTCACAAGGCGTCCCCGAGTTCGGATTAATTTTTGTCGATCCTAAATCCGCAAGCATCGTGTCGATCCGACAGTATTTGTTAAAGCGAATCATACCCATATTAAGTAAATTTAGTGCTCTAACGTATATTGGTAAGCTTGTGTGAATAATCGATCGCCGGAGTGCTAATTTTGCCTTTTCAAAACAGCGTCAGCCGTATCGGCAGAGTCGTCCAAGCGACCGGCATTGTTTTTGCCAGCAATTGCCCACCACGTGAGGTGGCAGTCATTTGTGGCATTCATCGTTGGCATTGTCTGTGGCTTCTCAGCGGGATCAACGCCACGTGTCATCGGAGCATTCGCACGCACAGCGTGGGGCTGCGCTTCCCATTTCGGCGGCCATACACGTGCCGATTGCGGTGATCCTCGATTTGGATTTTCTTTACCGCCTCGCTAACGTGTCACCGTTCCCTCACACGGCGCGCATATTGGATCGCCGTTCCCTCACACGGTGCACATATTGGATCACCGTGCTTTTCTTCGGCGCACCTATTGGATCGCCGTGTGTCTTTTTCGTGGCCACATCGTTCTTTGCCACATCGCCGTGCATCTTTGCCACATCGCGTGCGCTCTGCCGCATCCACACCTTGGCGGGCTGGTCTCGTTCCGCTCACGCCTCACGCAAGGGATTGCGGCCATCCCTGTCGCACATAGTGCGTGTCATCTTCATCAGCGCGAACGACGGAAGTAGCATTACATATCCGTATTGAGAGCTGGTGGCTGATCCGGCCCACACTCTGCTCCAGGAGCGGATAAACATGAATGATAGTGTCTAAAATATAATTAATTTTGCATATAGGAGCTTTTGATTTAAGAATTCGTACTTATAAACCTTTTCGGTCGTAATTTAGCAATTTTTTTTGGGAGATTTGGCAATTATAATATCGTTTTGTCCCTCAAATAACTTAAAACACATACAGCTACACATCACCAGTCATCAGGCCTGCTGACGTCGATGGAGAAAGCGTGAGTACGGCCTAGCCGCAAAACAACAAAATAAAACTGAACCCATACTTATAATTTCGCCAAGACTCCTGAAATAGTTTGCACATCTTAATTAATTAATTGATTCAAAAGAATATTAATAAGTTAATCTATTTAATGTAAAGTAAAAAAAGGAAAAAGCGTTCTTTCTTATCTTAAATTTTATTTCCTTTCATTTGATCTAAAAAAACAAACTGACTCAATAAGAGGTCTCGTAACGTAAATAACGTAAACTTAGGCTTAAGGATTAGATTTAGGAAAATGTCTTTCAATATTATCTCAGCCTGCAATTATATGACTTTGAAAATGAACTAATTTGATATCTTGTTGGGCACCTAAGGGGATGTAGAGCATTGGTTGTATAAGGGTGGAGCCTGAATGGACTTCACAGGTTGGGAGGGTTTAGATTGAGGCCAATAACATCGGAGCCTCATCTTCAATAGGTACACTTCCTTCGTCTGATTCATATTATTTACCATATCCCCAGCTAGAGTATCTCTGTCTACAATATTAGTTATGTAGCACCATTGTTCATGTCAACACAAAACCCACGCCCATTTTCCCTGAGCCTGCCGAGCAGAAAAAGTAGACAGAGCGTGTTGAGGTGGACAACGCTCGGTGAGTGTGTTTGTTACAAGGTAAGATACATAGCTTTCGCTAGCAATCCTGCTCGATCCAGCAACACCTTCGTAGGTAGTTAACATAATCAGAGCTTGACAAGCAATCTTCTGCCATGCATTGAAGATGAGTGCCCGATGTCGCTTGTTGTTTCCGGAATTTGTCACTCGAGTGAGAGATGTGTGTGCGACGACACTCGTGTGTGTGTGTGTGTGTGTGTGTGGGACGGTTGGTCTTGGCTTGTTTGTCAGGCGACGGCCTTTTCGGATTTATTATGTTGATGTGTGCTGCGTGTAATTTGAAATTATGCGCGGCAGTGCCAAGACGTATGCTTAACATAATCAAATAACTCATACGCACCGTGTACACTTGATGAACAAGGCGAATGGCAACGACGGTTCATAAAAAGCAAAGCGTAGGTGAACAACTTCCAAGTCTGGGCTCTCAGGATTTTCATTATCATAATTTCTAGCTGATTTCATTGCGCCAAGGACCAAGAGGCAGGCAAAGCCAGCATCTATACGAGGCAAAGGCAACCTGTTAGCCCGATTGATACGCCCAAGTTCGCTTTTCAATTATGTGCCCAGCAGACGTGACTATCGCGCATAATGTGTCTGATATGCTCGGCGGATTCCCCTTCCCCATTTCCCTTTTCCCTCTGACTGCCCGCACACCTTTTGCAGGTGGATGGCTTCATTATGCCTTTATTGGCCCCCTCTGAGTGAGAAGTATTTAAAGGCGGCCGGGCCCGTAGGCCCGTATGTGGGTTAAAACGAAAAGGTAAACAAAAGCTGGCCAGCGAATTTGGCCAACAAGAGCCGCCACCCCTCTCGGCAAACATATGTATGCAGGCTTTAGTGGCAGGGGGAGGGCTTGCAAGGAGCAAAAAAGGAAAAAGGGATTTAGCCACCCGAAATGGAAAACGTGAAAAGTGCTGCCACAAAAATAAGTTTCGGTTTTTTGGTTTAGGGCACTGGGACAAAGGCAAACAAAGCACAACAGAGCGCAACACAGTGCGGAATGTGCGGAATATGGAACACCGGATAGTTCAGAGATAATTCCCCTAAAACACAGATAGAGAGAGAGAAAGAATGGGAGAGTGGAAAGGCAAGAATTTCCCGATGAACTGGCACTTGTGGATCGTAAGTGATTTAGTGGCAACAAGCGGTGATAGGAAAGTGATATAGCGCATTAAAATTAAATAGTTTAATTTAAATATATATTTAATATTAAAATTAAAGTAATTTGTATTATTAAGATAAAAGCTTGCCATGGTATTTTCCACTTTAATAATTAATTAATAGTAATTTTCTCTACCTAATAAACTGTTATCAAGGGATATAAATATGAAAGATGGTTTAAAATACCAAAATAAAATGTAAAATTTATCCAAATCAAGAAGAAAATACAAATAAATTGGGAAAAAAAATAATAAGCGTTACGGATTTTCAATTAAATATATTTCCAATTATTTAACAAAGTGTAGACTTTTTACTTAGTAAATCAATTTTAACCTTTTTTATAATTTTTAATATCCATAGATATTATGTTATTATTGTTCAGAGGTGCTATATATAATGTTTTAATAAATATTAAATATTTGATTGAAGCAACTCCGGTATTTTTTATTTTAGTTCTAATTGTTTTATACTGATATTTAAATTATAAACATTGTATTCTTATTTTATATTTTTTGGAAGTATTATTTCTATACCATTAATATTTAAATACTTAAAGTAACTCTTTTAATTTTTTTTATTTTATTCCTTAAATTTCCTCCATGCACAGATATTTAATCACATTTAATCTGTTGACAATACAACACTTTCGAAAGAAAAAACGTAAACAAAGGCATTGAATGCATGCATGAGACACTCAAGATGAGCATTCTCATTCGAACAGATGAAACAGCATCCACAATAGTCTTCCACGAGAGAGCTGGCCGGAAAATCGGAGAGAGAATTTCCCCTTGGCGGAAAACGACCAGAAACGAAGGCGCCACACGAACCTCCACCGAACGACTTGTGGATGGCAACTTTTGGTAGCAAGCTGGTGGCCAGCAGCTAGCAGCAGCAGCGTTGACAGGCGCCAGCGGACGGCGTTCAGTTAGGATGTGCAGTTCCAGCGGTGCGAACGTGTCCCGGGCGCGCCAATTGGCCAAGTAGCCAAATTGCCAAACCAGAAATCCAGCCGAATATGCCAACGCCTGACTGAGGGCCGCGGGTCGCGCGTTTTTTGTGTAAATAAACAGAGGAAATCGTAACGAAATCAGCAAACCAAAATCAAAAGCAAAAATCAAGCGGAGCTAAGCGGAGCATTCATCACCAGGCATCACCACCGCATCCATCCATCAGAGATCGGCGGAATTTATTTTTCGGTTTCAGTGAGAAAATTAAAAAGAAAGAAAGAAAGAAAGAACCGCACACACGCACAATAGTTACCAGATGCCGTAACGCATACGCCATGTGAGCCGGAGGATCGATGGGATCGAGCGTGTGTTCCGGCCAGGCCATGATAGCAACCCCCTCCTGTACATAGCCTCTGTCTCTGTCATGTGTCCGCAACCGCCACTGTACATACTGTAGACTCTAATTGATTAAACCACAATAGCAAAAATACAAAAGAAAAAACAAACAAGCAAACCAAAAACCGACATAAAAAATAAATAAATAAATACATACATATATAGCTCGGAACGCGCGCGCGATTTCGCCGCACGCACACACAAGTTTCGGTGGAAAACGGGTATAAATAATCGAAATAATATTCGAACGCTATGCTATATATGCTATAGGAATTAGGTAAATTATTAGGATTCAATTGGGCACTGGAATCTCGCGCGCAATCAGAATTAATTATAAATAAACGGGCAGCCGCATCATGGGACCAATCAGACTCTAGATCCGCAGAGTTCAGTCACAGCACCAAGCACCATCACCATCAGCATCAGCATCCATCACCATGGACTACAGCCGGCTGAATGCGAACATCAACACGGGCAACATCAGCACCGATGAGTTCCTGGCGGTCTTCACCACCGGCCGACCGTCGGCGGAGAATGCCACCCTCAATCCGCCCCTTCTGGCCGTCGATGGACAGCTGACCCTGCCAGCTGGCTCCGGGTCGGGGCTAGGTTCTGGTTACATCAATCTAAACGACACGATATACCTGCTGAACGGTAGCTTCTACAATAGCAGCCTCCAGCTGGCCAGTGGCTACTACAACCAGACCTCCGGAGCGGGTGGGACGTCCGGCAACCTGACCAATCCGAATCTCACAGAGGTACACTGGGACGGGCGGTATCCCAGCGGCTACACGCTCACCCACATTGTGATTGCCTCCATTATTGTGACCATCTTGATGATCATCATTGTGGTGGGCAACATGCTGGTGATCATAGCCATTGCGACAGAAAAGTCGCTGAAGAACATACAGAACTGGTTCATTGCCTCGCTGGCGGTGGCGGACTTCTTCCTAGGCCTCATCATCATGCCCTTCTCGCTGGCCAACGAGCTGATGGGCTACTGGATTTTCGGGAGCTGGTGGTGCGACATCCATTCGGCAATGGACGTGCTCCTGTGCACCGCCTCGATCATGAACCTGTGCCTCATCTCGCTGGATCGCTACTGGAGCATCACCAAGGCGGTGGACTATCTCAAGTCGCGGACGCCAGCGCGGGCAGCCGTCATGATTACGGCTGTATGGATAATGTCTGCCGTTATCTGCATTCCCCCGCTGCTGGGATGGAAGGTCAAGAGGCCGGAGGGGCAGCTGCCCAAGTGTCAGGTGAGTGAGCTCGACATCAAATGGGATATTCATACCCAAGCGAAATTGAAGCCAATTAAAGGCAATTGACGAGAATCGAACAATGGAACACATGGGGGGAGTCTGGATTTGAATTTCAAGAGTGAAAGTGCTGGCGAATTAGCTATACTCTTCTTTGGGGGGATTTATGAAAGGAATCTGTGTTATATACAAAAATTTTAATAAAATTTGAAACAGAAATACACATTTCTTTAGCTAAAAAACAATGAGAAACAAATCTATAACAATATATAGGGTAAGGTGGGGTAAAGCCGACAGTGTGGGTAAACCCGACCTCCCTCTGTTTTCGAAAATCGGAAGCACTACGCAAAATAATATTAGTGTTGTCGTGTAGAGCATCGAAAACAATGTAAACGGTGGTATGACAGCATTTTATTAGTCAACATTGAGATGGTCAAACGACAACAAGTTTGTTTTCACAATTTTGAATTTCATTTTTGTGCATAATTAACTGCAGGATATTTCTTTTTGTCAAAGTTATCGCATGAAAAGGTAAGTGGATTTAGATTCTTTGAATAAAGTCCTACAAAGTGCATATAAGTTTGGTTCATTTTTTTTCATAATTTCTTTTTTAATTGCGTTTTTATGAAAAATTACGTGGTGGGGCAAATCCGACCTCTAAATAGTGGGGTAAATCCTGACGCAAAAAATCCAAAAAAAAACCACAATCACACCAAACCCATCAACATCGCAGCCAACCAGACGTTCAACTCGAACCAAAAAACGCCAGCAAGCTATTTGAGCAGCGAATCAGATGATACTGATTAATTATTTTGCTATTTTAATTTTTTTAATTCTTTTATCTTTTATTACCATTATATAACATAACATTGATTGATTTAACATTGCAAAACCTATATTTAGGTTATATCTGTACTAAATCAACCAAAAACATAGGCGGTCGGGTTTACCCCATCATTTTTGAACATAGCAAAAATGAACTTTTTCGTAAAACGCTTGTATCTCAAAACTTTTCAAAGGTATGAATAAAATGCTATGCATAGAACGTTGCGCAAAAGTCTAACCTTTAATTTGGTATATATAACGACTTTATCCGATGTAAAATAAGCATTTTAAAGCCAAAACCATTTACTAGGTCGGCTTTACCCCACCTTACCCTAACAATACCTAAAATCTGATGTTTATTTATAAAACAGAAACCAATAAATCAATTAAAATTGATTACTGATTTTTTAAAATTTATTCTAGCAGCCGTATTGTTTAGAAATCAAATGTTTAATTATTGTTTATATTAAGAAAGTCATTATAGCAAATTTATTTAAAATATCAAATTAAATATATAAATGTTTACCCACACATTTTCTTATACAAGATGAAAGCATAAGAGTAAAAATAAACAGAAATTAATATTTGATAAATGCCACCTTTAAAGAAAAAGCCTGAATGGCACGTTTCATGTATCTTCTTCCAAAGTTATCTGTTTTTAAAGAATTTTCATACATAAATTACCCGCGATCTTTCCTATTTCTTTCGTTTTTATCTAGGTAATTTGGGTATTCTTGGCCACATTTCTAGCCTAATTTAGACACGTTTTTTCTTTTTTGTATTATTTAGCAGGGCAATAAATGCCATCGCTGCTGAGCACTCTCATATTTGCAAACAATAAAGCGTCGAATAGCTAAAATGTTGCCAAGCACTGCGATAGCAACATGCAAAGCGCAAAATTGCGGCCTCTTTGTATGCAAATTTGCAAGTTGCCGGCACACAATTGTCAGATCGTTGTATGGCTTTCCTTTTCCCCCTCCGCGATTCTTGGGTCACGCAGAGAATAAACGCAGAAAATATTTATGCATATGAGTGGCGGGATACATTCCGAGTGTGTCTAATTCAGCCGGCTCAAGTCGAAGGCTCTCCAAGCCAGCCCCCAAAAAGTAGGCTATAATCCATAGAAATATGCGCATTATCATGCGGGTCCTGCCAGTGGCTGAATTTGAATTTGAATTTCGGGGTAGAGCCTCCCTGGAAGGGGGGAAAGCCCAACAAACTAGCTGGGAAATTCACAACAGAAATTCCTACATCAGTAGCTGCCACAAACTGGCGCACTCCACTCTGCCTGCAGCCTTTTTCGTTGAAAATTCTTTAAATTTTGGCCACAAATTGAAAACGTCCTTCAAAAGAGGAATCGATGCAGTCACTCCGGCAGTCAACCATTCAATCACAGTGACTGAACCCCTCTCTGACAGCAGCCCCGGAGGAATTTCAGCTTAAAGTTCCTCCATCGGAATTCAAACAGTTTAAAAATTGTTTAAAAAGCCAAACAACTGAGCGGAGTGTATAAAAATGTTGTTTTGCTTCTGCTGCCGCTCATTGGCCAGTGGTGGGTTAAACCACAATATTATTTATTGCAATCATGATAAATGCGTGATGGTAGGAAAATGGAAAATGCAAATAGCCCGGGGCATTCCCCTCCATATCTCTCGTATCTGTATCTCGCCTGTCTCCAGAATTTTTGATTAATTTTTTTGTTACTTCTCCCTGGTCGTTGCTCCGCTCAGACAGACATTGGACAAGTGAATAAAAAAAAAGGAAGCAGAAAAAAATAGCACAATATAGCAGAATATAATAATAAAGTGGAGCAGGGAGGACGCCAGACGAAGGACAGAGCCAAATAAAGTATCTTAATATAGCAGAATGCTTACGTAAAGTTTGCCATTCAAATTAACCTTGAGACAATAAAAGCCAGGAGCCACGCCAGAGCCAGCGTTCTTTTTTATTTTTCCTTTTATTTACGATGACCAGCGTCCAGCTTGGCTGGCACATTAATCAAGCCTAAGTGGCCCGGATAAAGTTCCCCCCCTCGGCAGGCAAACATGTTTTTAGCGAATTTTAAGCAGTCTAAACAACACAAAATGACAATTTATAATAAGGCTAAACTGGGGCCCACCAAAGGCATCGATTACCAAGGATTCTCTTACTCATCTTCACTTTCTGCCGGCACTCCAATTAGCTTGGTGGCATTTTTGGCCAACCGCCGCAACCAATCAGCCAATCCAACAGCCAGAGACATGAGACACGAGACGCGGGTTCAGGTTCAGCTCTGTCCAATCGTTAAACATGTCTCCCGGCCAAATTTTTCGGAAAGGAAATGCCTGTCGGCCATGGCCTTGTACGAGGTCGCCCATGTAAAACCTCCAATTTTCAGCCCCAAATACGGGCGGCGAGTGGCATGGCCTGGTGAACATTTTAATTATGACACCATGTTGACATGTACAAAATTGTTGTTCGTCGCCACCACCACCACCGCCAACCTCCTCGTCGTCGTCGTCGTCGTCGTCATCGTCGCACATTGAACCGCAATACAAGCCGCAGGGGAGGTGGCAAAAAATTGGTGACAACCAAGAAGGCGGGTGCAGGGGCAGAGGCGCTGATTTGACACTTGCCTGCTCGATTTAATTAATAAAAGCACATTTTAGAGCGCGATGACACTGATTTCAGGCCACTCGGGTTGGTCTAGCCGTTCAGCAACTATTTTTGGCTGGCTGTTTAGTCTTTAAAGAAGGGAATTGCAGAGAAACAAAAAAGTAAATGATATATTTTAAAATGTTTTAAAATAAAAGAAATATTAAAATATATAAAAATAGTTAAATATTCTTAAAGTAGCTGAATTAAACAGAAGCCAAGCTTATAGCATATAAGCAAACCTCCAAGAAATTTTTTATTTAATAATAAATTAAAGAACCAAAAATAATTTCCTCAGTGCCTTTGCAAATATTTTGACTGGCGCATTTAATTGACATCAGCTGGCGGCTGCGTTGGCGGCGGTGAAAGTTTTCCCGCTCTGATTAATGCCAAAACCTAATGAGGTGTATCCTGATACGAGAATATGCTGCTGTGAGTGTGCGTGGGTGCTTGTTATTTTTGGAGGCATAATAAGGCCCGCTGTGAGGCTCCGAATCAGCTGGCATTGTTCGCCCCACCACGACGTACGTACGTCTTAATGGGTGCAATTTTGCTCGGCAAGTGCCTCAATCTGGGGCCAACAAACAAATCTACAAATATCCCATACAAAAGGCCGCTTATTGAATGGAGTGGCCAGTGGGTGGTTGGGGGCGACTAAGAAGAAATTCTAATTCCACGAAACTACATTATTCAAGGCGTTCTCGCTCCCTCGGCAAACTCAAGCTGCTGCTGGCCATTGTGCCCGGGTTGACTTGGGGTTCCTTCGAGGACGTAAGACGCTGGCGAAAGGGTCACACAATAGACCTTATTATAATCCGTAAAGGGGCAAACACTTTATTGAAATATTAATCGAATATTATATACCATTTTACGGAACACGCACACAAAAGCCAGCCATCACAATGGCGAGCAACAAATGGCCAGACCAGGATGAAATATATATAGAGACTCAATCATGAAAGGAATTTTCCTTGAGTCCTTAGAAGCAAAAGTTTTGAGCCAAAAATCAAAGTAGTTAAGACAAAAAGGGCTGGCGAAGGCTTAAATTACGGGCCCACAGTGCGTATGTGTAATGTAATGTGTAATGCGATGATATGCCGCAGCACAATAACGACTTAAGTCATTGCCTAAGTAGCTCATTAGCGTCAGTTTTTTGCCGGCACTTTTAAGGAAATTAAGAGAAAACTGTAGAGAGGAAAGGAGAAGAGGCTGTGATACCATGCACATGGGGAAATTTTGTGAACCTAATTTAAGAAATTAGAAATAATATTTCAAGGAAATAAGGGAGGAGTATATAAAATTATACAATTCATAATTTCACCAATTTAAATTTATTTTAAATCAAAAGAACTGGTAAACTTTAACTATTCCTAAAGAAAAAAAACTTTACTTTAAACCTAAGAAATATCTGACTTGAAAAATAAATTATAAATTGGCAAAAGTTCAATCATTTAGCAAAAAAGTTAGCAGTTTGGAACTGCCTACTTCTTGCAGCTAATGTATAATATAATTTCAGCCATTTTATACACTTTTTCCTTATGTGTATAAGGCCTTTTCTTCAACCTCAATGTCGTGGCCGGCGGCAGTCTAGATGCAAGGCTTTAAGTTGACATTGAGCCCAGGACGAGAACCGGTCCAGAGTCCTTCGTCCTCCCGCCTCCAAAGTCCACAGTCCCCAGTCCACAGTCGAAAGTCCAAAGTGTGTGCGTGTGCCTGGGCACTTTTGATATTTTCTCATTATTTCGTACATGTGCATGTTGAGGCTGCTGTGCGGGTGTGCGAGTGTAGTACGTGTGTGTGGCTGTAATTCTCGTTAGGTCTTTGTTACATTTCATACACTTGACTTGCTTGGCTGAAGACTTGTTGTTGTTTCTGTGCTTACATTTGCCATCCTAGATGCGCATGTTTATGCGAGAGTGGAGGTCCTGTGTGAGCGTAGTAGCCCTTTACGTTAGCTAAAGTATTTTACATTTTCTTTTTTTTTCGGCAGCATTTTCATGCAAAAGAAGGCAAAGAAATGCCAGGAGCCCGCAACGAAAAAAAAGGTTCAACAGCAATGGGCTAATGGGCTTAGTCCTTGAGATACTTTCCTCAGGGTTCGGGTATATGTCTGCTTGTGAATCTTGCCCTGCACTTGTAGAAAAATTCAAGACTTTTTCTATATAAACATCATGAAAATATAAAGAAAACCATATACTTGTTTGCTTATTTTGAATTTAAAGTATTACTGGAAGACTTTTAAAATATTCAATTTCATGGCTAATCCCTAGCTCTTTTCTCTCTCTGCACTTTGTAGGTTAGTGTGTTCACTATGTGCCTCCTACCGCGTTTCCACATCGTTGGCAAAGTTCACTTTTCTCGGCCATTACGGTTTCTGATGGCTTTTAAGATCATAATCAGTGGCATTTATTTTCAAGCAGCCACCAAGGAGCTCTTTTGGGGGGGACGGCGGGAGACAGCAACATTTACGCATTGAACTGCGTTATTACATCCTTGATTTGTTTATAACAGGAAATTATTAAAGAAAATATACACATATATATATATATATATTCCTGGCGTTGGCAACGGCAGAAAATCAGCAAAAAATCAAATAACAAGCATACGCCCCGTTTACATTCCTCGATTTTTTTTCGGCTGCTCAAATCGTTTGCTAATTTCCGCTCGCCGTGCTCTCATCGCCGCCGCTGACATTACAGCCAGATAGAGGATGTTGTTGGCGAGCGTCAAACAACTGGCGGCAATGGGCGAAAAAAAAAATAAAATAAAAGGAAACAGAATCGGAACGTAACGAAACACGGACGACGGCACCACCGAAAGGCATGCCTTTGAATGAATGCCCACCACAAGGCATATGCCTTGGCATTTTATGCGTGGCATAGGCAAATATTGACATTTTAGCTTATGGCGCACGCACCACTAACTGGCGCCCGGCCACCATTTTTTCTCATCTCATTCCCACGGCTTCCAGTTACCAGCTCCCAGCTCTTAGCTCCCAGCTCCGGGCATCCAACTCTCCTCCATCGTTGGTTAAATTAAATTACAGAGCAATTCTTTCCGGCTGCTTTCGGCTCTGTGTACGTACGAATATGTGTCTGTCGTTATTGTGAGTGCTGCACGTATACCATTTGTGGTCTCCTTACCCATACACACACACAAAAACATATTTATTTCAATTGGACAATCACTGGCGTATATTAATATATAATATCCTTTATTTAAATTGGAAAAGTGTGGCTTTTGAAATAAGATTTCTTTCAAATTAAAAGATTTAAATGGTTTTCTTGATACCTTTAAAATCTTTTAAGATTTTATTTACACTACATACTTGTGGGAAATTTAAATCCAGAATAGATTAAAGTTATTCTCGCTCTTTAAATATGTTTTCCTTAAAGTTTAATATTTTATTACTAGGTTTATATATACTACTCTAAAGCTCCTGCTTGTAGTGTAAATTTAAATCCAAAAAGGACTAAACTCTAATCAGAAATGCCACAAGTTATTCCCGAGCTTCTTCTTTTCCCTGTGTAGCACCCATTTCCACTTCCTCCCAGCTCCACAACTGCCATATGCAGTGGCATTTGTCATGCTCCGGCAGAAACTTAAAGTCGGCACAAGTTGAACTTCATTTGGACCCGGATACACAGGACCCCATTCCGCCATCCCATCCAATTCCATCTCCTCCAGAGACTTATCCCCTTATCGTGGCTGTCGCGTATTTCGCCAATGGCTTCTTTTTATACTCTGCCTCCTCCCTTCCCCCTGGGTTTTTGGGTGGGGAAACTCAGAACTTTTCGTGCTGCTGCTGCTGCTGCTGCTCGCTCTGTCGGTTTGATTAAAATAAAGCCAAGTTTCTAAGCCCGGATTAGTGTCCGAATTATTATTATTTTTTCATTCTTCTTCTGTTATTTTTTTCGGGGGAACAACGAATGCGTTCTCAGTCAATTGTTTGGCTTCGTGGCTTTATTTATTTACTTTGAGCAGTTCATAGACGCCGCCGCGTTCTCCTTAAAGTTGTTTACACAATTTGCATTGCATACTCGGGGAGGCTGTCTGAAAAGTTTTTTATTGCATTTCATAAAAATGCAGGGGGGGGTACAATATTGTAGGAGAGGAGACACTGAGAGTTGTCTTCTTATCGCAGCCAGAGCCTGGCCCCCCGAAAAGTTTGCCGCAAATACGAGATACACACGCTCAGTGCAGCTCCTGGGGTAAGAGAGCTGATGTCATCTCGCATGAAATACAATTCCTTTGGCAAAATTTAATATCATTATTTTTGTTTCTGGCTGGCAGCTTGTGCGAAATTCGCACGCGTATTAACTTTCACTTGCCAGGCAACATAAACAAGCTTTAAGCAATGGCAACAATGCCAACTGAAGCAGATTTGGTATTTATGAGCTTGCCGCAGGAATCTGGCTGCCTGGCTGCCTAAGTAAATTATACTCGAGGAAAACCGGCCGGAAAAGCCGAAGATCCCGCAGAAGAAGCGGTCCAAAAAACAGATGGAGATGAAAGCAAAACTCTTTTACAATTGACTTGCCATCCGCTGATGCTAATTGAATTAAAATCCATTGGAAAGTTGTTGTCTGCCGCCGGCAGCAAACGGAAACTGGCAACTCTCGGGCTGATGACAAGCAAAGGGTCAAAGTTGAATTTATTGCCAGGCGAATGGCCAGCATTCTGTCAAAGTTCTGGCCACGCGGACTCTTCTGCGGGGAACTCTTTTGCAATCGTAAAGTCAAATGGCGCCTAATTGGCAAAACAAGCGGAAAATCGCAAATTAAAACAGAGTCCGAGACCGAGTTCGAGTCAGAGTCCGAGTCCGGGCTGGAAATAAATTTATCTTCAGCCTTAGCCTCGCTGAAATACAAATAAAACAAATTGCGCATACGCCCCGCAGCCGCTTTAGTTCTGCCCTGTGATTTTCGCTGCCACAGTCCAGACTTTATTAAAGGAAACCAAATAAAACCAAATGAAATGAAATGTTTCTGGGGCTTGCTTTCTCTATTCAATTTGAATTTTGTTTGGCCAAAAGCTAGCAGCAGGTCCTGTCATCATCACTATAATAATTATAGAGCCCAACGCGCAGCCTGGAGTTAATTTTGCACGCATGACCCAACCGAAATCGACAATCGTTCGATACGCTCATATTTCTTTAACGCAAAATTCCCACAAAAAAATCGCTTGACATTTATGACAACATTTGCACACATGAACACCATAAATTAACTTCACGCAAAAACTTTCCGCCATCGCAGCGACTCGACTCCAGAGCTGCGCTGTCATAACAATGTCAAAACTTAAATATTGACAGTGCCATTGACATCGGCATCGGCATCGTCATCGTCATCGACATTGCCGTGCACTGCTCTGTTTAGCCGCGCTCAGCTTTTATGGCCACGCATAATTTTTCCATATTTTCAGCTGTGCCAGAAAAGAGTCAGAGATTGCCGCCGAAAAAAAAGAGAAGGAAAACAAGAAAAACCCTTTCACACGCCATGGGCTCGATTTTGACTTTGATTTCAGGCTCAGCTTGGGCTTTGGCCCTAGCTTTCTGGCTTTTATGTGCAAATTGCGCGCAGTAAATAAAAATAAATGAGTATGAACATTTTTTACTCCTATCAGCAGTATTTTTTTATTTGCTCGCCGAGTTCAAGACACACACACACATGTTGTGTGTGTTCCACATGCTCCTCGTGTACCCATAACCCATATTCCAGAGCCCGTGTCCCGGCTCCCATACACCCAAACCACCTCCCTCAGCTCTGGCACCTCCTCCATAATAATCGTAATGAATGGCTTATCACGCCAGCTGGCGTTGTCACCATCGCCAGTGATGGCATTGCCATCGTCTGGCGCCTTTGTTGGTTCGATATACCCGGCTGGGTGGTTGTTTTTTCGATACACAAGAAAAACGAATTTAAAGTTGGGTTTTTATGCACTTGATGAATATTCATATCAGACTTGAAAAAATAAGAAAAGTATTGAGTTTTAAAATATATTTTTAAGATCTTTCAACTCTACATACGCTTAAGTACATGCAGATTATTCTAAGAAGCTCTTTTTGATAGAAACCTTGCATAAGGTGTGCTATTTAGGAAGTCCTACTTAATATTAATTAACAGATACTTTAACACTCTCTTCTTTAACACTCCCTTTTCTCCCCTTTTTAATTCCTCTAAATTTTCATATTAAAAACCCCCATTTCTCACCGTGCACTTGCCAGGCATGTGTGGCCTGAAAATGCGGGGGAAATGGTTAATAAACGAAAGAGTTATGCAGTTTGCCAGACGAAGAAAAACCAGGAATCCCGACGAAAACTCCAACGCACGATCCGACAATAAAATGAAATTTAGCAATTCAATTTAATGCGTTATTTGTCGTAAATTTATACCGTGCCGGGCATATTGATTTACTTCAACTTAAGTGAAAAAAAAAACACCATCGAGAACTGGAAAACTGGAAAGGCGAGATAATTGCCAGTTGAGTCAGCAGCACACACATGGGACCCCAACCAGAATGGCATATGAAGATTTATGGCCGCACCGAAATCAAACACCAATTTCGCCATTCATTAAACTCAACTTTTTAGTGGTCGTCGCTTTAAGGTTGCTGCCAGGCCTGGCTAAAGGCATTATCAGCATTAGCCCAGGAGCTGTATGGAGAGCGGGAATCTGGGTTCTGGGAGGGAGGGGTCCTTGGCACTTTGTCGCATAAACATAAACACTTACAAATTCAGCGGGAAAAAACGAGTGCGGCAGGGAAAGTAAAAACAAAAGAAAAACCACACCAGCAACGATAACAAAAACAACAAAAACAAAAGCAGCAACAGCAGCAGCATCGTGGCCAAAATGGTGCAAAATTATTTCTTGTGTTGTTTTCTTTTCACTCGCAGGCGGCATAATCCATTTTGAATAAAATTCCGAATGAACAGACACGGTAAAGGAGCTGAGATGTCTGAGAGGATGAAAGGAGCACTGAGAAAAATTTGGGAAAAATAAAAAATTAAGGGGAAAAAGGAGAGAAAATATTTGTTGGCTATTTTATATGGAAATAATATTTAATAATAATTTATTTTCGCTTAAGGAAAAATCAAAATAATGTAAATCCAAACACATTTTCTCCCAGTGCATGTGAGCCACGAGGCTGTTGAAATCCGGCCGCATCCTTTGTTCTGACGGTCGACGCTTGCCTTTTTTCGCCGTTTGTCGAAGACGATGCCAACACACTTAAAACATGAGCACGAAAAACATTTACATAAAATCGTCTTAAAGTATTTGCGCGCCTCATCGTCTGCGTTGAAGGGAGAAAGTGGAGCCGGAGCTTGGGCCTGGAAGGGACTGCGACGGATGCGCCCGTAGGCCAAATAAATTACACAAAATGTCGTCGGGCCCCATTTCTGTGGGCCATTTTGTGCCATTAAATACGGTGAAGTGGGGCGGACAGGAAAAGGCGAGCGACCCGGATAGGGAAGGCAGGCGCACAAAAAGAAATTATAGAAATTGCATTTATTCGGCAAAAGCATGAATAAGTTTTTAATTTGCATGGAGCCCAGTCACTCCTCCCTGACTCCCTCGCTGTTAATTCAGTGTACCATAATCTCGCCCTAAATGCGAACATAATTACCCCAAACGGCGAGATAAACTTTCGTTTGTGCGAATTGAATTAAATTTGCCAACTGAAATTGCATTGGGTAAATGAATTTGTAGTTTAATTTGCTGCCTTTGCTGCGCGGGGAACTTTCAAATCAACTTTTTCACTCGCCGCACATGTCGTTGGGGAGTCGCCTGGCCACCAGAGAAATCAAAAAAGTTCAAAATTAAATGAGACAGAAGAGTGCAGGCGCTGCGAGGGGGAGCAGAGCAGAGCGGAGACCACAAGGCCAAAAGGAGGTGGCAGGACCTTGTTACTACACAAACGCAGAGAGAGACAGAGAGAGAGAGTGAGCCTGAGCCCCCTTTGGCCCTGAGTATCATTGACTCAATGGGGCCAGGATTCAATTTAGCATATATGAGTTTAATTTCGACATTCATAAATCCAAGCCAAAGCCCCGGATGATTCATGTAGTCTGTGGATCTCCAGCAGCAGGGCTCCTGCTCCTCGGCCTCGCTCCTGGCCCCGCCTAATTATGCAAAAGTTTTTCCGTTTCCATTCCGTACGGTTTTATTGCCGGGGCTACTCCCTTGGGTCAATTTTAATTACGCTCATTTGGAGCCTTTTAATGTAAATGAAAAAACAAAAAAAGAAAAAAAAACAAAGAAGAATAAAAGCCAAAATACGTAACCAAACAGAAGTAAGGCGAAATGGAATTGAGGAAATTTTAAATTAAAAACAACAAGCCGTAAAGCAGGGCGTGTAAAATTTGACAGCGGCAACGAAGTGAAAATTGCTGGAGCATAATTGAGACAGAGGCGAGGGGCAAGGGGAGGGCAGCAGCAACCCGCATCAACCAACCAGCCAGCCAGCCAGCAGTCTTTTTCTTTTTCGTTTTCCCGACTTTTGTGCATAATTAAAAATATGCGCATTGACATTTGAGGACAGGCCATGTCATAAATATTAATTTCCTTCCTTCCTTTTTTTCGGTTCCTTAAAATTCCATTGGCTCTCGGGCTGGTTAAGCCCTTTGACTTTGCTTACCTCAACCGAAATCCATCTAATTTTGCATGCCAAAGGAGCAAGTTCCCTCTGGCACATGCACACACACACACACACACACACAAGTTCCGAGTTTGATCCTGCTCCTTTCCTGAGTGTGTAATCGTCAATCATCATAATTCCGGGCACTTTGCCGCCCACATTGCGCATACGCCCCCTCCTGACGTCGATGGCTCATTTTTACAAATGAAGCGCATTTTACAGTTCACTTTAATGTCGGCCATAAAACCAAGAGCCAAGCCATATCCTTTGTCTTTCATTAACACGCTACCGCCTTCGCCACCGCCGCCGCCGCCGTTGCGATGAAGACGAATGACATTGTAAAGAGGAATGTGGCGGCTAAAAAGGAGTGGCTACCAGACGGAAAAATCGAAGAAGAAGCTGGGCTAAGCCAAGCCAACCGCCGCCTTGCATTCATTTGCCGGCGCCAAGGTTTTATTGAGTTATTCTTACCATTGTTGGCAATAAGCCCGAACTGAAGACCCGCCGTCGCCGCAAAGAAAACCCCGGAAATGGCGAGGCTTTGATGATTTCCCCTTTGCCCAGTGAAGCCTAAAACTGCATTTGGGAAAGCGCCTGATTTTGGCTGAAAAATTACCACAAAAAAGAGAGAAAACGAACCTGTAGAGACTGCGATAAATTCCACATCCTTTCTCCACTCGAAGCCTGTGTGTCACATTCCCCTTCTCTGCGGTTCCACCCTGCTGCTGGCATTTTTATTTCATTTGGCTTTATGAAATTAGTAAATGCCAGGCTCCCAGGAATTCTATGCCATCAAGATGGGTCACAAAATAAAATAGAATAAGCCCAAGGATGGGCGAAGACAAAGCAAAGGAATAAACGTTAAAATATGATTTGATATTATGGCCAGGACAGCAGCCATGTAGCTTTGCCATTTGTTATCCTTGTTATGAATTCAAGAGTGCTTATGATACCACAAGGCACGCACCCGAGGATGAAGTGCCTCGCATCAATGGCATTTTGATTGCGAATATTAAGACATTCGACAGTCGGTGTCGAGTTAAGGGTATTTATATTTGAGATTCAAGGCAACAAGTGGGGGTATCTTTGGGTTTTTCAGGAATAATTTCAAGTTATTTTAGGGTTTTAATATGGAGATACTTCTGTAAACTCATTTAATGATTGAAATTTGGGGTATTATTATGAATTTTGTCCTATTTCTTGGAGTAAATAAGCTTAAAAATCAAAACAAATATCAAGAAAATTACTGCAAAGAGTCAGAATGTAAGCGTTTAAAGTCAAACCTTCTCTGCTTACAGAAACAGGACTCCCCCGGAAGTCCTTACCCTATTCCTCCAAGATTGCTGCTGTGATTCTGACCGCATTGCCGCCGTATGTTCTGCGCCAGTCGCAGTGTCCGATCATAAACTTCCCGCACACACACACTCATACAACCTAGGAACATATAGGCAAATAAATAAGAAGGAGCCAAGTCAACGTAACCCAAGCCCAGACCCAAACCCAGACCCAACCCAATCCCATTTGCAGCACCTTCAACCTATGCCCTGCACTTGTCTTCGCAGGCACAAGGAACAGCTCGCAAGGCACACATATCATTTGTCTGTCTGCCGAGTGTCCTTGTGTGTTTTTTTCTGTGTGTGTCGTTGTAGTTGTTGATTGTAGTTTGTTGCCGCCTACGTTGTCGTGTTTGTGGTTACACTTTGCGTGCTCTGTGTGTGAGTGTGTGTGTGCACTTTGCTTCTCTTTTTCAACGCAACAACACGGCGTATACGTGTTTTTTTCGTAGCCTTCCCTTTGCATGTGCGAGTCTGTGTGCGTGCGGATAACTGCGCATATGTGTACGTTGGCCTATTGTGCTAATAGGCAACACTATCGTATTTTAACAGCTTTTATTTACATGTATGCGCACACTCACAAAGGGAAAGAAAAATAACTTTTACTTGTTCTTGCGGTGAAGGTGGCTGCACTTGAAAAAATTTGTGTTATTTGTATTTTATTGAAATAGAGGTATAAAAATAGTGTTTTCTTTTAAAAGTGTAAAGATTTTAAAGGCGAAAAACGGTGCAGAAAGAAGAGTAAGGAGTTAATTTGAAGGTTGAAATATATTTTAAATCTATTTTAAATGTCATTTACTCGAAAAATTTGAACTATAAATTATTGGGAAATAAAAACTTCCCTTTTAAATACACAAAAGAACCAATGAATGTATAAATTTTACAATAATAAAGTTTCCCAATTGATATACAGCCGAGATATGCAAAATTTGTCAGCTGCAGCTGCAATTTGCCTTAAAGCTGCCGCAGTTTACTTTATAAATTAAAAAGGACCCGCCTGTCAGCCAGTCATTCACTCAGTGTGACAGTCAGTCATTCAGTCGCCCACTTATCCACATGTCAGCCATAGAGAGGCGGGTCTTCCAGCCGGGTCCAGTCCTCCGTCATGGCGCCCGGCGTCCCGCGTTTCCTCAACTGTGACCTGGTCGGTCCCAGCATGATTGGCATTTTCAAGCATCAGCCGCCGTCGCCGTCGCCATCCCTTGTGCCCGGTGTCTGGTGTATACGGGGACCTTTGTTAACACATTTTCCTCATTCTTCGATACTCAATTTTACACACACACACTGATAAAAATGGCGAAATGACAGGTTTTATAATTGGCGATAAAATGCCATTAACAAGGGACATTGTCCGGAATGCCATACCCATTGGTCACGTGTTTGCCAGCCACCTGCTCAGCGGATTTTGAGTGGCATGCCACACACACACACAGGGCCAAAAAGGATATAATGGCAGCCACATCCCATATCCACATCAGCTGCAGCTGCTGCCCTTGGATTTCTTAAAGCTACTTCCTTTAAAGGGAGGAGCCATAAATTTCCTTTTTTGGGCTGTTAAGCATGTGAAGTCAATAAAATTTTTAATGGCTACAAAGCACTCGGCTGTTGTGGCCTTTAATAACTCAAAGTTCGGTAAAAGTTATGCTCACAGTTGAGCGGGTGATTCAACTAGGAAAAGGCAGCGCCCAAGTTTCCGGTTGATACTCTCTGCTCTCAACGCACTGCCGGAAGTAGCAAGTAACAGCACTTCCTGCCTTGGGCGCCAGTAAACTGTAATAAACACTAAAAACGTAAAATGCTGTTGCACAGACTCAGGGCAGAGTGCCATTTGACTGACAAATGTGGCCAAGGAAATGGCAAGGAAATTAAAACAAATATAAAATGCTAGCAACTAGGGAAAGGCCGCAGCATCCACAGAATATCAACAACAACTGCGACCACACTGGGGGAAAATAAACTTACAACTAAATTCCTAATATCCAGCAGACATATTTTGAAGCTAAAATATTGAACAGTTTATATAAATTGTAAAAATATTATTATTTTCTGTCTTAAGCCACATTTCCCTCTTAAATCTTTAAACCTTATTCAATTTTTTAATCAAAGAAAAATATATTCCCGGCTTCTGCCACATTTCTTCATAAATTCCCTAGATTCTTGCTAACATTTTTCGCCAGTGCACTCAGCTCTGTGGACAAACTTGCCGGGCGAAATGAAAATAAATATGGGGCTAACTTTTTTGTTGCAGAAACACTGAGCTGAGGTGAGGGAAGTGAGGCAGGGCAGAGCAGAGCTGCTGTTGCGCTAGTCATTTGCCATAAAAGTCAACAACTTTCCCTTGCGCAACGCTGATAAAGGCCAGCCCCTGACAGCCGGTTTCCTTTTGGCCGCCCCACTGCCGCCGCCCATTCATTTCGATTGAATTACGCGTAATCGTTGCGAGTGCTTAAAAATTAAATTAAAATTTTATTTACTCCAGCAACGGGAGAGATTCGCAAAGGAGGGTGGGCTGGGGTCGGGCCTCTGCCACCTTAACCTTATCTCTGGCCCACGCACACACGCCGCCGCCACTGAGAAGCCGTAATGCAGCGGTGGGGTGATAAGAAATCGATTTGTCACCGGGACGTGAGACTCAATTGGCGCTTAAACAGAGGCCCAGGCCGCGAGGGCATAAATCAGCCGTTCGCGCACGAGGTGAATGGCTTCCTTCTTTGTGTTTGTCAAAGTTTATTACACACAGGACCAAAATAATAATAATAAAACGCAAAGGAAAGACACATGTCAAAAATAAATATAATGTTTTTGGGGCAACAAAGATTATTTGCTTTAAATTTTTGCTTTTTACTTCTCAGCGAAGCTTAAAAAATACATAGAAAAATATAAACACATCTTTAACGAAGTAAACTAAGATATTTTAATGGTTTTAAGGTAGTTTAAATAATAGAAAATATTTATATTAAATTCTATACATTTCGATATGTTTATTTGATATTAATCTTCACTTTTAAAACCTTTTTTCCCCTGTGCACTCATTCGTACCAGTACAAGTTGCTTTGCGAATCAAATCCCCTAACAAAATACTGGCAGCTTTTGTGGCAAATGTGCTCGGCTTGGTGGAACAAAATAAAAAAAAAATGAAACAAATTTCAGAGCAGGATGGCATTGTCATAGCCTAACTATGAGCCCCCAGGCTCTAATGATTATTCAGTTGCCAGTGTGCGTGTGTGTGTGTATGCGTATGCTCCTGTGTTTCGCGTTGATTTATCCCCGATTTACAAGTAAATCCTCAAGTGAAATATAATTTCCATGTGTTTATTTCCTTGCACGAAGAATATGAAAATTTAACTGAATCGATTGAGCGATGACAAGACAGCGGGGAGATTTACTTGATATTCCCCGGTTTACATATTTCGCGAGTAAATCCCCTTTGCCAGACAGCCAAAGCAAAGAAAAGCGCCAGGATGAATGCCGTTTCGTGGCTGCTGGTGCTGTCTTTTTCCTCTAGCTTTCTCGCTGCCCGTTTTTCTTTTATGGCTCCGCGAATTTCCCGCACTTTCCCAGCTCATTCCCCGCTCCCTTGTCTCGCGTTTTCGGTCTCTACGGTAATGTTTTCGCCTCAGTTGCACGTCGAATATTTTCAGCGATTGCCTCAGAAGCCGCAGAGTAAACAAGCGCGCTCACATTAACTTTCACTTACTTTGCGAGTGTGCGACTGTGTGTGTGTGTGTGCTGGTGTGTGTTTTGGGATATATAAGGATGCTTTCTTCGACTCTCTCTTACACACACACACAGTTGCTCACAATTTAAACGCTTCATTTCACTTTATTTCGACTGCGATTTCAATTTAAATTCCATGGTTTTTCATTTTCCTTTTAAACATCTTTTACTTTGGCTGGCTGACTGTGGCTTTTCCAGATTTCCTTTTCCCCCTCCCCTTGTACCACACCTAAACCAGAGGCGCTCATGAAAATGAGAGGATTTTGGTGATTTTAATTTTTAATTTTGGCATTTACCAGCACTTCATTGATTAGCACAAGTTTTGGGTAGCTCAGTTGCTTTTTATTTTCCTTTAATCAAAAATGCATGTAGGGAAAACCACCAATTAGGCTGTATAGTTATACAGTTTTTTATATTTTTTTATGCAAGTGTAGTCGTGGTTTCCAATTATTGAAAACCGTAATGTTTTAATTAACTTTTGTTTGCCTTTGCCAAGAAGTTTTCCCAACGAAATATTTTGAATTTTCCCCACCGTCGTGCTGTATTTCAAATTTTCCACCAAAAATCCTTGCCGTATGCAGCGTAAGATGTCCCTCTGCACAGGAAGAAAAATTATGTGATATTTGCAGTGCCAAATATTTTTTAAAATTTATGTTTTGTATCTTTATGTTTTCTTTGAATTCAAATAATAACTAGGAACATGAAGTATCGGAGACGATGATGATTTTATTCTTGTCTAAAAATGATTAATACATAAAAAGTGAACCCCTATTTTCGGCAGTGCCCACCTGCCACCCGAAGGAATTGCAGTTCCTGCTTTTTCGGCTGCGGCTGACATGGGGAGGCAACGCCTGCATGGCGGCACTTGAGCAGAAGCTCTATGCATTAAAATAGATTGCTGTTTACTTTCAATTTAAGTTGTCCGCCATCTCAATCTCAATCTCAATCCTTTGGCGTAGTGCAATGTCCCTCGGCAAATATTTGCCTTTTATTAAAATTTTCCGTGGCACACTTCGCGGCTAAATGTCGCTCGCTGGCCTGCCGGTTCGATTGCATACCTGTCACCGCATCGCCGACAATATTAACTGGCATATTTCGCTGGCATGCGCCCGTCAAATAACTAAACCTGTCACCGGCGCCCCTGGTGCCTTTCGAAATTCCCCGAATAGCTGAGCGCAAAAATGCATAAAAAGTGGCAGAAGCGAAACGCATTGTTTCGCACACAGAGAGATAAGGGAGAGAATGGGAGATGTCAGGCGGCAATGACTCCACTTTATTCCCAGCTTTTTGCCAACTATGCAGCACAAAGTTTTTCCATTTTTGTGTTGCCTCCCAGTTGGAATTTTTTATTTGGAATTTATTTCATTAGCTTAATGCGCAAAGTGGAATCTCAGAGCTTTTGGCAAAGTTGTGCCATAGTTAATGAGCAGCCCAGGGGAGTCCATGTCTATGGCCATGTCCCGCCTCTCAACGTAATCATCATCATTGCTTTTCGGCAATGGCATCCTTCTCAGGGGCGGATGAGTGTCAAGCTTTTTGGAGGGTTTGACCAGGTGGAAAAGTTCACTCCGGTGGCCTTGCCCAACGCACTAACGTTTCACTTGGCCGGGATTGTGCCCTCAACATAGTCGAGCAATCAAATTCATTACGATGCGGAAATACGCAAAGTTGGCAGAGTGTCAGCGAGGAGGAGCTGTGTGGATGAACTGGCAGCCACTCAGCTGAGGTTATACACTGGACTATAAAGGTATATATTTCTAGGGAAATATGTAGAGAATTTAAATTTTGAAAGCGGAGATTAAAATAAGATCTAAGAGTTTTTTTGTTGGTTATAAACTAGAAGCTCTGAGAATCTAAAGTATATTTTGGAAAGCAACATAAACTCACTCCTAAACCCATAATAATATTCACCTTTGCCTAAAATTTAATTCATTAAAAGACCATTAAGGGCCTTAAGTACCCAATTATTACTTAAATAATTTTAATTAGATTTTGTTCAGTGCAAAGGTTGCCGTTGGCGTTGAGAGGCTATTATCACAGCAAGGCGACAGGACGACAGTGCCGTAAAGAGATGCGGCCAGCATGCGACCATAAATGGCTTTTGGTCTGTTCGGTGGTTGGGGTTTCGCTTGCAAACAATCTGACAGGGACAAGCTGCTTCGGCTCCTGCTCCTGCTCCTGTTCCAGCCCTTGGTCCTGCTCCTGACACCGTAGTTAGTAGTTGTAGTAGCAGGAGCAACAGCAGCCACAACATAGATAAACAAGCTTCTGGTGCTTCTGGAGCTTCTGCTGCTGTTTGCCGCTGTCATAACCGCATATATCGCTCATAAACGCCGTCATAAAAGTGACACTGACAAAACACCCAAAACAAATATGTGATAAAGACGGCCGTTGCGATATACAAAATAAACATGAACGAACTACAGCTGTCCCTAAGTAAAAACTTTGGTTACTTCCACGACCATAAAAGCTGTCTAAACTCTCCCCTAATTTGGTGTCTGACATGTTTTATGCGTTTGCCTTGGACAAGCTCATTTCAAAATTCAATCTCTCCATTTTTTATTGACCCACACACACACCGAGCAAGACTATCTCGTTGCACGGGTCGTATGCGTAATCTGAGTGAAAGGAACTGGACTGGACGAAGCCTAATTCTCTACGCTTCCGCTAATTAAACGCTGCAACAGCAGGGCAGAAAGCAAGGGAAACTGAGCAGATTATTGCATTTCTCCTTCTCGTTCTCTGTGTTTGTGTCTGTGTGTGTGTTGATAAACGTTTAGCGTCATTAAAAAGGCAACAACAAGGACCAAAACAGGATCCGCATCAATGTTGGCCAACTGCCTGGAGCACACAAAAAAAAATAAATTGTTGTGTTTTTGGATGATTTCGAGAAATTGAAACCAATAGACAAAAAAAAACAGGATAATAACTAGGTTACTCCCCAAAAGATAGTTTTCCTTGCTTTTCATTTCAAATAAAACACTTCTCTAAGCTTTTCTATTCGAAATCGATCCTTATTTTTCCCCGTGCCTTGACAGATGAAGAGATGCGAAAAAGGACGAGCCCGAGATGGATGCAAAAAGAGACGCCGCCAGCAGTTCTGGTTCCCTTTTCCATTTTTCCCCCTCGCCACACTTGCCCACCCCGTTTTCCCGGCTCCTCTTCCGACCCCGGCTGCAGCGGATGAAAAGAGTCCAGCTTAGCCTGGAGCAACTTTAGCAGCTGCAAGTTGCCAGTTGCCAGTTGCCAGTGCCAGTGCCACACGACGCAGGATGCACGCTTTTTGTTCTTGTTACTGGCCATTGTTATCACTGCCTCGTCGCTGAAGAGCCAACAACAGAAAAAGAAACTAGGCTACGTCGTCGTCAGGTCCTATTCAAATTAAACTGAAAATCTTGTCCACCGCCAGACAACGCCGCCCTCCTGTCTGGCAGCACACCACGCCCACTCTTCCCTCACTTGTCAAACATTGTTATGAGCCAAAGTGGCAGCACTTTTTCTAGCACAATTCCCCGCAGACCAGGAAAAAACCGGCCAAAAAACGAAGCCTTCACTTTAAAATAAAAGGGTCCTTGAGAGGGTTGAATACATCCAAACATAGGGGTTTAAATTTGAATATATTTACAAATATTATTTAAACAATCTTCTTAAATACATTTTTATATTTTAATGTTCTATAAACAAACGTATCCATTAAGAACACCTAACAGGATTTATTTAAAGTCTCCCAAAAAATTGATTATACAATTTTCCCCGAGTGTTCCTTGGCAACTCAGGCCAGGCTGCTCTCCCGAATGTTGTAATTAAACTTAAAGAATTGGGCTATGGGCCAAGTTTGAGGGAGCAATTTCGCAAGCTAAAAGGGAGTAAGCCGGAATAGGAGAAGGGAAATAAAAAATATACTGTAGAACAAAAGCCCGAAACAAAGCACCGAACCGGGAGAGAGGAGCGATAAGGGCGACTCCCTGGCCAATCGATAGCTCTTTAACTTTTCCCTTCTTGCCCGACTTTGGCACTGATGGGTTAAGCTTGCGCCTAATGGCCGCCTAAGTTGACACAGCCAGCTCTGAATAAGGGAATCAGGGAAAAAATCAACAACATCAGCAGTAGAAGCAGCAGCAACAGCAACAGCAGCAACAAGGCAGAGGCAGGCAGCAAAACTTTTATGTTGATTTATTAAATTAATTGCTACCTCATGGCTCAGCGATGGCAGGCGGAGGCCTGAGTGGGCCGAGCATGTGAGTTAACTTTTATTTGTCTTTAATTTAATTTATACGAAATGCTGCGAAACTTTTTTCCTGCCAACAGAGAACACGGAGGAGCATGAAAGCAAAAAAAAAAAAAAGGAACTATGAAAAGTTGTTTTTCCGTTTACCTCATAAACGCTTTTTGGTTTATTTCGTGTGATATACTGGAAAATGAAGATTGCGGAGATGATTTATTCACAGAATGCACGCAATGCTGAAAAGGTGGCAAAGAGGATGAAGGTGGGAGGTTGGAGGTGGAAGGTAGGAGGTCGCAGGTCAGAGGTTGAGTTCGGCAGGGAATGGAAACCGAAATGAATTGAAGCTTTACGTGTTGCTGTTCCACGCAATTTCCGGACAAATATCCACCTCACCTCACCCACACTTATTTCCCGGCTTCCCTGACAGCTCACACTTTATCACTCAGCCCCGGGTTCGTATCGCATCGCATCACATTTCGCAGACGTATTGCACTTGATTTAATGTCACCCTCAAGGGAAAGGCCTAGGAAACTCTGCCTCAGAACCCTCTTCTTCTACAGCTTCCGTTCGAAGCAGCTTCGATTTGTTGCGTTTGCCAATTTTCTAGCAGCTAATGGCGTTACAATTTGCCATTGTTATTCTAGGTGTTGCTGAGGGTCTACACTGGGAGAAAGCTACAACTTGAATTAAAATATTAAATAAAGGCAAGCAATGGAAAAGTAAAAATCTAAACAGCTCTCTGCTTATTTAGGTAATATTTTGTATAGTGTACTTTTTCTCTCTAGCTTTCCCTTCCAGGAAAAATGACGCCACAAAACCCCACGGTGCGAAATGCTCATTTATTTCGAAATGGGGGAAGTCCCGGCCGAACCTCTTAAGGGGAAGTTAACTGCTGCTGCTGCTTCTGGTGTTTCTGCTTTTGCTTTTGCTGCTGCTGCTTCTGGAATATGTTGCACGTTAAGCGTTCGCTTCAGAATTTATTGCTGGGCGTCGGCGTGGTTGACTGTCAACCCATAAAAACTTCGACTCTTAACCTGCACGGCACAAAAAAAGGGGGCGTTGTTCGTTGTCGGTAAGAGTGAGGGTAAGAGTTCGAGGTCTGTGGCTCTGGGGTGTGGCCGTTTATTGCATTTACAGTTACTTAATTCTTTTGCATGAACTTGCCGCAACACAAACAACAATTATTGCTCGCCCCTGCGACCCAGCCCCATTGCTCTTATTTTTACCTTAACTGTGGCAGAGATTGCTGGCGTGACACTTGGCTAAAAGAGCGTCAGGCAGGCAGACCGGCAGGCAGGTGGTAAAAACATTTTGATCGCTCAAAACTTTCGAAATGACTTTAAATGGCGCTCGCAAATTACAGCTCAGCATTTTTCGGGGGCTGTATCCCCCGTTGTTGCTTTTATTGCTGCTGTTACGCGGGCATTGATTGTATTTTGAGTGACGGGCACCGCAAAAAAGCTTTTAAGTCATTAATTTCGTTTTGAGAGCCAGCCAGCCATCCTCAAAGGATTTTGAAGTGAACATTTTGCGCTGATGACGCCTGCAATGGGTGAATGATTCACAGCAGCAGCATGTGTGTGAAGGATGTACTTTCACTTAGATATACGAGCAAAAAATGCTTTATGATGGAAACTAGGGACTTAAAGACTATATTTAAATGGTATAAAAGTGAAACATAAATTTAATTATATTCCAGCCAGTGTATACATTATAATTCGATGTTCAGAACACAATTTTCACATCAAAAATTCCCCCCAAAAAACGTAATAAACTGGCTTGGGGTTCGTGAAAACGTCTGGTGAATATAAATTCACTAATAACAGAGATTTATGCGCTCAGCCAGCAGACAAAACATGCGATGCGAACTTCAAAATGGAAGGCAAACACAGAGAAAACGAAACAAAACGAAAACATTTAAAACTGGCAAATGTTTTTGGTCCAGAGATAAGCCCGGTTGTAAATATAAGAGTGCGTGAGTGTGTATGTAATCGGGAAAGCACACAATCTGCATTCAAATGAATCAAATAAATTAGTTTGGCCATTTTTGAGGCCAAAACCAAATGCCGGCAACGGAGCGTATGAGCAATTTTTCTAGCCCACAGCGTAAGGGGAAACTGTTGCTCAACGCTGAAACTTTTCCCGGCCTCCAGCAACCCCCCCGTTATTTGATTAAAATAATTTCCACTTAACTTCTTACTTCCACCCAACGCGCGGCTAGACATCTTATTCGCCTTTATCAGTGAGCAGCAGAGCCAGAGGACACAAAAAGGCAATGTAATTAAGAGGGCCACAGAAGCACGCACCCATACAAAACTATCCGGCAAATTAGTATGGTAAAACTTAATACATGCGCCAGAAGCCAAAGCCAAAGCCAGAGCCAAAGCCAAAGCCAAGGCAAAGTCAAAGCCAGGGAAATAAAAGGTATCTAAGCACACACACAAAAACGACGGCCAACATCACTGGCTTTTGGCATAAACGGCTGGCATTGATTGTCCCTGTCCCTGTCCCTGTCCTTTTCCCTGTTCCTGCCTCGAGAGTGTTGGTTTGTATCTGTGCGAGGCTCAAGTGTGCGCGTGAAAAATATGCCAAAGAGGTTCCTTCAGCACTAACTAGAGAGTGTGTTTGTGTATGTGTGATGGCATAGAGTGCTCATCCCTTTATCTTTGTGACTTACACTATTCAAAAAAATTAATTTTAAAGGTAATAAAAGGTGAAAATGTTAATACTTTACTAATATGAATTTATGAATATGGAAAAAACAGTAAGGTTTTGCGTAGGGATCTCTATAGTGGTGTCTATCGAGAGGATCGTTAAAAGCATCGAGCTCAATATTATATCGAATATATCGTAAAGTTTGTTAAATCGAAATCTTAAATATCGAATTTAGCATAAAAATTTCGATATTATCCCTAGTTCTGCTTTTTATAAACCCCTTTTCAAACGATTTTCTTGAACTTTTTCGCCTAGTGTATGGATACACTTCAAATGAAGTGGCCCAGTGTCTGTATGTTCTGACAGTAAGATTTACAATGTGGCCGCCCAAGGCACGCATGTGTGCGACTGAGAGGGTCCGCAGAAGAGCGACAGAGATCGCCAGAGGAAGGCCAACAGAGAGGGCGAGAGGAAATGAATGAAAGAAAGCCGGGTTATAAATGTCTAGGTGGCGCCATTTGGCTGTGAGCTAAGCAAACCTGGAATGGGGTTACTCTATGGCACAGGGATGCCAAATGGAATCGGGGGTTTGGGGTTAGCGGAAGGAGGAAATGGAACAATGGTTCGCAAATTGTATTGTTTTTGTGTAAATTAGTTCACTTTGTGCGTGTCTGTGTGCTTCAGCTGCAACTAGCAGCAGGACGACCACGACGACGTCGACGTCGACGTGTTTGGACCTTTTAATTTGCATGTTTTATGTTCACTTCATGAGATTTGAGTCGGGGTTGAGTCGGTCTTGTGGTTTGGGTGTTAGCATAAAATATTCAGCCGGCCACATGTGTGTGTTTCTGTGTGTGTGTGTGTATGGCATAAAGTTTAGCTGTGATCATAATTTATAGCTGAGCTGAGCTGGCCACACAGGGCACCACACCAAACCGAAGCGAAACCAAAGCAAACCCAAGTTTCAATTTGACTTTCGTCTAAGCAAAATTCCAACCTCAACCGAATATTTTACCTACCGTTGTTATTTATTTACGTGGCTCGGTGAAACCACTTTAATCAGTCGCAGGCCGCTCATCTGGCCTGGAAATTAAGTTCTCCCTGGACCGGGTCTGGTCCATTACCGACTAAGCCGTTTAGTTATAAGCCGGCAACACGCACGCGCTTAATGACGAGCTGCTCTCGGCACTCTAGTCAGTCAGTCACTTGGCCAGTCGATTTTATTTATGGACACATTTTATGACACTTTTAGCGCAGCCAATGGGGCTTAACGGTGCAGAAGCATGCAAAAAGATTTAGGGAAAAGCCGCTGGTGCGCTTAGTTGCATGACGTTAAAATATAACTAAAATTTCCAGGAACTAGTTTGGCTTTAATGTTGGCAGGCTGTTACCTTGTAAAACTGAAAAAAGTGGATAAATTATAGTATATTTAATAAATAAGATTGCATAAGAGGCACTTTTATGGAACAAAATAGATATATAGGCCAACAAGGAACTGTGAAACTAATTAAACCTTCAGCAGGGACATATAATAAAACACAAATTAGGTTATAAGAATAGGTTTTCTTCACCACACTTCTAATTTAATTTAATCTCAAACCTTTCCAAATTAAGAACAAGTCAAAAATGAAATAAAATATTACTCAAGCTGCGTGACTGGCTTAGAATCAGTATTTCAAATACAGCATGAAGTCCTAGAAGGTAATTACAAAATCGCCTGTGGAAATTTAACTTTGCAGCAGCAGCCAAACATGTCAATAATTTTTGGCCCCAGGACATGGACACACACACACCCAAAAGGGAAAGGCTGGCACTGGATGGAGAGATAAATTCCATTTGTAGTTATATATTATAACCGGATTGTGTACGTGCTGCCGCAAAGGAAGAAATATGCGTTTTGGGTTGTGGCAGGACACGAGCAGCCAAGCACATGTTAAACTCTTTACACGGACATAAACAGCGAGCGGGAATACGTGCGTAGAATCCATGTCCCGCCACGAGTAATTGAAGCCACAAATCCGGAGAAATGCGGGAGGACCGTGACTCTGGGATTGATGGAAGCTCAAAAGAAGGAGGACATTTCGATGAAGGGACATTGCATCATCCGCAGCCGACATATTACATTGTGTGGAGAGATTTTTTTTGTTTTTTGTTTGTTGAAACAGAGCGAAACTGGGGAAAACTGTTGTGGCAACGCAATCAAATGGAAAATGCAACTACAATCCGCAATCTGTTGACATGTTTTCCGCGAGAGCAGCTGAAGTGAAAGCTAGGAACTGAAACAGAAACCAAGTCAGAACCTGGAGCGGCAGATGGAACCCCAATGGAGCAGCAGCTCGAGCTATCAAAAAAAATAAAAACTTACAGAAAATAGCAGAGCACAGGACTCAAAGCAGAGGAACAGATGGAGTGACACTGACGCTTGGCGTCAACGGAAATTGCTGTTATTGTGCATTGGGCACGGAGTCACAACAGGACACTTCACTTTTACACTAAGCCAAAGGGAAGGTATGTCTTGGCTTTCAATGACAAGTGAATTGAATGATTCAAAGATAAATCCGAACTTAAATACCAGCTTATCTTTCAAGTAAAGATTATATTAAATGAATGCCAACAAGTTTGCTTTGTGAATTCTAATTTAATTATAAAAGTGTCTGAAATTATTGAAGGTAAATGTTTGTGGCTAATAAGAAGCAATTTGCTTGTAAATTTAATTGAAATCATTAAGAAGGCAAGCTGATATATTAATATAAAACATTAATACACCTAAAATGCACTTTGAATTTAATTAGATTTTCCCAAAAACCATCGAAAGTTTCCCCCAAAAAGGGCCACAATTTTCCCTCAGTACACCATTTTCGTTCGAATGGGGAGAAATAGTTGTACCGACAGACGAAACACTTGCGATTCCCACCATAAATCTGGAAATGAAATAAGTGTGCGCCGTTGTATATTTGACATTTGGTCACTCGCCACTGTCACTGTTGGGACAGTGAACGAGTGTCCCGTTCGTCTCTCAGCTTTTTCGTTGTCCGCCCGTAATATGTACGTTTGCTTGTTTGTCTGTTTGTTTATTTTGCCTGTTTGCCTGCGTGGTCAGCAGGACTTTGCGGTCAACACGTGCACACTTATATATAGATATAGATATAACACACATGCACAAACACACTCATCACCCCCTTGATCCATCTTCATCCAAGTGCGGGCAGAGACGAATGAATGAATGTGCGAGAAGACAAGACCAAAATGGGAATAAATGAGATATTACCAATTTGTATTGAATGCCCTAAATGACATAATGGAGTGGCTTACATGAATCCTCCTCCTCTTATTCGTAGTAATGTTAGTAGTTGTGGAGCCTTGGGCAAACACAATTAGGAGACCAGCCAAGCAAATACTCGCCAGTCATTTACCGTGTCAAAGGCGTTGCCAAATGCCAAAGCAATTATCAAGCATACGCCGTGTGGGAATGCCAATGCCAGCAGGGTCAAAGAAAGCAAAACTGAATAATAAAAAAAGTAAGGAAAAATGGGCAGAAAAGCGCTTAGTAGGGAAAAGTCAAGACTATAAAATACCCAGTCTTTGGTTAGTAAAAGAGCTTAATACATGATTTCTGTAAATTAATCAACAGGAAAGAAATGATGGGACATATTTCTTATATTTTATTTAAAAGCTATTATATTCTTTATTATATATTCTTTTATAGATGGAATGCGTATTAATTAAAGTAATTTTTAGATCTTTTAAGCGTTTATCAAATAACGAACTGTAGGCCTTGTTTAATATAATTATTAAGATAATTACTACAATTTTATTTCCTTTAAAAAAGTAAAAACTTTATAGGGTTGCAAATAAACCTATATATCCTCATTTTCTCCGAATACCAAATAAAAAAAAAGAAACAAAAAAAAAATCGTGAAGCAACACCCAGCGGATCAAGGGACCTATAAACAAGAAAAATATGTCAAAACAACGTTTCCCATTTCCCCCGGAATGGACAAAGCATGTGCACCCTGCCAGAGCTGGCGAGGTCCTAGATGGCATGAATTAAATGGACTACAAAACAACAAAATCAAAAAATGAAGAACAAAAGGCACCGACACACAAAAAACAAAGCAAAAAAAAGAGAGAACACACAAAAAAAAACCCAAAAGGCATTGCGGAAAATCGTAAACCGACGGGGAGGAGTGTCGCACAAATTCGTACACAAATTGTAAAGAAATAAAAATTTAGTATGCGCATATTGATTTTATGATCAGACATAACTACGCATAGGCCTAGGACAAAAGGACACGCAAGGCACAGGACCTAGTATATTTCTGAAAACTGCAAAGCAATCACGAGCCTCGTCGAAGCGAGCAATTGCCGTCGCTGTCTGGGCCACATCAGTAAAGTATCTGCCGGCCTGACAGTTGTAATAAATTTCTGTGTTTCTGTCTCATCTTTTGTATTTGTGAAATTATGCCGAAACATTTGCTATGATTTTCATCTGTATAGTGTGTCTGTAAATATGTTCTATCGTCTGCTTTTGGTTTTTATATTTTTTTTCGTTTTTGACTAATGCAAAATTGATTGGAGCCGAAAAAATGTGTACCATAAATATTTATGCTTACGCTTCATTGCATCGGCAAAGTGCCAACTTCTCAGAGACTTTCTCGCATCCCGATCAGTTCATAAAGGGACGCAGGACGAAGGGGAAGTTTTAATCTCGTTTGCTCATTTCTCGCATTATACGCTTCATGAAAAATTCTTAAATCCGCTAAAACCTTCTGCTTCAGCCTGCCCGCCAGCCATCAAAGTTCAGTTTATATATATATAAAAAAAAGGAAGAAGGAAAAAGTCGAGCCGAAAGCCAAATAAACGAGCAACAATGTAACGAATACTTCACAGCAGACACACTGAGAAGCCCAATAAAAAGAACACACAAAATAGCTGGCCCAAAAAAGTAGGCAACGTCTGTAACCGAAACCGAAATCGAGATGAGCCAAGACCAAAGAATCATGCCAATATATATATATATATGTATATTCTGTATACAAGAAGGAGAGCAGCAGGCAGGCAGGCAGCGGCTGTCCCAAATGTATGCCACAAAATATTGTTTACAAATCTCTTCAGCAACGCCCACAAATTTGTATGCGGGGCATTGTTATCCTTGTTGTTCCGTCTGTCATGCGGGTCAGAGGTTGTAGATTTCAATATTTACTCTGCAACCCCGAGTGTCTCACTTCCCTTGAAGAAACCGAAAGAAAAAAACTTTCTGCTGAGCCTGCTTGGCCCCAAAGATATGGCTTAAAGTTTCCTCATCTCTTGATTAAATTACATGCCTGCCGCAGCCAGAGGGCGGCGCTCTTTTTTTCTATTCTGCTGACATGCGAGTACAATTAATGAAAACTTTGCCGCTCGCTGACCAGCCCTCCCTCCGCACATAAATCGCCAGCCGAGTGGGGACATGTCGGAGGCACAGGACTGCCATAAAGTAAAGTAGAGCAGCACACTCTAAAAAATATGGCACACACTGTGGGGAATTTTAATGATATTAAAATTTGAGAAAAAGTCTTTAAATCTGCTAAGAAAAATAATATATAAAAAATAGTTGTGCGATGTTAAGGTCACTGAAGCTGCTGGAGAAGAAACCATTCCGCTTCAACGACAAATATTTCGGCTTAGACCCACTGGAACACATTCTTCAGAATTTTACTTTGAATTTAAAAAAAATATACCTTTCAAAAGGACAAATATATTTCACGTAGAATATTCAATATTTTCAAACTTAATTTCCAATCCTTTTTTTTCTTATTTTTTTCCGTGCAATATTTCCCTCGTAAGCTGAAGCCGTGGCTCATCTCCCTGGCACTTGTCCTGCTCTTCGGGGACGCCTTCATCTTCTTGCCTTCATCCTCAAGGAGTCTCGTGCTCCGCTTTCGTTTGGCGGCCCAAGAGTGTAAGAGTGTGTGTTAACAGAGCAATAATTATGTCACATTCTGGGTAAATCGATACCGGGATCCGCAGCTGACGCACATTTTCACAGTAACTTGAACTTTAACTTGACTTTAAATGCGGCGCAAAAAAAAAAGCTGAGGAAACTTTTCAAGCGGCAGCAACGACCGCCATTATTGTCCTTTTAAATGACATTTGCCATGACTGCAGCGGACGTCGACACAGATGCCGAAGGTCTCCTCCCGGAATAAGGAGAAAAAGAGGAAAAATGGCAAAATAAAACCGAAGCAAAAGCTCTGCGGAAAAGTGTCAAATAAGAAACTAAATCGCATGTCGTCTGTTGTCTGCTGGACCCTTTTGTGCGATGTCGGTCAAAGCGTTGCGAAATTTAAAGCTTTTTCTATTTTTTTGTTGCCCCCCTAATCCCAAAGAGGAAAATCGGTGTCGGTGTCGGTGTCGGATTGGGCTGACGATTCCTTCGGGGTCGCGGCAGGGGAGCCAGGGAGCAACAGAGAAGCAGCTGTGGGCCCCAGGGCAGCATTTAATTACGCTCGTGTTGCTTGTAATGAGGCAAATTGCTTTTTGCTGTCAATTAAAGTAAAGTTTTCGCATTTGGCCGTAGCCTCCTACGCCCTCGCCCTCATTTAAGGCCAATCAAAAGTGCTCAGATTCCCGCCACCTCTGCCTATGCTCGTCTACTGGCTTCTGCGGTAATGTCGGTTGTAAATGTTGTCTGTACCGCCCCGATGCCTCTAATTTCACACAGGCTATTCTTTCTCGCTGCTGCTCCTGCGTTCGGCGCACACATCCGCTTCCGCCCCGGAGCAGTTGGCTCTTCCGCAGCAGCGATATAGTTCTAGTTTCGCAGAAAAACAGTGCAAAAACTGACACTGAATGCGTGGAATTGCACAGGGAGAAAAACTTAATTAAATAAGCTACTTTTTCATTACAATTCTTCAATTAAAAAAATACTTTTCATGTAGAAAATTCTATTTTTCAATTAAATTTAATTTTTAAATTTTAATTATATATTCTTCCCCTCAGTGTAAGACCAAGCGTGGGGCCGTGCATGTGTGCAACGTCTGAAAACACGTTTGTAAACATCTTAAATGTGCTTTTAATGGGCAGCTTCCCAGGCAAAAGGCAGCAAAGGCAGACAGGCATCCAGGCAGCAGCCTTGCAGCTGCCAAGCGTTACACTCACTCCAGCTGCCTGCCCACCATCCGAATCACTGAGAACTGCCTCGGGAACAGTCTTTGCCATCGCTCCACCACCACCACCACCCAAAACGACAGAGCCCCAGCCCGAGCCCGAGCCAGTGCCGTATTTTAATAACGCTAATTAGAGCACTAATTAGTTGGGGCTTTAGTTCGTCTTTAGTGCGTGTGCACATGTTTAACGATTTTAAAACACGCAAAGAGAGTCCAGTCAGGCCCGGTGCAATCGTTTAATATCAAGTGCACTGAATATGCAACGGCTTCTCTCGTGCCAAGGAGTGCGGTGCTTAAAAATTAATAAAAAATTAAAATGAAATTATTACCGGAATTTTCGCATAACAAAACGTATGCTCTTCCTGTCTGACTTCCATCGCCGTGTGGCTGGTTGCCTTCGTGCCTTCCTCCCTTCAGCCGCGTTGCGTGCACCAAACACATTTCGATGCAACACAAAATGGTTGGTCGGTTGGCTGGTTGGATGGCTGCCATTGCGGACGGACCGCGAAATAAAGTTGCAATTAATTAGCCATTAATGAAATTGCACTCGGGAGTGTGCAGAGTACGGGTGGGATAATGAAAACGAATGCTGCCAATATCGATGCTGTTAGTGGTCGTAAAACAATCACACAATCAGTGTGAGAGTGAGCTCTTCAAGCTGGATTTAAAATTTTAAATCCTTTTTCCACTTAATCAAATTGATATTCTCCTGAAGGCTAGTGAGACGGAAACTTTTTAATTCCACTTGATGGGCTTGAGAGGAGGCCATTAAAATCAATATGATCTAAGGTGGCCGTAAGGCTTTATTTCAATTTTAATTTCACTAGCAGCATATATTGCGTATACGCAACGTTAACATGAAATAATATGAGTAATAGAAGGTTTCAAGAACCTATTCAAGACCCTGCAGATACATATAACTTTAAGCATAGTTAATTATCCTCTACAAACAACACATTAAAATGTAATATATTTGAATATATACAAAAATCAACCCTAGTAGCAATATCCATTGTACTTGTATTCAATTTGAATATTACCAGATATACGTACACACATTTTCAAGTATTTAAAACCATAAATAACAACCGTAGGCAGGGGAAACAAACAAACGGACGAGGATGCGTGAGATGTGGAAAACTGTTTTGCTTGTCGAGTGGCAAACGGGCGAGGGTGTTCTTGCTCTGCTGTTATCGTTGCTGTCCTAGCTATCGGTTGCGGTTGAATCCCCCAGCATTTGCCAACCCTTAAACACCCAGAACACCCAGAACACCCAGCACGCCCCTCATGCGTTTGACCGCATCGACAAAGCCCCAAAGGCAACTTGTCCATAGCTGCTGCACCAGCGGTTGTTCATTTGTCCGGCTTGCTACGACTAGTGTCATGCTGTTTGCCCCACTCGGCACCCCGTTCCTTAGGGTCACCTATGACCCTTCTCCCGTCTCTCTCTCTCTCTCTCTCTCTCCTTTGCTCTGCGGCTCTGTTTGTGTGTGTCAATAACCATTAAGCGTTAAAATTTGTGAAACATTGTTGCTGCTGGCTGTCCTGGCCTGCCTGCCTCCTGCTGCATGTTTGTCTGTTCGTGCCAAAGCCAACCAACAAGATTTGTTCGCCGGGCACAACACAGTAATTATTTTTGGCCGGCTAAAGCTGGCCAGTTGGAAATTTGGTCAACAATTCGGCATAAACACGTTTTAGCCAGCTTTTGATTTAGCTACATTAAGAGTACCGCCATGCTTCCGCACGAATATATTTCATTTAAAATTTCCAATTGGCTTGGCAGTGAACCACTCACAAACACAAACATTCGGAGAGTTGGCTTTTAGCTAAAAATGCACAAAAAATAAAGTTTACGAGGAGTTCAGGGTTAGTTTTTGAACAAGGAAATTAGGGAATTTGATAAATAAAATTATGATTAAATACTATGAACTCTGATTAAATATAAAATAATTTATTTAAAATTTTAATCTCTATGTCAATAGATTTTTAAAGCTATACTTTAACCTTAAACAGGTCGAAATACAAGTTATGCCTTAATTAAAATTAAAAATCCTTAAATTTCTGCACTACTTGACTTAAATTTTCTAAAATATAAATACATATTTTTATTTAGTTTGAATTATTTTCGAGTGTAGAGAAAACATGACCATGGCCGGTTAACTGCCTGTCTGGGCCTGGAAACACGGCTCAGTGGCAGCTTCCCACAGGCAAATGCGAGAAAGGCTCGTATTTAATTTACTGTTAAAATTAACGATGCCGTTGCCAGTTTCGGTCGCACTTGTGCACAAAGTTTGCGGAGCCCCAAAACAACCATTTGGCAACAATTTGTTACAACCGGCAACTGCAGATGATTAACAATGCATGCGACATTGTGGTTAAAGGCATAATATTAGCAGAGCTCAGGCTCTGGAAGGGGAAGAAAAGACACATACACACACACACCATCCCCGAAAGCCATATGAAAATTAATTTTCTGCTATTTTGCGTTACATACTACGGTTCGAAGCCCAAAAACATTGGCTTATTATGCTATTTATGGGCCTGCCATTACGGCAAGACAAAAGCCCGTATTAATTACACAACTCATTTGTTTTTCGTGAGCACCGAAACACCAATGACACAAAATCAATAGGTTGCTTGGTAGTCCCCGGAACAGTTCGCTTATCGCCCCATCACCCCCTTGAATTTGGCCCATGAATCCCCTATTGAATATTCCCAATATATATTCTAGCCGGAATAAAGTCATCAAAGGGGAGGGGCGGGCGTCGTTCTGGCCACACAATGAGCCAGCCCAGCCCGCAACCGGTAATCAAATAAAACGCAAGGCAAATCGTGTTGCATAATTATAGTCATCTAACGCCAAACATCAATCACAATTTGCGTAGCCAAAAAAAAAGCAGGCAAAACAGAAATCGGGGGCTATAAAACAGGTAGGGATTGTGGTAGGACGACTTTGAAATACACTTTTTTTATAGACTTAAATTTTAGTCTAAGAGTGAAGGGGTCATATTTATTGATCAGCATTAACAGGCGAGTCTTTCTAGATTTAAATATATATTTTTATTCTCCCAACTCTCTAAAATATCTCCTTTGAAACATATTTTTATGGTTTAATTAACATTTTCAGGGTTATAAAAAACCTCTCCCTGAGTCAAAATATATTTATTTGTAACCCAAAAATACAATAATTCTTAACAAGACATAAAATTAATTCTAAATCAAACTCATCCCCTTGAAAGAGTATCAAAAACTGTAAAAACGACTCAAAATTGACCAAGGCGGCAAAGTGAGAAAACAAATTGCCGTGGACTAGGTCAGGTCACGCCCCCACACTCCGAACCCCTCCGCTTCCAACCCTCCTCCCACACAATCTGCGTGTCAACAAGCAATTTCCGTAGCCGACGACGATTTATAAAAAAATAACAACAAAAGCTCAGACTTGCAACTACAATAACAATAGCGCAACAGTTGCCGCTGCTGCTACTGAGCTGCTGAGCTGTTTTGTTGCTATTTTATTTTTACGATAATATTAAGCCCAGTCGGACCCGGCCTGGCTGGCAATCAGCATAAAGTGGTTGCCATTAAAAATATCAGGCCGCATAATAAAAGGGCCGTTTCAGGAAGGGAAATCCAGCACCACACAGTTATTGCGAACGGACGAAATCAAATAATAAAACCATAAAACTGGCCACAACAATTAAAAAGCCCGCAGCCCGGAATTTTTTACTCTCTCTTCCTCTCTTCTTGCCACAAATTGTTGCCTATTTTTTTAGGGGAACAGCAATGCATTTGCATGGCTTAGCGCTGGCCTGGCCCAGGCCCTGGGTAAGTCTGAAAAATTGCAATTTAATGAAGCATGCCGTCGGCCGCAATTAAGCGGCAATAACAAATCGGCCATGCCAATGGCATAAAAAACACCCTCGAGGCGTTCAGTTTTCGCCGCGGAATTTATTAAATGAATTGAAATGGAAATCAGATTGCCCCCAGAGAGGTTTCCAAAGGGAGAGATCAAAAATATATTGATTATTGAATGCATATTTTTACACCATTTTGATATTTTTTTAATAGAAAAACAAATGCTGTAATAATTTCTGGTAAATAAAATATCAGTAGCTTGTTCTTTTCCTTGACTTTATTTTAATTCCCTTCTTTTCGAGTGTAAGGACTCTTCCTGTTTCCCTTTGTCAGTGGCTTTTAATTGTTAAAAAAGTCGCCGTACTCCTCGTGCTGGACATTGTCCTGAGCTTAATGGTGCGAGGAGCGGGACAACTGGACCGCACTGGGAGGGATGCCAGGCATTAGCCCTCGTTTGAGTGGCACTCCTCCGGCTTCTTCTGGGAAGAGCCACTTGATTTACGATTATGGCATGTGCGGGCAAGCGTTAAGTTGTGGAAATGCGAAAAAGGCGCAGGGAAATAAAGTGAGCAGAAAGGCCACTCTCTGGATGACGACAGCGTGGAAATACTATACCAAATACACTAATAGAAAATAAGGAAGGGCAATGGTAAAATGCCAATGCGAAATGCAGTCAATTGAAATGCAGAGAAGCCCCTTGAAAAGAGGATGTGGAAGTCACAACTCGAAGTCAAAGGCGAAAAGAAAAACTACTGCCAGGCAAATTGGCTATGCAAACTGTGCAAAATGGCTGCTTCAGCGAGCAGCGACAAACAAGAGGGCAAAACGAGCAGGAAACGGGAGGAGAGTTTTCCTCGCTATTCCTTAGTTTTCTTTGGGCAAACCGTCCCCTTCAAGTATTGACAACATCGTCAAAAGGGGGAGCAGGCGGAAACGTGGGACAACCAAGTCACTGGTCGCCGTTCGAATTGAAAACTGTAGTCGTCGCCTGTAGTTGCACTTTAGATTTATTGATTGTCTCAGTGCGTCGCTGGCCTTGGCGTGTCCAAATGTGTTCGGCAGTCCTTCGAAGTCCTTCCCGGTCCTGGCTTATTGCTGTTGGAAAAACTTGCACAAGCACCGACAACAATGCTGATGATGACAGCCAGCACTGCTGGACTCGTTGTCCCCCTTTTTTTTTTTTTTTGTATCCCAGTGTCCTACACGTCCTCGAACGCACTTTTTTTATACATCATACACAGGAAGTAAAAAAATATATAGCTGAACACATATATTTATTTATTTTCCCATGTTTTATTTGTTAAATTTATGTTCAGCTTTTAATCTTTGATTTTCTTTAGGCCAAACACAGAAAGCTTAATAAGAGAAATATTATAGTTATTGTTTCTTCTATTTTCATTAAAAATTTTCTTCAACCTAATATTTAAGTGTGTGGTAAATTTTTCAAAATTATAAGAAGCTTTCATGTTCCTAGTTTTCTACATATTTCAAATATTTTTTATATATTCCCAGTTTCAAGGAATTTTTTTGCTCATTTGTGCGCTTGACTCAACACTTTTCACAGTGGCTTCGTTCCTTTTTTTATAAGCTCTCGACGCGTAAACTTTCTGCAGTGCAATGCGGATTGAAATTCTTTTGTGTTTACAGCGGAATTCCTTCTTTATTTTCTTTCATTACATATTATTTGCCACTGCTGGCAGCTATTGGTGGCCAAAAGCCCCAGAGGCAAGCGCTCGTTTCGGTCCGGAGTCCGGACCGGTCCGAGTTGATTTACCTTTAAAGCGTTGCTCATACGCCACGTGGTACGTTGGAAAAATGCGGAATTTAATATTTTTAATTACGCTCATTTCAGCTTGCTTTTTTATGTTTACATTTCAATAAATTTCCACTCGGGCTTCGTCAGCCCTTTCATCACTTTTTTCGCGTTTTTATTTCGCTCCTCCGAGCTCTTGTCATCATCAACACTCCTTTAGCTGTTGCTCCTGGTTCCCGGCAGGACCTTCTCCCGATTCCGCGGCTCATGCTGCTCGACTAACGAATTTGGTGGCGCATAATGAGTTTTTGTTTCCGTCAGCTTAAGTTCCCCAGGAAGCTGGAGCTGGAGCGGCAACAACAATTACCATTGCCATTTAATTAAAAATTGCAGAATAATTATTTTTCTTTTTCGCTCGCTCGCGCTTCTTGTTTTCTTTTGGCGCTCTCCGCCTTCCCACGTTCGTACTTCGCGAGGAAAAACTTTTAAATAAACAAAGGCGCGCCCTCTGCAATTTGAAAATCTGCAAATTAGCACAAATGCAGCTTGTGGAGGGATTGAGGGGAGGCTTGTGGACTGGCAGCAGGCAGGCCGGCTTGAGGAAAGATTGAAGGTGCATGGAAATGTGGAAAGTGGGTTAAGGGGAAACTGCCAACTAGAAAATCGGAAAAAGGGCCAACGGGAAGCTCCCATTCTTTCTCTCTCTCTGTGAACAAGGGAAATGCAGCGACAAAGTGAAGTTTTCAATTACATTAAATCCGCTGCGCAAAGTTATCGTCACGCACAGTTGACAATTTATTTGTTCGGCGACTAGTTTCCTGCGCTGCTAGCAACACGTTCTTGGCCCGCACAAATGTCAGTTTAAGAGCTTTGTTCAAATGCGTTAATAAAATATTTTTCCACCTTTTTTTTCCTCTCACACGGCTCAACATCATTATCGTTGTCGTCGTTGGTCGTAGTGTGTGTGTGGAAAAGTTTCGCCCAGTTGTTGCTACAGGTGTTTCCTGACACACATCGCGTATGCGCAACTTTTGGGCCTACCCAGAAAAGTTTTTCAACAACTTTGGCTTTAATTCCCCCCCAAAAAGAGACTCGTTTGCCTGCAAACTTAAATAAGGTTTTGGGCATAATGATTACAGTTCGTTTCGGGTTCAGTTTCTGTTTCAGTTGGGCGTGAAGCGCTGACAAATGCTGTCAATATATCAAGAGTAAACCGTAAATGATGAGACCATTTATATTGGTGCAGCAGGAGGAGCTGCAGCAATGCAAACTCGGTGGATGCCAGTGCAGCAGGTACACTGGTAGAAATTGATAAAGTTGCTGGTATTAAAAGCAAATCAAAAAAATATTATATTAAAGAAATTATAATTAAAACTTAAGAGTATTTTCCTAAATGTATTCTTATTATTTATTATCAGGATCGAAGGACCTATATTTTATATTTTATATCTTTCCTCTTTTTTCACCAGCTACTAAATATTTTCTCTTCCCACTTTTCAACCATTGTTTTAATAGTAATTAAAGCAGCTTCACTGATTTATTCAAGTGCAGTTTGCGTGCTGCCTCTGTGGCAGGCAATAAGTTGAAAACCGAGACAGCCGAGACAGCGTCAGCATTCAAGAATCCAGCTTAAGTAGCTGTTGGTGGCTCTAGCCAGCTCCTGATCCTGCTACTGCTCCTGCTACTGCTCCTGCTTTCGCCTCAACCTGCCACTTGATGTATATTTCGGCAACATTATACCCAAACGCTTAATACTTTATGCTTATTTTGTGCTCCCACAAGCGCAGGCGAGGCGCTGAAGAGGTTTGTTGGAAATTTATTTTCCGCTTTGGCAGCAGGATAAAGTTGTCTAGCTCAGCCTGTTTCGGCTGCAACTCTCTCTCGCCTGCGGCTTATGATAAACTGGGCTGCACTTAAGCTCCTTCGCATGCGAGTGCAGCTATGTGCTCGTATTTACAGTTGGCTCTCCTGCAACTCAATTTGGTTATGCGGGGTGTGTGTTTGTGTATGTGTGTGCCAGGGTAAGCTGCTTAAAACTTAAATAAATTTCGTTTGTGACCGTGCTTCTTTACCAGATATGCGTCTATATACTATATAAAATACGTAGAGCATTTTTATATAAATTGCTAGTCGATTTCTTAACCGGCCACTGCAGCCAGCAGAGGCAACAGAGCTTAAGTTGACCAGCTGATGTCGAGCTGGGGATTTCCGAAGCACTTGGAGAAATTTCCGGAAAAAAAAAAGAAGTTTTCATACTGTTTTAATTGACTTTACAGCTGTTTTTAATTGGGATTCCCATTCCTGATAATTAATTAAATCACGAAAATCTCGCTTGGCTTCCTATATTTCAAGGAAAATCCTCCTCCAACTTTGTATATTTAACAGTTGACGAATTTACAGAAATTCATATTGGATCCAGGAATCAGCACCAGCTACCACTTCCTGAAATTTTTTAAACTTTTACCGTAAATTCAATGCTATTGCGAGGAAATTTTCGACTTCCCGCGGCATTTTTCCTGCGTGCAGAATTATGCATTTTCCAGGGATTGAGGTGAGCCATAAGCAGTGGCAGTAACAACGGGACAAAAGCTTTTCATTATGCACGCCACTCGCCGGCGAACAACGCGAACGAACAGCAGCTCAAAAGGGCAAAAGCTGCTCGGGGGAAAATCCCTTCGCAACCCAACAACTTCCTGGCCGTCAAGTGCACTTTTTTGTATGCCTTTCATCAAAACACTTAATTTGCATAATTTTTGTGAAGAGAGAGAGAGGGAGCGAGTTGGCCATCCGCCAGAAAGCATCAAGAGCAGAAAGTATGAGACGATTTAATTCCGGCAGCTTTAATAAAATGCAATTGCAACTACCTGGAAACTTTTCGCTGCCAGGCAGTGAAGCCCCTTTGTGGCCTGGTAATCTAATACTTTTGCTTCATTTACCATTATGAAATTTCGTGCACTTTGCATTTTTCACAAAAATGCTGCAAAACCGGGGCACAGACAAGAACATTTTTTTTTTCGACGGCAGCAGAATGCATTTTCTACTAAATCAGCCTAATGCACTCAGTGACCCCCACACCACACCACTATCAGGCCGAAAAATATGGCCCAAAGCAACAAGCCAATGGGATGAAAAATCCGGTAAAATGTAGGAGAAAGGCAGCGGATGTTATGCAATAAATTTAATCTGGCCAGCGATAGTTGAGGTAACTAGGAAAAGTTAATGCCTTCCACAAGCTCCAACAAAGCCAGACAGGGGGAAGGTTCAAGTTCGATAAGAGAGAGAGGTTCAATGATTGAGAAAATTAAATGTGCTATGTTTTATCAGCTAGAAATAAATTAAATAAAAGTTAAGTTAAAGCCAGTTAAGGGATCAGGTAAATGGGTTCAACTTAAATACTCGTAATTGATTTAGAAATTTATTTTAGACTGGGAATTGAAGTGGGTTACATTGAGTTTTTATGGGATTTGATGAGGTAAAGGTTATGTGAGGTTCATTAAATGAAGGTTTGGATTTAATAATAATAATAAATATTATTATAAAGGAAAAATTATAAAACTTACCGAGATTTAAGTAGATATTTTGTAAGGAATTTCTTGTATTTCATGTATTAAATTTTAATAAAATAAAATAAAATACAAAACAAATAACAAAAGCCAAAAAGGATTCCATTAATAATTGATTTAAATCAGTTACCCCACAGCCTTTTCTATAAAAAGTATCAATAAGCCCAACCTTAACAATAAAGCCGACTTTTCCTACGACATTTGACCCATTTGACCGCACACTAGACCCCCCTTTGTAGACACTCCATTTAAACCCTACTATATAATTAACCTTCGCCCTCTTTTTGTGTTTTTCGTTGCAGCTAAGCGATGACATTGGCTACGTGCTGTACTCGGCACTGGGCTCCTTCTACATACCCAGCTGCATTATGGTCTTTGTGTACATACGAATTTACTTTGCCGCCAAGGCACGGGCGAGGAGAGGCATTAAAAAGCATCCCCGCAAAACGAACAACGAACAGGTGAGTGTGTAGAGCGATTATTTATGAGTTTTGACCCCCTAGAATGGGAGGGAGTGTGTGTGTGTGTGTGTGTGTGTAATGAACTTTGATAAAAGCACTCCCCAATTGCACACTCAGACTCACTTCGGTGGGGGATGGGTGTTGTATTAATGCGGTTTGCCGCAAAATGTGCCGGCATTGTAAATGGAAATTTGTTCGTTTCAATGAACAAATGTAATTTTTCTAACCCGGTGTAATTTTAGGCCTATCAATGCACAGAAAACAAATATTAAAAGTCCTTTTTAAGCAGGAAAATGTATTAAAAATAAAAGAATAGTTTTTAAGAGGTTTTTGTCTATTAAATTTTAGATTTAATAACCCATTTAACCTTTTATATTTAATATTCCTTTATAATACAAATTATTTTTACCTTTTTCCATATTTTAAAAATAGTTTTCCTTGCACCTGCTCGTACTCTATCATATCCTCTTCCAATTCCTATTATATTTACATCAAAACCTCTCAACTGAATACCTTTTTTCTGTGTGTGCATATGTAATATTCAAACACCTTTCACCCTTGGCCCAAAAGTAATTGTGCATTACGCCAGGAAGCTGCAAATTGAGCACACATGCTTCGCTTCAATTTCCCATCAACAACTTGTGGGCTACGTGTCGGATTTACCTCCCACTGATACCCTGCCGTCGCCACCCATCAACTCGTCATGCCTCTCTCCTATCAGGAATTGCTGTTTGCCAACCTTGCAATTTTGGCCGATGCAGCAGTTGGCCACGTTAGCAGGAGCGCACCCATTATGCAGGGCCATTCAACGGAATGGCATTTGCTGACTCCACACACACATGCACATACCCTCTCTTCACGGTCTTTGTTGGGGAAATTATCGCTGAAAATTTAATCGAAACTCCGCCCCAAAATCCACTGATTGAGTGAAAAGTCTCTAATGATCGTCAATTACCTGCCGCAACGAGCCCAATTCATACGCAATTTGCATTTTCAATTAACTGTATGCGCAATGCACACACAGACACACACTCACACAACAAAAGAGAAAAATGAGGAAAAGCGGTGGAAAACACTGCCGTGCCGTGTCTGGTCCAACGCTGGCAATATCAGCGACACTTCTGGACCATTTTGTGCAAACAAATTCAAGAGCAGCGGCCCAAACGAGCGATTAACGGGCAGCAGCGGGATGCAGTTGCAGAGGGGGGGAAAAACAAGCAGAGGCACTGAAGGAAGAGGGGGAGGATGAGGAGCAGGAGCAGGGAAAACTGTGGAAAAGCAGGGTAAAACAGAGAGGAGATTCCCACACACACATATGCAATGGAGCATTGTTTGTTATACTCTTTAAAAAGGCAAGGAATGTTGAGTTTTCAAGGGGAAAATAGTAAGAAAAACAATGAATTTAAAATGTTAAAAAATAAATATATAGAAATAGTATACGTTTAGGTAGAAACTAAATTGATTTATAATATTTTACTACATTAGGAAAAAGGTTAGATTAATCAATAGATTATAGTTATTTCAACCAAAAATTAGTTGTTTATTTTTAACAGCATTTTCTGGTTTGTTTGAAAACATAATCCTGCCAATTGAAATATAATATTGCTCATTAAATATGAAATAACTAGGGATTTACTTTCAATTGTTTCTAGAAACTCCCTCTTCTTAGTAAATTACTCATTTAAAAGAAAAGAAAGGGTACTAAAAGAATCGTTTTCCCTTTTCAAACTGCATTTATTTTCACTTTTCGGACGCTCTCTCTGCTCTGTGTCTCTGTTAATTGCCCCGGGTAATTGTTGCTGCTTTTCGCGCATTGAATATGCACAAGGCCCCCCTTTCCCCTTTTTTGAGGGTGTCCCCCTTTGACACCCCCCTTTTCGCCCCTCGAGCGGCAACAGTTCTCGCTTGCTCCATGTTTGTGTAATCCGCGCGCTCGGACGCGTTTCTCCCGGCTGTTGGCTTAAACAGGATTTTCGAAATGGAAAACTGTTGTAGCAAGGGTTGGGCCATCTGTCCACGATTTCGGCTGCAACTGGCACAAGTGCGGATCTGGGAACCTAATTTGCAATGCCAGAGCATATGAGAGACGAGGGTTAATCACCACTGCAAAGCTTCAAGGACTGTGTGCCTTGAGCAATGCTCACTGAAAGTGATTTATCACTTAAAAACATAGTAAAGAAATCATAGCTTCCATAGAAACAGTCTTTTTTCCTATATTTTCCAAGGAACAAACAGCAGTTTCTTAAATAAATATATGAAAGATAAATAAATAAAAAGAATATCACACTTTCGAGTACCTACTGTACTTTACTTTTTCGTTTCACTAATGAGTGTTTACCTTTTTCCGGGCTTTCTCCCCAGGTAACGAGCTTCACCACCGCCAACAAGAAAGGTACAATACCGATGCCCTCCTCTAGCGGGGCGGCCGCCCTGCAGCTGCACCAGCAGCGACAGATAGCCACCATTGAGACGCCGCCAAACAGTGCCACGCTGCCCATGCAAATACCCACGGTCACCATGGACCTGGCCTCCGACATTTCCACCTCGGAGGCCGGCGAATTGGAGGCCGTGGCGGCACAGACAGTGCTGGCCTATTCCAATCCCAATGGGGCGGGCACAAATGCGTCGGTCACCGTGGTGGCCAGCGGGAATGGTGGAACTGGTGCACCCGCCTCGCCCAAAGAGACGTTGCAGGTAAGCACGATAGCCACCGGACGGGTGGGTCTCAATGTGCCCGTCCCGCCGTCCATGGGCAGCAACAACAGCATCAATGCGCTGAACAACAACAACGGCAGCGTGGTGGCCTCGGAAAGCGCCGCCGGAGTGGCGGCCAGTGGTAATGGCGGCAATGGAAGTGCCGGCGGAGCCGTTGGACCGGCCACTCCGGGCAACGAGCTGCGCGTCTCGCCGATCGCCGGACGGTGTCGCGCCTTATCCGTGGGCGTGGACACGGACATGGTGAGTGAATTCGATCCCTCCAGCAGCGATTCGGGCGTGGTCAGTCGCTGTGCCGTGGTCAAGCCGCTCAAGTTTCGCCTTTGCCAGCCGATCTTCGGGCGCAAGTCCAACCAGCAGCGTCGCAACGAGGCCAAAACGGCGGCCAAGAACCAGCAGCAGACCACCAAGAGCCAACAGCAGCAGCAGCAAAAGCAACAGCAGCAACACCAGGTGGTGAAGGCGGAACTGGAGCCGGCCATACCAAAGACACCGAAGCCCCGGGATCCGGAAAAGGAGAAGCGTCGGATTGCGAGGAAAAAGGAGAAGCGGGCCACACTGATCCTGGGCCTGATCATGGGCAGCTTCATTGCCTGCTGGCTGCCGTTCTTCTTTCTCTACATCCTGGTGCCGGCCTGCGGTGACCTCTGCCACGTACCGGACTCGGCGTTCGCGGTCGCCTTCTGGCTGGGCTACATGAACTCGGCCCTCAATCCGGCCATCTACACCATCTTCAACAAGGACTTCCGTCGAGCCTTCCGGCGCATCCTGTTCAAGTGATGTTTGGCCTACGTGTGCTGTTACAGGTGCGTTTACGCCAGCATCGAGAAGGCAACCGAACGTGCCATGGGCAGCACACCCATGGGCTATGGTCATGGCATGTATCAGCACTACAGGCGTTAGATTTGCTTCGTATTGGTATAGATATCTGGTTTCCTTTGACTTTTCCCAAAACCAATTTCCTTTCCCAGAGCTAAAAGAAGTAAAGTGGGTTCTATCGATATTTCTTGTAATTTTGTAATCGAGTTTTATCGATTGTTTTGTTTTTTTAAAGGAAAGATAATCTAAATATGAAGAGCACAATAGCTTTAAACTAAAATTACTTAAAACATCAATACCCGATTATTCTCAAGCAAAACTTCCCTTCAATGGCATAATTTCGATAATATTTCAATATCGAAACCATCAATAGTTCTTCAGCTCTATCCCCACCCATTCCCTTACCACTTTTCCCACTCTTTCTTTGAATTTTTGGTTTGTATAAAAATAAAAGTAACGAACATTGTAGCTCATTTCAAAAGCAATGAACGGCTGTGAATTTGATGGAATCTCTCAATTTCAATTTACGCATTTTGGTTTCTTTTCGTTTGGTTTCGGTCCTCAAGCACCCTTGAACCCTTGAGCCCCCAATTCCGTTGCCCTGTGTAACCCCGTACGTCCGCCTCCGCACACTTTTCACACTCGACGAGGAGCTCATAGAAATGCATGAGCTGTGCAAACAAGAATCTGAGCTGGGCAAACATCTATTATGCTCCCTGAATGAGGGGGGGATGTGTCCGCCTGCGACGTCTATGGCCATTCAACTTGAAATAATTTCGCAAATTTCCATTTGCGGCTGCATTGCCAATGCCAAACACTTTTGTCCCACTGCAATTGGTGGTGGCATTAAGGTGGCTCCTCCATTGTTGTGTGTGGTGGTGGCTTGGCAATCAAAATCGAGGTCAACAAGTGTGCGAAAATTAATTTAATTCCTTTTTAATACTCCTGGCAACGACTTATTCGATTCGTTCGCTGGATCTATGCGATTTGGGGCGCCGTCAATTGCAAAGCTGCATTTTGGCCTGGGGCCAGATCAATATTTTCTTGTTCACATAAATGTAAAAGTACATACATATAATCCAGCACACAATTCGGTGTAACTAAGTGAGCCAGCACCCCAGATATAGATACAGCCAGAGATACAGATACACTTACAGATACCGAAACAGCGACAGATTCCTCTACAAGGCAGCTGCAGTTTATTCAATCACTCAAAGATATTTCACTCAGCGACACAGAAAGTGGGAGCCCCGAAAGAAAAATAAACCAAATGTATGGGAACCGATGCCTAATGGGCACACACAAATGCAAATGCAAATTGTTTGGCTTATGCACTAAAAAAAATATTAAAAATTTTGGGCGGAGTTTTTTTTTAAATTGCATCTTCAAAAAGCAGTAATTATTATACCTCAAAAAGTTATTTTATACACATTTTTTGAGCTCAAAATTGAGGAGTAAATTCCTCCTCGACCTTTGCCGCTCATTGGGTTTATGCTCATTGGGTTTATCGAAAACTATCGATATCTTCGATATATTTTATAAATCGAAAAACTGAAATAGAAATGAAATATATAACATACTTTTATATAATGGATATTTTAATATTAAATTCGATAATTTTGTGTATTAAAAATTCTAATATATTGAACTTTACGATAGTTTTGATATTTTGTCGATATATCATATCGGATTTTTCCTCTTGATGTATCTACTTCTCTAGATTCTATTTTTGTGTACCTCTCCTATATTTAATCCTCCTTAAGATACATTTTAAATAAAATATTTCTTCAAGTGCTCGGCATTCGCTTTCACTATTTTCTCCACCATTTCCCACTTTAGTTTTTGGCTATGCATCAGCAAATGCATGTGCCCGGCCGAGTGGAATAGACAGCCCGTCATTCAGTCAGTCAGTCAGTCAGTCATCCAGTCAGTCGAACGGACAGGAAAGACAGTCGTCACTGGAACGCTACAATGACACTGAGTTAGACGAAGACAGAGGCTGCGCAGGGGACGACAGGGACAGGAGCGGAGACTGTTTTTGGCATGTGGCCCAGAATGGCTCTCCATTTCGTTTGGCTCGGCTTGTTTTCCCGACCAAAGCCAAAAAATGGCAAGAAAAATACATAGTATATGCTGTACTAGACCGACCAGAACCCACACACACACGGAGCCTGCTCTGCCCAGGGTCTATGCATAAATTTTACGTACAATTTATTTTACTTCCCCTTTGATGGCCAGCCCGAGTGTCTCTCATATTTTTTCGGACACTTTGTGGCACACTAATGGCAAGGTGCAACAAAATCTGCCGGCCACTTGTAAACTCTATCGTTCCCAATTTTGTAATCTCCTCAGAACAATCTACAATCTCCGATGTGCCATCTAGTATAATCACTTCGTTGCAAGACTTTGAAATTTATGACAGCTCTTAGCATAGCCTCGTATGCTCCCCCTTTTCAACACATGTCGGCCAGTGGCAAAGTGCCGAAGATTGATCAGATTTATAGGCCCTGGCCATAGGCTAAGTGCCTGTGGTGGCTGAACGACTTCTTAAAATTGTTTAAGAACGCATAAATAATGTGTGCTGGAATTTGAATAAATGGGGAAAAATGGGGAAATCGGCACAAGAACTTTGATGGCAAACATCGCCTGCATTTTTTATGGGATCCTGTCGAACGGTTTTTGGCATTGTCAGCAATGTATGCGTGTGTACAACAACTGCACTCAAATGACAATTCGAACAACGACAGAAAGTCCAACAATAACAGCTCCAGCAACAACCTAAATGCCACGAACAAAAACCAAAAAAAAAAAAGGACCATCGTGCACAAAGCGAAATCGAAAACAATTGAAATCGACAGCCAGGGGTAAAAGGGATGTAGCATAGTTCAGGAGGAAGGGTACTACTGCAGCAGGCACATTAAAATGCGCGAATACACGGAGGGAAAATGAAGATATGAATATGATTATATACCTAGAGGGGGTTCCTTTAAAAATCCGTAATATCTTAGAATTTCCTAGAATTTCGTAATATTTTAGAGATTTTTTTTCATACCAAAAGGATTTTTGTAATCCTCATGTAATATTTTTCAGTGCACACCCCACACACAGCACTTAACTGCACTTAGGTGCGACAGCCAGATGAGTGTCGAGCGGCATTGCACGGCTGGCATTGTTTTGCCTGGCACACTGAAAGTCATTTTCACTTAAAGCTTGAAAGAAAAAAAACAGAAAACACCGCCAGGCATTTTAGACCACACTGCGTATACGCAATGCCAGGCTTTGTCTCCTTTCTGGTTGCTTCTCCCTCTTTTCGGTGTGGCTTCCCTGGGCTTTGGTGTAGAGACCCATTAATAAAATTGCAATTAATGTCACAATTAGCAATCATCATAAATTAAATGCCTGCAAGAACTAAAAAATTTAACACAGAATAAAAAGGGAAGAAAAAAAAAACTGAAAAATGTGAAAACATTTTGAATAATGCAAAGCAATTTAAATTAATTCCCATAATTGAATTATGAGATTTAGGAATGCAAATTTTTCGCACTTAAACATTCTGTTTTGTTTGGGTTAATTGGTGCGACGATTGTTCCGAGTCAACATGGGAGTTGTCCCAGAATTTGGGTAAATACACAAATTAAGCGTGAAACAATTGTGATAATTACATGAAAACATTTTAGATTACTGCCTTTTTTTCTTTTATATATTTGGTTTTATATTTTGTGCTTGTGAAATTGAATTATTTATCGCGGCAAATGCGTAAATTAGAATTTGCATTTCTGTCAACATCTATTTCGGCGCCATGCATTATATGCCATAAGCCAATTTAATGCCTGATTAACTTGGCAAATTGCAGAGCACACCGGGCCCCTATCCGGGTGTATTTATACAAAATCGGATAGACAGGGGCCAAAGAGGGCTTTTGGTTTAAAATTGCAATTCTGTTTGCGGTTGCGGATGGTTCTGAATAAATATTTGAGTGCCATTCTTTTTCGAACATTACAGCTGTCGATTCATGCAAACAAATGTTTATTTATGCGTAACTTTAGCCCCATAATTATTCTAGCCGAAATAGCAACTAAATTACACTTGAACACAAATGAATTCGCAATTAAAGCTTCTAAGCGAATCAATGAAAATTATTTACGACCCTTCCACATGATAAACACGTGCGGAAGAATGCATTGTTGCAGAAACTGAACTAGTGTACAGATTGGAATTTTCTGCGGATCTGGAGATACAGATATGTATTTATAGATTTTGTTTTGCAGCAATTATCGTGACCATTAGGCTGCAGGTTGAATCACAAAAATGTTGGACGCTTTCTGGCCTGCATATTAATTAATAAAGTAAAAAAGCCATAAATGTAAAACTCATAACGACAAATGTTGGACCATAAATATGCACTTAGGTATTTATGCGCATTGACAGCATGAATATTTATGAGGCAATGACGACAGCAGCGCAGCGATGGCGGCCATTAAAATGCGCCCCCCTCCGTTGATTAATTGGAAAAGTTGGCTCTTCGGTTCAACGGGTCGTATGCTTGATGACGATGTTATTTCCTCCCCTCCTCTCCCCTCCCCGTGCCCACACCCAAAACTAAGCAAATCCAATGCCTGTGTTGAGGTTTAGTAGAAAGTAGAAGAAAGGAACTTATTTGTTTGCCATTAGATATAGCCATGCGACCATTTAAGTTCAAGTTTAGAGACAAAAAAGAATATATATTACAATGACTGAAATGTTTAATGAAATTATTTCATTATAAAAACCAAATAAGAACAAATAAAAACCAAACAAATTGCAAGTAACTTGAGCGTATTTCAATATTTAAACTTAAAATTTTTGCTAATTATAAACTAGACACAAATATATTATATATAAATATTGAAGATAATTAAACAGAAATATATTAAAGTTGAATTTTGAAATTAGATAAACGCAAACGGCGGGTATTTAGCATTATTTCTAGTTACCGATAAATAGAAAAGTTTACTCATTTAACTGTATCGTACCACATATGCATAGCAAACAAATTTTAACTCATCTTCTCTCATATGTGTGTGTCTGTTCCACAAAAAACCAAAATTATGAAAATACCACCAGCCAGAAGATAATAGCGATACTTCATGTACAATCTGTGAGTACACTCTATACATATATCAAAGCAAGCGGTAAAGAATCAAAATCAAATTAATCGAGGAGATATATAAGTAAAGCGAATACAAGTTAAAAGAATACCTACATTTTAAGCGGAAGTCTTCCACTACAATTACGCTCTCTCCACTTGAATTACACTTTGCGTTCTCCCTCGATTTACCGACTTCAACTATGTAACTATAATGTGTGTATATTAAATAAGTGTATGTATTCCGAAAGGTTTCTTCCCGAAAAAAACAAAAAAAACACAAAGCATAAACTTACATTAAGAACGCTGCACAAATTTGCATGTTAGTTTCCTTAGCCATGTAAGTTATGGTTAATAAACTGTAGTTAACAAAGGGTAAAATACACACAGAGATTAAGTAAGTAAGGAACTATGTTTAGTCGTTGTTGTTGATTTTCAGCTGAGAGCATTTTTATTACTTTTCGTTACATAACAAATATATTTGTAGTAGTGTCCACATAGCTAACAACGAAGTAACATGGTGCTATGAGTTACGATTCTCCTCGGTTCATCATCGGTTCATCCACATCCATCACTCGCAGGGTGGTCAAAGCGTTAAAATCTGAGCCCCTTTTAACGTCTTGGTTGCATGTAGAGCACACACTCACCACCCACAAGAGAACTTAAATCAAAATTCAAAGTATATTGTTAAGAGAGCATTTCAAACTTACTTAGCCTAACCACTAAGCATTGTAAATACCTATAAATTACGACATGTTATAGTTCATACATCCTAAATATACTACGATTACGATTACGATTACGATTAACGATAATGAAAAAAAAAACATGTAAATTGAAGCAACCGAAAAATTGCAAATTGAAGCCACCAAAGAATTGAATTTTCGCATGTAAGTCATGAGAACAAGTAAACTAAAAAGTATTTAATTATACCAAAGCTAAGACTAGGTGTAAGCCGAACCCTATCCCCAAATTTCTGGCCCCGAATCACAACAATAGTTGGCAACTTTTAGCATTTAGGCAATCATATATCATAGTTCAACTAAAAACTAAACTAAATGAAACTCAAGCGAGCAGTCCCCCCAGGAAATGTAAATTTCTGTGAAAGCAGCAGCAAAACACCAACAAACTAAAAAAAAACGCATTTAAAACTTTAAGTTTTGTTGTTTTTTCTATCTCCCCTCCCAACCCCAACCAACACCCGTTGAGTTTGAGCAAAAAGCAGTAAAGAATAAAGATCCTCTAGTCTAAGCTGAACCTATTATAATATAGAACATACGATAACTATGATTATGTATAACTATTAGCTAAGTGAATACATATGTCCAGTAGAAGGGACAATAAAGATCTAATTGAAATTATACAGTACGATAAACAATTAAATGGCAAAACTCGAACTCGAAGTCATCAAAACCACAGCTAAAAATACTGAAAACAACAACAGCAAACCTTTTAAAACTTACTCTCTTTAAGCGAATCGGAAAACCCCAAAGCGGAAAAGCAGAAATCATAACTGAATAAAATAAAAACCGAAAGTATTCTTAAAATTCTTTAAATGCATTCGTCTCATTCTTTTCTCTCACCTGGCGACCGTGACAAATACTCGAAATTCCTGATGATAAATATAAGGCAGAGGGCCCTATAAATTCTGGGGTTTCTATCTCCTGAGCTGGAGATGGGCACTGCGGCATATTAAATGGCATTTTAATTTCCTGTTTGCGCAGACGCTGCTCCAAAAGTGCGAAGCTCTTCTTGGGCTTATTGATTTTCTCACTGGCAGCCTTGACATTGCTATTGCCACTTGCTGCCGGTCATTAAAAATGCAGTAAAACAAAAGGTGAGACGACAGCAGCTTCCCAAATATAGCAGCACACTTTGCGGCGTTGGATTGTAAAGGTAAGTGTGATAGAAATTCATTGCCTACTTTTGGGTTTTAAGTATTGTCCAGGTAATTTACAGGTGACTTAAAGTTGACCTGGCTCAAGGCATTAATTACACATCTTCTTGACTGCTAATGCATTCGCGGAAATAGACTTGTAAATCCCGAAACTGTTTGAATTAGTCGAGAGGCATGAGTCAAAGTCAGAGCTATTCGATTACAAAGTACACTTGAATTCAAAAGAAGAAACGTACTTAATTCTTGGGAAAATGCTTGGAATTAAGAGTATAATTAAATGCACATTTGCAATTACAATAACCTGTGCAAAATCGTGTTTCTAAATCATTTATAGACAGTTTAATCTAATGATCTTAGTGATAAATAGTCATTTGATAATTTAAACAAACGTAAGTTGACATAATTATAAATTTTATAATAAAATCAAAATCAAAACAAATTTTAATTTAATTAATGTGTCTTCCCCCCTATGACACACATTTGAATGCAACCAAGTGTAAGTCTAATTTAAGTTCCTGTGCGATCAATTGTTTTCGCGAGCGCAATTAAATAATTAGAGCTCTTTACGCCACTAAGCCGCAACAGTCTCATTAATCACTGAGAGCGCCAGCAGCATGCAAAGTTTGTCAAGCCGGTTTGTTTGCCCGTCTGCGAGTCAGTTAGCGCCAGGTGCTAATTACACACGTGACGCCGCCGGTTCGCGAGGCGCAAAAACTGGGCTACACACATGGTACATACAACTTTCGTGCAACGCACTGAGGAACCTGCGGGCTAAATCCAAATGCCAGCCAGTGTGCTAATTGTTTCAGTTGTTCCGGCAACGTTTATCAACCAGGTCAGAAGTCGCTACCATTAGAAAAAAAATTAGAAAAAAAATTAAAAGCACCCGCGAATAATTGTCACGAAACAAGAAGCACTGAGCTGGGTTCTATGGAAAAAAAAGAAGAGAGACGGCTACATGAGTTGTGCAAGTTTTAATTAGTTAATTTAACGCCTGGCACCAACAGGAGTCCCGTTGCACGCTGCGTATGAGTAATGAGCTCGCTCACCCTCATAGATACAAAGATACACACACACACACCCACAGGCGAGCACACGGAAAGACATCTAAATCCGTACAGAGAGAGAAATAGTCGACAAAAATAACTAAAATGTATAATAATAATTAATATATTTATTAATATTAAGTGTGTGCAATTGTAAGTAAAGTTTGACACTGTTTGGCAACCCATTAGTTTGTTAAAACTATTAAGACTGACATTCAGAATAGAATATCAAATAAACAACTCCCCATATTCCCCTTTTCCCTGAGTGTGGGATGTGTGAGGCAGCCATCATCCCTAACGAGTATTTCTTGAAGCTGTCAACATTTTGCCAACGCTTGAACTTTTGCACCAAGCCCAGGCAAAACAGTTTATGGAAGAGCTACAGCACAAGGCGCACACGGGGGGAAATGACAGATAGGACTAAGGACTAAGGACTAAGGGTGCTGCCAGGGAGCTGCGGTGGCAAGAGACTTTTGCGGTTGGCTGTGCTAAGTAATTTCCCCTTGCGGATGCAACTAATTACTAAACATTTCGCATAAAATTCTCAACTTGACAGCCTCTAACTGCATGGCTAAGGACACGCGCACCCACACAGGACAACGACTTGTACGTAGGCAGGAGGTTTGGGGGGTGGTGTGGCATGTTATCAACGAATCTAACATGCGGATTGTGCTAATTCACTGGCACAACCAAGCCAACCGCCAAACAGTCGACCATCGCCCTGCTTAGCGGTCATAAAGTAAGCGCTATGGCCAGGATATACTACAGAGAGGATGGCGGGAGGACACTTCCGCTGGAGATGATTATGCGAGTCGACTGAGTCGACAGGCCAAAGAGAAATGATTGTAAAAGTGCTGAAATTATTTAACACTGTTTTGTATTTAATGCAAAAACTTCTCTTTGGCTGCGTGAAGCAAATGGTTGCCGGAAGTTGGCAAAAGTTGCAAAAGTATGCAACATGCAATTCTTGCCTCGAATGCCGACAACTTAGAGGACAAACGAAGCGATTAATAGGGAAGGACACTGCAAAAAATCAGCTACTATAATCGTAAATAAGTTTAAAAATATATTTTAATTTATTTTACTAGGTAAAGGTTTTATTTTTCTTATTTTCACACAGGTTACTTCATTTTTTATAGTGTTCTTAGCCATATATGTATCCTCGACTCCTTGAACCTGCCACATAAATACAGCATTTTTCTATACACTGCTGGCAAATATGTGGTTGGTAGTACAATTAACGCTTAGTAAGGGGTATAATTAACGCTGCCACTATGAGTTATGAGTCACTGTTTTTGAACGAAACCCGTATAGGAAATTCCCCTACACTCAAGGGCCAGAAAATTGAATTTTCGCCCATGCACTTGACTCTGCACCTCGAATCCCCCCTGGCCCCCCTATAGCCACCCCCTTGTAATTGGCCAAAGGGCAGCTAGCCGACAATTGTCGTCTGTTTATCTACATTTGTTGCTGTTAGCGTTGTTAGCGTTGCATGTGTTAATTATATCGCGTTACGTTGCCATGTTTGCACTGGCATTTTGAATGTATTTTCGCCTCACAGCTGAAAACGAGGCAAATGCACTCTGCGGAGCAGAATCCATTGGCTTGGCCAGTGGTGGTCACTGGTCAGTGGATCGATTGGAGCACGAAACGGGCTGACTGTGGGCTGTGGGGGCCCGAAAATAAAACCGGCTCTGTGCCACCGCAGCCAGTGCGTAAACAAATCCATGATATTTGCCTGTACTACCCATGAGATGCTCGCTCATTATACTCTTTTCAAGGGGTATTATTGGTTATAGATCTGGTGAGTATATAGATGTTTATGTAGAGGGTGAAGAGGGATTGCAAACATGAGTGTAAGTAAAATGTTCTAATTATAATTAAAGGCTAATTTACAGGTCATCATGCTGGCAACCTTTATTTCATTCCAGGGATGTTAAAACCAGTTGGGAATTATAAAATCACACGTGTGAGATTTGTCGAAACAAATTTAATTTAAATAAATCCCCTAGATAAACATATATGACAATAATTTTCCTAAATTCCCCTAGACTAGCTTGAAGGGTATTCCCCTGTTCGTATTCCCTGGAAGCCCTCCTTTTTTCTTGTTTCTTTTGGGGTTTTGTGGAATCAATGCTGCTGCGATTGGGACTTTGGCTCTGCGATGGTGATGCTGACGCTGGCGGTACGCCCAGCAGAGACGCTGGCGTCTCCGGCTCCGTCTCCGCCGGCGTCAGCGTCAACGGCGCCGCCGCACGAACCTTCCGCGACGAACAAGATCGAAGCCAGCAGCGGAGAAATAAATGCCGCCCAAGAGTCAGGCCCGCAGCTGGCGATGAAAACAAACCCGTCGTGGCGCTCGCAGACACAAGACGCAGTTCCGAATCGATCCCGCACAGTTCAGTCCGTGAAAATTCACTAAAATACTCAAACGAAAATCGAGAAAAAATTGAAAAGTACTGGCCCGAAAACGGAAGCAAACTAAGCTACCCAAAAACGTAAATGAAATTATTATTTGCCTCTCATCTTAGCGTGCCAATAAAACATTGCATTAAAATGCAAACCAAAAATATATACAAACAGCGAAATAAAAGTACTAAAGTGTGGGCGATAAACGGAAAATTGATTGAACAAGTTCAGCTTTATCAGGGGAACAATCACGCGATCTGGCCTATAGAGAGTTCAATCGAAGCCAAGGGGGGGATACGTATTTACATAACCCTTTGAGGGCCCTTGGGTCACTTGGGCGGACGTGACAGAAATTTCTGATAACGAAGGTCGTGGGTGACCCCCATCCCCCAGCTTAAGATGTGGAAAATTTTGTTGAGGGGTTTCGAAAAATTGCGCGACCAAAATCACCAAAAACTAAGCGGAAAAACACTACTTGTAGACGAAAAAAAAAATCCCTCTCTTTTCCAATTTCTATTAACAAGCCCAGTGAAACGTTGTTTTTTTTTATGGCCTCTCGGATTTTGATAAATTAATTCCAAATGCTAAATATTTTACGAACTTTTCACATGGTCAGCCATAAATTCTTCCCCTAAACTCATTAGCAATGCAAACGAGCTACAAAAAAAAAAAAACGAAAATATAAACGATTTTAAGTCAAACTTTTCAAATATGCCACATAAAGCACTAAATAGTCAGCTGGCAACAAAACGAACAGGTTTCCCGAATGAATGAACGGCTCACGAGGGCTAATTAAATATAGATTGGTCACCGATATTTACAATATGTTTTTGTTTATGTAAATTCCTCCCTAAAATATCGCCCCAAAAGATCGGTCCAAGTCTTTCCGGTGCCCACACACAACACACGTGTTGTAACTATAAATATAACTATAGTTTGTGACTTTGGAAAATTAATAACAAATAACAATGAGAGTTCGAAGAGAGAGAGAGTGAGTGAGCGTGGGGAGGGGCCTTGAGCTTGAGCCCTACAGCCGGGTGCAATTACCTGGCCCCCGGGCCCAGTGATGCTACTGCTGCTGTGTCACAATTTCCGCAAATTATATTAGTCGCTCGTAGCCGGTCGGCAGCTTATCCCCCAATCACAATCGCATCAGCGTCCACATCATTTTCATTTTCATTTCCATTTCCATCAGCCCAGCCCAGTCGAAAGAGTGAAAATTAATTAGTGCCGTTATAAATAAAGCATAACCATTGGACGGCCAAATCATTTGACATTCAGTCCCCCATCAGCCGTGGGACAGACGAGAGTGAAGCGCGCGCGAAAGGGTGACGAATACGCGGAGAGGCGAAAATCCCCAAATCCCAAATCACTAAACACAAAATACAAAATACAAAACAACAAAAATAGCAAAAAGCCCGAGCAAAGAAGAAACACAACGGAAAACAGAAAACAGAAAGCGTAAACCGGAATCAAAACAAAAAGTAAAAGATTCGAAATAAACGCAAAGCGCTTGGCGCCGGTTAAGTTATCAAATCATTCGCTAGTCACGTGATTGTATAAAAAAAAGGAACTTTAATGAAACAAAAACTTAAATATATATATTTATATATTGTCTCAGATCAAGTGAATATATTTTAAAGGCTGTACTATGACCTAGAAACAAACAGCTAAGTGGCATAGAAACATTCGTACAAAATCACGTGAGAGAAGAGTGATAGGATTCCATTCTTTTTAAATTCTTATCTTCAAAAAACCCAAAAATTGTACTTAAATATTTTACATAAATTAAATAATTGTGATTAATATTATATATATGGAAAAATACACCCAATAAATGTAAGAAATGTTTCAAATAAATAACTTATGAAAGAAACAAAGAACTATTACAAAGCGAAAATCTAAAATCTTAAATTTCTAAAAAGTAAAGTATTTTTTAAATTTCTTAAATACAAACAAATGATATAAAGTATAGGTTCTTATAATATTTAACCACATTTTTATTTAAAAACCCAAAAGTCCTACGTTTTCCTTACCTTGATATGCATTTTCCTATGTCACTGCCACTGATGCTCTTGCAGCATTTTCCCAGTCATTGTTCCTTAGTCTCATCCCCCATGCTTTGTTTATTGCTGAATGCACTTTGACAAAGATATCGGTGTATTCTAGAAGATATATATTCTGAGAAAGAGGGGGAGGTACAAAAGAGTATAGCCGGGTGTCGCGTGTGGCGGCCGTTGCCACAAGATTTTAAAATCTACGAAAGAGAAAATGGGCAGATAGCCAGCCAGCCAGCCAGGCAGACTCGCAAATAAACAGATAAATAAATATATACAAAATATATATATTATTGTAACAATGATACAAAATGTGATGTGTCCGATTTATGCGTAATATAAAGCTAAAACAAGAAAGGAAGCTAACTTCGGCACGCCGAAGTTTGTATACCCTTGCAGATTGGTTTTTATGTTTATATTATAGATTTAAATGCTGAAAACACTTACAAAAACAGAGTTTCATTACATTTTACCTATACTTATTATGTTTACAGTTTGACAGTTACAGTTTTACATTCCCAGCTTTACATTTTCTCTACATTTACAGATCGTTTATATGGCAGCTGTATGATATAGTTGTCGGATTTTTATGAAATTTATACCAAAATTCTAGAATAATAAAAAAAGCTTATATCTCAGAGTAGATAAACATACGATGAAAAACAACGAAGCTATAATTTTTTTCCTATTTATTTCTCGATCGTTCCTATGGCAGCTATATGATGTAGTCGGCCGATTTGCATAAATTTTTTACCAAAATTCAGAAATAATATAAAATGGCCATATCTAAAAAATGGAGCAAAATTTTTGAAAAACAGCAAAGTTATAAATTTTTTTCTAGAAATGTATCGTACATTTGTATGGCAGCTATATGATATAGTCGTCCGATCCGGCCCGTTCCGACATATATAGCAGTGAGAGTATATAGAAGACTATATGCAAAGTTTCATTCAGATAGCTTTAAAACTGAGGGACTAGTTTGCGTAGAAACAGACAGACAGACAGACGGACAGACGGACAGACGGACAGACGGACAGACGGACAGACGGACAGACGGACATGGCTAGATCGACTCGGCTGTTGATGCTGATCAAGAATATATATACTTTATAGGGTCGGAAACGTCTCCTTCACTGCGTTGCAAACTTCTGACTGAAATTATAATACCCTGCAAGGGTATAAATATATCTATGTCGCCTTGCTAATGAATAAAGCCAACTTCTTCATTTCTTCCGCTAAACAAACACGCAGATCCCCACGGAATTCGCGCAAATTAACATTGGTGACACTTTCCTTTGGATTCGATTCGATTGAAGGTAAGTGTGAATTGATTTACCCGGAATGCTTTAAATAAAAATCCGTGAATCAGGGCAAGTGAATCAGAGATACTAGTACCATTCGGAGCATCTCCCAGCGTGGATACAACTATTTAACGGGCTCGGGGATTGGGTATTGGGTATAAGCATTGGGTGGGTGCTAAACATGCAAACCCCCTTTGGCAACACTTTTTGCCGACGCGTTTGTCATGCAATTTTAATCGCAATTGCATTTTTAATTTTCCTCTTCCACCTGACGGAGAAGAGTTCTCCCTCCCCCCAAGCTGGCAAGGAAAAATGCTGGCTATGGAGGGAAAAAAAGAGCGAAAATAAAAGCAAATAAATATTAAATGCAATACACTCAATACCCAGACAGGCAGACAGACAGACGGACGGACAGCCGGCAGCAAACTGGCAAGCGAACTGAGAACTGTGAGTCCCGAGAACTGACAGTGGGGAAAAAAAAAACGAAGCTCAGGCAGGCGCACAGTGGGGCGGGCTACTAACACATTGGCATACAGAGAATGCGGGATGGGGACAGGATGCGAGCGAGCGAGCTATGCGTCCCATTTGCATAAATCTACATTTTAACTATTTTTTCATCCATCCTCCGGCTGCTTCTCCTGTTTTTATATCGCCCCCAAAGACGGTGCTCTTAAAATGTGGGATTCCAAGGAGTCTAAGCAGGAAATTGGGTACTCTTTTTAGACTAGTAATAATGGACCAGAAATCTAAAGTTTATAAATGCCAAGAAGAGCAGGAAGAAAGGCTTAAAAGAGAGCCACGTTTGAAGTTGAATTTAAATATTGTTTAATGTTTATCTGGCTCTATACTGGAGTCACAATCTTAGTATTATAATCACTAATCCTTATCCTAGGGTATTCAAAAATAAAGGGAGCAAAGCCCCAGGACTAGAGCGACTAGGGTAACTTGATAAATATTCGCGCAATGCTGGCGTGAAATATGCAACGATATTTCTTGTGCAACTACCAATGCAGCAACAGCATCGGCAACAGCAACAACAGCTGTCATCCAAGTGGCCAAGTATTGGCTATTCGAATTGGAATTGGAATTAAAATTGGTTTTATTTTTAGAGCCATACTGCCATGCGCCGTCCGTGGGGCATGCGAAGTTTTAAAATGAGTTGCATCGATTGAAAAGCTTACATACATGTCACAATTTTGCGACAAACATTGACTAATTAAACATGAGCCCGCTTCGGACAGATTGTCAGACTGGTATTAACATTTTCCCGGCCAATAATAAGGACAAACTCAAAATAAAGCACTGAAAAAGAAAATTTAAACAAGACTACAAAGGATATATTGTATAAAGTTTCTTTTTGGTTTGATTATACATTTTATTATTATTTTTAGTATTTAGAATCCACATTTCTTAGAGCTATAATTTAGCCAAGATTTTAGTTGAAATCCAAATATTTTTTTATGACTTTTTTACGAGTGTACCCACCAATGGCTCGATGTAACCACATCGACCGCAACCTGCGACCGCACGGCAAGCCGAATAATGAAGTCAAATCCTCAATACAAACACACACAATACACACACTCGGGTAGCATATTTCATGAATATTTCATCGAGACGAGAGCATTGTTGATGGCAATTTAATGCCAATACTCGAATGGTTTTTTCTTGTTGTTGCCGCTCTTGTTAATTCTTATACATTTCTGTTGACATCCGACAGGTCATGAATGAAAGCTGCCACGGATTTTTCACCGCACATTCCCTTTTTTTTTTTATTTTTTTTTTTATAAGCAATATTTTCCTTATGCGGAATTACAATAATTTTACAAAGTAGTCAATTAGCATGACAATGACGACGACAGGCCCCCAACAATCGCGTGCCAAGTGCAAGAGGCGAGAACTTCACATTGTTTATTCAGTAAACTTTAACGAAAAATTCACTTAATTCACACATCTTTTAGTTAACAAGAGGGGAGGTTAAATAATAGCTGAGAGAAGGGTTTTTTTATAGAGTTTTAGGGTCTCTTAAATAATTAATAATAAATAAATAATTTTAAAGTCTTTTGTTCTTTTTTAACAATTTTTTTATTCATTTAGAATTTAGGAATTTTAAACCTTATTTTTGTGTGCTAGATTTAAGCAATTTTTAGCTAGATAAAGCTGAGAGAATGTCTTATTTCCGGTATATATTCCTCTGAAATTTGAATAAAATAAATATCTTAATAAATGTCTCCAAGATTCCTATGAATTCTAACATTTCTTTAATTAAAGCAATACTTTAATTTGCTTGAAACTTTATTCATACATTTTTGGTACTACTTTTCTATGCCTAAAGTCTTTCCTTTATTTTCCTAAAATCCAACATAAACTCCATGCCATTTTTTTATGGGAAACAAATGCCTCAATGCCCCAAGTCACGAGTACCCGGCTGGTATATGAGCATTAACTCCGCCTGCTATCTGTGTGCAGCAGCATAGAGCTCGCCTCGGCAATCAGGCAATGGAAAAACAGCACATGACCACTATATCAACCACTCGGAAAAACAAACCAAACCCGATTGCTAAACCACGTGACTGAAACGATACCGGTTGCTGGCTGCTGCTGACTTTACGCCAATAATCTGCAGACTGATTTCCAGTCTCAAAATAGCCACTCAGCCAAGCGACGAAAATAACATTTTCATTTTAGGCTCGACTTTGATGTCAATAGCAGGCAGTTAGCATTTACATATTCGTATTTAAAAATATATATGAAATATTAAATACCACAGAGGCAATAAACTTATTGTGGAAATTCAGGGGAGATCGCTTGATTGACTTAAGGCTATAAATACCTGACATTGACACCTTGCAAGTGGCCTGGATAAATTGAATTGTTGATTTTGTTAATTATTTGACCAGTGCAGCTAGTAAACACTTAAGCCCGAGTCTCTCTGAGTCATGTGGACTTGGAACTTGGGTAAATTTACACTGATGACTGCGGCAGATTTATTTATTTATTTTTGCGTTTATATTTGGATTCTTACAACTGCATTGGGTCTGCCCAAAAAGCCGTCGCAACTTCTGGCGCTTTCGATTGATTAATTGCCAACACATGACGCGACTCTACTATTTTTAAATCGAATCGAATCGAAGCGGTGTCACAAAAAATGAATAAAACTAGTTCCAATAGAGCGAAACTCTCGCCGGTTTTTTTTTTCGGCTAATCAATACAGATCGATGGCAGAGAATTCGCAGACATTTCACAAAAGTTGAATGACTTGCCGGCGCGAGTTCGGTTACCTTTTTGGGCCCACTACTGATTGCATATGACCCAAATTGGGTTTAAGTCGATTAAAAGGTGCATTATGCCTGCCAGGGTATGCCGTGCAATCTGAAATCGAATTGCCATCGAACAAACAAGCAACCAAAACACCAAAAGGAGCAACAGAGTCTCAGGGCCATGCAACATGCCTTCTGCAGCAGGCATTTATCAATGAAATTCAATAAATAAAAAAAAGAGGAAAATAACGTACATTTTGCAGTTTGCATGGCTCTTAGTTCGTTGAACTCGGGGCACACACAAAAGACGTCCTCGGGCTAAATGCAACTTACCTGTTCCATTTCATTTCACTTTGGATTCATTTCGATTCATTTGTCTGCCTGCAGAAATCACCAAGGAACCAGAAGGGACTCGGGGTTGGGGCCTGGCGACTTTAAACCAAATCTCAGCCGCCCCGTAACTTGACCTGCAGCAAGTTCTTCTGCTTATAAGCACCACCGCTACCGCTCTCTTCCCGCAATCGGACAGCCGTGATAAATGTGACAACAACAGGCCAATAGGCGGCATCCAGCTGGGCATCACATCCCCCTACCCATACCATAACCCATTCCGCGTCACAGACCATCCAGATCCACTCGTTTCAGTGCACTGGGAAAAATTATAGAGATTGTTGCCTAAAATCAAAAACAATTTGGTTACTTTTATGTAATATCACATTTGTAATAGCCCAAAACAAAAATAACCACTGCAGGGACAGATATGCTACTTGCAGCCGTCACTTCATGCCAGGAATGTTTAAACTAGTTGAGAATTATATGTGCATATGAGTGAGATTTGTCGCCGTGAGGTTTTTTATGACGTTTATGATTTTTTTTTTGATATAAAAACATATTTTTATAAGTGAACTAAGCACATTTTCTCGATAATATTTATAGACCTTCTAAAGTCTAAACATTTTCTGCAAGTGTCCTGGGCCCAGCCCAGCCCATATTTTTCCCCCACCCTCCCAACGGCTTGTCATTTCAATTCCATTTGGCCAAAGTTGAGATCCAGTCGCTGTGCTTAAGTGCAGTCCCAGTCCCAATTCCAGACGCAGACGCAGCTCCAGGCCAGCTGGCCATCCTCAACACTATTAACAACCGTCGCGTCGCGTCGCGCCACCGTCTTCGTCTTCGTCTTCACCTTCTTGCCGGCCGCCTCTCGTATTTCAACTTCTGGCTAATTGTTGTTGGCATGGCGACGGCGACGGACGCTGCCTGAATATTATTCCCGGCTAATGCGCTGCTCCGGCTATTTGAAGTTGAATCGCCGGGCTACGTGCATAAAATTGCGGCGATCTTTTTCTCTAATCATAAGCATTGGGCACGGCTCGCATTTTAATTGCGCTTCGATTGGGCAAAATATGTGGCTTAAATCCAGCTGCAACAGAGCTTCGGTTTCGAATTCGATTGTACGATACCCCCTTAACCCTAACCAATGCCAAGTGGAGTCGAAACATATTGAATAAGAAGAAATATGAAATTGCACAAACTTTGGGCACCCTTTCGTTAGCTCTGATTGCCTCAATCAATGGAGAAGCTAGTTGCCTGTGTTGCAAATCAGTCCCAAGCCAAAGCAAACCACACACAACACACTTCACGGGACTCGGAACTCGGGAGGAGAAATGGAAAAAAATCCATAACAAAGTAATCAATGAAAGTTGGTTGGGAAATAGGGCCAAGCCAAGTGAGTAACCCAGAAGCTCCAGACGGAAGCCGAACACAGTTTCTTGTGGCTTCCACTTCTGTTTGACCAACACGCTAAGCAGACAGCAAACCAACCCAGCAGAGTCCCGGCCAACTCGAGCGAAATCAAATCTAGGCACTCAAAGAAATGGACTTGAAAAATCTTTTAGAAATTATTTGATAATATAACAAAATATATTAAAGTTCTGCCAAAGTTTTCAACTCAAAATCTTACTCAGAGTCATTTCTATTCAGACTTGCAGGCAGAATATTATAGATCAGTTTAAAACCTTATAAAGTAAATTTAATTTTTGTGCCTTCAATTATTTTAAGTCTTTAAATAGAAATTTAAAATAATTTCTAAATCTCTAAGGTAGCTTCCATTCCATTTTTCCTGGTGCACCACAATCCTGTTCGACATTGGTGGCTTCCTTTTCAACGAATTCTCCTTGTGCCTTGCCGCCACTCGAACGGCAAAAACAAGAACTGCCGCAATGAAGTGGCAGGCAGCAGTGTTGCTGATAGTTTTGTGGCAAAGTTTGCCCCGCTGAAAGCCCGCCGCCAGTTATCAGAGCCACATTTGCTTTGCTCTATTTGGTGGGACCAAAATGATTGGTGCTTGCCGTTGGCAACTGATCGAATTGCTTGCCACATGCAACACACACACACACACACACACAAACACGCAGACCAAATGGAAACGAACTGAAAAAATGGAGGAACAAATGGTGTTTTTCAATTTTTGTGTCGCCCCATTTCAGGCGATGGCATTATGTGGCATAATTTTTATTGTTCGCTGGGCATACGGGGCGTATGATGATAAAGCAATTTAAAGTTCTGCCAGTGCCACCATTAAATTACTCAAAATGCAAAATTTGCAGTCAAGCATGTCCTTTGTTCCTGACGTCTCTCGAGAGGGTGTAACGCCTTGAAGTATGCTGCATGCTCTGCCCTCCAGCTGCACGCAACATGCTCATAAAAATTAGAGAGAGACCCCCGAAAGCCAAAGCCAGACCCAGAAGTGAACTGAACTGAGTTGCTCTTCAAGTTGCATGCAACATCGCTATTTATGAACTCAACGAGCAGGACGTTCCGGGACCGCCCTCTTTCTTCGTCCTGAGTGCTCTGAGTATGTGTGGTGTGTGTGCTCTCGACATGGGCCCAAAACATGCTCCATAAATCGCCACAGATAAATTTGTGTTCTGTTCTTTTGATTTCGTTTTGCTCTTCTTGGCCCTGTCGCCTCCAAAATTATTATTATCGCTCTCTGTCAGAGAGGTATGGTTACTGGTTTGAGGAGTTTGGTGAATGGAAAATATAATCTTGGAGGTGGCAATAAATTTATATAATATACATGGGTTTTAGATGGTTTTTGAAACATATTTTTGTAAGAAAAGTATTTAAATCAGTTAAATAAAACCAAAATTATGCGGCTATGACACTCTAACTTCTGATCCTACTATGTCTATGGGCACTAATTTCTCTGAAAAATATTAAAGCTTATATTCCTCATAAAATTATTTCATTTTAAATGAAAAAGTAACTTTACCAGCTTTAAAATCTCTTTAAAAAATGAATTTCCAACCAAAAAGTGTATCGAACATTCATCTTTTCCAAGCTTTCGCATTTGTCTTTGCTGTAAATGCAGCCTGCAGGCCGAAAAGTACATACAAGAAATTGTTTTCATGCTCTTTGGCCAGGCAACGGAACGAAACAACCGGCTAACCGACCAACAGGCCCACTTTATTTATGTCAATCTCTGTCTCCGCTGCCCCGTAAGACCCGGAGCTGGACCTGGCCTGGAGCACTTGCTCCTGCTCCTGCTCCTGGGATCATAAATCTTGGGAGGGCAGTAGGCGCTGAAAATGCATATACATATACATATATATATATATAATTTAAATAATGAGCGGGCGTTGTTACAGGGCCACGCCCTCTTCCCGGCCAGGCATTGTTTCCGTAGAACATGTATTTAATTATTTATATTATATTTTTGCAGACTTTTTTTTGTGCAATGCTGCAAATTCCTTTAGCGCCTTTGTCCTTTGAACTCTCCCTCTTTTGATTTTGTGCAGCGCTTATTGCCGTTGTTTATTTTTCTGCAGCTTTGCATTGATATGAATATGCGCTCAAATTAATTACATTCTTAATCCCAGGCCAGGCGTAGGCTAAAATACATAATCCGCGTTCAATGGCCAGCCATGAAATGTGGTCCATGGGCCTCTCTGCCTCTGTGCCTCTGACTCTCAACCTCACGTAATTCCCTCTCAACAAGCTTAGTGGCTATGATCACGTGCTTTACAGTTGCACTCGAGTAAATATCCAACGATCATGAATAATATCAAGTAAATATTAATACAGCTGCCACTGGGCTGAGTCAGGGGCGTGGGGAAGCACCAAAAAAATAAATAAAATGCGTACGAAATAATCACATGATGAATGCTAAGACCAGACGGCTTTTTTTAGTCAGACAAATAAGTGGAATATTGTGCAAAAATATGACGTTGGCTTCAAAAGCTGGCAAATAAACAACATTTTCAATTTTAATATTTGTCCAGCTCAAAAGAAATTCACCGAAACCAAAGCCATTTAAATTGAATCGTTTTTTAAGCATATTCCCGGCTCTGTGACACTTTTTTTTGCACTGCCATTGTGGGAGTCATTAAAAATAATTAATAATGAATGGAAATATACCATTTCTGGAATGGAAAATTGAAACTGTGCGCGTTTGTATGCTTGCTTGAGCTGCAATTAAACCGTTCAGCATTTACCAATTTTTCTCTTTTATTTTTTTCGTATTTTCCCGGGAACGCAACGCATTTTAATTGCTTGTCGGAGAGCGTTTTGTGGCCCCTGGAGCTATGTACATCGCTCATTGTTGTTATTGCGGACGGAGCATTTAATTTGCTGCTGCACAGCATGCGCGTGTCACAATAAAAAATCACTCAAGTGCAATTCTCCACTCGACTTCGCTCGCCACTAAAGTCGGCCAGACGCACTTCGTTAGCCATCGACGCGTCCTCGGGGAGGTTTCATTCGCACTGTGTTTTCCAGTATTTTCCAAGGGTTTTCCATGGGTTTTTCAGCCGGCTTTCAGGGTTTCGAGATCGCGGTCAGGGTGGCAAGTACTGTTAAAATGGCAATGACAATGGCCACTGTGTCTGTGAATGCTCCAAGTGGCTGGCTGGTTGGTTGGTTGCCTGCCTTGTTTGCCTGTCGGTCTGTCGTTGGGTGCCGAACACAAGAACTCAATTTGTTGATAAAAAATAAATAAATGCAATAACACAGACGCCGTGCTGAGTGCAACTGCGAGAAACTTAAACTTTAACGCGGAGAAGATCTGCCATAAAGCCTGATATCTGTAATGACTTAAAGATAAGACAAGGTTTTATCTTTTTCTCTGAGGGGTTGTGTAACGCAAATGTTTAAAAACGTGAATGATAATTCATGAGAAGCAAATTTTACTGTCGAAATGATATTTGCTTAATTCATCATCAAGGACAGTGCCAGAATTTCCAGACTGCCTGATATGGGAATAAACATTTGGATAGATTCAAGCAGCAGTCGGATTTGAGATTTAATTCTCAGGAAATGTTTAGTTAAGTTAATCTGCCTCAATTCCTTGGTTTCAGATGAATGTTTTTCTTTACAATTATGTAAATCTATAAATATTTTATATTTAAAATATATAAAAGTGCGATGAGGCTCAAGTAATTGAATTCCGAGTAGAAAGAATCTTTCTTTTTGAGAATATACTCCAAAGACCTGGCATAAAATTCCCCTAAATAATTCACTTAATTAACGAAAATCAAAAACATTTCTTCAACTAATTAAAGACTTCTTTCAATTCCCCTTCTTTTTTATAAAACAATACATTTTAAATTGTTTTTGTTTGTTTTAAGTCAAGCAAACATTTATTTTGATCCAATAACCCACCTCGTGCGTAGATGCCAGCTTTGTATTTCAAAAATTATGGCTCTCTGTTGCCAGCAGACTTTCTTGGATCACCTGTTTTGCACGTTACTTAGTCATAGCTTTATCAAAACCAAAGTGTTGCGGTCAATTAGGCTAATCTTGGTCACGCGATCGCCGAATCAAGACCACCCATTCTATTTTTACAATCAGAAGCCACTTGAGTCTAAACATTTATTGAGCACTCGAAGATAGCCTGACACAATCAGCGCAAATGATCGAAGAACTATTTGTCAATGCAGAAAACGTGCTGCTTTTTAATAATAAATATGGCCACCCTGATAATTTGTTAAGAACAAAGATGTCTGCGGCCATATTTGGCTGTCAAGAATACTTAAGCTGATAATTAAGCTGATAAAATGGGAGCAGTTTTTCTGGGAAAAACCAATTACTGTACAATGATAATCAGTGGCTGTATATTATATTGGAAATCACTAAATTAAAATCACACATGAATAAATTTAGCCGTACTTCAACATCGGATGACGCATTCTTTTTGGCAGGAAAAAACAAATTTGTTTGTCAAAATAACTTTCCATCAGCGATAGCAAAGTAGGAACCCAACTTAGGATGAGTAATGGAGCCCTTTTTTTGGGGGGAAAAAACCAACAATTGGTTATCAAGAAGTAATAATCAAAGGTAATGTACCAGGTACCAGGAAGCAGACTAATGGAAAGGCTAACTGATTTTAATTAAAAAAAAAAAAATCCCATAATTAAATCGAGACCAAAGCACTTAGGGCCAGCAATTCAAGTGCATAAAAACACGTACAGTGTCCATTTTTGCCTTTTTCTGTATTGTTTTGAGGTTTGTTTTGTATTACCAATTAGTTTCGGCCCGATGTGTGACACTTTACACGCGAAAACACGCAAATGAATGCCGATGGCTGATGGCTGATAGATACCCGATGGTTCAGAGAGATAGCACCACTCAGCGGGCCCAGTTGATTGCTTATTGTTATCGCCCGAGGGGTGGGAGGCTGTGTGGTTGTGGGGTTGTCTGGTGGGAGAGGTTATTATTATTTTCAAGCGTTTTTTTTTTACGTTTCGAGTTGTTTGTTTCAACTATTTGAAACGATGCCCCCACAGACGATGATGAAGTGTCTGTTAAACAAATAGATTTAATTTGGCTGACATTTTTGATTACTTTAATTTGCTCAGCTAAACCTCTGGCATTTAATGTGGCAAGGGGGTTGGTGGAATTTGTATAATTCAAAATCCAATTTAAATTTGTTAGCACACACCAACACACACACTCTAAACAATGCAGAAAGCAATCAAAATGTGCAGTCAAATGAAGTACAAAGCTTAGCCCAGAGCTCAGAATTCTGTATTTGTTATTTGTTCAACTAAAACCAAGTTGATCTTGGGGTGCACCTTGGAAAAAGTCATATAAATCTTTATCTTTTTAAAGAAAATATAGTTATTTTTCAGCACGAACTTCAGAAGATACATTTCTGATTGGGATCTTTGTTAGAAACTTGAGAGACATTTAGTTTAAATGTTAAAAAAAGATCTTAGAATTGGAAAAACCACCTATTTCTATTTTAACTTTCACAATTTCTCTTAAGAACACCCTATTCTTTTGTGTGCATTCTGACAAATTGCAAAATGATCAATATTTGCCCACTTGAACTCTGCACACACATCCACTGTGCATTCGGCAAATATCAACACTAAACAATATTCATTCATTGTGCCGTAGAGCTAATCGATGGTAATATTACCAACAATTAGGTGGCAAACAGCCAACGCTCCACAATAGCCACATCAGAGGAAAATGGGGCGAGAGGAGCCTCCGCTACTAATCATCTGTAGACCCTAGACTGGGGAAGGCGGCGTTACCATCCGCTGGAATTTAATTAACTTGGCAACGCGGCGCAAAATTAGCATAAATCATTTAATTAAAGGTAAGTGCTGACGACTGGCAAGCGGAGCAGACCAAGCCGAGATTTCGCCCCAAAGAGTGAGGGTGTGAAAAATGAGGCTATCCAACCCTCAATTCCTAGAATCATGTGTTAATTTTTTAATGACATTTGATAAATATTTAAAGCTGTGCTTTGGAGTCTCGAATAAAATTAATCTCTGGAGTTACAGTTCATTTAATTTGTGTTTCATAATGAAATTGTCTAAATATTGCACATTTCTCTTTTTTTCACATAAAATGAATTCTCAAAATGCCTGTGGGAAAAATGCAAATGAGGGAGCTGAGCAGGTGTGTCAATTTTTCGGAAATTCAATTTTTCTGGGCAATTAGGCGCAAAACAAACTAAACATAAAATGCATAAACGCCGGCTTAACAATTGCCCTCAGAACACACACACACACACTTTCAATGCTGGTTGAGAGCTATTCAAGCAAAAAAATAAACGCAACAGCTGCAAAAATTTAAGTAAAAAACATAACAATGCAGCGACAGGCGAGAGGGGAAAGTGCGGCCATAGTTGTTATAGTTGTTGCTGTTATCGTTATTGTGGTAAATAAATAAAAACCGCATCAAAACTATTGTAATAAAAACATTTTCATTCGCATTTTCACAATGAGCGCAATTGCAAATTGATTTGTGTGGTTCTGCGCAAAAATTTTCAACTGTTTGCTCGTCGCTCTTTCGTCCAACCATCATCATTGTTGTTCGCCAGCAAAGAGGGTAAAAACATAAATAATAATGCAACAAAACCAGAAAAAAAAACATAAATAAGTAAAGTAAAATAAAATTCCAATGCAAAAACAAACTGAAGTATAAGAAAAACAACCACGACAACAAAAATATGGTTGCCGCTGCAATGAATTGAATATTTTTCGCAAAGCTTATGAATTTTTGATTACGATTTCCCTGTTGAATATTTAAACATTAAGCAAACAGTGCCTCTCATCCCTGCCACCGAATATAGAGCCTGATGCTGTTTAAATTAACTTGTGCTTAATCCGAAAAATGCGTGAAATACCTATGTACTCAAATAAGTTAATATTTCCAGTAAATATTAGCTCAGCCGGATAACAAATCGGATTTAAGGGACGAACATTATTTACGCATTTTATTTGTTTTAAAATGTGTAACATTTATGTGGGTTTAAATATCAACCAGGGTGTTAAATTAAGCTGGCTTTACTTAATATTATTTCTATATTTTACTAAGGAAAATAAAACATTAAACTATACTAAAAACCTTTTCTAGTGTGCAAAAAAGAACTGCCTAAAGTGCAGAATTATCCCTTTAACAACTCCCAACAAACAAACTCCAGAAAATTGAATAAACTTTATGAAAAGTAAAAGCTCTGTTCTTTTATGCACCTTTATTGATTGTCAATGAACCGGCAAAGTCAATAGAATTTTTAAGATTTCAGCCTCTTACAACTTTTTTACATAAATTAACAAATGCAAGACAAAAAACCGTTTGGCTTAGCGTAAATTTCAATTAGTTGGCCATGTAAAGAGCAGGCAACGGCAACTTTTTGGCCGTTATGTTTTCGGATTTTGTTTTCCGCTTTCCGTGTGGCTAAGCCGGTAGGAAACCGGCAACAGCATCCGCATAAATTTTGCATATTTATAGGGACATAAAGCCCCTTTTAAAGCCACCCACCATCCCACATACATACATATATCCGCATGATATGTACATATGGACATGTACTGGCACTTGTTGAAAAGGGCCTAAGGCAGCACCTTTGGCTATTGCCGGGCGGCGGCCTCGGCCCTTGTTGGTGTGAAAAATGAAACATAAATTAAATCTGCTACACCAAAATCAGCCCACAATGCCAGGGCTTAGGATACTTAAGCGCCTGCTCCTGACGCCTCCTTTTTTCACTTTATGATTTCAGTCAAATGAAAATTTATGAAGCAGATGGCACACAACCTGATGCCAAGGCTAAAAATCTAAAGCCAAAGCTGAAGCCACACTCGAAGTCTGAATATGAACTTGAAATTTGTGGTCGCAAAGTTTTTTGTGGCAAATGAAAATTATGCCTCATTAAATAACCAAGTGGTGGCCATAAATTACACTTTACATTGCCATAAACTCCTGTACGAGGCTCTCTCTTCGAGTGATCAAGAATATATATCATGCAAACGAAGTTAATCATGACTGCAGAGTAGTAAAAACGGGATTGGGATTGGTAGGAAAAATCTCTACCAACCGTACGCTGCATTAAATCCACTTACAACCAGTAATTAGTTAGAACTACGTATGAACTACGGATGAGTTATGGGCCTCCACTCTCATTTAGATAAAATCCCCGGCAAGGAAAAACACTTCCGATTAAGTGCTCTAGGTCGAGGCAACTTCCCACCCACAGCCTCGAGAAGATGATGATGATGTCGGGGCTATCTTCACTACTTTTGACGTCGTGTTAGCTCATTATATTATTTTATTTTATTGTCTGGCAAACATTTGTGTCTAGCGCGATTCCGTTTAACTCGATATTCCAGTACAAAAAGAACAACAAGAAAAGCGTTCACGTTCTGCGGAAAAAAACACCTGCCGAAACAGGCGGCAGCCTCGGTATTTGCTTTGGTATTTGGTATTTACTACGTAAATTCACAGAGAGAGCGATAGAGGTCTTGCTCTTATAAATAAGGGCACTGGGCCAGAAGGTGCCTGCATTCCAAGTACGATCTTAGGCAAGGTCGGACCCTCAGTCTCCATTTTTTAAATATATAAAATTTACAAAATATACACAATATCTTCCTCGCTTTCTTTAGTGACTTTTCACGTGAGTAAAAGTTTAAATAAAATATTTTCACAGCGGTTAGTTAAAACAGCTGTCAGAGGCTTTTGTTGTTGACCCATTAAAGGTTTTTTTTTTCGAGTCTTATGTGTTTGTCTAGGTGACAAAAATATAGTTTTTATAATAAATTTTCTTGACTGATTCACGGACAGGCAGGTTTTTCGAATCAGTTGCTTTTTAGCTGTGATCCGGGCAATTACTACATAGTACTGACTCCCATGCTGAGCTTCGTTGAATACGACTACCCTTCAAGGGTGCCGTTTGCTGAGTAAGCTAAAAACACATACTATATGTAGATACATATGTTAAAACCGGGCTAAGAGCCTTGGATTTCGTGCAAGTGTTTCTCCGCTTTGGCGGAAGCTCTGGGCTCAATCTCTGCCGGAAGTTGCCAGACAATGTTCTTAATGAGTTCTCAACAACCCGAACCGTCGACGACGACGACGAGTAGCAACGGCTGTAGGAGCAGCAACAGCATAAACTCTATGCAAATTGATTCACTTTCGAGCAACTTCATTTGAGTTCGTTACGTATGCGGCCAGTTGGCCGACTTAAGGACCCCGTAGGAGTGTAAGCAGGCTAAGTAAGCTGCCTTGGTTATGACAAAGGACAGCATTTCGAGGGTTTCCACACAAGGAACATCTTGTGAACATGTAACAGGAGTATGGGCACTGGTTAGCTAATAAATGAGGTGGCGGCCACAGAAGGCGACCTTTCAAGATTATAAGCAGTGAGGGAAAATATTAAATAATATTAATAAATTTAAAGCAAAGTTTATAGCTTAAATTTAAGGGGTTTTTATATATTTTCTTGACTTGCTTTTCAAATAATTTTTATATATTTAACAAGTTAGAAAATATTTGTATTTTCCCAGTGTATTTCACACAAAGACAAGTTGACAAAATGTTTTAGTAGCTGTCCGTTGTCTTAGCTGTTGCTGTCAATCAAGACAAGCAGAAATTTTTGCGACATTGTTGCTGGACAAGCTGCTGCCAGGCGGGAATTTACTTTGTATTTTTGGTCATTGTTCCAGCGACATGACTCCCTGCTCTGCCTTCTCCTTGTAACTCTCGGCCATGTAATTGCTGCTACACTTTGGCCAAGTTATTAAGTGATTGTTATTGTTGCCTCTGCTAAGAGGAAGAGAGACCGAGAGCTGTTGCAACAGCATAATCTAACGATTATTCGGAGCTCCGGCTGGCCAAATGTAAATTAACTCGTATCCTGGAGAGCCTGGACAAAATGTTAATATCCCTTGGCTGCTGGCTAATTTGGCCTAGTCTGCTTTTATTTTATTTTTGGCTAAGAGAGAGTTGGCAAATTAATTTCGATTTTTTCGGGAAAGCCGTCCAAAACAATTTGCAAAATTTGCTAATTGCAACATGTGTCTGCCGCAAACTGTTGCAACGAACCAAACTAATTGCCTTTTATTATGGATGAATTAAATAGTCTCCGAAAAATATTTTTAACTAGCAAAATAAGATTATTAAATGGTGTTTTTAAACAAATATTAATTTAAAAAATAAAATAAATACATAATATAGTCAGAAAACCCCCAAAAAATATATATTTCTCTCAGTGCAGAGGCATTTAATCTCCCGAAACGAGCAGCATACGAAAGATAAACGCTGACCGCCTGTCGCACACACGGCGTATGAGTAATGGCCGTCTAGGTAATAATGCAATATCGATTTAAAGTGTCACCCGATAGGAAAAGTGGCATTTGCATTGAAGTGCAGACAATAACTAATTGCCGCCGCCGCCCCTCAGTGACATTTTCCTGTCAATTAAGCCGATAAAATGTGGACAGGAAGCGAGGAAGAACTGTATTTATCTGTAAATATCGTTTACATGACGTTAATTGCATATTGATAGTGTTTGCTCAATTGTTTGCCCTTGTACGTTTCACTTGTGTTTGCTTTTGAGTGGCCAGAGTTACGTGGCTGCAACTTTGTACCATCCGGTGATCAATCAATCAATCGGGCCATCAATCAATCGCATGTACTGCCCAGTTAGAGCTGTCCCCTAATTGTGCCCCAAGCTTGTCTCCCCTTCGGTTAGCTGCAATTTGTGCGCGACTCATGAATATTTATGCGCGATATAATTAAATATGCTAATTACAACTGATTGTACGCACAATCATTTGAAAGTATAATTCTCTGGAAGGCGGGGCGTAGCCTGGCGAGGGGAGTTTATTTTGGTTTCCGCGAAAAACACTAAGGACAACAGACAGACAATCCAGTAGGATAACACGCACTGCGAAACTGGCGAAACTGACAATTTAGCATAAATTCAAATGAAATCAACACAAAGCGCGGAGGGGTTGCGGCCAGGATGCTGTGACTTGGCAACTGTTGCCAGTTTAAATTGCTTTGCAGCGTGAAAAAATTAGAAGCATCAGCATGCGAGGGGCATGCAGGGGGTGGGTAAAAGGGTGGAATTAAATAAATTACATTGTTGCTGGCATAAAGTTGACGCTGCCAGCAAAACAATTTGTGCAGCAGCTATCAGGGCCACCCACTCAGCTAACCCGCTGGCAACTTTGTCGTTTCGGGTTGAAATCCCTGCTGCATATCCTTCCTCCTCCTCCGTTGCAGCACCTCCTCTTAGCCGGATGGAGGCAAGCATGGCTAATTTTTTTGTGCTGCACCTAAGTGAATTTAAGTTTTAATAACTGACTTTGGCCATCAAAGATCGAGGGCTGCAACTAGCGTCCGTCCAGGTTTATCCCTGAGTTAATTGAAAAACCAAAGAGGCAACACAGCACACTCTTTTGCACAAATATAATATTCCACCTGCTGCTCAGTTTCGCTTTACTTCCACAGAAAATAGCGCAAATAGATAAGGGAAATTAGTTTGCCTTGCTAAAGTTCAAACTAAAAATAAGCAGGCACTTTAAGTTATTGCAGGAAATAAGTGAACTTGCAGGGAAAAATTCATTAACTTGGGGAATACCTAGCATTTCTCAGGGATATCAACTTTAATATGTAATATTTTATACAAAGCTTTGAAATTACAGTTTCAGAAAGCAACTTAACTTTGCCTTAACTTAGATTTCCCCCTGAAATATTCAAAATATAACCAAAGAACTTGACATATTAAAGTTCGTTGCTGTTGCTTGTTTGTCCAAACATCAATTAATAATTAAAATATTACCATATGCACACTCATTACAAAAATACTTAATTAACCAGACTGGACAATGGTGTCCCCGACCGGACATAAAGAGCGTCCCCAATGATAGCCGGTCACTTGAACAAATCGCCAGCACGTGGCCAATAAAGGGGGAGTGGGTGGAGCTTTGTTCACCGATAAGGGGTGGGTGGGGCTCCGCTCGGCGATAAGGCAGGTGAAACTACCAGAGAGGAGGTGGCACAGCCATAAATATCCATTTGTGGCATTTCCATGGTGACAAAAATGTGTAGAGTCAGTCTAATTTATTATCAACAGCCTTTGTGCAAACAAAGAACCCCAGGTAGTTTTTTTCTTTTTTTTAATTCCACAATCTCACAGGACGTGGCAAGGAGCCAGGACCTGGTAACCGGTCACGGCAAGAGCATTTCATTAGTTCAATTAGCTGGACAGGTGCTGGCTGGATGTCAAGTGGCAGCTTTTTAAACGATGATTAGTGGCTTTTCGTTTTCGTTAACAAGACAAATTGTTGTTTACTCAGGCCGCCCGACAGGATGCAAATTTATGTACCCGAAAGGATTCCCCGCTGTCGGTCATTAACATTGGCAGCTGAGGGAAATCTTGACATGTTGTTCCTGGTCTACTTTTTGAGCGTTGGCCTTAAGGGAAATTAAAATCCTTGTTCCAAAACAAAAAATGTTCAGATAAACGGCCGAGGTGGGAAAACTAATTAAAGCTAATGGTGTTTACATTATGCAAAGTGATTGCTTATCCAGTATAAAAAAGTCAATTTATATAAAATGATTCCAACAAGAAATTGAATTAACATTCACTTATTTATTTGCATAATAAAAAAAGCTGTTTAACCGAAAACAAATAACATTGGCAAATAATAAAATCATTTTGAGTTGAATTTAATGAATTGAAAGTCAATAAGAAGAAGAAAAAAGAAATTACCTAATAAAATCATTAAAAATAAATATATATCCAAGTGTCTCAGCATGCTAGCCTTGCCTAGCCACAGGTGGTGGGTCACCAACAATGGGCTAATGTCCCCGACTTGGAGGTGTTAAAGAGTGCAAACAAAAAGGGCCAACAGACATTGCACCCGTCCACTAACTAACCCAATTATTTGTAAAATGGAAGCGCACAGAAAAAATAACTGGGGAAACCAAAATGAAAAGATACCGCAGCCCATTGTTTTTCCCCCCTCCGCAGCAGGTGGAAACTCTAGACCCCTGGAAAATTGCAAGGGAAAAGGCAACCAGAGAAAGGGAACCAGAAATTTTAGCGGGAGAACTTCGCACAGCACGCGTAATGAAAACTTTGTTAGGGGCCCGGCAATGGAATATATAGAGAGAGTGAGGAAAAAAAGAGAAGACGTGGGGAGAAAAAACAGCTTTTCCTGGCCAGGGCCACTCGATGGTGTCGAGTGTTCGTAGTGCTGGACACGGAAAGTGGCGACAACGGGAAATTAGTTGTGCACGCTCGCAAGTTGCAACGCAAAACCCAAGCATTAGCCGGTTGTCCTAGATGCCCTGCCGCTGGGGGCTGACCACTAAATTGCCGGGATGAAGTCGCCGGTCTGATGTTGATCAAATTAACAGCATGTGGCGACTGGCAAGTGGCTGGCGACCGCTTTAATGCTCTTCCCAAGCCCCCTCTGTCTTTCTCTCTCTCTTCTCACACGTTTTCTGCTGGCGCTTTTTGTAGCATACTTTTCAGCGACCAGCAAATTGCTTAAGCTGTGGCCAAGGATCCAAGAGAAGGACAAGTCAAGTTGCACAGGAAGAAACTGTAATGGGAGAGTAGTTTGCAGAATTTGTATATAAAATTATATAAACAGTTTAGGGATGTATAACGAAAGGAAAACTTTGTTGGGATATGATCGATAAATAGGTTGATTATAATATCATATCGAAAATATCGATAACCTTAATATATCGAAATTTTGAAATATCAAAAGTATCCTTTAATATATCGATATTATTAATCTGAAAAATTTTATTTATTTATTTTCTATTTTCCCACTTATATGCTATCGATATATCAAATGAATATCCATTTATCCCACATTTATTGCATACTTAAATTATCGATTTGTATCGACTTTTTCGTCAAATATCAATTTATCGATCTATTTTGCCATCCCTCTCAGTACAAAATTACAAAAAGCTAAATAACTTAATAAAAGAACAATAGCTTAGGGAAACTATTCCTGGTATCCATAAAATTAAAAAGTAAATGTTCTAGTCAACCCATTAATTAATTAAAATAATTAATAACAATATCAAAATTTCATTAGACACAAAACTGGACATTCCTACTTTATTATTATATTTTTTCACTGTGCAGTGGAAAGGAAGCCTGCCTAATTGTTTGACAGGACAACTTGTAACGCGGAAAGTTTTACTTTACTTCACGTCTGAAATGCGACAGGGCCACAATGACAGGCAACAACAAGTTGCGATTGTCACTTTTGTTGAAACTTTCGCGAAATTTACAAAGTGAGAGGAAATTCTTTCTGCACTTGGTTTATTTTCATCGTCTTCGTTTTTTTTTTTTATTTTCTTTTTCGCCTTCAAATGGCTACATTTTGCCAAAGTCATGCTGAAAATAAATTATAAAAATGTCCGCGGAAAATTATGCTTTCCGAGGGGGCAGCGAGGACGAAAGGTAAAGGAGAATTTGATTCCCGCCATTCGTTATAAATGATCGCAATTGAAAGTTCAACCCCATCCGGCGGGGGCTAGTTGAAAAATTGACATTATATTTTCCTCTGTTGGCAACAACAGTCAGCGGACGATAAATAAGAGCCAACTTAAGTCGAGTATTTATTTTTCGGGCATCCTTTGATAAATGACTTTGACCTGGCCCAAAGTGCAGGCAAGGAGCAAAGGAACTGACCCCAGAGAGGGTTGCGGGTGGGAGGATCAACCGCACATGGGCGTGGCCCAATGACTTTTCTCATTAAGCCTGGCCAAGGCGAACGTGGTCGAGAAAGAAGTCAAACTAAAGTTTTGCACAAAATTCTTCTTTGGGTCGCCGCCCCGCCCCGGGGGACGAGGAGAACATGTGTAAAGCGTCCGTCGGTTAAAGCTAAACAAACAATTGCCAAATGCAATCGAGTTTGGGTTTTTGGCCCCACAAGGGGCTAGCCAGGGACTGGGGGTGGCCAAATGCCCGTCGAGAACAGTTGCATGTTGGCAAATGGCAGGAAGAAGTTCGCCAACCGCATGCTTCAACTTCAATTTGCTGGAAGGATTGTTTGGGGGGCAAAAAGAACGGAACTGCTGGGATCGCTGCTTACAGTTTGACTCGTATTTCATTACTCGAACTGGTATTAAGTGGCAAACTTTTGTATTTAACAACTTTTAGCAGCCGGAGCAGCAAAAATGAAGAAGATGAACAACCCGACCGAAGTTAGCCAGCGGAAAAACCAACAAAAAATAATCAAAAGAAAAAAAACAATAAGTGTGGAGCGAAGAACAAAAAGAAAGTTGCAGTCACTTGACTTAACTGCAATTTCCTCAAAGTACACTTGGACAATTAAGTAGCGTGTATTGGGGAAGAGAGAATTTAAGTGTTAATTGATTTTAGTTGGAGAAAATATTTATCGTTTGTACCATTCGAGAACACTTTGTATATTTTTGCTCTCTTATGTGTGGTTTTCCTGCACATTTGTTTTTTATAGTTATATATATGCTTAAAGATAATTAGTTGTTATAGTTATATAAAATTCTAATATAAAAAATAGCTTAAAATTTTCTTTATACAAATTTTACTTATTTTTGCTTCATATTTTCTTTACAAAAAGTTTTCATATTTATTTTGAGTGCCCCAGCTAAGAGTTAGGAAACTTAAATAAATTAAACTAAAGACACTCGACCCGTTTGAGCCGCCAAAAGCCAATTGGCAAGAACATACGACCGAAAAAAAAGGTGGCAATGAATTCGCTAAAGATTCCCTGGAAATTGGGACAACACTTTGCACTTTGCAAAAGCGCTCGAAAGTTGCAACCTTCGCCCCCCCGAAAAATCTGTCAAATAAAAGTTTGATTGGCACTCAGAAGGAACCCCTCTGCGTTGCTGACTTTGCCAGTGCATTAATTAGCCAAATGCAGTGAGCTGGAGCAACTTTCGAGCAGCATTACCATGAAATGCATGCAACTTTGTAGCGGCGGCCCCACGCATAAACTTGGCGCATAAATTGAGTGTGCAGCACAAGTTGTTGCGTTCGTTGGTTCCCTCATATATGCAACAATGTGGCAATGTATTGTTATTTCCCCTCACAGCATACTACCATAATTATCCCGCCACAATTCGAGCGTTCGAGCTGCCCATCAACGAGGATCAGGCACACTCCTTCTGGCCGAGTCAGGCCAGGTAGCGAAAAATGAAAGTTTTTCATATGTTCAAAGTCAACAGAGGTAGGTGGAGGGAAAATCCTTCACGTTTTTCCACTCTTTATTACAACTGTAATAACAGCAGTTGGCCCCTGGCCAAAGTCAAGCCGCCTGGTGCTGCTGCACTTGGGCTAAATTACATTTTCAATTTGTCAGCTGGCGGGGCGGCACTACTGCCAGGCCATTAAATGGCAAATTAAGTTCAGCTTCGGACGGGCGTCGTCTCTTATTTTATTTGGCATTCCAGCATTTTTGTTGCATTGCAATTTTTGCATCCTCCTTCCGTCCGTCCGTCCAAGGAAAATGTGTTTTTGATAGGGGTTTCATAGTCTGCGGGATCTTGGCAGATTTTCGGCTCTGGCCATCATCGGGCAATATGTTGAATATTTCATGAGGGTCATAAATTCCCGCGCCACGAAGTTAAGTCGAGCGCTTACGCGGTCTTCAGTTTTGCCGGCTTTTTATTTTTAATAACTTTCCATTGTGGCTGTCAGTGGCAGGCAACACAAACACGCACGCCAGCCAGGACTCAGGACACGTCAACGGTTCGTTGTTTCTTTTGTTGCTCCTCCTTCAAGCTGCTTTATAATTTATGATCCTTGGCATCGAAGACACACACAGACGCACACACTCAACACTCACCCTCCTCCGCACACACACATGTCGCCAACTTTTGTATAATTTTTCAAAAAACTGCATGAATATTAACTGCAAGTGGCAGGATATGGCGGCAGCATCCTGCCACCGAAAACCTGCCCCATCTTGGCTTGGCCAAAAAAGTTTCAAGTGCCAGCTTGATCCGCATGCGGGGAAGGAGGAGCCACACAGCCACTGCCACGCCCTACTAACTTATGCATACGTGTAGCTTAGTCGCCCTCCGCTCTCAGCTTTCCTCCTATTACCTTCTTTTTTTTCCTTTTTCTGTAAGGATTTTACATACATATTTGATGCAAATGTGCGCAAATGGTCGTCGCTGTCTATTGGACATTTTGTGGCCACATTCGCCTCGCTCGCATATCAAACAAAAGAGCCAGAATACACTAAAAACTAGATCGATCAAAGTAAGCCGTTTAAGAGTGAAGGGAAATACACTTGAGAATGAAACTAGAGCGTAAAAGACTATTTAAAATTATTTAAGATGTTGGAAAATCTATAAAACAAAGTCTAAAATACTTAGCAAGCTGCTACAAATCGTAGAAAATAATTTTCTAAGCTTAAAGTAAATAAATGATTCTAAACTATATGTTTTTCTGCCTGTCCTCGAGTGTAAGAGTGCAGGTGGCACTCTTGTATGGATCATGGATAATTTGCTTAAGCTCAGCAAGCAGAAAATAACGTTTTGCACACAACCTGGCACGCACAATGCCAGAGCCAGAGTGCCCTTAGAGCTGTCCGCTTTGACTTCTGGCTCCCGTTTAGTGTCTCCCCTGTCCTTTGTCGTCTCCAACGGCTGGCTTATCGCCTGGCCAAAAAAGCGAAAGGACAAGGAGTCGGATATAACTGCTCCAGCTCCTGCGACTGTCAGGCGAGTGACACGGCAGCTGTGCTTTAAACAAAGCTAAGCTCGGGTAAAAACAACATGACTAATAGTTTTGACAGAGCCCAGGCAAAACAAAAGCCAGACAGCATGTCAGATAAAAGCCAAAGCGATGGCAAATGACGGGGTCCGCAGGGCGGGAGGACAAAACTGCATGCTAAATGTTGTCAATTAGTTGGGCAGCCAAAAACGAACGAGCGAAATGATGATGATGACCACCGAATGACAAGGCAACTACACTCAAAAACAGTTGACCAATGGCTTGACCCTTTGCCAACGGGTTCAAGATACATCTCTGTACTGATGATCAATTCGTTATAATCAGGGGATGTGTGTGGGAGGTTAACATTATATTTCAGTTTCGTTATATCTGTGACTGGCAGATTTGAAGCTCATTTATAGCTTGCTTAAAGAGTCAAGAGAAGTGTTTAAATGACAAATAGAAAATGTAGGTATCTACTTATTTCAAGCGAAATAAAAATATTTAAAAATTGTTTATATAAATATGGAATTTAGAAATGAGCTTTATAAACTGCAAACTATATTCTTTATATATTTTTCATCTTATCATTTTAAAGGTTCGTTGTCACTCTTTAAAACTTTTGTCATACTTCTTAATTGATACTAAACTTTAAGTTTATATCCCCCTCATTGAAGAATATATAAACTATAAAAGCTTGAACTGAAAATCCAGTGAAACATTTGTACCAATTATTCTCCCCCTTGTCTTTGAAACTTTCCCCGGATTGGGAAAAACCGCCACTTTGAAGTCTTCGGGCAACTATTTCGAGCATATCAAGAGCAAGAAGTCTACTTTACGACAGCTTCAGGTGAAGGAGCAAATCCTAAGCTGGGGTTATGGCATTTCTTTGGGTCGCCTGAACCCTCTGGCGTCGCAGGGCAGGGCAGCAGCTCAACAGTTTGGCTCAGCTATAAAAACACAAAGTCGCCAGCCAAAGTCTCACTTAAGCTGCTCTTACACTTCGCCCTTCACCGAATCCTCTGATTTGCCCTTCCGTTACACTCGCAGGAACTAAAGTACAGTGGAATGTCCTTATAGCGGGACGATATGGGGGCATACATATGTCAGCGAGTGGAGTGTAGTCCATAAATTTAAACAACGGGCAAAGGTTTTCCTTTTGAAATGCACTGGGATAGATGCAGATATATTTTTGGTGAATTAATGAAAGTAAAGGCTATGTTACGCATGCGTAGACTCAAGAAAGCTGCTCTAAAAAATATAATATTTTGCCTTTATAAAATAGATATTATTTTAATATCTAAAAATATGTATAAAGACAAAGTAAAATACAACAGATAGGCTTTCTTTTCCGTGTAAGTTTCGTGTAGTTGACGCTTTTTGCCGCTCATTTGGCTTTAGCTCCTGCCGGGCCTGGCCTGAGCCCTCCTCGAAGAGGTTGAGTGGGTGGCTGGGACTTTGGGTGGGCGCCCTGAATGCATGTGTTATGATGGGTGCACCAGACCGCAGCCTGGCCCCCACTGCTTTTCGCCTGCGGATATGCAACAATGTTGTCAAGTTTCCTGTTCCACCAGGGGCGAGTGGGGGAGCTCTCAGTTGGCATTATGTCCACCGGGCGTGACTAACATGCACATGCTCAACTGTGCTGGAAAACGCTTTATCCAGCTCACATCTCACCTAAAAACCCCCCACCGAAAAAGAAAAAAGTTGAAAAGATTGTGTTTGTGTTTTGCCGGTGACCAACTTGAAATTTGATTTTTTTCTTGTCTTTTTCTTTGGCGTACAGAAGCAGCAACAGCAAAAACAACATGGCCAAGGACCTGAGCACTATGGGCTGGGATTATCTGATGTTTGTGCTGTTTATAGCCATCACAGTCCTGGGACCGCTATGGACACGCATTTTTGGCAAGAAAAAAGAGCGCAGCAAGGCCGATTATGTTTTTGCCACAGGCGGTGTTTCAATCGTGGCCGTGATGATATCCATAGCCCGAGGCACTCTAGGAGTGCGATCTGTCCTGGGTAAGAAAATCCTAAACCAAATAATATAACAATTTTCTTTCCTATTATTTTCCTTAAATTTATCAATATATTTCCTTACAGGCTATCCCAGTGAATTGTATTATCGCGGCTCTGCCATGTGGGAGATCATCTATGGCATGATGAGCGCCTATCCCATAGTCTGCTTCATGTTTGTCCCTGTTTACTTTAACCTGGGCATCACCTCTGTCTATCAGTACATCGATCTAAGGTGAGTACAAAGACAGGTCCCAAGGAAAGTCACTCCCTTGAGCGCCACATCGTTTAATTAGCACGAAAGCAAAGCAAGACGACGGCAAAACAGGAAAATTGTTATTTAAACATTCATTTTAATTTCGCCAAATGCGTCGTGTTGTGTCTCCTCTCGCTTATCGCCGAAGCGCACACAATTTTATTCTTCATTAAGAAGGCCAAATGAAACTAAACAGATACGCGCCAAGGGCTCAGGTCTGATTCTGTTTATATACGCGGTAATTAGGGTATATTGTATACAGAGAAGTAGTTTGAAAATGTGGAAAAGTAAGGAAATGTACTTTAAAAGGTAGTAAATTATAATTTTTACCTTTAAAATATTTAAAAACAATTATTAAGGTCTTTAAAACCATTCTATTTATACCAAAAACCTTCTTATTGCTTCAAAAAATATTCTTTATTGCCAAAAGTAAACTCCCAGGTACTAAAAGTTCGTCTACCTTGGCTTATAAGATATCCCACTTGTTGTCTTTACCTTCTGCTGCTGCTACTCCTGGCACAAGTTTGCTGCGTTGCTAAATAAATTTGAATTACATTTTACAAAAAAAGGAACAACAAAAGCAGCAACAATGAGCCTCTAACAAATGGCCAAACAAAAGCCAAGCCGACAGAGCAAATAATCTATAGATTTGTCCTTGCCCTGCCCGAGGATTCCAACTTGAGCCTCGGACTCGGATTCAGTTTCGGACTTGGTCCCGGATGCTATCGCCGCCCCAGTTGTCGTCAGTTTGTCTGTGCCAGCAGCTCTTGGACGTTTCCCATTCCCTTCTCCATTCCCATTTCCATCTGTCGCAAGTTGTCGCCTCGTGGGCCTAATTGTTTTTTAAGTTCGAAATTAGTTAACAAATTTGTTATCAAATGTTTTGCAGTTTCGACAACAGAATTCAATTAATTGCAAAAACTGACAAGACAAACAAGCGAGACGAGGCGGTGCGAGGGGTGGTCATGGCGGACAGAGAGCATAATTTGATTGGAATTTAATTGGCATGTGCCGCACATTGACAAAATTTTCAGAGGGGAAAACCAGAACCGAGCGAAACTTAGTGAAGTGAAAGCTGTGCAGAATTGGCAAATTATTTAAATGTTTGCCTGGAAGGTAATTTGGAAATTAGCATAAACAGAAACTGAAATGCAAGAAGAAATGTTGGGAATCTAAAGCGAAATTAATTATAAAATCAATGAGTTATTTTTAAATATTTGGGGAATAATTTAAAGTAAAAGCTAACTCTTTTTTATGGGAACAAACTCTGATATATTATTAGGTTATCAGTAAAAATACCTTGGCGAACTTTAAATTTTAATAATTAATATAAACTCCAGCTCATTTACTTGCCCCTTTACTAAACAAACAAAAACAAACCCTAAATATTCATTAAAAAACAGAAGTATTAAGGTAATTAATTTGTCTATGATCAAAATGTTGAAGTAATTCCCTCAAAAGCAATTAAATTTTGTATGGCTTCAAAAGTCCAGTTAAATTAATGACCAAATCAATGACTGATAAAGTTACTTCCCCAAAGCATACCATTTTATAAATGTTCGCTATATTCGGCTTGGACACAGCAACACTCAAACTAATTGAAGAGCCAACGAGACGAGTAACTCCCATCAATCTTAGTCAATTGGCTTGGCCCCAAAGCGGAGAAATAAAAAAAAGCAAACAGACGGGTGGCAAAAGGGAAAAGCCAGCAAGAAAGGGAAAGGGTTGAGAGAGAAGACGCGGCGCAACATGGCCAAATGTTGCCCCAAAAGAAAGTTGGTTGCCTCATTGTTGCTTGTCATCGCAACTGGCGCCCCGCGACATGTTTATGCATACAACTTCATCAAAATAGGCTGAGCCGATCCTTTGGACGAGGGAAATGGATATGGAAATGGGGTCTAGGGCACACACAGAGGCCGATAAGTGAATATGCTACAAATTGGCAAAAGCCACTTGGGCAAACGCACACACAGAGCAGGCCAGGCCAGGCCAAGACGAGTGTGTGTAGGAGAAAAACAATTTGAGGAAAAGACAAAAGCCTTGAGGTTGGCAACACGATGACAATACAAAAAGAAAATACAAGAAAAAACAGCTTATGTTGGGTGTAAGGACTAGAAAATACCGGGAACTAAGTTCTTTTAGCTTTGAATACAAAGTAGAATCCATAGAAATGCCTTCTTTTATACTCTCCTGAGGTTTTAATATCTGGAAATCCTATAATTTCTAGCTATTTATTTTAAAGAAAGTTTAAAGAACAATTTTTAAATGATATTAAAGCTAGCTAGCGGTATAAGTCGCCTAATTTTATTCACTTAAATCAAGGTAAAACCTTCCACCAAAAAAATCAGCATCAGTGCTTATTTTTCTGACTAATAAAATTCAAGAATTTGTTAGGTTCTAAATAAGTTTGTTGCTAAATTCAGAGATAATAAAATAGTTATTAGATTACCCAATATTCCCATATACCCCTGATATTTACGATTATAGGATATATAAGAAAAAGCTCCAAGGGAAAGGCAAAAGAAGGAAAATGGAAGGCAACAACAAAGCAGCCACTCGGTCTGAGGCTGTTGACAAATTGTATGACAATTCGTTTGTGCCATAATGTTTATAAATAGCGCGTGTTGTTGCCTGTCACTGGCATCAGGCATCAAGCATCAAGCATCAAGCTTGAATCCGAATCCCCCCCAAAAACTTGCGAAACAAAAAACCCAAGACAAGCACACACGCACACTCACCAAGTCATGGATTCTCTCACTTGTCAGTCGCCTGTCGCAAGTGATGTCTGCCACTCAAATCGAAGGAGGAGCAGGAGGAGGAGCAAAAGTCGAGGTGAAGACGTGGGAGGGGCATGACCCTTGACTCGCTGCCAACTCAAGTGTTAGCCAGCTTCACACAGAGATTTGCTATCTGGCCGCCATCGAGTTCAATGGTCAAGCAAACTTTGGCTTTGTTCGCTCCAGATAATTCATCTCTCAGTCCCTGTCTCTCGGTGATTGCGGGGTGGCAATTACATGTAAATAAATTGATATCCAGAGCTGGAGTAGAGATCAATGCGAACAGTTGTTAGCACTTAGCAAATGGAAAAAATGCATTTCGGCTTCCTTTTGGTTTATTTACGAGTACAAGGGGACACAAAGTGCTCGCTCCAAATGAAATGAAAAAAAAGAAGAGGGAAGCGGAAACGGAAACCTGGCAAAACAGCCCAAGCAGCGAAGGGTTGGGAGGTCGGTGCTTTTTTTTTGAGGACAACATGCATACGCATAAATAAAGACGTTTTCGGCGCTACAAAGTGAGAGCGTGATTTGCAATTCAAAGACAACAAAGTTGTTTGGGAGTAACGCACACGCATATGTGTGTGTGTGTGTGGTGGGAATACACAACAAAAATAAAGGTATATTGGGACTAACGAAAGGTGTGGTTGCAAACAACTTTGTTTTTTGGGGCTAAAACCTAAAATCTGAAAATGTAGAGCTCAGAGATTTTTGTTTATAAACTTATAAACTTCCCTAAAAATAATTTCATAAGGTTATGTTGCTTTATTTATACATAATAAATAAATGTATAACTTAAAAAATATACATTTTGCAAGCAGAGTAAACTTTAAAGCTTTAAAAATATAAATTACCATCAACCTGATTTAAACTATATGGATTGCAATAAAATATAGCAAAATTATTAAAAATCTGACAAAGATAAATAAGCTTAATTTGTAGAATAACCGAAACCATTATTTAAAGCATTTTTCCAGCCACAAATTAATGGAACAGCTTTTATTATTCTTTGCTTTTGCTATGCATAAATGCAGTTTTCATGGTAATTTTAATAAAACAACGCATGACCAGCTCTTGTAATTTATGCACTCATTGCAAATTTCACAAGAATTTTTCAAGATAAAATTCTGAGAAATCCAAATTACAATTCTTTCCAGCAATTGAAGTTCCCTGTTTTTTTAAGGTACCACCCAGTCGATTATGTCTTTCCTTTTTGATTCCTTTACTTGTTTATCTCCCTTTTTTTATTTATTTGTGGGCGGCTTTTAACGCAGTGCGCGCCGGCACTCAGAAGCACCGACTTTATATGGCTGATTATGTTTATTTATGCATGACATTTAATGCAATCAAATGTGTCACCCTTCTCACCTGAGCCACCTTTAGCTTAGATTGCCTTTGATTGTAAAATTAACTCGACCCTCCCAGGGGACGAGTAGACGAAACCGATGTGGGTTGGGGATGAGGATTGACTGCCTAAACGGCGATTATCTGGCCATTGTACAAAACCACTCGTCATATTAAATTTGCCATTAATTTATGCCTTTGTCGCCTGGCCTTCTGGCCGAAAACTGGCTTAGTGGCTTGCCATGATAAATGATGGGCCCGAGTTGCAGACCAAACTCAATTTCGAAGGAGCCTCCTCCTGCAGGAGCCGTGTTCAATTAATGGCTGGGTGAGCAGCACCCACGCGCCTGCTGATGATGACCTGCTCCCTGGGCTTGCTTCCACAGCCCATTTTCACACCCTCTCGTGGTCATTGGCATTGTGTCCTGGGCAAGGAGTGAAGGAGAGTGCGCTAAATGGGAGTTGGGAGCTGAGAGCTGCGAGCTGCGAGTGTCCTTGCTGGTAATTGCTTGCCCGCTGGCATGGCTGCAGCAATTATTGCATACTTTGCGGCACTTACATTTCATTTAAAGTTATTAAGCGACAATCGCATCGCAGGACGTCTTTAATCAACTCAGCCAAGTAGGAGAAGCCGAGTGAATGAGAGAGGCTCAGTTAAATCAATTAAACTAAAACAAAAGCTAGGACCAGGACAACGTTCAATCAACTGGACGATGGTGACAGCCTCAGGTCATTACTCACACACACAGTCGGAGAAGAAGGATCGAGCAGATGAAATGACAGGCAGACACAACGACAGGCAGACCAACGGACAGACAGACCGACAGAGAGAGAGTGAGGCAAATCCTAAGCCAGGACCCGGCCTAGCACTTATTGTGATGAACACAATGTTAACAGGCTAAATGAGAAACAAATGCCACAATCAGACAACGTAGAAAAACACTCGCTCAAGGAGTGAACGGATGGGAGGGATTGAGGGGCGGCCAAAACAATAAATCCCATAAATCATATTAAATTGACATATCAGGCTAAAATTGACCGCAAGCAGCAATATGCTACATGCGTATGCCGTGTGTGTGTGTGTCTGTGTGTGTGGGATATTGTATCCTACAATAATATTTCTTTATCAATTTCCACAACAAGCTCAGCCCTAGGAAAAACAAGAAAAAGCAAAGACACGAAACACCAAATGGTTGGGGAGACAATGCTTAGGCGAATGCCTAAATAAATGTTTGACCAACCGAGCGAGCAAACCGAACCGAGCCAGAAAACCAAAACTGAAACCGAAACCCCACCCAGTGCCACGCCCATTCAATCAACACATATGTATAAGAGCGACTGTCATACATGTCGTCCTTGGCCAAATTGGCCAGGATTTTATGTGGGAGCCCCCCTTCTCAGTCTGCCTCTGCCTCTGGCGGATTTTCAGATTGTTTTCCTTCGGCCCGCACACTACGACTACTGTGTGTGTGTCGCAATTAAAATGTATATCAAGCATACGACGCGTTGTCATGTAAACCGCTTAAAAGCCCCGACCAACAATGTAAAGTCGAATGGGTAAATATGTTAAGCTTGCTTAATGCACAGAAAACCGGGTGGTAGGGGAATCCCCCCTTCACCCACTTGTCAATTGATGTTTGCTTATTGGAAAAGTGCATCATCATTAATTAATACTCATCACAGGACAAGGGCAAGGGCAAGGGCAAAGACAAGGGCTGGGGTTCCCTTACACAGCCTGCGGTGGCAATTTAATAATAACCCAAAGAACATTAAGGCGATTAAAGGTAAAATGTACTGCATCTCTTCTTGTTTTACGCAGTAAAAGACAAAAGCAGGTCATTCATCTAAATATGCATTTAATCCACAAGCCGAACACCTGCGTCTCCAATCGCTCATGTCCTGCGTCCCAGTCCCAGACGCTTGGCCCAGCCAGGGCCCGTTGACAGCCCAACACGGCTCAGATCAATATTGGCCAAGGGCAATTAATCATTTAGTGGGTTGCAGAGACACCGAATGGCAAACAGACGACATGAGGAGAGAGAGGGAAATAGGAGTTGGTTGGTGCGGGGAAAATGGGATTATGCAGTCGGCTTGGATGTTCAACAAGAAATTACTTGTGATTACAAGCCACAGTAGCTTTCATAGCAGTAAGGCTCTTATTAGATTTGAGCAGGATATGCAATCAATACGTTTATTTGAATCTTTGGCAGAGGGTCTTCTTGAAATCTGCATTTATGTTGAGAAAGGCACTGTAAGTTAGTAAAGAAGGAGTGGTCTTAATGGATCTACCAAAGTTTAAAGGTTTAAACTTTAAAATATTCCTTCTGTCTTTCATATGGAAGTACCTCGCCTGATAATATCGAAAATATCGTAAGCTCTGATATAGTGCAATTTTAATATCGTAAATTATCGAATAGGTATAAGATATTGCTTTTCGAAAAATTCAGGTGTTATACATATTAGTCCGATTTACCAAACAGAGTAGAATGTAGTAGTGCGTCTAATATCACATCGAAAATATCGTAAGGTGTAATATATATTGAAATTAAATATCTTCGCTTAAATCAAATATCGATTTTTATCGATATACCTAGAGTTCTTCAACTACTTCATGAAACTCATCGTTTGCAAGGGTCTTAAACCCATTTAATAGTTCCGTAACGGACTGTTAACTTCAGCAGCTTAAAGCTCAGAATGCCAATCAAAGGATTACGAACGTAAAGCAGTTTATTTATTAAAGCCCTCTCCTCGGTCGGCGAATGCGTGTGCTCTGGCACTTGAGACATTCGCCCCCATTCGGCCACATAACGCATACTAAACGATCATTAGGCGAGGGGCCCACCCAATCTTGTCGCACATATCGCATCAAATTAACACACAAATTTTTACAACCCGAGCCCATAAAAAGCGCCCCGGCTCAACTATAAAAACAATCAAAACGAGTTACGGACCCGCCAATTTTCTTAGGTTTTTCTCGCCCATGTCGTAAATTTACCCCCCCTGATTCCACATAACTTCTTTACAGCGGGTAGTAAATCATAAAAAGGGGGTAGTAGCTCTAGAAAAAAAATTAAATAAAACAAAAACAAAAGCGAAAAACGAAAAACGAGAAGGGACCACGAGCAAACATTAAAAGTTTAATAAAAATAAATAAATGGCTAGAGTGCAAGAGGGCAATTCTTAATTAAAGCCTGCACTCACCTGCTCCTGTTTTTTCTGTTTCCTTCGTCCTTTTTCAGGTTCAAGAGCCGCACCGTGAGATGCCTGGCCTCGGCTACGTATATTGTTCGACAGATCTGCAACCTGGGCATCACCGTTTACACACCCAGCGTGGCCCTGTCAACGGTGATTGGCATACCCTACTGGGCCTCCATCACGGGCATGGCCATCATTTGCATATTCTTCACCATTATGGTATGTTTGGGAATGCCGGCGATTTAACGATGAAAATATTTAAATTTCTCACTCTCTCCTTTATCCTATTTGAACTCATTAGGGCGGCCTGAAGGCAGCCATCAATGCGGATGTCATCCAGACTCTGACCATCCTCGTTGTCACCGTGGCCGTTTGCATCCAGGGCACCATTTCCACCGGCGGCGTAAAGAAGGTCTACCAGCTAAATCGGGACAATGGTGAGCCATCAGTTTTTGTTAGTTCGATTGATCATGGCAGCTTATTAGCCAGCTGCCAGGGGAGTGTGTGTGTGTAGTGTGCTGACGAATGATGACTATTAAAATGGCATCCATTGTGGGTGGCCGCCATGGCTCCTCCTATGTTTCCGCGTCGGCTCATTATGCACATAAATGATGATGATAAAAGTGGCATAAAACAGCGGCATCCTCTGAATCCAAAAGGGGGCGAGGGAGGCGCGGCGGAAATGGCAGCCTCGCATGACGACAGTAATAAATGTGTGACGGCGGAGCGTTTGTCACTCGAGTTTGAGTTGTTGGCTGTCATTGTGCCGGCAATCGTCGGTCTCCTGGGAATGCCTCCACCTGCTCCATCCCGCAATCTTTTTCCTAGCCATGCACTTGCACTAAAGACACCACCATCTGGCATTCCTTCTATTCCCAGGTCGTCTCAACTTCTGGAATTTTACTGGCGACATGACCGTCAGAGTGGATACCACCTCGGCCTGGCTGGGACAGCTGTTTATGTCCCTCTCCCAGATCGGCTGCCAGCAGAACTTTATGCAGCGCTATGTTAGTCTCAAGTCGCTGAAGCAAGTGCGTCGGTAAGTACTGTCTTGAAGTAAATAAAATTGTAGTCAGGAACATAGACCGGAAATTAGCAAAAGCAGACAACTTTGAAAAGGATTGGGTACATGTTATAACCTTCTTGAGAGTAATAAAATTTTTTTAAATAATTTTTAATTAATTTAAGATGAAATTACACTTTTAAAGACTTAAAGAAGCCTTTTTTAAACGTTTTTTTGGCGTTGTGGTGTTTTACTTTTTCAGTGTAATGCTTACCAATGTCCCCTTGGTGTTCTTCTTCTTCTCACTCTCCTGGATCTCCGGCATGGTCATCTACTCCACATATATCAACTGTGATCCCTATGCTGAGGGCTACATCAAGAAAACCGATGAAATTCTGCCCTTCTTTGTGGAGGATCAGCTTGGCTTTCTGCCTGGATTTGTGGGCATTTTCATGGCCACTTTGTTTAATGGAGCCTTGTGGTGAGTACAGCAATAGATTCTCTTTAGAAGATCCCCCAAAGCAACGTTGAATCTCCTACAGCATGATGGTGTCCAATCTGAACTCTCTGGCTACCGTTGTGTGGGAGGACTTTATATCGCAGTTTCCCAAATTCAAGGGACTCTCCGACAAGCAGCAGCTTAGAATCCTCAAGCTGATCACCGTGATCTGTGGATTGATCATCATGTGCGTGGCCTTTGGCGTTGGATTGCTAGCCGGTGTCATTGAATCCTCGCTGCTGGTGTTCTCGGCCACATCGGGGCCTCTGCTGGGCTGCTTCATCTTGGCCATGATGGTGCCTATTGCCAATTGGAAGGGAACCTCCGCCGGCATGGTTACAGCCTGTGCCTTTGTGCTTTGGATTATTGGCGGTGGCATGACCGTGGACAAGTCGAATCCGATGCTCCCCACCTCAACGGAGGTAGGTTTTTAGTGGGTTTTTGAAAACGGTATCGATTATTAATAGTTTCTTTTTGATTCTTTCGCAGGGATGCTCGAATCACAGCTTCTCGCAGTCCATTGCCAAGCCCATTATTGAGCAGGGACAAATGCCCTGGCTGCTAACCCACACTCCCATCGATGGCTACAACCAGAGCTTTGTGGCCACACCGCCCACCATAGCACCTGAAAGGTAAATAGGCCACAAAGATTATGATGATTTCCTTGATTATAATCTTTACTCACCTTAGATCCGGCCTGGAGAGCTTCTACTCGATCAGCTTCATGTACTACAGTTTGATAGGCACCGCCCTCACCGTGATCATTGGCACTGTGATCAGTCTGCTGACCCAGCATCCCGATGACGACTACGATGGCAAGCTGCTGCATCCCCTAATCTTCCGGCTGTGCGAACGCTTCTCTGGAAGAAAACCATACTATGTCAAGCACGAGGAAGAGTCCGGCCTGAATGGACGCAGCAGCAGCGACTCCTCAGCCACGACGACGACCTGCAAGGAGGAGAAGGTCAACCATGGCTACGAGTCCTCGCCAGAGGAGAAGGAGAAGAACAACCCCATTGCAGTGGTGTTTACCACATCCGAGGGAACAGCCGCCGCCAATGGAACAGCGGACCAGCAGTCCATCTGCGACAGCAGTAGGGTACAACTCGACATTGTACCGGGGGCGGGCGAGACGGGCGTGTATCGCCAGCTAGCCGGGAGATCTGCGCTCTGAGGGGTTAGCCCCGCACTTAGTTAGTAGTAAGCTAAGCCCTAGACTAGACCAATTAGTTAGCAAAGTGTTTCAAGTCTATAAAGATGCTGTGATTTCCGTGCGCGACTGTTGTTGAGCAATGTTCGCGCATTTGTAGCAACTCGTTCGCATGTACTTACCGCGTGCAATAAATGAAGACAATTAAAGCGTATTTTTATACAAAAACACAAGAGAAACTGCGTATTCGTTTCCGTTTCCTACTTTCGCGCTTGAATTTCCCGTAAACTTGGCTGGCCAATGCTGCCCGTCGGACATGTTATCGATAGCCATCGATAGAGAAAGTGCTGGCCAGGGCTACAGGTGTGCAGCGTGAGTCACGATGAAAAGTAGTTGGAATGGAATGTTTACGATATATTTTATATGACATAATAAAACTTATATATTATAAAAAAAAACCACCTATTGTCATAAAATTAAAGATTTGTACAACTTGATATTTTTATGAATTCTTTTTAACCAAATTTTTTATATAAATTTATAATATTTTTTTAATGGATATAAAACCACCTATTTTGTTATATTTTTAAATTTTGTAAAAATTGATAAATAAATACTCTTCCTGCAATTTTTCTTGATTTAACGGAATTTTTTTTCATGAATATTGATTTTTATTAAGTGTTAATTGAAAATAAAAATTAAAAATTCATACCTTATATATATATATTTTAAAGTTTTCTAAGAAAATATGTTTGAAATTGCCTTCTAGTAAAATAACTAATATTCCAATAATAAAAATTAAAAAATATGCAACCTTGTTTTGAAGTCAACGTATTTTCCCCCTTCCGATAGTTTTTCGTGCTCGTGACTGGCCCCAGCTGGTCTCCGGTTTCTCCCATCCCTATTATGTGGGGATTTTATTGTTTTGCGGCGCTGCGTTCACGACAATGCACAAATAAAACGCAAAAAGCCAGGGCACAGCAAATCAAAGGTGAACCATGGCGACGCTAGTCAAGCCCAAGAAGGAGGTGAGTTCATGTCCATAGCCCATTCGCTCCAGAACCTGAGCAAATTCCCTTGCAGAAGGCCAAGAAGTCTCGGGGAGGCGCACGTCAGGCCCCAAAAGAGGAAGACGAAACGGAAGAGTTATCAACAAGTGAAGAACAAAGACCAGTCGAAAATGTGTCGCTGCTGGAGGAATTCGAACGAGTGGCGGCTCTGGCCAGTGGCCAGCCCATTATCAGTCACGATTGCAGTATCTCCAGCGATGTGTTACAAGAATTACCCCAGGAACCAGAGCCAGAACCCGAACCCCAAATGGAAACCCAAAATCAAGAGGAAACCGAGCCCAGTGCCCCTACAGCCCCGCCCTCCACAAGCGTCCGCATTGTTCAGTACCCTAACCTTCAGCCCATGCACCTGTCCAATGCCCAGGTGGAGGAGCACACCTCCAAGATTGTCTACCGCCAGGCGGAGTCATCACCCACTGGCTTTGCTTTGGCCCGGAGCCACATAAAGCCGCTTAATGCCGAGCAATCAAAACAAATCTACGATTGTCCCGATTTGGAGTTGGCCAAGCAGTTTGAGTTGGAGTTCCTCATGAACTCCCTGCTGGAGTCCAGCGAATCGGATCCGCTGTATGCTGCCCTTTTAGAGTACTACGAACTGCAGGGCAAGCTCACCTCGAATCTTCATGACGTGGAGAAGTTACGGAAGTCTTGCCCGGAGACACAGAAACAAATCTGGGAGCGAGAGCCGGTGACACGTACGTTTTCGGGAACCTGCGGCGACGGCAACGTGGTGCAAGAGAGCGTGACCTACGAGTGAGTATTTCTTATAGAAAGTTTAGCTTTATACTTTTGTTTATATATTATTTTAAACTCTCTTGTCTTTCAGTCTCATCAAGGTAAATCCCATCAAGTTGGAGCTGGCCCAGACTGCTCTGACGAGCCTCTATGATCTGGTCTGCCATACTTACACCAACAACCTGATCACGGCCAAGATAACCAAAGTGAAGGTGGATCAGATTATCAATGACTTGCTAACCTATTCCCAAGCAGAGGAACAGCCGGGAATAGCCTTGAATAAGGTGCAATCTGGCCCGGCTCTGGAGTGTGTGTCTCAGCTAAGGCGGGCCATCTCGATACTCTTCAGCTTTGTCCGACGACGCAGTCCCAATGCGGTTAGTCTTGTGTTTATTTTCTTACCTTAAAACTGATACTCAGTCTCCCTTTTCCCCTAGAACTTTGACAAGGACCTCAAGGAATGGCTGCGCAAGTTGATAGCCTTGCAACTCTTGCTGGCCACCAGGGAGGACCATTGGTTCCTGCTCTTCAACATCCTGCGATGTCCGAATGGTGTGGGCTCCTGGGCAGCACAGTTTTTGCAAGTGCCAGGCATGCAAGCCATGGGTCCCAGCACCCAAAACAATGAGCTGCCACTGGAATTGAACTCTCCCGAACTTAACCATTGCATGGCCGTGCTGCAGATCCTTCTGATGCCTGTCAAGAAGCGCAATGAGTACCTAAAGAGTCAGGCTGATCTGACAGAGTCGTCGGGGGCCACGGAGCGCTGGATAGTGGTGGACTCGGATGGCGAGGACTCGCACACACCGACCGGCGAGTGCGTTGGTCTAAAGGAGAGCGATTTGATTGCCCTGCTAAACCAGCTGCCCTTTGAGAGGATCTTTACGTCAGCACTGCGCATAGAGAAGTTCCTGGAGGACTATATACTCGAGCCGGATATGATCACAGCCCAGAAAATGCTCACCGTGGTGGTGTTCTTTTCGCAGTTGGTCAGAACCCTGGGCGAGGGGCTGCTAACCTACAACAACGAGAGATACAAGCAACTGGCCAAGCGTCTTGGACGCCTGGTGCGTCATACTCTGCAATATGTCTTTGACTATTATGAATTGTTCAAGTAAGTTTTATAAGATAACTTTTTATACCATCTAAAGCCATCCATCCTTGGCAGAAATAACAACTTGTCAAAGTCCCCGGAGCTGTATGAACGCATCCAGGTGGAGCTGCAGGCCCTGCTCATTCGTGCTTGTGGTTACATTTATCGCACTCGTAATCTGGGCACCTGGCAGTACTTCTCAACCCTGCCTTTTGGCTCCTTAGATGCGGAGGTGGTGTGGCATCTGTTTTACTACCTGAATGTGGGTTTTCCCACGGATCTCACCAATGATCTGGTCAGCAATGCAGAGGCTGCCTTCCAGGCCGAAGACTTCTGGGTGAAGTTTGATCTGGCCAATGCGGATGTGGCGCCCGAGGATATGTACTACCTTTTGCAAACCTTTTTCGAGATGGCCAACGATCGAAGTCGCTCCAAGGATGGAGGCCTGGTCAAGGCTGTCTGCCTGCACATCTTCCGCATTGGCTATATCCATCGCTCTACCAGGGAGATCTGCTACAAGACGGCACGCGATATGCTGGCCAATCTGATGGATGAGGATCTGTTTGGTTGCCTGCTCGTTCAGCTGAAGATGCGCTTTGGGGAAGTAGACCAGGCGGCCTATCTCTTCAAGGCTCTGCCGCTGGAGAACTGGCACCCGAGCATGGACAGCTTCGAGGTTCTGTCCAACTGGCTGCTGCACTTTGATTACCAGTCCTCAGAGAGTCACCTGGCTCGCCTTATTATCAGTCACCTGAACTGGGGACTGGATATCGAGGGTAGGCTCTTCCTGCCCCACAACATCCATGTGCGAATGGCTCATTTGGTAAATGAGGCTTTGAACAAGTACGCTCCTGAAATTATAGGAGCCTCCGGGATTTCGGAGAGTGTGCGTCAGGTATCCTCCCTCATCGACTCCACTCAGTCGAGTCGGGAGCAGTTTACCAACTGGTGCTGGCGCATGATTTCCCTGCTGCGACTTCATCTCATGGATCAGGGTGTGGAGTCGGTGAAACGCACACTTCAGCATCCCACGGAGCCGCTGCTTTTCATACCCGAAATGGAGCGCTTGGAAATGGTCTTCCAGGGGGTCAACGAGAACCGCCCGTTGGCACTTTATGTGGGCATGCTGGTCAGCCTGCATGGTCACTCGATTCCGCTAATCTGTCAGCATGGATTCAATCTGCTGCAGCAACTGCTGCTAGATCACCGGCATGCGGCCACCATACGGTGTCTGGAGCTGATAGTGCCTCTATTCCTGGAGACACCAGAGACGTTGGCGACTTGCGAGAGGTTCGTTGGGAGTATTAATTTCGTGTAAGATTAATTTACTTTTGATTTGAATAGTTTCCAGAGAGTCTTGATTACATTGCTGAATGCGGACAGAACCTACTTGAAGCTGGCCAAGGACATGGTCTATGCCAACTCAATTGGGCCCATTTTGGAACTGCTAGATAATATGCTGCATCACCAGATTGTTTCCTATACCAGGTAGGTGCTCCATTTAGGACGTTAGTTTTCTTTCTAGTCTTTAATTATAAAATTTAATTATATTTTATTGCTATTCTCTCCAATATATTAGCTATGGACTGTGCTCACCGCTTAACCTGCTCAATATCTGGCTAAATTGCTTCACCACGCTACCAGGCTGGTCACAAAACTCGAATCTGCTGTATCTTCTTGACAGGATGCTGCGCATTTCCTACCAATTTCCAGACTGCCGTGTTCAGGCTGTGGAATTCTTTTACAATTTTTACAAAGTAAGCCATAAACTTAAAGATAAATATGGTATTAACTATTTATTTTTTATTTATTTATATTTTTCCTTCCTTTAGGATTGTACGGACTGGAAGTCAGCCCCCAAGGGTTCCGCTTTAAAGGCCTTCTTTGGCGGCCAGTCGCCATCGCGCATTCCCCTCATCTCACCGCAGAATTGCTGGCTAAATCTCGTGCTCCTCGAGATTGAATTCCGTCTGGTGGACAGTCGCATCTGGCCCGAGCTACTGCGTCAACTTTCCGCCCAGCAATTGGAGGCTGCTCTCAAGAAAACCATTTCGCTGACCAAGGCAACTGCCTTTCCCCCCAGCCAGCTGGTGATTTTCAAGTACGCCCAGCTGCTGGCCAGCATGGACAGCAATCACGCTCTGTTCCCCATCGTGTGCCAGAAGTTCTTTGAGCTGTATCTGTGGCGAGTGCCCACAGAAAATGAATCCCTCAATTTTAGTCACAACTTTGGAGTGGCCGACAAATTCTATGAACACAATGTGCCTTTGATGAAGAGCATCAAATCCCAGCTAAAGTCAGCCGAGGCGTACTACTCGGCCTTGGCCACCAAGAGTGCCAGTGATGAGGCCATGGGCCACTTCTATCGCAGCTGCTGCAAGCTGATGCAGAGTTGTGCTCTGTGGCTGGAGGACACCCAGATCAATAGGTTTACCAGCGATGCCGAAGCCCTGCCAGCTCAGTACAACTGCGAGAAGCTGCGTGAGCTTCTAGGCGGTCATGTCAACCACTGGACGGAGTTCCTGTGCCTGGCCGCATTGCGCAAGGAGCAGCGACATCAGGCGGATCAGTGGGCACGAAAAGTGTTGAGAGTTGCAAATCAAAGGGCAGCCAGGACACCAGTTCAGCCAAAGCCGCGTCAGCCACCAACTCAGCATATTAAGAGCCTGCTCAACACCTACGAGAAGGTACTACCCATACCCATTCATGTGCGCGTGGAACCCGTGCAGACGCCGCCCATCAATGGCAACATAATGAATCTGCTGAAAAAGCGCTTGAGCACTTTTAATTCAACCGCAAAGTGAGTTTTGTAACAAACTTGTTCCCACAGCTTAATAATCCCTCTACCCTTAGCACCTACCACTACAAGACATCCGAGTTGAACTCACTGAACCTCAACTATCTGGAGAGTGTGCCGGCCTTGTACCAGATGATTCCCTACGAGGAGACCCGGCGGAAGGAGTGCAACTCCCTGCTCTTTCAAAGGACTTGCACAGCGCCTGCAAAGATCACCCTGACGCCAGAGCATGTACGCATCAACGAGGTTATATCCCGGAAGCAGACACAGAATCGTGAAAGACACGACAAGATTGTGGAGGATCTGCTGCTGGCCATGAATGTGGATAGTTTTGCCCAGGCCATCGAGGAGTTTGGGGTTTGCATTGGCGCTCTCTTGGTGGCGCCTTTGGAAGCAAAGGTCACGCAGATTGGCGTGCAGGTCTTCTACCATCTGGTGGATAATCTCAACGAGGTGACCATGAAGTTTCAGCCCACACATGACCTGTACTTCCAAGTGCTGGAGAAACTGGGAGTAAGCAAGAAAAGGTTTAGATTTAGCTTTGTAAGTTTAACTTTAACTTTTACTTGGTAGGTTTTCCTGCAAGCAGATCAGGCTGCCCAAGGACTGGCCGTGCTCCGACTGGCTTTAAAGCGTCCTGATCTGCTAGAGCTTCTGGCTGGGGTCTTTGTACCCAGCCGCACTGATGTGGAGCACTTCCTGCCCATGTACGAGTTTCTTATTGACTCGCACTTGAAGCACTGCGACACACAGATTCTTTTCGTGCTCTTTTCCAAGTTCGACCTGCTGGGTTGGCTGGAGGCCTATCAGCCCAAGCTCAGCGAGATCAATCGCCTGCTCTTGCTGGTGCTCCAAGGATTGGAGGCCTGGTCACAGCCGGATAGTAGCCTCTTGCAGGATCAGTTCCGCCGTCACCTGGTGCACATTTTTGGCTACGACTTTCCCCAACATTATGGCGAGGTGATGCAGATGGTTTTGGATCGAGTCTCAGATCAGAAACTTTTGCCAGTGGTGCTCCAGGATCTACTCAATGCTCTGTTGGTGCGCTCCAATTGCCAAGAGTTGACTTTGGACCAGAACGAACTGGAGGTGCATGAACTGGCCCTGGACTTTTCGCGACGCCAGAAGCTGTTCACCTTGAAGGCGGCCACAGACACGCTCTTACTTTTATCCCGACACTTTCAAAAGGAGCGACTGCATCATGGGCTGCATGGCTTGTATCCCAAGCACAAGGCCTACTGTCAGGCTCTGGTGCTGTGGTTTACCTGCTTCGGTCATGTGCTGCTCGCCTCGGCCATTTGCAGCTACCAGGAGCTGCTAGCTGATCAGAGTGAGTGTTTTTATGGCCTAACTTTAAGGTAGCATTAATTGTAACCCCTTCTTTAGTCAGCGACATAGTTTTTGGCTCTATTGTGGAGACCTACAGTCCCTGGCTGATACCCTACACCGAGCAAACCGCCAGCGGCGTGGCTCACTGGATAAGGCAGCTCACTCCCGGGCAGAGCAAGGTGCTCCTGCCTTGGAGCGAGCAGCATGTGAGCAGCAGCAAGTTGATGATCCGTTCCTTTGTGGCCATCATAATGCAAGTGCTGCAGTACCTGCCGTCGTCGAACAAGATCCTGGAGCATGTCTTTGCCTGGTATGTCCATCACTTTGCCCAGCCCAACATAGCCGGTCATGTGTTGGCCCCCATTCATGAGGGCTTGGCTCAGCTGCCCTGGCAACGTTTCTTGCCGCCGGCCCAGCATGTGGAGCTGCTCTACGATAGCCTGCAGCGTTACCTGCCCGAGTCACATGCCATGCTGGGGCACATCTTCATCCGGATTGATTGGAGCGCCTGGTTTGCCCAGATGCCCCAGCCGGTGGCCATTCTCTCGCGACTGTTTGGCATCTTTGTGAAGATTGCATTTGAGCCGAACATTCACATCCATCCGAATACGAGTAAGATCCTTGAGGAAGCTGTTCAGTATCCCTGGCATTTGGTGGAGTACAGCGAGCTGGAGCAGCTGCTCAAGTGGTTCGTGGCCAGTGTGGAGCCTGCCATTGTCCTGAAGCTGCCTGCCGAGAGCAACTATGCGGATCGAGCTGTCTTGGAGTAAGTCTTGGCAAAGTCAAACTTAAATACTTAAATAAAAACACCTTCCCCTTTGCAGACTTCTTCGACAGGCCTGTGCCATGTTGCCAGCAGCTTCTGCCCAAGAAGCAGTTGTTCTGGGCACCGCCAAGCGCATGCTGTACACCCGCTCCATGGTTCGTCTTCAGCGTGCCTGCGGAGCCAAGCACAAGAAGCTGCTGTCCACCAAGGAGGGGGAACGTGCCTTTACCACGGCTTTCCTGGAGCTATTGAACAGCATTGACGGGGCCATCAGCAGCTGCAGTGAGCATCGCACACCAGAAGAACAGCGCCGGGAGGCTCTTAACCTCATGCTGGAGCTGGTGGCGCCCACCCAGACGCAGAGCCAGGAGGTGTCCAAGTAGGAACTAACAACTGACCAAAGAAATAGTTACCAAAATCTCTCTTATCCCCTTTCAGCATCCACATCAAGGCTCTGATTCGATGGCAACAGCAGTGTGCTCCGGGCAACTTGGTGATGAACTCGGCTCTTCCAGCCATCGGACACCTAAACACCTACATTGCCAGCATCTACTCGCTGCTGGAGGCCAGCATGGAGAGCTACTTCCGTACCTCGCCGGAGAGTGCTCCCTGGCATGCACCCAGCTGGTTGGGTTTGCTGGAGGCTCTGAGCATGTCCCTGCCCAAGCTGGACCTGATGCCCCTCATGCAGGGCGGCTACTTGTTCTCTTTACACGTCTTTGTGGTGTATAAAATGGAGGAGATAGCCACGGATGGCGACAAGGTGACCTTCTTCCAGGACCTGACCCAGTTGCTGGAGAACATCAAGACGAGTCCGCTGACGGAGCCCCGCATGGCCCTCGTCTGGGGTGTGATTATAGCGCGCGGCTGCAAAATACTGCAGGTGAATCAGCAGATGAAGAAGCCTTTGTACATGCTGGCCAGGCATTTGCAGATTGCCTCCACGAAAGCCGAGGGCTGGAGCGATGGACTGCTTGGCGTGATTGGACTCAAGACGGAGGTCATTACCAGCAGGTGAGAATCTTAAATGGGACTTGAATCTCCTTAAAGCTAACATAACTTACCCTTTAAAGACGAAAGGTGTTGACCCGTTGCCTGGCCTGTGTCATCTTCTCATTGTTTCCGGCCAACCGAGACCTTCGTATACCCTCCGAGGAGTACGAAAGCGGACTAAGGGAGCTCTCCATGCTGTTGGCCAATAAGAAGTTTACAGACGTAAAACCCCTCATTGTCCGGGCTGTGAGCCTGCTGAAGGAGGTCACCTTTCCCGATATCCGGGCTGTGCCGCATATGGTCTGTCGGCTGATTAGCATCTTCTATGAGGAGAGCTACCTGACCACCATTCCAGAGGTCTGGGACTTTGACTTCAAGCTGAGTGCGGCGTAGCCAGCGGAGCGAGCGACCAAATACAGCCAGATGTGTTATTTTTTAGATGTTGTATATTTGTCTTATCTAGGTTTAAGGTGAATAAAGTGATCAATTTGCTGCAATTTGGGAAAAACAAAGTATCTTTCATCTTTTAGACTATGACTTTATTGGATACAACTCGAGGGTTTATACTTGAAGCTATTCGTTTAAGCGTAGTTACAATAACAAACTCGAATTCAGTACCGAAATTAGGGATACAGGACCGATTATGATCATCGAAATGATGAATTATACAATTGAATGAAATTTAAAACGAGAATATAAATATAAATAAAAATAGGGCTAGCGACGAACGATAACAAGTGAACATTAAAGGTCTACTCTTGGATATTGCTACACAAAAACTAATAAAAATAACATGGGCACAGCGCGCTTGAAACATCAGTCTTCCACGGCAAAATTGGACAGCTGCAGGTGCTGCAGATTGTTGCGCGCCTCAAAGTAACCCGTATCCGTGGGATTATCGGGCGTGGGTACAAACGGCGGCTCCGTGTTGCCAATGTTCTCCCAGTCAATGCACGCAAAGTGGCGCATCTGCTGTACTTCCTTGGCGGCCGGTCGCTCGGCAGGATCCATCGTCAGAAGCAGTTCCACAGCCTCCATGGCATCCGCCGACAATGCCTCATCGCCTTCCGGCCATTCGATGTCTGCAAGAAGTGGTGGGAATTAGTAGGATACTTGAAGGTAATTCTTGGTAAAAAGTTCACTTACTTTTGTTCAGAATGTTGTCAAATACCTTCTGAGGCGTCTCGTCGTTGAAGGGCGGAATGCCGGTCATGAACTCGTAGAAACACACTCCCAATGCCCACCAGTCGACGGCGGGACCATGACCCTGCTTCAGCAGCAGCTCCGGTGCCAGGTAATCGGGTGTGCCCAGAATGCGCTCGTTGGAAACCCGAGCTCCTCGCCTCACCGACTTCGGGGTACGAAACGGTGTGTTAATGTTCACATTCTTTGGTGTTTTTGGTATGTTCCCTGCTCCATGATTAATGGGCGACATTGTGGGATCGTCGGCTAGCTTCAGGTGATACTGCACACCGGACATCTTCTCCGTGGTGGCATGCTCCCGTTTCTTATTCTCTATGGACAGGGGCAGAGCGAACCGGGTGGCCTTTAGCTTGCCCAGCAGACCACCATCGCGACGTGGCAGCTTCTGCGAGGAGACGGGCGTGGAGAAGACCACGTTGGCCACATTGGCCTCCGGTCCGAGCAGATGATTAATGGGCAGCTCGTCATCGGAGAGGGAGCGCACCTTGAGCACTCCCCGTATGGGCGATGAGCGAGCCTTACGCTTCTTGGGCGTACTGCTACCAATGTTAAGGATCTCAATTTCCTGGGTGAGCCCGGTGTGGGCGCTGCTGGTGCCCGAACTAGAGCCATCGGCCTCCATGCTGGACATGTTGTCTGAACGGTTGACCAGGTTTATCTTCCGCTTCATGCCGCGCAGGAAATCGGGACGCTTGAAGTGCTTGGACAGGTTGCGAAAGGGCGAGTTCATGTGGATGCCGCTCATTTCGTTGGCATTGGTTAGATTGTAGCTGCGCGAATAGTCCGAGCAGCTAAAGTCCTCCTTGGACTGGCTCAGGTTCTCAGCGTTCTTCTCGATCGACGAGGCTGTGCTCTCACTGTTCAGGTTCAGGTGGCAGCTGGAGTTGTCGTCACCCTTGCGGCTTGAGACGCCAGAGTCCTCCTGCCCCTTTGAGATGCCTTTGCGCTGGACGGGAGATTGTAGGATATCGTTAATACAAATAAAGAATTATTGTTGAAACATTATGCTAAGAGACAGACTGGACACACTCATGCACATGCCAACGCACCTCCTCGAGCGATCGCCTGCGCACCATGGAAAACTCAAACGAAGCATCGTTTGCAGTCTCCAGCTTCGGCAAATGCTTGCCACCATTGCTGCTGTCCTGCTCGGCCTGCTTGCAGCCCTTTATTGCGAAATAAATATAGAAATTACTGGTTTGATACCAGCAGTAGTCACTCACCTGACAGTTGACGGTATCTAGGGCGAATTCCACGCGACGCTTGCTGGTCACTGTCTCGGCTCCAGTGGGTTCCTGAGGCAAACACTTGCTCAAATCCCCCGAGGTGCAGGTGTGAAAGGAGCAAGAGGAGCTGCTGTCCTGGGGCTGTAAAATAAATACACAAACAATTAGACACTGCAAATTCTAATGAAGATTTCCAAACCCACATTGTTGTTGGTCGTGCAAGTATGCGTTATAGATTCATTGACCTCCTCCGCGGAGAAAAACGGCGATACCCCGGAGATCTTGCTGTCGCTTGTCTTCTCTGCTTCGTTCAGAGAAGTGTCGCCCTCACTGTCAGAGAGCTCCATAATCAGACTATGCTTGTTAATGACCTGCAGCAGGTGGGAGGTACCCGTGCCCGTGGTCAGTCCACTCATACCCGTAGCTTGTCCTGCCAAAACGGAGCCATAATCCTGTAACTTCTTCTCGGAACCAAAGGACAAATGCGAGGTGAGCGAGAGCAGCTGTCCCGGCGTGCGAGCATTCAAGTTTGGCGAGCAGTTAATCAGATCTGAGATCTCCAGATCACGCCGCATATCGATTTTGCTCAGGCCAAAGTCGGTGAGCTTCACATGGCCGCTGGCCGAGAGCAGCATGTTGTCCGGCTTGATGTCCCGATGGACGATTCCGTGCTGATGCAGATACTGCAGCGCCATCACCATCTCGGCCACATAGAAGCGGGCAGTGACCTCGTCAAAATAACCGTACATGGCCAGCAGGGACTTGAGATCCCCTCCAACCATATACTCCATCACCAGGTAGACGTAGGACAGCGACTGCAGAGAGTAGAAGAGGCTCACGCAGAACTGGGAGCGGGACAGGGCCAGGGCGTTGCGTTCGGTGATCACCTGTGAGACCATGTTCTTGTTGATCATCTCCGATTTGCGCATCACCTTGATGGCGAACAGCCTGTTGGAGTCGTTGTTCTTGTAGCCCAGAAACACCTTGCCAAAGGCGCCACGGCTGATAGGTTTGATAATGACAAAGTCCTTGATTGTGGGAAGCTGTTGTGGAGTAGGTTAATAATATCAAATTTAGTTACAGACATAAACAATAAGCATATGTATAAGGGTTCACTTTATCGAGAAGGCAGTGTAACAATTAACTGTTTTATATTTCCAGTAGAAGAAAAGGAAGAGAAAGAAGGAAAGCTGGAAGGCGAAAGGAATCTGGAATGTTTTGCAAATCAATGCCAATAAATATTTTGAAGCGGGCTTCTTATAAACTTAAAGCAAATAGTAAAACCACAATATAATCTGTAGAGTTTGTTGTATTTTCACACTTATTCCTCTCATTTTTACAACAAATATTTTTTGGCGCATTTCAAACCCCCACCGAGGATAACTGTAACTGCACGTGCGTGTCGTCACACCACTTTCCCGCGGTTACCTTTGCATTCTGGGAGTGATTCTCCGGCTTTGTGGTCAGTATATTGATCTTGTCCAGCAACTGCTCACTGTCGATCAGCGAGTTAGCCTTCTTGGGGGTTTTGTAATCGATGTGGGGATCCGAATGCGAAGTCGCATCAGTGGTTTCCATATCTCCAATATTCTCGATTCTGGTAGCGCACTAAAAACGCGGTTTTCCCAAAACGCTTGATGTACGGGTTCCAAAGCCAGGCCCGTTTATAAAGAGTATTGGTAACACGTTCCAATAGATTGTTTATTGCACATTTACAACTTTTCAAATGATAATTTAAAGCAGCGCGTCCTTTTTTATTTGTAGCGAATATTAGTGTGAACGCCTACTCTTTCGTTGATAAAGTTTCAAATATTCCAAAACAGCGGATTTTTCCCTTCTCGTTAATTGGTCACACTGAAAAGGATCCGACTAAAAAATAAAACTTGCACTTTGATGCAGCTCTGTGGGAACACGAGTTTCGCATCTGCGAAAAATCCCAAACGTTTCTCACAGATGCGCCGTGTGGGAAGACAGTATAAGCCATAAAAATAAGAAAAATATTTGTGTTTCTTTAAAATAAAGTATTCATAATTCATACATTAAAAAATATAACAAAATAAATAAATAAATAATCAATCGATAGTCAGAAAAAAAAAATAAATCGACATCTCTGTTATCGTCTTTCTTCCATCTCTATCTCCCTTGGTGCCTTGAAAACATTTACGTTTTATTGAAATTCAAAATTTTCACGTGTAGCAGGCTCCCATGAATGGAAGTGAGTGTCAGATAACCCCCCATCGACTGTGAGCAATGCGCCAGAGGCTGACAGCCCCCCACCGCCGCCCATAGCCAGTTAGGAGCCGCCGAGATCCGATACCCGCCATCGCAATGCTATACCTCCGCCGCCTGTTCAGCCAGGAGCTTGCTCCGGTCGCCCAGTGCGACTTCATCGGCTGCCTGCAGCAGACGCCCAACCTGTTGGCCAGCGCTGGGTTCACGGGAGCGCCAGCCCTGGAGAGCCTCACTTGGTTACACAATCTGGCGCCGTGCTTCCCGTTGCGCGGCGACCAAATCCAGGTCATCCATGAGCCGCAGCACTTTTACGAGACGCTGGTGCAGCGCATTGCCCGCGCCAAGCGCCGGATCGTGCTGGCCAGCCTGTACCTGGGCACCGGTCAGCTGGAGAGCGCCGTGGTGCAGACGTTGCGTCACAGCCTGCAGGCGGAGTCGGCGCTGCGGCTGAACGTGCTCCTGGACTTTACACGCGGTACCCGTGGCGCCCTCAACTCCAAGACCATGCTACTGCCGCTGGTGCGCGACTTTGCCAGCCAGGTGCAGCTCTCGCTGTACCACACGCCCGATCTGCGAGGGATGACCAAGCGCCTGGCGCCGCCGCGTTGGAACGAGCTTCTCGGGCTGCAGCACATGAAGGTCTACCTCTTCGACGATGCGGTGATCATTTCGGGGGCCAATCTGTCCAACGATTACTTCACCAACCGCCAGGATCGTTACATACTCATCGAGGACAAGCCGCTGGCGGACTTTTACGCTCAGTTCATCGAGCGGGTGCAGGAGTTCAGTCTGGCGGTGGCTCCAGATGCCAGCGAGGGACTGCATCGCAACTGGCGCATCCTCCCGTACGAAGGCACCAAGGAGCAGTTTATCCAGCTGGCCAAGCAGCGGATCGCAGACTTTGTGCAGGAGACGTTCGAGCGGCAAGCGCGGGCGAAGGAACTTAATCCGCAGGCGGACACCTGGGTGTTTCCGCTGATGGAGATGGGCCAGATTGGCATCCACCACGACAGCGTCGTCACGAAGCGCCTGCTCTCCAACTGCGTGGCCGGGTCGCGGCTCAAGCTGGCCACTGGCTACTTCAACCTGACGCAGGAGTACATGGACACCATCACGCACAAGTGCCTGGCAAAGTGCAGCATCCTAATGGCGCATCCCAATGTAAGTAACGATTTATTTCTTGATTTATTGATGATTGTAAAATGTATTCTTTCCAGGCGAATGGCTTTCAGGGCGCCAAGGGACCCGCTGGAGGCATTCCCGCCGCATATACGCTGATAGCCAAGAGCTTCTACGAGAGTCTGGTGCGCCGGCAGCAAAACCATCGCGTCAACTTCTTCGAGTACGAAAAGCCTGGCTGGACATACCATGCCAAGGGCTTGTGGTACTACCTGCCCGAGGCGCGACTGCCCAACCTCACGCTCATCGGGTCCTCCAACTTTGGCGAGCGCTCGGTCAACCGTGATCTGGAGACGCAAGTGTGCCTGGTCACGGCCAACAAGGACCTGAGCCAGCGTCTTCAGGCGGAGGCGGATCGGCTGTACGACCTATCGCAGACGGCGGAGCGGGAAATTGTGCAGCGACAAGTGCCGCGATGGGTCCAGGCCGTCGTCCGCATATTCAGGAACTTCTTTTAGACTCTTTACAAATCATAGTTACATTTTTTTCGTTGATGTTAAGGCCCCACCCACTCCCAATAGTTACTGTAGTTCTAATTCGTGTTTAATCATTGCCCTGGGCAAGTGTGTGTTTCTATTGCTGGTGATCGTTGCTTTTGTACACAGGCTAGAATTTGTTAACAAATAAAGCGGATTTTTACCCGAATAAATGGGGAAACACGCGTTTCTCTTATCAGCAAAGGGTCTTCATAGTTCAAACTTATGCGAACTGCTGACGTTTTTACGTTGTTGAACGGTGATTTCTGGTTTTACTTTAAAGATGAATAATGTCTTGGGTTTCTCTAAAATATCTCTTATTATAGAAAAATAAAAGAATAGGATAACTAAGATCCCAGAATCGATCTAAAAAAAACTATTAAGTTAATTTCTTCTATATTTTTTGGAATTAAGATTGAGTAAAGCAAAAATACTTAAAAACTGTATTTCCACACAGTCTCAACAGTCGAAAAAGGAGTTTTAACTTTTACTTTTTCACTAGCTAAGTGAAAGTTTTAATTTAAAACTTAAAGCTGCGCGCCATAATTGAATTTCTAATCGATTACCGATAAGACAGCAAGCCAACCAGTTACGGCCACACTGAACAAAGGCGCAGTTTTCCCAACTTAAACTTCTTATCTCTCAGCAAAATTATATTTAATTTCGGCTTTTAAAAGTTACCAGTTGCACTTAATTCTCTTCAATCTATATTTAAGCTTTTTAAATTTAAATAATAATCGACCTATCGCCTAAAAAAAATCGAATGTCTCCATAGCAACTTCGATGTCTTGGCCCTAGTCAGCTGCTTTTTTTTGAACAGGTAAGACGCCTTACCTGTGCGTGCCATCGTCGAGCGTTATGAGTGTGTCGCTTGCCGTGAAAGTTAAATTAAAATAAATCTGATTATCGTCGAGCGAAAAGGCAAAAAATAAAACAACAAAAAGACGCGGCGCGTGCTTACTAAAGTGTTAGTATTGGTGCTACCGACTGTGTGTGAGTGTGAGTGCTGCTGGCATGTGCTAGTGTGCGGATTCCAAGAATAACAAAAGCAAAAGCAACAGCAAAAAGAGAATTGGCGAAAATGTCAAACCTTCGTCGCACAAGGCGCACCATGGATTACCTGGCGCTCCAGCAGAGCCTGCAGCTCCAAAAGACGCCGGCAACGAACGCGGAGGAGGATGGCAACGGAAACGATGCGCCACCGGTGCCGCCCCTCCCGCCACCCCCCATTCCACCCATACGATTACGACGCGAGCAGAGCGTGGACGAGGATGTTGCAAGGTGAGCCGGCTCAGTGGCTGATGGAATTTTTCGGGGTTTTCCCGCATACAAACATGAAAGTCTGCAAAATTGCACGTAACACGGCTTACGTCGCTCTCTGCCCTTGTATTTCTCTCTCACTCACTTTCTGAAGCTTTGGTTGTATTAGTCCCCCTCTCTTGCCACCTCTCTCTTGCGCTTACCTCTCCCATTTCACCAGTTTTAATTGTTAAAACGTAAACAACGTGTTTTTGGCCACGTTATTGTTGTTCTTACTGCTCTTGTTTTTGTTGCTGGCTCAACGAACCCGAGAATTTTGCAAACTGCAAGACAGCCATAAAAAACAGTGAATTCAGACTGAAATTGAACACTTTGCGTGCAGCGCAATTACAATTATACAGAGATACACTTGAGAAAAGTATTAATTAGTTCAAAATTGGTTTTCAATTTTATTGATTTTATATTTGAAGTGTGGCATTACCATTTACACGATGATTGTAAAATGATAAACTAAGGAAAAGGGATAAGATAGATATGACAGGGAGTATGGAAACATTATCCTTAAATTAACATAAAAAGGGAAAATGTAACAACAAACAACGTTGTTGATAAATACATTTTTAAGGTTTTTAATAACTAAAATTACGTGGAATTCGACTCGTGTGTATTTTTATTTTTCTTCCTGTGTTTCTATATTTGTGTATGTTAGGGCATTTATCATAGCGGTATTTGTGTTCGCAGCCGCGCGAGTCTTCCAAGATATTTGCTGATAACGGTGGTGGTGGGGGCCGCTTGATAAGGCGACGCATACATACACCTATCTAGAGGGAATAGCGATTTCGCCTTTTCGTTGTTTCTTTTGCAGGGGCTTATTCATAATTTGTTTAAATTTGATTTGATTTCCGTGGGGCGAATGGGTTGGTGAGTGGGCCGCGAATTCGCAGGAATTGGCGGATGTCGCACGTTGGCACCGAAAGAAAAGAAAATCGCTGCACACATCAATTTTCTTTTGGCACCTGTTCCTCCTCCAATTGGAATTCAGTGAAATTAAGGTGTCTGCTTGCTGTCGCCGTCGTCGTCTGTCTCTCCTCGCTCTCTCTGTCTCCTTGTATCTATCTCTTTATCTCGCCAATCGTGTTCTTCTTCAACTCGCATACCTGTTTTAGGGGGAAAGAGACGGATGTCGGATTGGAAGTTAAAACGCGTTTAATACGTGCGCTTGCCCAGTCTGCTTTGTAACCTCTTTCGTTATTCTGTTTTGAAATCGAATTCGCTTTCTTCTCGAGTTTCCAACGCCTCGTATCAATGGAATTCCAATACCGAAGGTCTCGTCTAACTGTTTTTGGCCGAGAGAGCGACAGATCTGGCTCTCTCTCTTGCAACAAACGTACTTGAACTTGCCGGAGGGAGACGACTCCCACTGCCTTTTCTACCCGCTTACTCTCTCGCTCGCTCTCCGGGCAATCTGGCCTGCGTGCGATACAATCAGTGGGTTTTGGTTTTTCGTCTGTTTTTTTGATAAGCATAATTATGGCATGTACATATGTATGTACATACATAGCAGAAAACATTTCCGCATAGCGCTCACCCACTTGCACACACGTGCCTGTGTTATTAACAGTAATTTTAGATTTTTCCAAATGTACTTTTAAATGCCATGTTTACATAGACATTATTCATACAAGACTTTATTTGTGTGTATTTTTTGGAAAACTAAACAGTACTTCTCAATTTTAATTTTAGCTTTTTGAAATGTGTTTTTAGAACTTAATTTTAGATCTAAAATATACATAGTACAAATATTTATTCTGTTATGAACAGTTTACCTTATAAAATAATTTTTAGAAGATATATGGTAATTATTTTTTTTAACATGCATTATATGTTATTTTGCAAACCTCTAAAATAATTGCAATGAATAGTATTCTATAATTAACTTTGAAGTAAGAATGGACCGCCCTACAATTTGAAATGATTTATATAAAAGTGGAAGTGCTAGTTAACCTGCGCTGCATAAAAATATTAATTAAACCAGAAACTTAAATCAGGTAAAAGTTGCTAGGCCAGGATTGTGAAAACCTTACTTTATAGCTAAGCTATATGATGGGAAAACTATTGACACCGGATCCCTGTGAAAAAACTAATCGATGAGTAATCATCAATGGGGACCACGGTGCGTATGTGTAACTTATGTACACAACAAACATATCAAGTATACGCTCCGTTGGTCACGTGACTGTGCGGAACAACCGACAAAAGACAACAAACTATATATAATAAAGGCTCCGATTTTCACACACAATCTGCTAGCAGTTGATTGACTCAACTCGAATCGATTCCTTCGATTTCACGGGGAATATTCTACAGCTGCTGCAAATATAGTGCTTACTGAATTGATCTCTCTGTGTTTGAATAAACCACACAGCTAATAAGCTAACAAGCGCACGTACATAATAAAATCCCATAAATTAATAATAAATATTCGCGCGGTTAAAAGCCAATCACGAACCACAAACAAACGCGCAGATACGGCCTACTCAACCGATCAGATAACCACTTGCGTTCCACAATAAGTTCTCTTACTTTTTCTGCTTTATCTGTATCTCTCTTTCCGCATTTTCTCTTTTTGTTTCTTGTTTTCTTTTTCTCATTTTAACTCTTTATTTGTGTTTCGTTTGTGTTGATAAAATTTTAGCGATTAAAAAGGCTGAATTATAATAATTAAATGTTAGAAATTGGTAAAACTTTAAGACATACAATTTAGGTTTTTAATATTTGATTTAATAGTTTGCGTTGTTTTAGAGCATGTTGAATTCGTTATTGGCAATTTTCTATAATTAATTTTCCCGTACAATTTAACAGCTGTGTAATATTCGGTAAATTAAAAAAAATTTAAGTACCGATTATCTCCGGAATAAGAAATATAAATAATTATTAGAATAGAAACTTAAAAACAAAATTGCTCAAACCTTTGTTACCTGTATATTACGGGGAAAAATAAGATTCCTTTGAAAAAAGCTAATTGATGAGTAATCGTGAATGGGCACCACAGTGCGTATGTGTATCATATCAAGTATACGTTTATAACTTTAGCCATAAATCATTAAAAAGAAAAACGGCTAAAACTGCACAACTGTTAAGTTGGGGGGCCACCCACTAGTTGCTCTCCGCTGGCGGTAAACAATCGGATGCGTCGGGGCGCTCACTGCTCACTATACTCTTGCTCAGTGGCCAGAGCTGAGAGTTTACTACTTCACCGCTCGCCGCTCGCGACTTTGGTGACCAGTTCGCCGCGGTTGGCAGAGAACAGCAGTCGATTTGGGGGCGACACCGCGCCGTCTGTTCCGGCTCACACTCGTTCGCAGTATATACCGATCCGTATAGTATAGGCAGCGCGAGTAGATGGGGGTATATTCTTGTTAAAAGTGCTAATAAATTGACTGGCTGCCGCGGCAAGTGTTCCGCGTTATGAAATACGAAGGGGTTGTGATAGACCCAAAACTACAGCAGGAGACCGATAGTGCTGGTGACCCCGCGGATAACCAGGAAAGACTCCTCCAACGCCCAGTCATCGTTCTAAAGTTCTCTGCGCTCCTCTTGTAATTGTGAGCTGTCGCCTTCTTGTTTGCTCTCCGCTCGTGCTCGTTGCGTTCCTATTGTTTTTTTTTTTTGTAATTGTTTTTTACGGAGTGTTGTGCCGTGCAATTAGATGTACATAAATTGGCGGGGGGAACCCAAGCTCGAGAGGGTCCCCAAGTAATAACAGCCCTAGATTGCGGCGATAGAACACAATCAGCCAGCTGAGAAGAAAGAGTGTACTTAGCTATACTCTAAAGTTCTCTCGTCTCGTTGCGATTCGCTGATCGTAGCCGGCAGTTTTGAAGTTATTGGACTTGGACTCTGCAAATAGTAAACTGTGATTCCAGCTTGTACGCAAAATGCGTCGGAAAAAGTAAGTTAATTTCGCCAATGGGCTGATGAAAGAGTGTAGCGCGATTGCCAAAAAATTAAACGAGCACGCGAATAATTGCCAGCCAATATCTGGAATTTTTTATTTGGTCTAGAATAAATCAAACCTCCGCTCAAATTAAGGCATAATCACATGCGTGACAAGCGGCTGTCTGCATCCGCAGCAGCGTTATGATAAGATAAGGGTCCTACCAAAATCCGTCCATTCCCTTCAAAAAAACAGCATATTTGCACATGAAACACTTAAAATAAATCTCTTAAACCTTTTTTAGACTTGACATATACAAGAATTTAATTTACTTAAATAGTTTTAATTTGATTTCTAAAATTTCCAAATTCGAATTCAACAAAAATTGATATTAAACCAAGCAATCTTAAGACTGCATCATTTCGCCAAATATGTACTGATGAGGTTTCTTGGCTGTTAATTTAAACATGTGGTATCAACAAATATTTGTTTATTTAAAATATGGGGAAAGGTCCATTGCAATGTCTTATTTAACTTAAGCAAAAGCATTGCATTGCGTTATGAAATTCATTATTTACATTTTAAAATTGTAATAAAACTGGAATTGTTGACTTTAAAAATTTTGCAAACGCTGCTTTTAAAGAGCAAGAGGCCTTTACTTTGAGAAAGTATATTTGAGATTTAAATATGCATTTAATCTCAATGGGTATTAATTTATAGAAAGCGTGTCCAATCAAGGTATTTATAGTTCTGAGTGTAGCCATCACAGAGTGAATTTATCAGACTTATCGGCGATTAGGCGGCACTTGTTCGCCGCTCCAATTAGCAAACAATTAGGGCAAGCCCCCACCTAGATTAGCGCAAAAATAAACCATGAATCCACACCTCTTAACACTCGATCTATACTCTATCTGTATCTTGCAGGGTGGAGTACCGTGTGAAGCAGACGCCTTCGAGGCCGCTGCAGGTGTCTAGCGGTCGCAATGGATCCCTCGAGGAGGATATGCCCCCCGAGGACGAACTGTCGGCCCAGTATGAGGCATTCGGCACCACGCCACCCCGCACCAGGCTCAAAATCAAGAATCGTGACTGGGAACGCAAACAGAAGGTGGCCAATGTGGCGGTGTAAGTATCCAATCACCATATCAGCTATATCAGGGTGGTGTGCTCCATATGGGGATATGTGTGACAGATATATGGCATCGGAGGTGCTGTGATAACGGTTTGTGTCCATGCTAGACGCGTGATCCGCAATGGTAACGAAAGCACATACTCGGAACAGCCATATGCTGCCATATGCTGCACCTGACAGTGCCATCACTATGGCTGATGTCATTCCTGTACTCACGACTGTCACTATAAAATGTTTAAAGATATTGGAAAATGATCACAATGATTCATAATAATAATATTTATCCCTTAATTAGTATATCCATTATCTATTTATTTTTCTTAAATAACCTTCTTATTATTTTCGCTCTGATATTGAAAGCGATATATTTGGTTATATTTTTATAATCCCATGATCCTATTCTAACCGCTTTCCCTTAGTTCCGCAGATTTGCCCTCCAGCGTGGGCGGTACCCCCAAGAAGGGTATGACCCGAATGGCCCGATCTCGCGTCCTGCGTCGCAACACCATGGACTGTGCGCTGCTCAACGAGATGTTCGTCAACGACGAGGGCAAGCGGACAGACAAGCGGCTTCAGTCGCTACTGCGCGACTCGGAGCGTGAGATGAAGAACTCACTGGCCACAACAGCGGTGGCCCCACCGCGGGGCAACAGCTTCCACGAGACTGCTCATCCCCTAGAGTCGCTGGACAAGATCATGCCGCTCAGTTCGGAGGCCATGGCACCGATCCCTCTTCGCATTGCCTCCAAGGTGGTGGAAAGCTGTAATCGTTACCGCTGCGTATCCTCGCGGCCGATTGGCTATCGCTCCTCGGCACCGCCGCTGGCTTTTGCTGCCCAACTGCCAGCCGGGTTGTTGAGGAGCGATGGCAGGGCAACCGCTGGGTTAGGGAAGCGCAAGGACTTCCACGAGACGTTCGCCAACCTAATCAAGCTGGGCAGCGTAGATCGTCAGGATGCCAAGTTGTCGCAGGAGGAACACACTTGGCAGACTGAGCTGAAGGATCTCATCTGGCTAGAGCTGCAGGCTTGGCAGGCTGATCGTACGGTGGAACAGCAGGACAAGTACCTATTCGAGGCACGGCAAGGGGTTTCCGATCTGCTTACCCAGATCATCAGCTATAAGTTCCAGCCGCGCTACCGCCGCGAGCCGAGCCTCATAAGTCTGGACAGCGGCATCCATTCCGATAGTAACTCCAATGCCAGCTGTAAGTTTGGGTTCTTCTCTATAAATACATTTTAAAGCTATACGTGGGATCCTTTTACAGCTCCTTTGCCCAGCAAGATGTGCCAGGGCTGCATGTCTTTGTACTGTAAGGACTGCATGGATCACCAGGAGTTGGCGTTGCGGGAGGTGGAGGGCATGTTGACTCGTCTGGAGGCTGCCGAAGCCCTTTACCCCTCCTCACAGGCCATGGGCGCCCTGCATCCCATCTACAAGTCACAGAGTTTTGTGGGTCGCATCAAGTCCATGTGCCTGTGGTATAACATAACCAAGCAGAACAAGCTCAAGCTGAGTATTCTGGGCAAGATCTTGGCCAGGTAGGTTAACCTCAAACGGTTTCTTGTCCTTGAAATTAATTTTATTTAAAATGGTTGCAGGCTGCAAGATGAGAAGTTCTCCTGGCCCGTGTGCACCTCCTCCTACATGGCCTCGGATAGTGGTAGCTCTTCTGCCTCAGGTGTGGACAATGATGACTCGGCTGTCAACTCTATGGACTCCTCAAAGCCGCCCAGTGTGACAAGCTCGCGCAAAGGTTGCCGTAATGGCAGCGTAACACCTTGCCACAAGGTGCAGTTCATGCTGAACGATGCCACCCATGTGCCCGGCGAGACTTCCAGCAGCAATGAGTAAGTTCCATAGGGATGCTCTAGATTTGCATATAAATAATTCTTAAATCCTTTCTCAGATCCACCTCTACCGAGATCAGCCAGTTGTCCAGCGAATGCTCGCATGGCCACATGCGCAAGGGATCCATGCACGACATCAACATTTTCAGTGTGGAGCCTTTGGGTTCCTGCAGCAACAATGGCACTGGGGAGCAGTCCTCGGCCCTGTACCGCAAGTTCATTGAGAATGTCCTCAAGAGTCGTGGACTGGCCAAGTCGCTGGCCTTTCTCCACAAGCTGCACAATGTGGCGTTGTACAAGGCTCACATTTCCTTGGAGAAGCCCGGAGCCGAGGACTTTGACTTCGAGCTGGACGCGGAAGCTATAGAGGAAGATGTACCCAGATTGGATCCACATATAAGCCGCGAGCAGGTCGTGGAGCTGCGCACCTATGGCTACTGGAGCGAGGAGGCACAGTCGATAAACCTGCCGTCCTACATTCCCACCTTCGTCTTCCTGAGTGGCCTTCCCTTGCAGTTTATGCACGAGTTCCTGCGCATGCGTCTGGAAACCCGACCGGTGCGACCTAATCCCTTGAGCTTGGAACAGCTGATGAAGGAGCTTAGGGAGGGCCTGACCTTGGCCCTGACCCATCGGGAGCGTTACCAGCGACACATCACCACGGCACTGGTGGAGAATGAGACGGAACTGGTGAGCTACATCAACATTCTGAATCACTACGATGCCACGGTTAGGAAGACATTTGAGCTGTACCTGGAGTACATTGACCAGCTGGTCCTGGTGGCCGTGCCCGAGGGCAACCAGAAGTCTGTGCTGGAGAAGGAGTGGATGTTCACCAAGCTCATCAGTCCCATGATCAAGGGCATGCACACCCTGGCCTCCCAGAAATTCTGCGGAATCATAAGCAAGTTGCTAAGGAATATCTCCGATCGTCTGGTGAAACGCACCGTGGAGCTGGACAAGCAGATTGATGGAACCGCCGATAGCGATGACAGCGAGGAGGTGAAGTGGCAGCTCCTGACCATTTGCCGGGAGACGCAATCGCTGCTCACCGTGGAGCGCGAGCGCTCCATAAAGGTGCTCTTCTTCGCCAAGACCTTCTGCCGCGACGTAGAAACTACGGACTTCCATCGCGAGCACTATGAGCATGACGTGGCCAACCAGCAGCATGACTTTATCTGCTCCGATGTGAAGGCGGCGTTCAAGCTGCTCCAACAGGATGTCCTCGAGGTGCGCAACAAGCTGACGGCCATCATCCAAGGCGTCCAGACGCGATGTTGCCTGAGCAACATGCGAGACCTGGACGAGCAGGACAAGCAGGCGGTGTTGTCCCGCACCCGGGAGATCCTCCACCAGGGCTACAAGTTCGGGTTTGAGTATCACAAGGACGTGATCCGGCTGTTTGAGCAGCGGATCATGGACCAAAAGGACAGCGGTGCCCACACAGTGGACCTCGCGCTCGGCATCATTGCCTATGCCAAAATGTGGATGCATTTCGTGATGGAGCGTTGCGAGCGGGGTCGTGGAATGCGCCCTCGCTGGGCCTTCCAGGGCCTGGAGTTCCTGATTCTTGCCTGTGACCCACAGATAACCCAGCACCTGGACGAGCACCAGTTCGAGGAGCTCAAGCAACAGATGGATCGCTGTATTTCGCACGTAATAGGCATTACCTCGGAACCGGAGAAGGTGGCCAAAAAGAAGGCATCGCCGCGCACACGTAAGACCTCATCGCCGGCCACTTCGCGCTCAAGAACACCCACCCGGACGCCCATGTCCGCCGGGATCGTGCTCAATCCCAACACACCGCCACTGCAGTCGCCGCCGTACAACAAACTCCTGCATCCGCAGTTCAGCCTGAAGGAGGACCTCCTGCAGCAGTCTAGTAATACGTACAGCTCCGTGGATAGTGCCGACTATGTGGACACTCCCTGCCAAAGGAGTCCCAACGGGGAGCTGCGTCTGCTGGTGCCACAGACACCGCCAACGCCTGCCTCCTCCGGCAAAGGTAGCATCGAGGGCACGCCACTGGCCTTGCGGCAGGAAAGGGTGAGGGATGCGGTGAACCGCTTGGATCTGGATCTAGAGGAGCGACTACGCGAGCGCCGTCTCATTGGCCAGGTGAAGGCCCTCAACTCCAGCGACAAGGTGCACATACGGGCGCGCAGTGTCCACTTCCGCTGGCATCGCGGCATTAAGATCGGCCAGGGACGCTTCGGCAAGGTGTATACGGCGGTGAACAACAACACCGGGGAGCTGATGGCCATGAAGGAGATTGCCATCCAGCCGGGAGAAACCCGAGCGCTCAAGAACGTGGCCGAGGAGCTGAAGATCCTCGAGGGCATCAAGCACAAGAATCTGGTGCGCTACTACGGCATCGAAGTGCATCGTGAGGAGCTGCTCATCTTCATGGAGCTGTGCTCTGAGGGCACCCTGGAGTCGCTGGTGGAGCTAACTGCCGGCTTGCCGGAGGCCTTGGCCCGCCGCTTCACCGCTCAGCTGCTGTCGGGAGTGGCGGAGCTGCACAAGCATGGCATTGTGCATCGCGACATTAAGACAGCCAATATCTTCCTCGTGGACGGCAGCAACAGCCTTAAGCTGGGCGATTTCGGGTCGGCGGTAAAGATCCAGGCGCACACCACCGTGCCCGGCGAGCTGCAGGGTTATGTCGGCACCCAGGCTTACATGGCGCCGGAGGTGTTTACGAAGACAAATAGCGATGGACATGGCAGGGCTGCCGATATCTGGTCGGTGGGCTGTGTCGTTGTGGAGATGGCCTCGGGCAAGGTGAGTGCTTTGTATGAAAGATAAGGAGTTGGACAGGTGGATTGGGTTGGCTGTGTGTTTGACCATTTCACAACGTTGGGTTATTATTGATAGAGTAATGGAGAAATCAGGGTACAGGGATAGTATAATGTAAGTTTTTGAGAACTAAAAATTAATAATTACATTCGTGTTTTATTTTTTTGATTAAAAATAAGCATAATCAAAGCGCTGATTTCTATTATCTTCATCCATAATAATAATTATATAATATACCTCAATTTTAATCATTATTATTGATAAAATATCAATCAAATTTGAAATAAAAATCATGCCGGAAATGGATAAATAATCCAGGTTATTATCCTTGTTTTTCCAAATTGATTCTAAGTTGATTTTTCTTAATATTAAATCAATTTGTGACTGTTTTTTTTTTTACTTTTCTCTACAAGCTTTAATATTAATTAATCTTTTTCTTCCCTTACAGCGTCCTTGGGCCCAGTTTGATTCCAATTTCCAGATCATGTTCAAAGTGGGCATGGGCGAAAAACCGCAGGCGCCCGAAAGTCTCTCCCAGGAGGGACACGACTTCATTGATCACTGTCTGCAGCATGATCCCAAGCGGCGTTTGACGGCCATGGAGTTGCTGGAGCACAATTTTTGCAAGGTAAGTATCGATTCTAAATCGATTTTTAATCGAATATAAATCGTTATGGTTACATTGAAAAATATGGACGATAAATCGCCAATCTTTTTGATATATCGGACATTAATTGAAACGTTATTAAAAAGAAAAAAAAAAAACAAATATTCATGTTTAATACAATATTATTTTATTCTTAAAATTTTTGGAATATAAAAGTTTTATAGCTCACCGAAATTATCTTTTCTTTTTCGCTTGATCTGTATCCCTAATTTATATTGCAATAATCGAATTAATTTCTATTCCCAGTACGGTCGAGACGAGTGCAGCGGCGAGCAATTACAGATGCAGGTGCGAGGCTCCTTTAGGCGGAATGTGGCGACGAGCTAATTTTCCTGCATCCTAGCTGATGGCTGAGCTGACCCGAAACCTCCGTTTTGTTGTTTTACTTAGCACACCCCTGCATATGATGCATATGCTGAGCGGTGGGCACTTTGTTTAGTGTCTAAATTATGTGAATGTCGATTATTTTAATGGCCACGCCTAGTTTTATGTTGGACGAAATATATACCCCGTATAAAGTAAAGACACAAGCCTGTAATCATACCGTATCCCAAGACATTTAATGCGTAACTAATTGTAATTGCAGTTTAGCTTTTAATTCACAAATCGTAGATCAGCGAAGATGCCTCCCTAAACACCGTACATGGGGTACTCGGTGCTCACAATGGGCATAGCTTCGGTGGGTGACGCCTGCGGGGGTCCGGGGAAGCCAGTGCCTGCGTCGTCACCTGGGGTAGTGCCGACCGGCGGGGTTGGGTCCGGAGGGGCCAGGCTGGAGAAGGCTGAGACCCACGAGGTGCACAGCATGAACGCCAGGCAAAGGCTGAGCAGCAGATTGAAGTCTACCAACGGATTGAAGGCGGTTAGTCCACGGTTATAGCCAGAGGTCTCTCCTTGATTCTACTTACATTTCATGTTGATGGGTTGACAAAGACTGTTAGCCGGACGTCGGCTTCCAGGGGTTTTTATGGCCACACGTATGTGGCCATGGGGATAATCTATATGGTGAATATTAATTAATTTTTTAGGTAACGATATATCTATCTTATCTTTGCACTACCACTTGGATATTAAGAACTGCGCCACCGGTAAGCTGGATTTTCTTAAGCGGAAGAAGCGCTATCTGTTCTTGGAAATATCCACAAAAACAAATGACAAATACTGAAATACCCGAGACAAAGCTATATACAAAACCAGTATATATATTTTATAATTCCCAGGGCCAGATCATTTGTAGGTCAGGAATAATGCTCTGGTCTTGGTTCGCAATGCATTTATTTCACTTTATTTTTATTTGTTTGGTGATTATTTTTGCATACATTTATTGGAAACAAGTCACAAACTTAACGACAAACCGAACGGTAAGGTTAAGGTAACGTAATGGTACACAGATCGAATACAGGATAGATAGTTCGGTTAACAGTTTAGAAGATACTCGATACTCATACATATATAGCAACAATGAACACAGCAACTAGTTTTGTTTATAATGTTATTATGTATCTGGTTGTCCTTTAACGTTTCTCATATATAATTTCTCTTGTAAATAACATACGTATATAATATTTATGTAAACGCTCTTGTAGAATATTGATAGCCTCCCATCACTACCGAAACATATACATTTCACTAACGGTTTGAACAGACAAACATATATATATATATATATAGTTATATCCCTCTTGCTCCCTTTTAGGGGATTTTTGTAAATTTACTGATATGTATTGTTACGTCTCAAGTCTATACGCGTACATGATTTTCTCTAGATATAGATATTCCTCTATGTTTCTGCCTAATTCAGGGTTTTGTGTATATATATGCCATTCAAAAAGCCCTTAGTTACGGTATACCATTTGCTCTCTAAAACACGATTATAATATATATGGAAACATCTCAACAGACACTATATAGTAGTTTATAATTTCAATTAATAAATTCTCAAACGAACAGCAAAGAAATTGCAGTAACAAGCATAGGGGGGTTTAAGTTTAACTATTTTTTTTTTCCTTTTGCTGCTTAGCTTTAGCTTTCGCTGTAGTATCTCTTGTAACATTTATATATAGAACGAATTTGAAACTCAACTCTTGTAACATAAAGTATTGCATACTTGTGGGCTTTCTTTCGAGTTAAAGACGTGGTTATGAGGGTATGACACTGCATTATAAAGATTTAATAATGTATTCAAAACTAATATGCAAAATAAACAAAAATATAATAATTATAATATACAAAAAAAATAAATTAAATAACATTTTTGCATATTTAGAAATTCAATATTATATTTTGCAAATGATATTGATATATATCTTTATTAAATTGTCTCTTTCAAAGTTCTTATAAAACCTTTAATTAATTCACTTTAATACAATGTCATACCCACATTAGTTGGGGTTAAACAAGGTGTAAGCTCAGCTAATTCGGTTAGCCCCGATTTATATATATTATATTTTTTGATATTGCACAAGTAACACACTCAGATATAACAGCACTAACAGTTGGCGCATAAAATGGCTCTAAAACATTTAATTGACTAAAGTTGCCCTATATTTTCCACTACTGGGGGGTTACCTTTGGGGGTAAACGGATATGTAAAGCGAATGGGTTGCATTTATAGTTCTGTCTCAACATGGTAGTGATTGACATTAGTTTTCGATTCCGATTTTCGTTATCGTTCTCGTTCTCGTCCTCCTCCTCCTTCTTGGATCTCCCACCCTCGTTGGGGGTGGCTCGCTTGGTGGTGCTTGGTCACAAATGAAACGCCCGGGCGGTTGCTAGTTACACTTACTTAGATTCGTTCGCTAACCTGCTACAAGGTACATTTACTGATATGTTTGTTGCTCCGACAATCAACGATCGGAGTTCGCCTAGTTCTGGAGGAGATCTCGCATAATGTCCAGTGATTCCTTCAGCGACTTGGCATAGCGCGAGGCACTCGTATCCTCGCAGGCATAGAAGGCCGACACGCAGAAGACGATCTGCTCCGGCTGCGGATTGTAGGAGCATCCGTAGCCGCGGGGCGTCACCGGTCCATAGCCCATAAAGCTGTCCGTGCTGCAGGCCACCTGTTCGGGGGGTTGTTTTGAAGAAGAAGGTATTAGAAGGATCCTTGATTTACTTGAGTGTTTGTATCAAAGAATAAAGAATACCCTTTCTGTATACTGTTTTTAAGCAGATGCCTGGCATACCTGTGCCGCTGGTGAGTGCATAGTGGTTGGTGCTGTGGTGCAAGAATTTAGATTAAGTGGTGCAGAGGTGAAATATCAGTGCAAGGTGGTGCATAGTGACAAGGAGCCACTTGGCTAGGAACCCCAGTTCCTGGCTCTTTACTACCTGACTGGTGGAGAGCAGGAAGCACTGCGAGATATTGTAGGACTCGTCCTTGAACAGCTCATGCATCTCGCCGGTGACGTCCACACTGGCCTCTCGTAGACCCAGGAGTGGAATGTCGATGCCATTACCCAGAATGTTCTTCACCATCACCTCCGTCTGGCGGGCAACGGCGCAGCGGAAGAGCTCACGCAGGTGGTCCTTCTGTGGGTGGGAGCAAAGATAAGCTACTTATTCCACAGAGGTGGGTATTATACGTCGGAATACCCACACTGTAAATGCTAAACTTGACCTTTCGTGACTCCTCCTCATCCTCGCGATCGCTCTCCAGGGGAACATTGGCGCCCTCGCCTTGGCACATGGCCTTTGCCCACTCCAACGCCTCCGTACTGGCGGCTCTGATGCAGTCCACGCGACCCTGAAAAATAATAGTAATAATTTCCAACTAGTTCTGGCATCGGAAAATTTGTTTCTACTCACAAGCAGGAATCTCCGTGTTGACGCACTCTCGTAGGTGGCCACCAGGCGGCCGTAGAGCTTATAGTGGGCCAGTTGCAGGGCCAGCTGGATGTACACATCTGGACTAACCTGGCACGACTTGATAAAGGTCTTGCCATAACCCTGGTAGCGGTACACGTAGAAATCCAGGTTGTCAATGGCCTTGTCCACGCTCTGGCAAGCCTGGCCAAATCGCGCCTGAATCTGCGGACTGATGTGCCACTCGAGACGCTCCGGGGGCGGCAGATGGTGCTGCGGCAAGCCAGTGTCCTCATCCGGATGCTCCTCGATGTTCTTGTAGATCTTCTCCAGCAGCTGGACAGGGGCTATGCCCTCGGAGGTGGAGTGTTCGTAGCACAGGCCCCAGGTGCCATCGGTGCAGATGATGAGCTGCATGGTCTTGTCGAACCACCGATTTCCAGAGTTGTACTCACTGCCGCCGCCATGGATCATCTCGTGGGCCATGTTCGTCTCGTCTCGATCGCCAGCACTGTGAACAGAGGGCGTGGCGCCAGTGAAGCCGCGCGCATTAAAGTTCCCGCCCAGCGGCTCGTCCAGACACAGAACCACCTGGGCGGTCTCAATCAACTCCAGATTGCGATGATTCTGCTCATCTTGTTGCAGCATCTCGCGATCAAGGGCCCAGCGACTCCTCGGTTCGGCTGTGAGCAGACCCACTGGTGCCGGCTTGGCGGGCAGACAGGGTGCATCGCTCAGGACGTACAGGATCTGAGAGGCAATCTCGCTTTCGGACAGCTTGCCCCTATCGCTGGCCTGCAGCACCACGCAGTACATTTGGTTGCGACAGAACACCACCACATGACGATCTTCGTCGGCAAGACGCTCCCGCGACGGCAGATACTGGGAGTCGCGCTCCACGCCCGGACGCCTGCAGGATCCCAGCAGGCGATAGTATTGAGCCATGCATAGTGGTTGGTTCTTCTCCCGGGAGGCAGCGCGCTCCAAGGGCAGCTCTCCGCTGTCTAACATCTCGCGGTGACTTAGGAGGCCATCCAACAGCCGGGCGGCAAAGTGGGCCACATCATGGACTGTTTTAAAGCGACGAGGCGGGAACACCATGCCTGGATTCGAATTAATGGGCAAGGGAATGCGGATGTTCATGTACATGTCGTTTAGCCAGTAGTGGTAGGCCTGAGATGAAATTAATTTGAAATTATTTATTAATGTAAGGATAAAATGAAGGAACTATTAAATTTTTTTTTTGTTATGTTCTACCTGACCTCCAAAAACATAAAATGTAACTTTAATCTCTAACTTTGTTTGCTGGCAAGGGCGCTACATGGAAAAGTTGTTAGAGGATCCGCCTTTTCCGCTGCTTGTTCGACACAAATTCAATTAGTTACGAATTTTGGAACAATTTGTTTTGGGAGCGGCCCATCATCAGTGAAAAAATCACAGAAAAGATCGCTGATACCAGATACTTGATCGTTGATAAAGAGATGCTATAGAGTTGGTATAAATAATGGCAATTGGTGGACTGAAAGAGCAGTACCACAGTTCCCCTGAACATTCACGGATAACCAACGGACCCAGCAACAACATGAAAGGTGCGGGTGCAGGATCTCCTCCTAGAAATGTAAATAAAACTTTATCGATCCTTTTTCAGTGTTCGCCTTAACCCTTTTGAGCCTGCTGGCTTTGAGCCAGGCCCGCATGGACTACAAGCTGCAGTGCACCCGCAACGAGATCGGCATTCGCTGGCCCAGCTACCACAGCAACTCGGAGTACTATGTCTGCCAGAGTGTACGTGGTGACCAGCTGACTGTGCATTGTCCCGCCGGCGAGCTCTTCACCTTCGTCCTGCAGCAGTGCGCCTCTCCCGCTCACTATATCCCAGCCCCACCCATGGATGTCCTGCCCACCGAGGCTCCCATCACCGTTAACATGATCGAGGAGGTGCCGCCAATGATCTCTGGACACTCGCAGCACGAGTCCGAGACCCATGAGCACCACGAACATCACGGACACCACGAACACCAGCCCGAGGAGGAGGAGGCTCTCCCCGTTCCAGCCACCCCTGCTCCGGAGCCAGCCATCGTTGATGTGGCCAAGCCTGTGGCTCAGACTGGCAAGCGTCCCATCCCAGTGCCCCACAAGAAGCCCACGGTTCCAGTGCCCGCCAAGTCCGCCGCTGCTGCCCCCAAGAAGCCCGTGGCTGCTGCCAAGAAGCCTGCTGCTCCCACTCCAGCCAAGGCCGCCAAGAAGCCCACGCCTCCCAGCAAGGCCCAGAAGAAGCCAGCCTCCGCCTAAGAACCACAATTCCACTCTAAACCCAAATCACGACCTAGATCGCCACCGTAAGGCAAGCGGAATGCCATTCACTACTCTAAATAGCAACTTAAAGTAATTAAATATCTAACTTGAAGGCGGCAATGACTTTCTTCTATAATTCTCAGGTTGGGGAACGGTATCGGGAATAGGCTTGTTGTTTCCAGAACTTCCTTATCGAAAGAGAGAAAGAGAGGGAGAGGGTCCAAAAAAATGTTAAGTGATTGCGATTTCTTGTTATTTACGGAATATTTTGATATGCCACACCAACACGATTCCGATAATGTAAAATTATAAGGAAAAGGTGAGGAACAGATAGGAGCAAAATGTCAGAGCTGACAACTATTTGGTTATTCCTTGTTGTTATGGGGTGAGATAAGAATAAAGATTTTAATTATTTGATTTTGTCATAATATTAGAATTACATATATAATGACATTTAATTATGACAGAAAGAAAGATAAACCTTTGAATTTTGGGACAAATTCTTCAAAGATCATCTTCAAAAAGATCTTATCAAAGATTAATAGCATATGTTTTTAGCCTTACTAGGTCCATCATCAGCTTCCCGTTTGCTTACCGACCTCAAGATGGTGATTGACATAAATCGAGAGAGAAATAAATACTGGATATGATATATAGACAATTATATGACACTTAGAATCTTAGGGAAAATATAGTAAAGATTGGAGATCGTAAAGGGATTTGGTAGTATCAAAAATAGGGCTATACGTGGGATTTCCTAAGAACTCCCAATTGTTAAAAAGGCATCCCATGAGTTTCAAGAATTAACATCACCCGCTCTAAGCACTCCAAGACCGTGGTTCCCCAACGTTCTAATGATGTTCTGAAGTTTTTCGGCTGCTATCTGAATGCCAAAAGATAAATTGCCGAGAATTCCAATTCGGCAGAAAACTCAATGAAGTCATTTGCTGCCGGAGAAGATGATCTAGCGGCCATGCTAATTGATATGACACACTCAGAATGAGAGGTTCCTAGTTCCTAGTCTCCACTCAGAATAGTTTCCGCCCACGGCCTTATCTGGGCGAGATTACCCGAAGCAGTTCGGGGCCGCCCTCGCGCGAGTCTAAGGCGCAATTAGGAGCGGTTCGTTGCGTTTGGCATTGCTGATTTCAATTTCGCACCCCGGTCGACAAGACACGAATTAATCTAGCAGCGGCTGATTAAACGTGTCTGACATGGCCCACGGAGGCATAAAAAGGCTTTGGAGCCGGCTGGAGTGCATCAGTGATCGGTGAGCCGAGTTAGCAGCCAGACGCAATCTCTTCCAGTCTCGCAATTAGCCCGAAACTAACAGTAGGAGCCAACATGAAAGCCGGTAAGCAGAGCGGTCCCTTCCCCCCAGAGCGGATGTAGCCAGGATGTAGCCCCTAACTAACGATAATGATTCTCCTCCTCCAAAGTAATCTTTGTGCTATTTGCCGCCCTGGTGGCCGTCAACGCCCAGACGTATCAGCAGTGCTCGAGGACGCCCCAGTACACGGAGAAGATCGATCCCCTCAACTGCCCGACGGCCACCGTCAAGCTGCCGAATTACGAGAACGCCCAGACCTACTATCAGTGCGCCAAGGGTGTGAGCTCGTACACCACCACCCTGACCACCTGCTCCAACAACCAGTACTTCAGCTACGTCTTGCAGACGTGCCAGCCCTGCGACACCTACCTACCGACCACCCACTGCGAGGGCCTGCCCTTCAATGCCACCTGCGTGCCCTTGGCGGCGGACACTAGCTCTACCTCTACGACTACTACGACTACTACAACCACTACCACTACGACCACGGAGGCTCCAAGTTCTTCCACAACGACCACTGTGGCTCCGTCTACTAACACTACCTCGGGTGTTCCTGAGCCTCCCACTGAGAGTCCCTCCGACGGGTCTAGCTCAACCACCGACGACGGCATCAACACGCCCACGGGCACCACCATCAATGTGCCACAGCCTCCGTCTCCCGGTGATAGCGATGTGCCCACTCCTCAGACGCCGGTGCCCACCGCTCCGATCATCAACAACGGACCCCCGGTGGCCAGCGAGGCACCCACTGCCACGTAAACTCCAGACGAGACGAGACGATCGCATCCAAACCCACAATTTTTTGGCTGAATAAAGTGTTATCCGCACTTGGAATGAAATATACCCTGCATTTTACAAATTCTCTTTTAATTTAACAAATTCCTTGAAAGGAAACAATAACCATAAATAAAAAGTGTTAATCAAAGTTCACCAAACCTATATATATTTTATAAATATTTATTAATAAATGATATATAAATTTAGGTGCTCACCCAGTTGTCTTCCGTTTCGCGCCTGTCCAGCAGATATTGATGCAATCGCGGTCCAATGCCCTGAGGATCCGTGAACTGCCGGATGAGCTCCTTGGTCCGCTCCAGCTGGGCCGGTGTGGTGATCGGCTCCAGGGCGCGTATATAGTCGGCCATCGTCTCATCCAGCGGTGGAACGGGCACCTTGGGTAGAGTCTGGATTGGAAAGGAAGAAAAAAAGGGTTGCAAGGGTTTGTAAATTTAATTTTATTTCACATCCACTCATCTTAGACACTCTGGGCTATGCCAGGGCTTTCCCCAATTTTTCCCCCATTTTTCCTCATTTGTATGCATGGCATTATCGAGCGTTGAATGGAAAGTTTCCCTCAACGCAACAACACAAGTTTATGCCCCTGGGAACTGAATTTCAAATCACAAAAAAAGAAGGGAACTGGCAATGCTTGAATCTGACATTGTCCTCAGGCTCCTTGACATTTTTCCTCGCCTAGAAAAGCCACCCTCTATTTTTTATTTGGGAAACTTTAATTGAGAATTCCCCAGTGGATTTGGAGGGGTCTGCATTTTGTGGCAGGTTAAAGTAATACAAGATACAAAATTCAAAGTATATATCACATATTTCAGGACTAACTTTTAGCTAAAAATACATATTTAAATGTCGACCTTGAGCTTGTCTACCTGCTGCTAAAAACACAATTCTGCACTTAACAAAAACCTTGTAGAAACGTTAAAAGTGTCAACATGTCATTGACTTTCGGAGTTTTCCTGTTTCTCGGCTTTCAAAGCGACTGAAATCTTTTTTGTATTCCCAATATCCTGCCGCCTGTCAGTTGTGTCCTTGTCAGTGGTATCCCCTTTACAATTTTGATGTCTAACTCGGCCTTTTTTGGGGGTTGTTCCCCGGGCTGCTGTGCTCTTTTTGCAGGTGAGTGTGAGGCTTTTGTAGGGCTTAGGTTGGTTTTTCAGGTTTGTTTGCCCGGCGAAAACCCTGCCAGGTTGTTGCCAGGACGTTGCCATACAAAAAGCCCTCCTCTTTATTTGCATTTGTAATTATAACAAACAGGATTAGTCTGTGTGTGTGTTTGTCTTTGAATTATTCAAGTAGCAGCCCTCCGCGCAAATATTTGCTGGGGAAAAAGAGTGGGGAATTCGAATTTTGTTGTTTAATCAATTTGTACTCACGTCAGGGAATCCAAATTCGTCCACGGACTCGGCGGTGGAGAGCCATTTCTTCGGAATCGACAGAATCGAGTCTTTCCATCCTAGAGGAACAAAGAAAACAAGCAAAATGCGACACAACGATCGCTGATTAACCACTTGTTGAACACCAAATTAAATTGTTGAGTAATTTGTTAGAATCGTTAGACTAGTTAATCACTGTCAGCGGCCTCAAGTGCTTTCGATGCCGCCAGCGGTATCCGAAAAATACCTATACCCATACCTTATCGATTGAGTGACAGCCCCCCCCCCGAAAAAAATAGAAACCAAAGCAAGATGTATAGCCCATGCGTCATGGAGAATTCAATGGCTGAGCCAACCCTTGATTTGATTTCCCTTATCTTCAGTTGCATAGTTCAAATTACTGCTGCCGAAGTGACCCAAAACCATTTATCGTCTTCCCAACAGATTCGTACAAATTCGTGCAAGTTTGCCATTTATTGTCTTGGCCAGGCTTCCTGCCTCGAAAGAGAATGCAATAAAATTTGGCACCGGAAACTGAAAACTCTCGGGCTTAAAGCCCCGCTCATTTCCTTTTCTAGCTGTCCATCGTGTTGTACATGTGTATGAGTGTGTGTCCTGACAGGCACATAAAAACTTTAGCTGTCATTGCTGTAATTCAACTGTATAAGCACTTCCGGTTGCCATTGCGCTCGAGTAGCTCGAATTTCCGGCATCAGGAGGGGTCTGAGCCATGAGTTGTTATTGTCCACCTTTCAAACACAATTTCACAAAGCCCCATCTTCATTTATCAATAAGGAACAAAGGAAAATTGTAAGGAGAAAATCGGATTGAGCTTGCATTACTTTTTGAGCAAAAAAAATCTTGAGAACTCTTAAAGTACCTCAAAGATTAAAGCTTATTAAATTTCATTATTGCCAATAATATTAGTAAAACTGTTATCAAAATTGCTGGCCACTTGAAAAAAGAGACACTCCAGTGACTGCTTCCCTCTCCTGGATTGAAAAGCTGGGGCCCTTCTCTACCTCTCTAGGAAGGACTATCATAATGTTATTAATAAAAGTTATCCTATGGCAATCGGGATGAAAGGAATAACGACCAGAAACAGGCAAACCGTACTCCCTTTTTACTAAAGGAGCAAGGTTGGGGAGTGGCACGCGTCGCTCCCACAACGATGTCAAATTTAATGCAATTTATTATCCTTTTTTCATTATCTCGCTAAAGATGCCCCCCCCAACCAATCCCACCAACTAGCTGGCGGAGGTAATCACACAATGGGGTCACGTGGCAGCAATTTGGACCTCCGCTCTATTGTTGTCTCTGCCGGAGCAACCACAGAACTGTAACCTGTCTGAACCCAACTCTGGCCAGCTCTGGAAAGTGTAATAAATTGTATTAGGCCGAGCGTCGTTGTGAAATTCAAATTAAGTAATTAAAGCTTGGGGTTGCCCGTGGCTCAGAGATGAGGCTAATGTCGCTTACTTAATAAAGCAAATATCAATTTACAAAAAGTTGAGGGAAACCTATTGGACGCACTCTCCATGTTTCACTTTGATGTTTAAAGATAAATTCCAATTAGGAAGTTTTCCGCTGCCCAGGCGGAAGCGGAAACCGAGAGAAAACATTGTAAATGAAAATAAATGACGGTCAGAAGTTCGTTTACTCATAGTAATGACTGGAATATAAGCTGGGTCATCAGAAAACTGGTTTTAATATTAACTTAAAACCTATGAAAGATGCTAAATATATACTACATATAAAGAAAATGAAAACAAAATATTTTATGTAAAAAGCTTTCATTTAAAAACATAATTTTTGCGTTTAATTTTAAAGTTTAGGTTTCTTTCTTTATTTGGCAAGAGCAATAGGCCCAAAGCTGTTGATGTACAGATATATTTAAGATAAACAAAAAAATTTTAAGAATGTATAAATATATCAATATCATATCTTCAAAATATATGCGAAAGCAAATAAATTGCCAGGGGCATTTCCTTTCACTTAAAGCCATTTCACCTTTCAGGTTTTCCCTAAAGAAATCATTGAAAAAAATAAATCATTGCAGTTCAGACATCTGTTTAATGTGATTTAAAACCTCTAGAGATTTATATTGAGATTTTCTGATGGTAGCGAATTCCCTTTTGGGTGAGATGTTGGTGCTTTTATTCTATAGTTAACATAAAATATCAAGCACCTGGTAATAGACTTTCCATAAAAATCTACATTATGCTTTTCAAATTGGACTAAGCCGCTCTACATCACTTCCAATTATATGCCTTGGCGGAGACACTTTTCCAATTGATTGATTGATGGCCAGGACTTCTGATTAGGCCGACAGCCGGCTAATCAGATATGCATGCACCATTACAAAAGCTGATTCTGTGGAGTTCCGGCTCCGGACTTACCCCCAAGAAATGTATTCTCCCCTTTCCCCTAAGCTGTCTGCTTCAATTTGCTCGTATCTGTCAGTTTTTGTGCCAACTCATGATTCGATTTTGGTTTCGGATCGATATGTGTATGTTTTGATTATAATGACTGAATTTATGGGATGATGATGATGCTGAGAACATTTCGCACATTAACAGGCGAGATTCCCCTGGCTTATGGCCAACACGCCCCTACTTTAAACGCTGGCCAATAAAACGCGTCAGTAAACCGAGGGCTCATTATTAAGCTGCAAAAATCACGCTCGAATTCATGGTATTTGGGGAAGGAAAGGGGCTGCGGCGACAGCCAACTGCTGCCGCCTGTCAGACAATGCGATAAAAATGTAATCCCAATGAAAAATAATGTTTCTTCTGCCGGCATGATTCCAATTTAGCAACAGTCAACCCCGGGACCCTGAGAGCGTGGCTCATTAGAACCAGCCCCGAATAGCAGATGCCAGCAACCGGCGCAAATGAAGGAGAAGAATTTAAAAAGGCAAAACAAATCCGCACCCCAAGGAGGCGGAGCGGGGCGCGACACGGTGCGAATACATAAAACACCCGTCGAACAAGCTGGGATACGGATTCCGGGAGCGGGGGGATTGGGTTTGGTATTGGGACCCCAACCGCAAACTGGGACTGGTACCAGTCTAGGCGGTGGTGGCAGTTCCACAGAGAGAAATTTTGTAAGGAGAATCAGGAAGAGTTTAAACATTGAAGCAAGATATGTAAATTCATCGACAAAAATATAGCGCCCAAAATATGCTTAATTTTGATATATATACAATTTTTAATTATGTTTTAGAAATCCTTTAATTTTTTTGAGTGCATGGGGATGCTGCCGGGGTCATAACATTGTCGGATGTCGGAACAAGCGATGAATGGCCGACTGAATGAGTTTCCTTCTTTTGTTCGGTTTGGCTGCTCGTAAAGGGCTTTATTCCCTTCAAGGGTGGATCGGAATTGGATGCTGGAGGGGGAAAGGCAGGCATGTCGTCTCTCCCGTCGCACGCACATCGCAATTGAGCTGTAAATCCTTTACGGTCTTAGTGCTGTTGTTTCACGGCGGCCACTCGCCGTCTACGTTGCGCTTTTTGGTCCTTCTCGTTACCGTTATTTTCCTTCTTTCCGCCGCAAATGCCTAGCATACTTTTGTGCGCCAAACCCAAATTAACTGCCGCATTGAGGCATTGAAAATTCCTGTAATTGTTCGGATTGAAACAAGCGGAAAGCGTAAATTGCTTACGTATTGTGGCGGAGATTGCAACTGGGGGCAAGGATTCCTGCTGATTTGGCTGACTTGGCCTTAGGTTGCGGCTTTGCGGTTAAGCTGTATATATTTTTTAACAGATACACACAAGATATGTTACCTACCAGGCCCACCTTCCCTTCTTGTGGTTGCTCTTGGCCTGGGGCCATCCTCCCCGTACATAAAAAGAGGGAAACTTTTTGGCCCAGCCTCCGGCTCTGGCTGTTCGTGACTCAGGCCAAAGTTGCTAATGGAAATTGCAAACATAAAATCATTTTCCACACAAATTTCTGGCCCCAGGGCACGCACATACCCCAGCCTTGGCAAACACATGATGTAACGTTGGGGGTGATGGAAAAGTTTCCTTGCCACCTGGTCACAAACCTGGCTGTATACCAGATTCTTATCCTTCGTTCGTCCCTGAAACATTAGCTAATTAATTGCATTAATCGTTAATAGATCGGACGAGCTGTCGCTCTCCATTAAAAGACAGTTTTTTTTTCATGGTTAACAATTATATTTCAATAGTACATGTTTTTTTTGTTTGTTGTGTGTGTTTTGTTTATTCCTGTGTGGCTGTGGGTGTGTTTGGGGTGTGTGTGTGGCTCTGTAATAATGCATTATCGTTCCTCTATAGCTCATGCCAATATCATCTGTATTCGTGGTATGCTTTAATATACTCGTACGTTCGGTTATATTTCGATTCATTATTCATAACATTGCCTGTATCTGTATCTGCAACCTGGCATTTGCAATTTGAAATTCTCGCTTGATGCAGTTCAAATACATTTATAAATTCATAGACCGATGTGGGAGTTGTGTGTTTGTTTAGCTGCGTATCCTTGAAGTGAGTTACAGAGTTCGAGTTGTGTGTATTTAAGCTTTCCACTGCTATGTAGCTTCAATTCTCTCAAAACTCTGAAATTAACTTCAAGGATACTTATACATTAAAGGCTCGGCAGGCCGAGGCAGTTCCTGATTATTTGCCATCTCGTATAGTATACATTTGATTATTGAGGATATTTTGGCTCTAGCTATGTAAAGTCATCGAACATCGATATACGCACTCGTGTTTTTATATGCATAGCACTTAATTTGTATTGTTTTAGGTTTGTTTTTAGTTTTCGGGGATAGCAGAACGTTGTGATATTCAGATACAAACATAATTACGTTTAGAATATAGATGGATAGACTTGGAAATTGAACAGCAACGTCACAGAACTGGGGTTTTGGATACTGGCTAAAATTGTAGGTATAGGTTTTTCATCTTTCTGGTTTTTGCTTATTTTTTTTTTTATAATAATTTCCACTGTTTATCGTAATAATAATTATTGTTTAAATATGTAACACAAACGTCTATAACATTAGCCGAAACAAAGTTGCAAAGACTTTTTGTAATAATTTAGCTCTGTACTCTATAATATGTATATGTACTTGAAACACTTTGACTTTGACTCTGACTTTGACTTTGACTCGAAACTAACAATATATATGCCTTATATACAATACAAAACTGAACTCTTTGGGGTTTTCACTTACAAACTCATTACATTTCGTCTAGGGTTTACAATTAAATTTTCTAAAACGTTTCTTCACACGCACAACACATAGAAACTGTCGGAGAGAGGCATCTTCATCGTCATCAATATTATTTCTCATATGAAAAAATATGAAATTATTCAAGTCTGTGTGCTACCATCGGTAAGGTAAAATCCCCTATATCATATAGTAATTGTTAGATATTAAAAATTAATTTGTTTTTCATTCATTAATTATCCATAGCGTTTAATAATTCATAATTCATATATAATGCTATATTGAACATTCAACACTTGTAATACGCCGAGTATAACCATTCAATTAACTGCTATCGTGTTTTGTAATTCATTTCATAAATGTATATATATTTATATATATATATATATTTTATTATACATCGTTTTCTTAGTAACACATCTAGTTTATGCGTTCCATTTGCTCTTAATCCTTTAGTAAGTTATTACACATTGCCGGCACACTGCTGAGGATCCTTAATCCTGCTCCTTGACTACATTATGTGATGGTTATATCTTAGCAGTAGATAAATATATAATTAGAAAACCCAAAACTGGAAGATTCATATACATGTTGCGCTCTACCAAAAACGATGGTTAAAATCTATTGAAATCTTGACGGCTTGAAATTTAATGTAACATCTATCTACAGCCAGCCCTGAAAGCCTGGGAAAGTTTTAAACCTTTAAAGATTATAATTTAAACATTTTTGGAAAGTATAAATATTGAAATTTAAAGACTTTGCAGGGTTGGTTTTTTTAGATGAAACTTAAATAAATATTGCTTTTTGAGGTTTCATTAAGTATAATTATGTTTCGGTTAATTGTTATTAAAATTCTATTGTTAGCTACTTAAATAAACCTTCTATTTATAATATGTTACATAATGATATTTATGCTTTTTATTGACTATATTAATTGTTCTGGTTTTTATGGTTTTGCTTCTCATATATATATGTATATAAATATGTAGGTTGCTTTAACACTTTTTATCTTTTCGCCTCTTCGTCACCTGTCCTTCGTTTTAATTGATACTTTTGATGGGAGATTTTTTCATGAGTTTAATTCATATTATAGCTAAGAGTATTTCTATAGTTATTCCTTTTCATTTTGTAATTATTTAAGGTGTTAAGTGAGTGTCGACTAATTAAACATAAATTAAATTAGGTATTTAAAGACCTACAAATAATAATATCATTTTAAATAGGAATAATCATACCTAAAGAAACCATATTTTGGTTTAAAAAACAAAATGTAAACCAAGCAAACCTTAGAAACAGACAACAATTTTGTTTTGCTGGGTTCTTGAATAGAAAAATATTTCTTAATATTTTTTTAACTTAAAGGTATTGTAAATAAATATATATAAATCATAATATATCTACAAAAATCAGTGCATTTCTGTAAATTGCTTTCGTAATTCATAAGATACACATATTCTCATTCTTTCTAGTCAAGTTTCTAGTTCCGAAATGGCCGTTTCACTGATATGTTCACGGATGCTGAAAGTCTGTGATATATATACTCGTAAATAACTGACAAATTTACACATAACTTCCTCCATATACGCATGCTTAGTTGTATACAAAAGATCAGTTGGCTTATAAAGATACGTAATAAATCTCTCATGAGATTCAGCTAAAAGGTGTATAATATATAGGGGCCGTAAAAGGGCCCTCAAAAAGTGGTGTGCAGTCGAAACGAATCAAAAATATCGTACTGTATTTATCATTATCCATAGGTTTATCTCTTTATCTTATAGACAAGGTACACACATTTATATATATGCTATGCTATCGAAGAGCTACTATGGCGGCGGTCCCTCCTGATCGGCGGTCCGCCCGATTTGCTCATAGAGTCGACAAGCAAATAATAATTGATTGGTAGGTAAATATGAAACATGATCTCTGTTTCCATTGGTTGGTTTTATGTATATATATATATAACCTATGTACATGGTCATGTACGGGCCTAAAAGTAGGGTGTATGCCACCGATATGATACGATATATATATATGTATGTAGGTGTAGACTAGTAGCAATAAGTAATATCACTTTTGGTAATTTTAACAGGCGAGCCATCGAGACTCTGATATGTATCGTTACCTTGGTTGTGTCTTATGTTAAATAACGTTGAACAGAAAATATTTTGCAAACCGGAAATCATATAGCCCGGCTGGCCGGGAATCCATTTCCGGCCCAACAACCGCCACAATGGCACCCGAAAGAGTTTACTTTTTTGGTTCCGATTTGTGCAACTTTTGATATGTCTGCGATATGGAATGCCATTGCCTGTGATACGGCGGTCTTCGGGCGAAAATGGTCCGCTGGCCAGCCACGCCGCTTATGGCTAACTTGTATATAGATATATCTATATATATGCGTGTGTATATAATATCTGATACATATATGTCTGTATATAGTATGCAGGTGTATATGTATTTGATATGGCGGGAGTGCTGTTTCCCCTTAAAAACTAACTAAGCCTAGCTTTGGTTTCTCTAGCTTCACTGACTGATAGACACGAAAACGGCTGCATGAGTACTGAGTATAGGGCATAGGCGACCCGATCGGGTCGCACTATATAGCTGCTATATATGCTGATGCATATATGCGAGTTGTCAGCGATGGGGAGTACTTCTTTGGTTAACCAAGGTGAGGAGGGTCTTTATTTCTTTCAGGGAAAATTATTTTATAATGCCAATTTGTGACGAAAAAGTGGTTTATATTCCTTTGATATTTTTTAACAGGTTTTTTTTTACAAAATATCAATAGACTATCTAAAAGTTGTAGTGCAAAAATACCGTATGTCGATACCCATCTTGAAAATTATAATGCCTTTATGTATATCCCTTTTCCTGTTTCTAATTTTTGAAAAATTCCTCTATTAAATAAAGAAATAAGAAACCTCTACGTCTAATTGAATCTTTAAATATTTTAAAAAATTTAATTCACCCTCTTCTATCCCGGGATAACCAAAGAGTCCCCTTCCCATCACCACCTTTAGTTAGTTGCTTCAACATTTCGTGTATAATACAAAACTTGGTGCAGTGCAAGGCATTAACTAGCTGCTGTATTAACTATCTGCATGTTATGCTCGTTATAGTGTACGTACCACTTGCCTATATGTCTATTATACTATATATAAATGTAGGTATATGTGTTTTGTGTAGAGTATATATATAGTTCATATGTCCAACAGATATAATCGAACGGAATGCACATGGAGATGCGCAAAAGAACACGTTTTAAGACCGGGCAACAGTTTAAAATCCTTGCCTAAAGGGATTCGCTGGTCCGCCAGGACCTCTGCTCTGCGGCTGCTGCTGTTGCTGTTGCTGGAAGGGATTGGCCACTCGCGGCTGTCCCTGGCTGGCATAGCTGCCGCCCTGCTCCTGGTAACCCGGCTGATAGCCCTGATCCTGCTGATAGCCACCCGATTGCTGGTATCCCTGCTGCTGCTGGTAGTCGTACTGCTGGTCATCCAGATTGGTCTCCTGCTCCTGCTGGTACTGCTGCCCGTACTCCAGGTGGTTCTTTACGCCGCCCTCCACCGGTTTCTGGTCGTGCATGACGTAGGTCTGGTACTCCTTGTTCGGCGGGTCCTGCATGAGGATGTTGGCCTCGTTCTCGAAGGGTTTAAAGTCATAGATGTTGCGCAACTTGCGCAGCACGGGCACATAGGCCAGGTTTGAGAAGGCGATGAGAAAATTGAGAGCCGTGAAGCCAATGGCCTCCACCACTCCGCCGGCAATGATCGGTCCTACGGCATAGGCAATGGAGTACGAGATGTCCGCGATGGCATAGATGCTGCCATATACAGACACGTAGCGGACGTCCACCAGGTAGCCCAGTGTGGGCAGCAGGGCCGTGTCGATGAGGGCAATGCCAAAACAAATCACGCAGATGGGCAACATCAGCATCTTGTAGCCACTGCAGAAGGGGATAACGAAGCAGGACAGACCCTCCAGGGCCAGTCCACCGGCGGCCATCAGCCACTGATGCTGCGGATATTTCCGGGCCATCTTCACTGTGATGACCACGCCCAGGACGTGCGGGAAGAAGGCAGGCAGCCACACCATACCAATCTTCCAGTTCTCCGTGGTCATGTTATCCTCCATCCACAGCGAAATGGTTGGCTCCAGGAAGGCCAGCGCCACATTGGACATGGTTAGGGCCCCGGCGCAGACAGCGATGTAGGGATCCATGAGCAGACGCCAAATGGGTATCACCTGGTCCTGCACTTCCTTGCTCTGCTTGATCTGCTCCTTGAAGGGCTTCATTACCAGCAGCAGCATCAGGCCATCCAGCAGGCAGACCAGTGCCAGGATCAGGAAAGGCACCTCCTTGCCAGCGAACTGATACAAGGCGCCGCCAAATGGAGGTGCCACCAGGCAGCCGAAGCTGATAAAGGCCAAGGCAATGCCCAGGGCCTGCGAGCGCTCGTTTTCCTCGGTGAAGCGATCGGCTATCATGGCGAGTCCCGAGGTGTCCGCAAAGGCGGAGCCGGCTCCCTGCAGCGAGCGGGCAAAGAACAGGACGCTGTAGCTGCTGCCGCAGGCGAAGACGGCCGTGGAGAAGAACATAATGGTGAGACCGATCATCATGGGTATATCATAGCCAATCTTGTCGATGAGACCGCCCGAAAAGGGATTCACCATCAGCTGAACGATGGCTTTGGAGGCAAACAAAATGCCCGTGGCAGAGTCCTGGCCATGGTGGTCATGGTGCACAGGTATGATCTTGCCTGTGATATTATCCCTTAGAGGCGGAGGCGTGGGCCCATCGTCGAAGCTGCCTATTTCACGCAGATAGTCGGGTATAATGGGCACTATCACCATATACAGCATGTTGTCCAGCAACAAGGCTATGGACACAATAACCAGGATGAGACGGCGCTGATTAACCGGCTCCTGGATTTTCTCCCACACGATGTCCTTGACTTCGCGCACCTCGAGGTTAATAACAGGTATTTGGAAGGCGCCCGCCATGTTGATTGCTTCTTATGGATAGTTGGGGAGTACGATATGTCCCCTTTATCTGGGGGTTTCCTTTCTTTTGTGAATCTGTTTTGGTTTGTACTCAAAGTGGCCTGGCGTCGATCATGGTCTTAGCCGGAAATCGCTTAGCACTCGCTACAAATATGGCCGTTTCCGGTTATGTTTCGGGCTTCCGTTTTCTTTCTTCTCTTTGAGGTGGTTTTTCGTTGCTTGTGGTTAACTGTGTTTGCCTTTGCTGCTGTTGCTCTTGCTATTGCTGTTGCTGTTCCTGCCGCAGTGTGGTTTTACATGTTTTGGTGTAGTTGTCGGAGTCGGAGGTGTACGAGTTGTTGGCATGCCAGTGAACAACCTTTAACGACACAGAAACAAGATTTCGTTAGTCTTTTCGTTTATTTTATTTTCTCTGCCACTTGCAGCAGTTTTTGTTTATTTGTTTTTTGGTTTCCCAAGATCTATTACTCGCCCTCTCTCTTAACTAGGTTTTAGTTTATTGTTAGTTGGGATTATTTTATGATTGAAATGTTGTTTCTGTGTTGCAAAAGGCTGCCCTGCTGGTGAACAGAGATTGTATTGTATTAGGTTTAGTTCGTGGTATTGTCACAACAGCATTATAACGCGTTACTTCGATCACACAATATTCTTATTGATTTTTTTTAATTTTACTTTTTTTTTTTGTATTTTAATCGAGGGACACACATTTCAATCATAAAACAAATACCGAACAAGTACGAGGACATTCTACAATTAAGTCATCGCGTATTTGCGTAGGTCTACGTTGGCTCTAAGGGCGGGGAGCAATTATTTTAATTGGATTTGTGGTGGGGTTTTGAGCTAAAAAAGAAACGAGTGGAGAGTCCTCAGAGTCACGTGGTTCCACTCATCGAAGCTGCAATTATAATTATTGCTTTTGGCCCACACATACAAACACAAAGGACGCCCTCGACTAGCACGCAAGCAGCAAGGACTCGGAAGGAAACAAAAGGAGAGTGAAAGTCCACCCACGCAGAGTCTTTAGCTGGAATTTTGAAATTTTCTTTTGCGGAGAAATGTTAGCTTATCTTTGGCAGTTTTTATCCAAATCCAAAAGTAATCACAGGACGAAGGATAAAGCGTTTTAAGCAGTTTCCTTCTTTAAAACAAATGTTTTAGTTGGAATAATAATTGTTAGAAAAGGGATTCATATTTACATAAATAATAGTATTACTGTATCGTTTTAAATACGTTTTTCTTTGATTTTATTTCCTTTGTTTTTTGGTGAAAGTGACACCCCTGGTTCCCATACCTGTTCATTAGGGCTTCATTTCGTGAAATTTAGGTGTAGCTGAGCCAGCGCTATCAATGCTGATCTAATTTCAACATTTATCTACCTTGTAGCGCTCGACGAGCAGCCACCCCGCGCCTTGCTGGTAAACATGAAAATGCGACGTGTGCTGGGTATAAATATGAGAGTTGCTGCCCACATTCGGAATCCCACACCCTCCGCAGTCCTGTGCCCTGAAAGCCGCCCCCTTATGAGCCCTATGCGAGACGTAACAAAAACATTTCGTTTTATCATTAAATTTTCATGACCACGTCCGTGTATCTGCCCCAAAACCTCCCCGGCAACAACCTTGGGCCTGGTCTCCTGATCGAGGGCGGCGGCACTCACCCTCGTATGTGTGTGTGTTTGTAAGGTAACAGCCCCCGGGCTACCCATGAGTCAATTATGTTGTACGCGTTGGTTTTGCTTTTATTTTTCCATCCAGCGACTTTAATTTTTGAGTTTTCTTCATGCCTGAGTACTTTCCCCTAGCAACAATAACAGGAGGGAGGCCCAGGTCTGGTGGGTCTGGTGGGTCAGGTGGGTGGCCGCACTTGACCCTGAGGGTGGTGCTGGTGGTGGTTGGCAGGCCTTTATATCAGCACCAGGGGTTGGTCGCCTGCAGCTGCTCGAGTCAAGTGCAGAAACGTGTGCCTACATGTTGATTATAATAAGGCCCACACCATAGATATATGTAGAATTCTATGTATTACGTGAATGTGTTTGAAAAGTAATTATTATCATGTACAGGAAATATAGCCCCACAAACTGTGACCAGTTCGATAATATGGAGTGGAATAATAATTACAATACAGGGGATGTACCGGAAATTGCAGGGGATTTAAAATAGCCAGAAATATGCTACAAAAACTTGAATATTTTACTTTAATATGTCCTACCTAATACTTTGTAAATTGCTTCAAACTATTACAGTTTCTTGCCGATAAATCATTTTATTACATAATTTGTTTGGTTTTAAATTTCTAGGAATTTTTATGACACCTCTTAGAAAGGAGAAATATAAGGATTTTAAAGAACTTTCTCTATTTTCAGATCTTTAAAGGAATATATTTCTTCTAATATATTCAAACTTATTCCTCTATCACTCCACTCCCCAGACAACTGCATAAACACACACCCAATTATGCGTTATTCCTTGTGCATATATGTTTATGTATAAGCTATAGCAATTTATATTTACGCTTTTATAATTTTATTGATTTTTACGCCCTGTCTGGCAAAGCTTCGTGGACAGCTGACGAATTTCCCAGCCGGATGCATAAACATTTATACAACATTTTCGATTCAGTCTTCGTTTTGCTTTGAGTTTCATTTTCATTCCGCCCCAGTCAAAGGTCTAGCTCCAGCCCCAGCCCAGTGGCCTTTGTTCGGCCCTCCTGCTGGGGGATTTTGGGCTGCTTTCATGTTGCTCTGTGGGGTCGAGCGGCAACTTCCGACTCCGGCTCAATTAGCAGGCCAAGCGTTCATCTTTTATGCAGCTTCCACCGCAGTAAATTATGACAGCCCATGTGTTTGTTTTCCTGGGCCAAATTTAGTTTCTACTTTCTGCTTCGTTAATAATAGACTAGCTGTGGGGGTTGCTTCAGGTGCCCAGGAATGTTATGCCACAATCTTGTTTTAAATAAATGGATAAAATATCAGAAAAAAAACAAGCAGGACTTTAAAGAGATTAAGAATTAGGTAGGAGTCAAGGATAATATTTTTTGTTAATAAATGTACAATATTTGAATACACTGATAGAGCTCAAGATTCTGTTCCAAGACATTTCTCTTCACAAAAAGTAAATAGTTTCTCTTGAATATTAACCTTACTTTAAGGCAAATTTTGAAGCCTTTTAGTAAGACGAAATTTAATCTTCTGCCAGACAACAAAGTGCAAAATGGGATCTGGGCCATCAATTCACGAGTTTTCTCTGCTCAAAAAGCCCACCCACATCTCACGCCTTCACATCAATGGCAGGATGATCGTCGACTTTTGCCACCCGCAACCGTAACCCTGGGAACATCCGCAGCTTGCTAGCTGCTCTCTGCTCCTGTCGTTTTTCACAAACCTTCCAAGGATGTTTGCTTCCGAGAAAAGAAAGGAAAAAAGGGGGCCACGAATGAAATTACATTCGCTTTTTCAGCCTGCGACTCTGCGGGGGCGTGGACAGCTGGGTGTGCCTGCCGTCTGTCTGACGAGGTAATCAGCGTAAAATACAATTTCATTCTCCTGAAGGGTAAGACATAAAAAATACAATATCGCCCGTGTCGGGGGCTGTTTGCATTTGCAATGAGATGATGGCAACGTGAGCTTTGGCGCTTCGCCATGGCTACCCGGGGCTCCAAAACGAAGGCGTATATTCTCGTATACCATTAAAATTAATAATCTAGACCATTTGCCATTCTGTTTTTGCTCTTACATTTGAGGGGGTTGAAAGGGGGCTCGGAACGGGGATCTTAAATAAACAGCAAATAAAATATATCATAATATTTATGGTAAGCCGCATTTCGCACGCAGGCACTTGACAAAAGGCAGCGGAAAATCCTCACAAGTGTTCATAAGGCCAGAGATATACCATCATTTCTCCCTTGGACACCCCATCGAAAAGTTGGGCTTGTAAAACTCCCCGCAAGTGGTGTAAGCTGCTTTGTTCAAGTGGTGTGGCTCTTCGAAGGGTTGAAGTGTACTGGCAGGGGTCAGGGGTCGAAATTCTACACTGTTACTAAAAGGGAATTTACTAAGGAATATTCTATACTTTAAAAATATTATAACACAAATTTTGTGACATTCTTTAAAGCCTAAAAATAAAAAATATTAAAAGCTCTTTCTTTTATTTGCTCCAAAGGAAATAATAATAAAAGAAAATATTTTAGAAATTTTACTTTTAGAAAGTTTTACGTTTAGATGAAGAGTTTCTTTCATTGCTAAACACCGATAAGTATCCTTTCCTCTCCTTTAAAATATAAAATATAAAACAAATTATTAATTTGCAATCTATCTTCTCAGTGTAACAGAAAAATCGAATTTGTAGGAAGTTCACCTCTCCCCACGTGGCTGTGTTCGGCGGCGCGTAAGCCACGTATGGAACTCACTTCGTTAGCTGGCGCCGGCACCTGAGCAATTGGCTCTAATGAACCGTGGTCAGCTAATGAGCCTCCACTTACTGCACTCTTCGGTGGGCTCACCTTGGCCACTCTTGATCGATTAACTGGGCGCCGCAGTTGCCTCGGCTACCTTAACCCTCTTCCGTCGACCAAATGCCAAGTGTTTGTCTTGGTGACATTTCTGTTTCAAGTTTAATTGTCTTGTCCGTTGTCTTTTGACGCAATCGATTGCATGAGTTTTCTAACTGGGTTAGCTTAGCTTGGAATACTTTTTAATTGCAAAAGTTTTTCCTGGAAACACTCACAAAATGTCAATTTCGGTTGTGGATCCATTTCAAGGGAAACGTGTTTGCAGCCACCCCCTCTTATAGCTCTTATTTTATGGCCTTTATTGCTGCTGCTGTTTTGCTTTTATCAACTCCCAGTGGACCAGCAGCCACTTAGCCCGAGGATCCGTTTCAAACTTGGTTTCCCGGTCTCCTGGTCTCTGGGCTCCCTTGTAGGATAATAAAGGAGCACACAAAAGGCAGAGCAGAGGCGCCATTTTGATGCCACTGTTCTTGTACCACGGGGCGTATGAGCAGCCCCTTTAGTGGGGGGCTGCCCATAAATCAAAACATTAACTGGGCGTGGCCCTAAAGACGGGGAGCTCTCTATGGGGAGGAGTGAGTGCCAAATGGTTTCCTCTTACCATTGCCCGTGGGTGGGTTGCGTGTCTAATGTCCTTGCTATTCGCACACATGGCCAGTTTCCATCGAACATCCCTTTTTTGGTCAGCGTTTGAGCGTTGGATTACAAATTGATTTGCACATAAATTACTTGGACTTGCAACACTTATTGCCAGTTTTTTTTGGTTAGGAGATGAAAGTAATTTACCTTTAGGGAGCTCTTTTTTCAGGACCCTTTTACACCAAGAGAAAATATAGAAAATTGAACAATGGTTATCTAGTAACTTCCTTTCTAAAATGCAGTGATAGTTCCTGAAATATAATTCGCAAAGCCATGAAAAATCTTCCTTTGAAATCATCTATCGATAAACCATTTAGAACCCAAAGTTATATAATCCTAAAATCTACCTCCTTGTAAATTTTACAATCTTCATAATCTGTTTTCGTATTCAATATCATCTCTACACATTTTCTTGTAGTGCAATTTTGATTAATGGGTGCGATAGTCTAACTGTTCTGGCAAATTGCTAATTTCCAGCATCGAACTCTAGGCCTAAAATGTAACCATTTGTAGCTGGGCAAAAGCGGAGCAATCAACAACACCATCAGCGACCGGTTTACGACGACTTTTGATGTAGCTCTAGCTTCAGTTTCCCTTCCCTTTGCCATTTTCCCTTACTTTCCCCAGCTCCTTGTCGCATTTCCCCCCTCCTCGGCCTGTGATGGCTCTATGCTGGCAACCCTCGAGCTGCTGTCTTGGTCCGGGTCCTGGCCCTGGTCCTGGTCCGTTTTTATCAGACAGCATCAAGACAAATGCGTTACTTGTTTCTCGTTTAGCTTATTACGAGCTACCTTCCTGCCAGCCTTTGTCTCTGTTCCATCCCCTCGGGCCTGGCTGGAAACGGGGAAACGGAAGGAGGCTGAATATAAAGGGGATGCCCAGCAACCCCCCTTTTGTTTTGACACGAAACCGCTATGAACACATCAGCGCTACAAACGCGTCTACAAGGCAAACAATCTAATGACGACAACCGCCGCCGTCGTCGTTGCCTGTTTGTGTTTGTGTGTGAAATTTATATTTATTGCCTTCATTATGCAGCAGCCGCAGTACCAGAGAAAATTGCTTCGCTCCGGCAGGTGGCTCCTTGGTGGTATGTCAGTGGTGTCGGTCGTCGGTCGTCGGTCGATGTCACTTCCTCGATGAACTCTAACCAGACCACGGGACTAGACCATCGACACTTTCCTCCAAGACAAGGCTTGTAATGATTTAATGGGGCAACCGACACAAATTTGATTAGTCTGTCCAATCTAATGATGGCAGTTGTTTTGGGATTCTATCTACTAATTGAGTGGCTATTTGTGAACGCAAAACTGACTGAAAAGTACTTAAACTATGGGAATTTTTAGAGTTTTTGATCCTAAGATTTCTTTGGATCATAGGAGATTGGGCTTTTTCAAAATTTATAAAATATTAGGCAGTAAATTATATCCTTTAACGATTTTCTCGAACCTTACTGTTAAGTATAATTTTCGATAATTTATGTAGTATATTCAAGAATTTCCTAGGAATAGTCCTAGTTCTTATTTTCTTAGGAAGTCCATTAATTTAAAACTTAAAAAAAAGGTTAAACTCAAGCAGTAAAATTTGTATTTCAATCTAATTATTTTACTCCAATGTTTATAAAATGTTTTTAGATTCCATATAAAAATGATTTAAATCATCAATACAATTACTTATCACCTCTTACGAATGGTAATAATTCAGGTTAAATAATTTTATAATATTTAAAGAGCCATAAAATATTATCCTTGTTTTTCCCCGCCACCCAAGGCACCTGATTTTCCTTGGAAATTACATAAGAAGCGTTCAGCGTTCGAACGGTGACTGTTCCATTCCGAAACGTTCCATTGAGCGAAGTGAAACCTGCCAACCTACGACGAACCTACGAGTTTCGTTCTTTTTTTGGGGCCATAAATAAAATGTGTCTACCCTGTGAAATGTGGCAAGTGGCGAGGAGAGTCTATACATACATATATATGAAAAAGATATATACCTAAGCATGTCCAGGGAGGGGGCTAGGGCTGGGTAGGTGGTCGGTGGTATATGCCAAAGGACAACGCTGATGGGCTAGAAGCCTTTGAGGACGAGGACGAAGCACTTGGCAGACTCAAGTGTTTGCGGGCGAGATGTTGTTTAATTTTAATTATATGCCCACTCGGAGATGGACACGTTATGCAAGCCAGTGCCAGTGATGGTCACCTGGTGGTCCTCAGTTGCTGCTCACCTGTGTCGCTCGGTGTGATGTTGCTCAGGCGATGGGTGAGGAAGCCGCGCAGGTTGGACACGACGCGCTGGGGCGAGTTGGGCCCGCTGCCAATGGAGAAGCTACGCAATTTCGAGAACAGGGCGGCGGATTCCGCGCCACTGCCCGCGGCGCTGGTGCTGGCCTCGTTGGACGCCACGTTCGCGACTTCCTGGACTACCTGGTCTGCCTCCTGGACGGACGACTCCTCTTGTTCCTGGTCAAAAACGCGCGCGAGGTGTTATGTAAACGGAGCGCGCGCGATAATCACACCAAAAAGCACACACCGGACACACTGACACTCTACCCGTCAAGCACTCTACCCGTCAACGCTCGCTCTGCACACTTCGCTCGGATTAGCTCTGGCTTGGCTTTGGGTCCGTTCGCTGTGGCTCACAAAAAGAACTGGGCTCTGGGAGCTGCTCCGGGGAGTGTTTCCACGACTACGGCGACTAACGGCAGCAGCGTGCGTTCAGTCGTCCGGGCAGGAGCAAAGGTAACTTCTGTCTGACAGCCCAGCGCCACGGGCAGAGCTCTCGCCTCTTCGTTCGTTTTGTCGGTATTCATGGACGACGGAGTGCGCCTGGAATGTTGTGCCGTTCGGAGAGATCTGCTCCCCGCCACTGCCGTGCGCCTTCCATGGCGCAGGATACATGGCGCATGCGCCTGCTCCACCGCCGGGCATCCGGCCAATTGGCAAAGGCTCCTGTTTTTTCTCCCCTTCCTCAGTCATGTTGTGAGCCTTCCGTTCCCAGGCCCATTACTCTCGCCCAGTTGAGCACATTTGAATAAAATTCTATTCGCGTCGTGCGAAGAAAATCAATTTCCTTCGGTAGCACAAGCACACTCTCTCTCACCTGTCGGTGGTCGCTGGTCGGCGCTGTGCTTTTTCCCTCATTTTGTCATTGCGTGCTTTTTCGTAGCACACATTTCGGGGCTTATGTAAGGTGGGTTTGGGTTCTTAGGGACTCATTTGCAGCAAAGGAAGAAAGAATTCTATTTCATTTGTTGTATTTTATTTTCTTTTTTTCCCACACACACATTCATATACAAAATGTAATTATTTTACAACAACGTTATTCCCTGGACGGCAATCGTGCAATTTCTTTGTTAATTTCAGCAATTGCTTGGACAATAAACAGACATTTTCCTCACGCTCAATTGGTGGTCATAAGAAGGCAAGGGAACTGGGAACGATAAGGATTCTAGGGAGCCAGGAACTTTATTAATTTCTTAATTTTTTTACTTAGGAAGTAACTTTAAAGTTTAAGTTATGAAAGAGTAAAAAAGTACTATAAGTTGGTCAAATCCCACAAACTTAATTTAATTTTAAGCAAACTTTCTAATTTCCTTTTTAAATAACTTATTAAGTCAAAACAGAACCCCTTTTCTATATCCACTTCTTGCCCTTCCTAGTTTTACTCCACAAACACAAATATATCGTATTATTTCCTGTATTTTGTTTATTATTTGCACACAATAATGTAATTTTTTTACAGCAACACCCACACAAAACCCTGGGCAATTTCTTTGTTAATTTCTGCAATTGCCCGAACAATAAACCGACGATTCCCACACAACCTATCTACCTCAACTTACCCCCCAAGTGGAGCCAACAATGAGACTGGCAAACAGCTTGGTCACTGATTAATATCTGGTCTAAATCCAGGTCCGCAGTGCAGAGGCGGCAGAGTGTCGGTCACCCACAAGGATCTCCCCTGGCCAGTCCTTTGTTAGAATATTTTTCTCTCTTTTTATTCCGACCCAACGACTGTCACACAATTTGCCAATTTCTTTGACATTTATCACTTGACAAGCACTTTCTGCAATTTATCAAGCCTTAACTTGTGCTCTCGGGCTCAAAAGGCCAGGAAATTATGTTAAGACCATAAAACCGAGTCCCAAAACATGGCCAACATAATAAATTCAAAGGCAGATGAACACAGAAATTTACAAAGTTTTTCCGCTGCGTTCTCACACCTTTTGTCTCAACTCTTTGGCTCTGTCACTTGAGTCACATTTCTTATGCAGCAGAAAGTTTCAATATGAAAAAAAAGAAGAAAGGAGAAAAGGTGCTGTAAAAAAGTTACAATTTATTCACCGCTTGGCAAGTCACTGTAGGTGATTAGGGCAGAAGTTTTTCCATTTTAATTTACAGGAAAAGCGCTCCCAACTGACCTACTGAATCGGAATGAGAGGGGGCTAACGATATTCCGCTAGTTTATTTCATTTCCATTTACAATTCACAACTCAAATGAGAACAGGTGCCTGAACTGAAAGTCATGTCAAGGTTAGCGCCGTTTTATTGATTGATTATCGAGCTAGAGTGCATGAAAATGACTTTCCCATCAGCAGTCCGTGTTTATTTTCATACTTTTTAATATCTACACAAAGTTTTCGTTTGCATTCAAAGTTTGTTGCCACCGAATTCCCCAATCAGCAGACAGAAACCTTCAAAATCCAGCCACGTAAAGGCAATTACGAGCGCAAAAAAAGAAGGAAACTATTTTTGCAGCTTCTTTTTATTCGTTTTTATTTCCATAGTTGAGGGAGGAAACTTTTAATGCAGCGATCGATATGAATCCTACTTGGAAGGAGGAGTGAGAGAAGGAGCAGGAGCAGGGGCATCTTCTCAAAGGTAAATCAAGGTGTGCCTCGTTGGCCCGTGTGCGTGTCCTTAGCAGGAGCAGTGTGATTGTGGCTGTGGGTGTGCTGGGTGGGTGTGCCTGCTGCGGATGTTTGCGCGCGGTTTAAATATAAAATAAGAAAGAAATATATACTTAGTGGCTTGCCTCGACATGGTAATACCTGGTAATAAATAGTTTAGGGGTGGCAAGTAAGACTTTCTAAAAATTATACAGAATTTTGTTATAGAAGCAAGACTAAATATATTTATTTTAAAGTCTCAAAAATCCTTTTTTCTTACTGTTTGATTCATTAAAATAAATCTAGTATACCCTTGTATCCTTCAATTACCGGGTATAAATCCTATGTGTGCAAAGTCCAAATTATATAGCACAGCCATCTACCGCGTGGCCAAGTCAGGCCAATGTACTTTGGCCAAAAGCAGCCAAAAGTGGTTGGAAACAAGGTTACCTGGTACGCACCATGCGGCCAAAGCGGAGAAAAATGTCTACAAGGCACGCAAAGGCAGGCAGGCAGGCGGACCTAAAGAAGGAAAACAAAAAACGCCAAGAAACCTGGCCTCGTCAGGCACCCACAATAGACCAAACAAAAAACCATGTACACAAAACAAAGCAGCAAAAATATATGCTATACAAAAAACACAGGAAAACTTCGTTATTCCGAACTGCAAAAGAAAATGAAAGAACAAAATTGTCAAAATAAAGTTTTGATACTTGAGAATCTCAAGTTGAGATACTAAATTGAAACAAGTTTCTTACAAATTTCTTACAAATTTTTAACAATTTTAGATTAAGGAAACTCCCAAGTACCTAAAATAGTTTAAGTTAAAATACATTTAAAAACTAGGCAATTGTATTCTAATTTAATTTTGTATTTTTTTTACATTAATTCCTGATAATGAAGTTTTCCTGTATCTTGTGTTTTATAGCCACCGTCGATTTTCGCCGCAGTTAAGCTTAATTCAAATTTAATTTACACCTAATTGTTTGACCCGAGAGATGTCCCATCATTTGTCATGTTGCGAAATGGAGCCGGCTAAGCGATTAATTAATTCTCCGCTGGCAAAGTGGAGCAAACAATTGAAATTCGACACCGAGAGGTGACCGAAAGTCGCTAGAAAGTTCCCACAGGATGCTCGAGCCTCGCGGCAATATAAAGATGAATGAGGATAGAATAAACTTCAAAGTGGGGATAATGAGCACCGTAAACAAGCCAGGAGACTGCAGCATATTTAATTGCGCACCTTAATGTTTATTTTCAAGTACGGACTCAGTCATGCCGACACGGGTGAAGTAATGCCGGAGAGTGCACAGGGGGTACGGTACGCCTTTTGGCAATTAGATGACGGGTTAGTCTGGCATCTGCTTGGATGTAAGCGAGCCGTAAAACAGACACCACCCCTAACCAGAACCCACGAAATCCAACGGATCCACCACCACCAGCCGTAGGAAAAACAGCAAATGTATAAAAAAAGAAAAGCAGAAAGAAAAACCAACACTTGTAAAATATCACGCTGCGCCTTTGGGTCTAGCTCTGGCTCTGGCTCTGGCCAAGGTGAGCCGCCCACATCCACCCTGCCCGCTGCTGGTTAGCTCGTTACATTCTATCGATTTTTATGCCAGCAAATGTACACACGTGTGTGTATTTTTGAATATCTTCTCATCAGAACTGCCTGGCGGCGAGGCAGGAACTAACGCTAAATCGCTTAAATTCTGCACTGCACTGGCCTAATTGGATTGCTCCGACCGCAGCACAGCAGCACAGTCAGTTTTTGGCAGGTCCTGCCGGCCAAACAAACCCCTTTTTTCCATCAAGTGAAAATTTATATTTTCCCTCAAATCTTTCAACTGCCAGCGACCTGATCCTTTTTGTGTGATATTGTGATATTGACAGCCAGATAGACAGCAGGATACCTCCCAGTTCCCAGTTACCAGTTGCCGGCTGCCAGTTGCAGGTTGAGTTGTTGCTCCCGCTGTCACCGTCCACGTCTGGATTTAGTCTCCGTCTCGTGCGGCTGCCAGAAGCTTCCCCAGGGCGCAACGTTTGACGGCAACCGCCACCGTCGTCGCATCCACATCCGAATCCCGCTGCGACAAAGTTCGTTTTGGAGCGAAGCTGACGCAGCACAGCGAGTGGCTGCCAAAGGTAAACCAGATATGATGGATACTTGAGAATTGCTCATGACTTTGGGATTTACGGGGGCAGAAGGTGCAACGAGATGGGAAAAGTCAAGACATTTTGCAATGCAACATATTTATCTCTGTCTTGGGTAATAAAAAGGATTGAGTTGAGAGAAAATTAGGAGGAATTGCTAAAGATAGTTTTTAATTTCAATGCAGAGATACATAACCAAGACCTTATAATAGAAGAAAATGCTATATATTTCAGATTAAGATATTTAAACATTTAAGCAAAACGTTTATTAACCTCTTAGGCTGCATTGTTTTAAGAACATTAATCATGCCTTTTCTCCTGCCAATCTATAGTTTAATTAAATACCGGATAAAATAAATGTATTTATCAGAAACTGAAGAAGATGATGAAAAATGGCCTCAAGAGCAAAGATAAATGGATAAATGCTTGATTATTAAGAGTACTTTGATGAATAGAAAATAAATATTTTCTGACAAGTTCTATCTGGTGTGATCTTAAATTTTAAGGCTTAAATAAACGTTTAATAAATACTACTAAATAATATACATCAATCTGAAAACCACTTAAAAAAAACTATATATTTGACAGATCAGAACTTAAATCGTAATGCAATCCCACTTGTAATCCTTTTAACCCAGCTCTCTGCCAAATGGCATTAACTTTTGCAACTGCCTATTGATCCGAATCGAATTGCAACCTTCTCATTTGCAATTCATAAAGCGGGCGTAAACCGCTGCAAATATATATATTTTCAATCCGTTCCATTTGCATTGATTGCGTAAGCCCCTGGCAACACTAATTGCGAGTACTTATAGTTGCAATTGATTGCGTCCTTTATGCCCGACAAGTCGACAAGTCAAGCTGGGCACAGTGCGTGTGACAGGAGCTTGGACCAAGGACCAAGGACCCAGAACCAAGGACGAGTAACGTAGGGCGTTGGACCCCGGCTCAAGAAGGGTAACATGAGCTGCTGCCTCGTTAGTGCTGATGGGGGAGTTATGGTTGGTGGATAAAGAGAGAACGGTAAGTAAAGAGTTAAGGCGGAAGAAGCTGCAGTTGATGCTGAAACAAGCCTGTATTTTCCCAAGCGAAACGCAATTTCATTAGCGGACAGGTGGAGATGGAGTTCGAGGTGAGTATTAAGTTACGAGTTAATTTATTTGGATGCCCTGGAGTTTTCGGGTGGGGTTTAAGCTGAAGGGAGTTTGACTTTACAAAGGGGTTAAAGCTTTAATCTTATATTTTTGTCAAGAAAATATAACTTATTGTTAGAAAATTCAAGTAAAATATAGAAACGGTTATTATTCCCAAAATTATCAAGAAATTAAATGTTTTTATTGTGTACCTTGTAGATACAGATATCAAAACCAGAGGCAACTAATGCGGGAATTGGCAAACAGATTAGGAGAAAATAGCAGAGAATGCATAAAATGTGGTCGGCAATCAAATCTAACGGAATCTGCGCAAACTGAATAATATCAATAAAATTAAAATTAAGACAAAGCTTTGCGCAGAGCAAGGGAGATGGCCATAAAGTGAGAGGGAGAGAAAGAGAGCCAGAGTACAAACATCCATACAGGAAGGCGACGAATGGAAGAGGAAGAGGACGAGGAATCGGCGCAAAGCGTAACAACAAAAGTGTATCGAGGAATTTCAAAGTGTGTATGCATGTGTGTGTGTGTGTGTGTGTGTGAGTGGTGGAATTTCAAAGGAGCAGCGACGACCGTCAAAATGGCGGCCGAAAGTGTTGAAGTGTGTAAGTGAGAGCCCAAGGAACTAACAATGGCCGACGACATGGTAGCTAATCTCCATGGAATAAAGAGTTTAGGGTGCTGCCAAAAATAAAGGCAAGGCTAAACTTAATCCCAAAGGCGATCAATATATTTGCAGGATTATATTTAAATGTATGGCGTGTGGCTTGCAAAACTTAATTGCGTGTTTTTTTTTTCTTCTCTTGGTTATCAACCGCAATGTCAGCGGGACAAACACTTAGTGGGTGTGCGTGATATACCTACCCCGCACACAGCCCGCCGGGTGTCAAATCGGTGAATGCAACTTTTGACATTTCGATGACCTTAACTAACTTACAAAGCGCGAAACAACAACAAAAATAGCACTTGCAGTTAATTTATACTCCCCCGCCCCCGCCTTTCTCTCTGTGTCTCTCTCTTTCCCTTTGGCCTGTAACCTAAATTCGAATTACTGTTCCAATTGCCATTCCGTTTCGTTCCCCTGAAAATGTATTTTCCTTTTTTCCTTTCCCCCCCACCTGGGCCCACGATTGACTTTGCCATTTTGCTTTTGCCTTTACTGTTATTTCATTCAAACATGGCCGCAGCGCGTGGGTGTGGCCTTGTCCTCGCACACTAGTGCAAAATTCCGCTCTCCCACACACACACACCCACACGGCTAGGAGTCGGACTGGAAGCAGTAGGCGGAGCCGTTGGCTTCCTGGCAGAATGAACGCTGCCTCCCAGCGTCAGCTTCCAAGACACATGTGGCTTCCAGCTGTTCACCAGCTGTTCAGCTGGACTGGAATAGAGGAGAGTGCCTGTGGTGAAAGCTTTCCGAAGGAGCGAAAGACTAGACCTAGTGCCATAACCTTTCTCAAAACGTGCATTTGCCGCTGCATCGCCTCTCATTGTTTCTTTGCTTTTGTTTTGAGTCAATAAAAAAATGTTAAATGCAATTTGCCGAGGATTTGTCGAGGAATCGACACCGATAAGTGTGGGGCTTACACTGAAAATTTTGAAAGAATATAGTAGTTTTTAAAAGGATATATAATAAATACATAGATTCTGTGATTAATCTTTTTTCAGAAGAAATTTATTAATTAAATTGTATGAACCTCAAGAGGCATTTTTTCTCTTATTTGTAAGTATAATAAATTAATTCTGTATTTAGTAATATTCAATATTATTCATATATATTTTTAACAAATATTATTCATTGTTTTTCAACATTTCACAAACTCTTTTCTGAAGTGTAAGCAGATAGAAATGATAGGGCAAACAGTGTAACAATTATTTTTAGGCCACACAAAGAACAACGATGTTCTGTATGCTGAAATATTGAACAAGTTCGGCCTTTGTCTGTCCGAATAAGCTCTCATTCAATTAACAGTCTGCAGATGACAGACCTCAATCACTCTGATGCCCCGACAATCATTTCGGATGAGCAGCGACATTTCCCGGCAAAGGAATAAAGGAATAAAGTTTTAATGCATATAAATGGCAAATGCCTGAAGGAGGGAGATTGGGGGCCAGGCTCTGAAAAATTAATGGGCATAATACGGAGGGGAGGAGCCCAGATAGAGCCAGGTGAGATGCAGGAGATACTCCTCCCTGCTAAAAGCTACCATCTCCCAGCTTCAATTTCGGGTATCGTTGTCGGTTTTGCTTTCAGCTGCGGCTTGTTGTTCCTGATGTGGGTACAGGCCACTGACGTCAGCAATGGACTTGAACCGAAATCCCGCATCAGCAGCGAACTTTGACCTATGCTAAATTCAACACTCCGCCACTCAAATACAATTTTTTTCAAAACGCCTGAAGGCGGTTCTCGGAGGCATGTCGCTTTGAATTTATTTGCCCGCCCGATGAAAGGTCATTTGTGGATTCTCTTCTTCTGCTGTTCTTTGCAGACTGGCTTTTCCTCTCCTCTCCCTCCCCCCGGTGGTAAATTCATCATTTTTGAGACATGTCAATTTGTCACTCACCTGCCCTGTGACAGGCCATGTATTAGGGATATATGTGGCTGAGTCGGTGTGCACATAGAGGGTACATATGTTTTCTTATCAGTCAAATCAGTGGAGCCATCAATCAAAGCGCCGGCGCTGTCTTGCCGTTTTTGCTGGGCATCTGGATTGAGATAGATTGTGATAGATAATTACAAAAGAGCGTTCGCAGCGGTGGGAAATGGACAAATTTGGAACAAACAGTGGAGCTTGGCGCGATTAGGCAAGGTCAGTGAAGGTAATCCGTAAATATGGATAACATAATATGGGGAAATTTTGTAAATTAAATTGAAAGAAAAGGGGTTTTTAAAATATATTTTATAGTTTCAAAATCGAATTTATTATATATTTTAAACATTTTTAAATGCAAAAATTCAATAAAAAGTTAGTTTAGGAATCCAATATAAAACTTTATTGCCTGTACATCAAGCAATCACCCCACCCATTAATTTCCTACACTTAAGCTTAATGTTCTACAGAGCATTTGTCACGATATAGTCTCGTCATTGAAGGGCATTTATTTATTTATTAGCTGAAAACAAAGACCAGAAAATTTGGTTCAATGTCATGGTTTGGGTTGATAAGTGTTCGCTCGCCTTATTTGCACAACTCGGAATAAATGCATGGATATATATTTATACATAAAAGTAATGATGGGAATAATTATGGCAGTCGTTGACGCAGTAATAGCGACACACTCGAGATGGGAGCTGCAGCTCATCTTAACCCAGAAATGAGGCAGCATCAGCATCATCAGCTATCTGATAAAAATAAAACCCACACCGCACTCCGTTTCGTATCGTATTGTATTGGCAAATGGAGCAACTAATGCAAGTGCTTTGTTTTTATGCCACAAAACACTGGGGAAAATAATAAGGTATATTAGAGAAATAAAAAGAAAAAAAGGAATCAATAAATAATAATTTCAAATTACATACATTTTGGTTTGTATTAATTCTCTGATGAATTTTATTAATTAAATTGAGAATACTCTTTATAGTTTATTAACTTTGATTTCTTTCTCTGTAGCATCTAGTTGGCATCGCCATTACCATTACTTGTAGCGGAGCAATACCACTGGCAGTGGTGTATTGCCATTACCATTGTCATTGCCATTAGTCGATGGGCTCGGAGGTCTTATCTGCATGCAGATAATGGTGTCTCCTCGCCTTGTCAAGGCCACCATAGCACTGCTGCTGACTTTCTTCAGAGATCCGTGGGTAAAGGCAATGGCAACGGCACTGGCTACGGCTACGGCACCTCCAAACCCAAATTCATTATGTGATGCCATCGATGGGCACTTCAATCCGCCGTGGGGCATCGGCATCCACACAACGTGCCCACGAACACTCCATCTCGAATACTGCTTGTGTTTGCATTGCGGCAATGATTTCTAACTAAATTTATTGAAGTACTTTTCACTTTTAATGCGAGCGCTTGTGTTTCTCTCCGCCACGCTTTGATATTTATGACTTTTACCTGAAGGGAAAAATAAAAAAATAAATATATGTGCGAGCACCCATATTTTTATATATTTTGTTAAGCCCCGAATTGGAGCACCCCGGACTGGAGACGACGCGTCGTCTGACTCAGTTTTTCATCCTCTGTTTTGGGTACTTTGAATGACTCGGAGCGGGCACAATGCGAGTTGATTGATTGTGGTAGCAAAAGCAGCAGCAGCGGCAACAGCTTTGATTGCCAATCGAAGGTGTTAGATAACATTACAAGCGCAACAGACACGCACTGCCTAATTATCGTTTATCAGAGGTATCTCATATTCCGGGCATAGTATGTGATATATGCGAGAGCTGCCGTGGCCCCAGGGCCCCTGGGAACCCTCAGCAGGCTGTGAATGAGAGGTGTGTGTACGTCTGCCTTGGTTAATTAAAAGTTCTGCTTCATTGCTCTCGAGTTCGAGTTGGGGTTCAGCCTCAGGTCGAGGCCCAAGTTCAGGTCCAAGGCAGCTTGGCAGGGGAAACTATGTATCCAACTTGGTATACCAACTTGAGTTATGGGGACATTGAGTTACATGAACATAATATCTTAAGACTGTACGAGACATATCTATGGTATAAAGAAGTTAAGCCTACAAGGGGCAGGGTGTAAGTACAGTGGAAATTTTACGTTGAACTGCCTGACTTAAAGCTTGTGATGTAAGATTGTAAAGGGTTTTAGGATATTTCAAGATTTCTTCAATATCGAAACTGAAGTTGTATATCGAAAAGGAAGATATATCTTAATCTTTAATATCTTTAAACATTAAAAAATCTACATTTACTTTTACCTCAAACTATTTAGTTTTATTCCTCTAAAACTCAACTTACCTTGAAGAAATTACCATTAAATTTAAACACATTTCTTTCTAAGAAGTTTCACTGTATGCCACAGTTACTGACCAAAAGTTAGGACATATAATTAATTTATTTACACCACCATTGAGCCCGTCTCCCTTCTTGGGAAATCCAATCGAATCCAATCAAAACTTGGCGGCAGCAGAAAAAGAAATAGAAATGGCTTAGACTTTTTGCTGTTCACGAGGCGTGTGGGCTTAGTTTCGGTTTATTTGGTGTAGGGTTCGACCCACTTCCACTCCTCCCAGACGACGCACGACTGCTCCTTCTCCATGAAGGCGTAGTTGTCCGGGCACTGGATGTAGTCGGCCTTCTCCTGACCCTCGGGACAGACCCAGTAGTGGGTGGGGTCTGAGATGTCGCGGAATTTGCGAGCATGATCCTCGACGATGGCACAGTTGGGTTCGGCATAGATGTCCTGGCCGTTGTAGGCGGAGCTGAGGGCCAGGATCAGGCCCAGCAGCAGGCAGCAAAGGAAGGTGCCTGCATGGGAATAGAGTTAGTCTTTGATTTATTTTTCAAAAGAGCAACTTAGGTGATGCCTCACTCTTGTACATGATGAAAGTGTTGCAATCGAAGGCCGACAATTGGCATATTTATAGTTCCTTAAAGGCCTTATCGCTCTGCATTGGGGCACTTGTTGCACAGCAAAAATCACTTAGTCTAAATGAGTTTCGATTTATTTTTAGCTTCCCAGCCTGCGGATGTCGCCGAGCTCCGACTTCTCACCATCGTTTTGGGCAATCATAACGAGCCGCATTTCACTGGGTCGCATTAATTGGATTTGACCAGAGAGAGAGACCGAGCGTGTCGGCTTAATCGATAATTAGCCGCTGCACTGCGCGTTGCCGCCATCATCTTGGCCAACCTGAAATAATCAGTCAACTTAACACATGCCAAGTCATTGGACATCTGCCAGACTCCGACGGTCTTCGATGGTCTGCGACGGACTCCGACGGTCTCCTCCTGGCCAAATTGCGTTGGCTGATTGGCAAAACCCCTTTTTCCCTCAATGCGGAAACTGTAATTAGACTTTAAACACTGCAACATTTTGTAAGCGATTTTCAGGGCTTTTGTTTTCGCTGCTAAACGGTTTTTAGTTTTTTTTTTTCAGTCGTGAAGTTGGAGTTTTTTCTTTATATTTATTTTATGTTTGTTAGTTTTGCTATTTATATTGGTCAAGTGGCCTGGCGCCCGAATCGCTGCGGGGCGTCGATGCCAAACAAAGCCACAAAGAAACAAACAGTTACCATAAATGCAAAATACTTTTGCAAAATGACTAAACAAAAAACAAAAGAGACTACAACAAATATTACAAAAATAAAATGAAAAAGAAATAAGCATCGAAGAGTTGGTCAGCAATTAATTAATGAATGGGCCGATAGACTTTAATGTTGCACAATTTAAACGAATTCAGATTTCGGCATTTGTTTTATGGAAATAAATATATAAAATATGCGATTATGGATTTGGCATGCCATTTGGGATTACACCTGACAAGGTGTCAATAACTAGTCATGGTTATTAGGCAGAGTGTCGACTTATAGACCTTATAAATATGAGTTTGGGAACATCAAATAGTAATGGTTAGTTGGGGTTTAAATACACGAATTTATCATTTAAAGTGCAAGAGATTTTTATCTTTTAACAAACTTTGACTGCACTAAAACATTATTTCTCATATATAGTATTTAATGATTTCTTTTCTCCCCACCCTTGGGTCCATATTTGTGACATTTTGGCAGATTCTGCTCCCTATCTTGGAGCCACTCTCTGTTCTTTTTGTTTCTGCTCCCCAGATAATAATCAACGGATGCGCGCGTGTGTCAAAATGTCAATACTTTTATTATTCTTGTTTTTACGTCTTTTTTTTGGCTCCCCGTCGAAAGTATAAAAGTTCCGTGGCCAGAATGGAATGGCCTCAGTTGGTTCCTTCTATCGAGAAAACTTTCACAGCTGAAAATGAAGTCTGGTGGGTGTTGGTTGCTTTTCAAAGTTATTTCCCCATCGATTGCTTACTGATTTGCCCTCCTCCCTCTCACTTTTCCGGTAGTTGCTGCTCTGCTCGCTCTAATGGTGGCCGCTTTTCTGGTGGCCAGCGTGAGTTCCGATGCGGGTCGCTCCGCCTGCAAGGACGAGTCCGAGGTGGGCCAGACCTATCCGCACCACTTTGATGCCGCCAAGTTCTGGCTCTGCGAGGAGCTGGGCACTGCCGCCAGGGAGGTCGACTGCCCCTCGGGCCTGGCCTACATGCATCTGCTGAAGGAGTGCATCCCCTGGGCCAGTTACATTTGGAAGAAGCCCGAGATGCCGCCAACTGTTGCCTAAAATAAACCATCCACCCAACGTTGATAACTGCAGCATGATTTTGGTTTTAATTGATGGATGGGACAAGGGTGTGCTCTTTGGGGAAGTTATTCATTCTTTATTTGTTTACATTTTGCTTAGTTATTGGTGATTGATTCCCTGAAATTATGGAATACTTGCCTGTGGTGGAATTGTGATTATTCTATTTTTATACCCTTTTAGAGGGTATTATAATTTCCGTCAGAAGCTTGTGAAGGAAGTGAAGGAGTCATTTCCGACCCTACAAATCATATATATTCCTTATCAGCATTAACAGGAGAGTCTTTCTAGCCATGTCCGAAGAAAAAACATTTTTGAGTCATTTTTTCAAAATTTTGTAAGGGGTTACATCATTAAAATTTTCGAAAATTGGCCAAAATTTTTATTTCTTTAAACTTAAAATGTAGCTTGCAGATTTGTTAACCTGCAAAAAACTAGCAAAGAAAAGCTTTTTGAATTAAAATTAATGCTTTTTTGGCTTAGTTATGATATTTTTAAACTTTGATTTCCTTAAAAAATTATCATATAAAAGTTGTTTAGAAATGTATACTTAAATGTTGTAAAATATATTTAAATTTAAAACATATTTAGGTAAAACTAAACAGTGAAAGTTAAATTATGACCATTATTAAAAACCAAATAGCAATGTAATAACCTTATAAATAAAGAAATCGTACTGTTATTAATCATTATTGATTTGGATTTTCATTTTAACATTCAAAATATTTATTATTTAATATTAATTTTAAATATTTTGCCTCTTTTCATTTCATAGGTTACTTATTTTTTTAATACTTTATCTAAATTTTTTGACTTTTATTAATGGTTGTAACACTAAAGCTTCTCATTGTAAATATATTACAAGTACTTTTAACAAAGGTACATTTTATTAATTGCAAGCCAACATCAAGCATTTGAACAAAAAGTAATTATAGATATTAATTTGAAGCGGCACGCTCTTTTATGATTTATGCAAAGGCAAAGCCGTGTAGTGATGACAGATGTTGCCACTGAACTTGGAATCGGATCGATGTGGATTTATCAGGGCAAAAACAAAAGCAAAAGCAGAAAGCTTTCCGATCACTTTACTGATTTTTTGTTGCTGCCTCTGGCGGTGTTTTGGATTTGCTTTTTGTTGTTTTTATTTTGTGGCAGATGTTGCTGGTGGCTTGTGGCTGGCTGGCTGGTGGCTTGTGGCTGGCGGCGAGTGAGTGCATTTGGAGTGTTACATAAAGTACCCACAACTCGACGCCGAAGACTTGCCCAGCGTCTTCTTCGCATTGTGTTTGGTGCTCTTCGAAGCTTTTGATTTTCGTCTGTCCGCATTGTTATTGTTAGTTTTTTTTTTTATTGTGTGTGTTTTTACCTATGTTTTTTTGTTTTTCTTTGGATTTTGTGGCTTTGCCCGGTTATGATTTTGTATAAAAGTGCATGCTGCGCATCAAACAGCAGTGTAGTTCGCATTTGTCCATCGGCAGAGCATCGTCTGGTGAAGTGCCCTCCCAAAAACCAAATATCAAAGAAGCAGCTGGTGTCCACGAAAACGGTTAGTGTTAATATCTCGAAAGGATTATCGCCATTTATCGTAAAAACAAGTGTAAACAACTATTTGAGCAGGATTACTATTTATTGTTAAATACCAAAAATAGTGTCAAAGCTTTCCAAAAGGATGGTTACTAATCGTCGTAAATCTTTGATTGGCCAAATTTCGTTTAGTTTATATCAGTGAAAAGCAAAACTAAATAATTTTTATTAGAAACGGTTTGTTTTAATGAAATGCTGTGACGTTTTTATACACAGGACACAGAATAACTAACTTAACTTATATAAATGAAATACAAAAGGTATTTGGAAAGTTACATTAGATAATAAAGGAATGTCATAGATAGGATAGAGTACATTTTAAATTAATTTTAAAAATCTGTATTTATTCTGAACCCATAGTATTGTTTTGACATATTGTGAAACAATTTTTGGAAGGATCGATAATATATAATTATTACATTTTAGAAAATATATTCTAAAACTTCAAAGCTGCTGCTGAAATATCAAAACACTATTTAAAAAAAATTAACAGAAATGCAGGATCAGAGTCAATGAACTGTTTTAAATGTAAATCCATATAAAAATCACAAATTAGATCGTTTGTCTATCTAGCTATTAATTATTAATTGGGGTTTGATGATCCTCAAAACATTATACAAGCTTCGAAAAATGTTTTCAAGTTAATATCGTAGTAAAAAAAATCTGTGAAAGTGAGATTTATTTTAAAAATCATAGAAAAAACCTTTCTAAGCTGGATTCACTTTAAATTTATCATAATTAACCCTATTTCTATAATACATTCTTTATTTCGGCCTTGTCATCGCTCGTAATTCTTGCATAAGCTGCATGGCCAATTAGGAGTTGCCTCACTTTTGGTGGGTCATTCCAGTCACCTGTGCGGTCTTCGAAAAATAATTAAAATTTTGCAGCAACGACTAAACAAGCGGCACAAGCTAAACAATAACACTCGGCGGGGGCTGATGATGTCTGTCACCAAAAAGCCAACAAAAGCCAGCGGGATGAAGCCCGAGGCCCCGAGGCGAGACAGTAATTGGCAGCAGTAGCTGGAGAAAAAAATATGTGTCACTCACTGCACATGCAACAGGATAGGGGAGAGGAGAAAGAGGGGGGAAGAGGGCTTTTAAGTAGTCGTGACTGATTTTGCAATGTCATAAAATCCAGCTAACGGCTTTGCTGCTACTGCTGGATCACGCCCCCACAGCGTTTTGGCCTTTTATTCAATTCGTTCCCAGAAAGAAAGGGAAAAGTTTCTCCAGCAATTGCAGAGGCTTTTGTCTGCGCGATTTTTGTGCGATTTTTCCTAAGAGCCCAAATTAAGTGGCAGCGCCTCAATGCCGCCGGGCGACACGCTCCGGCTGCTGGCCAGTTCTTGGCATTGGCCGACGGACCGAGCCAAGATTGAACGGCAGCGATTAAGGTCTGGCCGGTCATCGTCGCCATTTTAGTCTTCTTTGCGGTGCGAATAAAAAAAATTACGCAACATTAACGTAATCTATATATAACTATTTTTTATGTTGGTAATCCACTTTCAACTGATTTTCTCCCTCACACTCTTTGCAGCTCGGTTAATTTGCATTCGAAGCGCATCGAGAGCTCATCCCCAGGAGAAGCAGCAGCAGCAGCCATGCGAGTGGTGAGTCGAAGAGTTTTCACTTGAAGAAAGTCTCCAGCATTATTATTATTATTTTTTAAATAACTAAAACAAAACGAAGATCATAACCATTCTCTAAAAGAATTACCTCATCATTATATTACCCAAAACTCCCTCTACCGATTTTACATAAATTTTCTCTCACTGTAAATCGTCGTAAATACCTCGTGAAGAGTGGATCATCCATCGATCAACGCGATCTCAATGCGGCACAAAAAGCTAATTTTGCCAATTTCCTCGTTTTCGCTGCAGCTTTTCGGTGTCATCGGCGTGGTGGCCATCGTCGCCGCGTCTCTGGTCCGCGATGTTGGAGCGGCAAAGCGTGAGGCGCCGCTAAACAATGCCTACCTGCCCCCCAGTTCCCAGCAGCGTCCCTCCTCCAAGTATGGAGCCCCGCCGCCCAGCTCTTACCTGCCACCCGCCTCCGGTCCAGCGCCCTCGTTCAACTCCGGTCCGTCCAGCAGCTATTCGGCGCCCTCGCAGAGCGCCTCCTCGGGCGGACCCTATCCTGCACCGGCTCCTCGTCCTTCCAGCTCTTACGGTCCTCCGGCCTCGCGTCCTTCTTCTAGCTATGGACCGCCTCCAAGCCGCCCAAGCCAATCGTACGGACCACCGCCGCAGGCCAAGAAGTCACATCACCACCGTCGCCCGTCCTCCAGCTACGGAGCTCCAAGGCCAGCTCCGCCCTCGCAGAGCTATGGTGCTCCTCCATCCTCCAGCTACGGACCCCCAAAGTCTGCGCCTCCGTCTCAGAGCTACGGAGCCCCAGCTCCTTCGACCAAATATGGACCACCCAAGTCGGCGCCATCTTCCAGCTATGGATCCCCTAGGCCCGCACCACCCTCATCGTCCTACGGAGCTCCTGCCGCTCCTTCATCTTCATATGGAGCTCCTGCCGCTCCTTCGTCGTCCTATGGAGCTTCTTCAGCGCCCTCTTCTTCTTATGGAGCGCCTGCTCCACCCTCCAAGTCATACGGAGCTCCTGCAGCCCCATCTTCGTCGTATGGAGCTCCTGCAGCTCCTTCAAAGTCTTATGGAGCACCGCCTGCCCCGCCATCATCATCCTACGGACCACCAAAGTCGGCTCCTGCTCCACCACCATCCTCCAGCTATGGAGCACCACCACAGGCGCCCGTCAGCAACTACCTGCCACCCGCATCGCGACCCTCAAAGCCTTCGTCCAGCTATGGAGCGCCCAGTGTGAGCAGCTTTGTGCCCTTGGCCTCGGCGCCATCGACCAACTATGGAGCGCCATCGAAGACCCAGAGCCTGGGCAGCAGTGGCTATACTTCGGGACCTTCCTCGTATGATGCTCCCGCGGCACCGCCCTCGTCTTCGTACGGAGCACCCTCGTCCTCGTTCCAGCCTATCTCACCGCCTTCGTCCAGCTACGGCGCACCCAGCAGCGGATCTGGCTCAAGCAGCGGCAGCTTCTCGGCGGCTCCTTCGTCCTTGTACGGTGCACCAAGCAAGGGTTCCAATGGTGGATCCTTCCACTCGGCTCCCTCCAGCTCGTACTCGGCTCCCAGCGCCAGTGCCAACAGTGGAGGATCGTATCCCTCGGCGCCTTCGTCTTCGTACTCGGCGCCCAGTCCCAACTCAAACAGTGGAGGCCCGTATCCCTCGGCTCCTTCGTCGTCTTACTCGGCACCTAGCTCCGGATCTAACAACGGTGGACCCTACCCGGCTGCTCCCTCCTCTTCGTACTCCGCTCCCAGTGCGGATGCCAACAGCGGAGGCTCTTATCCCGCGGCTCCCTCTTCTTCCTACTCGGCACCTAGCTCGGGATCAAGCAGCGGCAGCTTCTCGGCTGCTCCTTCGTCCTTGTACGGTGCACCAAGCAAGGGTTCCAGTGGTGGATCCTTCCACTCGGCTCCCTCCAGCTCATACTCGGCTCCCAGCGCCAGTGCCAACAGTGGAGGATCGTATCCCTCGGCGCCTTCGTCTTCGTACTCCGCGCCCAGTCCTAACTCAAACAGTGGAGGCCCGTATCCTTCGGCTCCTTCGTCGTCTTACTCGGCACCTAGCTCGGGATCGAACAACGGTGGACCCTACCCAGCAGCACCACAGTCTTCGTACTCGGAACCCAGCCCTGGCGCCAACAGCGGAGGCTCTTATCCCGCGGCTCCCTCTTCTTCGTACTCGGCTCCTGGAGCTGGTTCCAGCTCTGGCGGACCCTATCCCGCCGCACCATCTTCATCCTACTCCGCTCCTAACTCAAACAGTGGAGGCCCGTATCCATCGGCTCCTTCGTCGTCTTACTCGGCACCTAGCTCCGGATCTAACAGCGGTGGACCCTACCCGGCGGCACCATCCATCTCGTACTCTGCCCCCATCTCGCCACCATCTTCGTCATACGGAGCACCTGCCTCAGGACCATCCCAGTCCTACAGTGCCCCTTCATCTTCGTATGGAGCTCCATCAACCGGATCCGGATCTAGCGCCGGCTCCTTCTCATCCAGCCATCACGCATCAGGCTCATCCTTCGCCTCATCCTCTGCCTCGAGCAGCGCTGGTAGCTATCCCTCGGCTCCCTCCAGCTCCTATGGAGCTCCCGCTGCCGATCCCGCTCTGAACTTCCCCAGTGGCCCATCGTCTAGCTACAGTGCCCCACCCACTGGCGGATCGTCCAGCTCTGGCCCATATCCCAGTGCCCCTTCTCAGGACTCTGGGTATGATTACAATGGACCCAGCCAGGTGCCCGAGACCATCCAGCAGAGCTACAGCGCTGACGGTGGCTACACTTACCGCAAGAAGTGAAGACATCATCCACCCAGCGTTCGCCATGTGCCTTTGAATACTCAGCCACCAGCTACCATTATGCACCACCAACCACCAGCACCACCTCATGTCATCTCTCCGCAACTGTAAATTATTCCCCAATTGACCAGCAATTCGCCCATTCTATCGTATTCCCCTAAATCAAACCCATGGAACTCTAGCCGTAATTCATTGTACCATTAGATGTAAAAGACCAAACGTTTGTTAAATAAACAACTTGATGAAGAATCATAAAAAAATATGCTATTAATATTTAGAAAGAGAAAGATTTTGCTAGGAATATTACGAAGAATTACCTTTAGTTACATGACAAAGATCAAAGCTCAAAGCACTCATTCCTTGTCAGTCTTCAAAGATTCTTAAACTTTTATATTTTTTAACCTACTTCATTTTCAGAAATCATATATAATCGAAGATCATTGTACACCACTTTATTTCTTTCCGTGCAATGGCCATCAGTTCTGGGCGATCGGTTCCCTTCACATCCGCGACACAAGCCAAGTCCGAGGCATTCGCGAAATTCTTCCGCTCGGCTAATTGGCCAAGAAGAAGACAAGTGAAGACGAGCTGCTTGCTGCCACGACCCAGTGACAGTTGAAGGTTCAAATCGGCAAACAATGCAAATTTTTAGCCAGAATACCGGATGCAGCCACAGAAGCACAACCACTGACATGGCACAAGCAACATTAGCCACAGAAGCTGACACGACACCGACCACAATTAGGGGGCAATTCTCGAGCGACACAAGTTATGGTCTTATGACGGTGGGCGGCGCTGTTCTACCATTCATCATTATCTGGCGATTCCGATCTAATTGGGATTACAACTTAATTGCGGCGGCAATAGCATCATTAGCAGGCTAATTGCAACCAGTTGAGATGCGACTTTGGCAACTTAGCGGGCTGACTTTCGACTAAATAATATAGGTAACTGTCGCATAGTTGCCACACATGTGAAGGGGAACCCCCCAAAAAAGAGCATTGTTTTTTTCGGAACCGATGAGATGCCCCACCGACAAGAGCTCTTTGCTCTTTAACTTGGCCTGAGAAATTTCCACCTGCGATAATACCATTCCATTGTCTGGGGATTGTCACTCGGCGATGGTGGCTTTTGTTGCCCGGTAATGTTTGTATTTATTTCACAAGCTAGTCAGTCAGTCACTCGGTCTATAAGTCAGTCAGTTAGTCAGTTACTTGGTTAGTCAACTAAGCTTTGAGAAGTAGAATAAATAAACAGGCAGAGACTGGGGAGAAACCATTTCCATATATTTATATACCTTTTATTTAATAAATACTTGTTTTCGTTTCCCTTTTGCTAGGCTTAAAACATTGATATGTATTCGGTTTGGTTTAATCTGATCATAATACATCGTGTATATCGTAACCATTTTTCCTATTCATGTTTTCATTTTTCATTTATTCTTTACTTTTGGTTAACATAATTCCACTAAAAGTACTTGGAATGGATAGACCAAGTTTAGTTAACAATAACATAGGTACGTACTCTTTTAACTAATTGCAAAACAGAATTATTTCGTTTTGAATGCATAAATTATTTGGTGGTTTTGGTTGATAGTTGATAGTAACATTACAAACGAGTAATTTTTGCTTATTTACAAATCTGGTTAACATCTGCACAAAGAAACGCACTTAATTATCTCAAGTTATTTGGAAATTTAGTCAAATTTGAACTCTATCGAAATGTACACACTCAGATCTGATGCAAGAGACAATAACAATAACAACGAACAGATATATATGCGTAGATGGATGTCCTAGATGGACTCAAAACACTTCAGTAAGTTTAGTTAGTAGTCTCGCTTATGTAAAGGTTATAAAACTTTACCCCAAATACAACAAACAGACGAGGCTCAATCAAAAAGCAGTCAACATTCATTACAATTAAGTGAGTTTGTTGTAGTTTCTAGGGCTTAACATCCAGCTTGTTACGCACATTAGTTACTTGAGTTGCCTTTAGATAGATTTTTAGTTTAAACTTTAACAAACGAGCCGAGTGAACATTACAAAAAAAGAGGAACCAACAACACACGTCTCAATTAATTTCAATTTAGTTATTTTAGTTATAATTCTTCCGAATCTCTTCAGCTTCCAGTTGAGGTTTGGGGTTCAGGCAGCGTGTGTGTATATAGAATAGATATTCTCCTAGCCAATATGCAGGTTGTTTTGGATCAATGGGGGGGCGGTGTTTGTCCTGGGTATAACACTCTAAATTCTGTGGCTGGCTCTAGATACATGTATATATATGTATATGCGGGTGTATATGATTTTGTATATATGTATATATATATATTTATAGTTTTTAGGTACTACGACGCAACATGTTACATATATAATTTCCATTCCTTCTCCTTTATATTCCGTGTGACTTTGCTCTTTGAGAGCAGCTAAAATTCATTCCTATATAACTTGATATGCCTCGATTTCTTCGCTTAAACAACTATGTTCTCTCATGTACATGCTGCTCGTTTATTGGGTTTATATAGTGGATGTATGTGTATATATCTCGATTCTCCTATATAGCTTACACACGACTGATATGTATCTCGTTTTGATATGTTTCGTTTGCTTTAGTTTTGCATTTAGTTTATCCTTTATTTCACTTTATTTCACTTGTGTTTCTTGCTTAGCTTTGTTCATTCTGGAAGGACACATGATTCACATTATATGCATCTATATAGTATATATGACCGATACCGATAATGCCAGGAATGCTTATGTGGGGCTGCCTCATCTGTGGCACACAAATGCTCTCGTCTTTCATACAATAATATTATATATATTTTGAGTGAGTGTCATAAAGCCCAGTATACACATTAATTTTTAGAAACTTTTAAAGTGGTTAAAGAACTAAAAATATTAAAAGGTTACTCTTAATTTTGGTAGCTCTCTTAAACTTTTCTCGACTTAATAATCTTGTAAGTTATATTATGACACTATGACACTGGACATTATGACACTGTACCCTTATTTCCTAGCCTCCTTGGCGGCTTATGAACTCCCCTCTCTGGATTAATACGTTTTTAATGCAACTTTCGGGCGGAGGAAAATGCATTTGATATGTATTTCGATATCTTTTGAACATTTACACCAAAAACTCACGACTTCAACAGCAAAATCAAGAACGATGGAACGCTTTAAGCTTCTGTGAAAACTATACACTATATAAGTTGGCTAAATGATAATGTAAACCTTACGATCAGCTTTCTGCACTTTATACCTGAGCACTTGTGAGTTTAACGTACGTGTCCTAATACTTTCTGTACTCCATCCTGACTTTACTGACCCTCCTGATCCTCCTGACTCTCCCGACCCTGTCTCAAATCCCCCGTAACAAGCGCAACTTAAAATCGTATAATTCTGTGGTTCGACTGCAGCCTACTTTCGGGCTCGGCTGGCGAGACCCTCCGGGATTTTCGCTCCGCCGGGCGCCTACTCTACTCAGAAGGCCGTGTTATCCTGCTCCGGCGTGGGCATGGCCATGCCAGACTGGCCACCGCCTCCGCCGGCCGGCTTCACACCGGTGGCCGTGTCCAGCATCTTTTTTACCTGGGCCTGCGCAGTCTGTTGGTTCAAGCGACGTGCTTCTGCCACGGGCAGATCGTCGTCGGATTCCAGGGCGGGATTAATACGTCCATTGCGCTCATCCTTGCCGGCCATGGTGGCAGCGCCATAGGATCTGGCCAGGGGTCCAGCCATCACTGAAAGCTGCTCGCCCGACTCCGAGGGATCGCCCACGCGCTGAATGTCTTCTGGAATGTTGACCACGCAGCGGAAGTAGTCGTAGCTGGGCGGCAGCTTGCCGGACTCGAACATCATTCTGAAAATAAAGAGAATTAAGCATACTTTCTTAAAAATGGTAAAGTAGCACTTACTTAGTCCACCAGGACACTGAGATCAGGGTGATCAGGCTGACCAACATGGCCATGGTACGGAAGGGGAACATCTGCTCGTGCGTTTCCTCATCGTAGCCAGGATACTTGATGAGTGGCGCCAGGCCCAGGATTGCTTCACCACCCGACAGTCGAATGGCCAAGGCCATTATATACGCCGCCAGGCTGCCATACGTGTTGCAGTGCTTCTTGAAATGCACCACCATCAGCAGCTGTGGGAACAGGATTACATAGACTAGGTCGGAGCACATGGACCTGGGGAAGAGGGAATAAACACTCAAGCTAATGAGCTGCCTGTCAGGCTAAATAATGCATCACTGCCACACGTACCACAATCCGTAGATGGAGGGAATGGTGAGGGCCATAATGGTGGCCAGGATGCCCACCACTATGATGGCTACGCGCATCACCCAAATGATTTCCATCTCGGACGCCTTCTGACGGAAAATCAATTTGTACACGTTCCGGGCGAACATGGAGGCTGCTGAGAGCACCGAGGAGTCGGCGGAGGACATCACGGCGGCGGAGACGGCGCCCAAACCAAAGAAGGACACAAAGTCGGGCGTCAGGTACTGCAAGACCATGGGCAGAATCATGCTGGTCTCGTCCACGGTCAGGGGATAGGGTCCCTTGTAGTCCGTTTCGTTCCAAGCTGTCAAAGGGAAGATTGGAATTAATCTTGGACTATATTTAATCTAATCTAATCTTTAGAATCCCACTCACGTGTGGCCTTGGCAATGGCTCCAATGAGCACTGGTGGAATGGCCATCAGGATGCATCCGGCTGCAGCCACATAGGACAGCAGCTGTGCCCGTCCCGCTGTCTTGCTGGAGAGCACTCTCTGGAAGTAGACCTGCCAAGGAATACCTCCAAAGACAAGCAACAACCCGTAGTCTATATAAAGCCAGTGTTTTTTAGGCTCCACATGCCCTATCCAGTCCACCTGCAGGTCACTCAGACTGCCCACATGCTCGTTGCTCCAGGCAAAGGGAATACACATCCACAGACCAATGAAGATGCAGAAAAGCTGGATCACGTCCGTATACGCCACGGAGTACAATCCTCCAAAGAGCGTGTAGAAGATGGCAATGCACGAGGAGAGAATAACAGAAGTTCGGTGGTCCATGTCGATGATCACGGATAATGTGGCTCCCAAGGCAGCCAGGATGCCGGCGGCCCAGAAGACCTCGCCGCAGAGAGCGGGCAGGAACAGGAGACCACCCATGCGCTCACCAAAGGAATCCTGCAGAGGATCCAACATAGTAATGTAGCCCTGTTTGCGCATGGGATTGGCAAAGAAGATGCCACCTGAAAGGAAAGAGTATATAAGTATTAAGAATATGTATCCTTGAACTCCACTTACCAAACACCAAACTCAAGGCATAACCAAAAGGAGCCTGACACCACACCAGGCCCGAAGTGTAGATAGCCTCCGCCGTGCCGTTGATATAGCCGCCACCCACCCAGGTGGCTGTCATGGTAAAGATGCCCACGAAGAGACCTATGGAGCGGCCGGCCAGCATCACCTCCTCCTCGGAGTCATTGCCGGATTGCTTCTTGCGACCGGCCCAGATGCCCACCACCAGGATGAGCAGGTAGAAGAGCACGATGCTCACCACGCCGGCTATATTGATCATGGCTGCGATTCAGAAAAGTCCTTGACTTCTAGGATATACTTTCAGCAACCTCAACGCTTCACACGCGCTTGGCTTGTGTAAATTAATACTCTTTGGAAACGGGTTTGACCTTTAGCTGTAATGGAATGGCAAAGAGGAGGGTGGTGAGTGGTGGGGTTGTTAGGGATGGAGTTACAACCTTGAGCATAATTGTTGCAAGCGCTCATTTTTCAATTAACTGGCCCCCAGCACGCAGCATTAAATATTAAGCCAATGCACTGGCCCTGGCCATCGGTGCGCCTGACCTTTGCCAGCAAGGATATAATAGGAGTGGGTGCCAGGGCATGTAGCTCTATATCCCTACCAAGCAAATGCGTCCTTGCTAATGGCGCGCAATTAACTGGCAGTTGCAGCTACTATGTCCTTAACAGCGGTGATATTTATAGATATATATAGTTCAGATAATGACCTATTGAGGCTGCTACTTAAGGGAAAATTTATTAGTTTAAAAGATATTGTGAAACAGTATATTTATTATCTATTTAATGTATTATTTTTGGTTAGAAAAAATATAGAAATTTCCCTATAAATATATGTCAAGAAGCCAAATAAACCATATAGTATACAAATGCGGATAATTCATAATAAAACTAACTTTAAACATTGAAATATATCAATTACTACACTGTTTCATTATTATTTTTGCTTCTATAAATACATTTCCGTATTTACTTTCCTAAAATATCCCAATTATCTACGGAATATATAAGAAAAAGTAAGAAAATCCATCCTTAAACTGATACATATATTATTTATGGCTAAATAAATGAGAGGAAATTCCCTATAAATATTTATCGAGGAGCCAAATTAACCATAGAGTACAAAAATTCGTATTATTGATAATAAAACTATTTTAAAACAATTATTATCCCAATTATTATCCCAATAATTTATTGTTTTCGCTTCTTTTAATATTGCGCCTTAACCTTCCTCATATACCCCATTAATCCTTTTTAAATCATAGTTTCCCTGGCTCTCATTTAACCAAAATAAAGCCTGTCCTTTAGCCCTCAGCCCCAATTTCCTGAAAATTAGTTTATGATTCCTGAAGCACGCACAATATTTGCTTATATAACCGTCGAATGAGAGTTGGGAGCACAAAACCCCGGACTGGAGCTTATGTAAAATACATAAACAATTCAGACATGGAGGCCCCCCCCCCCCCTTTCCCCTAAGTAGTACGTCATAGTCACGACAAACAAAACCCCAACACCTGGCACCTCCACCCATCATCCATCGACAAGGTGGGTTTCCTTCATTCACAAAAAATTGAGCAAAGCACAGAGCGCACCCGGAGCTGGGGCTATTGTAATCCCCATGTGGATACTGCGCATGTCCCAGCGCATTTGTGGGCAATCGAACGGAAAGAGACTCACCTCGGCTCTTGGGAATAATGTGCGCCAAGTTCAAGCGGATGCGTTGCGACGGCAATCGAAGAAGCGCGCCAATCAAATGCGCCTCGACTTATGCAACATTTCGTGGTCGAACGGATGAAGTAGTGGCTCTAACCGCGGGATCTTGGAGATCCTGATCCAGGAGGAACACTATACACACTAGTTTTAGGCCAGGCAGCAGTCGCCCCAGCGGAGGGACGTCTTCTGAGACGGACTGTTACGCGTCCTAAAGTGTAACCCGCACATGTGCCCCGGCTGTTGGCAGAACGTGAGAGGCCCGCATTAAACCAAATGCCACCTGGCTCCACGAGACACCAGAGAAGTTGGTCGACTTATATAAAAAATAATTAAAATTTAATGGATGAATTAGATTCCCTCTACCGCTTCAAGGTGCGCGCCACGCGTATCGATTTAGTTGGTAATTAATTTTTGCGATTTAACCAAAGCCATTCGGTGTTCCATAAACAAATAGAGGCAGTCTCGGGCTAGGGGCTAATGGTTAACTAAAGCACGTCAGCCGACGGACCGTGCTGGCGGTTAGAGCGACAAAATTATAACTGAATTGGAAGTTCAAGTACTGGAGTCCCCATCGGCAAACCGATGAAGAAGACGACGGTTTTCGTCGGGAATCGCTTGGAGCCGAGTGGGCGTTCATTTTGTGTATGTGCGCAGGAATTTTAACCGAGTCAGCAGATGAATTGTTGCCTGGAAGCAACGCCGACGCCGACACTCGACTCACGCTTTGGGGGGTGGTTGTCAGCGCAGGGGAAGTTGCCAGCAAAGGTGGTGAAAAGCTCAGCCAATACGGAGAAGTCGAGTGCCCCCCCCGGGTGGAAGAAAACACCATGGTTAAACATTTAAAAAGTCACATTGAGAGGGTCTTAGAGAGTACATAAATTAATGGTCTAGACTAGTTTAAAAGGAAGTCCTAAAATTGGGCTTCCCAGTTAGTAGCCAAACTTCTCGTTCAAGTGGGTTATGCCATCGCCACTCTGGTTGGTGGGCGGCACCCACTTGGCGTACTTCTCGCTGTCCTCGTGCTCGGCCAGCTCGTCCAGGTCCATGTCCACATCCTGGCGCTGTTTGTTGCGCTGTCGTTGGCGTTGACGTCGCTTCTTTTGCAAGAGATCCTCGGCTTCCGGTTCCGGCGTAGAGTCTGCGGGGTGGCCTGTCTTTTCCACGGGCTCTGCTGCTGAAGCAACAGTGTGGTCGTGGCTGTTGCTGTCGCTGTCGCTGCCAACTGTTGAAGTTTCCGCTGAAACTTTTGTTGTTGACATCACGTCGACTGGTTTTAGGACTTCCGGTTCAGCGTTTGCTGGTTTGCTTGCTTCCGCTTCGGCAGGGGGTTCGCTTTCCGGCAAGTTCTTGTGCTGCAAAGGGGAAGGTTCTGCCACAGCTTCCGTTGCCCTCGCATTCTTCTCTTCTTTAGTTACTCCAACTTGCTTCTCTTCTGTTTCCTTGGCCTCTTCTTCCTCGTCCTCCTCTTCGTCCGAGGCAAATGCTTTGGCTTGCGTCTTGGTCTGTGTGCTTGTTGGCGCCTTGACCACCTTAAATTTGCTAAACTGATTCCGCTTGCCTATCATGGGCAGCTGCCGCTTGACGGCCGCACTGCCTTCCTGGCCTGGGGACTCATCCATGGCTGTGGCCCTGCCCGAAGCGAAGGGTAAGGCTGTGGGCTTGGCTATCTTCAGCAATCGCTGCACCTTTTGCTGCTCGCTTTTGAGACGCTGTTGCTCTAGCTATAAGGATAATGGAGGTTAGTGTTGGTCTTTTATTACTTTTCAGTCCCTGCTGCTCACCCTCAGCTTCTTGATCTCTGTCTTGTCCAGTTGCTCGACGTCCTCATTGAGCATGTCCATAAAGTTGTCTAGATCATCGCCCACAGACTTTTGTTTTTCGGTCATTTCCTTTAGCTTTCTTTCCTTCTGCTGGTAGGAACCTATTTCCAGCTCCACCTTGTCCATGAGGGCATTCAGATCGCTTTCCTGCTTGAGCTAAGGAAGACGAAAGTTAGCTAAAATTTCAGGAAAGGCTCAACAAAACCTACCAGATCCTCATAAGTCAAGGTGACACTGGCCCCGCTATTCGCCAGGCGCTGCTTTTTACGCTCCACGTCTCCCGTGCGATCCCAGAAGTCATCCTCGTCGTCCGAGTCGCCTGCCTTGACAATCTTTCTTTTTTGGGCCTCCTGGTTGGCCTGACGCAGCACACCGTGCCTGTCCAGCGTACGGCAAGCCTCCAGGGCACACTGCACCACGCAGTCCTTCTTGCGACCCTTGTGATTCACCTCGACGACAATTGGCCTGCCATTCGAGTCGTCCAGCGGCAGCTCCACGCGACAGACAAAGGATCCGGAGGACAGCTCATCGCACTTGTACTCTAAACTGAGACCCTCGCGCTCGAAAAAGCCACGCAGGGTCTTCTTGGGGTCGTCGAAGAAGGTATCCTCGTTGTTGGTGCTGGCATAGGGATTGTGTGTGAGATCCGTCTCCTCGTCGGCGTCGTCGCCCATGCCCCAGCTAACGCCCTCGTTGCGCTCGCGCTCCTCGGCTGCCAGAATTTTTAGTTCCCGCTCCAGCGCAGCATCGGCGAGCTCCTTGTCCCGTTTTTGCCGCAGCTCCGTCACCGAGAGCTCCGACTCGGGCTCTTCGTCTTCGCCGGGACCCTGCAGGATGTAGACGCGAGTACTGCCGCCCAGCTTGAGCATGTGACCTACCCGCATGCGGATGAAGACCTTTGGCGGCAGGCGCTGCTTGTTCAAGAAGGTGCCGTGGGTGCTGCCAAGATCGTAGACGTACCAGCCCTCCGGCTGTTCGTTCTTCGGCGTATCCTCCTGGTCTCCGTCCTCCTCCTCCTCCTCTTCCTGCTCCTCCTCCTTGGTCGGGGCCTTGGGCTTGTACTGCAGCACGGCATGGAAGCGTGAGATCGTGGGATGGGCGGCAGCCACATCGTTTTCGGGCAGGCGGCCAAAGGTCCAGACCGCCTGTTGCTGTAGCTGGCACACCTGATCGATGATTTGGCCCGACTTGAGCACCTCGAAGCTGTAGATCTGGTCGGCGGCCGGGGGAGCAGACCAGCGGGGCACCTTGTAGGGACAGGCAGCCGCTGGCGAGGATTTTGGAATTTTCGGAACTTTGGGCGGCGGGGGTGGCGGTTCGGTGGGTGCCTCGGGGCGTGGCTTCTCTGTGACGATTACTTTGGGCTTGGGCAGCGGAGCGGGTACCTTAAACTCGTTCATGTTGCCACAAATGGGAAATTTGTATAATTTCCAAGGAGTAAACAAAATTTCGCGAGTTTCGCAGCTGACCTGGGACGCAGTGTGACCAGGTGGCGGGCGGCCGAAGAATGCCAAGCCATGCCAACAGTTGTCCCAAAAACATTTTGAACTTGTTATGAAAAAATAAAGCAAACAAAGCTAAATTCGTGAAATTTATCTATTTAATTTTAATTTATTGTATTTGTTTAACTTTTCTTCTTATTTATTAATGGTAGAAACTAGATTAGATTCGGCAATTGCCTAATGCGATTTTGTCCCAAAAGTGGACAGCGGTGCAAGAACAAGTTGGCAGGACCGCTCTTTAGGACCCCGCTAGTTTTTGTTTTGTTTATTTTTTTTTTTCGTTTTAACAACATTTATTTCATGTTTTTTTATAAATTTATATGTTTTTAATCAACATTTTAAGACTCCAGTACCATGGCGTTTTCGCAGTCGTTCGATTTTGGCGACAGCACGTTCATGGAGCTGGAGAAGGGCATGCAGGCGGCAGCCGGCAAGGAGAATTTTCGTCCAGACAATTCCAATGCTAGGTTGAGTGCAGCCAAGACATCCAAGGTTTCCTCCAAGCAGGAGAGCGAAAACTACTCGGACTTTTTCCGGGACGAGTTCTCCTACGAGGTGGAACAAGCCAAAAAGGCAGCGGAGCCTTCGGTGGTCAATGTGTCCCAGATCGAGGCAGCCCTTCTGGAGGAAGTCTCCCATCGCGACTCTGGGGACTTGGACAAGCAAGTCTGCTCTGAGGATGTGTTCGAGGCGGAGGACAGCCCCAAGGAAGATGACCGGGATCTGGCCAATATGGATGAGAGCAGCTTCCTGTGTCCAGTGCAGGATGTGCGGGCATCCCAGCAGCTGAAGGAGGACCTATTACGCAGTCGTTGCATCCTGGCCAAGCAGGGCGACCACCATGAGATCTCCCGCATCACCCAGAACCTCAGCAGCATGTCGCCCAACCAGCTAAGAGTATCGCCCAATTCCTCCAGCATCCGCGAAGCTCAACCAAACTCTTCCAGCATCCGCGAAGCTCATACGAATTCCTCCAGCATCCGTGAAGCTCCGCCCGAAAGAAGCAACCCCCCTGCAGATTTGGAGTCCCTGAAATCCATCGCTTCCTGGAACCTGCCGCACAGCATCCAGAATGAATACAAAAAGAAGGGCGTCCTGCGTATGTTTGACTGGCAGGTGGAGTGCCTCAGCAAGCCCCGCGTGCTCTTCGAACACTGCAACCTGGTCTATTCCGCACCCACATCGGCGGGCAAGACACTCGTCAGCGAGATCCTCCTCCTAAAAACCGTTCTAGAGCGAGGCAAGAAGGTGCTGCTCATCCTACCCTTTATATCCGTGGTGCGCGAGAAGATGTTCTACCTGCAGGACCTGCTCACAACGGCTGGCTATCGCGTGGAGGGCTTCTTCGGAGGCTATACGCCACCCGGCGGCTTTGAGAGCATCAACGTGGCCATTTGCACCATCGAAAAAGCAAATTCCATTATTAACAAGCTCCTGGAGCAGGGCAAACTGGACACTATTGGCATGGTGGTGGTGGACGAAGTGCATCTAATCTCGGACAAGGGACGCGGCTATATTCTTGAGCTGCTGCTGGCCAAGATCCTGTACATGTCACGCCGTAATGCCCTGCAGATTCAAGTGATCACCATGTCCGCCACTCTGGCCAATGTGGAGCTGCTTCAGCGCTGGCTCGATGCCGAGTTGTACATCACGGACTATCGTCCCGTGGCCCTGCAGGAGATGATCAAGGTGGGCACTAGGATCTTCGATAATCAGCTCAAGTTTCTGCGCGATGTCTCCCAGCAGGCGGAGCTGAGAAAGGCTTTGGGCAACGACTCGGACCATGTGGCCCAGCTGTGCATCGAGACGCTGCTGGAGGGCTGCTCCGTCATTGTGTTTTGTCCCTCCAAGGATTGGTGCGAGAACCTGGCCGTCCAACTGGCCACTGCCATGCATGGCCTCATCAAGTCCGGCTCGGATCTGGGCAAAAGTTTGAGGGCTAACCTCAATCCGGAGGCCATCGAGGAGGTGAAGAAGCAGCTCAGGGATATTCCAACAGGTATTGACGCCGTCATGTCCAAGGCTGTTACCTATGCCTGCGCCTTTCACCACGCTGGCTTGACCACCGAAGAGCGAGACATTGTGGAGGCCTCCTTCAAGACGGGAGCTCTGAAGGTACTGGTGGCCACCAGTACCCTAAGCTCGGGCGTCAACCTGCCTGCTCGCCGGGTGCTTATCCGCTCGCCCTTGTTCGGTGGCAAGCAGATGAGCTCCCTCACCTACCGCCAGATGATAGGACGAGCTGGTCGCACTGGAAAGGATACGCTGGGGGAGTCCATACTCATCTGCACGGAAAGCAATGCCCGGATAGGCCGGGAGCTGGTCACGGCCCAGCTGCAGCCCATAACATCCTGCCTCGAGATGGATGGAAGTGTAGGTTGGAGTAAACTTTATCAAGCAAATCTCTTAAAGAACTTTCATTTGCAGACTCACTTGAAACGCGCTCTCCTGGAGGTCATATCCTCGGGGGTGGCCAGCAGCAGACAGGACATAGATTCCTTTGTCAATTGCACTTTGCTGAGTGCCCAGAAAGCCTTAGGAGCTGCATCTGCCAAAGAAGAGGACTCTGAAGGGAACTACATCAGTGATGCCCTGGACTTCCTCGTGGAGTACGAATTCATTCGTCTCCAAACAGATGAGGAGGCGGACACTTCCTCTTATGTGGCCACTCGCCTGGGAGCCGCTTGCTTGGCCTCCTCCATGCCACCCACCGATGGCCTCATACTCTTTGCCGAGTTGCAGAAATCCCGCCGCTGCTTTGTCCTAGAGTCCGAACTTCATGCTGTCTACCTGGTGACGCCCTACTCGGTGTGCTATCAGCTGCAGGATCTCGACTGGCTGCTGTACCTGGACATGTGGGAGAAACTGAACCCGGCCATGAAAAAGGTGGGAGAACTGGTAGGGGTCAAGGAGGCCTTTCTAGTCAAGGCTATGAGGGGGCAAACGAAGCTGGACTACAAGCAAATGCAGGTGCACAAGCGGTGAGTTGATGGGATTGGATCTCATCTAGCTAGTCCCGCCTAGAATACATTTCTTCTTTTGTTTAGTTTCTACACAGCTCTGGCCCTGCAGGAGCTGGTCAACGAGACTCCCATCAATGTGGTGGTTCACAAGTTTAAGTGCCACCGCGGCATGCTGCAGAGTCTCCAGCAGATGTCCTCCACCTTTGCGGGCATTGTGACCGCCTTTTGCCACTCCCTGCAGTGGTCTACCCTTGCCTTGATAGTCTCCCAGTTCAAGGATCGTCTGTTCTTTGGCATTCACCGGGATCTGATTGATCTGATGAGGCTGCCCGACTTGTCGCAGAAGCGGGCGCGTGCCCTCTTTGATGCGGGTTTCACCAGCTTGGTGGAGCTGGCGGGTGCGGATGCCTTGGAGCTGGAAAAGGTGCTCTTTAACTCTCTCAGCTTTGATTCGGCCAAGCAGCATGACCATGAGAACGCCCAGGAGGCAGCCCTGCGCAACAAGGTAAGAAACTTTTTCATTACCGGCAAAGCAGGCATGACAGTGGCGGAAGCTGCCAAGCTGCTCATCAACGAAGCTCGCCAGTTTGTACAGTATGAGATTGGAGTGGGCAGCATCAAGTGGAGTCAGGAGCAGCCAGAGGTTGGGGAGGGTTCAAAGTCCCTGGACAGCGGAATGGAGGTGGAAATGCACATGTCTTTAGAGGAGCAGCACCCTCAGGTAGAGGTTCCTTCAACAAAGCGAAGGCTGAGAAGCCTAGAAAGGAATAATAAGGCTGAAGAGGCTTCGCAACCCAAAATAGCTAAGCTGGATTTACGAGTGGAAGAAAAAAAGAAGAGCAGTGAGAGAATACAGCGACGTTCTCAAGGTTTGAATCGAAGTCTTAACAAGGATAAGCAGCAAAAGTTAGCCGAGAACAAGCCGAAATCATGCCCTTTTACTGGAAATATCCAAGAATCTGAAAGGCCAACAAAGACGCCCTTAAAAGATGAAAATGGGAGTTTGGGGAAAAAGGATTCAAGCTCAGAAAATACTCCAAAAATTAAAGAAAAACCTACAGTTTCCTCCCCTAATAATACACCAAAGAAAACCCCATCAACAGAGTTTCCCAAAGAAAACATTTCAAGATCAGTTCAAAAACCAAGTTCAGAGATTAATAAAGAAACCAAAGCCATGACTAGCATCTCTAGGTCACCCACAGTAGAGGAGGAACAGCCCACCACTAGTGTCCAAGCCCGCAAGGAGCTTCTGAAAAAGGAGATAGCTGAACGCCGCAGGATTGCCCTGATGAAAATCAATCAGAAGCGGGCAGAGCGGGCTGCCACGCCTCCCATCGAGCAAGGTCCAAGCTTAGTAAAGGAGGCAACCACTACTCCAAAGCCAAATAAAGATCACACAGAAAAAGAAGTACCTAGGAGCAACAAGGAGAACTTGGCAGCCAAGCCCTTCAAGGAACCCTTCACCAAAGAGCCCTCAGTGACCCCCACACGCAGGCAGAGTGTAACTCCAGCTACTACCCTACCCCGCCGGAGTCCGCGAAATCATACGCCCACCCAGACTCAGACCCAAAGCCGCACTGCCTCAAGAAAGCCTTCCACGGCTGAGGAGGATCTGTTTATGGCCGACGATTCCTTTATGCTGAGCTCGGGAGTTACGGCTGCCCTCACAGCTGCCGATAGCAAGATGCCAGCACATGCTTCTTCAGAGACAGATGAGATACCCAGCTCTCAGCCCAAAGAGCCGGAGTTGGTGGCCACTGCCCTGACGCCACATGCCTCCAGGCTGATGCGCTCATTCCAGCTGCGTTCGCAAAGGATGCAGAGTCCCAGGACGCAAGCCAAGGAACCGGAGGTGTTGCCCACAGAAACCACAAACTCCTCGAATGCAGCCTCCTCCATGGAGCTCTCGGACATGTCGCTGGAGAACTCACTGATCAAGAATCCCCTGCAGCTGAATGCCTCCCACATCCTCAGTTGCTCCAAGGCGGATGACAATGCCTCTAGTTTTAGTAGCATCGACATTATTGACATCTGTGGCAACCGACAATTGTTCCAAATGGCACTCATGGAGCTCTTGGAGGCCACGCGTTGCGGCTTCAGTGTGGCTCTGCAGGCACAGGCAGGCAGACAGAAGCCACTGATTGGAGCCAATCTGCTGATTAACCAGGTGGCGGCAGCTGAGCAGCGAGAGGCTGCTGCTGGACAGCAGGTGCTGTTCCAGGTGGACGACAGCTGCTTCATAGCTGGTTTGTCTTTCTGTCTGGCAGACAATGTGGTTTACTATTTGAATATGCAGGAGGAGGAGCAGAAGCAGGGACAGGGAGTGGTGCCCACAAGTCTGAAGGAGCAGGAGTTGTGCAAACTGTTGGCACGCCCGGAGTTAACCCTCATCATGCACGACGGCAAAGAGCAGCTGAAGAAGCTCTTAAAAGCCATGCCTAAGCTGGGCAAGATTGTTGTGAAGCTGGAGGATCCCAAGGTGGGCAACTGGCTGCTGCAGCCGGACAAGACGCTCAGCTTTCAGAATATGGTAAAAGTTATAGCTAAAATCTTTAAGGAATTTGTTTTTATATAAATTACTCCTCCAGTGCCAGCAATTTGCTCCGGAGTGCTCTTCTCTGGCTGATCTCTGCGGCAGTGGTCGTGGTTACACCAGCTATGGTCTCGACAGCTCTAGTGCCATATTGCCCAAGATTAGAGCCTCCATCGAGGCCTGTGTTACGGTGCACATACTCAAAGGACAGCTGGAGAATCTGGAGAGGATTGGCGATGGACAGCTGCTCAAGTTTTTCCGGGGTAAGTTTGAGTCTGAAAATGTTCTGATTTCAGAGATATAAAGTAATATTCTTAGAGATAGAAATGCCCATTCAGCTGTCCCTCTGCCACATGGAGGTGGTGGGCTTTCCGGCCAAGGAGCAGCGACTTCAGCGTCTCTTCCAGCACATGGTGGCCGTGATGAAGAAGCTAGAGACCAAGATCTACGAGCAGCATGGCTCGCGGTTTAATCTCGGCTCCACGCAGGCCGTGGCCAAGGTACTAGGACTCCATCGCAAGCCATCGGGAAGGGTGAGTACCTCCCGGCAGGTTCTAGAGAAGATAGACTCGCCCATTTCCCTGCTCATACTGGCACACCGTAAGCTGAGCACGCTGCTGGCCAAGAGCATGCAGCCTTTGCTCAAGTGCTGCGAGTCCAACAGAATCCATGGTCAAAGCATCACCTACACGGCCACGGGTCGCATCTCCATGACGGAGCCAAATCTGCAGAATGTGGCCAAGGACTTTGTGATAAAACTAGGAGCGGATGGCATAAACATATCCTGCCGTTCGGCCTTTGCTCCTTTAGATGAAAAGATGTGTCTACTCTCAGCAGACTTTTGTCAGCTGGAGATGCGCATCCTGGCCCACTTGTCGCAGGACAAGGCTCTGGTAGAGGTGATGAACTCGCCGCAGGATCTGTTTACAGCCATTGCGGCTCACTGGAATCGCTTGGAGGAGTCCGAGGTGTCGGAGCACATGAGGAATGGCACCAAGCAGATCTGCTATGGCATTGTCTACGGCATGGGCATGCGCAGCCTGGCCGAGTCGCTGAAGTGCACGGAGCAGGAGGCGCAATTGGTGTCGGAGCAATTCCATCAAGCCTATCCGGGCATTAGAACCTACACCCAGAAGGTGGTAAAGTTCGCCCGCAATAATGGCTATGTGGAGACCATCACGGGACGCAGACGCTACTTGGATCACATTAACAGTGGCGAAGCTCAACTAAAGAGTAAGTAGGACATGGGAATGAAGGTTCATCCTTAATGATTTGGCTATAATTTCCCTTTTCCTCAGATCAGTCCGAGCGCCAGGCCATCAACTCCACCATCCAGGGCTCCGCCGCGGATATTGCCAAAAGCGCCATTCTCAAAATGGAGAAGAACATCTCTCGCTATCGGGAGAAGCTGGGTGTAGCCGAGAATGCAGTCAACCTTGTGCTCCACCAGCACGACGAACTGATCTTCGAGGTGCCCGCCGACAAGGCCAAAAAGATAGCCAAGGTGCTAAGCCTAACCATGGAGAACTGCGTGAAGCTTAGCGTGCCGCTCAAGGTGAAGCTGAAAATGGGACGCAGTTGGGGGGAAATCCAGGAGATAAGGGTGTAGTTTAAAACATTTCTTTTTTAGGGTAATAAATTGTATACAATTTATTAAGGAATAATTATTAGTTCCCGGCTTGCTTCGCCTCCCACTCCGTCCAGGAACCGGCATAGGCCTTGGCACTGAAAGAAATTTTTACAAAATCTGAATTAGAAAAATTTTTACAAAATAAGAATTACAAAAACTGTTACAAAATTAAATTAAAAAACATTTTTTAATTAAATTTATAAAAGTTAACCCTTACTTTGTATAACCCAAAGTGCCAGCCAAATTAGCAGCCCTGGCAGCACGCCCTCCTGCCTTGCAGGAGAAGATCAGCACCGCATCCGGTGAAGGCTTCTCGCGTCCATAGGCCTTGGTGAATTCCTCATTCGGCAAGTTCAGAGCCTTCTCCAATTCGGGCACTGGAAAGAGGAGAAGGGTGTGGGCGACCATTAAGCCGGCTAATCCCTGGACTTTGGAGCTCCCCACTCACATGGTATGTTTATGCTGGCAGGCAGGACACCGGTTTCCTTCAGCTCTGTTTCGTTGCGGACGTCGAACAGGTACTTTTTCGGATGGTTGGGCACATCCTTGACTTCCTCGTAGGTGGCCATAGCAGCAATTTAAGAGTATATTTCAATTAAAGCTAAATAAACCCGGTAAGCTTCCGTATCTCTAGTGTGACTGCCAAGTCACCCTTCCAATATACCAAGTTTAGTGGTGACGTAGTGCTGCCAGACGGTTTAGTTTATAACGAATTCTATTTTGAATATTTATTTAGGGGTTTTAATTTACGTTAAAAACACAACGAAATATTTTAACGGAATTTAACTTGTTAGAAATTATAAGTTTACTTTAAACAAAAAAAGAAATCTCAAACCCTTTTAAAAAATGATTAAAACAAAATGGAGTAACATTTTCTGTCTAATTTTTCCCAATTACATTTTTTAAATTTAGAAATTAAATTTAAAACTTTTTTTTTTAATATTAACAATTTTAATAATGCAAGAAACCCCTTTAAAAATTATACAAAAAATTTATTTAATTTAGTTGTCTAATTTTATCCAATTTGTGTATAATTTTGCATATAATTATACCCTTGCAGGGTATTTCAGTCAGAAGTTTGCAACGCAGTGAAGGAGACGTTTCCGACCCTATAAGGTATATATATTCTTGATCAGCATCAACAGCCGAGTCGATCTAGCCATGTCCGTCTGTCCGTCCGTCTGTCCGTCTGTCCGTTTCTACGCAAACTAGTCCCTCAGTTTTAAAGCTATCTGAATGAAACTTTGCATATAGTCTTCTATATATTCTCACTGCTATATATGTCGGAACGGGCCGGATCGGACGATTATATCATATAGCTGCCATACAAATGTTCGATATATTTTTGGAAAAAAAATTATAACTTTGCTGTTTTGATGATGCAGATGAGCATCACTGATGCAGATGAGCATCAATGATGCAGATGAGCATCAATGATGCAGATGAGCATCACTGATGCAAATGAGCATCACTGATGCAAATGAGCATCACTGATGCAAATGAGCATCACTGATGCAGATGAGCATCACTGATGCAAGTGAGCAAAACTTTTCATTCAAATTGGCCGCTTTCCAAACTGGGGTAACAGGCGAACAGAAATCAGCAGCAAGCAACTGAAAACTGGTATAAACTGTTATAAAAACTTTTGGGCAAAAATAATAATTGGTATAAACTGTTATATTTCATTGTATGCATTTATACCTATTTGTTGCCGACAACAACAGCTTTATGGCAACAACAACCTTTTTACAACAACATCCCTACAGCAGCCCATCCAAATTTCTGAACATTTCCATGCAAATTGCCCGTTTCCCAAATTGGGGTAACAGGCGAACAGAAATCAGCAGCAAGCAGCTGAAAACTGGTATAAACTGTTATAAAAAGTCAAAGTTTCGAACCATGGATCTTGGAGTAAGCGAAGACTCAAACCAGATGTGACCATATTGTAAATTTTTTGGCTAAAATGTTGCTTTAATGCACCTGGGCACACTGAAACTGACTTTGCATCAGTGATGCTCATCTGCATCAGTGATGCTCATCTAGCTATATTGCAATAGTGGGAGGCTATAAAATCGGGCTTAATGGCAGTGATGCTCATCTGGCTATATTGCAATATTGGGAGGCTATAAAATAAGACTTTGCATCAGTGATGCTCATCTATCTATTTTTTCCCAATAAAGAAATATAGCTAGATGAGCATCGCTGCTATTAAGCCTGATATATTGCCTCCCAATATTACAAAATAGCCAGATGAGCATCACTGCCATTAAGCCCGATTTTATAGCCTCCCACTATTGCAATATAGCTAGATGAGCATCACTGATGCAGATGAGCATCACTGATGCAAAGTCAGTTGCAGTGTGCCCAGGTGCATTAAAGCAACATTTTAGCCAAAAAATTTACAATATGGTCACATCTGGTTTGAGTCTTCGCTTACTCCAAGATCCATGGTTCGAAACTTGGACTTTTTATAACAGTTTATACCAGTTTTCAGCTGCTTGCTGCTGATTTCTGTTCGCCTGTTACCCCAATTTGGGAAACGGGCAATTTGCATGGAAATGTTCAGAAATTTGGATGGGCTGCTGTAGGGATGTTGTTGTAAAAAGGTTGTTGTTGCCATAAAGCTGTTGTTGTCGGCAACAAATAGGTATAAATGCATACAATGAAATATAACAGTTTATACCAATTATAATTTTTGCCTAAAAGTTTTTATAACAGTTTATACCAGTTTTCAGTTGCTTGCTGCTGGTTTCTGTTCGCCTGTTACCCCAGTTTGGAAAGCGGCCAAATTTTAGAAATTTTGCTCACTTGCATCAGTGATGCTCATGTGCATCAGTGATGCTCATTTGGCTATATTTTGCAATATTGGGGGGCAATAAAATCGGGCTATATGGCAGTGATGCTCATCTAGCTATTTGGTCATATTGGGAGGCTATAAAATCAGGCTTAACGGCAGTGATGCGCATCTAGCTATTTTGCATTATTGGGAGAAAATGGCATTTCACTAACTGCCAGTGATGCTCATCTAGCTATTTTGCATTAAAATGCCATCTCACTTACTACCAGTGATGCTCATTTCATTGTTCTTATAGGAATAGGAAAAATAAAATAAAACAAAATAATATAAAATAATGTATTTTATTGTTTTTATTTAGGTTCATTAACATAGAATAAAATAAAGTATTTTAAAATTAAAATGTTGCTTGTTGTGTTCGTTGCTGTTGTTGTAAAAGTAGCCGGCAGACCTGACTGGAAGTCCTATTTATGACAGATTAAGAGAGTCTTTCTAGCCATGTCCGAAGAAAAAAAAAATTTTGATTTCTTAAAATTGAGAATTCAATAAGCAGATTTGTTTAGCTAGAAAAAAATAACACAGAAAAGCTTTCCGAATTGAAATTAATGTATTTTTGATCGATTTTTGGTTCCATGCCATGATCCTATGGCTAACTGTAAGGGTAGACAAAATTCGGCTTCCCGGAGATAGTTTTCATTCTTGTTTTATTTTAATTTATATATTATATATTTATTATTATTATTTATTTTAATAAGAGCGATTCAAGATGTTTATCATTTGCTTTTGGCCTTCAGATTCCACAAAAAGACCTCCAATTTCTCATTTTTAAAGGCTTTAAATATTTATTTTTAAAAGAAAATTTTAAAGTTAAAAAAAAAATCATAAAATTAATTTGCAGCAAATTAATAAATCTTTATTTGGTCTTAGGAATTTAATCTAGAATAAAATGTAATCATAAATATTTTAGTTTTTAGTTTATTTAAAAGAAAAAGGTACACTCTTTTTAAAAATAAAAATATCAATGAATTAATTTCCCTCCATGGCCACAAATCTGCAAAAACCAACAAGCGACACATTTAAAATTGTTCATTTTATTGTTTATACAATTTATAAATCAGTTTCAATTTCACAATTAATAATATTCAAGAATTCACTAAATAATTACAAAATAGTCGAAGCACAGGCCATAATTTGCACTAAAAAAAATTGTAAATTGCACAACGTTTTCATCATTTTCTTAGGGTCTTGGTGGTGGTGTGGGCATCTCTCGAACAAATATTAAATAGGATTGCAAAATAAATACAGGAAACACATGCTTTTCGCACGCCCACGCTTTATAGTTTGTAAACTTCAGTATTCCTTATATACTACGGCGTATCAAAAGTGGTTCTTTTTGCAAATTAACGACCCTTCTCGATGTGCAGCATCGACATTTAACCTAGATATTGTATACAGTTTAACTTCATGCTCTTTCATTGGCATTGAACAATTATTTCATTACACATTCCTTAAGTCAACAACGACACATAGACTCTGATCTTGTCCTAGTCTGGTTCCACTTTACACTACTCCCTCCGCTCTGCTCGCTCTTCACAATCGATTATCCAAAAATATACTATGTTTTTTGTAAATTCTAAGAATTTATGATTGATATCTCATGCGTTTCAATGCGTGTTTTCTTTTTTTAATACCCAGCTTAGCGCGTTCATAACGAGTATAGTACATAAAAATGGCAGTCGCCTGCACAGTGATTGAATATAAAACAAATCGAAACAAAGTGCATCCTTGGTCTCTATGTGATCTTTTTGTGTACGTGTGGCTGTGTGGATCGGGTGTATATATATTACAGGGCACTATTCGTAGCGCTTTGACGGTGGCACCAAGTGCTCCGGCAGCACGGTGGGCAGCTCGCAGCCTTCCAGCTTGACGTTGATTAAGTGCAAGGCCAGCGCGAACTCATCAGAGTCCAGGAAGCCATCGCCATCGACGTCCGACAGTTTCCAGATCTTGCTGAGCACCGAGTTGGGCAGTTTCGATTTGATGAGCTCCTGCTTGGCAGCTGCAAGTGGATTTATTGATTAGCTTTCTAACTTGAGGAGATATTATTCAGGAGAAGGTACTTACTTGCACCGGAAATCTTGCCATCAACGGGTCCCAGCCCATTAAAGATGCCGTCTGTGCGTGGTTTGTCCTTGTTGCAGATCCAGTCGTGCTCTCCATAGCCGGCATCGATGCCCTCACCCTTCATGTAGCCGAAGGGCGAGACGTGGTCGTCGATGACTCCCTCGAAGGCACCACCTGGAGCAAAGGAAACGAAGGAGAAAGGATTAGTTTGGTGCTAAAAACTCAAAAAATTAGCAAAATAAATCGATATTGTATTGATCTTTTAAACGGAATTCGATATATAAATCGATCTGTGCGATAAATAAGAATATACCTCTTTTAAATCGTACAAATAAACTCCAATACCAATCTTTATAAAATAAAATTAATATTTTAAAATTCTAGATATCGAGGTTTACAATATATTCGATTTGATATTGGACTTTTCTCCTCCATATATGTACACACATCCCTTATTTGCATTAATTAAGCATGTAATCTAAGTCGATCGGTGCGTCGCCGTGCACAAACATTCAATTTGAGGCAATTAAAACCTTCAGATCGTTTAGGCTCCGCAATTGACGTCGCCGCCGTATCGTGACTAGGCCGGCTGACCGACTTAAGCACGTACTTTGCCGGCTACAACTACGACGGTCTACCTACTTTAACAGGCAATTGTGGTGCACATTCTGGGAGCAATTGAGATGGGCGGCTGACCAGGCGGTGCAGGTTGCCAAGTGCGTTTTAAATTCACTTTTTTTTTGAAGTTGCCACTTTCAACTGTATGTTGCTCAATTTGTTTGCGGCCTCTTGCTGTCGCAACGGGCAATTTAAAAGGCCGCCGCTTGGAGACAATATATTACAAAAAAACTAAAGCATACAATTGTTTTCTTTACACGAAATGAGATTTTCTTGCCACTGATATATATCATAAACTACAGTGGTGCTTACGTCCAAGTCCGTCCCTGTTCCCGAATCCGGATCAGCCTCAGGCTCAGTGGCAGGCCTAGTTTCTACCTCGGGCTCTGTTTCAACCTCCTGCTCTGTACCCAGTTCAGGCTCTGTTTCAGTCTCAGCTACTGTTTCTGGACCAGGATCCGCTTCCTTGTCATTCTCGACATTGCCCACCCGACTAGTACAACTGCTGAACAATCGGAGCTGCTGTTGGCGCAGGTTCTGCAGCCAGCGATCGAAGCGCTCGGCAAACTGCTCCCGCTGAGAGCTGGGGGTTAGAAGATCAGGCTCCGCGGCCACATCGAAGTCATCGTCTGAATCCTCTTCGGGTATGCAAGAAGAGAAGAGAAAGAGAAAGAGGGTTTTGACAGAGGAGGAGCACTGTTACAGTGGAGCATCTGGACAGTGCGGGAGTGCCAATCGGACATAGAAAACCAACTCAAACTCATATTCAAATTCAAAGCAAATTAGTGTGCCAATGGCGAAAAACGATAAGAACCAAGTACCAAAAAGAAATATCGGCGAACAGAACAACTTATTTCTGCAATATCGTGTTAGCTGTGTGTATAAACCATTTAGCGACAGATTGCTAAACATGTGATGTCGGTGTCGGTGTCGATGTGATTGGTGAAGGAAGTGACTCAAAAGATGGAAGCTCAAAACCTGACCAAGTGCTATCGAGGGCACGGTCCAGATCAGGCTGATAAATTGTAACAAACTACAAAGTGACAAGTTCATTAGCATTACACAGCCAGTAAGATCTTGAAATATTCTTTAAAGTTTTTATAAAAATTATTATATTACTAGGAAAATAATAAAGCTTAAATTTGTCAACAGAATTTCCCTTACGATAAACATCTCTAACACTGTACAGGGTATCAGCTAAACTTATCTCGCTTCCAAGTCAATTACCCAAGACAAAACAACGGAAATGCACTGAAATAAAGTCGAAACTGTGCAGCGATCGCTACATAAACGAAATCAGAGATACAGATACACACAGAGCAACAGAAAAACACAGAGGGACAGAGCGACTAAATTAGGGGCCCGAGAGTTCTTGACTTTGATTTCGAGCAGTTTGATCGTGATTCGCTTTATCAAGGCATTCCTTCTCCACCGTTTCGGGGGTATGTCTTCGCCTCTGGTGTAATAATAAACGAAAAGTTCATTCACTTGCGGCGAATGCAAGTGAGAGATTTTTTTCAGGGGGCTATCGAATTTTCCAAACTACAGCATAATAAAAACACACATTCGACACTTGAATGTGGCGGATGACACACTCTGTGAAATAATGATCGCATGACATCAGTGTCGATCAGCTTTGGACATCATCCATTGAATTTTGCATAGATTTGCGAATATTTTGCGGCTTGCTTTCTTTCGCACAAGGTCATGTGAAATGCGCTAATAGTTAAATTAAAATCGCCACTCAAGTGGCCCACTGAAAAGATCAGCCACGACGGGGGCATCCGACAACAATGCTATTGTAAAAAACAGAATGAAATGGAATAAATCCCGAACATATATCATCGTAAATGCTTTCTTCCTGCACTTAGCGCTAGCCCAGCTCATCTAGAATTCCCATTCCCCTCCGGGAATCCGTGCGCGGATTAGGCGGAGGATGAGCCACTTAGTGGTGCCACACGCCCAAAGTCAGCATCGGAGAGCTGCAAATTGATACGCGGCCTCAGGTTGCCAGCGCCATCTAGAGTATATCTGACGACAACCGGTTCAGCTTTCGGTTGAGCTGGGATCGTCTCCATGGGCTCGGTTCTGGGATCTGGGGTTTGTTTAAACAGCTTTGCCTCATGACAAATGCACGGGACGATCTTCTCTGTGGACCGAAGAGCTTTCCAGCTCTCTCTTAAAAGGCCGTAAATATTGGAATTCAAAGTTTTATTATTTACTTTTGCCATTTTAAATTGCTTTGCCTATTAAGAGATAATTATTTTCATTCTCCTTGTCTGGCAGTCTATGTACACTAATAATCCTATCACACGCCTCTCGGTTTTACTTTTGTAGAGCCCCCATCCGTATAGGGCATGAAGAATAGTGTGTATGCGAGAATTTGATAATAATAATTTATGATTAATGGGGGTTTAGCCAGGCAGTCAGTTTTTTTCTATAAAACAAACAGCATAGGAAAGCAGAAAATATCTGTTATCAATATTTAATGTAAAAGTCCAATGTATAATTCGATCTATTTATTTTGCATTATACAACAATAAATTCAATTGGGTTTGATATATCGGACCAATATCATCCACAACAAGAAACTAACTTCGAATCATCATATCACACATTTCCTTTCTATTTACAAAACTATTAAAACGCCCTGTTTGTTGATCAAAGATAAATTAAAAGTAATTATCAATTTGAAATTATCATTTTCCACAAGCTTTTATCTTAAATGGCCTATTATATATGATATCTTATGGGTTATATCTAAGCTCAAACTAATTACAACTAAAATTAGAGTTAAACTTTAAAGAATATAGCACTAATTCCAAGATTATCTAATAACTTTATCTCAAAAACCCCAATGTCAGCGATGCCCAGTTCAAGTATACAACTTTTACTAGCCACAGTGGCATAGTTATTACTTAATTATACTGTTTACTTGGCAGATAAACAAAATTAGAGCACTGCTAATCATTGCAGACCAGACGGGGACAAAGCTAAGTTCGTTTGCAGTGAAACTTAGACTCAGGAGCTATCTGATAAGGCGTCTTTTGATGATGGCATGCTGACTCGGCCTTACATTGATTTTTATCTAACAGTCTCTGAACGGCGAGCAACATCATTGCCTGGCAACACGATAAGGGTCGGGGCAAACAAAGTCACTTGGCACTGGCACAGGCACTACTAAGCAATTCATGGGGGAACGCGAACAGGTGCATGCGGGAAAAGCGCCACGGAAAGTGTAATTAGGCCTTGAACTCGAGGGCCACGCACAAAGTTCACAGGTCGCAGTAAACTGGAATTGCCTTTCAATTAGAGTCTCAATGTTCAGACTTTTATAGACTGTGATTGTCTGTCGGAGGCGCCTAGTCTCTGATTAACTATATATAGGCTGCCCCCTGCTCTGCCTCTCGCTCTCTCATCCCACTTGATGATTGTTTTGCTGGGCGTTTTGGCTCGGCTTCGAGTGCGTGGCATTCGTCACGGTTGCCTGGATGCGTCTGCTCCGGAGAGCCAGCCAGATCCGATTCAGCCACTAGGCGCTCGAGTGTAAAATATTTATCATGCCCAACTGTACGCCTCGTTTTATTTTCTTTCCGTTTTTTCCTGATGACTCATGCTCGCCTAATTTAAAGGCAAAGTTGCCGGCTATCGATATTTTCCATTGCTTACATCATGAGCCCCCGAACGAACGAACGAACGAACGAAGGAATCTTATCAACACCGAGGAGCAAGAACAGTCAACTTGCCTTACTTCTTGCCATGACGAAAGCAATTCGATAATTATTGACATACAAATACCAGAATTTCCTAGAGGCCACGCCCAGCGCACATCGCCTATTGCCCACTTTCAAGTACAAAGTAGCTGGTTATCACAAAATATTTATGTATGATACGAACCTACGTGGTTCCGTGCGATATTCGCTTCCACCTCAATGTTTAAATTGGAACACAAAGTGCGTGTGTGTTGTGTTAGCTAAACACCGAACTGACACCGACTTTTTTGCAGGCGTTATCAGCCTTTTGGGGCTTATCACTTTGTTTATATAGCTCAAATATGCTTCGCATATAATATATAGGGTTATATATAGACGTTGCTAGCGGGATTGCATAATTCGACGGGGGACAGAAACAGGAAGCTGTGGCCAGGGAAAGCCGCCTAAGATGTCCATTTGGGCGCGCTTCCAGCGGCTTTCATTGCGGCTGCAACTGTGGCTGTAATTGTATCCATTAGATACATTTGGCTGTGGCCTAGCTCTCCAACCGAATCTAGCTCTCTTGCTCGCGGGCAAAACTCGTTTTTCTTGGCAAAAATAAAAAACTAGGTTAACTGGGGAATTTTTCGCGCTGCGCATGCGCAATATTTCAGCGCGATGGGAAAGCGAAAACGAAACACTCGCGGAAAACCAAGATTTCTCGGTTGGATTTACAGTGATTCCACCCGGCATGAGTCGACGGCTGACGGTTCTATCATGCGGGTAACTAGCTGGTGCGGCGTGACAAATTGCGACTTAGTGAGGCTGAACTCTACTCACCCTTTACTACGGGCTCCGAGACAAGCGTCATCTCCTCCTGGGGGATCATCTCCATGAGTCGCGCTATGTCCTTGGCCAGCATATTGTCCACAATGTCCAGCAGGTGGGGTTTGAGTGAGTGGAACTTGGTAAAGTCCTGGTGCTGCAGCACCTCCTGCATTTTCTTGATGTCGGGGAAGTCTCCGGGCGAGATGGAGTGCTCGCGCTGGATGCGATCGTACACCTGACCCAGGTTCTTGATCAGATCCTTCTTCTTGCTGTCCTTGCCGAACACCGAGGGCATATCCTTGCGCAGCTCGGCAATGATGAAGGCGTGGACCTTGGCGAGGCGCGCACGCTTGATCAGATCGTTCAGCTTGCGCAGGGCAGCGTTGCGCGGCAGCGACTGCAGGTCACGGAACAGATCCTGCTCCTCGTCCTCGAAGAGCCGGCGATTGGCATCGAAGCGCAGAGGCTGGTCCCAGAACGAGCCAATGTATACGCGCGCCACCTCGGGTGTCTGCAGCACCTTGCCGAGCGACCACATCAACGCCCCGTAGACCCGCATCAACTGCTGGTGATCGATCATGTCCGCCTTGTTCAGGATGATGCGAATCTTGTCGTCGTGGCCCTTGAGCGCCTCGATCGAGCGCCGGAACTCGTCCGAGATGTCCAGCTTGTGGGCGTCGAACAGCAGAATGATGCGATCCACGCGCTCCGCGAACCACTCCAGCACTCCGGTGAAGTCGTAGCCTCTGTCGATGCGCTGCTTCTCGCCGGACAGAATGCCGGGCGTGTCCACAATGGAAATGGCGTTCAGTACTGGAGAGGCCACGCTGCTGCACTGGAAGCGGTTGAGGAAGGCGTTGCCGTACTTGGACAGCGGGCGGAACTGCTTCTTGGGGTCCACCACCAGGGCGTTGCCGGGAATCACGCCCTCCTTATCGTCGTACATCACAGCGATGAAGCGATCCGTTGTCGGCTCCGGGCCGATACGGATGCCTGGGAAATCGCGCTCCAGCAGGTAGCGGATGAAGGTCGTCTTTCCTGTGGAGTACTGGCCCACCAGCAGAATCATGGGCTTGGCATCGAAGTCCGGATCCTCGAGCTTGGGCGAGTGGAAGTCATGGAACTGATAGTGCTCCTCCAGCGGCAGCAGCTTGCTCCGGTAGATCTTCTTCAGCTCGCCAATGACATTCTCCACCACCTCTTGGGTGTTCTTCTCGCGCTTGAGGAAGCTGAACATGACGAAAGAGCAGCACAATTAGCACAAACCGGAATACGGGAAATTTCGAGGGGTCGCGCGGCCGTAGTGCTGAGTGCGAAGTGTACGGTTCTTGTTGTGTTGGCGCGGAGTACGGTGAATTCACGACAGTTACGGCGATTTTGTGGCTACGGGCGGGTGTGTACACTCGAATCGGGCGCTGCGCTGGGACGTGTGGCGAATGATTCACGCGCGTATACGTATTATTTTTGGAATATGAACTTTTTTTCCTCTGGACCGATATCGGACCAAGGCTGCAATCGACAATCGCTATCGCTGTCGCTGGCAGCGCTGCTTTGGCCAGTGTTATCGGCTATCGGTGCTTTGTTTCAAAGCTCTCGCAGACGGTCACACTGGCAGCGAGGCGGGCGCTTTTATCGATTTTCGAATTGGAGTATAAACTTACCTGTCCCCTGCATCTCGGCGAGACATGGCTGCGTCCAAATAATAAAATCAGGTATACACAGAATTTTTGAAAAAGGTTTTTATCTGGTAAGTTTAGGAACAGTACCCAAACTTGAATATCAAATGTTATAAAGATCTACAATAGTCAGAGGCTACGCCGATCCCTGAACTCAGCTCTAGGGCTTTATAAGCTCCACATCATCATCGGTGCTGTGAGGAATGGCTGGATCAAGACCGAAATTCATCTTCATTATGTCGCAGAACACAGAGAGGAATATGAAGGCGTCTACAAAGTGGTTGATGATGAAGCCCACTCTTCTGTCCTTGGGATTGTGCATGCTGATCAGGGACTGAATGATAAGCAGTATTCCAGCAGCCACCTGAGAATTAAATCCACAGCTTTTAGTTCTCTAATACTTTTATTTATTCTCCTTTACATCTTAGGTGTACAAAATAGCCTTAAATCTATATGGTTTTGGTGTAAATCGTTGGTGTTACGGTGTCTTTGCATGCTGTTCGAGGAGTCGGAGTGGCTGCGAGGAGTACTCTATGCCGAAACCGGATATGATAACATTCACCACGGATATAATGAATACCACGACCAAAATAACATCGTTCAGGATAATCGCTGCCGTCTGATCCTGCTGCTTGTTTATGTTGAGACTGCCGATGGCCACAAACAGAATGCCCACCAGGAGCTGTCGGAATATGGGATATACATGGATATATAAGTTAGTTCACATCGTTTAGCAGCTCGCCCTGCGGCGGCGGCAGACGACTGTCAAAGGCCGAGATAAATAGATTTATCATCGTTGTGAAAAAGGCAAAACCCGTGCGGACATGGTTTATGATATTGGCCGACTGGTGAAACTCTGGCTGGTGCAGCCGGCAGTCCCGCAGCAGGCTCAGGGATAGGCTCAGGACGCCCGACAGGACCTACACAGAGAAAAACACAACAATGTCAGTTTCTTTACCTAAAATATTTCTAATACTTCAATCTAGGTGCTTTTAGATATAGAAATCTTATCAAAACAACACTATATGGTACGAAATAGAAACATCACTAGATTTACTTCATATTATTTTGCTAACTTTACACTATACTTTTCACCAAAAAATCTATCATCTAATGATACCAACTTATTTACATTTTTCTCTATGTAGGTCCCTTTAGGAATTAGCCATAAATTTGAAAACATTTTAAATAAATGAAACTCACCTGCAGTACTATAGATAGACTGATCAGTATAAGCATGAGCTTGTAAAACTGATGCTGCTCGCCCACCTGGAGGATGTACTTTAGCTGAGAAGCATTGGCAGTCAGCAGGGCTATATCCAGCATGCCCTGGGCAATTGTCTTCTTGGTGGCATATCTATTCGCATCCATTGCTTTCATCTGAAATATATATTTTATTTATATCTATTTAAATCTGAAGAAGTAGGAACTATACATTATTGAGGAAAGAAGCCATGGTGTCAGTGCAAAAGACAGATTCGAAGTAAATGAAGTTGGAAAAGTTGGAAGTTTGATACCAAAGTTCTGCGTTATCTGAGCGATTTTTATGTCAGTTCTCCGACTGATAAGAAAACAGAACTTCAGCACTTTAATTAATGAAACACAAAGCGGACATTGGGAGCAAGGATGGTTACTTGTGGGGTTCAAAGAACTATAAAATAAAATTTTTTAAATGTATCTAAAATCATTTCCTACCTCCCAAGCTTGCTTTACGGCTTTCTGGAAGAAAACAAAAGTGATGACTATACTACAAATATTAACAAGGATAATTACTATTAAAAAATTAACGCTTACACTCATCTAATTGTCAGCGAAATTAGAAAATCAATATGAGAACAAACAACCGGTGGGAATTAAAATGCCTATTCGCACAGCTCATTGGTGTTTAAGGTGCATAAGGCAAACGGGTCGACATACATATATCACTTTTAAACTGCACGAACATTCCAAACAAAGACAACAACAATGACAATTACAGGAACTGGCAATTACGTATGGGGATGGGAATGGAGATGTGGTATAGAAATGGGGATATGTCGGAGGCATGGCTCATTCGCACGAATAAATAAATAATTCATGACCAGATATACGACGAAGATCAAGGTCAGTGCGAGAGTGGGACTTTGCTGAATATGACAAACTTAAAGATGGAATTATTTCGGACTCACCTCGGTTTCATTAACCCGATCCCCACCACCTGCCGCCACCTGAGCCATTATGAATGAATTTCTGCTATATATTATTTCACGATTTAAGTTTGGTTGTCACACACGGCTGGTTTTTGAAAACAATTCGCTAACTGAATCAAAAGCACTCAAAAGTGTTCGATTCGAGTGGTTTTTGTTTTCATTGTCTCCTCAAATTGGCAACAAAACAATTGTTGATACTCCTCCTGACGGCGACGTTGTCGTGGAGACGGTGTTGTGGACACAACCAAACGATTAAACAACTGGCAGCGGACTGAAATGTTTCCCAGCTAAAGAGAACAACGCCTGCACGCTAGTCGGGTTTGGGGCTCTCTCGGCCAGAAAGCCGAGAAGAGCGTTTTCGAGGCAGTCATGACTAATGACAGGAGCTTTGTTTTAGCTTAAACTTAAATATATTGATTTATTTTGGGTTAGCTGTTATCGGGTGATCTGTGGAATAGTTAGTTTCAATTTTGTTGGGGTTCATGTCCTTTTAGATTTTGAATATGAGCTTAAACGAGAAAGAAAACTAACTTTGGGAAGGCGAAATTTGTATACCCCTGCAGTTCGAGTATTATTATTATTATTATGAAAGAAGAAAGAAAGAAATAAAAAACGAAAATAAGAGAAACAAAAAACAAACTCACATAACAGTGTCATAATTGCATTAGGTAAGATGAATAAGATTGGGTTTAAAACAATATTCCACTGATCACATTCAATTGTTTTACTTGATACGTTGAAAAACCATAGTTTCTGTGCTTTAATAAATTAAATAAATAATTAAAAAACTTCATACTCAAGTAGGCTTTTATCATCTATGTATTGTTAGCATTCTCTATTATAAACTTTAATTTCAATGTATTTAACACTTCGGTTTATACACTTACAATCGCTTAGAAATTCCTAAAATTTCGTTGCTCGATTTTTGTTTTCAAAAAACATGGAATTTCCCATACCAGGAGCGCAACATTGGGACGTTTCCAAACAATCAGAAGAGGATAGTCAGATAGTACAAGAATTCATTCCAGAAGCTGTGCCCCTGTACATTTTAGATGTGGACGAGGTCTATGATAGCGAAACATCCCATTTGGATTGCTGGAAGTACAGGCATCACTATCGTGATCACTACTGCAAGGTACACTGTCCCAAATTCTTTCGTCTGCACAAGGAGAGTTGCAGAATCCAGCTGGATCGAGCCCTGGCACTGATGACACAGTCTTTAGCTGGGAATAAGGATCAGAAGCCAAAAGTATATCCTCTGATTCCCATGGTACCTACGAACCGTAAATCCAGCGACACTAGGATATTTGTAGACGGTGTTCCTACTTATGTAATGGATTTAATAGCCATTGGAGTATATGGTGCACTTAATATCATATGTACATACATATTCTAAGTACAAACCTAGTTTGAATTATTATCAATTCGCCGCTTCTGTTTAATTATTTTATTTCTTTTTGTAGGATCCTTGTAGTAGAAGAATATTTTCTGTTTTATTTCGAATAAGCATCCTGTTTGATTTATTAACTTTAGTACTTTATTTTCTAGGCTGTTGGGAAAGCAGTTTCAATAAATAGCATTTTAAATACTTTGCGCCCATATTTGATGCATAAAACATATACACACAGTTGTATCGGATTTCTGGGGGTACTTGATGTTAGCTGACAAGGGTTTGATATAGATTTTAATTAGCCTTTCCGCATTGGGCGTTTAAACTAGTAAACACACTAAAAAGTCTTTCTGTGCACGACCCGCTGACCCTCCTCTTCGTACTCCCGCTTGGAGACCCACATCTTCTTGAAGGTGTCCAGGGAGGCGAGAATAGAACCGCCCATCCAGGTGGAGTAGAGCCGTTCCTGAGGCGCAGCAATCTGTGAATGCCAAATATGAGTAACAAGATCTTTACCTAAGTAGGCTAGATATATCTCACCCTGATCTTGAGATCCTTGGCCGAGTGCTTCCTGAGCTCAGACAGCAGGCGATCGCCGAATCCCTTGAACAGAGTGGAACCGCCAGAGAGTACAATGTTCTGGTAGAGCATTTTCCTGAGATCCATATCCGACTTCTCGATGGAGTACATCAAAACGTCGTGTATGCCCTCGCACTCCTCGCCCAGCAGATCGGGCCTGAAGAGCACCTCAGGCGCCCGGAAGCGGGCTGGTCCCACCTCGAAGGTCTTGCCGTCGGGGAGCTTATAGGCGAACTTCTCCGTCTCCGCGGTCTCCTCCTTTTGCGGGTTGGTGGCCAGGTAGCACACCTTCTCCTTGATGGAGCGCACAATCTCAAATTCGGCAGTTGACCGGAAGTTGAAGCCCTCCCGGCGGATGAGTGTCTTCAGGTATCGCGTCACATCGCGCCCGGCAATGTCCACGCGCATAATACTGTGAGGCATGGCGAAACCCTCATAGATGGGAACCGCATGCGTCACACCGTCGCCGGAGTCGAGGACCACTCCAGTGACACGACCGGTGGCATAGCTTCAGGGTTACATGTGGTTAAGAGGAGCTTTATACCAAAAGTTCCTGGAAATACTTACAGACTGAGCACTGCCTGCATGGAGACAAAGAGCGCAGGTGCGTTGATGGTTTCGAAGAAGAACTCGGCTGCCTTCTCGCGATTGCGTCGCGGATTAAGCGGGGCTTCGGTCAGCAGAACGGGATGGTCTTCCGTGAAGGTGGACAGTTGTTCCTGAATAAACAGATTTACAGTGCTAGGAGTGGGTACTATTGCTATACAAAAGACTCTATTACTTTGCTGTAAATGTAGCTCCATATCCGCTCCATGTCATTCCAGTCGGTGACAATGCCGTGCTCCATGGGATACCGGATGCTGAGCAGACCACGGTGTTCCTCCGCCTTTGGACCAACGAATATGTCACCCTCCAGGGCGCCAGCCATCACCCTTACATGCTTGGGCCGGCCAATGCTGCAGGAAATCAGTCAGTCAGTCAATCAATCAATCAATCAGAGGGTTTCCGGTACTTACTAATTGGGAAACCTGCATTTTGGAATGTGCTCGCCAGCAAAGCCGGCTTTGATCACACCGGAGCCCTGCAAACAGACACAAGGTGACAGAATTTTAGTAAATTTACGAAAATTCATTGTGTAAAAGCGAGAAAATCCAAATTATAAGCATGGAAGTCTTTAGTGTACCGGAGGTGGACATGGTAATGGTGTCCAAGAACTCGCAGAATGAGCGGAATGAGATGCTGAAGTTCGTGCCCCAAATTGGACTCAACAACATCAACTACGGGGATATGTACAGGCTGGACTCGTTCTACTTGGACTGCCAGAACTACAGGGATCATTACCGCGACCCCTACAACAAGCTGCTCCGCCCCAAGAGGTTCAGCACCCAAAGCGTCAGGTGCGGCATCAAGCTGGACCCACAACTGGAGCTGCTGAAGAAGCGAACGCCCTCGCACGTGGACCCCATCCCGGTGGTGTATCCGGTGGAGTACAGCCGCAGGATGGACTTCGACAGGGGCTTCCAGATGTCGGGGCGTCATGCCAGGGCCAGTGCCTTCGGATTCCCAGCGCCATGTGTCCGTGTCTTAGGGCGTTAACAGAATATACTATACAATCTCTCGATCTAAATTGTCAGTTTGGAAAATAAACCAAGTTTGGCGTCTGGCAAAGTTGTTGTTTTTCCTCTATTAGTCATGTTGGCCCGAAGACGGCTTGAAAGCTTGCTGACAAAGGAACGGGCAGTAGGTGATGTCACTGTCCTGTGGAAAAACGCCTGCACCAAGCCTGCCCCTGCCGGTATTCCGTATTTAGGGGCCCCACCTTGGACTTACGTTATCTATGACGACGGGCTGGTTGACGACGACATCATAAGGCTCCATTTTGTGCGTTTATAAAAATTTGCAAATTTTCTATTTAATAGTTCGTCAGTGTGACCGTAGGTGTGCCGTTACAAAAATACCTCTGAAAATACTAAACTGTAAAAAATCGATAACTAGAATTATACAAAAACTATCGAATATGCCCGACCACATATTATCGATTAGGACTCATTGTTTTGACGAATCTACTGGATGCAATGGCAGAAGCAAACTTGGATAAAAAACCGGAGGTGAAGCCTCCTCCGGGTCTAAAAGCAATCATCGACCACCTGTCGCAGGTGTACCCCGAGCAGCGGAACCCCCTGCAGGTGACCACGCTGCTCAAGTACTGGCTGGGCGGCCAGGACCCGCTGGACTACATCAGCATGTACAACTACCCCGGAGATGCGGAGAGGAACATCCCACCGCACTGGCACTACATCAGCTTCGGGCTGAGTGACCTGCACGGCGATGAGCGCGTCCATCTGCGCGAGGAGGAGAGCACCCGCTCCGGCATGGGATTCGAGCTCACCTTTCGCCTGGCCAAGACTGAGGCCGAGCTGAGACAGCAGATCGAGAACCCGGAGAAGCCTCAGCGTCCGCCCACCTGGCCTGCCAACCTGCTGCAGGCCATCGGGCGTTATTGCTTCCAGACCGGCAACGGCCTGTGCTTCGGGGACAACATTCCGTGGCGCAAGAGCCTGGACGGCAGGGAAAACTCCAAGTTGCAGAGCCTGCTGGTGGCCCAGGACCCGCAGCTGGGCTGCATCGAGACGCCCTTCGGTACCGTAGACTTCTGCCAGATTGTGGGCGTCTTCGAGAACGAGCTGGAGCAGGCCTCTCGCTGGAATGGTCGCGGCGTCCTCAACTTCCTGCGCCAGGACGTGCAGACGGGCGGTGACTGGCTGGTCACCAATATGGATCGGACGATGAGCGTGTTCGAGCTGTTCCCCGAGACGCTGCTCAACCTGCAGGACGACCTGGAGAAGCAGGGTTCCGATCTGGCTGGTGTCAATGCGGAATTCACCTTCCGCGAGCTGAAGCCCACCAAGGCGGTGAAGCAGGAGGTGGACTTTCACTCCCTCAGCGAGAAATGCGCCAATGAGGAAAACAACCGCCCGCTGACGGAGACACAGCTGAAGCGCGAGGAACCCAGCTTCCCAGTCTCCATGTCGATGAGCAGCAACTCTCTACACAAATCCTGTCCGCTGGATTATCAGCCGCAGGCCCCCAACTGCATCTCCCTGGACGGCATCGAGATAACGCTGGCACCCAATGTGGCGAAGTACCTGCTGCTGGCCATAAAGGATCGTATTCGGCACGGACGGCACTTTACCTTCAAGGCCCAGCACCTGGCGCTCACACTGTTGGCCGAAACTGTTACCGGATCGGCGGTTAGTGTTAGTGAGCCTTATGGAGTCCTAGGCTATTGGATACAGGTCATGATCCCGGACGATTTGGTCCCCCGACTGATGGAGGACTTCCGCAGTGCGGGTCTGGACGAGAACTGCGAGCCCAAGCAGCGCTTGGAACTGGAGTGGCCCGATAGGAACCTAAAGCTAATTGTGGACCAACCAGAGCCCGTGCTGCCACCCGCTCTGCCCATGTCCCTGGACAGTGCACCTCCGCTCAAGATGTGAAGCCGTAGAAGAGCTCTTAGCTAGTATTATTATAAATTAATCGAACTGAATCTTCCACTAACAAGTAAGTTTTACATTTTGCACATTTCATCTAACACCATACACGTGGTCTGGGCTCCTGCTCCACCCACTTGAAATATATACACACTCAAAAGAACACACTCGACGGGCCTTTGATCCGCTGTTCAAGAGAGAGGAAGCGCCGGCGCCAGCTTCAGGAGCGAACAATGAGTCAGTTTGGGGGTCAGTGCTTGTTGAGCACTTTTGAAAAGCCTGCTCCTCTTTGGTGGCTGCGGCGGATATGTCCACTTGCCAGTCAGTCACCTATGCCACCAATTGAAGGCACTGCGTAGTGTCGGCCTGCTTCAGTTTCTAATTCTGGGAATTGATCAATTGGAAGTGTTTTCAATTTGAATGCGAAATCCCGCCCTTGATCATGTGATTTGTCTGCAGCTGGAGTGGGAGCAAGAGCTGGATCTGGAGAAGCATCATCACATACCGCCGGGCTGGGTATCTGCTCCCGTTAGCGCCTCGTTTGTTTTTGTGCCCATCTTCGCGGTTGCCTAGGTGAATTTTTGTTTACCGCAGAGAACGCCACCACCACCACCACCACCGCCTCTGTCGCTGCCGCTGCTCTGTTTCTCTGATTAGGGGCTTGAGGCACGGCAGCCAAGTGAGCGAACGAATTTTTTCGCAAACAGCTCGTGGAAAATAATTCAGTTTTCTTCATTCCGCTGCCGACGACGCAAGCGCTCGGTTGTGTGTGCTCTCGCTCGAAGCTCTCCCCCCGTCCGTTACCGACCGCCACCCTCGACACCTCGGTTCGCGCCGGAATCCCGGAGACTTTGAGTGGATCTTAGGGCCTGCGCCTGCGGGACTGGACTGGAGTTGCCGGCTTACAAGTACGTAGTGGAGCCTCCAGGACTTGCTACTGTTGCCGGTTGTTGCATAACGGCTAGACCATCGACCGGTGACCTTCGATTTTGGCAGTGACCCTCCCCGGTGGGACTGGGTGGCAGTGCGTCGTCATCGAGCGGGCACGTGCACGACGCCGTTGATAGTGCGAACTTCTGCGATAGCCGCCGCCAAGACAGAAGGCGGGCATGTTTCCCTCGCAACTCGTGTTACATTGAAATTTCGCCAATGCGGTGCGGTTTTTCTTTTGACGGGAAAAAGAAACGTTTGCAGAACCGAGCACACCGTAGACCGTAGACGTAGAGCCAAACCATAGCCGTACCCGTACGAGACACAGGGCAGGGGCACCCGGCAAGGGCATGCATATGTATATATGTATCTGAGAAATGCGACGAATTTCAGTTATCGCTTGTAATGCAATCTGCATTCTGCGCAGCTCAAAAATGCATTACAATGTTGCTGACTAGATACTCAACGGGGAAATTCGAATCCAGAGACAATTGGCTGTGTCTGATACGAGAGAAATTCAAGTCATATTAATTTGAGCCTCTGAGCTAATGAAACCTTAGATAATTATGATTTTGCTGTCCACCAAGCCCTGCAGTCCAAGAGGTTTTATGATGGAAGCTAAAGAAGAGCTAATATATTCAAGAAATCAAAAGGTTGAGTTCTAAAGGCTAAAATGTTGAAGATATCAAGAAGTTAAATTTTATAAATCTGTTAATTATCGTTATGCAAAAGGACGTAAGGATTTAAAGTTAAAGAAAAGTGAAAATCGAGTTTATTTAAACAAACTAAAGAGTACATTTCAATACGAGAGATTATTCGAAGGACAAATTTAAAAAAACAATTCATATGTGTTTTAAAACATTTTAAGGAACAATATTGAAAATATTAAAAAATACTGCTCATTCCAGAATTTTTAAAAAATTATTTCTAAACTGGATGAATTTTCCTTAGATTTTTAAGTCAAACAGTTTGACTGCAGGTTTATCTTCTAAAAAACAATAATAATAATTTTAGAAAGTAGCCACAATTTAAGCCCTTTAAAAATTTAAGTATATAGATCCTGATATCGGTTTAAAAACAAACTCCCCCACTGTCACAAAATTTATACATTTTGGGAAGCAATATTGAAAATATTTAAACACAGAGCTCCCTTTTGACTTAATGAATTATTTTCAAACTAGTTTTATTTTTCTTAAAATTTAAAGTCAAAAATTTTGACTGTAGTTAAATCTTCTACAGAAAATTTGTTGTAATAGATGACTGAGTATAAACTAGCAACAATTTAAGCCCTCACAACATATTAAATTGTGATAAGGATCCTTAAAAAATTTTAGTTAAAAAAAACCTTATCTTGCTTAGAAACAAACTACCTCACCAAGTCTCTTTCAGTTAGAATCCCCACCCTTCACGAAGGGATTGCATTGCACTACGTGCCTTTGTGTTCCATATAGTTGGATTTCTGGCTTGGATTGCGGGGCAATGTGTAAACTGCATACTCCCCTTAGTCGGGGGCGCAAACAGTGATAAACGTGCCCAAATATTTAGCTAGCCAATTCCGTCAGTCTGCGATAATTTCCCGGATTCCGGGATGGGGAAATGCAAATGATACTAGCTCCTATCATTTCGGCAGGCAGCGGCGGCGGCGAGTCAACAGCAGTCCACATTTGGGTGCAATGTGGCTGACCGATTACTGATCCCAGTCCCACTTTCTAGGTACACATATTTGCAGCCAGAACTCTTGGCCAATCATGGCCGAAAACGAGCCGCTGAACGAGACCCAGAAGCAGGTGAACGGACGAATTCTGCCCGCCGCCAATGGACATGCCACGTCGGCCACCAATGGCCAGGTGCATGCCAATGGCAAGGGTGCGCCTGCTCCGATGCAGAATGGCAACGGGACACACATCGAGGCGCCCTGTTGTCGGGACATACACGGCAAGGAGCCGCCGGACGGAGGAGCTCGCGCTTGGCTGGTGATGGTCAGCGCCTTCCTCTGCAACGGCATCATCTTCGGCTTCATCAACACATACGGCGTACTCCATTCGCTGCTCAAGGACCGGCTCACAGCCATCGGGGATACGGAGGCCTCCAGCAAGGCGGGTGAGTGACATCTTCCCAAGAAAGCCAGAGCTCTCTGAATCAGCATCAGCAATTGGTCCCAATAATCCCTTTAGCCCGCGGCAAATTAATTCTATATTTATGGCTGGCGTTGATTGTAATTATGCAGGGAGGAGACCAAATGAGATTACATGGGAACTGGGCAGTTGTTGTTTTGCAGGCGACTATCTGTTTCAGCGGGTGCTGGGTGCCTGCCTGCCAAGTACTCTCCACAGAATGAATTATACGTAGTGGCCTGGGGGGCCGCTGACTTTGATTTGAATCAAGTCGAAATGTTGTCTATAAAAATAAATCAAATTCTGTTTAATAAGAGTCATAATTATTGATAATATTTCTGGAGGAATTATTATAGCAAAAAGCAAAAATTGCTTTTAAAAAAAAACTATTCCAAGAATTTAACAACATTTACTTATATTATTTTTTGCAATTAAATTGATATATATGCGTACGTTGAGTTGCTGTTCTATAAGCGAATATTTTTATTAATTTTTCCTAATCTAAATTGCTTTTAAAATCAGAGCATTATACTGTGAGCTTTATGCCACATAATACTCGAATTTTACTTTGGAACTGAGAGCAAAAAGGCTATATAATATGTCCACAATGTATAACAATATCAATCTTCTAAGGGTTTCTACCATCGCCACTTAAAACCCACCTAAAACATTTGATCTGTGATAATGTTTCCATTTTCAATTGAATTCGTTTAAGGCTCCTATAACAAATATTGATTGTTGAAAGCGAAATGCCTATGGCCACTGTTCCTTATAGTAAACTTGTATCGGAAGTTATTATTTATTCAAATTTATCATTTCGAATCTCCAACGGACATTCGACTGGCAGTCAAGGCGCATTGCTGTTGCTCTCTCTCCACCGGCTGGCTGTTCTGGGTTCAATAAAACATTGTAGGTAGTACGTAGTAGCTGTGACGATATAGGAATCCAAACGTACCGACGTCAAGTGAATTAAATTGCTAAAAGTTGATTGGATCACAAAGCATTATTCAACACCCAAGCGCGAGGGCGAAGAGCACGATGGACGGCGATGTCAAGACTCTTCGGAGTTGCGACGAGTTGCTACGATGTGCTCCTGGAAGTACAGAGAGAAGCCAAAAGAGAATACATTTTTTGGAAGCTCAAAGCACTCCCAACCAGAATTAACAGGCATTATGTGCAGGGTTCACAGCATTTTGCCGACGTTTGTCAAGGTTTGAGCGCTGGCCTGCATTACGCATACGCAACGTGGGCCCGTCTTCACATTGAGGACACGGCCGGCAGCGGCGGCGACGCTTCCACGAAAGAATGAAAAACTGACCGGCCAGAAGACAAAAGCCGCCAGCAAAAGTGCACCCGCCACTGACCCAGTTACTTGGTCGGCTGGCGCTGACGGGGAAGCCCCGCAAGTGTCGCCGCCTGACAGCGATCCTCCTCCGAGCCAAACCTACAGCCAGGGCTAGAGGTAGAGCTAGAGCTTCAGCCGGAGCTCAGCTAGTTCCGCAATATGATTAAAACCTGACGTAATCCGAACCTGAGCTCTGCGGAGAGGTGTTGGGTGTGTGTGTTTGGCGCTTGTGCCATATTTCCCCCGACTTTTATCGCCGGTGTCGATTCATCAATTAATTGTCAGCCTCTCCGTCAATTACACACGTCCATAAGCACATTACAGCGACTTAGTGGAGCTTAGTGGATGGATGGGTGGCCCATCGGTTCATCCGTGCGGATCGTCGGAGTTCAAGATCAATCAGCGTAGGCCTTTCCCGCCAACTCTCTCATGCAATCCCGTCCAGAATTGCGTCAGATATTGCCACGACAAATGGGGATACAATTGCCAGCTATGAGTATGCGGCATCCTATAAATATTGCGATCTATTTCGGCTGCTCCTCAGACGAACGCCAGACGCCACAGCGGTGCCATGTAAAGCCCCTACCGTTTGCGGTTTCTTTTTTAGATTTTTGGCACTGCCTCGCATTGTGTGTGTGGCGTCGCCTGTGGGTATTATCTAATAGTTCTCTACGCAGCTCTCGTTGGGATTGAGAGAGAGAAAGAGAGACCGATGTGTGGCATTGACATTGACTGCTGGCCGAGATTGCGGGAGGCGGCTTCTGCGCATGTGGGGGAGAGTTACGTGCCCGCTCGTGGCCCCATTTAGGCGCAGTTAGCCATGGTCCAAAGATATCCATGCGCCGCTCGAAGTGGGTCAGTTTCTATTTAAGATAATGTGCTGCATTTTCCCCTTAGTACGTGGACTTTGTGGGTTATATATATTTTTATAACTATAATATGCGGAAATCGCATTTCTCAGGTTTTTGCTGGTGTTTTATTTCTTAGATTTTAGATTTTGTATTTTTCACAGATATATATTTTCAATTTTCTGATGGCTTAAAGGGTGTATCTCTTTCTTTTAATATGGGGAACTGTAACATTTTTTCTGATTTTAAGATTTAGTTCCACTTGCAATTATTTTAAGTAGTTGTAGGTCTGTGTCTCTGCGCAGTTTACATTCTGGAAATATGAGAAAAAGTTGTGCAGAGAAACTGAAATTGGAAAACCTTTCCAAAATGAATTTCTTAGATTCAAGACTATACAAACTTCGTCTTCCCAAAGTTAGCTTCCTTTTATATTGTATTCCTTAAGTAGCACCAGGAACTACAACCTCTACTCTTATATTTATTCAAGATTTTCCCAGAGAGTATTTAATATTCCCCAATAGAATCTCGCTAATCTCCAAGGGAAATCCACGGCATGTGAAAGTGAAATCGCCAAAGACCTGTACGTCAGTATACAAAAAATATCAATTGCTGGGGGGTTAAAGGTCAAGGGAGGTTAGTAGCTCCCCGTCTATATATAAGCAAACATTATGAATGGCACACGCAACGCTCTTAATATTCAACTCGGGCACTTTAGAACGCAGATTGTAATAATAAATTCGAAATGACACGCGAGCTGAATCGAATTCCTTATCTCTAGTTCCGGCGTCCGGCGTAAAAATATTATTATTTTTGATAGTCACTGCGATTAAGGCCTCAAATCCGCATTGTTTTGGGTTGTAAAAATCAGTATCAATACGTTTGCTGAAGTGTTACAAGTGGCTACTATATAGATAATCTAATAAGACCCCCGCTTTTGGTGATAGCTTTCTGTGCCTATGGACTTTCATCTGCTACCTTTTTTGCGGTCCCAGACAATGGACCAAAGTGGCCCGAGAAGCTGCAGCTGCACAGCTGGAGGAGGAGACCTTATCGTGGCATTAGATCGGCTTGGCAGGCGGGAACAAAGAATTAACCTGATTCTGTCAATCGAGCTTCAAATCAAAGTGCCAAAGTGGAGCAAGCGAAAGTGTTTACGCAACGCAAACAATTGGATTTCCATTCCTCATTCCCCCAGTCGAGTTCAATGGAAAATCTTTAAACTTTGGTCCTAGATCCCCCTGCTATTCCCCTGTCTGCAGATCAGGTTTCCCGGGGCATCCACGTGGAAGTCGCCAGGAAACACCTGGGCTCGTGGCTCATATCCAGACTTGGTTTTGATCGCTTCGCTTCACAATCAACCGCAACTGCGTGTGATTCGATTTGTCAAAGGAAATTGGTCTTTGCAGTTGGCCAGCTTAGCTTAGATGTCTATATAGGGTTTTTATGGGAGATATATGTATTATAATTATGATTCCCCCTCTCCTTGCAGCTCTCATTGGCTCCCTAGCCATTGGCACCACATTCCTCTTTTCCACAGTGGCCGGCTGCCTCACCGACAAGATCGGTCTGCGGCTGACCACATTCGCCGGCGGTGTCCTCTCAGCTGGAGGTCTGCTGCTCTCCTCGTTCTTTACGGAAAACATTAGCGCTTTGTACTTCACCTATGGCATCATGTTTGGGATGGGCGCAGCCCTCGCCTACACGCCCACCCTGGCCATCCTAGGCCATTACTTCAAGCGCTATCTGGGCAAGGTAAGTGGCTTTGTCACAGCCGGCTCCAGCGTGTTTACTGTGATATTGCCGCCCTGCCTGGACAAGCTCCTGGAGGGCTATGGCCTGGAGGCCACTCTAAGGGTGAGTGGAATAAAAGTAGCTTCCTAAATTTTTTAATATTTATGGTCTTTGTTTTCTTTGCCAGATGATGAGTCTGGTATCTGGCTTCATCATCATTTGCTCCTTCGTCTACAAGCCGCTGCATCCGCCGCCGGAGCCGCCCAAGAAGAAGCCCGGCAGGTCACGCATCAATCTCTTCCTGCGCTCCATTGTCAACGTGGAGATTTGGAAGCGAAAGCGTTTTGTGATCTGGGCTCTTTGTGTGCCCCTTGCCCTGTTTGGTTACTTTGTGCCCTATGTACACATGATGCAGTTCGTGAAGAAGAATTTCCCGGGAGAGGATGTCAACCTGCCAGTGATGTGCATAGGCATCACCTCAGGCATTGGTCGACTCATCTTCGGCGTCATTGCCGATATGCCTGGTGTGAATCGCATGTACCTGCAGCAGCTTTCCCTGGTGTCCATCGGTCTGGTCACCCTGCTATTGCCGCTGACCAACTCGTATGTGGTCTTGGTCTCCTTCACCCTAGTGATGGGTCTCTTTGATGGCTGCTTTATCTCGCTGCTGGGTCCTATTGCCTATGAGATATGTGGTCCGTCGGGTGCCACGCAGGCCATAGGGTTCCTGCTGGGTCTTAGCTCCATTCCACTGACCGTGGGTCCTCCAGTGGCGGGCATGATTCTGGACAGAACTAACTCGTATACCGTGCCTTTTATACTGGCGGGTCTGCCGCCCTTGCTGGGTTCCTCTCTCCTCTTCTTGGTCAAGTGCGTCAAAGAGGAGGAGAATGGCGTGAGTGCTCCGAGAGCGGTGGTGCTGGCCAATGGAGACATTGAGATAGCCAGGAATGGGAACTACCAGGCAGGGGGTGAGTGCTCTAGGTTAATTATTTTAGTTTTATGGCTATAGTTTTTTATTTCTTGTACAGGCAACAAATCGAGCGCACCGCTGATGGGCTCCAACAGCAATGGAATCAACGGAGCAGCCACCATCCATGGATCCAACGGACATGTGGACAACAACGGAACTGGTTCGTACCCCGACTCACCTTGGCCTAGCCTTACTCGCATCTCAGACTCCGCCGCCTGCGACCATCCTTCAAGTAGTAGTACCTCGCTTCACACTAACCCGGGCGCCATGCTGCCCAGCTGCTCGCACACCGCCCTGCTGGGTCGCGGCTCCGGGCCCAGCATGTCGTCCGTGCCCCTGACTGACGACCCCAAGCGGCGTCGCTATAACTATTCCATCTACTAACCCACTGCCTAGTTGCTAGTACCTCTGCTTTGCTTGGCTTTTCTTACTGTAAGCCCTTCTTGGGTGTGGAACGAGTTTGTATTCGAATGTAGCATGACCAAGACTCACTTCCGCTCTAACCCTGCACCTGCACCCGCACCCCCATCCCATTCCTGTTAATTGCTTTGTAGATCGTAAGCTTCATCATCGATCGGAACCTGCTGTAAATAAATGCCAGCCTATGTCGCATATCTATACCTCGCTGTCTGTTTCGGAGTTCGAAGTTCGATCGAGCAGAAGCCACCTTCAACTGTATTATCCTGTGCATCTTTTTTAGGGAAACTCGCCGTGACCGACGACGGATCGGCGTCCTAGAGAGTGACCCGCACTAACTCAAAATTCCACACAAAAACTTTTCGCAAAAGCAATTCAGAAAAAGTTCTGCCATTTTCAGCTGTAATCTCACCGTTGTCGGAGTCCGCAGCTTAGCCAGCGCAAAATCGAGGTGTTCATTCAATATGTTAAAACTTGAAAGTAAACCATATCTACCGCACATGTTGCCAAGCATATATGTCCATTCACCGGATCGCTGGAGATGCCCAAGCCTCTCCTAATCTTCACACGTGCATAATACTACCTAGACTAAGGCGAATATTCTCGCAAAACCAAATAAACGTAATATTTTAATTTTTAATAAATAATACACTAGATAAGAATGTGATTTTATCTTTTATTTAAATGGGAACATTTTAACGAGATTTCTGGAACTAAGCTGGAAATCTGTATTCTATTGCCAAGCCAATGAAACGTTATTTATTTTACATGAAATTCATTTTATTCAATCTCAGGAAATAATAGATTATCTCTGATAGGAATTTTCTGATCGATAGGGGTTATTACTCTGTTAATTAATAGAACAATTGCTTTCTGGCCACCCTGCTAGTGCCACTCTTCATCCAGAGCTGCGACCTACTGGAATATTTGATGGGTTATACAACGCAATAATTAGCACTGATTCCCCCAGATCGTGTCCCCATCGATGACGTATTGGATCGACAGCGTTGCTCAATTCACATTCCCAAAGTGTTTGGCGTGTCACCGCTGGCCATTAGTCAAAATTATAGCGATTTGTATGCGCGACCCCCCCTGTTGCTACCAATAAAAAACGGCGCACTACGACGACGGGACTCACCTAGCCCCCGTAGCTCTTTCTTTTTCTTTCGCTGGGGGAGTCGGCCGCCACCGGGTCGATCATTGAGCACTACGCGTGACAATAGATCGATCGCGGCCCAAAGCAGGCATCACGTCCGGCTTATAAAAAGACGATTGCCTAGAAATTGGGCAATCACTCTGTTGGCGCACTTCAAATCGCTCGGTTGCTCGGTCGAAATCGGAATACGAAACGGGATCAAGGATTATAAGCATGTTGACCTGGACTTTATGGTGTGGCTTAGTGTTCCTGCTGTGGTTCTACTTCCTGTGGAGTCGTCGCAGGTTTTACCTGTTTACTCTCAAGGTCCCAGGGCCACTTGGATATCCCCTACTGGGCATGGCCCACTGGCTAAGCCGTCGTGAAGGTGCTCAGAGTTTATATTTTGGATACCACAAGGATATTAATGTTGGTGTCTCCAAGCAGATATTCTCAATTCGTTTGCCGTCTTTCTGGAGAAGCATGGCCCAGTTATATTCTCCTGGCTTGGGCCCATTCCCTTTATGATTGTCAGCGATCCACAGGTGATTCAGGATATATTCACCTCGCCGCACTGCATCAACAAGGGCATAATCTACAAGGCAGTGGACGATGGAGCTGGAACGGGACTATTTAGTTTGAACGGTGGGTGGGTTTGGTATGGATTTTGTGAGAGTTACTCATCCACGATCTCCTCTAGATCCCCACTGGAGCATCCATCGCAAGCTACTGAATCCTGCCTTTGGCCACAAGGTTCTGCTCAGTTTTTTGCCCATTTTTAACCGAGAGACGGCTCTTTTAATGGATCAACTAAAGCCTCTGGAGGATGATGGGGAGAAGGATCTTATACCTCTCCTGCAGTGCTTCACCTTGAGTGTAGCCACGCGTGAGTAAAAAGAGTTCTCATTAAAGAATCTGCTTTTTATAATAATACTTTTCTCCCTTTCATAAAGAAACCACAATGGGCAGCGATGCAAAGAGCGAGGAGAACTTCCGGAGCAACTCCCTCCTGGAAAGGTATCAATGGTGAGTGTTGAATGGGATTCGGACTGCTGCATTATGCATTAATAGTGCTCTGAACACCATGGCAGACATGTGCTTTTCCCCATGGCTTAATAGCCGATTTATACGTCAGTTGGTGGGCAAGGAATCGGAATACTACCAAGCCAAGACCGAGATCCGTCAGTTTATCAAAAAGGTAAAAGTCCCAAAGGATATCTTATCGAACCTATTGTGACTTTCTCTTGAATCCTTTCAGCTCATTCAGAAAAAGATGGTTGCTGATGCACAGGAATCGTCGTTGCCTCCCATTCAGGCCCATGACAAGAACATCTTCCTCAACTTGGCTACGGATCTACTGAGACGTGGAGTGTTTAACTGGAAAAATGTAGAGGATGAGTCCAATATAATTGTGTTTGGAGCATTTGAGACCACGGCAAACACTGTTTACTATACACTTATGCTGCTGGCCATGTTTCCGGAGTATCAGGAGAAGGCCTTTGAGGAGATACGTAGCCTGTTTCCAGATACCGGAGACTTTGAGGTAACCTATAACGATGTCCAGCAGATGGTGTATCTGGATCTGATTCTCAATGAGTCAATGAGGGTGGTGCCGCCAGTTCCCGTTGTGTCCCGACAAACCTCCCAGGAACTAAAGCTGTCTAATGGAATAGTTATACCTCAGGGTGTTCAAATAGCCATTGACATGTTTCACATGCACCGAAGCAAGAAAATCTGGGGACCCGAGGCAGAGACCTTTAATCCAGATCATTTCCTGCCCCATAATATCCAGGATAAGCACCCGTATGCATTTATACCCTTTACCAAGGGTATCAGGAATTGCATAGGTATATTTATATATTCTTCAGGAACTGGAATTGCTTTTAATTAATATTTTGTTTTATCATTTCAGGTTGGAGATACGCTTTAATTTCTGCCAAGGTGACACTGGCCAAATTGTTAAGAAATTACAGGTTTAGGACAAGCTTTCCCTTTGAGGATCTTTACTTCGTGGAGGATATAACACTGAAGCTGAAAGTTGTGCCACTGATAGAGCTACAAAAACGAATTTGAAGGGCTTTGTTACTGTTATTATTTTGAATATAAATTTAAATAAAACTAGATAAGTAAAAATATAAACAAAATTAGATGTTGATTGTAATTTAATATTTTAAGTGAATAGCAAGCAATAAAACTAGATAAGTAAAAATATAAACAAAATTAGATGTTGATTGTAATTTAATATTTTATCATTTTAAATTCTTTACATTATATTCTTTGTAATATTTTTTGTAGCATTAATTACCAGATTTTTAATATTTTTTTTTTTTACGTTAATAAGTAGCTGTATATAGTAACCCCTTTTTTAATAATTTTAACACATTTTAGCTTGATAATTTAAGGACCTTTTTAGCATATACGATCTTAAAATTTTTTGATTACGTTAATTTCCGTTATATTACGTTGTTAGATTACGTTACTGTGAGCTTAAGTGTGACCATGATTAACTAAAGGTGGAAAAATCGATATCCTCGATATATGAAAACATCGATATTTTGCCCGCTCTATTAACACAACGCTGATATTTTCGACAAGTTTTTTTAATTTTATGTTATTGTATATTGTTTCCGTATTCTGTCTATGAGCGTAACATAAACAGAGAGCCAGAAAGGGAGAGAGACCGCTGACCATGTCGCTCACGGATATTTTGGAACTGAACAAGGCGGAGCTATTCGAGAAGATCCGCCATGGCCTGCCGCTGGTGCAGAAAACCCAGAATTTGCTGGACTGCAAGGACGACCTGCTCTTCGCCTGGGACGCCAAGGACAGCTGCCTGCTGGTGCGCAACTGGCGCGCCTCGCTAACAGATACGGAGGGCAAGCACACCGCCGCTGGCGTCCAGTGCCAGACGTTGATACCGGCAAACGCCGTGGGCCTCGAGGTGGACCGCGTGTTGGCCTCCAACGAGGGATCTTTGGTGGCACTTGGAGGTACTCGCGGCGTGACTATCCTGGAGCTACCACGCCGCTGGGGCCCCGACGGTTACTTCAAGGACGGCAAGGCAAAGATCACCTGCCGCACATTCAGCTTGGACACGCAGCTATTCCAGAACAACCCACCGCTGGAGGTGCGCCAAATACGCTGGCATCCGCACTCCGTCACCGACTCCACGCTGCTGGTGCTGCTCAACAACAACACCATCCGCGTCTACAACCACGCCAAGTTGCGCCATGTCTGGCAAGTGGGTCCCTCGGTGATGCGCGGCACGTCTAATACTTCTCTCTCCGACTTTGGGGAGGTGGCCGTCGACTTTGACATTGCTCCGGCAGCCAAGCCCCGTAACCCAGATCAGGATAACACCACCCTGGCCGACACTACAGCCAATCAGAGAAACCAAACCCTGCTGGCGGCCAAGTCCGTGCAGAAGCAGGCGAAGATTGAGTGGCCCGTGTTGGTGCTGCGTGAGAACGGCAACATATACATCCTGCTGACTGGCCTGGACTCGGCAAAGACGCGTCTGCAGGGCCCCATTACCATTACGCCACAGGCCCGCGATAATTACGGCCTGGAGTCATGCGCTCTCATGGTTATTCCCTCTCTGCCGCCCACCGTGGTGATGGCCGAGTCTAATGGAAAGCTGCATCATGCCTTGCTCATGGAGGCAGAGGCCGCCGAGCATTCCTTTAACGAGGTGGATGACTTTGTACTCATCGAGCCCGCCGAATATGTCATACACGTTTTGGAGACGGTGGAACTGGAGCTGGGTCTCAAGGCAACTTCGACAACTGGAGCGGCAGCTGGAGCTGGATCCGCCTACAACTGCCCCATCCACTTGAAGCGGGATCTGATCAACGAGCTGCGCTACTTTGCCTACCACAACGCTGGCCTGCATGTGGTTTCTGTAAGCTTTATCTCAGAGCTGCAGCGCTACCTGGACAGCGAAATCGAGCACGATAGACTAGAGCTGACGGCCTCTTCTCGGGCCGAGTACGTATTGTGCACCAAGTTCGACTCCAGCGAGGGGATCAATGCAGTCTTGGGCATCGCCCTTCTGCAGATGCCCGCTGGCGTGGTCCTCCTGCTGGGCAGCGGACAGGTGGTCAGCCTCAAGCTAGTGATCGATGCCCAGCTGCTGGTGACACCCAGTGAGTACAGGAAGACCGGCCTGGAGGTCGATGAACAGGAGAGTGGACCCTCGTTTGTGGACACGATCAAGTCGCTGCTGCAGCGCAGTGTCAACCAGCCGATACTGGCGGATAAGCTGGCCTCACCCTCCGCCCAGGAGAGCTACGAGCTGCTGAACCAGGCCATAGAGGTGCTGCGCGAACAGTACCTGAAACGCCACGACCTGGTGAGCGCCGCCTTCGCCCGCCACATCAATCAGATCCAGCTGAAGAAGGAGCAGCAGCTGCAGGAGATACAGGACCTGGAGCAGGAGCGCGAACTGATTAGCGAGCGGGCCCACAAGCTGGCTGAGCGCTTCGAGGAGATCAGCTACAACCAGGAGCTGCTTGTCCGCAAGTGCTACAACCTGATGAAGCAGGCTAATGCTGCGCTGCCTAACAATATAGTGGCCGAGCGTGAGTTTGCCAAGGAGGTGACGCGCCTCAACGAGGTCACAAAGGGTCTGGCCGCTAGTTTGGATACCGCCAAAAAGTCTCTCAACAAACAGCGCTATCACATCGCCAAGAGCCAGGAAGAGCTCAAAAAGAATACATACGAGCTGCCGGAGAAGCAGCACCGCACCATCAAGGAGATCCTGACCCAACTGAACAGCGAAATCGATCGTCAGGTCACCGATGTTAAGCGCATCAACAAGATCGTGGGCCTGTGAGGACACATCCTGGTGATTTCGCCACGTTTCCGTTGATAAAGTAAAGCTGAACCGAAGCGAAGGAACTGAAACCTATTAATAATAAACATTTTGTCGATTAAGTCCCCAAGCTGGCGTAGTTGTTTTCTTGTTATTCTTTATTTTTGTATTTTGTATTCGACGGCATGCTAATGGAATTGCGTCAGAGGTGTTGGCCAGACGATCCTCCAAAACATTTGATATTGTATTTCAAATCTTAATTGAGTGTGTTTTTGAAAAGAAGTGTGAAGACACTGAAAAATGGTTCGAGAGCTTGCACAAACAAATCAAACCAAAGATCATTAGCAAAATTCATAGATACGACTCCTGATTTAAGCAAACAGCCTAGAATTTAATAGAATACCCCCTGTATTTGAATGTAAGTCGCCCTTCGAGCATTTACCCTCTCTTTCTAGCTCTCTTTAAATCGAAACATTTGCAAGGCTAATTCTTACCCCATAGCTTTTGAGGTTTCAATTTTATTTACGTTTCAGTCGCCAGTCTGAAGCTGACTTTGACGGAAGCGAGATGACGTCGACCCTACTGGCCACCCTGTCCAGTCTATACACCGGACTGTTCAACTTTGTGAAGGCGAAAGTGCCCTTTGTGATCGAGGCAGCCATGGTCACCCTCTGCTTCGCCTCCATTGTGGGGCGCTACTGCATTCTGGTTTAGAAGGAGGAAATTTGGAAGACTTGGCGCTGTGTGATTCGGAGGAACTCTATATATGTATATTTATGTGGATGTGTGTTCTGTGACCTTATGTGGAATACAAACTAAATGCTTAAACCTAAACCTCGGGCTTCTCGATCAGGTGGATGTAGAAGGCGGGATTCTTCACCAGGCTCATCTCCTTGAAGTCGCCGTACAGCTGGTGCTGGGCCTTCTCCGAAAAGATCTCGCCGAGGATCTCACGGAAGCGCTTGAGCTCATGGGGATAGTAGGACAGACGGAACTCGCTGGTCAGCTTGTTGCCAGCAATCAGATAGTCCATGGACACCAGGGCTGGCTTGCCGCAATAGAAGAGCACGGATGTCTTGATGTCCGCCGTGTGACTCGTCTGTAATTAGTCGCAAGTCATTCGTAGAGGTTGGATTAGCTTGGATTAATTGAATCGAAGAAAGCATCGTAAGCGATAAGGTTGATAATGATGGGGAAATGGGTGAGCGTTGCAATTGCTCTGGGATCAAAAACAAGATCAGCAGCAGCAGTAGCTCAGCTTATCGCCACGATGACGCTACAATATTTGGTTGTTTTTGAATGGAATGTGTCATTTAATAGTTTTTAATTAATCTCGAGGTGATGTGGCACAATTCCGCTGACGAAATTCAGTATCTCTAAACATCATTTTAAATTCTATAAATTAAAAAATTAGTTACTCACGTTATAGTAGATGCTCTTGGCGGGCGTGGCTCCCGTCTCCAGGATATTGTCATAGTTGCGGTGATCAATCAGCAGGACGCCTCCTGGCTTCAGGCACTTCTCAAAGTTGCCAATGGCCTGCTTGTGCTCCCGCTGATCCCCGAAACCGTCCATCAAATGGGCAAAGGAGTTGCCCAGGCAGATAACGGCATCGAAACCGTCCTTGATATGCTCCTGGATGTCATCGTACAGGGTGAGCCAGTTGGCCTCCTCAATTACTATTCGAATTAAGAAAGTATTATTTAGTAAGAAAGGATTTTGTAGTTGCTCTTAATTAACTTACCCCAACTGTCGAAGGCAGCCTCCTTGCGGCGGTTCCAGCGCTCCTTGAGGGCATACTTCAACATCTTGTCAGAGGCATCCACGGAGACCACCTCAAAGCCTTCCTCCACCAGCATAAGAGAGTCCACACTGCAAGGAAATGATAAAAATATTATAAAATAAAGAAAACTCAAAAGGAAATCTTTGCTTTAAATATGTTCCTTACAAGGATATCTCCCCTTAACTCACCCCGTTCCACAGGCCACATCCAGGACTCGCTTGCAGCCCTTCTTCCGGAGCATATCAATCAGGAAATTCTTGTAGTTGTCCGTACGGGAGTTCTTGTCTCCAATGAAAATCTCCCACACCTTGGCGGCCTTGCCATCGGCATACTGATCCCGGACTCCTTCGGCGGAGATGCCATCGGAACGGGCAACGAACACACTATCAGCGGAGGTAGTCATGGTCTCTGGGTCTCTCGGTTTGTCAGCTCTGGTCGGCAGATCGCAGCGAAATAAAATCCATCTCCGTACGCACCCACCACGTTGACTCTCCGCCAGAGATGGGGTGTCCAGAAGCTAACAGCTGGTGCTACATACATAGGCCACACCGAGCAGTAGTCAGCAGTCCATAATCTTATCAATCCCGCCCGCTTTGACGTGCGCCCTGCGCCAGCGGTAGCGACGAGAGCTTCAACATCTGGTCCCGGCGGAACGTGTTTCGCCAGCGGGGCTTTCGCTTTTGGGTCTCTGCCCCTGAACCTGACCCTCCGGTTGAGATTAGCCAGCGGCGGCGGCGATCTCATCCCGTGGTCAAAAATAGAATGACAGAGCACTATATCTAAGCAAGTTGGAGGTACAGTGGAAGATCCACTAAGGAATACTTTCAAGAGAAGGATATTACTATAAGATCTTAATGTTATATTAATTTAAATGTTGACTGAAAGGTTTAGGATCAATTTAATTAAAAAAAAATATAAATTCTGCCTGTTTATGAATGTTAATGTTCTATAATGTAGATTAATATGAGGTTCCTAGTTTATAGTCTCCACTATACATCGTATGAGCTCAACAATGACTTGTATATTTTCCCAGAATTTCCCCACGTGCTGTTTTTAAGAAATAAATCTTTATAGAACAGCGAATATTGTTTGTAATTTATAAATAATATTGCCGTAGATTTTATTATTAACTTCTCCTACACATTTCCAAAAGAAAACGATAAATTTAATTGATATAAAAATGTTTTTTATTTTATTTTAAATAATATTAAATAATATTTATAAATATTGCACTGCTTTGAAAATCAAGGAATCTTGTCCTCCCAATGGTTGGTCTTCATATTGCACCTCGCGTTTCTATGGATTAGATCTTAGAGATTAAGTCACACTGGATGTTCTATAGGAGGTACTTATTGCTAAAAATGATTACGTTTCGCAAGAGAATTGATTCGCTGTCGGATTAATGGCGATAATTGTCTTGGGAAACATAAGCCGTTAAGAGATTATTATGTAATATATAGTATAGTATATATATGAGTATGTTGGCTTATGTGCTATGTACATCGTAACTATTCCGGATCCACGTCTATGGCAAGTAACCCAGCGAGTCCTCCAGGGAGGCGCTCACTGCCCGCATTGACTGATAACTGCCCATGCGGCTCCTGCTGGCGCTGCTGCGTATGGAGGCTGCCTTAGCTTCCATGGCCTTAAGGTTGGCCAGCAGATTATCAGCGCTACCGCCTCCTGCCAAGCCTATGCTTTTGCCCAGCGGCATGACCAGTGGCATACCCCCACCCAAGCGATCGGTGCTGAAGGACTCTCGGGTACGGTATGAGGACCTTCTGGAGGAGACTTGCGATCGACAGCTGCCATTGCCCAACCTAGATCCCAGTCCCGCTGTTGCCGCCCCCTTTGGCGGGCACAGACTCTTGATGTCCGTCGTCTGGCTGAGCTTCATGTCGGCGAACACAGCAGCCGCCTCCACGCTCTTCTTCACGCTGAGAGCCTCGTGCGGTTGCACTGGCTGCCCACTTCCGCTGATATTAAAGAGCTCGTAGTCCAGGCCCAGTTTCTCTGAGGGCTTGCCTTTCCTTGGAGCTCCACTTGCCCCTCCTGGCCGGGACTTGCGCTGCTGTTGGGATAAGGAGTCCTCGCTGATGGCCGCCGCTGCCGAGGAACGCTGTCGGCGCTGGGTGCGCTTGCAGTAGCACTTGCTGGCGCTCACGCAGCTGTCCGAATCGCAGGACGTGGTCGTGTCCGTGTGCGTGTTGTTAGCTGAGTCTCGTTCCAGGGAGCTGGCTGGCTCCTCCTCCACCATGGAGCAGTAGCACTTGTCGTCTGAACGGCAAGAGATCAGCGAGTGCCGATTGGTGGCCGTAGTTCCGGCTCCACTTTGATTTGCTGATGGCTTTCGGGTGGGCGACGCCAAGGCCATGTTGCGCTCGTTCTTCTGGCGCAGTTTGTGGTTCAGATGCTCGGTGCGCAGGCTACAATAGCAGCGATCGGCCGAGGCACAGGCACAGGACTCGGAGTCGTAGCTGCACTCCGAACAAGACACATATCTAAGAGGGATTGGTGTTAAATAACTTTAATGACTTTTACTGGGAGTTAAGAAGATATAAGTATGAACCTACCCGCTGCTGCTGTTTCGATTGAGTCCCTGGGTATGCTCGTTCCTCACCACAGAGACATCCGAGCCACTGGTTGCCGCTCTGTTTCTTTGATGCTGCTGCTGGGCATGGCTGATGGGTGGGCCAATGATGATTGGTGGACTAATTTTGCGTTTGTCTATGCTGCCCTCCTTGGGCTTCACCGCTGGCTTGGCGAGCTTTCCCCGGCAGGAACGGAACTGGCCCAGCTGGAAGACCTTCTTGAGGCTCTTGGTGCCAAAGAAGCTAGTCTTTGACTTCTTCTGGAGAGGGAGATATATAAAGTTAGTTGGGGATTAGGGTAGCCACGTCTCTGGACCCACCTGCGATCCATTGACACTGGCTTTGCGTTTCTGCTTCTTTTTCTTCTGTCGCCGCATTATGTTCTTGGAGCGCTGAAAGAGCTCGTCCTGGGTGAGGGTCACGGCCAGCTTGAGCAGGAACTCCTTGTAGATGGGCTTCAGATCGTTGAAGGACATGCCGTCGGCATCGATAATGGCGTAGAGGATGTCGTCCAGCGAGTGCAGGTTCTCGTGCAGGCGGAATTCGTTAAACAGCTCGCTGAAACCAAGTGGGGAACTAGAAGCACAATTCAAGCGATGCCAATCAACCAGACCAAACCTTCTCCCCCAGATTGCAAATAAACTGCCGCCCGCACCCAGGGTCAGGAGTAGTTGGGTTCTCCCAACTGCCCCTGCCCCCCCAGTTCGGTGGCAATACTCACCCTCCTCCGCCTCCACCGCCGCCGCCCAGTTTGCCGGAGTGGCGCCTCGCCGCCCGCGACTTGTAGCGAGTCAGTCCACCGGTGTTGAGGAAGCTTCCGGATCTGGGTATGGCCACTCGTGTGAGTATGTCTCCATTGGCTGGCGCCACGTCCACGCTCGAGGAAAGGTCTGGACCCGTAGAAGATTTCTTGCTGGAATGGGCGCTCTGATGCAGACGGGTCACGTGACCATTGCCGCACACAATGCTGCCACTGCGGGAGGGAGTGCCTCCTCCACCGTTCCGGTGACTCCCTGAGCCGGGCACCGTCGTCGGTACTGGTGGAGCTCGCTTCGATTTGTGAGACTTGCGACGGCGTTCCTCTGTGGAGGTCTCTAGCTCGGCGGCCTCGTTGATGACATTACTGTGAGAGCTCAAGGAACTACTCGATATCCGCTTCTTTCGTCCGGAGCGGGAGGGAGTTCCTGCCACGCTGGTGCTGCCCCGGAAGGAGCTACGCCTTCCGTTGGCACTGGGCACAATCTGGGAGCGGGACAGGTAGTTGGAGCTGGCCAGGGCCGAGCTGCTCGCAATGCTGATGCAGCTGACACCATTTTGCTGGCGGGGCGCTCTCCTTTGGGTATTTCGCCGCGAACTGGTGCTCACATGGGCCATCAGACTCTGGTAGAGCGTGGCTGCAATCACGATGGCATCCTCGGTGCTCTTGCAGATGAAACCATGGCACTCGAGCACCTTGGGCGAGCTAGCCGAACGCATGACCACTGCAAAGATGGGTGCATGCACATGGATGCTGTGCTCCACAGCCATTTGCTCACTGGAGCTAAAGGGCGGAAATATGGTTAGCTTTGGGATTCAAGACTAGGATAAGGATTAGAAAACCCACCTCAATGGCTGGAACAGGGCAGTCTTGTCTATGTTCTCCGGATCGGTGATCAGGGGCAGAAAGGCCGCGCCACCATCGTCGTCCGAGATGACGAACTTCACCGCCGACCACACAGCAATGTTGTGGAAGGGTGTGATGAGAGCCTCGCCCTCCTCCGAACCATCCGCTCCACTCGCTATGGAGAGGGTGCTGATCTTCACCCGCAGTCCGGTGGCACAGATATCCAGCGATCCAGAGTTGAGTTTCTAAGGGATAAATCAATCTAGTCTTAGATTCAACTCCCACACAATCCTCTATTAGCCACCCTACCTTCTTGGTCACCTCGCTGAGATACAGTTGACGCAGTGGCTCTTGCAGACCCTGCAGGCTGGTCACTTTATCTTTTAATGGCAGCGCTCCCAGGCAGGTGACCTCGAAGCTGCTGGTGGCATCCTTGGCCACATCCGTGAACAGCTGCTCTATCTGGGCCTGCACGCTGTTGCTGATCCGCTGCACATCCTTCTTGGCCGCCTCGGCCAGCACCTTGGCCGACTGCCCATTGTCCTGCAGGAAGCTGCTCAGGGAGCGCGGAGTATCACCGCTGGTGCTGGCCAACTCACTGCGCCCATACATGATGATGGAGCGGGTGCGATGCGATCCACGGGGATCGTCGAGGCGGCTGCTTCGCATGGATCTGGGTTAGGAGGAAGTAGAGGAATATGATGTAGGAAAAGCAGAGTTAAGTATATGTTTCCGAAACTAGTTCGGGATGTGGAGCAATGGTGTCTTCCGCCCCTAAAGAAAGTTCTCACTCACTCAAAGAATTTGTTTATGTGTGTAATTAAAGCAGATTCCGGTTGTCATGAGACTTTTTTCGCTAAATAATACAAATTTAACCATGAAAAATTCTACAAATATTTCTCAATAAACTGATTAATTAGATTCTCTTTAAACTTTAGTTTTATTTCCTGATTGCTATAACTTGATTCGCTTTTGTTTTAGATCTCAGCTATTTCCTGCAGCTTTTAAACATAATTTAAAACATTTTTAAGTGTTGAATAATTCAAAAACCATACCGATTTTGGTTTTATATACTTTGAATAAGTATTTGTTGATTTTCGCATACAGAAAGACTCTTAAATATTTGTATTCCTGAATGCATTTTATTGTTTTTCCCACTTAATAAATTAACAATTAAAAAACCAATGGAGTTTCTGCTTTATATAATTTTTTTAGCTACTTATTTATTTATCAATTGCCATTTGCCTGTTTGCCTTTATTGATTTCTTTTCTAAATTAACAAATAAACTAAATATCACCTTTAGTTCCAAATGGGATACGCTCTTCTCTGTGTTCTAAACAAGTTTAAATCTCAAGTTTAAATCTCAGAAAGAGCTTCAAAGTTTATAGCACAAAATCAAAGATATTTTCTGAACCATTTAATTTAAGTTTTAAGTTTTGTTTACCAAGCTTCTTTATTTACCATAATTTATTTGGTGTCAGCTGCTCCCTCAAAGAAAGTTCTACCACTCACTACTATGATATATCTCTAATGGATATCAGGGACTTTCCTAATCCATATAATTTAATTTTATAGTTTAGTATAAAATCGATAAGATTGCCTAATATTCTATTAGTTGTTCTCTTCATCAAGTCGACACTTTTAGTGCCGAAATGTGTGCGACAAAACGGTTCCGTTTTTGTGAAAGTTTGACTGATTAACGCAAAAGCAACCAGAAATTAGCATATTTGTCTTGACTATGCCTGAACTCCAACCAGCTGGAGTTGCAATTGGCACAAGCACAGCACATCCTGGTGACCAGGTCACAGAGCCCGGGACTCGTGGAAAAACCACTATGAGATAGAACTATGATGAGAGAACGGAATGGTCATTGACCAATGGCCAAATGCAGCTTAAGGTGTTCCCAATTCAAGCCATTCCGTTTACCGCTAGCTGACATAAAATCGGAAATGCTTATTTCCATAGAACGTCGAGAGTTTTGAATGGCGATGAGTTTGGAAGATGAGCTTGGGACTGGACAGGTGTGGAGGCTCCGCAGGGGAGTTGGGGAGCAGCAGCCTATACATAGTTTTCTTTCTCAATCAATTAAGTAGTTCGTCGCGAATGTGTGTCAACGATGAATATTTATCCAAAGAGCAAGTGTCGATCTATCTATGGAACATCTAGCTGGAGCTGAAGCTGAATATCTTTCTCTCTCTTTCTTTGCAGACAATATGGTTTTTTAATTTTAAAACTAACTGTATATTTATCGTTGGTTATGGAAATGCAAAACGGTAAACGCAGCAGCCGTCTTTCGAGATCTCTCACTCTCTGTTTTTGGCTTTGGGTATATTTGTATCTTTGTATATTTGTATCTTGTATCTTTGTATCTATTTATCTTAGTTTGTGTGATTTCGAGAACGAAAGTGTGCTGGGTGGTCAATGGAAATGAGAGTGTTGGTGCAGAGAAAGAAATATTAACAACAAATTACCAGAAACAATCAAGTAACTTGAATTAAATCCATTTAAGAACGTTTTAATAATACTTTTAGAACATTTTTAATGATTTTTAATAAATTATTTGGAAAATTAAAGAGTTTTTCTTGTATATTTAATCTTCAGAAAATTATAAAATAGGCCTAACAACCTAACGTTCTAGCCATTAAAACTTGGAAAACCCTTAGTGATCCTCAAAGCTGAATTTCCTTCAGTTTTCATACTTTCTTTATTACAATTTTCTTTAATTTATCTCTAGAAATTTATCCAAAATTCCAACTATTTTCGTTCTGTGTACCTTTAAAAGACTAATTGATTTGTTTTGGCCCAAGATCGAGAGCGAGGCTAATGGCGAAAACACACCTCCCCGGGGTCTGTGTCTGCTTGCAATTATCACTGAATGGAAGTTTCACCCCGTGACCCGTAACCCCAAAGAAATTTCAAAGGGAAACTCACCTGGAATCGTCGAACATGAGATCGATCTTGAGTTTGTAGATCGAATTTCGGCTGACACTCGAATTATTTTCGAGCTGATCGCCGTCCAGGAGCCGAAAGCCGGAAGAGTGGCTATTGCTGTGACTGCCGCCGGCGGGCTTGCCACGAGACCTTGCCGCATTCATTTTGGGAACGGCCACCGCGGATTGGGAGTCCACCTTGCAGGTGACCATGCTCCTCCTCCCAGGCTAGAGGGGGCTTGGGAAGTGGTAAGCACACGCGGAATGCCGCGGTGGCGATGCAAATCGCTGTTTGCACTTCACTTCTTTTTCACTCTCCGCGAATTGTTTGTCTTTTTTTTATTGTTTGGTTTTCTTTCTTTATTGTTTTTTGGTGTTGCTTTGTTTTGTTGTATTTTTTGGCTAGTGTTTTTTTAATTTGTATGCAATTAGCGGTGAATGCAATCCGTTTAAGCGCAATGAACGCTAATTTTCAACATTTTAGCGCCGCGCACTCCTCACACTTTGCATAGGGACGAAGGCAGCAGCAGCAACGCGAGGTGTTGCATGGCGTGTTGCGATGGGGGGGCTATCGTCACTCGTCTAATCATCTCTCATTGTAGCCGGCTCATTAATTAGCTGTAAGCATAAACCCAGAAAAACCGACAAAATGTAGCAACATTATTGGATTAAGGCGTATTGCAAAATCGTTATTTAAAATTCGTATAAAAAATCGGTATATGTTTTCCACTTTTGGTCTGCTTTGGCCACTGATAAATTGCGCAAAGAAATGCAATTGTTGGTTTGTATTGGAAAAATGTTGGCTATTTTCGAACGCACCGAGCTAATTCGGCTACATCTGTGAGATACTTTCACTCTGTGGAGCGAGATATATTCGCGATAATTAGCACACACACTCAACACACACACAACACACACTTTACACATGCGTATAAGCCAATTGGAAATGCCATTTACTTGTGCCTTATTGAACTTCAACTTTAAACACTGTTAACACCGCCCAATCCGGCCAATTCCAGTGCACCTGACGGACTGGCTCTTGGCTTTGGGATAACTATAAGGTAAGGTAAGCCAGGTGGGCTGCCCGGCCGGGTCCGTCTGAGTTCGTTGAATGCCACACAGCGACTGTCGATGCGGCTCAGAGGCAGAAGTCGGGCTCAAGCCAGCCGGAGAAGAGAAAGAAAAATGAGCCCAGGTGAGCTCAGGTGAGGCGACGGCGGCGGCTGCGGCCATAACAACAATAGAGTCGTCGCTGGCGTAAGTGGGCAGCACAATGAGAATGCCCGGCCATAACCGACGAGCTTGGAGTTGGCCAAACTCTGTTTTCAAATGTGTGATGAAGACGAACGCGTCCACACAGCCGTCGCCTTTCAACAGCCACAAAGTGATTGTGGTCCGGAATGGTGACACCGCCGATCGGGGGGCATTATGTATTATTATCCGTTTGGATGGACGGTTTCAGCCAACTCTATTTGCATATGGCACACACGGCGAAAAAAAACACTGCACATTATTTGGCAAAAAGTAACGTAAGAGAGGTTCATTCAAACCTAGTTTGGGTGACCTCAGGGCAGGGGTCAGCAAAGTTACAAAAAATAGTTTGGTAAGCAGTCTAAAAAATGTGACAAAATTTGCTTAGGAAATTATTAAATTGAATTAAAATTAATTGCTTCATTTTGTCCTAGGAAACTATTATAAAAATGAAATACATTATAATGTAGATAAAAATGTAACAATAAAAATATATTTCGTCTCAAAAAATATTAGAAAACTTAAAAAAAAATTTTTAATTAAACAAAAATATATTATATTTGAAGAAATATCGTTTTAATTTTAAGTCTACTAGATTTTTATCTAAATCTCATCAAAAATAAATATTTTTAAAATTATTTATATATTTTTTAAAGACTGTTTGAACCCCTCCAAATTTCTTACAGTGCCTGTGAATGTTGTCGAGCATTTGCGCAAAGTTATTTGGGCAATGTCGCCTTCGCCGTTGCATCTCCATCTCGAACTCCGGGCCAATGTCAGTATGTGTCCCACCACAAAGCCCCCGCGGGCCAATTGCAATTAAAAGGCAGCGTTGTCGCAGTGACGCCGAGTGGGACATGGGACGTCGTGGGTCGCCCAAAATGCCGGTGGCCCGGGTTTTGCCATTTGCGCAAGCGCAGAAGCTGTGACGAGCTAGGGGAGAGCTTGAGATTTGGAGTACCGGCGAGTCAAAGAGGTGGAGAGCGGAGCTACTAGAGCCGGAGGCCATGTGGGGATCGGGGGAAACACTGGAAGCAGTGAAGGCATTTTCGAAATCAATGACCGTGGTCAAGTCTTACGATAACTGGAGCTGCCCGCGGTCTGTGGTACATTTGTGTGTGTGGTTGCCAACATAAAATGCACTTCATTTTTTACAGAAAACGCTTCAGAGTAGCTTGGAAATTGAGAATATCTGAAGAATATCTAGAGAATAGCTGAAGAATACTTCAAAACGAAGCTCCGGATAATGAGCCTCGCAATAATAATTCATATGCATGCAAGCTATTACATGGTTGATCTTATATTTGCATTTTAAGTTGTAAACTAGAATCAACAAAGCTTCTTCTAATGGGTTTATTTCAAACTTAAACTATGTTTCTTTTTGGGTTCTATAATTAAGATTATGATGGATCTTAAACTGAGAGCTAGCTTCTTTCTTTCTTGAGTGAGCACAGCCTCATAAAAAGCGTAATTAAGTAGCTTAATGGGTTCTGAATACAAAGAAAGCAAATAAACATTTGAAGTAACTATCTTTTTTGATTTTTACTATAGTAATTTAAAAGATATTTTCATAAGAAATATACGTTGATGATCCTTGCTTACGCTTTATGATCTATTAGCTTTTTTAATTTATATCCTTCCATTTTTCATATGGACTACCTCCTTCTCTTGCTCGAATATTAATGAATCTTTTTTTATGATCCACGCCTGAGCATGAATAATGAATTAAAATTGTGCCACATTGCTTTTGAGCTCGTAATTCAAGATGATTTCAATTAAGAAAAAACTTCGTTTCCATTTCTCTAATAAAAACTCTTAAGCGAGCCGCCGTAAAAATCCAACTTTCCACTGGAATCCAAAGCCGAATCCGAGACTCTGAGCGATTTCCATTTTAGATTTCAATTTTGATGGCCTCTGATCGTTGAAGTGATTTTTGTCAACGTTTTTTCGTGCTTATTCATGAGCTAACAGTAAGACGAGTAATTAAAATTGGTCCACGTGAAACAAAGACGAAACAAGAAAAGTAAAACCAGGCTAATTGATGTTTATTGTGTGTCCAGAAAACTCTTACTTTTAGGGCCTTGGAGGTCGTCTCTCGACCTGCCCAAGTGTGTCTGGTTTCGTTTTTATGGCTCGTATTTGATGTTTAAAAACAACAGTTAAATTAAAGAGATAAAACAGAACCAGTGAAGAACCCGAAGGGCATACATTTTCATTTTCCCTTTCTTTTAATAGAGAATTTTCATTTAGGTTGCTAAACCGTTAACTGCACCCAGTCAGCGTTGATGTGATTTATTTAACAAATATATCGCTGTAACATCATACTACCGTGATCATCACTTTCTCCATTCAATTTACCAGGCTGCCTTTGCTATAGTGTCTGTTTTAAGGTTCGCTCGCATCTGCAGCGGCAACTATTTCAGAAATTAGTCGTATTTTTTGCTCAGGCAAGCTTGAAGATACAGATACAGCTAGAGGGTTGAGCCAGAGTCGGGTTGGGTGCCGGTGTCGGTGCCGGTGCCAGTGGAGATGGGTAGCCTAGGTGCGCTCTAAGAGATACGCTTGATTCCTTCGCGCTCGTCTTGTGCCCAGCATTGCGTATCTGACATGCGCAGGCACTGAGAGAAAAATTAGGGTTGGCATGGGGAAAAAAGTCTTATATGAAATAAGAAGACTTTAAGCACCGCTTGCTTCGAAAATTTCTACAAGACTTTAATGTGCAATAAATGCTTATTTTTAAATTATTTTTAAAAATTCCTAAACCATTTTATATTTCACCTATCTAGAACATTTTCCCCAGTGTACTGTAGTGGACAAGTTCTGCAAATTATTCAAATCATTTACTAAAAAAAAGAAGAAACATTGCGCAATTAAAGTTTCATGACTTTCCCTGGCTCTAAGCCTGAGCCCAGACATAATCGCTTCGCGAGACTTTCTTTGTAGAATCGCCCGGGCTTCAGAGAGCTGGCAGCTGGGGACTCCTCTACTCTACATTTCCCTCTGCCCTAGTGAGCTTCATGAGGCCCGATTCATTCATTAGCTTGCCAGTTGCGTCACGAACCCGAATCCGAAATGAGACTCGAAAAAATACACGACAATTGTCACATTGTGCTACTCATTACGGCATCTCCCGCCCCTCCATCAACCATCCGGCTGACAATAACGATTCACTTTTCGCGCCGGCATGGAGTTTCGGTTAGGTAGCAGCAGCGGGTGGTTAAAAAGAAATTAATTTCTCGGCTTTTATGGTCTTTGTAAGAAATTTGCAGAAGCTCTTGGACAAACAGCCGGGCTTTACGACCCAACGGCTACGTGACTTGACCAAGATCACGACCACTGACCCGGCGAGGTGACGATTTAAGGACCCCAGTTAGTAGCTAAAGATGTCTATATTTGCGGGTTATGTAAATGGGGTTTTGTATTTTGAGTTTCCTTGTTTATGGTGTCACGTTAGCAAAGCTTGTAATCCGCAGTCTTTAAGTTAAAAAAGTAAGATTTCCTTTGTTTTTAAATCCATGAAACTCGGTTTTTATCACCTCAAAACATTTAATAAATGTTCATCTGTTATGGACTCTATAAATTGAATTCCTGCACCAAAGCTGCCTTTCATATTTTCACATATTATTGGACTTTTCCTGGATTTTATTAGGATTTATATGATATATGTTTTGCTTTTCGATGTTGTGATGTTTACTTATTTAAATTTGAATTTTATTTATCAATGCATGCATAATTTAATGGCCTTTTTCTTTAAACTAATAACAGATAAATTTACATATATTAAGTCTTCCCTACTTGCCAAGTCTTTATGATTTGTTTTTTCGAGTTGTGGCATTTATTTTATTTACTTTACATTTTGTTTCAATTAAAGCAAATCTTTAACAGATTTAAAATATATATATATTTTTTTTTATGTATTATTTAAAGTGTGATCTAGGGCAATCAATGAATTTTGAAGGCGATAATTTCCACTCGTGGCTCGTTGCATCAATCGGAAACACACGAAACTCATGCCATAATAACCGTATTTGACTCGTGCCAAATTGTGTTTAGGCATGAAAGTCTTTTGGACAGGCGGCATTATGGACACTTGAGCGAGCAATGCCCTCGTGGCTGCCACAAGGAGAAGGAGGAGGTGGAGTAGTTAATGAAATCCGGCAAAGAAATTGCCCAAAAGAGCGTGACGCCGGCGCTGCTCATGAACTCTGCGCCATAAATTGCCATAAGTATGTGTATTTTGCATAAGCATTTGCATACCGCCTGGCCACAGGCCGGATCGGTTCGAAACCCCAGTGCTATCTGGCCACGAAAATTCTGAACATGGAAATTCTCCTCTTCTGGCCGAAATGTTTTATGGCCCTGTTGGAAAAGTTGCCTTTTAATTGGCCTTCTCTCAACACCGTTGTGGGTGCTAAATGGCTTTCATTCATCGCGGTCAGCTGGGTTCAAATGGCGCGTGCTTTGTGGGTCAGTTTTCCGCCTTGGAACTCAACATTTCAAGGGGAAGAAAGAGCACCACATTGACACCATCTGATTGCCGGCTAACTGTGCTCTTTGTGGCCCAGTGCCCAGTGCCGTTTCTAAACAAGATAAGATCATAATTCTGCCCGCCGCTTCACGAGATAATTGTTTTCTTGTCATTTATCGCGTTGGCGCGGGGAAAGCTGCACTTCTCGGAAGCTAGATAGATTTTCTTTATTGCCATTCATAATTGCGAGGTGCGCAATGCCAGCTGACCATTAAGGCCGTGGGCTTAAATTAAGGGCTACCTCTTCTGCCAACTGTGGATTATTGTAATTGTAATTGTTTCTATTTTTGGGATATACACCTCAGTGGGATTCTGCCTTTAGGGTACAAAGAATAGGAGATTTAAATAATATAAATAATTATAATTGCTGAGGGTCTGGTATGTTTAGAAATCAGGTAGCTTTCCTAAGGAAACCTAGGCCTCTGGTGGGCTAATTAATTACTATAAATTCCCCCACACCGTTCCCTCTTCATTTCCCTCGAGTCTACACCACCATAAGTGATGCAGTACTCCATGGAGTAGAGCTTCTAGTGCTTCTTTACAGAATAGAATGCTTCATTAGCACATTCTAGCATTCCCGATAAAGAGATTGTTCGATAGCGGTACACTGGTGATTGGCGATTGGAAATGGCTCAACGCACGATTATAGCCGCATCCATCGCAGAACAGATGTGTCTCGGGGTATTGCAGCTCCTCTTCTAAGCCACATATCCGATCCCGTCGAGGAGTTATGGCTCTGACCCACCTTCGGAGTTGGATGCAGCAAACGAGTTGCCAGCTAAAGCTGGAGCTGAAGCCGAAGCCAACTGCGCATCGGTGCTCCAGTTTCTGAACCGCGGACCTGTCACGCAGCCTCCGAGCCGAGAGGAGAAAATCGGAAAATAATTGCAAGAAAAGCCGAGAGATCCCTGCTAGAAACAATTGCGGCCAACGGACAAAGCTGGCTGCCAGACGGTGGCGACCTGAACGAGTTTAGCAGGAAAAATGACTTGTCGATCTTGATTACCAGTGTCGTCGCCAAGAAGCTACCAACGCAGCAGCTGAGTTTACACAAGGAAATTATAATATATAATATTATATTATTATTTAGACATGATATTAATCTTATATTAAGACAAACCTATTTTTTAACTTTAGAAGGGCAGAGAGGGTATAACATCTAGAGGTGAATGAAAAATTCTTTGGAAATTGACCCTAGATAACTTTTTATCTTTCATGAAAGCTACTTTTAATTGTTTTTAAAAGAATATATAAGATTACTCCCCATAGATTAAATAAGGCAGATCTCTAATTGAAGATTGTCTATAGTCTGTCATATATTATATTATTTTAAGCTGTGAACTTTTAGAATGCATTTTATATTTATTATTTAATTTATTTTCTCTGAGTGTAGCTACCGTAAATCCCGCTAATCGAATAAGCGTTTGCCTCTCTGCTAACAAGGCTTATATGGTTGTCAACTATAAACACACCTGATGTCCATGTCCAGTTGTTGTTTGCCAGCCCATTCTTGGTCAGGAGAATGTTGTAGCCTCGCTCTTGGTTCTTCGTGCAATTAGGATTGCAGATATTTAATTGAAGTGGAGCGAAATAATTGTCATTAAATGACAACGGTGGTCTGGCCTACATACAGCCCAAGAGCACTTAATAAGCGCAATATAAAATTAATAAATCAGCCTTAAAAGGCATTGGCGGTTGGCTTTGAACACACGTCGCACTACTTATATACTTTCAAAGAAAATAATTATGCTTAGACAGTAAAAGAAGCCTACAATTTAAGACACTAAAAGAACAGAATGAAAATAATGAATCTTACTTTGTGGTTGCATTTTATTTTATCAAAAACTAAATTGCGAACACACATTTCGTATGCGTAATTTAGTTGTAAAATTCACCCACTAAGCACACTTATTCTTACCTTACTTTGTTCTGCTTTTCCTTTTGAAATTATTCACTGCCAAATCACTTTACACTCGAGAGATTATAAATTGCCAGGCAAGGCTTTAACATCGGCGGAAACTTTCTTCGCTAACCCCGCAATCAAAGTACAAATTCTGCTTATTTTCCCAATGACTCGGTCACGTTCCTATTCTTCGGTCGGCGACAACACTTTCGTTCGCTCGTAATTTGCATTTTCCAGCCGAGAAAAATGGGTGGAGATGTGGAAATCTCGGCAGTCGGAGGAGCAGCGACCGGAGTGCGCGAAGTCAATAACGAGACTAACTGCGTCCAACCAATTTGACGATGCCAAAGCCAAAGCCAACTCCATTCGCAGGCAGAGGCAGTGGCAGAGCCAGACTCAGGGCAGGGGATCTGAGAAAGAGAGGAGGAGATGATGCAGCCGTTGCAGCAGCCAGTTTAGTTTTTTGTGTTGCGTGGAGTTGGTCAACACCGAAGTCAAAGTGGCCAACCGACTGACTGACTGACGGCTCGGCTTCGGCTGAAGTGGATTAGCCAAAGTTCGGACTCGACCAGCAGTCGCAACCTGCGGCGTGATCCTAAGTACGACACTAATAGCGCCAATTTGCCGCGCTCAAGTCAACAGAAGTCACAAGGAGATGGCATCTCAAATAACTCTTTTCCCAAGGCCAAAAGACAATTAAATGTTGGGGAAAAAATAACGGTAGTTATTTCAATTAGACATTTTAAGTAAGTCTTGCCTTAAAAAAGACAATGAAGTGCTAGGAGACTTTATAACATTGCAGTAAAAATAATTATTTAAGCATGAACTAAATATTTAACAATTTCTGAAAGGTTTACTGACTTAAATATATAAGGTTCTGTTTTCTGAGAATAATTAAAACAGCAATGCAGTGTCCCAACCTCATAAGGAGCACATGTATAATATTTTGTAGGACTTAAATATATATAACCTCAACGGTATCCCATTTTTGGTATAAGCCAACCTCCCCACACCCATCACAACCCACACTAACTAGGTAATCCTATCATTTCTGGAGCAGGTCAGGTCGCTCTTAGCACGCCCGTCCACCTTGACTCGATCCAGAGGCCCAGTTTCTATTTGCCGAAAAGTGGAAAAACCTGCGTGGACAGTGGCCCAAATTGCCGCGTGCCCATTCGCCGACCGAAACCAAATCTTTGGCCAATATTCAAGTGAACCGTTAGACAGACGATGGCAAGGCTCAGGCTCTGGCTCTCTGGCTCCCGGGGTAAATTAATTCATGTGCTGGCCAGGCCGTCGATAACCGCGCATATTCATGCCAGGCGGGCAGTCGGAGGAGCACAGCATCGCCGCATCATCTGAACGGAAACAGGTTCGCTGGCCAAAAATGGGTCAATCTCAGTCAGAATCTTCAAAGCGAGTGTCAGTTTCTGGTGCGGCCCACAAAAGATGAAGTTGGCTCCTTTGTGCCAATCCAAACTGGGCCAGGCGGGCGATCTAGTTCGATTCGGGGGATTTAGAATCCTCCAGTGAGGTGCTCAGAAATGTGCCACAAATAGAGAGGAGCACATAAATACCGTTTACCGTAAACGGCATGCTGCTCCTTGCATTCAATGACCCATTTGGGATCAGGCTTAGCCCGAACTCGCCTGTCTGGCCTGTCACTGGCATCGAACTGGATTCTGCAGCCATTGGTGTCACTCGAAATGTATCGCAAGACGGTATTACACTCGTTGAATAATGATTCGGATGGCAGATGTCCCATTACGAGCACAGGTGGGTTGGATAATCTTAACGTGTTAATTTGAAACAGTTTTGTGGTAGCAACTATGTAGTTGTAACAGCTTGGCTATTAAGTTGGGGTTTTGTTTAGAACTTCTAAATAGTTAAATATTTGGTGATTTTCATGGCTATGTACTTTTAAAGATTGCTGTATTAGATATCTTATATTCAAATATTAATATTCTATGAGATCTGATCCTTTTAAGATGGATAAAAATCTCATATGTATATTTACTTGATCTTCGATTTATAGAAATTATTCCTTAGTTACTTACTTACACTTACTTTGTTATTGTAAACATTTTTTTCAATATATTTGTATACTTATTTTGGATAGTTTTTATCCGTTCTTGTTTGAATATTAAAAAAAAAATCGCCCTAAGACTACTTTAAACTAAAATAACAACAGATAAATATTCCCTTTAAAAAAAATAGAAAATAAGAAATTACCACTTATTTTGTTAGGAAAATTTCATTATGATAATTTTTATAGATTTTTCTAAATGGTAGTATTTTTTTAACAACTTTAGCCTGGAAATTAAAATATAAACTGCCTTAAAGTCGGCTATAAAAACTGAATGCTGCTTGACTATCATGTAAAGATTCGTGTAAAGTATCTGTAAAAATCATGTAAAATGTCTTTAGATAATTGTACATCTTATAAAAAAAGTGTTTAAGATTTAAAATTAGGTATAAAAAACAGTTAATTTTGTTTAAATTTGTTAAGAAAATCATATAGGCTGTCCTCTAAGAATTAGTAGAAGTCTAAATATAAGGCCAAGAAGTTAAAGGAATTCCTTAGTTCAACCATTCACTTCTTTATAATTGTTTCCAATAATCCAAACTATTATTTTCCCAAGTTTTTTTTTATTTTTTATTTAATCACATTTAAAAAAATATACAATGTTATTCCTTAAAAATACAGACATTGCTCGTATTAATTGTAAACAGTTTAACATATTTTTTGGTCGATTACGATTAGAGATTTTATACACTTGTGGTTTACGTATTTGGTTCAAGTTAAGACCAGTTCCCGGGAACAGGGAGGGAACTCGGTGGCAGGGTGCGACTTTACTCGATTTCAACTCGATCCAAGACGTCACTAAAATACTAACAGTTGTGGTTGCTTGATTGGTTCGATTTGTTGTTAGTCCCGGATTCTCTCTTTTTTTTTTTAATTTGCATAGCTAACTAAGACTACATAATTACAGACAGATCGTTAAGCTAAGGATCTACTACGATCGCGTGGGAAAGATCGAGGCCAGGACGATGGTCAGGCCCAGGATGAGGAGGGGCGTCGCGGTATGGCCTCCACTGCCGCCGCCAGTTGCCGAGCGATACTCGTCCTCCGGCAAATACTCCCGTATGTGTCGCGTCTTGTTCATCATCCAGTAGAAGGCACGCATGTTGCCCAGCTTCTTTAGCTCGTCGCCGATATCGTTCCGAATCTTGGCATTGTACTCGTTGAGAAGACGCTTCTCCGCGGCACTGAGTAGCGTGCTGTCGATCAGTTTGGGCTCGTACGGCACCATGGTGACGTCCTGGAATGCAAGGAAGTGTGCGCCGCTGGGATGCGTGTGTCCGGTGTCCACCACCTCGAGGACGTTCTTTAGGCGCACGCCGAAGTCATCGCGCTTGTAGTAACCGGATTCTGTGAAGGATTTAACTTTTGTTTAAGCAAGAGAAATATATCTAGAAAATATATGACTCACCGCTGGAAAAGAAGTAGCCCTGCTTGAAGTGGAAGCTGCTATTCCGACCATAGGCCACGGATATGGGAGCTGTTGGGGAATTGGAACTTGGTAAAAGACTTACAGAGAGAAAGTCGGCTCTACTTACGCTCTTCAACGGCACCGTAGGCCCCAATGCCATGACCTGTGGCCTGTGGATAGTCCGTCATGTCCCTCCACACCATACTACGCACCAAAGCGTCTACCTCGGAGGGCTTCAAATCAGAGGGAAACTTGAGCTGCGCTAAATGAAGAATCCCCGCCAGAACATTCGTGTAGGCCTTCTTCATCTCTTGTGTGGGTTCGCCAAACATAAAGGTGCGCGAGACATCCGTGGTGCCCTCCAAATACTGCCCGCCCGACTCGATGATCAGCAGACTCTGATCAGAGACCTCGATATTGGTCACATTGCTGGAGATGTAGTAGGGCAGGGCAGAGTGCTCACCATAGGCCACCACAGTACGCAGGGACAAACCCTTGGCATGGTTCTGCGAGAGACGCCACAGCTCCACCTCGTACTTGATCTTTTCCTCGGTCCACTGTTCCGTGTGGAAGCGCGTCTCCATGTTGCTCATGGCCTCGCAGATGGCGGCACCGTCCCGGATGTGTGCCCTGCGCATGCCAGCCTGCTCATTGGAATTTTTCTGGGCACGCATAAAGATGATCGGGGAGATGTGCCAGACGACAATCTTGCCCGGCATCGAGGAATATATGGCCTCCGAGGCGCCCAGATCTTGGACACAAGGAGCTGAAACAAGCACGCGCTTCCATTTTTGGGCATAAGTGCGGATATCGCTCCAGATCTGATTGTACTCCTTAATCCTGGGGGGATATAAGAGTTTAGAAAATATTTATATTTTTTTGGGGAGAAAGAATTCCTTACTTCACGCAATCCTCATTGTAGCAGTCTGTACGCAGGTGTAGGTCTATGCCCAGACTGATCTTGTGATGATCCACATAGAAGAATATGTCATCCTGGCTGACAATGGCATAGGACTGTTGAAGGAAGAGAAAAACTATAAGATTTTCCAAGATTTTGACAAAGAAAACCCACCTTCACCACAGGTGTGTAGGGAATGTCTGTGCCACGAATGTTGAGTAGATAAGCGACTTCCGTCAGCGAGGTTATCACCATGGCATCGCAGGCCAGCTCTGCCAGTCGCTTTCTCAGTTCGCGCACCTTGTCCTGCCAGTTCTCTCCAGCAAACTCCTTGGCCTGCACCTGTATCACCTGGTTCTTGGGCGCCTCCGGACGATCTGTCCAAATAAGATCCACCAAATTGTTGTTGATCTTGGCCAGCTTAAGAAACTTATCCTCCAGTAGGCGTTCCCACTCAATCCACAAGGCATGGGGCACCAAATGAGGATCAGCGCCAACGCGCTTATCCAGATGGACATGACTGCCCAGCCAGTCGGCCACGGTGACATTGCCATTGGCCAGATAGATTTCCCAGTCGCACTCCAGCTCCCCATCCGCCTGCTGGACATAGCGCTTCTCCAGCCAAATGGCTGCGCCATGGTGAGTGATGGCTGCCACGGCCCGGACGCCTGTATAGCCGGAGAGGTAACGCAATCGCTGATCCCTGGCCGCCACCTCCTGATTGAGATGTTCATCCATGGAGGGCAGGAGGTAGCCATAGATCTCGGGACCCTGCAGAGAGGCCCGGATCAGCATTTGCTCGCGCACGGCTAGCAGGCGAGTGTGATAGACGCTCATGGGCTGGATCTGCAGGGATCACAAGTCTTAATAGGTAAGTAAGAAGGATTAAGGATTTTATATATCCAAACTTACATGCTTGCCCTTGCGATACTGACATATTTCACGGTGAAAGCCCTGGGGCTTGTCTGCGTCTACGAAGCCAACAACTGCAAACAATCCATAAAAAAGAACATCAAATAAAATGGGGAAACAAAATATTTGCGAGTCGTAAAAGATGTTGATAAATAAAGTTCAAATTGTTGCCATTAGTTTAAGAATTCGTTATGTGTATATGTTTATTAATGGCCCAACTAGCAAGCCAAAAATAGCAGCAAGTGCGTCACGGTAGCTCTTCCTAATTTCCCACGCTCGTTAAACGGCCATGCGACGCGATCTCCTCTCTATATCTTGACTTTTCATGACTTTTATTCTCGCGCCTCCAAGTGAGATGTGACAGGCTGAGAATTCACTTGAATTTCACTTTCAACGGACCACCACCACCAGCACCTGTTCTTCCTGCCCGCCCAAGTTGAGTCAACGCTGCGTATGCGTAATGTCCGAAAAGGAATGGTTGGAAACAGTTGGTCAGTGATGATTGAATTGTCAAAATAGGGAGACAACTGAGTGAAGGAGCCAGCGTTGGCCAGCTGTTGGAGCATGATTTGTCAAAGTTTTTTTTGTGGAAATTATCAGATGAAACGGATGGATGGATGGGCATATGGACGGCGGCACAAGTACATATATCCCATTGATTTATGGTAGCCAAAAACCGAAGACATGGTAGGCCAAAAATGCTAAATAAAAACATTTGCCTTGGCTCAATTTTGGGTTAAACAAATATTTCATTCAGCTTGCCAACTTGTGTTTGTTTATTAAAAAATTTTAAGTAAGAAACCAATCAATTTTTAGTAAGCCATTGACCCTGAAATGGGAAAATTAAAGGGCAAGATATAGGAAATGTTTATGGGAATGTTTTATTTAGTTCTATGACTGGAATTTGTATGATTGGAATCATTCCAAGTTTACTCAGCTTCAGTTTAGTTTACAAACATTCAAATTTAAACATCTTAAACGTTGGATATTTTATTAAAACTATTTTTTTACTATTTAATACTTTTTTCTTTATTTACAGACTAAGTATGATTTTCTAAGAGTATTCCCTCTTCACCATGGCCATGCTTCCCTCAGGCTTCCTTGTTTATCTTTGCCTCTTTTGTTGAAGTGGAATATTCGAAAATTAATTTTCATGTTAATAGCCGCATACTCATCTTGGCGAAATTAGTTAATGTGATTTAAACGAAATATACGAGATAAAAAAAACCAAAGACAGACCAGCAGGAGAGGCGTCCAGCTGACACAGCTGAGTTTGCATTTGTAAAAATAAACATTATGCCATCACAGGCGGCTGCCTTTTGCATACTTTTGTGACGCACTGTGCGGAATTCTAATTCTAGTTGGCAAGTCTTGAGAATTCAAGTTCCCTTGGCCCATGTGCGAATCGTTTGTTCGCCGAAAATAACGTAAATCGATCAAAAGTCCATAAAACCAACATCGGGTAGGCCTTAAAATAACATACTAGCCGTGTGGCGACTGTGGTACTCACCCAAGAAGATGCTGAGCGCCAAGCGCCAAATCCATTTGGCTGTCGTCATTGTTTTTATTTGCACTTAAAAATTTCCCTCGATGTACTCCCGTTCCGATTCCGAATCCGCGTGGAACTGGGATCTTGGCCCGGAACCCGGCGAATTGTTTGTGTTTGCCTGCACTTGTGCACTTTTCGCGAATTGTTGTGGCTTCCGTGTGTTCTTTTTGGGTGTAAACAAATCAAATGGTTGCAATTAATGATCTCGGGTTGAGGAGGGGGGAGGCAGCCTCTTTAATGGCCAGTTGTCTGTGCGATGCACTTTTCCGGTTAATGACCGAAACGTGGAAAGTGTCTGTGGCTTCGTCTTTGGACATGCTGTTGCACCTACTTGGAGGGAGTGGCTCGTGGCAAAGGGTGTTGCCCTGCTGGCGCTTTCTTCTAATTGGTATGCCGTGCAGTGACCAACTTCTAGTCCAATCCCCATTCCCAAGGGTAATAACTCATCCGGCGGCGACATTTGTATATAAATAGGAATGATATCAGACCGCTTAGGAATTTATAACTTCCGCCCGAATACGAATCCGAATCCGAATCCCAATTCAATTGGGATTTCTTTCAGTCTTTTTTTGGAAAACGCCAATTTGGCAACTATTTTTTTTCATTTTGTCTTTGTTTCGTAGTTTAACAAAATATATATTTAATTGCTGCTTTAATTAGTGAAGCGTAAAAGCCAGACCCCGTGCGAGTCATGCCGCATCATGGTGGAAGTCACCAAGCGTGGGCGTCGGGCTTCCGAGGTGGTTGCCCAAGTTGCCCAAGTTTTTCCAAATGCTAATGATAATGCTGATTTTATTCCAAGCTAATGCCTAATAAAGCACCTCAAAGGGAGGCGCTACGAGAGCTTGGCAGATGGCCCTCAAAACTAATTGATAAGAACAGTTTATTACTTGAAATGTGAGTTTAAATTGTTTAAAATATAATATAATATTTGTATAAATATAAAATAAAACAACTTTTACTGGGAAATGACTTAAAAGTCCTCAATAAACTTAGAATTTTCAGTAAAAAATAAGACCTAAGGAGCAGTAGGTCGAATTCGGCAATTTAAAATAGATTAAAACATGGCAAATGCTTGTTTTTAATTGTTTATTTTCTATCTTTATGTTTTTAAGTGGAATTAAAAAAAAGGTGCATTACATTTTTATAGGAAATTCTGCCTATATTTCCAAGTTTCTTTTTATTATAGTAAATTGCAAACAACAATGTATAACTTTATATTCTATATATTTTCCTAACCTTATAATTCCAACAAAACCAAATTTAATGTTTTCCAGTGTAATAATTGATATCCCATCAAGCACATCGCGTGCCCTGACAAACTGTCAATAAAAAGAGCTAATTTTTTGTGCGAAAACAATTGTTTTTTGCAAACAATTTGTGTGCCAAAGCCAGTTTGATTAACATATATATTTGCCGCTGACCAAGAAATTATTTAATTCACTTTCAATTGAGCGATTCAAAAACAATTTCCCGCCTGGGCGTTACGCGGACCATTAGAGGTAATTTATGATGTTTCTTATTGTTAACGTATTGGCGTCAGAAATGGCGAATCAAACGCCCCACATCCCTCACATCCCAGTAAACAATCCACATTCACGCAACAATGTGCCAAAGTCACCGCAGCCCACAAAAGCGTTTGCCAGCGAAATGAATATGGTTTGCGAGAGGCCACTACTGAATCGTCGTCAAAAAAAGGTTAAGCAAATTTCAATAATGTGCGGGGGCTGCCTAGGCCATGTAATATATGTGAAAGTGGCAAGTGGCCCTGTGATCCGCCTCCGGCTGGCAATTATCCGCCTGACTTTGGCACCAAAAACGAGATGATGATGCTGCTGCTGCTCTAGTTATTGAGCACTCGGCGATATGTGCATCTATTTGTACTATATATTTGCATGCTGTGCATGCTGCCAAGAACCGAATCGGGCTCATAATGTGTGTAATCTGCTGGTCCTGCCAACTGGCCGCTTGCCCTCGTATTTAGATATCTGTCTTTATTATATCACTGGGAAAGAAAACGCCTCAAATGGATGGATAATAACACGAATTCCTATACCTGCCTACGGATTATATTCGGCCTTTTGTTTACGTTTCTAATTGGGGAACATTTGTTGGGTGAATTGGGAGCGAGGTGCTCCTCGCATTTGTTGTGTGTCTATGAAATGCATTGCTTTTGGTTTTATTTTGCCCTGACCGCGACCAAGAAGAAGCCGCTGACTCACCCACAGAACATGGTTAAACACAGTTGCCAAAAAAAAAAGAGGAAAGAAAAACATACAAGAACACCGCCAGCATATAAACAGACACTCGGAGAAAAAAGTCAGGGGTTTTTTTAGAGGAGATTAAGATTAAAGAGCTAAGCTAATGTTTGCATTAATATATTTAAAGCAAAGCAAAGATGGGTAGCATTTATAGGTTATATTTAAGGAATATTATAAACGTGGTTCTTAAGCTTTATTTTATATATATTTTGTTACTATATTGCTTAGGTTTTTATCACTTTATAAGGGCTTGTAAACTCTCTTAACATTTTGCCAGCTTTAAGTTTATTCCCAAATACTTTGTCTGTTTTAAGTTTATTCCCAATTAGTTATTATGATCACTTTAAATATTTATTCGCCCACAATTTCCGCTCTGTGTGTTTAGCCATGCCTGTTTATTTAGTTCGTTATATGTATATTCGACGAATGTGGTGGAAAATTCAAAAATTGAATTGGATGCGCACCTTGGGAAGACAAATTTACAAATATTTCACGGTGCAAACAAATTTGAAAACTTTTACGGTGCACACTGTACAAATTTGAAATCGTTCACGGCATTTGCAGAATGAATGCAGCTGAATGTTGGCCCACACTGCGGCTGAGTGACGTGCTGACAAGACGTTACGTATACGCAGGGTACCATATATTTATTTTCTCGAGTTTGCACAGCTGTCCAAAATAGCAGTGGATTTCTCTGAAGAATCTTCTACCTGTGGCGGTTTCACACACACTCGCGGTAAATCGAATCAAGAGCGAATTTCTGGCCGAACCGCACGCGGGCAAAGCAACAAGCAAACTGAAAAACTTTTTCATGTTGCTATTTTGTTTTTTCAAAAAACTTCCATGTGTGTGTGGCAGATGAAAAAAGCGCTCGCACACCCACCACACACAACATACAGCAGCTAGCGAGAGTGAGAGTGAGAGCAAAAGAGACCAAAAAGAGAGGAAAAATGCTTAGAAAAAAAGTCGGAAAAGCGGAACAGCTGAGTGGCGAAAGGCGCGTGAGCGAGAGCTTTAGCCTTAGACAATCGCCAGACAAAACAAAAATTCCTCCTCAATCCGGAAGAAAATAGGGAAAAGTCTCGTCTTCGGGTACACAGTGGCTGCTCATCCTCCATGGAGTGCAACCTAATCCCCCCAAAGATTACAATGCTGGCTTAGATGTCAGCCCAAGTTGAGCTGGGACAATGACAATGTCTTTGTGGCATTAGGTTCCGCGTTCCCCGAAAGAGTTTTGCAATTGAGTTCGATGGAATTGTGGAAAATTATGCTGTCAATTGGTATTTTATTGCTTTTAAATTGACTCTTTAAGAAAAAAATAAAAAAAAGGGAGTCAAGAAACCGGAGACCACTGTGCGGGCGGTTGCATAATCCCGCGTAAACAAACCCATATCCGAATGGACGAACTCTTAATCTCAAAATCGTTTTGTTTATTTCATTTTCACTCTGCTCGTTTAGCCCATTTACACACAGAAGCGACCACTCAATTTTCCGATGAAAAGCGGAACGAAAACGGTGAGGGAAGGCATTCTCGTTGGCGTCTAAAATTATGGGAGTGCCATGGCAGCCACCGATTGGGGAGTTCAATATATGCTCCTCTTATTTATTATGTTGCAAGCTTGCCGAGAGAGCAGAACCGAGCAGAGATCGCGCCGCTCTCGACATTATGAACTAATTAAAAATCGACTTTGAAGCCAGCCGCCCGCAGTGGCAAATGAGCTTTTGATCAATACGCCGGCCTGACATGCAATTAGGCGGACTTGCACTACGGGTCTATCTGTATATACATTTAAGTATAAATCATTTCTGGTTAACCTTTAGGCAGCCAATGTCGAGTGGGGTTCAGTTAGAGGCGGCCATTTGACAAAATAGGAAGTTCTAACAATTATTGTGAATGAATAAATTTATAAATAAACAAATATTTATTTAAATAAAAAAAATTAAGTTGTTTGTATCTCCTAGCAGGCCTTAAGCCTGTTTCAAATAAGTTCAACCTGTCATATTGGGATAACCGAAACAAACAAGCAACACTAACAGAACAAGACTCGAATATTGCTCGGAAAAAATCAGCTATTGCTATATTTTCCAGCATTTATCCTACTGATTTCCCTACCCATTACCCTCTCGTTTCACCAAGATGCCCATGGTCCTGGGTTGTCGCGCTCGGGCCGCCTTGAAGCTCCATCCGGATTGCTATGATCGCGCCAAGAGACCCATCTACCTGGAGCCGCCACCTCCCACTTATATAGTAAAGGACGAACCATGCGGTGTTCGCCGGGATAAGCCAGTGAAACCGAAGAATCAAAGAAGACCCCTGCCGCCGGGAACCATACCACCGAGACCCCTGCCAGGACCCCAGCCAGGACACAGAACTGGCGGCGGTAAGGCACCACCTCGGGCTCGTAATTACGACGGAGCCAAGGCCACGTTCTTTCACATCAAGGGTCAGCCGTGGGAATCAAAGGGTTACGCCGAGCTCTCTAAGAACGACCTAGATCGGATGCGGGCCTGGCGGCCACCGACTGTCGAAGAGCGGCGAGCCGAGCAGGAGCGCCAGCTAGAGGAGCAGCGGTACCAGACCGCCGAGGCGGAACGGATGCGTATCTATTTCCACGACATTGACGAGCAGCGTCGCGAAAAAGAACGCGAGGCCCAGATAAAACACGACGCCGAGGCGGACGAAGATGTCGACGAAGACCGCAAGGTGGAGGCCAAGAGGCTGCAGGTGCTCCACCGGGCCCTGAACGCCAAGTACGAGTCTGATGTGCGGGTCAAGGAAGCCACACGAGCCATCTCCGAGGCCAAGTGCAGTGCCATGTGGACGGCTCAGATCCAGGAGCGAAAGCTCCTCGATCGCATCCAAAGCGACCACGACGAGGAGATGGCTCGCAAGAATTTGCTGTACAATAACTCCAAGTGGGGCACTGTCGAGAAGAAGGACCAGAAGGAGGAGGAGCGGCGCAAGCAGTTTGGCATGGCTGTGCGGGAACAGATCAAGGACCGGGAGCAGCTCAGGTTCATGGCCCAGGATCGCCTCCGGGCGGATGCCCGCGAGCTGCGCGCCTGCATCGATGAGATTAAGAAGGCCGAGGCCGCCGAGGTGGAGTCCCGGTCCAAGCGAAAGGTGGCCTACCGCGAGGAGCTCAACACATACATAAATCTACACAAGAACTTTGTTCGCATGATGTGCGAGCAGGATAGGCGGGACGAGATCCGTGCCTATGAGTACCAGAAGCTCAAGGAGAAGCAGCTGCGCGAACAGAGGACCGAACGCGAGGCCATCGAGGCGGATGTGCAGCGGAAGCGCAATGTCCTCTTCGCTGTGGGCCAAAAGACCCTCGACGCCAAGGGCAATCGTGAGGAGATGCACTATCTCGCCGAGGTCGAGCGCTTGGAGCGCAAGTACAGGGAGAACGAGCGCAAGGCTGCCGAGAAAGAGCGCCGTATGGCCGCCGACCTCAAGAGGGCCAACTTGGAGCAAATGGAGCACCTCAGCCAGATGAAGGCCTGCTTCTACGTCCAGCGGGAGCGTGAGATCAAGGAAATGATCGAGTACCGGGCCAAGTACGAGGAGCAGGTGAAGCGCGAGGCCGCCGAAGCGGCACTCAAGAAACACTGCCTGCGCACGGGCGTCACCTGCCAAATTGAGGAGCGGGAGAAGGCCCGTCGCCGGGAGCTGGATGATGAGCGTCTGGCCATCGAACGGGAGAAGGCAGCGGAGGCGCAGCGCCAGAAGGAGATCGATACTGTGATCACCGTGAAACTGGATGACCTCCAGAAACGCGGTTGCCTGCCCAACCTGGCAGTGCGTTCGCTTAAAGGACGCGTGGCCAATGCCGGGCTCAAGAAGAAGTTTGGCTCCGAGTTCAGCTAGATATATCCGTCATCCATGTCGTTGCATTACACCCATTGGCACACTTCCCAAATCCCAACCCACAAACCTTGTTGACAATGGCATTTGTTGGCTCTTTAGAATTAAAACCTGCAGCATAGTGAGACTTTCTGTTGCTGATATTTTAACTTGGAAGGGGAAATCCTAGTCTCTATTCCTTTGTAACCAGCTCCTGGTCCAGCCACAGGTACGACAGCCGCCGTTGCCCATCGTACGAAGGTACCCCACACCGATGAAGAACAGGAAAACCCTAGATGATGTCATTGTACTAAATAGACAGGTGATATACATACCTATTTATAGACTGTTTTCTGGCAATAATATATATATTAAATTGCATGATCGATTTGATGGCAAAAAATGGTAATAAAATATAGTTATTCGCCATAAACCAAAGTTACTTTATTTGGGATTCTGACAAAATATCTATAAATTGTTTTTGACTTTAACCAATAACTTGTACAGCAATTATTGCACAGTACACGTCGAGTACAATGCTGTAATACATTTTAGCATTTATTTATTAGAATTTTGTATAATTTATCCGCCTCTAAAATCCAAAGACCAAGCATTCGTCACATTAATTTGATGGTTCCGATTCTTTTCCAAGAAGGTTCTGTAATATTTCCCGGTGCGACATTCGCAGTTGCAGCCAAAGCTGTCGCATCGACTTCGTCCACAAAAGTTTTTATAGTTGTAGGGCGATCCATCCGCACAGATGACAACTTTACACTTTGCTTGAGACTCGTGAACTGCACCCACCGCTTTGCAAGTTTCGTTTGAAGCCTTAAAAAAAACTATTTGACGAGATTTGCAGCACTCAGCATATGCCTGACTGATGAGGCTTGCACAGCAGATCCCGATGAGGAGCAGGAGGACCCTTGATGATTCCATGGTGAGATATTAGCCGCAACTGATGAATTCTGTCAGGAGATATTCCTATTTATACTGTTTATACAAATACCTGTGATTAGAAAATACAATAAACCGCACGATTAATGTAGTTCTTAGTTGGTTAAAATTTATCGTTTTTGCCTTTGTTTATGGTCATTTTTTTGGTTTGAAGGGGCTTGACAATACAATTATCTAGCATAATTATTTAACTTGTACCCTAGCAGTGTCTGTAAACTTTAAAAGTTTATTACATTTAAGTAAATTTATATATTTCCGAAACACCTTTAATAGAACTTTAAAAACTAAATAGGAGTCATTCCTACTTATGTACTGTTATCTGGCAATAGTTCAGCGGCCTTTACGTACTTTGGAAAAATATTAAGCTTGTGCACGGTAAATACATATATTAATTTACATTATAAATTTGATGGGTAATAAGTTGGAGAAAAATTAGTTAATTTGTTTTGGGTTTGAAAAGTTTTGACAATACAAATATCTGTAATCCTGTAATAATATAGTAATCCTTTGAAAAAGGCATAAAGATGATATAGTGCAATATTTGCTTTAATAAAAATAATTATTTTTACTACGAAAAATCTTTAATGGTACTTCAAAGTCCAAATTCTGGCTTTATAGCAACAAAGCATATTGACTAATATTGTATAAAAGCCGAACATGTTGCATGGACCAAGTCCACAATAGCTACCCCATCCGCATAGTTCCTTACGATACAGCTGCTCTCTCCACAACACCCACCATACCATTGCAAAGTCTCTGATACGGACTTAGATTACTCGAATGGTGATGCTGATAAATTTACATTTGCCTGTTGCATTCTCGTTTGGCACCAAACTCTAGAGAAAACCGCGAACCCAATTAGTATGTATTTATTTATTTATATATATATATTTCCAAAAATAGCAAATTACTGTCATTAAAATCCATATCCTTGCCTCTGACCGGATAGGTAGTGATTTTGAACGATATGCTCACATCAAGTGGGCAGAGGCAAGGATAGAAGTCTTAGTAAAGTTATTGCGTAGCATAGCATTTATTTTAATAGATTTACAGGGGCATTTATTCATAAGTAGCATGGTAACTTTCAAAAATTGTTATTCCATGCTTCTGATACTTTTCCAAGAAGCTATGTTCGTAGTCTCCGGTGCGACATTCGCCCACGCAGTTGCAGCCGAATTTGTCGCATTTACCACAAAAGCGGCCCTTAGCGGCCGTCCCATCTGCACAGACGTCAACTTTGCACGCACCGTATCCTAGCGATTTCGCACCCACCATGTAGCAACGTCCTTTATCCATCTTAAATGTGATAAATGCACGAAGAGTGCAGCACTGTGAATGTGCCTGTCTGACGAGGCCTACACAGCAGATCCCGATGAGGAGCAGGAAAACCCTTGATGATTCCATGGTAAGATATAAGCCGGAACTGTTAAATTCTGCCAGGAGTCATTCCTATTTAAATACTGTTTTCAGGCAATAATTTTGCAGGCTTTACGTACTTTAAGAAGAATATTAAGCTTGTGTAAATTAGTATGGTAAATAAGTTCGTAAAAAGTTGGGAAACAAATTCGCCATAAACAAAACTTAATTTGTTTTGGTTTGAAAAGTTTTGACGAAACAAATGTCTGTAAATATATTTTGTGCTTGATCTATAGAAATTTCTGTATAAAAAAGGCATAGAGATATACAGTGCAATTATTGCACAACGGTCTATTACATTTTAGCAAATTGAAATATTTCCGTGGCAGGTCCGACGATCCTTAACAGAAGGCAAGCTTAGAAGGCGCAGCATGTCTATATATGACACACCTTTTTTTTTCGTAGCATCGCATTTATTGTAACAGATTTACAGACGTATTTGTTAATATTTAGAATAGGAAGTGTTACTAATATTTATTCCGTGCTTCCGATTCATTTCCCAAAGTAACCTCCGTAGTCTCCGGTGCGACATCCGCCGTCGCAGTTGCAGCCGAAGATGTTGCATTTACCTCGTCCACAATATTGGCCCTTAACGAGCGTCCCATCTGGACAGATATTCGCTATGCTTGTCCTGCAGCACTCCGAATGTGCCTGTCCGATTAAGCTTACACAGCAGATCCCGATGAGGAGCAGGAAAACCTTTGATGATTCCATGTCGAGATATAAGCCGGAACTGTTGAATTCTGCCAGGAGACATTCCTATTTAAATACTGTTTTCAGGCAATAATTTTTCGGTCTTTACGTACTTTAGTAAAGTATTAAGCTTGTGTAAGGCAAATATATTAATTTGCACTAAAATTTTGATGGTAAATAAAATCGTAAAAGGTTGGAAAAAAATTGTTATTTGCCGTAAACAAAATTTAATTTGTTTTGGTTTTTCATAGCTTAACATTTATTCTAACAGATTTACAGACGTATTTGTTAATATTTAAAATAGAAAGTGTTATCAATATTTATTCTGTGCTTTCGATTCCTTTCCTTGAAGCTATCTCCGTAGTCTCCGGTGCGACATCCGCCGTCGCAGTTGCAGCCGAAGATGTTGCATTTTCCTCGTCCACAAAAGCGGCCCAAAACGGGCGTCCCATCTGCACAGACGCCAACTGTACACACACCGGATATTGCTGATTTCGCACCCACCATGTCGCAACTTCCATTATCCATCGTAAACCATAAATCTGCACGAGAAGTGCAGCACTCCGAGTGGGCCTGTCTGACGAGGCTTACACAGCAGATCCCGATGAGGAGCAGGAAAACCCTTGATGATTCCATGGTGAGATATAAGCCGGAACTGTTGAATTCTGCCAGAAAAGGTTCCTATTTATTCTGTTGTCTGGCAATAATTTCGCGTTGTTATTGGACATTTGTTTTTAACTTATATTGACTTGGCAGTGGTTGTGAAAAGCCACTAAGTAGTCAATGACATTATCCTAAGTCATAAACATAAAAGTCAGAAACTCTTTAGAGGTGCAACATCCGGCGTTGCAGATGTTATGAGATGTTGACAGAAACAGATTTAATCGACTTCTTTCCAATTTAGATATAGAGTATGGTGCCTACAAATGAACCACGCCAAAAAGTATGCCACTTATCCCAAAATCCTTAAGAAAGATTTCCCTAAATAACTTTACTATTTTTTAAACCCAAAAAGATAAATAAATAATCAAATAAAATAAAACAACATTTTTACCATTTGAAAATATTTATTCTGACTTCTTATCAGACACAATGAAAAAGGTTCCTAACTCTAATGAAAATGTCTAAACATAAATATTTGTGGAGCATTTGCAAATCTTAGGGGCTAGAGTGCGTTTAAAATTAAACAGTATGGCAAATGATGTCGTTTCGATTCGATTTTCGTTCGATTTGCTTGCAGCTGCTCTCAGTCAACAATTTAGATACCAAAGTGAACAAGTCTTTGTCGAAATATCAGGGTCAATAGCTATTTACAGTGCACCGGGGGTCAAGGAGGTCCAAAGGACCCCCAAGGATCTCCAAGGTAATCCTCTTTTCAGTGCTGAGAGAGAGCCTACAGGCATTCGTCGGTCTCCTCGTTGCCCAGCGACACAATGACGGGCGTCGATAGGTCCACTTCGAGAAGTTTCACCTGGGCATCCTCCTCGTCGCGATCGTCCTTGCCCAGGCGCTGCTCCTGCATCTCAATGTCCAGTGTGCCGTGCTGTCGCTGGAAGGAGACCACAAAGATGACCAGGGAGGCCACGATGAAGATCACCGCGGTGCCGGAGCACAGGGCGATGATCAAGGTTGACCTATAGTTTGAGGGACCCGAGAGTTGGGCAGAGTGCTCGTCCGCCGAGTTGCTATCGAAAGTCTGGCCCGCATCATGAGGGGGATAGGAGACTAGCGGAGTGGCTGTACTGTCATCGGAGGAGGACGGCTTGGCTTCATCCGCAGCAGGCTCCTGTGTCTCCTCCGAGGAGTCTGAGTTGGACTCGTCTTTGTCTTCCTTGTGCTCCAATGATTCTGGATCTTTCTCCTTATCCTCGAGAGATTTCGGTTCTTCGTCCTTATCCTCAACAGATTCCCCGTCAGGTTTTAGTGGTACATTCTCCTCCACTGGTTTCTGAGTGGAGCTGGGACTTGCTAGAATGATGGGCTCTTCAGAGTCAATTTGATGAATGGTAACTTCTTCCTGTGGCTCCTCTTCCTTAGTTTCCACTTCCTTCAGTTCCTCTTCTTTCAGCTGCTCGTCTTTGGGTTTCTCTACTTCGGGTTCCTTCTCCTTAGGTTCCTCTTCTTTGAGCTGGTCTTCCTTGAGCTGGTCTTCCTTAGGCTCCTCTTTATTTAGCACCTCTTCTTTGAATTCCGCTTCCTTGATCTGCTCTTCCTTGAGCTCTTTTTCCTTGATCTCCTCTTCCTTGTCTTCATCTTCCTTTTGTTCCTCTTTTATTGGGTTTGTCTCTTCAGAAACACTCTTCTCTGTGGTTCCAAGAACAACCTCCTCCTCGCCAGGTTGTGAATCCTCAGAGTCTGCAGCCTCCACAACTGTCTCCTGTGGTGGAGCTGTGCCTTCCAATTCCTTCTCTATTTCCGCCTTGGCCTCCTCCTCGGACTTCTTTTCAATCTGTTCTTGAAGCTCACCAGCAGACTTGAAGAAAGTGGTGGGAATCGCCTTTTCATCCTCTGAGTTGCTACCATCGATCTCATTCAGGTTCGAATTGGGCTCCTCGAACTGGCGTTCCTCGCGGGCAGTTTCTGGCTCGTCCACTACTTCAGGAGCCACTTCAATAGGCAGCAGATCCTCCACACCCTGTTTTTTGGTCACCTGGTGCTTGGGCTCTTCGTAAGTGGGTTCTGGAGTGCCGATATCCTCACTCGTGACAGCCTTGTGCTCTTGCTCCAAGGCCAGAAGATTGGTCTTAGTTATGGGCTGTTCGGTGATGGCTCGATCTTCGTTGAGGATCACAGAGACCAGGTCACTGGTCTCCTTGGGCAATGGCCTGCTGCTGCTCCGACTTTCCACTTGCTCACTGGCCACGGCAATGTTGTCCGTCACTGCCTCCGGTTCCGCTTGGTCCTCCGGCGCAGGCTTTCCCTCCTCGTCCTGGGTCTCCAGAGTTTTGGGTTCACGTGCATTTTGGACGGCAGCTAAGGAAGAAGTAGATTATTATAAATTCAGGTGACAAAAATAAAATATTAAGTACTTACATTGAGTCTCATGATTGTCAGTTTCCACGACTGCAACCTCTGCCACCTTTGAAGCAGTTTCCTTTAGTGTTTCCGCTGGAGAGGGTGCCTCCTCCACCTCAATGTTGACGTCGTTTTTGATATCCTGTTCCAGGTTACCGCCATAGACAGACACAAAGCTATCCTGCACTTCAGCTGCACTGGACTGGGCGAAAACAGCAGGATCAGGTATATCCGCCTTGGGATTCTCTACAGTATGCTCAGAAATTGTTTCATTTTGATTTGTTGAAATCTGAGTGGGTAAACTTTCTTCGATCTGAACTGGAAGTATCGTGGTGTCTTCTATGACTTCTGGGACTTCTGTTGTCTCGACTGAAAATAAGGAGATAAATATTTCAAATTTAGATTTGGTTATAGATTAAAAATTACACTGCAAAATTGTAAAAGTATTTAAAGTACCATAAAGAAAGACACAAAAAGGCAGCTAATTCACAAACCGAACCACATGTAAAAATGTATATTTCCGACATGAAGTAAAATTAAAGATTTTACGTACATATATGTAAAATACAAATTTGTAAAATGTATAATATTATCTACAAATGCTCGATTATGGTTTACCCTGTATTTCTTGATTAGACTTAGCCATGAAACATTTTTTAAGAATTCCTTAATACAAGACATAATTGAAAATAAATGAAAATTTACATTTATAAAAGCTTAATGTGTTATTTTGGCTTACAAAAGTAGCTAGAAACATGTTAGAAAATAATTATATATCAATGTTGTAGAGCTCCTTATTTATTTAGAAACCTATATTCAAATACTTTATTCAAAAATTGACGTAAAAAATTGATCTTGAGGGTGTTCTTTATCATCTGCTAACAATCCGAATTTGGAAACTGTATCTCTTCTAGATAACTAAAAGTCATTGGTAAATCGACTCGCATGGTAATTCATTTAAAATACACTTTAAAATATAAAAGTGACTCATTCTGCCTCCTAATAGTTCTTTGAAATTAATTTCTTCTAAATATATTTAAACTATTCTTGATAATATCCCATAATAACATATGCGCTCCGCTTTCTCCACAAATAAAAACACACAAAATTAAGATCACGCCCTTTCAAGTACCCAACCCAAATTAGAAGGAACTTCTTCTACAAAACTTTCCCCCAAAAAATATGAAAAATGCATTTAAAAACAAAAATTAATCAAATGTATTTTCGAACGATGTTAATAGTCGCCGACCCGTTACGTTGATAAACTTCCCCCTTAACGCACTTATAAACCAATATGAGAGCCATATTCCACACGACTGCCATTAGGCCTATTGGATGGGTTCTTTATGGGCGTCGTCCGTCTCCGATAGACACTCAATCCGTCGGCAAGCCGCATCGATACGGCGGACTCCGATATGGCCCATTCATATCACTGCTGTCATCGGAGGCACTAGGCACTTTCTCACACATTCATTCACAAACGGGGTCCCATTTTTCGGGAACCCGAATTCTCAATTCCGGGACGTCCGCCCGCGCCCATTACTCAAAATGCCGCCAAGTGATTAAAATTCCGGACACACACACACCAAACACACCAGCAATCGAGGAATCCCAAATTAGTAACCAAATAAACAAAGCAACGAGACCAGGCCGAGCAACCCAACCCGCCCAGCCTGTCGCATTCTATGCCTATAAAGTAGCTGGCTTATTTATGAGGAGATATCCACTGCAGCCCCTTGCCTGGGATGCAACTCGATTCTTGGAAAGGCAGAATTATTAGATGCCCTGCCTGAGATATGCATGGGCGGTCCATGCCCATTTCTATTCCTATTCCTATTCCTATTCACAGTCCCAATCCCTTGGGAACGAATGACAAGCGTCCGAGAGTCTGTCTTAGGGTCTTAAAATGGGACAAAGCATGCCGCACGAAATGAAAACAAAGCGGCAGCCAAATGAGGAAAATGGCATTTGGAGTTTAGAGAAAATAAAACAAAAAGAAAATCGATTTTTCCTTCTTTTTCCTAGTGCGTTTGGCCACGCAGCTTGCAGTGGCAGTGGCCGAGGTCCAAACCAGGCCAGTGTCATCTGTCAGTCCCTCTTTTTATTCGAGACTAAGAATGGGAATGGGATGGTATTATGTGCGTTAGAAATTATGTTTTTCGATCCCAAAATGCATGTTTAGGTGAGGGAAATTACATGTTCAACACAGGGGCAACACACGCCACCAGATGATCAATGATCCTTTGCCGGGGTCCGTTACTAATTTAATATACTGATATGGGTTTGTTCACCCCGCTGGCGATAGCTGCCACTTTTGAGACTCTCCCACATTCTGGAAAACCACAATCCCTCTGGATGATAGCGGTGGCTATCTTGGGTTTATCGCACAACTTGAACTGTGGTGACCGCCTCAATTGGCCTGTTACCAAACATTATTGAACTTTCGCACGCTGCTGGGGAGCCTAAGCTGGAGTTGCATGTGCCGCTGGGGCCATTTATCTGACACCCAAGTGCCACCGTTTCCATGTAGCATGAGTGGAGAGATACAAGAAGGGACTGCGGTTTCGGTGTCGCCTCTTCCGCGGCAGTGGCATAATTACGCTCATACAGCAGCGAACGAACGCTTTGAATTATGCCAGGCAATATCGCAAAAATCGCAAATCGCTGGCAAACGAGGAAAATTGCAATAAACCCAGAGCCAAAGCCGAAGAAGAGTCTCCTCTCCAACGGCAGATATATAAGTCAAAGGCCTGATGCGACCGCAACTACAAGTGATTACGACGACAATCACGAGATGCTGATAATGATGATGATGATGATGAGGATGAGGATGATGGAGCCGAGTCTGGAATATACTCACTTGCCAGAGCCGAGCACGAAGCCAGCAGAGCCAGGAAAAGCAGACGTCCCAGGTGAAGATCCAGAGGGCTGGGTGGCAGCAGCCTGTTTGTGTTCCTTGAGGAGGAGCAGCTGCCGCGGCGGCTCTTAGAAATGGCCATATTGAGTGACTGATTGATTAGGTTGTCGCTTCCAGTTTGGCCAACACGCACGGGCACAAGCACACAGCACACACAGATACGTAGATACAAAGATACTGAGATACTAAGATACTGCGATACAAAGATACACGCGATGCGCACAGATACTGCGTTACAGATACCTCTGCAGCTGCAATTGTTCTGAAGAGTTTCAGTTTCAGCTGCTGCCGCTGTTGTTGATGTTGATGTGGATGGGTTTTCGAATAACTTCGATTCCAGCTGCTTTTTGTGTTAAAGACCACGCACCGAAGACGACCGAACGCGTTGGCCTCTCGCTAAGAACTAAAGTTGAGAACGCGTGCGCTCTGGAATTTTGTGTGTGAGTCTTGTTGCTGTCGACGTCGCTGTTGCCGTCCATGTTGCCGCTGGGGCAGGCAGCAGGCAGGCCAAGCAGCAGTCAAGGCAAGGCGAGGCAATGCATGTGCCGAGCTCGTATATCGATGACGACGTCGCTGCCTGCCCCGGCCCCTAATGCATCTTTCCCTCTCCAGCTGCCTCTGCCTTTACCTACCTGCACTGAGGGGAAAAGTGTATTAACTTGAAGAAAATAAAGTTGATCTCTTGTAGGTTGAATATTAAAGATTTCTAATATTGAAAGCTAAGGAAAGAAAATCTTATAAGTTAAAATATTATTATCAATTACTATATGGAGAGAGATTTCTATATTATAGTAATATATTAGAATATTTTCAATAATTTAGGCTTAAAAGTTTACGATTCTCAAGTAAAATGTATCTTAAAGTTGTATAAACTCTTGAGATTTAAAAGAATCTTTAGGAAAAATGTATGTATTTCATTTAAAATTTCATATTTTATTCAAAATGAAATTTCTTGTATTTTCTTGCAGTTTCTAAATATTTCTCACACCCTTTTTTCCTCAGTGCTTTGATTCAATGTTGCAGTGCCTGACTTTATTTGCTTTGGGGTAATAATAGGGCCTGGCAGCAGGCGGCTTCTGCGGCCAAAGTAGTCAGTGGGCTGGCGGAACTCTATGTGTTGGTCCTCTGATAAGTGTAAGTGCCAAGCGCCGGCCCCCAAACCAAAGCAAAGCCAAACACAAACACATATAAAATACCATAGGAAACTCAAGCAAGGCACACCAACATTTTGGCTTGGCTGTGGCAGCCACATCGTCATCGTCGTCATCGACATCGAGCCCTCATTGTGCGCCAGGCAGCAGCCAATTCGCTCGCAGGCGTTCTTTCCACCTCTTCACGCCGGTCACTCGGCCGGGCCGGGATCTACCTAGGGCACCTCTGCCCCTGCCCCAACCCCTCTAGTTGATCCCCTTTCTTACTTGTTTATTTGGTTCAACACAAGAGCCTCCCAATACAAAAGAGAGCAAAGAACAATAAGCGCCCAGAAGGCGGAGGCTAACCAAATATTTGATATCATATGTAATAGGTATTTAAATATAATAAAAAATTTAAAGCCAGCTGAAAACTCAATTACTCTTCTGGCGAATTAGCGCTTTCCTTGGTTGCCTAGGTAATTCCCCCAATGACAGCTGCCTCGAATCAATTTTCAGCAACTTGAGTGTTTGTTTGTGAATGATTTGTTTCGCCTGAGCCAGTCCAATCCAAATGGATGCACCAGCAGTAGAGGCAACGTCGGAGTGCCCCTCCAGCATCTGTGGGCATCGGGGTCCGTCCACGGGGGTCTTTCCCGTCTGTGACTGAATGGCTGATGGTCTGTTCGAAAGACCAACTACTTGCGGGCTGACAGAATGCCCAAACTTCTCCGTACGTACCGTTGACAACGACATCGACCACAGAGGCTTACCTACTCGAAATGGTACTCACACATGGGGAATACACACAGCCAAAAGGAGTATTTAAAGGTTCTAATTGTATATGAATATTTCATTATATTTTAAATACTTAAATAATAAGTAAATTAAACTTTCTCTGCTTGAAAAGGTATTTTAAGTAATAAATAAAATATAAGTTGGTTAGCTATCCCATTTATTATAGCTAGAAAAGCTCTTTAAGATCCCCAATATTTTTCTTTTAGATATCGAATCTTGATAATATATCCCACCCATCATCAATTCCTTCCTTTTTCTCTGTGCAAAGTGGCACTTGCTATATAGTAGTGTGTGGCAGTTGCTTGGAGGTTTTTCTCAATTTTCTGTGTGGGATTTCCCTGTAAAGTTTTCCATTACGTGATGTAGCCATTTCAATGGGCTTGTAGAGTCGCTCGGCCCACTGTTTATCTTTTATTGATTATGCCAGCAGGCTAACCTCAGCCAGCCTGACCAAGTTGGGCCTGGAAAATTATTTGCCTGATGTGAGTGAGTGAGTGAGCGACCGTGCGCCTTCAGTTTCAATTTAGTCGTTAAATATTTAGATTTTGTTATTGCAGTCGTGGCTCTGCGGTAGATTCAACGTAGACCCAGGAAAGTGGACAGTGGACGGCAACAGGAAGGAATCAATTGGTTTCCCTTTGAGTAACCACGCTTAGTCATGACGAAACGTCGGCACTTCCTCCCGATGCCGATGCCGATGCCTCTCAGCATTGGTTCCTTTTGTTGTCGTCGCAGACGCGGGAAGGCGGCTTTTTGTTATTGTGATTTTGCTTTCAGTTTCTCAGTTTTATTTGTGGCTATTTGCGTTTTACGACCAACGAGCCGGGGAGTTGTAAATACTGAACACAAGTCAGGCAGGAGCGAGCCTGGTCCCGAGTCGGGTAATTAGCGACTCGTCCAGGTAGACAGGGGACGCCGCCTCCTGGCCAAGGCCGGCTGTCTGGGGAGTCTGTGACGGTTGTGGGTTTGCCTGGCCTGCGCCTGGTTAGGAAGTTGGTTACAAACGCATCAAGAAACAATTAGCGGCGGATTAGCACACTGACCCGGCGGATGGCTTATCTTAATCATCAAGCCCATCATAAAGCAGCGACGTTTGGTGACAGTCAGCGTTAGTCACCTTTCCCTACACGGGGAAAAATGGGTAGGAAGATGAAATTTATAAGTAGTTTAAAGGAGGGGTTAAATATTCTTTAAGAAGGAAGACGTATATGGTGCTCCCTTATGAGGTTATAGACAAAATAAAAAGAGTCGAATGGTTTGTAGCTTTGACTTATAAACAAACAAAGTTTCTGAAGCTTTCATTTCAAGTAAAAAAAAAAATCTGTTAAATTAAGCATACATTTTTTAGAAAGGGTATATTTTATCTTGTTTTTCTTCTTCACAACTTTTCACTGTGCAGACCTCAATCACTTTCGATTTATGACCCAAAGACGACATCGCGGATGGCAGCGAATTGACGATAAGCGCCCTTATTGGTTCAGATAAAAACCCCGATGGGACCGGAAACCAGAGGGCAATTCCACAGAGGACCGGGTAAGGAGAAGCAAAAAAAAATTAAATCGAAATACGAAACAAAATAAAGAAAGAAAAGAAAATGCAACCGAATGCATATCAGAAAGCAGAGCAGCAGCACTCAAAGTGAAATGTCAGCTCATTGTTCGGCGGAAAAGCTAAACAGCCTTTGATTTGTGACCGCCAGTCAAGCCATCTTATGCATAATGCAGATCTTGTCCAGCTGGAGTATCAGAGTTTCAAGTTCAATACAAAGTTCACGCCACGCAACTGTCAACGGTGAGTGACTCCAACGGTCAAAGAAAGCGAGCAGATGGGTATTTTGCTTTTAAATGAAAGAAATCTGTATACCCTTTAAAAAATTAAAATTAAAATGTGTGATAAAAATAATGATATAAACCCCAAATAAGAAAGATGAATATTAACTATATAAAAACACCTGCCTACTTTATATGCAGATTTCTAAAAGCGTTTTCCCCCCTCGCAATATTATGAAATTGAATCGGTTAATATCGGGTAACAGTATCCGTTGGTTACGGTTTGAGACACAAGTAAAAAAGGGCAATAAACATCTCACTTAGATAAATGAAATATGAACTCATCGTATAATTACCGATTGTTATCCATACCCGTGTTTATATAATAACTTATACCCTTTGATTACAGCACTCTCTCACCGAGGAAGTAAGCAAACAAACATATTTGGCAATGGAGTGCGACATGGAGTGTGTGTTAGCTGAAGGCCCTCAATTACATAGAATCCATTAGCAGAAAGTGAAAGAAAGCCAAACAAGGTGGAGGCTTGGCCCCGGACCCTGTCCCCAGACTCTGCCCCCAGACCCTGTCCCGTTTTCATAGCCCGAAATACCCCGAAACTGCTAAAAAATGCTCAACGTTTAATTGTCGAAACCAGTTAACCACAGAGTTTACTTGATCCGCCGCGTCAAACACTGTCGTATGTGTCACAATAGGAATTAGCGTAAACTGTTTTAACGCCAAACAAATGGGCATTTGAGCTGTGAGCCATAATCATGTGTACATAGGTAAGTTGCCTTGGGTTTTACCTTTAACTATTAGAGTGGTAGGGATGGGGAAGATACGACAAGGTGGGGTACAAAATATATTTTAAGGTCTAGTGTAACTGAAATTCCCAAGTCTTAATCAGGAAACACGCTGGTATGTAACCAAGGCCATGTAGAAAATCTTTTAAGAAATACACTGATAAGAATTCTTCGTGGAATCGAAGCAGATGTATAACCTTTGCTGCACTGTTTATAATCTCACATATAGTCGAGTCTCGATTTATTGGGTTTAATTTATAAATTTATACCTCTAGTTAACTAAACACCCATTAAAATCAAATAACATTCAAACAGAAAAGATAAGACTAACAATGCATGCCCTTCTTCAAATAAAAATCGAAGGAGTTAAAGGGTAAACCCCCGATTTTACATAGATAAGATATAAGAAATTCTTATACCAAATATAAATAAAATATTTTTATAAATTCCTGTTGGGTGTCGACAATTATAAAGGTTGTTTTTTTATTAAAATAAACCGCAATCCATCACTTTACTGTTTAGATAAGACTGTAAAAATGCTGATAAGAAATACATTGGCATGCAGCCAAGTAAACTTACCTGCTCACTACCCATCGCTGTGCACTAGTTCCATGTCTCCATCGTCTTCGTGCTGTACGTGAGTCCGGTAGACCGCCGCTAGTGCTGCCGGTGGTGGGTCAATGCCGCCAGTGGGCCAGTGGAGCGGTCCAGCCAGCGTCCATTGATGAAACGCTCGAAGAGCAGCCGTGTGCACAGCAGTGGCTATGAGTTCAACCCCTGGCACATGCAGCTGTTGACGAGCTATTAAAAAGCCATATAAACAAACAGAAAGCTCTCCATCGCTCCACTGAATGAATTGTGAGAGCGGTTAGCTGGACGGAGGGGGGAGCACTGCCGTCGATTGTTTTTCAAGTGAGTAAACATAAACACCAGAGGAGACGACCACGTCCATAGGTAGCCCGGGGGGTATAGGTAAAGGTACGGGTACGGGTACGGATATGTTGGCAAGTAGGTATGTTGGCAAGTACTTGGCCCGGCCACATCCTAAATAAGCAGACGCCGTTTTCATTAGGCAACAGGTTATTGCAATTCAGCGAAAAAAAAAAACAACGACGGCGGCCCCCCCGACGACAACAATGCGACGAAAAACCGAAAAACCAAAAGCAACAGCCACACGACAGAGCCAAATAAAAAAATACAAAAAAAAACTTTAAGTAAGTAGCTCCAAAAAAATTAATACACTGCTCAAAAAGCAATTGTGTCTTATGAATGCCTTGTATGTGATGTGCATAACATTTAACGGCTCGGTAATTGTTCACATTGTTGGGCTTATTGGGTGTATTTATCTCTCTTTATCTCTGAGTTCGATGTGCTCTGAATGGGAAAGCCAAGTTTTATCTCACAAATTCTATCGGATTGAACAGATTTCAAAGCTATGAGGTGTCAAGTCATGAGAAATGCGGCATAATGAATCACTTTCTTGGGAGAGTTGGTCTTGAGAAAGACTTGTTTAAATATTAAATTACTTATGAAATATGGTGCAGTCTTTAAAGAAATATCTGATAATTGAAACTTGAATCTTAGACTTATTTTATATATTTCTTTATATATGTAGATTAAGCTTCCTTCAATAACGCACACGAGCAAGGTCACTTAAAGATTTAATCCCATCTTGGAATTATTTCTGCGTCACCGCCCACACTACAAGATTAAACGAAATTACCAATTAATTCATTAAATTTTATGTTTTATTTTAAGCAAATAATAAGAGAAGCTTAAAAATAAATGTTAGAAAGACAAGGTCAATTTAATCATATTCTAAAGAGGTTTGTAAGACTCTTTATAGTGTAGAAGAATATAATAATAACATTTTTAGTCTTAATAGATTCTATTTTAAGATAATAGTTTAAATTATATAAGATATATGATAAATATTTGTTAATTTATTTTAAGACACAAAGTAAATTTCACCTTCTTTCAATAAACTTAATTTAAAATTAAGATGGTTTGAACGACTTAGCTTTTACTTTAATCTTGATCTTGCAAATTTTATTTGTAGAGATTTTATAAAGTTGATATAACAATATAATTTTAATTAAAAAATTGATGTATTACTTTAATTTTTTATAAGAGACAAGGTCAATTTCACTTTCTTCTTACGAATTTAATCTCAATCTTAAGGTTGTTTCTGCGATGCCGCCCACTGTAAGCGGCGTTGACAGTTTTTTTTGGATGCCGTTGAGCGTTCTCTCTTTCGCTAAGCTGTTATAATTGCTCAAATTGCCGTGGCAGCGTGCCAACTGATTGGATTTTTGGGGGTAGCACGCGGAGAAGGAGGAGCAGTTAGGGAATTTAGTGGAGGCGGGGGCGCCGGCAATTGATATTATGCGCAGTGTATGCTGCCGGCAAAAGGCAGACACAGAGGCAGAAGCGACGCTCTGGCCAGGGCCCAAGTCTGGCTAAGAGCGCGTCGGCTGGCTGGCATGCCGTGCAGGTGGCTGGCTCACCCGGTCGGGGCTCAAGCTCTGCCCGCTCCTCTGCCGAACAGAGCTGCTGCTCCGCCGGCGCGCGAGTGGCAAGCCCTGCGAGCCCCAGACGCATGCGCAGTCGATAAAGCACATTCGAATCGAACGCTAGCGGTACCGCCGCCTCGATTGCAGTCTCCATTCATATTCATTCATACGACTCGGTTTCGGTTGGGTTTCAGTTTCATTTTCAGTTTCAGTTTCGGCGTTTTTTGAAAGCTCGGCGCGACCGAGCTCTCTGGAAAGAAAGTGCTGCTGTCTTTCTGCCGATCCTTGGGCAGCTTTCGTTTTCGTTTTCGGACCGGTTCGGCTTCTGATCGGTTACCCAGTTACTTAATCCCAGTTCATGTAACCATTACCGGCCCCTAATCCTGGTCAGCATGCGACGGGAGCGACGTGTTCCGCTGCTGCTGCCACTGGCGCTGATTGCACTGCAACAGGTGGCCACCAGCATGGCCACAGTGCGTCAGCCGCGCGAAATCATCATCACAGATGCGGTAGGTGTTCCAAAAGGTTCCAAAGCGGGAGTGGAAGGAGGAAAAGGTAAACCCCAGAGCAGCCGCAGGTGCGGGTGCGGAATGCCTAATTACCCAGAGTGTCACAACGCACGCGTCGCGTGGCCTCCAAATGTCAAGCGATAAATGTGCCAACAATTTGTGTTTGCATTTCGGATTTTGGCCCGCCTCCGGCTGCCTTCGCTTCCTGCCTCCACTTGCTGTATCACAACCTGTTACCTGTTACCTGTATCCGTGTCCCTTGCAGGTGCGGCGCATCCAGAACGATGGCTACAATGTGGAGCGCCACTCGGTGACGACCAAGGACGGATATGTGTTGACTCTGCACCGCATTCCGCAGGTGGATCCCGAGCGGGGCAGCCTACTCCGGCGGCCTGCTGTCTTCCTGCTCTCCGGGCTTTACGCTTCCTCGGATGTGTACGTATGCTAATAGATACTTTGCCAATAGATACTTCCGCTTGGCGGCAGATACGCAGGAACATAGAGAAAACAAACAAATACAGCGTCATATCTGTGTTGTCAAGAGCTGACTTATCATTATATTTTGCCTTAGAGTGAGGGAAAACTTTTATTTATTTTGTATCTGTCCTGCAATTATCTTGGATTCTAGTGAATGAATGAATAGTAGTAGCTTATGAATGGATAACACTTAATTGTTTAATTTTATTGCATTTATTATGGAAATCTGGAGATTTTAAAGTGATTTAAATTAGATAATAGATTACTATTGTAATTATTATGATTTTTTAATATTTATTTTATGATGGACTCAAAATATTATTGAATGTATAAAATAAATTATTGAAGAAATTTTAAACAAGCAAGGAAACTTACTTTGAAAAGCCGTAATTTGTATATCCTTGCCGTTTGCCAAAGGATCATGACATCAAATCCAAAATCGATCATAACTAAGCCAAAAATGCATTCATTTCAATTCGGAAAGCTTTTCTGTGACAGTTTTTTCTGGGTTAACAAATCTGCATTCTTAATTTTAGTTTTTGAGCAATCAAAATTTTTTTTCAATTTTTGAACATTTTAACGATGTAACCCCTTATCAAATTTTGAAAAAATTTCAAAATTTTGTTTTTCGTTCCAACAAGGCTAGAAAGACTCGCCTGTTGATGCTGATCAAGAATATATATGGTTTATGGGGTCGGAAATGTATGCTTCACTAAATAAAATCATAATACCCTTTAAGAAGAGCGGATATTTATCCATATTTTTAATATGAGAGATCTAAATATTTTTGTTTCCAGTTGGCTCCTCAATGGTCGCGAGGACTCCCTGGCCTACCTTCTCTGGCGGGCTGGCTACGACGTGTGGCTGGGCAACAACCGGGGCAACATCTACTGCCGAAAGAACCTGTGGCGCAACACTACGGAGCGCGAGTTCTGGGACTTTAGCTGGCACGAGATGGGTGTCTATGACATGCCCGCCCAGGTGGACTATGTCCTGCGGAGCACAGGACAGCGGGCCATCCATTTTGTGGGCATCTCGCAGGGCGGCACCGTCTTCCTGGTGATGAACTCCATGCTGCCACAGTACAATGCCGTCTTCAAGAGTGCCACCCTGCTTGCGCCGGTGGCCTATGTGAGCAACACGAAGAGCGGTCTTGCCAAAATCATCGGCCCTGTTCTGGGCACTCGCAACTATGTCTCCAAGATGCTCGAGGGCGTGGAGATGTTCTCCACGAATAAGTTCTTCAAGAAGTTCCTCTCGATGACCTGCCTGGAGAACGAAAAGCCGCTGGTCTGCATCAGCCGTTTGTGGCCTGCTGTGGGCTATGACACCAGGTTCCTCAACAAGACCCTGTTGCCCGACCTGATGGCCAACTTTCCCGCAGGCGGATCGGTCAAGCAGCTGATGCACTACTTCCAGGGCTACGTGTCCACGCACTTCCGGCAGTATGACTACGGCCCAGAGCGCAATTGGCTCCACTATCAGCAGCTGGAGCCGCCGGAGTACGTGCTGGAGAATGTGACCACGCCGGTGACGGTGTTCTTCTCGGAGAACGACTACATAGTGGCTCCAGCAGACATCTGGCGACTGCTCACCAGGTTGCCAAACGTGGAGGCCGCCTACAAGGTTCCCTGGAAGCGCTGGAATCACTTTGACTTCATCTGCGGCCTGGGTGTAAGGGAGTACATCTTTGACAACATTGTGCTCTCCATGAATCGCTACGAACAAAGGCGACGCTGAGAAGGGATCAGGGATCGGGGATCACAGATCACAGCCAGAACTACCACTAGTGCCAAAAACAAATTGTAGAATTACGAAACTAAATCTGCGGTTGATGCGGCTAAATCAACTCGGGATATAAGTATGTACTGATTAAAGAATAAATAATTTATAGCTTAGAGTAAAAGGGGAACCAGACTTAAAATAATTGAGGAATTGAAGAAGCTTTCTTGAAGCCCTGAATGACGCTTGTAATAGAAGGAACCCAATTTGTACGTCGGTCAATCATTTCACTATATTTACAAATCCACATTCAAATTTCCAGTTTGATTCCGTCTAGTTATGTACACAATTTGTTGTCTAAACAGGCGCCCCGCCAACGACGGGCCCCATCTTGAGGTCTATGAAGCGACGCAGGGCCAACGCCTTGCCGGCAACCAGCGAGTGGTTCAGGCTGGCCAGAAGCGTTTTCGCTTGTGACAGGTCGTTTTGCACGGCCATGGCCACGGCCAGATTGTAGCGGACCACGTTCTGGGCTGCGTCCACGGACTTGAGCTGCCAGTCGCGCGTCTCCAGATCATAGGCATTTAGCGTGCCCACAAAAGTAGGATCCAGATGGTCGCGGGCATCGGATGCCTTGTCCATCAGCATCAACGCTTCGCCGGCGTACATGTGACCCAGCAATCTAGAAGCGATTGATAGGTAATCTTTTGAATGTGAAAGAAGAAGCTTGTACTTACTTGTGAGCATCGGAGAGACGTTCGCAGGCCAGCAGTTTTTCGGCCATTTCCAGGGCCGTTACATGGTCACCCAGGCGCAGGGAGACAAAGCTGTGGGCCGCATAGATGGCGGCCAGCATGTTCTCGAGCGACTCCAGACTGACCGGCTTGGACGGATTGCAAAAATTGTTGTCCTGGGGCTGGCGCCAGGACTCCTGAGTCGGATCCTTTGGATCGGGCGCGTCTACATCTTCCGGAGAGACTGCTGCCATGTGAAAGCTGGCCTTGTAGTGCAGCGTGAGGGTCAAGGCGCTGCGCAAGCACAAAGCGGCGAATTCCAGAGTGGGCTCCGGCACTCCAGCGGATTGGGCGCTAAAAAGGTTATCAAAGTTTATATCAAGTTACGTTTTAAAGATTTTTTATTAACTTACGCATATGATTTGGCTGAAGCTGGACCTGCACCTCCCGCCTGCGACTGACGGTCCTCCTCCACTAGTTTCTGCAGGAAGAAAAATATATAATGAACTGAATTTTGAAAGAATTTCCAAACTAACCGCCTCGTGCTCCATGATGCAGGCCTCGGACATGCGCAACCAGAGTCGAGGATTTCTGTGGAACTGCTTGACGGGCACCAGGAAGCACTGGAAGGCCTCCTTGGGACGGCGCAGATGCAGCATTGCCACGCCCAGGTTGTAGAGAATTTCACACGAACGCGCCGAACTCATTGTCTGGAGCGTGCTCTGGCGCAGATTCTTGGCCAGCTGCTGGTCGAAATTGAGCGCATTTTGGAAGAACTGGGCGGCTATGGCATAATGGCGTACTCTCAGGTGGATCACGCCCATGTTGTTGGCAATGCAGGTGCTCAGCTGGGGGGTTACAGTACTGAAAAGCATAAGTTTACCGTCATAGAAACCCAGAAACTACCAATGGTTACAACATACCCGGCCTGGGTGCACTCATTGTTGATGCGCATCAGCTGCTTGGCGGCCATCTGGAAGTCCTTCATGATGTAATACTGCTGAGCCTTCAGGGCAGCGTACTCCGGCGTTCCGTCTTCCTGGATGACCACGGGCTTGCGATTCAGCACAAGTGTGAGCAGCTGCAGTAGCTGCAAACTGCCACCCAAGCCGGGCACAGAACCTTCCACAGCTGTTCCTGCAGGCGTGGCCACCACCGTGCTGGGAGTGGCTGCGGGTGGAGAGCCTGTGCCGGCAGCAGCATCCTCGCCTGGGGTGCTGCTAGGCGCCGTGGCCACCAGGTTGAGCTTGTACTGCAAGTAGTCAAGGAAGGCCTCGGCACGGTTTAGCTGATTGGTGGCCAGCAGAAGCTGCAGTTGTAGCGTGGCCACCAGCGCCGCCATTGATTTCTCGAGCGCCTCAAGGCGTGCCACCAGCGGAGCCAGCTTCTCCAGCGCCGTGCCGTACATGTGACGGTGATAGTAGATGACCGCCCGGTTATAGCGTGCCACTGTGGCAGCTGCGGCGCCTTGCTTGAGGGTCAGACCGCTGGACGCCTCTCCCGGAGATGTATCCGCGTCGGCGGTGAGTGCCTCCAGTTCCTTCATCAGAGCAGCGTGCTGGGTGCATCCGCCCTTGTGGTAACTGACCACAGCCCGGTTGTGGCGCAGAACGGGTCCGCTGCTCTCGCCGCGAGTCTCCAGCTCCTGCAGCAGCTCCAAACAGCGGTCGAACTCCGAGCTGGAACGCAATGAATGGGTGTGATTCAGAAAATAGGCTGTTGCGGGCGGCAGACTCACTTGTTGAACTCCTCGTGCGCCTGGCACAGCAGGCTGTAGTTCTCGTCCTCGCCGGCCTGCGTTTTGGTGGGGGAATCCGCCGAGTCCATTCCAAAAACAAATAAAAAACAAAAAACCAACTCCGATTGCCACAACCAAACGATAAACGATAAGGATTTCAGCAAACTCGATTGTTCTGATTGGGGGTGTGGTGCTGCCAGATTGTCGATCAGCTGGTTGACTTATCGATTTTAGAACAGCTGAAGGAAAATTAACGTCAATTTCATGCTGATTCTGAGGGTTTTCCGCGGAAAATAGAACTTTTCCTCATGTCTTTCAGGTGTTATCTCCCAGTTTAATGGTGTTCATACCCGGAAAATTACTAAGAAAGTGATAATTTCATTTAGTGTCTGGCAGCACCTGTTATTCGGTATTTAAGTGTGACCAGTTTCCCTGAACATTGTTAACGGAAAATTAAAATGTTCAAATATATGAAAAACTAAAACGATTTAATATAAATTAAATAAGGAAAATTGATGTAATTTTAAATTTTCGAATAATAATTAAATGCAAATAAATTTCTGGAAGCTTATTTTTATTTTTATATGCATTTGTGATGATCAATCCCATAATATGATTTTTCCAGTTTCGTAGTTTTCAAATATACGAAAAAATAAACAAAGCCGGCAATCACTTATTTTTGAATTATTTTAATTTGATTCGAAGTACAATATTATTCACTAAACTTTTTCAAAATATTCAATAATTAGCATACACGTTTCAGGGATCGGATTTTCGGGTTTAGGATAGCTCCCTAATTTATTTGCTGCTTCCTTACTGCTGCAAAGGGCCAAAAGGAGAAAGAAACTGAGTGGATCGTCGGGAAGCCGAGGATGAGGGACAGGGGCTGCTTCTTGCGAGTCGAGACGCGGGAGGCATGTATTATTATGTACACTATTCGTAAATATATTGTATTGTATATAATATATATATATATGCATGTATATTGTAATGTATACCATATAAACTTGAATTTAGCATTAAAAATTCCCAATGCTCTGGCTTTAACTAGTCCCCGCGGGGGGTGAGAGGGGGGCTCTCAACATTAACTGAGCAGCAGCACATCCGCCCTCTTATCGCGTCGAAAAATAAACAGATTCCTTCTCCATCGCCTCCCTCCTCGCGCCACATCGCCTCCCTCCGATCTCGTCAAGCGGACACACACACATACACACGGATTCCCTAAAGATTTCGTAGCGGGTTTGTTCGTTCGAGTTGTTTTTGCTTCATTGCATTGCTATGGTTAGATTCTTGGCCCGCCTTATGTGTTGCGGATCTTGCCGGGCACGTAGTTCTTGTCGATGACATTCTCCTGCAGGAACATGTGCAGGCAGCGCTCGTTCTGCGCCAGCGGATGTCCGGCTATCTTGTTGATGAACGCCTCCAGTCCCTTGCGTCGCTCCTCGATGAAGCTCTCGTCGAAGATGCCCTCGTCGCCGCGGAAGGGCATCTGTCGTTTCCAGGCCTTGCCGGGTAGTGGCGGCACCACAATCTGTAGATATTATAATTGGGTTAAATGGTGGTTTTGCACGAGTTTAAAGGTCTTAATATGCAAATAGATAGTTAGTCATTTGATCTGGACTAAGTTTAATCTTGTGGGAATGGGTTTCAGTGATTTCTTAGATGGAATTCAATTAAAGAGTGTCCTAAAATGACCCAAAATCCCAGAATTAGGCTTACAACTTCTAGAGGTAATCAAAGCTCTTTAAACTGCACAATTTTTTACATATTTTAGGTCAAAACTGTTCGAAAATCCCTAGGGCTATTGCAATTCCTGAACAGCATACGGTGGGAAATTCGATAAATCATCGAATTCTCCAGAGAGTTCCATAATAAAATGAAAACATTAAATTCCCATTAGTGTTTATTGAATGACTGGCAATTTACCCTCAAAACTGTGACCTGCACAATATTTAAAATAAACCCAAGGGATTTCACAGTCCCAATACCCAAGCAACTCTCAAGGGTATCCTATGAGTGAAGTTCCTCCAATATACCCAAATATTCAGCGTTCAGCTTTGATAGTGTTAGTAATCCCGACATCCAACATAGCTTTATAATTATAATAGTCTCCTATCACTCTCACCTTGCTATCCCGCTCCAGCTCATTCCTAAGCCACTCAAAGTCGCTGTAGCGTCGTCTGACGGTGGACTCCTTCACCTTAAACACGGGCAGATTGGTCTGGAATGTAGATACAAATACAAATGGATTATTGGTTAATTGACACCCGCATGAGGCCGGAAACGGAACGGACGACGAGCGGCGACCGTGACTCAAGTCCGAAAATCACTGCGCTGCACTTGTGACTAATGTTTATCGGCTCGCTTTATAGGCGTATCGCCCGCACACCAGCGCATCGCTTGCACACACACACAGCCATGCTGCGGAGACAAAGTCGCCCTTGTACATGTGAATTCCAGCGGTTATCAACCGAGTTTTTGCCACTTTTTCGGAGGTTTGTGCAATTCAGCAGTTGCAGCCAGCGCCACTTGGCAGTTCACTCACCCGCATTCGCACTTCGTAGTCCGTGTAGCGCTTCTTGCCCGCCGCCATGGTGGTCAGCGGATTGACCACGTCGATCTCCAGGAAGTTTGCGGGCACCGCATAGGCGTCGTCCAGGGTCTGCTTCTTCACGTTGAGACGGCGGGTGGCCTCGGCGGTGCCGTCGGACTCAACCATCATACTGGTGGCCAGGGGATCCGGATTAGGCGACTATGGTAGCTGAGACGCCCCTTTATTGAGAGGCGCACGCAGAGAGAAGAAAAGCCGCAGAGCAGTGGAATGAAACGGGTTTTGGTTCTGCTTGGCTCTCGGCCCCTCTTTGTGGTCGCTGTTCTTTGTTGCTCGTCCTCCTCCGGCTCTGCTTCGCTCCTCCGTCCGTTGCTCTGTTTGTTTGCCGAAATTATACGGGTTTCGGGAGCCTTGTAGCGAGTGTGTGTAAACAACTATTGTAATTTAATTAAAATAAAACTTTCCAATAATTAACAGTGCTGTTGGCTAACATGAACCTGCCTAGTGCTGGCTTTTTTAGTGTCTTTCACTCTCCTTGCAGGGTTGCATGCGCCCGGGCGGCAATGCTGGCAGCGCTGCCAGATCTGGGGATTGTCAAAAAATACTTAAAAATACTAAAACGAAAATATACATTTTAGCCTAGTACTCTGACGAGAAAAACCCGCTGTCTAAAATAGACAGCGGATTCGCTGTTTATTTCGCTACCGAGCTAGTGTGACCAAAAAAATTAAGGAAATTCCATGAAAATGTACTTTTTATGGCGTTTAAGGATTTTCCTTGGTCACACTGGACAGCTGTTTGTAAACAAATATTCCAAAAAAATATTAAAAATATTAATAAATATGGTATTAAAATGTCCTTTGTGGGTTAAATTCCATATTATGGGCTTGCCCTTGACAGCCCCTATCAATGCCACCTTTTTCCTTCAACTTTCCCTCCATTAGGGGTGTCTAAATAAATCAAATAAATTATTTAGACAGCGCGATATCAGCTATTTACTATCTTGATCTGGCAACGCCTTTCAATTTTCGCAGGCTTCATTTTCGTCGTCAGAGTACCGAAAAAAACGACGTGTCTAAAAGTTCTTCTTCTTTTTTTTCGATACCGTTTTTTTTATATGGAGTTTGGCCGCTGTCTAAATTTATACAGCGGTTTTTTCTCGTCAGAGTACTAGGCTTTTGCTTTAAAAATTTTATTTTACGAATATTTTAAAAAGGTACCTAATATAATAATCGAAACTATCGTTAAAAATTCTTGTTAATTGGTTGATTTTATTGGACCTAATTTTTTTTAATGCAAATTCATTTAACATCTGGTGTCAAAGTAATTTTTGTGACCTCCATTGAATATCTGACAATATATGCAAAATTTAAATCCAAAATAAGTTCTAAATTTAATTAAAATTAAAAAATGTATACTAAATATATATATTTTTTTAAATTAAAACATTTATATTTATTTATATAAGTTTTGTATATGACTTTTGGAAACCACTGACTGGTTTTGCATCTTTTGCCCTGAAATATCATAAAAACATCTTTGTTTTAAAATTAAGGACAATTTTTGCTTTCTTAAATTCTATATATTAAATTTTTACATAATTATATAGGTTTTATAGTTAATTTTACTCATTTGCCGACATATCTCCACCTTTAAAAAAGCCTTAATCGATGTCGAATATACTGTAAAATGAAAGAAAACAGCTATTTTTAGTGATAAAATACCAGAAATAGCTATAATGGCGAATGATACTCCAATTCAATTTTAATAATTCGATGTTTTATTAGAACAGCAGCATATATTATAGACTATTTTGACAACTCGCCCTTTAGTGAGGCTTCTTATTTATTTTACGATACAGGTTAAACCCTATTATGCTGCCAAATCTTTAATGAAACCTCCAATTAATGCAGGAGTGTCATATGAGCATATTAATCTGAAATAGCCAGACTGCCTTGAAATCCCTAACGCCTGGGGAGTCATGTGACGGCACGTGACGTCACAACAGATTCAGCTCCACTGGCAAATTAAAAGCGATTTTTCCTCGTACTCGCACCGACTTCGCAGCCAAAATTTTGCGTGTGTGTCGCTCAGTACTGTTCGTAGCTGAAAAATTGTACGTGTAGCTCGTAATAGAACCGCAAACGCAAGTGCAAGATTGATTTTGCCCTCTTTTGCAGCTCGAAATTTGCCGTGCACTTTGAAGGTAGAGAGGCGTAGAAAAAAGCCAAGATGAACCCCCAGCAAGCCCAGCGGGAACATGTCCTCGCCGTATCCCGGGACTTTATCTCCCAGCCCCGCTTGAGTGAGTAAACCCCAGCAAACCCCTCCAGAATCGCGGAAAATAAGTGAAAAATCGGAAATAGCAGTGCCAGCAAAAGCAAAAAAGTACTCGCCAGTCCGCCATGACAGTTTGCGCGAAGAATCGGGTGTGAGGCGGAGTAGAGAAAAAATCAATAAAATCTTGCGCCACCCACTAAAAACATCAAAAGTGCCCCAATTCGGCAGATATTTATCTGCACAATGTTCTACAGCATTGGATATAGGTCCAGAATTAGTTAATTAGACCCGCGGAGCACCCAACCGCGATCAGTTAACTCTTATTAAAAATTTTCGCCGTCACATGACCGTTCGCTCAGCTCAGCTGTTTGCTCACTCACACACAGTCAAAGGCACCTGACTGCGAACGGGGTGTAAGGCGGGCGGGCCGATAGCCCAGCGGAGGTCGTCAATTTAGCGATTTTAACTACTTTTTGTTGAGGGAGTATAGTTACAGTTAATGATTTTTCTCTGAAATATTAATTTTTTTTTAATTTTAAATATTTAATTCAGTATATTCCATTCTAAAACTGATAAAAATTTCCTGAAAAGATAGATAATAGATAGTTAAATACTATTATTAATTTTATGTCTCATGAATATGTTGCATAAATCAGTTACTTTCGTAAAAATCGACAATGCTTTTCAAGTGAATTCTAAATTTGCTGCGTGTTTGGTTTTCCAATTTTATCTTGCTTTCTATTTCGCATTCTTCTTTGGAGTGATTTTCTTAAAAGATTCTTTAATTTCTCCTGCCATTTCGCTATCTGAAGCTTATTGGATTGAATCCCTTTTGCAATCTATTTCTTATGAGTTTCAAACTGCAGTGCTCGTGGCTAGGGCTAAAAACCAGTTGGGCAGTCAGCTGACATAATTTACCGTACCCCACCACAACCCCTCCCAACTTGACTGCTCTTTTGACGTTTGCTTTCTTATCAAATTCTCGCTTTCATGTGAGCGTTGCGCGACTCGTGTTTTTTGTTGTAATGAAAACTAATAAGAAGTTAAAGAAAGCAATGTGCTTGTAAGTGGATATTAAAAATATTTGATTAAATGGTTATGAAACAATGCAACTATTCCGGAGTTTTCCTTAAGAAAGTTCTTTAAAATTTAGTTTTTAAAATTAAAATAAAATGCCCTAATCGGAATAAATACAAATTGTGGCCAGCTTTGCTCGTTTCCCACACTTTTAAGTTAAGTTTTAATTAAAACCTTTAAATTTTAACACGTTCTTTTACCTTCTTTTCTTCCTGCAACAGCCTATAAGACTGTGTCCGGTGTGAACGGTCCCTTGGTCATCCTCGATGAGGTCAAGTTCCCCAAGTTCGCCGAGATCGTCCAGCTGCGTCTGGCTGATGGCACCGTGCGCTCCGGTCAGGTTCTGGAGGTGAGCGGTTCCAAGGCCGTCGTCCAGGTGTTCGAGGGCACCTCGGGCATTGACGCCAAGAACACTCTTTGCGAGTTCACCGGCGATATCCTGCGCACGCCTGTGTCCGAGGATATGTTGGGCCGTGTGTTCAACGGCTCCGGCAAGCCCATCGACAAGGGACCCCCAATCCTGGCTGAGGATTTCCTGGACATCCAGGGTCAGCCCATCAACCCCTGGTCGCGTATATATCCCGAGGAAATGATCCAGACCGGTATCTCGGCCATCGATGTGATGAACTCGATTGCCCGTGGCCAGAAGATCCCCATCTTCTCCGCCGCCGGTCTGCCCCACAACGAAATCGCCGCCCAGATCTGTCGTCAGGCCGGTCTAGTCAAGCTGCCCGGCAAGTCCGTGCTGGATGACCACACCGACAACTTCGCCATTGTGTTCGCCGCTATGGGTGTGAACATGGAGACGGCCCGCTTCTTCAAGCAGGACTTCGAGGAGAACGGCTCCATGGAGAACGTGTGCCTGTTCTTGAACTTGGCCAACGATCCCACCATTGAGCGTATCATCACGCCCCGTCTGGCTCTGACCGCCGCCGAGTTCTTGGCCTACCAGTGCGAGAAGCACGTGCTGGTCATCCTCACCGACATGTCCTCGTACGCCGAGGCTCTGCGTGAGGTGTCCGCCGCCCGTGAGGAGGTGCCCGGCCGTCGTGGTTTCCCCGGTTACATGTACACCGATTTGGCCACCATTTACGAGCGTGCCGGACGTGTGGAGGGCCGCAACGGCTCCATCACCCAGATCCCCATTCTGACTATGCCCAACGACGATATTACCCATCCCATTCCCGATTTGACCGGATACATTACCGAGGGCCAGATCTACGTTGATCGTCAGCTGCACAACAGACAGATCTACCCTCCAGTCAACGTGCTGCCGTCGCTGTCGCGTCTGATGAAGTCCGCTATCGGAGAGGGCATGACCCGCAAGGATCACTCCGATGTGTCCAACCAGCTGTACGCTTGCTACGCCATCGGCAAGGACGTGCAGGCCATGAAGGCCGTGGTGGGCGAGGAGGCCCTGACGCCCGACGATCTGCTGTACTTGGAGTTCTTGACCAAGTTCGAGAAGAACTTCATCTCGCAGGGCAACTACGAGAACCGCACTGTCTTCGAATCCCTGGACATTGGCTGGCAGCTGCTGCGTATCTTCCCCAAGGAGATGCTCAAGCGTATTCCGGCCTCCATCCTGGCCGAATTCTACCCCAGGGACTCGCGCCATTAGATTCTGTTTATTGTTTTGTTTTTGATTTTTGTCCAAAATTTTGTTTCATTCATAATTTAAGCTGGCGGCGGCGGCGCATCGTGCGGCGCGTCCACCACCACCACCTGCAATATCCCCGCTGTGTATGCGTCTATATATATATACATAAACCACAATACATCCACAAATATCTATCCTGCGCCCCAGCGCGGCCAAAAACAATAACTAGTTGAATATTGTCCAAGCGAGCAAACCTACTCTAATGTCTAGTGTGTGTTTTTAGTATTGAAATTGAAATCGAAACAAACCGTCTTGCAATGTACATAAATTGAATTGCTAATAATGATTGTCGTTAGCCTCCCCGCCTCTAAACACACTGTCCTGTAATAATCATTTGTTAAAGTTTACTATTTTTGTTAGGTTTTAAGTGTGTGCTCCTTGACTTGTTTATAATTTTTGTCTAATTATTTTCGCATAAAGAATCGTAGCATTCCAACAAAAAATAACCTCTTTTTGTTACTTTCGTTTGCTCCCCTCCCGCCCCGCGTTTTATTTAGACGTTTCACCAGTTCGCACAAGTATTAAACAAAAGTCCCCGCCCCCCCGGTTCCCCTGTCCCTGCACCGAACCTTGTGAACAATTTGTACAGCAACTCAACTAAACAATGGAATATTAAGTGCAAAAAACAATGCTTTAATGCAACAAAATCGTTTTAAAAATGTGGAAAATCTACGAGAAAAGTATAAAGAACTATGAAATACTGTTTGTTTCCTTGTCTCTAAATTAATGAATATTACATAAAGTTGCATAAATTAATATATATATTTGTTTGTTTGTTGTCTCTCTGGTCGTAAGCGTGAAAGGGGAAATGTTCTATGATACGGCCCGATTATTTCAGCAACGACAACACCTAATAATAATCATGAACACAGTCGGACACAATGAATGTTGAAATATATAAATGTATGTATTTAACCCAGCTAAATAGTTCATGTAATATGTATAAATTATAGAACATTTAAATGATGAATAAACTACACACCAAATCATGTTAAATGCGAGCTTATGTTTATTTCAATTGTGGGTTTATCTCCTATAAATCAGTTTTCATTCATAGTTAAGGTTGAAGGTTATTTTTCTCGTTTTACAAGTTTGTTTTATTTATTTTCAAATCAGAAATTAAACATACAAGTTATGTTATTTAACAGAGATAAAGCAGAAATTATATATTCTCTTTATCTTAACATTTTCTGCCATATCAGCAGAGTCAGCAGTATATGATTTAACAGATCTAAAAGCTTTTGCCTTATCATTGCCTTATTTTGGGTTCTTTTAACTTATCGAAAGCTTTTGTCTACAGTGGTTAAAACTGATTTTTTATTAGAACAATTTATTAAATTTTCATGGAGCTTCGATATATAAATAAATAAAAAAATATTTTTCGGATATTTATACCCTTTTCGAATATTATAATTTTATAAGGAGTTTTTTAGTTAGACTAAATTTCTATAATAAACGTAAATTATAGCTTACAATATTTTTCATAATATATTTCGAGCGTTAAATCGTTTCGTACTGCTCTTCTTAACAAGTTTTATCATCTGAACGTTATAGACTAGATTCCTTTCTATAAAGTAACTAATAAACCATATAATTTAAATACTTTTATTACCACAAGGTTAATGTATACATTAGGACAGAATACAAATTAAAGCACTTTGCATCTTCCAACAGCTGTGTCCCACTTGTTACAAGTAAGTGAAGGTGGATCCACCACGTGACCAACTGGCAACTGGCTCCTCAAGAAGCCACCCAAGCTTTACCATCACCACCACCACCACTTAGGGAAGCTGGCCAAGCGCCCGCGTTGCCTGGACAAGTTTCCCATTGACTTTGCAAATTTATGCAATTATGCCAAAGTTTTTAATGAGTTCTAAATGAAGTTAAAAATTCGGTTGACGCTGGCGGTTTGATGGTGTAATATACACCCCGACAAACAAAACTTTCCTACCCATAGTCAGCAGGAAAAACAAAAATGTTCTTGCGAAACTTTTGGCCAATTGCCGGACCTTTACTGAATTTTTTTTTTGCGCTGGTTTAATTTCTGTAATCAAAGCGATGCTCCACTGGCAGCCTTTGCTTGAAAATTGCGAACGGCTAAGCTGGCTGCAATTTAAGCAGCTTAAGCTGGAAAACTCAAAAGAAAAGGAATGCAGAGAGACAAAGCGAAGGAGGGAAGGCTATCTGGGACAATTGGCAGTCGCCCACTGCGCCAGGGATTCGCCGTCGTATCTGTATCTAGACTGCAGCACAGTGGGCTTATGACAAGGCTACTACTGATTCGCCATGTCAAAAGCTTGTCTTTGCTCTGTAAGAGTGGGTCGCGGTATTGGCCAGGAGGCGGAACGGCGGCGGGGTCATGCAGTTCCTGGTGCGAGCTCATTTCGAGACGTTTGTCTGGCATCATTAGAAGGAGGCGCACAGCTCGCAAAAGTTCAGGGTCATGGTCAGTGCAAGGTCGGCCCACTTGGCAGACACTGGCCCCGCTGCAGTCGCATCCGCATATCCCACCTCCACCGCCTCGGTGGCTGCCTCGTTTCCGCTCGATTTATGCGGCAGGCCCCGCACAAACCACTTAGACAGCTGGCCGGGTCCCAAGATGTCGCCTTTTGCGGCCAGGATGCGGTTGCGGCCACAAAATCGGTGCGATTAATGAACTCGCGCCGAGGATTCGTTAATACGTGTTTTCAAAACGTTGAATGCGGATTTTAATGAGCCCACAAAGACACTTTAAAGAATTTTAAGTGACTTGAGAAGTCTAATTTATAAACTTGGAAATTAAAAGTAAAAATATTCAAGTATATACATTACATATATTAAAACAAAATTTTTATATGAAATTTATAGTTTTTGTTTTTCAAATAATTTTATTTGGATTTACAGTGATTTTTTTTTGAGTAAAGTAAATTTAATTATGGCCTAGCCTCATTCCCAAAAATGTTGCACCCTTAATTTATTCCAGTGCCTGGCAGCCTAAAGGATACGCAGGACATGAAGGCAGCAATCAGTTGGCAATGCCAAGGGCTCAGATCATCCCCAGAGCCTGCTGTGTGTGTGCTCGACTCGATTAAAAGCGTGTGTAAATATGTGGAATTCATAAGCATCTCCAGCTTCCGCCTCGGTTTATAATTAATGTGCCCTTGTGGCGCCGAAAATGCGGCAACTAAATCATCTAATTAACTCATTAGCAATGAGTGCCAGGCTTCAGTTCCATCTATGGTTTCCATTTCCTGGGGAAACGTAACGCCATCGCCATCGATGCTGGGAAATTGATGGGCTCCATAGCCAGGAGTTGCCATGGGGAATGGGAGGAAAGGGGGACTCTGACCGGGTCACCTTCCGGCCGAGTGCCGACCGATTTAACACTTTGCCAAAAGGTCCAGGACCCCCATGTGTCAAGCGTCTGTCACCTAGGTCGAGCCGGGTCCGGCCTGCTCGCTCGTGCGTCTCATTCGATACAGTCCGGCTGACAGCTCCAGGAGGAGCATTAGGAGACTCCTCCTTTGAACAGACAGTACAACAGACAGTCCTTTCGAATCGAATCTGGAATAGTTCGGTGGAACTTCGACTGACCGCCTGTCGGCTCTATAATTTGTGTGCCGGGGATTTGTGCAATGCTCGGATTTGGGACAGCTTAACTAAATAAATCACACAAAGGAGGGAAGCCAGGGAAAGCCCACAAACTTGTCTGGCCTGACCCGGGGCGATATTTTATAAAATGGGTCCCCGCCGACGTCTTTTGCCTTCGCTGTGTTTGTTGTTATTGTTGTGCATTAAATATTAAACAAATCGCCACCGCCGGCGAAAGGCTGCCGCCAATCGGTTTGATGGAGCTGCCTTACGGCCCAAACGCTGCAGGATATTTATCCTGCTGCTTAGTTAAGCCCGGATCGCAGATAATTCGATGCGTCACGGCCGGAGAGCAGCGCCGGAATCTGGTAAATTGAACCGGCGACTAGCTGGGACCAGGGCCAAGACCAAGTCTAAGGCTATTCTGCAGCATAAGCATAAAAACAAATGGAGAGCACGTCCCCCAAAACTGGTCAGTGGGTGGGAGACTATGTTTGGGGGAGTGTGTAGGCCTGACATTTAATGCCTCAATGGGCAAGGCCTTTGGCTCAAGCACTGGGAGAAATGTATTGTGATATTAAGTGAATTTAAGCATAATTTGCTATTTTTTATTATTTAAAACAATTTTTAGGTTAAAAAATGTAGTTTCTAATATTTCTAATATTTTTGAAATATATATAACCTATACCTAAAACCTTGTTAATATTTTTTCAGTGCTACCCCAGCTTCTTGGCCCTTCGTTTCTTGGCTTCGAGTCAGATTTCCGTCTTCGGATCTGTGCCTAATTGTAGTTTGATTTTCATGCGTATCGAATGCTGGGTCGGTTAAGTCAAGGAATGGTGGGATGGAGACCAAACTTCTGGGAACAAACCAATCCGAACTATGCCAATTGTTGACGTCCCCTGGCATTTAATGGCATCGCCCAGATTACCGGAGAACCCGGAACGTGCTCCAATATCAAAGCGGGCCAAGAGTTCGATATATTAACAGGCTGCCCAGGCAGCACCAGGAGGACGACACCTACTAATTGCGACCCTTTTCTTTATCAGTCATCTCACCGAATGGGGGAAAAAGGTCGCTTTATAAGCTGCCAAAGCAAAGGGATTTTCTCGGATGTTTTCCCTCTTTTTTGGTCATTTTGTTGGGCTTTAAAGCCACGCATTTAGTTGGCTAATTCATTGCCCGAGCTCGTTTTTCATTTGCTTTGTGTCAGCGGGCGTTTAATTCAATTACCGGCCTGATGAAAAAGTCAATGCAAACGACAGTAACGAGCTGGGTGCCAAAATTCGTAAAAATATATATAAAAAATAAAGTACCGAATTCGATTCAGCTTCACTATACGGCATGAATATTTATTTAGCAATTTTCCTTGTACACTTGTTGAAAGAGAGAGGGGGGGTGGAAGGATTGTCACGTCCATCAAGCTCTCTTGCAGCGTCTCTTCCTTTTTTTTTTTTTTTCTCGTTACAGGATATGCAATTTTTGGCTCTTGTCCTCGTCACACTCGTTTTGCCATTTGGCCTTTGTTTTGCCTATAATGTGCTTGTTTTTCGCCAGGACATGTGCGAGAGACTGTAACGGTTTCTGTTTCGGTGTTTTTGGTTGCAGCCCCATGCGGCGTATACGTGATGTGTGTGCCGCCGAGTGCAGGCCAAATGCACTTTTCGGCACTCTCACTGGCAATTCGCATTTCGCAATTGAGTTTCCACTGACTCAATGACAGTTTGATTGTGTGTTACCAAATGGAAGTTGGGTTGGCTTTTTCCCGTAAATGTACGCACTTTGGTGCTCGCTTTGTTTACACATCACTTGCTAGGCACTAAGTGGGAGACAGGGCGGTAAAAGTGAATGAAAAGTTAACATATTTGTAGGTAAATGTGGTAAAGTATAGTGATTTATGTTGGAATATAAGTTAAATATTTTTTCTAGCTGTGTTTCAGTTTCAGTTTTTCCTAAGAAAACTTTATTAACTTCCCCTTAGATCCCTAACTTATTTTTAAATCAAGAATCAATGAATATTTATATTTACAACTACACATTTTCCAAACCTACTAACCCCGCCAGATTCCCAATTAAATCTCTTAACCCCTAAAAAGTTGAGCTGGCGGCAATTGAACGGGGATTCTGGCCCTATCCCCCAGCCATAAAGTAGATTAAGTGCACGCTCAAAGACACGCAGTCGAGCTTGCCAAATTACCATAATTTGGATTGCCGAGTTACTTTGCACACTGCCAGGATGGATATACGGCTTGAGAGGAGCTTCAAGGAGGAGGTTTTGGGGGTCGGAAGCGAACATCAAATTGCAAATTGCGCGTACTAACTTGCAACATAAACTCGTTTATGCGACAGCCTGCGAGCGGGGGTCTGAGCTCTCTCACATGTGCGCCATTTTCATATACAACAATATTTTACGGGCACGCCCACAAGTACTCAGGACTTGGCTGACTTCGCTGACTCGGCCCTGTCCCAGTGTGCAGCCAGTTCGTCCTCCTATATACATATATACTATATTGGCAAGAATGTATGCAAATTGCAGTTACATGTCGAAAATTTGCATTCGCCGCGCACCGTTATGAATAAATCACGTTCATAATGCATTTGATGCACAGGAGAAATCGATGCTGTCGAGGCATCTCTGGCTCATCCTTAGCTCATCCTTCGAATCTCTAGCCACATCCCAGGCCGCTTCCGCATCCGCAAGGAAACCAAGTTTTCCATTAAACATATTAAAAATGATCAGTGGAAAAGAAATGTTGGAGGTACGCGACTTCAAATTACTTTCGCGGCAACAACGGAAACGGAAGTTGCCAGAGAGGGGGGGCCAGGAGAAGACTTGATGATGATTTTCCTTTTTCATTGCTTTGCCCGCCTGCTCAGCCCAATGAAAACTCAATAGGTTAATATAAATTGCAAATTACATTAAACAGATTATGGAACACTCACTTGGATAGACAGGCGCCGGTGGCAGCTTCTTCTGCTCGAGGCGTTGGTGCCTTGCTGTCTTTTCCTGGCGCTTGCTCAAAACCATCTTCTCGTGAACTTCCCCTGAAGCCTCCTTCGGCGATCCTTCGACACAAGTGCTGTTAATTATTTGTCACTTAAGAGCCCGACACATGCGGCAACAGCAATAACAACACGAACAGCCGAGGCAACAACAAGAACAATAACGACGTGCTCGCATTAATAAAACATTAAATTCATTAAGTATGCACATAAATACATAAATGGAAACCGGGCGCAAATGAAAATGTTCACGTGGGAGAGTGGCTCCTTCGGTCTCGTAAAAGCGGCCTGCCGGCTTTAATGGCCGGCTATTGGCATATTTATGAAGCCTCTGCCTTATTTATTGTTTTATATTTTCACTTCTTTTTATTTTCGGTCCGAGTCCTCTGCAATGATCCTTTTTTCTATTGTTTGGCATGCTCCCTTTATTTCCTCTTTGTTTCACCCAGCCAAGCAATAAAGACATTTTTTTTTGGGGGTTTGTATATATTTGCTTTGCTTTTTTTTCACCGGGCCATATAAATGTCCAAGTTAGTCAAACATCCTGGCCTGGAACCCTTTTACCATTTCCGTTTCGTGGCTCTGACAGCCAGCGACCTTCAAAAGGCCGCTCGCGCTCTTCTCATGAAATATGTCGCCACTCAGGGCCTGGGGGGTCCGGCAATGGTCAACGCGTATATTGGCATACAGTGGGAGAAAGTGGGGGAAATTAGCTGGGATTTTTAACTGGATTTTTGGGATGACTTTTATGTATATCAAGGTTAATAAAAGTAGAGTAGAACTGGTATTATTTGTGGGGTTTTAGTTAGTTGCACGAGATGAAAAGAACTTTTTCGGATACTAATTTATGATCCGTAATTTATTTATTATCCTGACGATACAAGACTAGATTCCTTTTGAAGTAAAAATTGATTTTTTAAGTTGAAACTGAATGGTAGACTATTTACACTAATATTTAAAACTATTTCAGCAGTTACACTATTATTTCAATATTTTTATAAGATTTATAACAATTTTCCCCTGTATATCATGAATCGTGTTCAGGCTTCTATCATTCATATGCCGCGTTAACTGCAAAATTGATTTGAGTCTAGGTCTGCCCCAAAAAAAATAAGCAAAGAGAATGGCTAGGCCGCTTTGCTGGCATTTAAATTCGGTGGAAGAGCCACCTTGGGGGCTGCCTCCCCCTGTGAGCTCAGGACGTGCGTTAATGATGTCGGCGGCTGGGGCAGGCCGCATTTCCGGCAAAAGGACCTCCTTGGGGGAGAGAAGCAGCGGAAGCGGCAGTGGGATTGGAAGTGGGAGTGGGACTGAGACTGGGAGTTGGGGAGGGTGGGCCAGGATCTGATTTATTATTGGCATGCTGCTCGTTCCCACACTGCGGCAATTTCATTCCGACTCGTGGGCGTCAAGTGGCAGTGCTACTTTCCCTTTTTGGCCAGCCCGAAAAAAACCTTTTTCGTTATTTATATTTTTGCTTTCGCTTTGTCTTTGCGCTTTATTTTGCCACTGCCACTGCCACTGCTGGAGCCAGCTTTTGGCCAAGTTTCTGTTTTGCTTTCGCATTTTGTTTTTTGGTTTTTGGTTGGAGCCCCACTTGCCACTTGGAATTTGGACGCGTTGGTCCCTTGGCAGGCTCTCCCCGTTTATTGTGCTGCTGCTGCTGCGCGCTTGTTTGCCGAAAAGCGGTTTATTTATTTATTTATGTTTCGACGGGACCGAACCGAAAAAAAGGGCACTGGAAAGTACTTTTATTTTCGTATTTGGCATTTCGCTTCTCGCATTTAGTACGCAGCTGGGCACCTAAACTTGACTCTTAACTCTTTAGGTGCCTGCTAAATTAATATAAATATCTGCCGCTCAGCCTAATTTATTTGGCTCGTGAAAATCGGAAACTTTTCGCCGGCACAAATAACTTTTATCATTATGGCAATGACAATATATATATATATTTCTGACGTTTCCGCTAATGGAGGCCTCCTGGTGGACCCCTCTCAGGCACGTACTAGGTAGTAAAGCAATTAGTTCAATTGTCATTTTGGCACCAAGTGGAACCCAAAGATAGGTACAGGGATTGGGATGGAGATAAGGAAGGGCGACGTCTTCTTCTTCATCTGCCAAATGCTGCCAATTTCATTAACTTGTTCGGGGCGTCAAAGTTTTGCGACGACCAAAACTTTTCCGTTCACAACGTTATAGCTGAATTCTCTACCAAAAAGAAGACCTGGCAACAAATATTGATGGCAATTTAATGCTGATTGGACAGGAGATGGGTAGCCAGAATTATTGTTGTTAAAAAATATGTAGCACGCTTTAAAGCCGATCTGTTTGCCCATTTTAAGCTCGTCCGCATTTTAATTGAATTTCGAATTTAGCCGCAAATGCGCAATTAATTGAAATGTCCTTAAGAGGGGGCGGTTCTTGCCACGGTTGACGAGCTAATCATATTAGCCCGCAGCTCCAATGGAGCGCAATGCAAATTATGTGAATGTGAATGTGAATACAAATGCGAATGCCAAGGCTCGTACTCGTTTTATTTCATCTTGACGACACTTTGAGTGTTGGCTTTGGTTGCCACTTCATTGCCGCCGCACATAAATATTAATTAATGCCAAAGTTTTGCGACTAATTAACAAGGGATGCGATGAGGCGGTCTGGTGTGGGGAACCAAAAGGATTGCCCAAGTATTTAAATCCCATTTGGCTGAGATTTATGACAATGTAACTCGCACACTGCTGAAAATATTCCCTCAACATATGACGTACGAATATATATACTTTATGTCCGGTTTGGGTCGTGCTTCTATCACGAAAAAAAAGTATAACCGGAAGCAGCTGCAAAAATAAATCGCAAAATATGTGCGACTGTCCAGCAGTTAACCTTCGAACTTTTCCGGAGCGCCCCGCTTTCCCCGTTTTCCCCGCTATTTTTCTGCATTTTTCAAGGAGCATCACATAAATATTCAAGTCTAAAACTCTGTGCAGTAGATACTATATGTGAGAGAGAGAGAGAGTGTGGTGCATGCACACACACAGGATGCTGGGCGGCCAGGATGCCGAGCTGACTTCGGCGGTCTGCTCCTGGCCCCTGGGCCATTTATCAAACCTTGCTTTTGACATTGCGCACATCCTGCGGAAAATTAAGACACTGTCTGGCACGCTTCCTAACCAATTTAAGAGTCCCATTTTTTCCCCAGCCCGGTCCTGCACACTTGGATCCCTTTGAGAGTTGCAATGGCTTCGTTTCCTTGCATGAACTGCTGCGCCCGGAACATATGGCCTGCATCCAGGCGAAATGTGTGGCCAGGATCTCCAGGCAACGGGGCTCAAAGAGTTGTGTGTGTGAGGCATCTAGCCGTTTAAGCCAATTAACGCAGAGCATTGTGGCAGCTCGGGTTTCCTGGCCAGGACCTCGACGGTTCACTGCCATCAATTGGCTGAGGTTGAGAAGCAATCGAGCGCTAATGATTCAGTGCTGAACGGCCAGATATATCTCCAGCTGGGGCTTAAAGAGGCATTATAATTTTAACTTAATTAAGAGATTTATGAAGTGTTATAATAAGAATGGAATAATGAGTAATTAATAACAAAAATTCATTGTTTCGTGGCTTCTTAATGAACTGTTCATGTTGAGAACTTTAATCAATTATTGATTATTTATTCTTTAAGTTTCTTGAAAGCTGGTGTATTTTTGAATTTCTGATAATATTTATCTATAATATATCTTGGTTTTCAGCTTTAAAATATTGCTTCTCATTTAAATTTACCATCAATTTCCAGCCTGAACTGGACAGCACTGTCAGGCAGCTCCTGCAATGAGCCCTTCACACCAGCCAGACCTTTGTGCCACATTCCTGCTGGCTCGTTTGCCCGATTGTTCGATGCGCCCAAATGCATTTCAATTAAAACATATTTAAGGGGCTTTAACGGTCCGAAACTCTGCTCTGTCCACGTCGCATTGGGCCCATTCATCAGGGCAGGTCCATGGATATCCATGCCGGATTGGGGGTGGCCATCGATTATGAGGCAGCAGCTCCTACGCGTTGTTAATCAGCCGCCGCTGCAGCACCTGGCCAATCGATTTAATGGGGGTCAGCACATCGGCAGGAGGGACAACAGCAGCATCGCAGGACCCGTGTCAATGGGCTACCATGGTCCTGCATTTTTCAAAGGCTTCTCCACCGGCATGCAAAGTGGCACACAGTGGGGAGTGGCGAGTGGCAAAGGCAGGACGGGATCATGGGATCACCTGGCAGCTGTGCCGGTTATTTAATGAAATGGACACTCTCCACTCACGACAGCACAAAGTGTCCTTCGCGTTGCTCGGTTTCTTTTGCCACCGAATGCTTCCGGCGAGAAATCCTTTTGGCGTTGTCTTCCACTCAGTCATTACTTTCATATTAAGCCTGGGAACATGGCCATGGAGCCATCGAGAGGCAGCCACAGATTCTTTAGTAACCGGGGCCAGCAACTTTGCAACTTTCGTGCTGTGGCGGGGTGGAAACCTACCAAAAATATCGAACAATAAAGCCCAACTACTGAAGGAGAACTTTCGCAACTCCCCACCAGACCAGGTTTTTATTCAATGCTGGTTTTTACTTTAGGCAAAATGTTTTCTGTTGAAAATATTTTGGTTTCATTACAAGTTAAGTTTAAGCTTCAATTCGTACTTTTCAGAATCAACTAAAGGTGAACTTGCAGAGAGGTTTATTTCTAAATATTTAAAGAAATTTAAAGGTAAGTAGTGTCTGTAAGTAAATAAATAAACAATAAATAAATGTCTTAAGCAGTTGGCCAGAGAAATCAAGGCTACTTACAACTATAGACGTATTCCACATGACTTAATTTTTTATGGCAACTGGTATTTGGCATGCAATGCTCGTAATGGTGGCAAAATTTAATTTACACCTTCGCACGTAGCCTCCGCACACATAAATGCGGCTTGACGCACCTGTCGATGCTCACTACCTGTACATATATACGGGGTCCTTCCAATCAGCGGTGGCTCAATGAGGACCTGGCCCCCTACATCTTTGTTGGCACTCGGAAAAAATAGTTTCTAACTTGAATAAAGTACACATTAATTATAAATAATATCTGAGTTTCTTGGTTAAAAAATATATAAATGTGGAGCCTAACAAAACATTGTTTAAATTGTTTAATATTTATAGATTTTTATATTAATAAATATTTCTATAAAGACCGATTTCCTTCCACCTATTCTATCCCTTAATCGTTTACATTTGTATTACCAAAATCCCAACAGGAAGTTGACCAATCTTCTTTCCTTTGAGTGTACCAACTTTATCCCCTTGCCACCCCTTTTCACCCCCCTTTTTTTTGCAACCCACTTCAGCTGCTGCTTTTCCAGCGGCGGTTTTTCCAGCTCCGGCGGCTGTGGCAAGCTCGCAGAAACCGCAACAGCGCCCGCAGTGCACAAAAAGTTTTCTTTTGCAATTTAGCTTGTTGCTCTTTTTTTCCCCCGGCCATTGTTGTTGGACGTGGCTGGTGGTTGGTGTATGCGGTGTGTGTGTGTGGTGTGTATTTGACTTTCGCCCCCGTATGTACTTCGCATTTGCGGCCCGGCTAATGCATGTCGATGCCAATAAGGCTCGCCCTTGGTTCCGTTCGCACACCTCTAACGCCGCCCCCTCCCCCAACACTCGCTCACCCGCACACACATGTATGTTTATCTTGCTGTTCACACCTGCAAAACTTCTCCACATAGCGGAATTTCTCCGTTTTTGCCCGCTTTTCCTTGGGAAATTCGTGTAAATTGAATTTATCGAGGCGTGCGTGTGCGTAGTTGATGACTTTGGTGGTGCAAATTGGCATCGGGGCCAGGAGCCGCCATCACTTCTGGCCATTATCCCCGGGAATTCCTCTGCCTCGCCTCCGGCCCATGGTTGCAGCTGTCGCATCAGCTTAATTCGCTGCCCAGATGATGCCGGCGCAGAAATGAAAATGAAAAATTCCAGGCGCTAATAGGCTACTTGTTACGCGTGCAAACTTATGCTATGAAATTTATATTAAATGTTGCTTTCGCTATTGGACAGGGCGGACAATGGGGCAGAGCGCACAAGTTTGTGAATAAATTAAAAGAATTTTAGGTGCTAGATAATGATATTGGGTTTTTTTTTAGGCTGTAACTTATGCACTTATCAAAGTTATCGTTCATTAAAACATAAATAAAGATGTTAGCGTTTTATTGAATTATTTCCAACAAATCATAATCAATATTTCTACCCACTGTACATTGGACAGTGGACCCTGCTGGCGGCAGATTGCATTGAAATTCGAGCACAAAAAGCGGAAGGAAGTCATCTTTTATAGTGCCAGCTTACAGTCGCTGGCGAAAAGTTGCTTCAGAAAAGTAACAGGAAAGTCGCGCGACAGCGCTGGCCTTGCGACTTTGCCCAGCCTTTAACCAGCGCCAAGAGCCACCACCCCCCAAGGACCAAAGGGATCTTCTCTCCCCCCATTTAGCCAAAAGAAACTTGGCAAAGTGCAAAGTGCTGGCGCTGTGTAAGAGTCCCTGATTAACATAATCCCTTGCAGCGGGCGTGCGACGTTGACAGCTGCGGATGCAGCTGAAAGTTGCCAAAGGTTAGTTAAGCATTTTAATAAGGGGCCAAATGAATTGTAAGCACTTGCAAAATGTCTTGTTCACCACCGTCATTCCACTCCCGTGTGTCTTATGGGGCACAAAATTTAATTTCCTGAACGCACACACACACACACACCGCTACAAAAAGAAAAAAGCCAAGGCAAGGGCCTTGTAATGAAGTTTTTCGCTCAATCAACTTTAATGAGAATTATGCCGGCGGCAAAGGCAGAGACAGAGAGACAACTGTCAAAGAGCATGTTAACAACGTGCCAACAAATGCTTGCGGTACCTGAATCGTACCTGAGATTTCCCACCTCCCACCTCCCACCTCCCCATCTTCATTTCCATCTCCCTCGGCGGGTGTATTGAATTTCCTCCAGCCAATGATGGATGGCCAGGTGTAATTCGAAGCCAGTCTGATCTCACTGGGGGGAAGCTGCCACTGATATTAATTATCGATTTATGCCCACATGCTTCCACCTAATTATTATGCTTAAGTTCAGGATTTCCACTTGCCGAGAGTTTCCCCAATTAAATCACTGCAATTTCCGCTAACAGCACTCAAAACTCGGCTAACAGAGGCACTCAGACTTCCACTCAAAGAGGGACTTTACACTCACTCTGCTGAGCCGAATTCAAGGTCATTGGTTGACACATTTACCGCTCCACTCGCCGAGTTGTGGGTGCGGTTGAGTGGCTTTTCCTGTGCCTGAGTTTGAGCCCCTTTTTTAAAGTCGACTTACTTTGAAGGACCGAAGGCACTCCGTGCTCTCGACTTGGCCAAAAGTCGTCCCTGTTGGCTACAGGCTACGGGTACTTGTGCACGGGTGTGTGTGAGAAAGTGTGGGTGTGGGTGCGAGTGTGAGTGTGGGCCTTCAGCTGTTTTTATTTAGGCCTATTTCAAATTTTGGCCATGTCATGAATATGCTGCCAGCGCTTAAGAAATACACACAACATAACACACAAAGCCAGACACATCGACATTCGTGGTAAATGGCTGCGCGCATGAAAAGCATTTTTCATCAGCATGAATTTCCCGCCAGACATTTTCCTTTGCTTTGTTCTCTCCCTCCCCTTGTTCTTTCGCTGGTTCGCCTTTCTTTTTGACAACGATTTCATAACTTTTCCCTGTCTTCATTATCCTTATTATCGCCTTAGACATTTTACCAGGGTCCTTGTTTCTCCTACTCTTTGCTGCTCTGGCGGGAATATTGGGAATATTGGATGCTGGGAGCAGCTGACAATTGCTTATGGCGGCGACGTCGGCCCACTTTTCACCCAAACATTGAATTGGACATCTGGCAAATGGCTGATATTTCCAAGAACTGTCCTTCATCTCGGGGGCATTATGTGCTGGCCCAAAACGATTATCTAAAGTGAAATTATTTACCAGTTAGAGGCAAAAGGGAAAAACTATAAGCTGCAGCCTTTCTCTGGCCCTTGCTTTTCAATAAAATCTGTCGGAGATTTATATTTAAAGTGCACTGAAAAATGTATCGGGGGATTAAAGCAAAACTCTGTAAATATAAATAAAATACAATTTTAACCAAGCTTTCATTATATTCTGTATTATTTCAATTTTATAATTATTTCTTTTAAAGTATTTTAATACTCAATATCTATTTTACATATCTATGCCTTATCTTATTCCCAGTTATCTCTATTTATAGTATTTCTACATTAAATGTGTATAGTTTTTTCTCCCCGTGCACTTACTGCAGTCTTTCGAGCTTGCCTGCCCTGACTGCCGGTTATATAATCTTTATTGTATTATTTTAATTTTAGAAAACTAAGTTTGTAGCCGAAGGCAAGTCAGCGTAAAAGCTCCCAGTCAGGCCAAGGCGAACGAGAAGAGCTGAGCGGGGTCAGGTAACTGTAAACCAGGAGCTTGGCTGGCAATCAAGACAGGGCTGCTCCTGCTTCTGCTCCCTGAATCCGAGACACAAAACCCCATACCTATATATCGTGTTGAATGAAAGTTCGTCCGGTGCCGAGATTGTAGTTTGTATTCAATCAAAAGTTTCAATTTTGCTGTGAAACGTTGGCTGGCTGGCTGGCTGACCTCTTGGCCGCCATAGGGCTCCATCTCAGCTCCAGCTCCGTCCAGCATCTCCAGTTCCAGTTGGGGAAACTATGCGTAGTATTGCTTTAATGACGTTGCCGCTGGCCGAGGGTCCGTGTTCGACCCATAGAACTTGGCCAAACTGTTCTATTTATTTTCCATAGATTTCTGTGTAAGGGTCTTCGGGGCAAACTTTAATTTGGAAACTATGCGAAGAGGTCCTCGTCCATCGTCCAACGTCCTTTACGTTGTTTGTCTTACGTGAGTTGTGTGTTTGTGTGTGCGCACGGAAGTGAAATGTTGCGGAGAAGAATTTAATTTGTTTTTAATTCCGTGTAGTTTGTTTGTTCAGCTCTCCACATGCGGCGTCGGTGAAAATTGAAATTAAAATCAAATTAAATCACAGACAATTTAATGCCAAGAGAGCGGTGTGTGTATTTTCTTTTTTTGCGAATGAAAATAGCAAAAGCCGGCAGATCATATTCCAATATCCGAGGCTTTAAGGGAGCACTGAGAAAAAATAATGAAATATATCTCAGCTTTAGTAAAGGTAAAGCCTCCCTCAAAGATTAAAGCTTAAGCTCAAAAAAACTACTCCTTAAACAATTTATAGTTTAATCTACAGAATATTTAGTTTATTTATTTAATTCTCTCTCTGTATAGAATTATTGTGTGGCTGCTGGGTAAATCATCGCGCCCAGCGGGGAAGCACTCGAAGCCAAATGCCAGCAGTCATCAGTCGTTGATTGCGAGCATTTTCGAGCAATTAAAAGTTCTCGATCTGCGGCTCAAGATGCAAATGCATTCCGCCGGCCATTTAATTGCGAGGCTTAACCAACATCAAGGCATCATCAAGTGATAAATTGCTGTGAGAGCGGAAACAATGTGTGTCCGACCTGACTAATTGTCCGAAGTTGCTTTCAAGTGGAATCGGATTGAAATTCATGTTTGTTTTGGGGCTTCATTATTCACATTATTCGCCAGGAGTGCTATTGTGCTGCAATTGAATTTCTCTGCTCCTTTCTCCTTTCAATAGGAGCCACCGCAAAAAGTATTCACTTCACCATTTTTTGTTTCGTCCTCCGCTGTCTTTCTGCTTGTCTACATCTGCCACAAATGAGGCTAATTAAGCATGCAAACAATGCAAATGTTAAATGAAAATGCACTTTCTTGCTCTAAACATGTTGCCAGTCAGCCAACCAGCACGCTAACAAGGGGCTCTGTGCGCACAATGGCCCAAAGCCCCAGCTCCAACTACCGATTGGCATTAAAGCTTAATGAGGCGCTGGGCGACCCCAACCCCAACCCCGACCCCGACCCCGAAACGGTGCACGGTGCAGCAGTGGCAGCATCATTAGCTCTGATTTGCCATGTGCATGCAGCAACATATAGGTAAATATCGAGGCACTTGGGAGAGAGCTTTATTTTCCAGAAAATCTATAGAACCACTGGAGTCACTGGGGATTTTGAAATGTGATTGTTTGGAAATGTTTTTAGAGATGTGTTGTGAATTATACTGATTTTGTAGGCATATATTAATATATTTTAGGAAAAGGTCCGATCTAATATATCTGCATAAATGAGGCGTTATATATTATATATATATATTGTAAACAGTACAAAGTTAAATAAACAATATATACATTTTCACAACAAATATTTTTTGTAATATTTTTAAATATTTAAGAACCTTTTTTTAGTGAACTTTTCTAATATAACCTACTGAAAATTATTTTCTGAGTGCATTTTATTCAAGTCAGAAGCCTGGCCCAAAAGCCGTTTGCCATGGCAACGGACGGAAGCTGGCGGGGTTGTGCCACAAAATCCCTTACGAATAACTCCATTAGCAGCTGCTAAGCGTTCAACCGTTGCCAATGCACTACTCGCACAACGGGGCGTATGAGCAATGTGTGCAACAATTGAAAAGCGCCCCGGATTTAAGTAGCTGTTAAACAAGTCGAGCGAGTGGCGGCGGCAACAGCAAACTAACCCGCCTCCTCCCCTTCGCAGCTCGGCGACAATTGTTGGCGTAATTAAAGTTAATTGCAGCCAAGCGCTTCGGATCCTTTGTAGGGTCTGGGACCCCCCTTGAAGGCAGCCGGACGGATGACTCCCTTCAGGAGCTCATTACGGTAAATGCACATAGCTCAAGTGCAATTAATTTCGCCACCGCCCCAAAAAATATGCAATAAAAATAGTTGCCAGCACACAAATGAATGGGCCAACTCGGACTGTGGACTCGGAGGAGCTTGGAGAGCCAGATTATTGCCCAGTGGAGCAGTCTGCCATGCCCTCCAGAGCCGCTAATGCCACTCATGCATATTTATTACCCGTAAAGCGTACTCGCCGGGCTACGTGAATACACTTGCCATTTGCTAGCCAGGAAGACCTGGCAAACCTGGAAGACTTAATAATGTTTCGCATAGTTGGGCAATAGTTAACCTTAAGCTGTGCCAATATTTTGCCATTTGGACAATGCTTAACCTTTGGTGGGTAAAAGAGGAAAGTTTTTAATTACCTTAAAAAAGTTCTATTTTAATCATTGATAAATTACAATTTTAGTTTTTCTTAAATTTCTCCTAAGAAACATTGCCCAAATTGTAAGCTGTAAAGAAAATTACCTCTCTAAAAAATGGTGTAAAATTAATTATTTGCCAGTACTCCAAGTTTTAGCCATTTTCAGCTGCCACACTGAAATTTTGCAAGTAATTAATGGGTTAAGGAGAGAACGAACACACCTTCGTGGGCAGAGTATATACAACTGATGCCCAGGCACAAGCTGCAAAAACAGTTGCCAACTTCGCTCCCTGTTGATTTTCGCAATTTTAGCCGTTGGCTGCTTATTGAAAATAACTTTACTTGGCCCCTGAAACTTGTGTTGGCCCGCTTTTGCGGCCTCAGGCGAAAATATAAGAAGGAAAGTTAGCCGGACACTGGCTCCTGGGAATTGCCTTCGATCTGGTTGAGCCCGTCCGCCTGCCAACTAGAGCAACAGCTCTAAACTGTCGTAATTTCGTGCACAAATGCGCATTTTATTACCCGCCACTCAGGTGGTGCTCCTCCGATCCACCGGATGCTGGCTGCTGGATCCCTTAACCTCGTGATGCTGAATGCTCTTGCACTCGTCCGTCAGTCCCAGATGTCAGTCCGTTGCTCTTGACTGTTGCTAAGCATTTGTTTATTTACACTTTGCCATCGAAATGTCTTGGTTGACACAAAGTTATACCGACTGGGGCGGCCTACAGCTGATTTCAAGATAATATAAGTGAGATATAAATAAATAGCTACTTCATTTTACAAATAATAGGACCTACAGAAAATTTAAGATCTAATACTTCCCTTTGGATTCCAAGTAATAACTAATTCAACAACCCTTTTATTAATCTATAAATCACCAGAAATTTACATCATTGTGGGCTCAGTATTCTTATTTTGACCGCAACTGTATACAATACCCACAAGCCAACACACACACCCACACATATTTATGTGTGGACGAAGGCTATGTACACAAAGGATTCACAGTGTTTACCCGGGCCATTGTCGCCGTCCTTCCAGAGCGGATTGCTAGTCAGCTGCTGCTTGGCTGATAAATAGAATAAACTGATTGCGTGGCGCTGATTGACATTATGGGAATCTGCCATGGCACAACCACTAGCAGTCACACCCCTTGGCAAACTCCCCACACACGCACACATCCCGGGACTCGCACACAATTGCAGCAAATATAAATGCAATCAGTGACAATGGAACTCGGCGAGGAAGCGATTTGTCCTGGGATATGTACAAAACGGAAGGAAGTGGGGGGGTGGGATCCTTGGGGGCGGAATCAAATATGTCTATTGCTACTTATGCGAACTCAAGTGTTCTGTTCTCCTGCCTTCGTTCGCAAGTCAACCGCAGTTAATGGCATAAAATATTGCGCATACGCCACGCTGACCTTCACATTTAATGGCAGCCAGCTTACGATACCTTTTCCTTTTCCTGTTTCGGCTTCTGATTCCGCTTGAGTTTTGTTTTTGGCTTCAGCTTTGGCTTCGTTTTCTTATTTTAAATTTCATTTCATGTTTATGGCTGGCCGAGAACGGTCCTTATTTTGCTTTTTTTTGCCCAGTTAGCTGGGCATATTTCTGCATTATTTGATGGGAAATCGAGCGAAAGCAAACTGGCTCCAAAAAGAGAGCACTGAAAGAAAAGAAGAGTGAGGAACTAAGGAATATATTAAATAATATATTAAATAAATATTGGAATCCTGAAATTCTTTAAATATACATCCTTTACAAATAGGAATTCCCTATCAACCTGTACTTTATATCCACAGTTTAACTCCCATTCAATGTAGCCTGAATATCATTTTTTCGGGTGCACCCTCAGTGTTTCGTTGGGATCTGCTTTAATGGGACTATACTCGTAAACTGGCATGTTCCTTGGGCATCATTAAAGTGGCATATAACAAGACCGTGTGGGGGATTCGAGGAGTGAAATATGAAAAATGGCAAGAAGAAAATGCACACGGAGCACATGTGGTGCTGCCGGCAGCAGCAGCGGATGCGGCATGCTGCACGGACTCATGGCAGCCGGCGGAAGCGGAAGCTAAGTAAGCCAGCAACAAGCTCCCAATTGATTTAACACGCCAGTCCTACGGCTACTCCTCCCGCCCATCTCCCCCCGGAACCTGAACAATGAAATGTGCCACCCAGAAGCGAGAGCAGCCATGCAAGAATGGGGTGGCCACTGGGTTTTCTGGTGGGTTTGTGCAGCTGAAAGTGCAACATGTGTGCTCCGTGAAAAATATGCGCAAAAAATTTCACACACACAAGTGTGTGTGTGTGTGCTGCAGCAGCAGCAGAATGCGATGCCACTCAAGCAGCAAAGATGTTATTTATGAGTTGCACCCAGCCAGGCAGCCCGCCCGCTTGAATAATAGAAACAGAATCACTTTGTCATCTAGACGTGACACCAGGGGGAAGTGGCAGCTAATTGCAAGACGCAGTGTGCATTAGAGAGGCACCTAACATCCTTGAAGCTGTTAAGTTACCTGTCCCGGCAGCAGGCAACGTGTCTGACACAATTACACAATGCCAATGTCAGGAGAGAGTTTGGCACTTCCAGTCGGATATATTAACAGGAGGCAAGTGAAAGCTTATTACCCTCTACTTACAATATATCGTGTTAAACTTAAATTATTATTATTTCGTCAGCTGCCATGAAGCCCTATATAATTCTGAAAACTGACAGACTGTCGTCTGCTCGTCTGGAAAATGTGAGAAGGCCAGTTAGGCAAGTCTGAGGGATGTGATTTTGATTTGAAATCCCGCCTTTAAGCTCACTTTAAGTTGCGGCTGCTCCACATCATAAAGCAAGCTCAAGCTCAAGCAAATCAGCTAAACCCGGCGGAAAGAACTCCAGCCATGGACGCGGCAGAAATTTAATCAAGATGAATGCTGCAATTTGTGCTGCCAACCAAACGCGGCCCGTGCTTGGCTGTCAAATCTAATTTTGCTATTTATCATTTGGTTAACGTTGTTGTGGATTTTCCTCAGCCACTCCTGCCACTGATGGTGATTCTGATTCTGAATCTGCTGCTGCTGACTCACAAAGCAAAGGAAAAACGAGCAGCGGGGACGGGAACTTAATTTTTAATGAGTCAATTTGAATTTGACAAGGCCAAGAGCCACGGAAGCGCCCGGTTACGCCCACAATGAGATTCACTTTGTCGTTATGCCAGTTGACAAATTAGCGCAGCATCCGCAGGATCCATCAGACCTCTGTCAGTCGGCTACCAGCATTCCAGCTTCCCTAGCTTCCCAGTTCGCAGTCGAACATCTAATTCCGATAATGAAATTCGGAAGTTGCTTATAATTTTCATTATTCGCAAAAACAAAAGCTTTCAGACGGTCTGAATGGAGCGGGGGAGTGGTAACAAAACTCTTAGGGCGTAATTACCGTCGGCTATTATTAGTGCCCCGCTGCCTTTTGCGTGACTTGACCGATTCGAGACGCAAATTGGAATTGGAATTGGAATTTGTTGGCACTGCGCCCCCAGGCGGACTCATTAGCGTCTGCCGGAGCACTGCACTAATCAACGTTTTCACACGCCGGCACCCACATCCCGGCATGGCGCCCAGCCCTCTCCCTCGCCTTTGCCCTCGCCCTGATTTCCTCTCCGGATTGGATCCCCTTTTGAATCCCAGATTGGCAGGGCCCTGAGCCTCGTGGCAAATGTGCAAATTTGTCAATAAATTATATGGACTTTGGGCATGTCCATAAAAACCAGAAACATAAAAAAAGAGCAGAGCAACCACAGCCGTGGAGTGCAGAGAGAAGCGGCACAGGGAGAAAGTTTGGCCTTTAATTTAGTGAATTAGTAAAGTTGCAATGCATATTAGTTGTTTTATTATTTTAAAAGAGTAGGGTACAGGAGTGTTTTGCTATTATTTTATGACAAAACGCAAATTAAGCAGCCTGAATCCCAAAAGCATTCTCTTGTCTGACACTTTCTTTTCTAAACTTTTTAAAATAACACTCTATATTTAAAACTTTGAACTTAATTTATTTTAAAAGGAAATATTAAATAAACCAAAATTTATTTCCTGTGTGTCTGGCTCCCGTTGGTTAATTACAAAGCAAAATTAATTGCGTGTAACTCCGACGATTAGAGTGCGGGATATATCAGGGCAGCAGCTGGCCTTTGGACATCCGAAATAGAAATGGAAATCATCATCAGCCGGGCAATATAAGAAATGTTCGGGGCCAGGCTCCAAGCTCCGACCTAAGTACTCATAATGAATAGAAATGTGCCATAAACAAGCCGGAGGAGATTCGTTTTCTCCTCCTGGGTTTGCCTCTCTGTTGCGATGCTCCGGGAAGGGTCGTCTCCCGGTTGGCGGTGGAGTCACATCCCGGGTCACACCATTTCGGTCCGCACTTTTGTGTTGTGGCTCCGGCATTTGGCTCATTTGCACATGACAGGCTGCAGGATCCTCGCCGTTTAATGGGAACAGGCTGGCTGACTGCTTGGCATGTCGGTAATCTCCTTTTTATGGCATCGTGCGATGGAAACGTGCAGACGTGCGTGGCCTCTCTATGAGACCAGCGAGACCAGAGCCACCGCCATGGCGATAGTTGAATTTATTTAAATTGAGTTAACACTTCCCGGAGCCAGAAAGGTCAAAGTGGTCGCTGTTCTGGGTTTCCCTGGGAAGATATCGATAATTTAAAGTTACTGTGTACAGCAAAGAAAGGAAGAACAAAGTCCTGGAAAAGAAAAAGTATTAAGAAAGTGGATAAAGTTTAACTTTGAGTTGGCATTTTGGCAGGAAACTTTTCCTTTAAGAGCTGGAAAATGAGATGAATTACATTTTAGTGGCAAGGAAAGAAAAGTTTAATTAAAAATTTATAATACATTAAAAAACACACTAAATAATTAATAAAATTAATAAAAACTACACCTATTGATATCTATTAGTCTAAGTTTATATTTACTGTGATTAATTTAGTACTTGATTGCCACCTAAAATATAAACGATTTAATCTAATAGACATATTTGCATTAAATTAAATGAATTTTTGTTTATTGTTAACACAATATAGGTATTGTGATTGGTTAATGAGAGCTGGTCAAATCAATATCAATGCTAATTTAATTCAAACAATAGACTCTTCCAAATGCAAGCAATATATGTACAAGGCAATGAGGAAGGATTGGCAATGCAATTATAGTTTGTGGACAAACTAATATGCAAATGGATGGCTTTCTATTAAATTATGCACAACGTGGCTTGATAAAAAATACATTTAATAAAAACACACAAAAAGGATAATTCAGAACGTGCAGTTTATAACAACATAATACGAGAATCTCTGCACGATTCCTTTATTTTCCCATTAGTCCTTGCTATTTCTTAACTGCTCTTGTCAATCCTTGTGGTCCCATGTTTTATTGATTGTTGTATGGATGCTGAATATTCATTACAATGCATTGTCCCTGATTCAATTGATTTCAGCTTAGCTGGACCAATTTCACAGCAAACAAACGAATGCAAAACAAATTTCGAGGACAATCCGAGTGCGACCAAGCGTTTGTGTGTTTGTTTTGGGCTTGTGGCAATTATTGTTGATTGTGCATTGCTGGCCATTGTTTTCGACATTCGGCCAGCGCAATTGCATTGTCGATAAGTTGGCCTATGTACACTTGATTTAAGCCAGGCCATCAGCAGTCAGCCGTCGCCATCCTTGAGCTCATATCGGAATCAACAACCAACGCCACATCTGGTGCAGCTTGTGAAACCCGTAATGAACACATGTAATTGAGTGCTCCACGCCAGTTTACTGACTGAAATAATCAGTCAATTAAGCCTGCTCTGTGGGAGGATAAGCTGGGGAAAAAATTCATCAACTACCGGCAACTTTTTGCCTCTCTGCGTACAGAAATTGAAAAATCAAGTAAAAGTTGCGCCAGGAAAACAAACCAAACTCAAATAAACGCAAAGAGTTTGCACGCAGTTTTTGCTATGTCAGAAGGACTGAGTGACTGAAGGTTCTTTATTTGTTTATTTCCAATTTAGCCTGCTGGAAACGTCACTGTCCACATTTGTTGCCCTTTGTTTTTCGTCTAGAAAACTGCAAACTTTTGCCTTTCCACTGCGCCGCCATAAATTATGTTCACCAACTGCAATCAAAACAAAGGGTCGGCTGCAATTTCAGTTGTTGCTGCTGCTGCAGCAGCCACAAGGACAGCAACGGCAACAGAAAATTGCAGCAGCTACTGCAGCAACAAGAACTACTGCGCGGCAGCCAAAACATTGTGGCGCACTTGAAAGTCAATTCATTTCAAAACTCAAAATAAACCGACAAGCGTGCAGTGTACGGTGGCTAAAATTGTTAGATTTTTAGGAGAAAATTTTGAAAAAAGGGGAAAGGAGCTAGCTAACTATTAATTGCTACTATTTTTTTGTTTAAACCTGCGATATTACCCCGAATACTCTGAAAAAAAAACCTTTTGATATTAAATAATTATTTATATAATTAATAAAACACTTTTAAAAAAGAAAACTATTTGAAAAATCTTAAGTTTTTATATTTTTTACAACAATTTCAAATATAATTTATATTTTCAATTTTTATAAATAAATTTTTATGACCTACAAAAAAGGAATTCCAACCATGGTCCCAATGGAAGTTTCGCTAGGAATTTGCTGGGCCGACGCTGCGTATGAGTTATGGAACCGGGAGAAATATAAATTCACTGTTTCCCGCCAGGCACACCCACAACCCGAGAGTACTTGAACTTTTTCAATTATGCGAACATATCACAAGCAGAGGCAGCTGTGGCAGTGGCAGAAACAAAGCAGAACCATCTCATTGGCATTGACGAAAGATCGCCATTCGCTGTCAAAAAATGTTCTTTGAGTTACTGCGTAAGACTTTTTGTAATATTTAATAATGAAAATTCTTTTCAATCCACCCTTTGAACCACAAACAACCTCTAGTGTGTCCGGGGACCTCTTAAATTTAATTACCTACTTGGCAAAGTTTTGTGTGTGTATCAAAGCTGTGTCAGTTGCGAATGCTATACAAATTATTAATTGCCGCAAAACGCACACAAATTATGATTAATTATGCCGCACAATAGCTAAAGACAACACATAAGGCAGAGGGGGCAAATCTGCTGAGCAAACAAATGAACAAACAAAAGCAAAACAGTATCTATATCTCTATGCCTCAGAGAGCCCTGCATCTCAGTCTCGGGAGCAGCATCCCTTTGCCTATTGCTATTGTTATAATGTGTGTTTGGAGCGGCAGGGCTTGTCATGATTTATTATTTGCACTTGATAATGACGCATACAAGGAGCTGGAATTGGTATTGGAGAGTGGGAGATTACAGAGGGAGAAAATGTATGGGAAATAAATATTTATTAAAGATTTTTTAGCTGAAAACACCCCTTTCCTTTTGCGCAAAAACTACTTTTTAATATTGAAAAAATACTCTCTACTTTAGTTCCATATATTTCTGTAGTAATTATATTTAAATTAATAATTTTTCCTCTTAATTTCCCTTTAATTAACTTATATTTCACAGCGTACTTTCCCCACGAGTGTATCCATGGGTCTAGCTCTCTCCAGCTCTCTGTTCCCAGTTATCGCTGGCACATTGACAGGCGTATATCAAAACAAAAGGCATTTGCCTCTGACCTTTGACCCCGCCCAAATGCCACCTCCTCCCCCCGCAACACATCTGGAATAGCCAGCTGAAGCTGTGGCTGGGAGCAGAAGCTAAAGAAGCTCTCTAGTTCTTATCAGAGTAACTGCAAATGGCGTGAAAGAATGCGCAACGCTTTATTTTTATGAGCCAGCAGATAAAGCCCGGCCAAGTGGGGGAACCGAGGCGACGGGAATTATTATGCAGGCAGCATAATAAAATAAAAATGTCGAGCCGAGGACAGCGGGAGTGGCAGTGGAGAGGAGCCAAGAGAAGAGAATAGCTGGCGAGCAGCAGCGGCTTACAAGCGATGTAATATCAACATGACAGCCGTAGAAAATGTTGTAGACGGCCACGCCACATAAAAAAGCGCACAATTATGCTTTTCCATGGATGAGCGGAGCACGGAGGAAAATTTCTGGACAGGAAAAGCGGGCTGTGTGTGGTGTTAAGTAGGTAGGTATAGTTGCGGCTGCTCCCTGTGTGGCATTAGCAGATGTAATCGTGCCACAAGGCGAGAGAAATGCTTTTATTAATTTTGTACATTTCAGCACAAAGCTCTTGAGCAAATCATTTGCGCAGCGGAAATGCCACACGGCTCTCGCTAAATTTTCCCTTGGCTCCCAGAAAAACCTCAAATATGTTTCGGCAACTTTTGGCCAAAAACCGATTTTCAAACTAGCTGCTTATCCCATCTGCGGGGCGAAAAAGTTTAATCGAGTTTGGAATTTAATTGCCTAAAGACCTAATGAGCAACATTCTTGAAGGTCTTGGCTTGATTTCGGCATTGAGATATCTCGGGACTTGTAAAATTGCGTCTATATATGGAATGCCATTCCGATAAACGGCTCCTGCAACCGCATGGCCACTCAAAGGTGGAGAGTCAGTGGTGTATGGCAGGGAGGGGCTTATTGATTTAATGGAAATATAAAGAGTTTGGATATAATATTTTCAATTAAAAGAAGAAGTCTTAATGACATTAATACGACATAAAAAATATCTTAAACTTTCAAGTATAAAAATTGCAAAATTTTCCATTTAAACATCGCTTTAATTAAGCTTATTTTAGGTAACACTATCAATTTAAACATTTATTCTTCCTTAATGGATTTCCTTGTTACCTGTTCACCCTTCTGTATAGATTTTACCTACTCCCCTGTAGAGAAATACCTCAAGTTAAAGTGCTACAGTATGCCATGCTCAACACCAGATACGACTTCACTCAGAGAGATACGAGTACTCCCCCCGGCACAGATGGCTGCCTGACTGACTGACTGGCTATATGAGGACTGTCACAGGACGACGACAGCTACGGAAATTCTTGGCAAAGTTTATTAATTAATTTTGTTGATTTTGTCACGTGCTCGTAATTTCGACAAAATCCGCAAAATCACACAGTCAGACTGGCACTCGCACCGGCGCACGCATACACACACACATATCTAAAGTCGGTTGTTGGAGGAGTCACCACCCATGGCTTTGGGCCATGGCAGAAGCCAAAACCAAAAGCCGAACCAAAGCCAGGGCCAAACCGTCACTGAAAGCCGGCCAGAGATTGCGATTCAGGGGCGAGGCAGAGTTGGCCAGAGGGGAGGCCAAACGCAACCTTAGTGGCAGTAGCTGCTAGTGGTGGAGGAGCAGGAGGAGGCAGGCGGCAGGCAGCATCCATTAGTCAAATGGCTTTCTGTTGCTCGTCGTTAGTTGGCTTCCCCAGCTGGGCCAGGCTGCCCAGGTGCCCAAATGTCCAGGAAGTTGGTGGTGGGCATACAAGGACACCGCAGGGGCCAAGGATTTCGTAGGAGCGGGGCGACATCACCACCGCACGAAATACATATTACATTATGTTCATGTTTATGACGATTATTGTTATTGCATTTGTTTCCCTGCTGCCATGTTCGGTGCAAAAGTCAATTAAATGGTTTTTGCGGCAACCATTTGTTCATAATTCGATTATGATTTTCGGCCAGTAATCTGGTTGCGTTGGGCATTATAATTTTAATACGTTTGCCCGCCGGCAAAGGCACGCAGCCCATGCAGTAATTGTCAAACAGATGTTGCCTGGACGCGTTTGCCAATTGACTTTATCAATGGTTATTGGTTATTGGTTCAGGCAGCCCGGCAAAGTGTGCTATATTAAATTAAAACGGGAAAACTTTCCAACGAAACTTTGGCCTCAACCAACTTTGGTTTATCAAAGGACTTGGCTGAAGACCAACTAAAAAACTAAGAGAGTGGAGTGGCAACCAAAAAGAAGCTTATATGAGACATGGACAAAGGGTGAGCGATTTTTAGTAATGAAATTTATTTCTGAGTGGGATATTCCCTTAGTTATTTCTTAAAATTATTCAGTTAAATTATTCCTTAACAAACTTAAGATGACAAAACCATATCAGACTATTGGTTGCTTGTCCCGGTGGGTTGAAGATCCCCATTATTTTATCGTTCACCCCGCGGCATTCAAATGATTCGATCCAACCCCGCTGCATCCTTTGACCCATTTGATGGCCAATTGTGCCTTGGCGATTGTCTGCTCCGGTCGCTGCTGCTGACATGTTCGACTTAATGGACTTTAGTCATCATTAGTGGCCCTTTGGCGGGCTCTGTCACCCCCCCGTCGCTGCCGCATGACCGCCTGACCGCAAGTCTGCCATAATTTAGTGAAGCAAACGAAATGGAATCGCATAGCCGGGGCATCGGTATTTCGATGCCGAGAATGAGAATCGGAATGGGAATATGGGTATCGATGTCGGCCGTGCCTGCTGGGGCCATAATCCACTCATATGCTTTGCGTTGTTGGCGGAGGAGCTCTAGGAGCTCTAGAAGCGGCGCTTCCATTTGCGCTTTGTTGCCATCAATTGTGCATTGAACTGTGCAAATGTTTGTGTGTATAGTCGCCCCCGCACCTTCCTGACCTTCCATGTGAGTTCGAGTCCTTGTTTTCCCTTTACTCCCCCTGAAAGGGAAGCATGCGCAGGTCTTGAGAAGAAGAAATATTCTTCTTGAAACAATTGAAGCAGCCGCAACCTTTGGCATAGACGAGCACGTCGAATAGTTGCCAACGACGAGTGTGGATTGTTGGTTTTTCTCCGAAAAAGAAAATGCTGCAAGCTTTTCAATATTTTAGCAATCTTATACACAGAGAGAAAACTAAGTTATTTTTAAGGATTGAGAAATAATTTGAACTTATATATCTTTCTTCACAACATATTTGGTAAATATTTCTGCCTTAAAAAAGCTTTAATAGCACTTACAACATTTTAGATATGGCTTTTCCCTATATTCTTTTTAATAGGCTAAAATTTTCCCATGGTTTTCCTCTATTTTTCCTTCTGTACCTCCACTTCAAACGACCCCCGCAAAAGTTTCATCTGCAAGAGGAAACTGGGGAATTATGCTGACGCATTTAAAATGCAATAAATGTGGGCGTGGCCATGGTCGTAAGCGTGGGCCCGAGCTGAGCCAGCAATTTTTGCCAGTCGTGCAAAATGTCAAACATGTCAATCAAAAGTCATTTGCTATGCTGCCCGCATGCCACGCAGCTCGGCGAATTTGGCCCAAAACAGTTTGGCGTTTTGCGTTCGCCGTTTCCAGCTTGCCGCTCTCGTCCTGTCGCAGGATGCGTCGCGTGTCACATATCGAGCTGCAGTTGAGCGTTCGAGGGTATGACAGACGCGTCAGTCGCCTGGCAATTTAGCAGGTTTCGTGCCAGGGAAAGCCGCTTATGCATTTCACAAGCCCTTCTTAACTCTGGGCCACTTTGACTGGCAACTGGCAACAGGCAACCCCAGAACGCCTTGACAGATGCAATACTTTTTGGTTAAAACTCAGAGTATTTGCAGCCGGCACGCCTAATATCAAGGGAGGCAAAAGTCAAAGGCAAGCCTGCGGGACCCTTTGGTCCCTTGATGTTTGCCAATTTAAATTCGGTTGTATGTGTCATGCGGAGCGTGCGCCTTGTTTATACATACATATGAGCTGGCATAAAGATTGACTCTTGGTTGGGAAATACCCTGCCAGAGATTAACGGGTAGGAGTCGGTTTTGAAGATAATATAAACGAATTTGATTTGCATTTTAAAGAAGAATTTTAAGAAGGGTTTCAGGGTTTAATTAAATTAGCATTGAATCCCTTGAGAGCTTCTTAGAAGTAAGGTAAAGTTTATGACTTTAATATCTCCAACAGATCAATAATAATAAAACCGTAATTATCAACATAAACTCAATAATCTGAGAAAAAAATAGGTGATTTAAACTAAGCTTGCAATATATTTATGATAAGTTTACCCTCAAATTCCCTTGCTAACAAAAAGGGCATCCAACATTCGCTCTAACCTTCCCAAACCTCCTCTTGTTTTCATATATTTGCTGTTTGATTTGTTTGCGGATGCAGGTTGCGTCTGTGCCAGGGGCATTGGGATGGGGGCTGGATTTGAAATTTGTGTAAATTGAATTTATTGAAGTCTAATAGTCCCACGTGTGTGTGTTCGCATATCTGCTGGCGATGCCAGACTTTCCTGACAGCCCGTCAATATATCGATAGCGGGAGGTGAAGACTTTTGATGTCAAAATTGCTGCAAGGCGTTATTTTTCCTTCGCCGGTATTAGTTGGCCTCAAGCTGGAGGGTATAGTATGATGGTGGTGGTGGTGGCATTTATGTATAGTCTACTTAAAGGCTTCCTTCCTTACACCCCAAAGCAATTTCAAGTTGCGGGTGGCCCCTTAGCCCGGGCGTAAGTTCGGATTTCGATGGCGGGATTCTGTGAGCACGTCAAGCGAAGACAAACAATTTAACTGAACGCTGAAAAGGGGTGATTACGCGCATGTAAGGATGGTGTGTGTACGGTGTGTGTGTGGGCTTGGAGGGTGTCCTCCTTTTTCAGTGACGGGTGTTTGTTGACTGGCGCCGCCGCCACCGCCGCAACCACAAATGCAAAAAACACCGACAAAGCGCCTGATAGCAGAGCGTCACTCCTGCCAAGCGACGACTTCATTTCGAATAATTTACATTTTGCGGAATTTACGCTGAAATTTTAATTGGAATTTACTTTGCGACTTTTTCGTGGGCGAGCTTGCTGCGTAGAGCTAATTTATGACTGGTGGAAAAACTTTTGCCTCGTCTTCCGCTTGTTGACAAGCCAAATTTGTCATGCATTTAATGGCTTAAGCAGCCGGGCTGTCACGGCAATATTGAGCCGCTTGTAAGACAAGTACAATCGGACAGCATGGCGTATGCGTAATGTTTTTGTTGGGTGGTTTAAAAGGGATATTTTGTTTCAATTAGAGTCGAAAAGCAAGGAATTCTTTAAGGGGAAAGGGGTTTTTGGAGAAATTATTTGGATAATAAAATTATATTGACTAATTAGTTATTTCATGTTGTCTGTACTTGTATTATCTCCTAAAAAAGTTAAAAAATTTCACACAAAATGTTCAATAAATTACTCAATGATTTAAACTAAATTTACCATATTTTTAAATATTTTTAAATTGCAAATTAGGTTATTTATAGTTATCTTTTCAGGTAAGTTCTTTTTGCATTAAAGATGCATTTAACAGGGCTGTAAATGTAACCCATTAACACACATTTACAGAACTGTCACGAGGCTAACAGCTGGCTAACAGCCGAGCGCTGTTCGGCTCGCTCTCGACTGCTCACGATTGAGCGCCTGAGTGGGTGGCGAGTGGGCGGCGTTGAGTGATTGAGCGAGACTGAGCGCCCATTTTGAGTGCAACATGCGCGTGGCTCGGCTCGGCGTCTCTCTCTTGTGTGTATTTGTGCACATTCCGAGCCGTGAACTCGGCCTGTGTGTAAGTGTGTCAGTGGCGGCGAGTGAGTGTGCCTCAAGCTTTCGGGCTTATCGAGCTTCGTGCGGCGCTCAGGGAAATTCGGCAGTTCATTCGTCTGTCAGTCGCAGTTCGCAGCAGCAGCAGCCGCAGCAACAGCAGCAGCAGCAATTCGCAGTCGCCGTCGCTGTCGCAGTCGCAGTCTGTAGTTCGATGTTCGCTGCCAGCTGCTGGCAATCGCAAAATCGCAGTCGCACTCGCAGTGGCAGTCGATATAGGCGCGCGCTACACCTACAGCATCATCATCCCAAAGCACAGCAGCATTTCCCAGAGGAAAGCTCGGAAAACTGCCCGAAATCAGGGCGACAAAAAAGAGGAGTCGGAGTCGGAGTCGGAGCGAATTAATGATTATTGCTGGAGATTACAGGCGTTCGCTAAACGGTAAACGGATGCAACGATGAATCTGTCGCGCGCGCGTGCCATTGCGTATACGCAGCGTGGCCGTCGGTCGGTCGGTCGTTCGGTCTATCGGTCGCTCTATCAAGCGGTGTGACATTGCGCTCTTGCTTCCGCTGCCGAAATACAAAATAGCATAGCCGCCAAACGGCAACTGCAGTTTGTCGTTAATTTAAGAATATCTTTCCTTTCCGTTCTCTGGTTCTCTAGTTCTTGTTCTTGTGCGAAAATCAAATGAAAACAAATGCAATAAAAGTATTTCAAAGAGTGCACACACTGCACAGCCTTCGCGAAAAATACATATTTCGATATATAATTGCCCTTGTGTGTTTTTCGTTCCGTGTTTTAGTGCTTAATAATAAAATGTTGTCGCGCAAATATGAAACAAACACGTTCGACGGGGGTTTAAATGCCAGAAATGCCAATAATTAATAAATAAATTGTAAAACACAAGCCCCACTTGTAATATATATGTTATGTGCCCTGAACAAATGCAACAATCGAGCTCTGTACTTGAGGCGCAGCTATAACTAGAAGCGGTAGCTTTAGTGGCGATAACATAAATAAGAGCTGCTAGGCGGAATCACCGTCGGTCGCAGCCACTCATCAGAATTATCAGCAGCGGGAAAGGGTAAAGGGAAAGGCTAGAGAGGTTGTCCGTGAGCCAAGTTAACCATTCAGACGCACACTACACACTTTAAGTTGTAATGCCAAATGCCTCCGGCTCGGCAATCAAAGTTGCTTAACGATGCACACCAAGAAAATCCTCTTAAATGATGATCGATCGTCTACACATTTGCAGGAAAAACACAATAATTGGGTGAATGAATATGAGAGATATGGAACACTTGATAATTACAATAATAGATCAAAGGTTTCTCTACATTTTTTAGAAGTTTTTTCAGCTCTATCTTTTATATATTTAAATGAAAAGTAAACAAATAATTAAGTTCATAAAGGTTTTCTAGTTATAATTTTTTCTTAATGAGAAATGATATATAAAATAAGCTCTTATTCTCAAGATAAAAATATAGCTTTAACAGGGAACTCTTCTTTAAAAATCCATGAATAAAGTAGAAATGTTAGAAAAAATATATATTTCATATAATTATTATACCAATATATTCAATTAACACGTTATTTTGGAACATAACATTCTCCTGAGTTTGTAATACTTTTACATGATATTGTTCAGTTCAAATTCCTAAGCTTACTTAAAAAAAATGTATAAAAAATAAAGACTTGCTTGTGTGCTCTAAACGGAAGTGTTGGTATTGCCGCTGCTCAGGCGCTGTCGCAGCTCAGTCACTGAGACGCCGAGGCGCTGAGTCGCTCTGTCGGTACAGAAATTGTCATCTCATAACGACTTAAGCTGCTCGGCACGCAACATGACCGGGCTGAGCAGCATAGTCAGCATTTCTGCAGTTCCCAGAAGGCAGCCACCCACTTTTCCACCCACTGCCATTGCCCCTGGGGTCATACATACACACACACACTCACACTCGCACACACTTAAAGCCTCAACAAACGCATCCACATCCACATTCAGAAAATCTTGGATGGCGATGATGACGATGATGACAATGGGCGGATGATGGCAAAGTCATTTCTTTAAAGGCACAGACAGCCCCTCACTCACTCGTCTGTCCTCAGTTCTGTGTGCACTGAGTGATTTTGTTTGCCGTGATGCCTTCTATTTATTTTCTATTTATTCGATTTGCATTTCCACTCTCTCCGAGAGACCTCTATAGATTTTGAATGCGAAATCCGACAGAGTCTAGAGCTCAGCTCCGTCTTAGTCTTACCAAAAATCGAAGAGTGTTTGTCTGTTTTGTTGACTTGGCTATCGGCATCATCTGTAGGCAGCGAGCATTCCCGCCATCCAGTGACTAAGTGGTGAGTATCAAAATAAATAATATTTGGCATTAATTAACAATGCATCTAGTATTTGCCCTGTCCATACTATGTATATATGTGTATATTTATGTGCTCGCACTCTGTGAGCCGCCGCCCCATTGAGTGCCAGACATTGCGGATCCAGTGTTTGCACAATAATCTCACAATCAGCTTATACTTAAACCCAGATCTGCAGCTCCTATAAATTAAATACAGTGCGCTTCACTGCCAATAGACAATTCAGAGACAGCGATGCTTAATGTGCTGAGCCCAGGGAGCGTTAAGATCTAAGCTGATTGAATAAGGCCATTTCCCGACACCACATAAACAGAGACAGAGCGAGTGAGAGTTATTAATTTCAATTGGATTAATTGCGGAGAAGATTAATTAGCGCCTTAAAAGGTGTTGGCACATTTATAATCATACATAGACACACATGTGATAATCATTTTCATTTTACATTTAACACATGAGTTACCAATTTAATTAGTTTCAATACAGATTCTCTTGGAGAAGTTGTTAGATTTTGTGGCTTGAATTAAAAGCCTGTTTCTTCAATGTCTTTTAAACTATGATATAAATTTCTGTTACCGGTTAGGGATTACATTTGTATAGCTTTATCATAAATTTATATATTGAAATTTATAATAATTTAAATAATGATAATCTCATGAACTCTTTAGTCATTACTCACTGTGTTTTAAATCTGATAAGACCTATTTGTTCCGCGCCAATTTCAATTAGTTTCCCTAATATACACTTTGGTGCCTTACTATATTTTCTTATCAAGACGAGGCTTTCTCTATAGAGCTAACAGCATGATTGATTTTTTCTTTTAATAATTAACCATTTAAGTTCATTGCTTTAATCATGATGAACCTGATTCCAATTATTCCGAATTAAGATCCCAATTTGCATTCAAGTTGAATGGCCAAAAGGGAAGTGCCAAATGGCTGGACGAATGGCAGCCTTAATGCAATTGTATTTTAACTGGCGGCCCCATTGAAAAAGCCATTTAAATGAGATTACACATTCTGGCCGTTGGCCACGCCTAGTTTTTGCGGTGAAACGTGGGCGGATGGCTCTGGGCTGGCTCATTAATTATGATACTTTGAGTTGCGAGTGGCGGCGATGGCTTGCGGCATGTATCGGAAATACACGTTAAATCGGCAAATAACCGCAAGCCGATCGACCACACACACCCCACACACACACACACCCTACATACACACCCCCCAACCCCCAAAAGCACACACTCTTCTCCCACTGAGCATACTTAATGACACAGGGGGATGACGACGACGACGACGGCGACGACGACAGGTGTTTAAAACTTTTCTTTAAAATGCGTCTCCTCGGGGAAGGAAAACTCTGGGGATGTTGCGCTATGTTGGCTATATGGCTATATGGCTATGTCTTTGCCCGATGCCGCCGCCAGCGAATCTGGGGCGTTGCCGGCATTTTCCTGCTCAATCAACTTCAATCAAGCAGGAATTTTCAATGTAATTTGTGGTTTCAAAAGCGCTGCCTTCGCTGTGAAGATGTTCGTGGCTGTGTCAAAGGCAGCCATTGAATGTGTAGAAAGGCAGAAAATTATCGGCAAGGCCCAGCAGCATTCACAAAAGGAATTTTGTGATTTAGGGTAACGACAAGCAAATACCTCTTGGATATATTTTAAAACCAAAAAACAAATTTAGAGATAGTTTTCATAAAGAGATTTGGGTTTTTCTTCTTTCTAATTTTAAAAGTTATTAAACTTAACTATAATTTTTTTTAAAAAACATCATGCTCTTGGTCCTTACAACTAATGGATACTAAAAAACACCCGCACCAATATACACACACACAGGCAGCAATGAAAGTTGGCGTCGTGGAACAAATGAAGCAGTGTGAAAATCTTGTGTTGGGACCGCTCAGCGCTCTCCTTCCGCTTGATTTGATGGCCTCTGGGCTGCTTCTCGTTTTCCTTTTTCGCCTTTCCTTGTTCCCTTTTTGCCCAACTTCAAATTACGGCCAGAAACAAAGCCGAGGAAGCAGAGGAAGGAAATGCCCGCCGTCTGTCCGCTTGATTAGAAAAGCTGCAAGCGATAAGAGCCGTCGAGCTGTTGAAGGGAAAGCGCAAAAATAAAATAGAATTCTAATTGAATTTTATATACACAGATTCTTGTTTTCTGTCGGGCCATTTTCCCTTTTTAATTCGCACTCCACGGACTGCACTCACTGCCCGTCCATTTGATGTCCTTCTTGTGTCGCCGGGGCCTTGATTTATTGGCCAAATGGGACGTCTAAGAATAAGGCGTTGCGCTTTTGGAGCTCCGACTTTTCCAGCGTTTTTAATTGCCTGTCAGTCGCTGCTCAGCATATCCTTAAACAGGGGTAACGGCCATTCTGTCCGGACTCAGGACTCCCAACTCCAGTATGGTGTTTGGAATATATGCAAACAATTCGGTCACAAACTTTCCCAACTTGGCAAGGACAATTATGTGGTGTTTAAAGCCACAGCAGGAAGTAGTCAAGTCATAAAGATACAAAGGAAAATGTCATAGAATGGTATAAGAGAGGGTTTAATACCCTTACTGTCTGGTTTATTTCGAGACTGCCTTTATGATTTAGTTTCCTTAAGGAAATCCTTATCCTAACGGATATACCTTAAATAAAGGTATACAAATATATATATTTTTACCTGCGGTGACAACTATCAGCCTTACAGCTTGTGCTCGACACGAAGGCAACCGCAATACCAAATCCGGAACATCCCCCTAAACGAAAAAAAACCAACAACAAGAGAGGCTGAAAAGTGAGTGAAAAACTTGACACAGTTGTCGCTCTGCCAGGTCTTTTCTTGAGCGCTGAAGAGACAAAAAAAAAAAAACCGAGGCGAGACAGAAACAAATCAAATATTTAAAGCTCATTGAAGCGCAAACTTTGACACATGTTAATGGCAAACTCAGGGGGATGATGAGGGCGATGGCGGCAGCAGCTTTGATCGGAACGAAGATAAATGGCAAGGGCGCTAGTGGCTGGGACTAACTAACACTATCCGATGTTGACCACATTCAGATCCAGTTACCCTGCTGCGGTTTGGGGCCCCAGTCAAGATAACCCGGAAGAATAACACGACAGGGCTCAACACCTGAGCATTGAGCATTAAATGCGCTTTGCTTCGCCATTCCCTTTGCCAGCCTTCGGGCTGTCAATAAAAATACACAAAATACACAGACAGAGAGGGAGGGAGGGCTGCTGGGCTGGCTGCCTAAAAGCCAAGTTGAATATGCTCTGGCAGAAAGGATTTGGCAATGGAAAGCAAACAAAAAGCGCACAAGTTGGCAACTGAACTTTTTCCAAAAACCGGCTTACCCAAAGGGGCGGACGAGGATTTGGGAGAACAGTGCGTATGCGTGATAGATTTTCAGTTCTGTCTCGCTTCAACGACACAGAAAAAAATAACAGAGGAAAAAAAAACCAAGCAGAGTAAAGGATAACCAGCTTAGCACGCTTCAACAATCCTCCACAAGTAAAGTCAATTAGAGTGCTCCTGCGGACTGTGTCAAAGGTCCGGCTTAAAAAAGTTAATTTCATAATTTATACAGAGTCACTCCACGACGACCCCGTAGATTTCAATTTAAAACTCCGCATTCAGTGCCAAGTGTTATGCTAATGAAAGTGAAGGCAAACAAATCGTTCTGGGATGGCGCAAGGAAATGAATTAAAAATTAAAGCCCAAAGCTGCAGCAGGAGTCGCAAATAGGAATGCGAATGCGGAATGCAGATGAAAGAGAAAAGCGAGGAAAAGAAACTGGGAATACAAATAAGTATTCATCTAGGAAAACAAGCAAAAGCTGTCTGCAGCTACGAGGGAAATCGCTCAAGTTTTAATTAGTTTGCCATGCAACCGCATTACGCAAGGACCTCTTACAATTAAAGTTGAGTTTTTTGCCCCTCTTTGGGGGCAGGCAACACAGTGTCAAAGTTCAGCCAGCCAAATGGGAAGCTCTAATAATTTTTTTCACCCAACATCGAGCTTTGAATTGCACATAAATTCTTAATTGACTTTGCACAGCAGCAGCAACAACATCTGCAGCGGCAATAACTAAATCAAATTAATAGAATATTACGCATTCGCCATGTTTGCACTGTAATAATTTCCATTCGCAGTCAGCCGAGTGCCATATAACCACTCATCATCATCATCGTCCCCATCGAGTGCCTCTTCCACTCCATGCCTCTGCATATATTCACACTTGATTGGCCGGCTTTGAATGCACTATAAAGCAAAAGTATTTGTGCAAACACATTTGTGTTCTAGTGGAAGCCGCCACTATTCAGCCTATAGCTTTTATAGAGTAGTGCCAAAAAAAAATATATGCGTAATTATAGAATGACCTCAATTACAGTGCGTTTCACCAGCAACAAATTGTGAGTACATTGAGGCACCGAATTGATGTTTTCAGTGAATTTATACATGTTTTCAAGTGAAGCACCCCCCGAATCATTCAAGCGCGGTAATAATAACTTTTTAAATGAAATCGATTTGGGTTTGATTCGATTTTAATTCCCCAATATTGGCAGGTAATGAAATCTGAATAGTTTTGGGTGTTTGGATTTTTATGGTTGAAGGGGAATTGAGGAAATGAATTAAACCTTTTACATTTTTTCACAAAGGAAATTCTGTTTACAAAACTATTAAAAACACAACAAATTAAATCATTAATGTTTTTCTAAAGAATTATTTTATTGTGGAGACGCATTTAGATTTAATTATGCTACGGACGGAATTCAATTACCTCAAGTCAAATTATTAAAAACAGTTATGCTGGATATAATTTCTAATACAATGTTTATATTATTATTTTTTTCAAGCTTGGATCTATTTACGACCTACGTTTTCCTGTATGCTTTTCCCTCATCAATTATTTAGTCAGCCAGCGTCGGTTCTTGTCACACCCAACTTACTCAACCTTTAACATTCACTTTAGCCGTCTTTACTACTTCCCTTACGTGTCCGCCTTATAGTCTTTATTTGTTTCCATTAAGCTGCAATAGAAGCCAAAATATACCATGTACACAAATCGGTTATTGTGTATTTTAATAACTTTGTCCACGCCAAATGTCTCGTACATTAGACAAGGGGCAAAAATAGCTGGCAAAGTATGTATAAAACTACAAGCACACAGGTCCAAATACGATGGCAAACAATATTTTAATATGCCTGGCCAGCGGCGGACACAGATGAGCTTTATGGCCAATTATCTATTCTATGGGCCCCCATTAATGGCTGAATCGAATTTTGAATTGAATGAACCAATGAACGGAACGCAGCGGGGAGGCGATGCCTTTTGTTTGTTTTGTTTGTTTACTTGGGTGTGAAGTGTTTTGATTTGCTTGCCAGATTATAATAAAATTGGGCTCTCCACTTTGTAATGCCAAGATTATTCGACGGCACGACTACAGCTTAGTGGTGTTTATGGCGTGTGCCAGTGCCTGGACGCAGATTCGGATGTATAGCATCGTGTGCAGTAGTTATTGTCGGTAATTGCGTTTGTCGTGGCTCCCTTTATGGCTTGATGGTTAACTTTTACGACTACAACATATTACATTTAATTGACAGATGCCGTGGCCAAACATTTACGGGGACCTTAAGTGAAAACGAAATCCCCGCGGACCTCGTTTATTCCTCGGACAAATATTCTTTTGCTCTCCCTGTGACGACGCACCATAATAAACATGAAATAAATTATTAATTTCTGGCGAGTTTGTTTACGAAGTGCGAACCGCAAACTGTTTTCAACTGACCGGCTTTATAAATATTAATGCATCGCATTTACCTTATCCGCACGTATCGGATTCGATATACTCTGGGAATAAAGAAATGCTAATTGAGGGAATTCTATTGTGGCCAGCCTTTATGGGCTTCGCTATCGGATAAGCGTTGTTCTGATCTCATTTGATGATATCACGATCTCCGACACGGAAATATACACTTTCAATAGGTAATAATGGGAATTTATAGCGTTTAAACGCTTGCACGGTAGTTGTGACTACAGCGCGTATGCGTGATATTCTGCCGCGAGCCCTTTCTGCCTGCGGATCAGCCTGAATGGGATTCCAATTAAGACGTGATGGAATTTTTATCAATTAATTTTATTTTATTCACTGGTCCAGTTGAGTCATTGTGTATTTTTTTCACTAGGAGTATGTGGGGGATGCTGTTGGCCATTAAAATTAAACTCACTCACTTTTTATTAGCAATAAAAAAAAAAAATGTAGAAAAAATGCTGCGAGGAAATTGCTGGTGTGTATGTAAGTGTGTATGAGTTATGGTTTTATGGGCTGGAATTAACTTGAAGCACCCGCGACATCAATGGGGTCATCCGTCACCGATGATTTGCTTTTATGAGCCCGGAAGCTAATCCGAGCAGTTACTATAAACTGTAAGTAATAACGTGCTTCTAAGGAGGTCAGAAATGGGTTCAGGGAGAGTAAAGTACCTGGCACCAAATAAGTTAGTTGGAAATTAAAGAAACAGCTGTAATTAGTATTAGTAGGGAGAGTTTTTGTTCCAGAAATTCACCTGAAAACTTTATAAAAAATTATAAATATATTCAGGAATTTTTGTAAACTAAAACTATGCATTTTTAAACCCCTTTAAAAGTATCATATCTGCTCCTAAAACTTCATTCACTAATCCCAGTATCTTAACGGGTTCGTGGGGTCAACTTTGGATGACTTGGACTACGGATTCTCTATTAATAATTGCATATATAATGGTTACGAAGCTTGGACTTGGAGGTACGTGAGCGTCGACAAACGCGAGCGCCTCATGAGCACGTACTCTAAATTGAAATTCATATCATAGCTGCCTCTGTTTGTCTCGGTCTCTGTCATCGTGGGTCTATATGTCTATATAGTATGTCTGCTCAGAGCTTATATTGCCGCAATGTGCCAGTGTGAGTGTGTGTACTTAGAATATTTCTTTGTGCCCGCTCCATAAACAATTATGCATTAAGTCGGTGGCGTTCCGGCATGTAAAGTGTGAATGGGTACCGCTGCTGCTGGGGTTCAGGCGCAAACACAAGGGTCTTACTAAACAGAAACAGAATTTCGACACCTGCACCGAAAGAAATAACTGACAAAGAAGATAAAAAGAGGAGAATATAATTATACGGCTCTCAGCATAATTACTGAAATATTTTGAATACTATAAAGTAATATTATCAGCCGATGATATTCAATAAAGTATTTATATAGGGCTTCCAGGGCCTCCACTCTTGTTAGTTGATTGAGTGAGTCAACAAGGCCATGCCCTGCCAGTGGATTTTCAATGATTTATTTTCATTCAATTTGAAAAAGAGACCAGAAACAATCTCTGGCTGCTGGCGACGCTCGTTTTAAAAATACTCACACACATGATCATGTACATATACATTCGGTATTTTTATTTATATTTCGTTTAATTGTTGCTGGCTGCGCCACTCTGCGCCGCTCTTGTTAAATTGTTTTATTTCGCCTCGTTCAAGTTCACGGCCCCCGCGAGAAGTGAATAAAATAAAAAAAAAAAGAGGCAGCTTCCTCACGCTGCCCCGACTGCATTGCGCTGGCTCTTTCGATTGTTATTGCCCATTTGTTGTTTTTCAATTAACCAAATTGTATTTCTGTTTTCGGGAACCAAAAATGTCAGCAGCCGACGAAAACTAATTCCGCTCTGGTCGAGCATTTATACAGCGTTTGGCCTAATGAAAAAGCCCGTTGTTAGCCGCCAATCGGTATCTAAATCGAAGCGTTGCTCAATGGCTGCTGTCGGGAATCATGAGAGCATCTCCGGATGAGATGGGGGGCAACCAGGTGACCTGCCACTTGTCTCTGACATTGATGACACGGCCCACAAATGGGGGGGATGTGCATTTGACCGGAGATTGTCCACCGTTCCGTTGGCTCATGTACATTTAATGCCAGTGGGTCAGATGCAGATGGGCTTCGGTGGCGACCCCCTCCGGGCACGGCTCCTCAATTCAACGCCCACGTGCCAATCCAAAAGAAATGCACTGGGAGAAAAAGAGGAACTATTTTTATAATGAGAGAATAGGGAAATCTTTTTAAAATAGTTACGTTTTAGAAAATGTTTTCTTTAAAAGTAAAACATTATTTTAGCTATAAACGAAAAGTATTCCTTAATTTTAATTACATTTTCAAGCTCATTTCGTCTAGATTTTTTTACTGTGCTTAAAAAATTTCCCCCTGTGTGACAGCTACCCGTAGCAATTGGGTGAAAGTGGGTGGGAATGGACTGCAATCATCGTTTTGTCTGGCCCCATCAGTTGAGCAATCAATTAAGCTGCTGCTTCTGCTGCTGCAAACAAGTCAACCCCGGCAACAAACATTCACAGCTGTGGCAGATACACCCGTAACACCCGCCTGCTCACCCATAATACCCGTAATACCCGCCCCTCGGGGGCATGTGAACCTTTTGGCGGGCAGTGATTTTTATGTCTCCGGTTCTAATTAGACTTAGTCGCAGGTACTCTGGCATTGAGCGTTGATTTATACGAAATGCGCCCAGGTTTTTTTGTTTGAATTCCCACAGACAATCGACGGCAAAGCTAGGTCGTAAATTATGGGTTTTGCTTCTTACATTTTTTTTTTTCGGAAAACAGCAGGACGGATTAAGACACGGGGAAATGGAGAAAAAATTTATTAGACATTTTTCCAAACTAGATAAGGTTCTATTTATATTGTTGGTGAGTCACAGGTGGGGCTTAAATGATGTCACTTGGGTAATTAAATAAAACAAATATCTATAAATAAATATAAACAATTTACAAGGTCTAAAAAGAAGAAGATTTGAAACAGTTTAAAAACATATTTTTTGAATGTTTTCAGAAATGTGTAATAGCATGTATCTCTGAAATAAATGAAGTTAGGGAATTATTTAAGATTAAAACTCGATTATTTCACTTGAAACTGAAGTTAATTATTCGCAGCAAAGAAGATTAACTGCTGCTATTATTCGATTTAACACATTTCAACAACAAAAGGGGTTTGTTTTATGGAGTGTGATGAGATCTTGATTAAGTGCACATTGTTTTGTGTTCAAAAACAATGATTTCTTCGAATTAATTTATATTTCTTTACATGCAAAAATACTTAATTCGTCATGTCGTACTCTTTTTTCCTCTGTGCATCATCATACTCGTATCTGACATATCCCAGCCAGCATATTGGCATTCGCCATGACCAACAGTTTTGCCAATATTGTTTGTAGGGCAGCTAGCCAGCTTGACTGAGACGGCATCTCATCTCGCATCGCTCGTCTGGGCACTGAAATGCAATTAGCATGCAAGGCACGTACCGCTCTCAGAGTCCAATAAACTTGGTATTAATAATTTTATTGTTAGGGCCCCCGTTAGTTATTGCAATTTGCAGCAATCTGATGGTGCTTTTTGCTGCCATTAACCAGAAGCTGATGTTGCAAACTGCAAAACACTGGCAGCTGTCGAAGCGCCTTCAATCACTTGCCAGCCACCGAAAGCTAAACTCATTCGCCAAGTGGAAGTGGCGATGACTCAACTGGTTACATAATCGAATGCCTAGCAAATTGAATAAGCTAATTACTGGAGCTGAGATTCTCAGCAAGAAAGTAGGAAAAAGGTAGTCCCAATACACATTAGAATGTGTTTTGTGGGAGACTTTTTAAATTTAGAATATAAAGATAACTAGTTGCGTTAATTACGGCTTTTAAAAATATCTTTGTAGAATATTTTGAATATTTTTAGGAAAGATAATAAAAGAAACGCTTTGGGTTAATGATATACTTGATTTATATAATATATATATTCATTTCTTATATGACTTTTTCTCCCGCTATATGCTCATCTCTAGATGTGCCTTCTTTATAACTCTTCAAGTTATTTAATCAAGGCTTTTGCTTCTGCAATCCTGCCTCGAGAATCCCCATCGCAGCTCAGCTCTCACTTTACGGGTGTTTAGCGTGAGGTTTACACTAATTCCCCGGGCCTAACGAGCTGCTGCGGCTCTCCTTAATTCTTTTGTCAACCCTCTCGACACGAAAAACTCATTAAGATGCGACCCCCATTTGGAGCTGGGGAGACCCTGATGGATGCGAACGTAAATTCTCAAATTTGTCTAGAAGTAACAACTAATAAATGTTTTGTCCGCCAGCTGGCTGACTTGTGGGTGACTTGTGACCCTCCAACACACAGTCTTCATCCTCCCTTTATGGCATCCCCAAACGAGCAACCTTCCCCCGCACAGAACCCACAAGCAGGTCGGTAATCAAATTAAAGTTTCGTGTGACCGCATCCGACCCTCGTCCTCGTTGATGCTGCAATTAGTTTGATGGGCAAAGATGGCAGGGCAGAAAATTGAAATTGAATTATGTTCGTTCCACGTTCGGGCTGCATTGATGCGCAAAATGGGTTAAGCGAGTGGCAACGAGCACCAGCCGGTATTAATTAGTTGCATTTCAGACCGAAACGAGAGTTAAACGCATTCCCTGGGGGCCAGCGGATAAATGGCATTAACACACCTGGTCGTATGACAATTTTCCAATTTCGATTTCTGGCATGCAAAGCACTAAGCTCGGTTAATTGGCGCAAACAAGTCAGACCGCAGAGGTAAACAGAAATAATGCAAAAACTGCAACGCCTCCGGGCGGAAAGTATACAATGCACCGTACGAGCCAGAGCAAAAAAGGATTCACTTGCTGCAGTTTATGTTGGCCATGGCTAAAATGTCAACACTGTCTCGGTCAGAGACCAAAGCAAACACTAGGTTGGAGGTCAAAGGAGGAGCGAGCAAACCGACTAGGTGACTTGGTTCCACAAACAGCAGGAATCAAAGGACTTCTCTAATCAGTCCGGGGGAGGCTATACTATGCTACATGTGTAAGCTGAAAAATCAATAAATAAACCAAAACCTATGCCAAAATGAGCCAAAAAGTTTTATTTAAAGCATACACAGCTAAAATTAAAACCGCACATTATTTATTGCAATGTCGCGCTCGCTGATGCCTCGCCTGCGGGTGCGACACAAATATCGAAGAGCAAACTAATTTCAGCAATTACAAAACTGAAAATATTATGTATAGATAACCCACATGTGCATAGTACAAAAATTAATCATTTAAGCTTTACAGAGCTCCGGGGGAATGCATGAAAAAAGTGCGATTATATTTTAATATTTTACCATAACTATTAGGATTAAAAGTGGGGTAAATGTATACATTCCAGGAAGCTTTAGCGAGGATTTCATATTTATTTATATTTCAAAATGAAAGAGTGCTTAAAATATCTCATTTTACTTATATACTGCAGCTAATTCCCCGATTTAAGATCCACATTTCTGCATCGATCACTCATCCGTTTCCATCTACAAATAGATGCCAAATATCGAGTCCATCATTTCAGCTTAGATTGGAAAAGAAATGTAATTTTTGGTTGCCATTTAATTAGTGCCAGCATTTTTTGGACGGTTGCAATTTTTGGCAAGACGCTTTTCACATTTCCCTCTGATCGCATCAACAATTTTTTGACATTTTTGTCGGTCGGCTGCCCGTCGGGCGCAACTGCGTGCGAAAATTGTGTCGCGCTGTCAGCATTCATCAGCTTGATATATTGTTTGTTGGCGTTGCCGCTGTTGCTGATTTTTCCTAAGACACAGAGAGAAAAATAAGCGAGGAAAATACTTTATAATTTCTCAAAATTTTAAATTTATTTCCCGAGGAAAATGATTTTAAAACTAAAAGGAACAATTGGAATTTGTATTATAGTTTATTATAATAGTTGAGATATTTCTCTCAATTTTTCCTTCTTTCAATTATCCTTGAGTACCTCAGAGTTTTCCTTGAAATCTCTCTAGGATAATTATTTTGGGAAATATGTAATAAAGTCTCTTGATAAAATTTTTCTCCGTCTGCCTTTGCCCCACAGCTGCTTCTCTCCAACGGTAGCTGTTTATTTGCAATAATTTTCAGCATTATTTCTAGCAACTATATAAGTCGAGCCAAGTTGGCAGCATTATAATCACCTGCCTCTACCGCACTTAACGTCATAAAGCAAAGCCGAGACGAGTGTCGAGTTGAGTTCAGTTGAGCTGCCTTTGAGGAGGGTAAAAAACAATGAGAACGAATGGAAGAAGTACTTTAAACTGACTATGAAATGCCCTGCAAGAGTACTAAATATTTTTAATAATCAATATAGAAGTGACAAAAATCATGATTACCTTCTGAGTGATATTTCTTTATCTGAAGATAATCAAAAACTAACATTTCAATCTTCCCTAAGGTAACAAAATCCTTCTCTTCGAAAACATTATTATATACAAAATACTTCCTTTGACATCCTGCACAATATACCCTTCTAAGCATCCCCTGGCGGATATCAAAATTCAGGAATACAAAGGCAGAGTGATGGCAGCCACCGATGCCGCTGCTGTTGCTCTTTATGTGCATTATCTGAGGATGGCGCGGCGGCGCTTGTTTATTTTTATCCCGACACCATCGCACCGCGAAAAGTGAGTGCGAGTGCGAGTGCGAGGGTCCTTGCTGGGCCGTTAACTTACTAAATTTCACGTACTAACACCGCCGCAACAGGACTGCCTGTCAGTTGGCCACATCCCCCGCCTCTCTTCTCTGGCGTTCTACCATTTCAAGGGCTTTTTATTTCAACTTCAAGTGAAAGCCGCGCGACGCTCTCATCTGGAAATTCTTACGCTTCGCACTCGTTCTCGTCCTCGTCCTGGCCCTCGTCCTCGCGTCGTGCCACTTCGACAGGCCACAAAAAGTATAAATTTTATATTTGCATGCAAATGACACTCTCGACGGGCGTCTTCCTCATGATTTGATTGCACTGCCCGCGGCCCATAAAATGTGGCTGACCAAAAAGATATGCCAGCGTGTACAAAGGCGCGCAATTAAGCTGAAAGCCTGGCCAAGAGCCGAGTCGGAGTTTGATTTGTCAGCTTGGGCCATAAACGACTCGATGATGGAAATTACTTTTGCATGAAATTGATTTCACTGGAAATCTGTTACAAACTAACGTTTTCCCCTCGATTGCCCACTGTCGCTGCATTGCTAGACCGCAGTAATTTAATTTACGGGAATGCCTTTGCCATTGCCTTTGCCTGCTGTTAAATGGCATTTTTCCTGGAAAGTAATTTAATGCCAAGTCAGGGCAAAATCCTTTAAATTCAACTGAGGCCAGCCGCAATCCTCGCCAGCAATCTCAGGTGGTAGCAACGGGGTGGCATTCTAAAGGCCCGTCCTGAATGGCCGACTTGCAATTCAATGTAAGTACAACGCTTTTCACTGCAAAATGAAAGCCCGCCCCATGTCTCACCTGCCTTTTGAATGAGTGGGAAGGGGAAGGGGGTTACTTTCCATCCCTTGTTGTGCATAAATTGCAGGGACTAACTGCAGCAGAACCGTAAAATATGAACGCACATGAATGTATGTATCTCGTCGCATCTCCGGGTGTGTATAGCTAGGTGTTGCTGAATGCAGAATCCCGCTTTCGCATCACCTTTTTGTGTGCGACACGCCACGCCCGTACTCTGGGCCCGTGCTCGACAGCATTTTATGCGCTGCACTGCGCTCAGCTGGCTCACCTGAAACACCTGAAACACCTGCCTTTCGGGCCACCACACCTGGTACCCCGCAAACAATGCACTTGGCGAAAATTCAAGGGATGAAAAGTAATGTTTTTAAAGAAAATAAAGCTTTAGCTAAGCGAAATTATTTGGATAACTTAAATTGCTTATTTATCTATAAAATATATCTTAATTAAAATGTATATATCAAAAGAGCTTCAAATATATGAAAATTTAGTTAAATAATACTTTGATATTATTTGAAAAATTCCACAAATATTAAAGCATGTTTCTACCATATTTTTTTAATATTCCTTTATGTAGTACCCTGATTTCTTCAAGTGCACTCAAACATCACCATCAAAAAGCATCCAACTCCACCATAGGCCCACAGGCAAAAACTGTGCGTAGATCCTAGCTCCCTGCGCCCAGCTTTTGGTACATTGTCGGCGGCTCTTCCTCGTTAGGGTCTAATTAAAATTAAAATTTGTGGCTTTAATGAAAAACTTTTTGTGAGTAGGCCTCAGATGCTCGTTAAATTAGTCAGACCAAGTACCGCCATGGCTTTTTGTGCCGCAAACTGCAACTGATGATGGTCGATGGTGGTGGTGATGGTGGTGTCAGCAATGTTGGTATCAAAGTCACGTTGTCGCCGCGTGAGATCAACACTCGGGGATTTTGGAATTGGAAGAGGGACAGGTAAGGAGGAGATGAGAAGGTGAGCAGGTGAAGAGCTAGGGAGCTGAGAAGCTAAGAGGCTGAGCCGTGATTGCTTTGCACCTGCAATTCGTATCACGTAGCGAAAGCTCCAATATTCAAATAGGGACAATTTCAAAGAAATGTCAATCAAGGTAAATGTATCTGATTTAAGTCATTAATATTTGAATTTCTTAAGATTATATTGGAAAGCTATTGAAGTGTAAAATGGGAAAATTCTGATTAATATTGAATAAAGAATGATTATGGTTTTAAAAACATATAAAAGAAGAATAATTTGTACACTTCAGATTCATAAAATCATATTTTTTGTATAAGATATGGTTTAGATAGTTGGTACTTTATCTTGATTGTTCTAGGACTTTTTCCATCTAAAACTCTTGGATATATGGCTTTCCTGATCCCCCAAATATGCTTATAGATGTCTATCTTGCTCAGATTTAGTCATTTCCTAACAAAAATTTGCTTTTCTGCGACTTCATATAGAGTAAACTTTGAATGTTGCCTTCGTGTCACGTCCGGATGCAACAAATATACGGTGCAGATAATCTGGCTTGGTATTAAATCACCGTTACGGTTACGTGCATTCCGAGCCGTTTGCCATTTCGCCATTCGGGCTTTGCATACTCTGGGGCGAGTTACCATTTTGTCGTGTGTACGTGTCAAAATGTGGCAACATTTTCTATTTGCACCCCTACCCCTCCCCCCCTCGCACCTGTACTGGAAATTAAATTAAGATTCGCCAAGTCGCCTGCCCCTTTTTTGCGGATTGTCAACATGCCGTGTGTCCTTTTGGCTTGTTCTCCTGCCAAATATGAGCGCAAGGATAACGGTTGGCGTACAGTAAAGGGTTTCCTCAATAAATTCAGCGCACAGGCCCAAATACAAGGAGACAAGGATACGGCTGGCGAGGGGAGCAGCCAGCAGGAGCTGTGACAGGCGACAGCCATAACGGTGACAGCGATAAATTAAATGGTAATTCGAATTTACCGTTAAGTGACACGAACAACCAACTAGCACACACACAGACACAGAGAGGACACACATAAAGTCTATATAGACACTGTGTTCTGATGGAACAATAAAAAGTAACAAACAAACTGCCAAAGCCAATGAAACATATAAACCGAAAAGCGAGACGGAAACTGGAGACCGAAACCAAAACGAAAGTAAAACTTTATGCACGAAAATTGCTGTTAACGTGACAATAAATGGAGAAAAATAAAAGAAGACAGGGGATACAGATACACAGATACAAACACTAGGGATGTAGCTACTACATACTATTTGCCATAAAAACAATCGAAAAAGGCCAGACAAGCGAATTAAAGTTGGTGACTTTAAATTTCTTTGTTAATGCCGGCCGACTTCCGTTCGTTCTCCTTTCTATGCTATGTATTTTGTTCAGCTTTTTTGTTCCCCAGGGGCAACCCAAAAAACTTTGTATTTCCATGGCGAAACCAAAAATTTATTGCCAAAGTTGGGCCCAAGAATGGTGAGGCGAGAGTTTTTCTTGTTTTGTTGGGCCCTTTTGCAAATGCTAAATGTCTTGTTAGCGTTACACTGACCGCATTCCAATGGCCCAAAACTCTCTGCATATTTGTCAACGGGGTCGGCCTTTGATAAACCGGAAGTGATACCCCCCGCACACATACACATTAACGAACCAAGTCAAGGCTGGGGGGTGGAGGCCTTTAGCGATCGGATCATAAAACCTGCGAAATTGCCCCCGATTGCCTTGGCGAAGGGAAAAACTTTTCAGCCCATGTAATAAATGCGAAATGCGAAAAGGGAAAAACGAAGTGAAAAGCGAGGCGAAAAGTGAAGCAAAGGTTCGCCAACAAGAACAACCCGTTCAATGAGCATAAGCTCAAGTTTTGCAATGTTTTGAGTTGGGCCGCTCTCTGATTTCAGTTGCCTGTTGTACAGATTGTTTTTTCTACGCTGCCATTTTTTTTTTTACTTCTTGCCTTGATCCACTTTTCTGGCTTTTGCCAGGCTCGACAGTCGACGCACAGTAGCGCCTCTCGAACAAAAGCCGTTGCAAAAATCGAAAAAGTCATAATCGCAAAATCGATTTAAACTATAAGAAATCGACAGAGAATTTCCCAAGGATTCCGAATCTGTAACCAAAAAAATTTTCAGATTTTTTTTGAGGAAGATATGAGCATTCAAAGTCGAAATTGTTTTCCGTGTATGCGTCATACAACAAAAAATAGGTCAATTAGTCGACTTTCAGGTAATATTACACAAAAACTACATAACCAATGGTCTTGAATTTTTTTTTAAATGATAGGTATATTCATTACCTCTTATTCAAATTAAAAAAAAGGTAGTTTTGTGTGGGCTTGTACAGGTAAATCGCTACCTGCCAGGTGTCCATTATTTTCACCTTTTTCTAGCTAAAGTAGTCTATAACTTCTGAAGCTGCCCAGAGCCGGCGACTACACTATGACTACGCACTGCGTGTATCTTTCCTGAATCAGAATCCGTTTAGAAAGTCTGCGTCCAGCTGCGACTCTGGCATTGCGAAGCAAAACACTGAAACAACTCAGGGTAAAATATACCAAAATACCGACACAATTTCATACAAACCAACAAAAAATACTAACTGTAGCGCTCACGGTTCTGTGGCGGTTAAACATAGAACAAAAAAAAATTTTTTTTCCAGTTTTCAAATTATTTTTATTTAAGCAAATACATCAAAATAAAGATAAAAAATTAAATAAAAAATATTTTTAAAAAATTGTCTTCATTGAGAAAAAAATATTTCTTCACTTTGATACCCTTTAAAAAGGCGAATGAGTGGGCGTGGCAGATTTTCCAATACATATGTTAATTTTACAACAATTACCTATCAAATGGCGTTTAAATTATTTAGTTATCTTGTTTTGTTCAAAAGTTATGATTTTTGCAACGTAAAATGAGAAAAGGCGCTACTGTGCGACGTTCCAACTCAGCAGTCAAATGGGCCGTCGACGGGTCGGCCTATATATGTGCATATAGCTGAAAAAGCACTGAGAAAAAAAATATATAAAAAATATAGACACACTTTAGAATGTTTAAAAATTTATCTTTTGAGAAATTGTATTTGATTTGTAATCTATCTATCTCTTAATCTATCAATTACTTTATACAAATTCTTGTTATATGTGTAATTAATGACCTTAAACTTTTATTCTCGATGCATAAATGTATGTACCAACCGATTTGTTGGCCAAAGTTGATGTGGAATGATGTGAAAATACGGCTGTTGGCTGCTGCTAAAATCCGAGCTGGGAACAGTGGGCCCCAGAGCGAACAGAATCCGAGGATTCCCCCTTTGATTTATGTAATTGCGGCCAGATCTGAAATGTATATAGCAAACACAAAACACGGTGAAATTGGAAAAAGGTTGCTGATCGAATATTAAATGCAATATTCCATTCAAATACTCGAAGTAAAAATTCAGTTAAGCGAATTTGAGACTCGATGTCAGTGTGTGAATGTTGGGGGTTTTTTTGTTTAGGCCCAAAAGGGAACCCCCTTAAAGCTTTAATGTTATGCAAACCGAATTTGGCCAGCGCTGCGGCGGAACAAAACCGGAGGGAGAAACCTGAATCCGAATCCGAATCCGATTCCAAACCCGAGCCAGAAACAGGAACATGGCCCCAGAACCGGGCCCCGTTGCATATTTGATTGTTGGCTTAAACAATGTGAGCTTTTTGGGTATTTCAAGGGGCCGGCAAATGGAATTAGTCGAGTGGGGATCACAGCTCCCAGAGCTGAATAAACACAGCTACGAGTAGGGTTGAGATTGAGCCATCTGGAGATAGGAGCGTGTCTGTCCAACTGTCAGGAGCTCTCATTCCCATTCCCATTCCCATTCCCATTCCTTCCCTGCATTTCTGAGTGGGGCATTCAACTTTCCGTCAAGTGGCAGTCGCAGCAACTCCAAGTTCGCTGGCAAATCGGGAATGGCTCCTCCTCTGCCTGGCAAGTGGAATAGGCCCGTCGTCCATGTAACGCATGATATATGGTAATGGCCTCCCTGCCTGTTCTTATGCCTGTGCGTAACCTGCACACTATATGTGGTATTTCGCACTCATACATATGTATGTATGCACGGATGAGTTAGAAGAAGCAGAAGAAGGTGCTGTGCGAGCTGCCGACACTTTAAGTGCCACGTTTAGTTGGCACCCACACACACGCAGCCCAAGTGCTGGCATAAATAAGGAAAACGCCACAAAATATTCTGCAGAAGTACAGAGCAAGAAAAGGGTTTATCCGTAAGTCAGACCTTTATCAAATCATAAGGGAAATATGTCATAAAGGGGTTGTTTTGCTTTATAAGTTGGGTATATTGATGACCAATGGATTGTGATAAATTGATTGAATTATAAATAAAAGTATATATTCAAAGGCCTTAAAAGAAGAGTCAGGTGTATATTTTAAACAAGAATTAATCATCTAATAAGATTTACTCCCCCAATAACAATAACCCATTTCTCTCCGTGCACCGCAACTATAGGCCAGAAAGTAATATTGGCTTTTGCTCTGCCGCTGACCAGACCCAGGAGCTTTCCCGGGCCGTTCATCTTGAGCAAAAATACCTCAGAGACAACTTGCTGCGGCAGCTTGAAGTGTCCAGTCTTCCGTCGTGTGCAATTATTTATGTATGACAGGAGCAGAGATAATAGTTGGCCAAATTAAATACGACTATTTGCAAATCGCTGACAATTGGTGTCGTGTGTGTGTGCGTGGGTGTGTGCGATATGTGTGTAATGAACGCACATATTTAATTTCGAATTAAATAACATTAATTAAGGCCAGCTAACGACCCGGCCAGACAGTTAAACAGTTTTCATAATTAAGGCAGCGTTTAGCGCCAAAGCCCAAGTGGGGACGACACACAACCGCATCGATACAGACATGAACCGCACCGTACTTGCACTTAACATGTGTTAGCATCCGCACCTCCTCCAATGTCTGTGGGTTGCCTGCTGCATGTTCGAGAGTTGTCTTGCGGCTGCAGCCACTGGAGGTGTTGACCAGGTAACGGGCGCTGCTCTGGGCCAACCCGACAGCCCTGAGGTTTATCGATTATAAGACGCCTTATGCCCTCAAAATGCCGCACTTGAGCTTAAATCCTGGCTCATCTTGGGGGGCAAAAGACGTTTTTCCTCAGCCTCCCCATGGCTCCTCCTACACACCTCTTAGACTCCTGCTTGAAAGCCTAGAATCGATGGAGGAATTTGTTTATTGGATTCTGGCAGCTGCCAGACATTACCACAAAGAGGAAAAAATATATAATTGATAGAAGATTTTCCTGTGAAAAATGTGTCATGTCTAGCATGTGAAATTGTGTGTGTAAGAGGATTAATAAAATATATTGGCCTTAAAGGCTTTAGCTTTACTTAATTCATAACAATCAAAGTACATAACAAATATAAATACAAGCTTCATATTTCAAATCCTTAAATTTTAGCTTAGACAAGTGTAAATTCCTTTATCTTTTATTTTATAGATATTTCATTTATTTTTGCCTTGAAACAAAAACATTTTGTCACTGCCTTTGGCCAAGTTATCTGCAGCTTAGGTAATCTGTCCTTAAAGTCACAGCGAAATCTTAAATGTGGCAGCGGCTCTGACTGAAAATCCGTTTTACGACTCCACCGCTGACCTCGTGCACTTGCAGCCCATTTGTCTGGGCCCTTGTCATGTCGCAACGAAGATGGAAAGCCAGTGCCAGTCGCAGTCACTCCCACTCACCAATGTCGCTGTTGGTTTTCACGAGAAAAACGCTAAACCAGAGAGAGAGAGAAAGAGAGTCGCCGGAATCTCTAGCGGCAGAAAATTCTTGGGAGTTTCCTCCTGACAAGTGTGTGTTGGTCCAGTGCTCTTCTCTCCGATGAAGTAGTCGCATAAACATTTATGATCTGCTCCGGCTTTCATCCGGCGACCACTTTCACTTTATTAGCCCACATTTGTGCTGGCCATAAACCGGCGGCCAGAGCGTGTTAACAAACATAAAGGGCTCCCGCTCGGCACTCGTTTAATTCGATGCCTTCATTATGCCCGGCTATTTCGGTATTTGGTGGTCTGTATTCGGCATTCCAATTGCCAGGAGAGCCAGTGATGGCATTGAATGAGGAGCTGTAGCGAAGGCTGCTGGAATTCGGAAGCTGATGCCATTCAAGATTGGGCTTTTATTTAAGAAAGAGATATGTTTCTGCAAAGATTATAGAAAAATAAAAGAATTTAAAGGCATTTCCCTAGTCAGACATATCAATTTATTTACTGAGTTTATTTCTTCCAAATACACCAGCCAAGAATTTCCATTTAAAGACAGACTTTATGTCTCTTTAAGCCAACAATAAAAATGTACAAATAACTTTCTATATAAATACTTTGCGCTGATTGCTAATAATAGGTTTCAAAACTCGAACCCAAAGTAATAATCCCTCGCGTTCTGTTATGAAATCCTCCTCTCCAAGCCAAGATGTGTTCATCATCCCTGGCCAGGAGCAGGGTCATGAGTTCTCCTCTGATCAACTTGTCCGCAATGTGCTCATAAAAAACCAGTCAGTAGGCCTTCCCAAGTGGACGGTGCCGACTGTCGGACTGGCGACGACGACGACTGCAGGACAGTTGAAAAGGCGACCAAATTGAATAAACACATAACGAGCCCGGTGCACAAGGAACCACCGGCAACGGAACGGTAATAAAACTTTTAGCCAAAGAGCAAACAGAGACCAGGCAGGGACCAGGACAAGAGCCAAGGCGACCCCCGATGGCCTCAGTTCGTTATTCAGTCGCATATGGATGTGGGATAAGCATGTGGGCTGGCTCTGGCTGCTGAGTGGATGTGTGTTTCTGCTCTCGTTTTTTGTGCTCTATTTTGCTGTGTGAGCAATAAACATTTTGTGCTTTCCTTTTTTTTTTTTTTGGCAAACAACAAGGTAAATTGCGCTCGTAAGTATGCTACAGTCTTTCCGCAATTCGCAATGCTCGTATGGCATGTGCGTGTGCGTGGCTTTCGCCATTGTTGGCAGTGCGTTTCCGTTGTTTTTGAAACTGTTTCGGAGCTTGGAGCTTGCTCTCGGTTCCGCCAAATGAATTTTTGGAAGTGCTGACAACGCAGCGACTTTTCAATATAGCCATGCTCCCCCGCATCCAATTCTGATTGCTCCCCCAGGCCGAGTTCATTTTTGCCATTCGACTAAATTGCATTGGATGATTGAGGCGGCTCACCTGATGCTGTTTGGTTATGGCGCGGTGGGTGGTTGATGGTTGGCCTTTATGGCCGGCACACACAAAAAATTACGCTGATTAGGCAAGTGACTTTTATGGATTTTCAATGAGCCTCTAATCAGGGCTTTCCGTTTGGGTTTCTGCCCCACTGCCTTTGTCGCTGCCAATTGATGTCAACTAGCAGCGGGCTTTGAGCTCTGATTGCTTTCCCTGTTGCCGGCTCTTTGAGTTGTGTTGAGTTTGGGTTGTCGGTTGCCAATTAGTGAAGTAAGCCCCGGCTAATCTGGCAGTGTGAGGCCACAGCTATTTTCGGGGCAAGAGCACATCGCTGCTGCACTTGCTCGACCATGCCACTTCCGTTTGGCACATATCCAAAATGCTTTCCACCCCATAAGCCGTCACTTTCACCAGCAGCAACAGTAGCAGCAGTAAAATGAACGAGCCAAAGGATTTTCCGTTGCATGGCAGAGATTTTTCATTTTCATTTTCATTCAAATAGCAATGTGCTTTAATTCGTTGCATTTGTTTCCAGCTTTGTTTGACTTTTCATTTCATTATTGTGCAATGGGAAAGGCAGCATATAGAAGTGAATTTTGTAACTAAATTATACAACTAGGGGATATCTGGTACATCATTTATTAGTTTAATTTTCTTGAATCCTTAATTGGAAATTTTTAAGTTAAGTTGCTTTGTGTCAAGTGACCACAGAAAAGAAAAACTTTTGCCGCTACAGTAATAGTTTCTTTAAAGGGGGAAGAACAATTTATTATATTTATATTATTGGTAACTTCACTTAGAGTAGCGAAATCAGAGCTCATACAAAAAATCCAATATACCCCTATATTCCTCCCACTACGAGGTATATAGAAAAACAAAATCACTGCCACGAGCTGCGGATGAGCAGGGATTCTGTATTCCGGAGGAGGAGGAGCTGCTGCCGGTGGAGTCCTGCATACACAAAATCACTTTGCCCACCGTGTTTGTTATTTAAGAGCAAGCTTCTGGGACACATTATGGCAAACAGAAAACAGGGCACCCAGGAAAAGTTGGGTAACTATGAAGTAGTACACTCGAAAGCGGAGCCTGTTATTGTTGGGGGAAACTGTGCTGTTAATAAATCTGAGCCCTCGGTGCTCTGGTTCCAATTCAATCTTGAACAACGAGCGGAGCAACAAGCTGCCTGGTTAGATTTCGAGTCGATGGAGGGAAAAACTCCTGAAACACAGAAACTGAAACAAAACGAAAGTTTAATCTGGAAAACGCTGCGAGCCATGAGCAGCAGGTCCAGGTTCAGGCTGCACACCCTCTTCTTCACATTCCATTGCATTTTGTTGAAATGCTTTTAAAATTATTTGCCTGCCAACATCGAGTGTATAGTGTGTGTGTGTAGTGTGTTTTGCTGTAATTGCATTGCCTTTTTGTGTCAGCCGGGTGGACATCCTGCAGGGCTATTGTGTGTTCAAGTCTACGTCTCCTGTGTTTGGCCGCTCTGAAAAAGGACCCAAACTAATTTTGTGGCATGTCTGTTTAAGTAATTGTTTAAGCTTTTAATTCACTGACCGCCGAAGGCCCGCTCCTCTTGCTTGAAAGTGAAAAAAACAGTGCTGACCACAAAGCAACACAAACCAATTAGAAAAAATATGTGAAGCAAAGGACCCATTTAAAATAAATTTAAATAAAATAAAGACATATTTTTCAAGATAATAAATTATGTTCTCCAGAGATTCTTTAATAATAAAACCCTATTATTAAGCTTAAACTGCCATCACTGATGGCCACATATGGAGCTAAATTTTAAGGCCATTTGCGTGCTAAATTTAATATCCATCAAAGTTCACATCTGACCCATCGCTCATCGCTCCACTGGGGGTCTCCGGTCCGCCTGGCCGGGCTGTGGCCATGCGCTTGCTATTTGCTCTTATGGAGCAGCAGCTTTTGCGGTTTGCTCAACTAACTCCAAAGCCATAATGGTATTTATGCGCAAAAATTAAAATTTTGCCAAGCATAGAAAACGGATTTTCCTAATTGTTTGTACGCTTTTGTTGGGTCAGCATGTGTGTGTGCCTGTGCTGCGTGTGTGGTTTGCAATAAATCCGCTTTCATTTAACTACAACTGCTTCGGACATACGCACCCTAACCGAACTCTAAGTAAGCTGCTTAAAATTCAAAGTTCTCGATGATTTGGATCACTCAACCAGACTGGGGACAGGCACAGGCCATTAGCAGGGGATTTGATTGGAAAGGACTTGGCCCAAAAAGCCTCTCAAGGACTTGGGTCATATATTGGCAAACGGTTAGTGTCAGGGTCTCCCTTGGCATTTGCATCTAATTGCCATGCACTCCGAGGGCGGTCCGAATCCCCGAGTCTTTCATAAATATTTATTCCCATTTCAATGCATAATTGCGAAACTCGTTCGCGCTTCGTCGGCGAACTGAGAGTTGAGTAAACTTGCCATTGTGCCAATATTTTTATGCATAGAGTTTTCAATTTCAGCTCTTGGCTTTTAGCCAGTATTACAGATTTGGTTACAAATTCTCTCTCGCAGAAACAGTAAATTTTTCAACCTCACCTAAAGTAAAATGTTTCCAGCTTAGTCTCTCATTAAACGCTTAAAATAACAAGTTTTCAGCCCTACAAATATCGCGCTTTTGCAGTCTTATCCCTTTCGGGAGCCATAAAAAGGCAAAGCCATGGATGAAAAGATTTTTCCTTAACGGGGTTTTTCCTGGCAACCAGTTTATTTGAATTTGAATTTGTCAACACGATGCAGGGGAGCGGACAAGGCCGTCCAGTGCTTAGCTATCTGGGATGTGCGAGTGAGTACTTTATTCGTGTTCGAAGCGGAAGGGCGAAAAAGCTGGAAAACGAATGAAAAGCTGGGAGAGAAGAGAGAAGATTTGCCAGAGCACACAAATTTTTTAATAATCAGAACGCAAAGCGATGAAAATCGCTGGCCACGCGTGGAATGTGAAAATGTGAAAAGCCAGCATGGAAATTCGTGTGTGGCTGTGGCAGTGGCTGTGGCCGTGCTGTGCGGCCTTCGCCGGCTGTCTCGTAGATTTAACGAAATACGCGCCATAAATTATAATATAAAGAATATAAATTCATTGCTTTTGATTATTTCATGCAAAGACACACACACATAACACACACTCATTCGTCTCTGTGTGCGACGCATTTTTGGTTTTATTTCCCTGCTTGGTTTTTTATTGCCCGGATTATATGGGCGGCTCAAAAGTTGGTTTAGTTTTTTCTCTGAAATTCCTTTACTTTCATTCGTTCGGTAATGGCCGCAGTCGCAATTTTTGTTTTTCGGCCCAGTCATAAAGTCGGATGGATATGCTTCGCCAAAAAAATACTTTGCATACTTCGAGGCGACCCCAATTTCCCAATTGTATGTACGATGACATTGAAAGGAGCTTCCTTTCGCAGCACAACTTCATCTTCCACATTCCTCGCATTCGCGACGGCTGAATTATTTGATAACCTTATTTTCCAGCGCCGTCTTGGCCCATAATTTGATGGCTTCAGTTCGAGCAGTTCATGTCGAGCCTCAAGAATGCCTGGCAGCTCGAGGATGTTTCATATTTGGGGTTTAATTTCCCATGTAAGACGAGCCAAGGCCTTCGTCAGTTTGACTCTGAATTTGCAAGGAAGGTATGGGTGCACAAGAAGAAAAATTAACATTATGTGATGATCAATTTTCAGATTTCACTTAAATTTAAATAGGGATAAATAGAAGTTAAATAGGATTTTGCTGGCATTTTTTTCATAATAGGTCTTTCCATTTCCTTCATTTTCCGTTAACCAAAATCTTAGACTTTGTATTACTACAAGATCTTTCCTTTTACCTATCTTTTAAATAGAAAATATAATCCTGAATCTCAAATCTACCTCCTCAATCCAAGCCCAATTTTCTTTAGTGTGCCACCTGAGGTTACTGCAACTGCAGGCGCTTGTCATATGCATTTTCACTTTCCGACTGCTTGGCATTTAAGCTCAACTAGCAAAACTTTGCAATTGGCATGTGCGAGGCGGCCGAGAAGCACGAGGAGAATTTCGAAATTGGAGCAGAGCTGGCTCAAGTTAGGGCCTAGCCTTGAGTGAGCCTCGAAAAATCGAATTGAAATTGTTTCAATTTTCGTAAAATGGCGTTGAACTCGAGAGCGGTCCATGAGTCATTTATAAACCCAGTTGCCGGGCACGATTCCTTGTGGGCGTGGTCGTTGGAGGTTAGTGGAAGTAACGGAAACGGAAGTCTCGCCCGCATGAATATGCATGAGCCGTGTGGTCGGTGAACAGGGGATTCCTTTTTAGGAGGAAAATGCCACGGCTGTGTCCTCCAGGCAGCTGCAGGTGCCATTAGGCGCAGCTGGCAAAATACTTCAGCTTTTCCGGGGAAACGAGAGAGCTTTTCTCTGCCAAATAAAATACGACAGCATGCTTAAGCTGCTCGTCGTTTTGGCCCTCTTCTCCAAAAGGGTCTATTAATTTGCAGTACCCAACAACTGGTTTTTAGGTTGCAGCGGAAGCGAGCATCATCAATTTGCTGATATCTGCAAGTAAACACTCTCTCGAGGACCTGGGCAGGCGGCTTCCCGTCTGGTTGTTATACCTGATGGACTGACAAATGGGTTTCGCTCGAACTTGGCCTGGTCAGATTAATGGCCAAATTCATGGGCCACTGCCAAAAAGGGGGCGGGGGGCTGGCTAATGGTGTCCACTTTGAAAGAGCCTTGGGTTTATTAGCACTTATAAAGCCACAGGAACTTAAGGATGGCTAAGAATAAATGGACTCCAAGTTGGTTAAAGTAAATGTGTATATTTTTATTGCTTGCTTTTGTCATATAAATATTTAAAAGGATTTAATAGCAGTAAGCATTTTGAAGTTAAAATCCTTTTAAAAAAGCCATAATTGAATACTGAATAATTTAATTCAACTGTCAAATAATTTGTACCAAATAATTCATGCACATAAATCCATGTATGTCTCTATCTACATGAATTTAAATTACAGCTTTGCAAAAATGTATCTTTCAATTCATGTATTTATCTTTTACCATAAACAAAATCATTTAAATCCTCATTTTATCCCTTACAACCTACAAAAAATACCATTGAATTTTCTAAAAATGTTTATTCAGTTCAAAAAAGAAACCTGATGACTTTGTAAAAGAATTGCAATGCATATACATTAATCAGGCTAGAACAAATAATGTTCGATTGCCTTCTGGCTCAAACTGGACTGGCACAATGGACAGATTTGGGCCAGCTGGCTGCAGCCATTCGTACTTGGCTGACAGGCGTGAGGCATCAGTTTCGGGATTCCAAGGATAAGACTCAAAGCCACTTAGGCGCACTGTCAATGCTAGACAAGCGCTCATTAAGCCCTGACCCCTGGCGTTGAGCTGATAAGGAGTCGGACACATTGAGTCGTCATCGCGGGTAGGACCAGGGTATAGGGGAAAAGAGGAACTCTTGGAAGGACAAAAGAGGTACATCCGCGTGGGTTCGTCAATCAGCGCAACGCTCGCCGAACTTCTGACAGTTTGCTGTCACGGCCAGCACACAGGCGCAAGCTGGAAATGACAAACGGAAGCCGCTCTTCCTGGAACAGGCAAAGCCAAAGTCAAAGCCAAAGAGAGCGTCCTCGCGCACTGTCAAGATGCTGTCAAGGATGCGAGTCCTGAATTCCTGAAGATGTCGTACCAGCGGCGCTTCTTGGACAGCGCCAGCAGTCTTTTTCTTCCCTTCCTTCCCAATCAATTAGTCGCCGGGAAGGCAACTCTTTCGAGAACAATGCGACATTGTTCCCCCTTGAATGTTGCTCTAAACAATTTAATGCCAGTAAGACAATAATGCTTATTAAGCAATTTTCATTAATCGCCGCGCCACTCGACGTTCGATGCCGCAATCTCAAGAGGGTAGCTATGCTGGCGCAGAAGACAATAAAATCAAGGGAGAGGCAAGGGGATAGGGAATCTCTAATGCTGTACACAAGAAAATAAATATTTACAAATAGCTGAAGATGTAACAGAAATTTATCAAGGAATTAAGAACTATAGAGCTATAGAAATAATTTCCAAAATGTATTTAAACCCCAAGAAAATTCCATTTCAAGGTAAAGATTTCCCCGTCACAAAGTTACTAAGGAAGCATAGATTTTCCCCAAACTTTTCGTTGAGTGTGCAGTATTCCACCGAATTTCCAGCATAATGGAGAATAGAATAGAGCACGTTAGAGTTGAAGTGGCCTGGTCGTGAAATATCAAGGCAATCGATCTATATAAACCCCCGATACAACCCCTTCCCTTTTGTGCTGCCTGGCTGGCTTTATGCTCATTGTATCGAAGCTGCTGCAGCAGCACCAGCTTAAGTGTGTGCGAAGGAGGAGAAAAATGGGAGAAATAGGGGGGAAAAAATAAGAGGAGGAAGGACAGGATTCTATTTGTGTTTGCCTGGGTTTGGGTGTTGACTTTGACATTTGTTTTGTGTGGCTTATCCTTCAGATTCGCCCACCCTCCTCCTTTAAGCCACAATGGGGCATCAATCGGCGCGCATTTTTTGCCGTCTATTTAGCCAAGTTTCGTTTTTCATTGTGTGGACTTTGTGGATGTAGCTACAATGGCTTTTAAATGGCCGCTCGTGTTTCGCTCAGACCAAGACCCTCCTCATCCGCACACAGTTCCACACAGTTCCACATCCAGATCCAGATCCCTACTACTCCTATTTCATGGCTGCCTACTTTACGGCCAATAAAATCGCAACGCCTTGGGCGCTGCTCCAGCTTCGAGCTGGGGATTGTGTGTGAAGAGAAGCCCCCTCTCTAAATCGCTTACAGTTGGCAGCCTGGCATATTTATCTATGGAACTTGAAATTGAAAAGAGCTTTCCCCCCCGGCGTGTGTGTATGTGTACACAGAAAATAAAATTTCAAATGCAAAATTTGTAGTGTGAATGTCCGTTTAAATGAAATTAAACAGTTTCTGAATGTCATCCCATTAAATAAATTGAAAAACAAAGAGAACCGAAATTAAATAAGTGAATTTGTGGACGTGCTAGAGGTCTAAAGTATCCGAAATTTCATTAGAGCATTCACCCCTTTCTGGCTCAATTTATTATTTATAATATATAAGCAACACAAAATTGATACAAACTTAACAATTCACATTCCATTTTTTCCCGTGTGCCTCATCCGAGTCAGATTTGCAATGTAGAAAGCGAAAATTAAATATGTAAAAGTATAGTCAATGCATACAACAAGAAATGGGGCATGGAACTGGGGACTACAGGGGCTTTATTCCTGTGATTTATTTGCAGGCTGCGTGTCTAAATTGGACTGGGATTCTATTAAGAATACAACTGCATTGATGTGAGTGTGTGGTTGGTTGTTGATTATAATATTCATAATAATGTATCCATCAAAATAAATCGCCTTTAATCGGTCCTCAATTTATATGCATTAAAAAATGCCCAGCAAGACAATCCTCAGTGGCACTTCAATGTTGATTTCCCCAGCGTTCTGTTGTTTTTTTTCTACGGGATTTGATGATGGCAGTCAAGCACCTTGTCAACACAATTGAATTCGAATGAAAAATATAAGAAAATCACCAAGGCAAAATAAAAATGTTAATGAAATTAAAATTGTTTTGCGCTGAGCCAATGAAAATAGCAGCAAGAAATATAAATTTCTATGGATGTCCAGCCAACTGACGCAGACAATTAAATAGAATGGTTTTTATTTTCAAATATCAATTCAGATTTTGGCTCTCCATAAATGAAAATGTTTTTTGGAATTTTTATAGGAGAATTAATAAAAATATTTCTATAGTTTAGTGTTTTCACAAAGTTTAAAGTTAATTGAGAGCTTTAAAGTACAACTTTTATTCAATTTTACTCCCATAAATTAATTGACAATATTTTTATACACAATAATAATGAAAATTCCTTCAATTTGGCATTAATTAAACTTGTGAAAAAATATTTTGCAATTCACTTTATATTTTAAATGAAAATATTTTCATAATTGGCAGACATAAATTCTTGGAATTTCAAATAAAAGAAGAAAGGCAAATTAAACAAGGGTTCCTTTCAAGGGAGTGGGACTTGAAAACAGAAAAGAAAACCATTCAGTGCAGCTGAGGTGTGTGCGTGTGTGAGTTGCTGATGCGGCAGGTGGAACCGGTGGAACAGGTGTGTCTGGGTGGGGGGCTTGTCAAATTGCCAAGAGCAAATAAAAGACGACACACTCCACCCACAGGAGAAAAATGAAAACGGAGCAGAGAGTTTCGTGTGTGAACAAGTGTTTGTTTACTAAATAAAAATAAATGCAAGTTAATTAATTAAAAGTTTAAGCGAGATAGAGCAGGCTCCCAAGCTCAGCAAGCACTTCTCAACATATGTATATGTATTCACTTATGCTGAGCTTAATTAGCACAGATCTGGAGCAGGCTCTCTTGAGTCCATTGATACTTTTCCCCCGACCACGTTTATGATATCCACTCGGGGGCCTCGTAATTTGGCAACACACAAACCAGAAACTAAACTAGTCGAGGCCGTCCAATGCCAAGAACATGAACATATAGCGTCGACAATATGTGCGATGTGTGTATTTGAACAGTACGCAGAGCGAAATTAAATTTAAAAAATGATTTTCATGACATTAACATTGGCATTTGGCTGTCGCTAATGTTGCTGCTCGTTTACTGCAGATGAAGGCACATCCCCAGATGAGGATGCTGGTGTAGTTGTGACTGTTGATATGAGTGCAGAGAGATACGGATACAGATACGCAGATACAGATACACAAGACAGCTGCGTCCGGCGCATCTGAGGGGTTCCATCGTTCCATGGCTCGGGCTTCCGTTGCCGGGACACTGTCATCGCTTGTCACTCATCCGTTAACCTTCTGCGTTGGCCAACGAAATGCCGTGTTTTGGCTGACAAATTCGATGGGAAAATATGTGTGCTTAGGCACTGAGAGAACTATGGTGATGTTTTATTTAGTTTACTTCATTTATTGGAATTTAATTACTATTATAAGTAGTCGAGGTTTTACTAGGTTGAATTTTATAATTCATTTATAACTCTAAATCTAAAATCATGTAGCAAATGTGTAAGACACCAATTTCCGATTAAAAACCCTTCCTCCACACCGTTGGCTCGTGGTGCTTTGGGAACTCTCATTAATTAAATCAACTTTTAATCTATTTATACATTAAACTGAAGGAAATTCGTTTTGCCACAAAATTAATTATACGCCCACACGCCTTCAGAACCGAGTGCTGGCTGCCTCCGCCCCCAGGCAAAATTATAAATTTAAAAATTATAAAAACAAGATACCAATATAGCAGCATGGATGGAAACGCCTCTGCGGCAGCACTTTGATGAGCTGAGCATTCATAAAAAAAAGAGATTGTTGTATTTTATTTATAAAATAAATATGGCGGGCAAAATGTGTTCAAATGTTTGCTTTTCTTGTTGTCCCTCTACCAATATTTATGTATGCTTAAATAATATTTTACTTATAATGTATATTCACTTTCCCCCCTCTCTCTCTCTCTCTCTCTTATCTTTGCAGTTGTTCAACTTGGAAAAGCGCCAGGGCGTGGCAGTGGCAGACATAAAAAAAAAAAAATCAAATAATAAAATAAAACATATGCAAGAAATCGTCAACCCTTTCGCCATATGGCTTGGCTCATATTTGCGGGAACTTCGGCATGCGGACACTTTTATTTATTTAATTAACAGTGTATCCTCCGTTTTGCAATCCGAGAAAGTTCTCGGAAATATGAAAAATTAAAAAAAAAGAACCCTTGCGCGAGTGACCAACGTCTAATTTCGAGCTCGTGGCCACCAAAATTCGAGTGGCCAAGAAGCAACAACATCAAACACATTTTGGCCAGGCCAAAATGAACGGGCGTTGAAAGCGTGTGCGAACATGAAAATAAAACATCATCATCAGGAAATAAATTCGGAAAAAAATATAAATATATAAATACACATCGAAATGAATAAATATATAGTAGAGTATAGAGCGCATATAGCCAAAGCCACATTCAGTATTCTAAATAAATGTGGCTATATCCCCGACCACTCCACCCCCCGAGAGGCGCGCAAAAAATGGCTAGGACATTTTCCCACCCCACTTAGCAGCCGGACGGGGCGTGGCCGAAGACACCAACTGACCAGAGAGCCATAGAAAAATATACACACAGAGATTTAGATGTATAGATATGGCGGCGGCTGTACGCTAAAAGGCATCCGAAGCGAGTGACATTCTTTCGCCCAGCTGTTGTCATATAAATCATGGCTTTTATACAGGGTGTTGCGTTGAATTTTGGAAAAATTTTATGAAAATTTTAACAAGAAGAAATAAAATATACAAATATGAGTAGATGATAAATATAATAAATATAAATTTCCTTAAATCTTAGGGAACTTATTATAGTCAGAGACTCTTAAACTAAAAGTAATTTCAGTTCTATAAATTTTTTTAAAATTTAGCACATTAAATTAATAAATAATAAAATAAATAAACAAATACAATAGCTTGTAAAACTCTCTGAAAATATATAATATTGCAATTGAAGGCTCCTTCCTTAGCTTACCTTTAACAACACCCTGTAAAAGCATAAACAGACATTAAACCAAACAAAGAATCGAAAACAACACCCTGTTTTATTCGCATAAAAGTCCACAAAACACGCTCAACATCAACAACTCAACTTCTGCGTCAGTAAATAAATAAATATTGACTAAAATCAATACAAATGCCAACGGCGGCAACTAGATAATACAAAAAAGTGATTATAATCGGGGCAACAATAAGCAAATCGAACTCATGTTTTTTTCATTCTTCTGATTAATATATTCTTGTATTTTTTTCTTAATATTTTTTTGTTTTTTTTTTTTATGGCACAGCTCCAGAAGGCATAACATCGAATAACAATATTTGAATTAGTGGAGGCAGAGCGTAAAAAACCGACCACTTGGCCAAGAGAGAAACTAAAAATATATTTTTGAAGCCAAAGAAATGTTAAAAATAAAACCAAAAGAAATCAACGAATTTTCGGTGGCTACACAAGGCGGCCATCGCAGGGAAAATATGAACAAAATTAAAAAGCAGCCGCTTTGTGGGCGCTAGAGAGCAGAAAAAAAAAAAAAAAACTCAATCAGCGAGGGAAAAAATAGGGAAAAATAACAGAAGCCGCACAGTAAATAGCCAGAAATTGTCGTCCAGCCAGGCGGCATAGGAAAAGTCACCAGCAGCAGCAGCAGCAGCAGCAGCGGAAAAGCAGCGACAGCAGCAGCAGCGGAAAAGCGACAGCGAGGCCATCAAGAGAGAGAGAGTGTGTGTGTGGGCGTTGCTGGCAAGGACAGTGGATCGTTGGACGCCGGAGCAGCCGCCTTCGTCTCTCTGCGCCAGGCCACCTGCTCCTCCCGCCTCGCGGACGTCAGCGGCGACGTTGTCGTGGCCACACGGTGCTGGGTGCTGGCCACTTTCGCGAATCAATTTCCGTTGCGGTGGCCGTTTCAGTTTTGGTTTCAACGTCGCCGGCGCTACGCGTGTCGTGAATTTCAAATGGCGGTCGCTGTGGGTTAGAAGTGCAAAAAACGTTATCAAGAAAAGCCCAAAGAAAATCGAAAGAAAAAGAGAGCGAGAGCAAACCAAAAAGAAAGTGTCAAAGAAAAGTCAACGAGTTACCAAACAAAACAGATATAATAATTAACATAAATCAAATTAAATAAAAACTAAAAACCGGACTCATGTTGTTGTGCCCAGAACTTGGCAGCCAGCTGCCGCGGCAAAGATATCGCGCTAGGATACGCAAAAGACAGAAATGCAGCCACCTTGATCAGGTGGAGGCCAAGGATCATCCGGAGGAGCAGCAGCAGCTGGATCTTTCAAATCTGGCAGCCACAACCACACACAGCCATAGTTATAGCCAAAGCCCAAGCCAAAGTCTAAGCCTTGCGCGGATCACAGCAGCTGCCCTTACAACGGCAGCCATGCTGCACTCGACCCAAGCACTGGCCACCGTCTCCTCCGCCTCTGGAAGAGGAGAAGGTTCTTCCTCCCCTCCCGTTGCACTGCCATTACAGGGCACTGCCACGCCCGCTTCGCACTATGAGCTGAACGCCACGCTGCTGAGCAGCACGGTGGCCAGTCTGCTGGCCAATGACAGTGGCTTCCTGGATCCCGCTCTGGCTGAGGAGGATTGGTTCGACCAGGTCGTCTTGTTCTTCAAGGGCTTCGTCATGCTGTTCATCATCATAGCGGCCATTTGCGGCAATCTGCTTGTTATTATTTCTGTGATGCGTGTTAGAAAATTAAGGTGCGTATACGTAATATTTAAGAACGTCAAAGGGGGAATAACAGAAAATCGTTAAATTATTAATGAAGTTTTTAGTTTATAAATATATTGCTTTATATATATTTTCTTTTAAAGAATTATAAGGTTTTCTTATTATTATTTTGTATGTGTGTTGGAATTTTAAGCTGCGTATACGTAATATTTAAGAGCTAAAATAAGGTATACGAGAAAAGCCCTTGAAAAACAGTTTTTAACTTAAAACTTAGAGGTTTTATAAAGCTTTTTTTAAAGGATTTTTAGATTGTATTATTTATATTTCTTTATTTTATTTACCAACAAAGTAGCAACTTTAACAAAATTCTTCCCACAACAATTAGTCCAAATAAATACGACGTATTGCATTTTAAATGAAATTAGTTATATATTTTCTCATGTTTCAACAACCCTGCCATTTATTTTGCCTTCTCAGCACATCGCGCTGGTCCTCTCGCTGGTTCTAATTATCTGTGAAAAAGCAATTAGAGCTGTTCGCGCTCCGTGTAATTTTTTCGTAATTTGCATAAAACTGTTTGCCGCCAGCGGCATTGTCTCCTCCGGCTGTCTTGATTGCCAATTTGCAGAGTTACCTCTTCTGGCCGGGCTTAGGGAGGAGCAAAAAAAAAAAAAATTACAGAGCGCTTCGTTTTCTATGCGAGCGCGATTTTCGTCAACTTTGCATAAAATTCATGCACGTCCGCACGCGGGTCCTTTTCCTCTTCTGCTGCTGTCCCGGAATCGTGCAGTCAGGACCTCTTCTTTTTTATGCTCGCTTTGCTCTGTCATTGCGTCCCGAGTATTTTATGTGGACTTGTCCTTGTCCCTTATTTACTCAGCTCATAATTGAGCATCATCTCTGGGTTCTCGCTGCGAGGCTGCAGTATTTCCCAACAAAAGACCCGAAATGCATTATTTTAATGACAAATTAACGTTCATGACTTTATGCATGAAACCAATTTGCATACAAAGAGCTTCTTAATTGCAGGCTCTGTTAATGATTGCATTTGTCTTAAATTTACTGCAGAATTTAAACGAAAGCCTTTCGTTAGCCACAAATATTTGTTTAGCTAATCAAAATGTTGCTGGTTCCGGAATTTATTGAACCAATTTTCAAATTTGATGACGCTTCCTCAACAATAATAATGATAATAAGCAAATAAACCTTGGCATTTGAAAATTGCTTAGCCATTTCCATATAAAATACACACGAGGACACGCAAAACTTGGGCGGGCGACCTCGTTAATGATATGCGGGTGGGCTTTTGGGGGCGGTGTCCTTCGCCGGAAAACACATTATCATAAAAAAAGAAGAAGAAAAGTTTTCTAGTGATAAATGATGAGACGTCAGCTGGGTCTCCCGGCTCGTTAATATTTTTAGTTATGCCTTAATAAGCGACCGGCAACCAAATCAATTTAGCGCTTCATAAAGCCGCCCTGCCACTCCCTCACGACGGCAATCAAAAGTTCCCTTTTTCCGAGCTGACAAACGCTCAGTTATTTTCTTTTTTTTTTGCGCTGCTAAGCTTTCTACGCAGAATTTTTACACAGTAGAGGAGAGGAAAAACTTTAAATGCTCTTAGCCAAAGTTTGTGAGGGGCAATGAAGCCAAAAGGCGAAACAAACAAACTTTGCTAGATGGCACAGCACCGGCGAAAAAAAAGGAGGCAGCTGAAAAATTATAATGAAAAAAAGGATGGGGGAGGCAGGGCATAATTAAGGTTGAACTTTGCTTAATTTCTCCTTTGACCCAGCCTGGCCTGGTTGCTAATGAGAAGGGCTTTATTTTTTAAGTGACTTGCGTGTCGGTGGATTCAGGTGCCCATGATGATCAAGGTAATGCTCTTGTTGCACTGATAATAAACCCAGGAAAAAAGTAAAGATTTAGCCCCCCAAGGCAGAAATATAATTAATTTCGGAAAAGCACATCCACGGTTAAAACTTCCTCTATAAACGGTCAAAAACAGCAGCCATTTTCGCTCGAGTTGCACAAAATTCCATTGTTCTGAACGGCAAATATTACGCATACGTAGCGTGAAACAAAGCAATGGAAATAAAAATGTGCAAAAAAGTTTACAAACACAAAAAAACAAAAGAAAAAATGCACACCAACAAAAAAATGACAATTAAACACTGCGAGCTTGTGTAGCTCAAAGAGAAATGGAACAAAAACAAAATGCATGCCCCACACGATAGGGAATGGGGCAAAGTATCTAAGCAGCCACGGATGCGGGTGGGGGGAGAGAATGGGAACAAGTACAAGAACAACACACACACAGCAACAACTTTGGCAATTAAGGCAGCTTATGGTTTTTATGACAGCATAAATTTAAAATGTTCTATGCCAAACAATAAAATTCTGCGTTTTTTCCCGACGCCCAAATTATTTGGCAGAGATGAGCCACTGCGAGGATAGCGCTAGATAAAGTGTACAAGGCGGAATATATCTACACTACAAGAAAAACCTCTGAGTAATCTTGATTTAAGGCGTTTTCATTTTGGCATTTATATGTTTTAGTATATAAAACATGGTTGTTTATATAAAAGAAGATGCATTGAAATTATATTTTGTTTTCTTTATGATAAGAAATATAAAGTCGATCATTCTCAAGAAGAAAAAGAGCATTAAACTTTACAAATATATTGAACAATTAAATGGAAATACTAAAAACAGATAATGTAGAATTAATAAAATGTTATTTAGGGACTAGATGCCTGCTTAATTTAATTTGTAAATTATTTATCAATTCTTTTTTTATTTAATTTATTTTTCTGTGTACATCTATCTATATATATATGTGTGCCATTACATCGAGTGGGCTTCAAGAGGGGGCACTGGCTGAGGCTGAGGCTGAGGCGGAGGCTCATTAACGCAGCGCTTTCATTTGAAGGATGCTCGGAAACTGCTTCCGCCGTTACCATGCACTAAAGACGTCTCCTCCTTTTTGCTATTTTTCTTAAATTTAAATGGCAGGCAAATTATTTGCAGTTTAAGTCCGTGGGAAAAAGCAGGGAGCGGAGCAGCCTGAGTAATGGCGTCGATTTGTTGCAATTAACGTCTTAGATGTTGAAAGTTGTTTAAGCAGTAGCCTAAGGCAAAACAGATTACTTTCGGGCAGACTTGAGAGCTTGTAAACTAAGAACAAAAGCCTCGAAAAAGGAAATTAAAGTAAAATTCAAGGTTAATGGAGAAGAACATGTTTTACTTAAGGAAAAACATGAAACTATTAAAAATGTATTCTGAATTTTATTTACCCACAAATTATTTAAACATTTTATTTAATTTACTTTAACTTTCCTTTTCTGTTGCTCACTTTTGCTTTAAAACTTTTCTCATTTGGTTTAGTGCGAAATAGAAAATGAAAACATCCCCTTAAAGGTCAATGAGGTAGCTGCCAGCATCCGATTAGAGAGTCCTTTGCCGGCCACTAGCTGCAAACTCTAATTGGCAAAAGCATTTGCCAGTATTCGGCTTGAAATTCAATTTAAATAACAAAATAGGGATAAACTGGAAAGGACTTACCTAGAGAATTGCGGTTTTTCTCGACTTTCCTCTCTCGTTCTCGTATATATGCTTGTATATATAGGTTTTCGGATGGTTATGGACTATTCCCATGGAGAAAATCGTTGTCGATTCTTGACTGGCTTTTCAATTAAACCCCCACTGGGCAGCAGAATGCATCACAAAGCTCACGTTACCCACTCGAGGGGTCCAAACTCAACTGTCAACTCGCACAAAAGAGTCGCCACATGCGAGCATATGAATGCAGGGAGAAAAATAATTCAAGAAAGCCTGAGATTTAAGTAAAAAATAAGAGAATAATGGTTTTTTAAAGGAAGCTTCCATATTACATTAAAAAGTTTCCATTTTATTTTTGAAAGTATTTAAAAAGAACATTGATAAGAAATATTTTCATTAAAACTAATTGATTGTAAATTCATCTCAAATATTCTATGTTCTTTTCTAATTTACAACTACATTTTTCCTGCAGTGCTTATCCTTGCATTCACAGGCTCTTCACGCATTCACCCATACCCTATATATCCTGATTAGCCCACCCGGGGGGTACAAAGCGCCTCTCTACTCTATATATACGTTAACCCCCCCTGATATTGTTCTCTGATTGCTAACATCTCTCGTTTTCTCGTTCTCTTTGCAGAGTTATAACGAATTACTTTGTAGTTTCCTTAGCCATGGCTGATATAATGGTCGCTATTATGGCCATGACATTTAACTTTAGTGTGCAAGTAACTGGGCGGTAAGTACAACAACAAACAACAAAGCACACACATACATACACAAATACACACGGCCTAAGCAGGACAACAAAAGCAGGCGAAACTGTAGAATGTTGCAAGAATTACAGCTGGAAAACCAAAAGGAGGACCAAACAAAATGCCAGTTTTAGCCATCTAAAAAGGGGGGTGTGAGGACGTGGGGCTAGCTGGTTCGTGGGCGTGGCAGAAGCAGAACAAACAACCAAAAACAAAAATCCCTGAAAAAATGAAAGCAACGTTTATTTATGCTCCCGTGCATGTCCCTCTGTCTGTGAGTGTGTGTGTGTGTGTGTGTACTTTCACATGTATTTGTGTGAGCGAAATGCAAATGCAGAAAGTCATCTCATCTCTCCGTTTCCCCTTTCCCTGGCTTTCCCCACAGTGCTCATGTGCGTGCATTTGTGTTCAAGAATTAAAATGTGAAAAATAGAACAAACAGAAATGGAATCGGTTGGAGGATAACGACTTTAAAATGCCCATTACTATTAATTTTATTATTATTTTTAAAGTAAATACAGAAAGTAATTTATTTACGACCTTAAAATATTAGAAAGTATGCCAAATGCACTTAATAAATTATTTTTACACAAATATTTAGTTTTACATTCTTCTTAATTTTATAATTTATATTAAATTTTATTTTAAATATTTAAAAAATATATATTTAGGTAGTTTTCTTAAAGTTTTCACTATAAACCGTTAGTCACAACCTTATATACCTTTAAAAATATTCAAACAAAACCTCTTTTAGCCCTATTTAAAGCCCAATGTAACCCATTTCACACATACATTTAATGAGCACTTACTGAGAGCGAAACGACAACTTTGAAATGCTATTCTAAAGGACAAAAACCGTCAGAGTGTGACATGGTCACATCCTTCACGCCGAACGTCCTACCGTCCGACCGTCCCACTCCGTCTGTCTATGTGGGTAATGCGATATATACCATATATAGTACGGTATAGTATGGCATGTGGATGCGATGCCAAGTGCAGGCGGCTGAGCTCAGTTAATTATGCATGGAGGAGGCTGATTTTAAAGGCCGCGCTTAAAGCCCGACTTTTTTTTTTCGCCGAGGGAGCAATGTAAATGTTGGCAATGTCACTGAAGCTGACAATGGGGATGATGAAGATAACGGTGACGGTGATGATGGTGGTGATGATGAAGATCGAGATGGGGGCACAGCCATTCAAGTCATATTATGTGCACTTGCTGCCAGGCCAAAAAACTTCAGTCACCGGGTGGGGACTTTACATATAAATTGGCAATGGCCTGCAGTTGAGCTGCTATTCCAGCCCCACTTGGCATCCATTAGTGATTTCACCTTCACAGTTGCTAGTTGCATAAGTTTCAGGGGTTATGACACTGTATATAGTAAATTTTCTATTTAATTGTTATGTAAAAAATATTTCAACTTGCTTTTACTTAGTTAAATGCTTTAGATCCAGAATAACTCTTATTTTGCTACACCAAAATCCCATTTTATTAAAATCCCAGTGTCATAACCTCTTTAAGCTCAATTAAGAATAAACTGAGACCCGAAAAACACAAACGTACAGCTCGACCAGCGCTGGATAGTCGAAAAGTTTTTGAAACTGATGCCAAACAGGGCGGCCGATAATAAATTCAGCCGCCTCCCAGGCTTTTTGGGGAGTCGAATACGCAGACGGAGACGGAGCCACCAGTTACCAGCCACCGATACACCCAGCCGAAGAGCCGCCAAAACGGAGTGGCAACCAAGGGCGACGGCGACAGCAACAGCGACGCAAGTTTTAATGAGTTTTTCATGTAGCCCCCCGTTTGTCCTCCTTTCCTCCTGCGTCCTTGCCATCGCCCGAGCCTTAGGCCGCGCGCACACTACGAGCTGAAAGCGGAGCTGACGGCTGACGGCTTTTCAGCTCTCTGAAACAAACCCACTACTTGTATGAGAGCGCGCACACTGAGAGCGGAGCTGAAAGCTGATAAGGTCAGCTCCGCTCCGCTCTGTTTGATCAACCAAACATGTTTGATTTTGTTAGCAGCTGACGCGAGCTGATTTTTTAGACTATTCTTTAAAAAATTGCCCTAATTAGCGCTTAAGTAACAGAAATTTAAATTTCTGTCCAGTTATATAGAAAAGTATGAAGAATTTTTTTAATATTTATTAAAATAAAAATATTGTCAACTTTCCGAGATACAGGGTGCCAAAGTACACTAAAAAAACGTACTTTGTCAACCATATTCTGGAGAACTGGGTGGTCCGATTTCGAAAATTTAAATGTCATGATGATCTAAATAAATATGTCATCGCATTAACAACGATATTTTAAAAATATTAAAGAATTAAAATATGTTTTTTTTTAAACGTATTGCTTGAAAAACAATTACAAATCAACATCAGCTTCAGCTCGCAGTGTGCGCGGCTGCAAAAAGCTCCGATCGCTGATAAGCTTTCCGCGGATAAGCTCTCAGCCGTCAGCTCCGCTTTCAGCTCGTAGTGTGCGCGCGGCCTTATGGCCTATTTTCTGGTCTCGCAGTGCATTTAAGCTTTTAATTTGGGTTGGTCTGGGTTCTCAGCGCTGTTCAGTTCAGGGGCAATGTCACCTGGCAACCGAAACTAAGATGAAATCGATAAACACATAAATCAGACAAGCTGATAACCAAGTGGGGGGCAGGTCTAGCCTGTGGTCCAGATTCCAGGATTTGCATGGACTACATCCTAGAGGTGGCTAAAAAATGTCGTTTGAATAAGAGAAAAACTGTTGGATTTTGTTAACAAAGGCAAGAGCTACCAGTTTTACCATATATCTAAAATATGAATTAAAAGAACAGAAATAGGGAAAAATAAGTAAAGGACAAACTGAAAGTTGAAATTTAATTCATTTTCCAGATTAAAAAACTTTTTTATAACAGATTTTATTCATCGAGTAAAGAGTGTAAAAAATTTTAAATAAACAGCAAAAAGTATGAGATCTTTTAAAAAAATTTTGTATTTGTCATTAAACAATAAGTCTTTATTAATTTGTTTAAGCAATATTAAAACAAACAAAAAACACTCACTGAATTGTATTGTATTTACCTATACTTTTTTCCTATATGTACTTAACAATACGCTTCAGGGCATAAATTAAAAGGTTTTCCAGCAAAAACGGAAGTCTGTTTTATGGCCATGACTTCATAAAAATATATGCAATATTTACTCAAGAATTTAAAAATAAAAGCGGGAAAGGGAATAACCAGAAATGAATCATCGAAAAATAAGAAACTGCAAATTCATACTTTCGATAATCAGATACACAATGACTCCAAAAGTTAAACGCTAAACTTTATTGGATAATCATGACGATATTGATGCCTTCTCCCTATTCTCCAAACTCTTTCAGCTGGAACTTCAGCCCCTTTCTGTGCGATTTGTGGAACAGCCTCGATGTCTACTTCTCAACAGCGAGTATTTTGCATTTATGCTGCATATCTGTGGATAGGTAAGCTTCAGCCCTAAGCCGCCATATGGAGCACCAATAACGTGACGATTTTCCGCCTTTTCCCCCTATATTTTTTGCGATTTCGCAGATACTATGCGATTGTTAAGCCGCTCAAGTATCCGATTAGCATGACGAAACGCGTGGTCGGCATTATGTTGCTGAACACCTGGATTTCGCCGGCGCTGCTCTCGTTCCTGCCCATTTTCATTGGTTGGTATACCACCGAGGAGCACAGGATCTATGTCCAGCAGAATCCCACACAGTGCTCCTTTGTGGTTAACAAGTACTATGCCATCATCTCGAGCTCCATTTCGTTTTGGATCCCATGTACTATCATGATTTTCACGTATTTCGCCATCTTCCGGGAGGCCAATCGCCAGGAGAAGCAGCTGATGATGCGTCATGGCAATGCAATGCTGATGCATCGACCCTCCATGCAGCCATCGGGTGAGTCGAAATGATTTTTATTAAAGTCCCAGAGAGTTTCTCTTTAGGTAGGCTAAGAAATTGTTCATAGAATGAGTTATTTCTTGACACCTCTTGTTAAGTTAGTTGGGGGCTTGCAGTTGAGACATTTATCAAAAGCTAAATTTGCCCTCCTCTCTTTTCTTCTCCTCCTTGCCAGGCGAGGCTTTGAGTGGCTCTGGGTCGTCGAAGACGTTGACGATGCACGAGGTCGAGCAGGAGCACACTCCCACCAAGGACAAGCACTTAATCAAAATGAAGCGGGAGCACAAGGCCGCACGCACGCTGGGCATCATCATGGGCACCTTCATTCTCTGCTGGCTGCCATTTTTCCTGTGGTGAGTAGCATGCCCCCGTTGACATGGGATTTGGGGCATAATTTATCTAATGTCACGCATGCATAATTAAATATTACTCATACGGCCCGTGGGCCATTGTTTTAACACCACCGAAAAGCATAATCTCATTTATGCAAAGCCCGCGCGCTCAGTCATGCATCGGGAATTTATGTGTACATATATCTCCTTTGTCTTTATGCATGGAATAAGAATATATATATAAACCCTCCTTTGCAGGTACACGCTCTCCATGACCTGCGGGCCCTGCCAGGTGCCGGATATTGTCGTCTCGATCTTGTTCTGGATCGGCTACTTCAACTCCACCCTGAACCCGCTCATCTATGCCTACTTCAACCGCGACTTCCGGGAGGCTTTCCGCAACACCCTGCTCTGCCTGTTCTGCAACTGGTGGAAGGACCGCCACCTGCCGCTGGACATTGACATCCGGCGCTCCAGCCTGCGCTATGACCAGCGGGCAAAGAGTGTCTACTCGGAGAGCTACCTCAACTCGACGACGCCCTCGCATCGCCGCCAGTCGCAGATGGTGGACAACTTATAATACAGGGACGAGGCGCTGCTGACACCCATTGCCCAGCAGCAACAGCGGCTGGCGGCGGGCGGATCCCGCCTGGGTGGACCCCTGGCAGCACCAGGACAACAGGACAAGGAACGGGCCAAATCCTTGGCAGGCGATGATGTGCAGGAGATTCAAATCGAAATACCCATGGAGTACATCAACAAATGGAATAAGAACAACAATGCTGCCGCCTCGACGGCCTCGAGCCATGTGTAAAGAGTCCTTGGAAAGTGTGTTGGGGGGTGGAATCAATCGATTGCAGCCGGAGGAATCAATTTAATGCAATTAAAATGTTCCATTAATTTGTAAAATTAATATGCCGGCTCATGCGTCGGCTGATTTACTCGTAATGTTGACATTAATCAATCAAGCGTTGGAGCGTGCCAATTCGTTTGGCCGCCACTGTGCACTCCCTCATTTATTTTCTTTTCCTCTTCGCTTATTTTATTTTCAATTTCCGCTGCCGGGTCTACCCTAACGTATAGGATAACTTATTTATTTATGATTTTGTGTCGTTTTTAAACTTGTTGTAAATACTGAGTATTTTTGTACGACTAAATTAAGCGCAGGTTGTAAACTCATTTATGTACGCCAATCAGAAAACTGTAAAGCATTTCGCTCACATAAAACTACCATTAAAAAAAAAAAAAAACTATAAAAAACCCAAAAAGAAAACAAAGGAAAACAAAATTAATTAATTACAAAGGCAATCACTGCAACTCACTGAGCTAAACCGATAGAGAAATAGAAAAGAGCTAAAACGCTAAAACTGTGCCAATTAAGAGACCGCAAATTATAGAAAACTACATTAAAATGCCCGCAAATAAAATAGAGAAATCATACAAATAAAACTGCAATTAAATTCAGAATGAAATTTAGAACAAATTCGGAGAAACTCATAACCAAAGTCAAGGAAGCTAAAGCAAAGCTTAAACCATTTGTTAAGGACAATCGCATGAATTGAAAAAATGCTCAAAAACCCCAATAAAGTAAACCCTAAAACGTACGAATAAACATAGCGAAAAATATATATAGTTAAATCAATATATAGCAAGTGGCAGTCGAAATCAAAAGTAAGGTCTAGTGAGCCCAAGTTAAATTAACCAGCATATAGTTCAAGTGCATCGATATCAGACTAACCGAATTACGTGTATGTGTAGTGCGTTTCCGTTTCCGTTTGACGTTTGACGTTTGCCGTTTCGAAAGTGTTTAGTGCCGAATTCCAGCGCGGGTGTGTGTGTGCGTGACGAATATAGAGGCAATTGCGTTGCAGTTCCTGGAATTAAGTTGACTGTGTAGCCTGTGAGGGCAAGGCTTGAGTACTGCTTCCGAAGTCAGCAACTTGATTCCAGCAATTGCGGCCGCAATAATCCGCATCAAGCCCCGGAACTCAAACGAATTTCGACTACGAAAAAGAGCTATGGCTATGTGTACTCTGTATAATATAACTAACGACTCCAAGGACTTGTAGCCGCAGCTCGCAAAACTTACCAATTTATGATTTTCTCTTAGCCCGCAAGCCAAGCACATAAAGTCAAGAACATTTGTCAAGTCAAGCCGAACGAAAGGCGAAACAAATTTATAAAAAAACAACATCAAGAAACTTTCAAGCTAGTCTGAAAAAAAAATATTTATATAAAACTATTGCGAGGCGTGGGCAAAACACACAGCTTAGAGGAGCCAAAGCTCATTATGTACTATATAAAGGGTGTATAAATAGATGTTTAAATAAATGTTATCTACATAGTAAGTATTTATTATATGACCTTCCTTAAAAAGATGAAATAAAATAGCAGAGGAACCGAGAGGCAACGCAAATCTCCAAAGAAGAACTTGTTATATTTTTATAAACATATGCCGCTACCTATAAACTAATATTATGTACATTTGTATATGGGCATGTCTGTGTGTTCTCGTGTGCGTGTATGTGAGTTACTTATCCTATTTTGTTGTGTTTTTTGTTCTGTGTTTCCAAAAATAGAACTCTAACATTAAGCTAAACTGACAGGCTACTCTAAAAACAAGTAAATGGTAAGCAAACTAAGCTACTAACTAAGCGAAATCAGATGTATTATAAAGCAAACATAACGAACTTCAAGTTGGAAAACAAAGCCGAAAGCAAAACAAAATAAATTTAAAAACTACAAATATAGTCAAACGAACTGGTTTCATTTTTATCTGGCAAAAGTTACGGACAACAAAACTGAACTCAAGCTGAAAAGTAAATAAAGTCGCAGGACTCTCTGCAATTACCCTTCCCATTTTGCGGTCGAAGTACATTAACAGCCGCATTATCGGGACAAAAGTAAAGCTGATTACTGCTGCCGGCGACAGTTGTAAACTTCTAAATAACTGTCAAGTCCCCCCGTTGCGACTTTGGCTGACAAATTACAAATTTGTTCGAAAGCCCCGTGGCAACGCGTCGAATGAGTGATTTTTATTTGGCAAATGCGTGTGTAATTTAACCGGCGTCATGGCAATGATAACCGTATCCTTCCAAAGAACTCAGCGCCTTCTTCTCCTTCCCTCTTGAAAAAGTAATTTATCATAAGACCCGGCTCTCTGTGTTAAAACGCTTTAAATAGCTCAACTGCACCTGTAGGCAAAAGTTTTTTGCGTCCTTTCATTATTTATTAAATTTATTTTAGCAAAAAAGAACCCGGTGACAGACACCACAACGCAAAGTTGCCCGGCACAAGTTACAACTCCACACACACCTCACAGTATTTTAGCAGCAACTTTTTCAGCATTTAAGAACTCATAAAGAAAAAAATGGCTTGTACACTGTGTGGGGGAATGTGTGTTCGTTCGGATGTTATATTGAAAACGATGATTAAATTGTGCACCAGTGACAAATACAAAATTCAAATATTTTCCCTGAAATAATAACATTGACAGCCTGGCGGCAGGTGAATTAACTCTGCTTCGTTGCCGAGTCAAATTAAATAAATTTGTTTACCTTTTTTTAAGCCTTTTTTGGAAGGTTTACTTTGTGGACATTGAGTAGTTTTAATATAGTATTTACACTATAGCTGTCAGTACAAATATACAAAACTGTTACATCCAAAATAATGATGCAGTTCTTGAAAGTTTTTATTAAGTTGTTCTACCTTACCTTTAAGAAATATTAATTTACAAATTTTCCCCAACTTTTCTGACTTTACCATTGAATATAATTAAAAAAAAACACAACAAAGCTCTTAAGTTTTATTTTTAGAATTTAAAAGCTTAAATTTATTTTCCAAATTAGACATCTTACCGCACTAAAAAAGGCATAATAAATTAATAATAAATGCGAGTCAAAATCAAACTTCATTCATCAAAGTCAGGCCCTAGGCGCCTAGATTGCAACCTCTGCTCCGGGATTCCCCCCAGCCTCAGGCCTCGAGCCCCAAGTGAGTGATGCACGATGGCATCGGGGGCTATGGCAATCATCGCTCATAAGGCCCCGCCAATTTGGCCGTGACAAGTGATAGACACGCGCTTCTTGGAGCATCAGAGGCCAATGATGGGTAAATGGGTGCCTTATTGCTCATCAGGATTTCAATACTTAAAAGAGACACAGACCTGCCAGCTAGCACCTTATCAGGCAGTCCGTCACTCAGGGCGTCACTTAAATGGGCCAGCACACACAACTGTCGGTGACACAACAATCGTGAAATCAAATTCCCTCGCTCTCTACTTTATATATATTTTTTATGAAATTTTAATAACTTTGACATGTGCACAGACTCGGCACTCGAAGCCGGCATGTTGCTCGTTGTATTGATGTTGATGCTCCTCCTTTGCCGCTGCTGTGCTGTTCATGTTGTCCTGGCCCGCCCCTTTGTTGTTCCTGGCCCCGTGTTGTTGCTGTCTGATTTGCACGACATGAACACGCGCTGAAATAACAAATCTTTTTTAGATTTACGCACGCGTTTTGCCTGGGTGGCATCAAAATATTTTTATTACAAATGCAAATATTGACGCCCCGCAGGACGATGGGGGTTGGTGAAGGCGGGATGGGGTTGGAGTACTTTATAGTTGTCCTGGCTCGAGTGCCTTGAGCGGCAAATTCGACTGTCTGTGGGGTGGCTCCCAAAATAAGGAGAGTGAGCTGCCAAGGGTTGGGTGTTGGATCAGCTGTTTAAACACCCCTCGCAGGCAGGGTTGCTAAGAAGGTATTTATTTTTGAAAAGATTTTAAAAGCATAATTAACTAACTTAAAAGAAGCTCTAATAAATAGGCTATACATTTTTTATAACTACTTTAAAATAAACCACATTTAGAATAAGTTTTTTTATTTTTTTGTGGTTTCCCTTTACTACCTTTCCTTGCAACCCTGTCTAGGATTCAAATATGACTTATCCCGCCACAAATTCACTGCGCAGAAGCTCTCTCCTGCGAATTCGCCGCATCCTGTGTTGATTTGCCGCCAAAGGACTCTGCCGTTTTGGCCAAATTCAGTCTGTGGCCAGTTACCAGAGCGGGCGCTCTTCGTTGCTCCTCCGAAAATATAAATATCCTGCCAGGCAGCCAGCCAGCAGAAATAAACAAAAACCACAACGAAAGCCAATTGAAACCTGTGGCCACTTGTCACACACACACGTTGCCCCCCAAGTGCCAGTGACAGTTGTCTCGAGTGGTTAAAATATAGGAAAAAAATAAAAAAAAAAAGAATATATAGCCGGCTGGGCAGTGGAGTTCGCGTGTGCGTGTTTCGATTTTGCGGCACTACAAAAACCGATACGAAACTCCATTTATGACCGCCGTAAGTCGTAAGTCGTCTTGTACGTGTTTACATTAAAAAAAAAACAACAAAAATACCAAAATAAAAGAAAAAACCCAAGGAAACGTGCGGCAAATTGCGGGCAGTAACTTCTTACCGGAGTTGGGGGGAAATCAAAAAGAAATTCCATTTTAACAAATCGATTTTGCTGGCCTTTTTTTATATTTTCCTATGCGGACAGCAATATAAATAGAGCTACGGTTGGGCTAATGACAGATTAAATTGTTGGCACCAGCCCAACAAAAAAAAAAAAATAAAGAAAAATAAATAAAATAGAAGCAAGCCAAATATCACAAAATCGCAAGGCATTAAAAAATTACGAACAGCGCGTGTTAAAACTTTGAGCTGTTATCAGTGAGGCCGTGGCAGGAACAACAACAACAACAACAAGTAAAACAACATTAACAATAAACTGCGATAAAAAGGCAAAAACAACAACTAAGCGGTAAAGTTTCATTATTTTTCGGGAGGCAGCAGGCAAATCAGGAAGGACAATGAAGGCGTCGCGACTGGCGGCCTCATCCAGCCACTCCTCCTGCCCACATCATCCTCATCAGCCGAGGCGGATGGAAGGCGCGTGTTGAGCAAGTAAGCAAACAATGAACAACTTCGCATTCCTGCTGCACGTGAAAAATAATACAAAAAACATAGACAGGTCTAGGCCAAATTAGAGACGAAGCTTTGGATACCCTGGTAAATTATAGCGAGAAATATACCAAGTATTATAATAGCTTTAAGGTTCTAGAAATATTTATTTTATTATATTTAAAGTCACTTACTCTTTCAATAAACCAAGTTTTTCATCAGAAAATATTAAAAAGTCATACTTGAACCTTATTTATCACCTTGGCAATCCCTAAAAAAACTTTAAAAATTCGGTTATACCTTCTTTACAACTTTCTGGTCTTAACGAGAGGGTATTTAGACAGAAAAAGGCCAACACTGGCACACAGTTCAGGCCAACACACACACTCTTAAACACTCGGAACACGGAAACACACAGCAAACGGAAAACACATTGAGCGCCATTTTTAGTGGTTACGTAAACTGGAAATGCCGTCTAGTTAAGCGACTGGCTGTTGGGGTCAACACCGCCGATGGTGACTGCCGGCTGGTGTCTGCTCCTGCTACTCCTGCAGCTGCTCCTGCTGCGGCTCCCTCTGGCTTTTTAATAAAGTTGAAAAAGTTAGTTGTCTGACACTTTAAATATGTACATTTTCCGCCGGCGGCGCGGTCTGAGTCTGCTGGAGGCTTCTTTCCTTAACGATACAAATCGCACAAAGAACAGTGGGTAGACACTCACAGAGTCACCTATTTGGAATTCTAAGCCATTTGTTTTATTAGTTTAAAGTGTATAGTCTGGAGATAACAATCAAATTAAGCGATTTAGCAATTTCTGAAGTAGTAAGTGTACTAAGGATAAGGTCTTTGAGGCAAAAACTAATAACAAAAACTAGCATTATTCCATGACCTTATCTCGCTTATATTTTCATTGCTTCAATTTTGTAGCTCCTCGTTTCCCTTAACCCAATTTCTCTGCCATTTCATATTCCAAGCTGATACAAGAGTTAACACATTGATTGGGCTAATTTGAAACATTTCAAGGAATGGTGCACGTACAGCATATCCTTGTGCTCTCCACTGGGTGCACTTCCCTGCCAACTGACATGAACGTTTCGCTGCTCCACAGTAATTTTTCATTGCATTTCTGAAACACAATTTCCCCTCGTTATACCGTATCACAGAGCCAGGAGAGACTGCTGGAGATTGCTCCTGCTCTACTGCTACTGTAGTTTTTGCTGCAGGTCAGGATGCCATTTGGCATTTGCCACTTGATTCGGGCCTCCTTCGCCTTTATCCAAGCCAAGCCAGCCAGCCAGCCAGCCAGCCTTTGGCCTTTTTTCGCATTCGTGAATAGCGAAAACCAACCGGCACTGGCTATCGATTTTCCTCGACTTGACTCGACTTGGCTTGAGGATTTGCACCTGGGAGTGCACCTGCATCTAATTGAAATTCGGCTGGCCGGGCTTTCAAATCAAATTTAGCAAAAGCCCCCGAGTTCACCAGCGGATTGCTTGAAAACTCAGATCGTTCTGTGCGTTTCAGAAAGTTTTTTACCCAGCCTTGAAACTACCAATGCACAGAGGGAAATTTATAGCTGAAATATATCAAATGTGATTTATTTAAATTTATAAGAAGTTTCTATTTTAGAACCTTGAACCCTGAAACACCTAGAAAATTCAACAAAAGGAAACTAGTTGGGGTAAAAAAAAGGTGTTCCTAAGTCAACATTTCCCTGAGTGTGACAAGCAAAGCAAATGGAATCCCACACGTACAAGCGTCGACAGATAGACAGATGGCTAGAGACCGAAAGACTGATAGACAGACAGACAGACAGACCTTCTGTCAGCCAGACGGACAGAGATTGTCATGCACAAATTGAAACTTTTCAAGTTACGCTCGAAAAAGTTTGAATTCAACTAATACAGTCGAGTTTCAGATTGTTTAGTCATACACATACGTGTGTATCAGCGTGTACGGATGTTTTATTTGCTGGAAACTTTCGAATGGTTTCGAATTCAGTGGGATTCTACTGTGCACAGACCGTTACCCATACCGAATGTAAGACAATATGCGGCTAATGCCCTTAAAGCCGGCAAATATTTACGCATAAATGTTTTAAATGTAAATGCCTCCATTTATTTGGGCAATATCTCATCAGAGTCCCCATCGCAGCAGCGAATGTCTCGAATGTCTTTCGATAAATGGCTGGGATAAATGATAAATAGAATGAATGCCTTTGGGCCATTGTTGTTGCTCTGCTTCACCATTCCGATTGGCGTGTCTGTTTGGATTTAGCCATAAGCTAATCAAATCCATGGCTGGCATAATGATGCCACCCACAATGGTGAACACACACTTTTGTCGGCTCTGATTGAAAATTTAATTAGGGGAGAATGTTGTCAATCCATAAACACATAAATTATACACATTTCCTAATTGAAAGCGTAAATATTTGCAATGAAAATAGAGCTAAAAGTGATAATACTCTCAACAAAATTATTTAAAAATCAATTCTAACGAACAAATGTTAATTTTTAAATAGTTTTTTTCAGAAAAAAGATGTTTTAATATATATTTTACAAATAAAGAGTGGCCTGTGGTTTTAAATTTTATTAAACTCATATCCCAACTATATTTTTAATACTCCCTCTTTGCCACTTTATGTTTGTTTCCCAATTAAAATCGTTCAGCTGGAGTTCGTTTAAATGGTTTTTATTAACCACAAATTGTTCGCACTTTGATGGAAGTTTTTGCTTAACGAGAACCACAACTCTTGTATTCTTTTATCTTTTATATTGCAACCCATTTGCTCTGCAATCGATGAAAGGTTTAATAAAAACATGTCAATTGCACAAAACGAAAGCAGAGAACACAGAGCAGAAAACAGAAAACAGAAACAAAACAGAGACCAGTGAGGCAACTACAGCGAGAGAAAGCAACCACAAAAAGCAATCTGAGGAGCAACAAGGACTTAATTCGCAAAAGTGTCCCGCACCGGACTCGCCTCTCTGTGCAATCAGTTAAGCAAATATTTACAACCGAAGCCGGAAATACGCTTAAGAAAGCATTTAAATCAGTTTCGCATTTTCCCCAAGCACTCGACTGGAAATGGAAATACAAATGAAAATACAAATGGAAATGGAAATTCCCTTTCCGCGCCGCCTCGTATTTTATTGCCCACTAAATGCCATGAATGATATTTGCCTTTGCCTTTGACTTAACTCTCGCAGCGGCGGCGAACAGCAAAAGTTGCAAATTAATAATATTAGTGCCAGTGGGATGCCCCTCCTGCTCCTCGAGCTCCTTGTACCCGATTTGTGGTCGTCCGTGAGCAAGGACGACAATGCCGGATTGGCGGCTCAACGGTTTTCTCATTAGAACAACTTCCGGCGGAGTTCGGTCCCGGCACCAGAGGACTCACCATCGCGCCAGTGTTTATGTCATTAAGTGGCGCTCGACATCCAGAAGGGACATCTGGGAGAGTGTGTCAAAGTATCTGCTTGCTTTCACCCTCTTGGCCTCCCTGGGTAGGAATTGTTCCATTTGTGTTTCGCCCTTTGGAACGGATTAATGTTTATAATATTGTAATGTGGCAAAGCCAAATAAAGTGGAGTGCTGCCAGGGCGAGGTTCAAGAGAAAAGTTGATCTTAGCTAAAGGTAACTTAAAGATTAAGATTAAGAAATGATAAAGAATTCTACTATAAAGATAAAAAACACCTTATTAAACTTTACATATCTTAAGAAGAGAAAATTGAGGCTATATAAGATATCTGTATCTTGAATCATTCGTAAATATTCCTAAAGGCATCTTAAGTCTTTCAGTAAATTCAAATCTTTAGTTAATGCAAAAGTTCGCTGAATAAATTTAAAATGTAGCCATAAAGTTAGATTAGAATAATTTCTATTCGAAGATTGTCTACACATTTGGCCCAACAAAAGAAAGAAAAACAAAACAAATCCTTGCAAAATATCCAAAAGCCTGTTGAAAGTCACTTTTCGGCTAAAAAACCCTCCTGCTGCAAGTCAACTTCTCGGTCAACCCTCGTTCGCAGAGCTGCTTAAGTATCCTTCATTCGACATGTTTACTCTGCACTCGCCCTACTCCCTACTCAATCCCAGCCTCCTTCGCGCTTTGCCCCATGTGCTCTCACATTGCTGTACACTGTTGGAAAAACCGAAAAAACCAAGGAGACTGCAACCAATATTCCGAACTAAAGAACTAAAAAAAGTCTTTGAGGTTTTGTGGTCCCTAAAACATTGGGATAAGTTTATTATTATTATTATTAAAATTAAGAAGAAAATCTTACAGGGCTTCTTTAAATTATTCACCTTTAAAAAATATTTGTATTGCAAAATTAAATCTATAATATATACATTTAATTTATTTTAAATTTTATATATTATTAATTTCAAAGACCTAAGATTTTGGTAGAGTGTCTTTTAGATTTTTTTTATCGCTAGCTGAAAGCCTGCAACTTTAGAAACCATTGAGAAAGCCTTTTGTGTGTTAGTTAAAGGTTTGCCCTGGCCCTGCTCCTGTTTCCCACTCCATCCAGGCCTCCGCTTTCCCTCCATTTCCCCCTCTGTGCCTGTGCTCCTTAATTTTTTTTTCGGCTTAGCTTTCGTTTTTGTGTTGTGTCAGGCATGTGTCGAGGAGGAGAGGACTCTCTTTGGCCAGGTCCTTCGTCTGGCCCATGGGCCTTGTCGGCCTAGGCCTTTGTCTCTCGGGGCGCTCCTTTTTTTCTCCACTTTTTTTTTTGTTTGGGCTTTCCAACACACAAACTCTACACGTATATTATTTATGCTATTATTGATTTTATATGTGGGTTCAATAGAGTCGGCTGTGAGCCCAGAACTCGCCCTCTGGGAGCTCTAGAGTCGCTGCAGATTAACGCGTCGCCATTGCCGGGCGCAAAATGAAATCATTCTTCAAGCGAAATTTATAACCAACTTCGCGGGCTCATCAACTTTCCTTTGAGCCGTGCAATTTGTATGTCTCGGCCAAACAAAAAAAAAGAAATAAAATAAAAAATAAAAGGAAAATAACGAACAACGAGAAACGAAAGAGAGAAAGTTTCGGGCGTGCTCCTCTTTCAATTTATTTTGTAACACGCGGCAACTTCAACTTAGTTGCGGTCTGCGAGGCTGCGAAAAAATAAGAATAAAAAATAAAACCCCTGTGCGGTCAACGTTATTTGTTGTTTTTTTTTTTTTTCTTAGACAGGGCCAGCGACTTTTTGCCTTATTTTAATTTCGACTTTTTAACAAAGTTAACCAAATGTTCGGAATTGAATTTGGGACAAGGCCCAAATCATAAATGGTCACTCGGGCGAGCTGCTCCTAAGTACACAGTCTCAGTCTCAGTCTCGGGGAACTCCCCGTGGCCCCCAGTTTATTTACATTGCTAACGCCTAAATTAAATTTTAAGCTGTTGATTTGCATTTCCAGCCAAGAGGCGGGTTGGCGGGCTGCTCATAGGAACCTCGGAGCTTGTGTTTATTGAACCCTGATTATGTTCAGCAGCGTCGAAGCGAGAACAGCCGAAGGAATCAACATCAAAATCAGAATCCGAATCAGGCACAGGCTCATTAGACTTGCGGGGCTTTGGGGTGGTCGAGGAGGAGGGTTGAGTTCTCCCAGTGAAAATGGCTTCTAATTAAGGGGCACACTCACACAGACACAGAGCCTGGGAAACTCATAAAAAAGGTTAAAGTTAAATAAAGCGCCGAGAAAGTTAAAAATGAGCCGGGTTGCCGAGTCGCTACTTGTTTGGTTCTTTCTTTTGTCTCCGCCAAAAATCTGTTAAGCATTCGGCTCTTTTCGTTCCTTTTTTTTCCTGCACCGTTTTTAATGAAATTAGGCCTGCCACATCACTCAGCATTAGAATGGATGGCGCCGAGGGCTCTGGGGCTGGAACAGGGGGTCGAGGTCGAGGCCGAGTGCGAGTGCGAGGTCGAGGTCTTCTGACAAAATGAAATTAGCCGCGTTCAACAAAACCAAAATCAAATTTTGTACTACAAAGAAGATGAAAAATATCCATACATAGCGAAAAAATTGGAAACAACAACTTATTGATTGATTTGGGCAACAAATACTTTGATGTTAATTACATATTTTGAATAAAAATAAAAATAAACAAAATAATAAATAAAGAAAAGTGTAATACAAAGATATGGCTAATAAACGAACATAGAAAAGCTTTTTGGCTTGGCTATGATATTTTTATATATTTATTTGTCCTTTAAAGGATCCTAGATAAATATCCATTCAAAGAAAGTTTCCTTTCTTGTTTTTATTAAATTTTATAACCAAGAATCCCCATTCTTTCTCAAGTGTATAATACATTTGCAAGACATGCGAGTGTTCGTGGCGGAATGTCAGCTGCCGCGAAGGAGAGAGTACTTGGCGGAAAAAGGTCGGGGGGAGGAGGCTACCTAATTTACGCAACGAAGTAATTTGAAATGAAGGCAGCCAGCGACAGAAGGAGACGATGATGCCAATGCGAAGGACATGGTTCGAAGAATTCTGCTGGTAAAACCAATTTGCAAACAAGTCAACAATGGCTGAAATGGCAGCGAACTGCGAGCTGCGAGTAGGCAATAAGCCGAAGTGCAGTCCTTCGTCCTTTTACCGCCTTTCCCGCCCATAGTCCCGCCTTTTTCCCCATGGCTTCAGCTATGCAAAGAAGCGAACCCGAAGCTAGTTAGCTAACTGGGTATTGAGTACCGAGTACAGGGTACTCAGCAAATAGACGTTCATAATGAAGCCACTATTGATTGCCGGCAGTGCTGCTTGTGTTTGCTTCGATCCTTGCCGCAGCTGAAAAACAAACTGAGCTGGAGTCCTTGCGGAGAGCAGAGAGCAACCTCCAGCTGTCACAATGATATAAGTTCCCCCATATAAAACCCTGAAAATCCGTGGCATTTCATTTCCCTGACTCTAATTAACTAGTTTAATTAGGTTTTCACCCCAAACCAAATCAGGGTGAGTGCCATTAAATGCATTCACACCTGAGTGCGAATTGAAAATGTGCATATTAAATTGTGTTTACCTAACGCCAGCCAGCAAATGAAGTTTTCTGTGGAAACCTCTCATTCGGCTTACTTCTTGGAATTACATTTGATGTGCAGCCGTCTGCCTGGATGTGAGTTTTATTTAACAAGAACTCTGATAAATTACAAGTGTATATTTCACACACTCAAGTAAAGCAATGAAGAAGGTAGTTTTGATCTATATGTTTCACTGGGAAAATGTTTGAAAACTTTATTTCCTAATATATTTTTCTTAGATTCTGCTGACAGTATATTTCTTACATAATCCCCTTCATTTTCAATGATATCATCTGCCTAAACATATAATAAATATTCCCCAAGACGCCATAATATATGAAAAGCTGGCCTTAAGACCAGCCCAAGGCCTTAAAGCCCTTAATTTTATAACAGGACATCCTACATTCGAGCTACTCGACTGTACCTTCTCGTACGTTGTTTTTCATTTGGCGAATATATATTTCATTTCCAGACTAAAGAAAATAAGAAATATAATAAAATAAAACAATTTCATCCCATGGGGTTGAGCTGGTGTCGAAAATTGCTTTGCCAGCACAAGGAATGCTCGCTCGCAATAACAAGGAAGCACATCCTCTCGAGCTGGCTGTGAAAACATGCAGCCCACAAGTGGTAATCCGCGTGTATTCCATACTGTATGTTGTGTATGTGGCGATGGTGGCTGCTCCTTGTTAGTGATTGCTGTTACCGCCGCAATTGTTTGCGCAAATCGTTAAAACGTTAATCAAACAGCAAAGAGAGCAGGCGACACGTCGCTGCCGTCGCCGCCGCCCGGCAGTCCGTGTTTACTTCGTGCCGGCCTACGGCGACAAACAATGTGAATCCCAGGTATAAGAACACCTGGAGCAGGAGCGGTAGCAGGTTCCCGAACCAATATCATGCGCTGTGTATCCCGCTGCTTAAGCTAAAAGCCCACAAAACCGCAACAGCAGGCGGGAGGCAGCATACAGATGCAGATGCTCGCGTGCTCGTAACTCGGTAAACGGTGAAACTTGGTGGTCGGGGAGGGGTAAAGATGCCAACGACATTTGTGGCCGGATTTCATACAGTCTCAGCCCCGTTTGTCGTCTTTGTAGCGAGAAGAACAATGTCCCACGAAGGCTAATGCCAGTGTTACCAAATCAGCCATTTCGCCGCCCTTTCAGTGAAAGTTCTCGCTGTTTTCCCAATTTTCCCTTTCATTTCCCCCGAAATCGATTTAGACAAATACAAAATAATTCAAGGAACCGAACTCAAAGACCAGAAATATTTCAAAGGAAATTAGCTGTTTTGATAAGGTGTTTATTTACATTATGAATTAAATTTGTTATGAGGAATTTTTATGGCCTAAAATAAACGATTTGTATTTCAAAAGAATGAGTTAAAGATTTCAATTCAATGTTATTTTTAATAGAATATTATTATTAGAAATATTAGAGAGTATAAGCACATCACTTTCAGTCTCCTTTCCTGGTTGCCAGCACTGATTACCGCCCTAAGCAACCGGGACAACCACAAAACAGGACTAACAATAGCGAGTGGTCTGTCCGCTGCGGGGCAACATCGTACATGCAAAGTCACTCAATTGATTTTCAGCAGCTTGTTGTCAATTATCTGCAGTGGCTTGGACTTTTGTTTTCCTGCCCATTCAGCCGGGACATGGCTTCGTCCTTTGCGTTCCGTTCGGTTCCCTTTTGGGGCCAGTTTCTAATGCCGACGGTTTGCCTTGTGCGGCACTGGCACTGGCAGTGGCCTTCACACATCCCACAGAGAAATGCACAATGAGACACTTGGTGCACTTGTCGAGCGTACTTGAGCAGTTTCAAGGACACCAATCGCTGCCAACACACGCACACACCCCACTCTCTCTCTGCCTTGTGTGTGTGTATTGTTGGCCAGAAAATATAAATCAGCTGTTGTCCATGATTCATTGAGTAAAACGCTGGCTGGCGCTCTCTCCTTGTGCTAATATGCGTGGAACTCTCCCTTTTTGTGCGCTCTTTCGGCCATGGCTTTCAATTCCATTAGGCCACGTCACCCGCCCCCAGCCCGCACCGGTCGTAGTCCTAGTCCTTGCCTTGCTTTGAGCCACCTTGGCATTGGGCCAGTTGTTGTTGCCCGACTGCAGCTCTCAACTGTTTTTCCAGCTACTTTGGCAGGTCGTGTGCGCAGTGTGCATTTCACCTGCTATTTTTATCCAAAATAAAAATGCACTATGCGCTGTGCTCTGTGCTCGGAGCTCTGTACATAAATAAGCAAGTTCATTAACTTTCTACGAGCGAGTAATCAGCGAGGATTACATTTTTAGTTAAGTAGTCCATCAACATTAAGCCGGGCTTATGAGCGGAAAATTACATTTTAAAATAGTTGATGTTGTGCAGAAAATCATTTTAATAGGGAAAACGATGAAAACCTATTTTCCAAGATAAAATAGGAAAAGAAATATTAGGAAATTTATTATGGTTTTAAATGTTTTCCCCTATAAACTATTAAGCTCCCTTATTTTTTCATAATTTTTTATCACTGCATAAATCTTTCCTAATTCACTGCATAATATTAATTTCCAACGCTTTGGGCCAGTTATCAGTGTGAGTATTAAATTTTAAGTGAACTCGCCCCATTAACATTAAGCCGGAATTACACACGGGAAAATTACTTTCGCGTCCTGCGGGTGAAATATGTGTGAGTGGGCGTCTCAAAAATTGCCAGGAAGGAAGGAAGGCTGTTGGAAGGACACTCGGCTAACAGCGAGGACGGCACATTAAGGCCCACTTGCGATCCAATTAAAGGCCATTTCGCCGCTCTTCGCTGCCCGGCTGACCCACATAAATAATGCATAAGCCATAATCTACGACATAATGCGTTGCCCAATTGCCCCGGGCACTCGACGAACGGCAACTCTTGTCTACATTTTTTATAAGCCTCCGCGTCGAGGCGGAGCAATTGTAGAAGTAAAAAAAAAAATACAAAATTTAGCCCCGGAAAAAAGGAAACAGAAACAGATTAAAAACCAGCCAAGCCCGGTAGCAACCAGGACAAGTCATTGTCGGATAGCCGACGGCTGTTGGTGGGGTTAGGTGAAGCAACCAGCCCAAGGGGGTTAAAGGGTCAAGGAAAAGTCTTTAAAGTCCGTCTTATTTAGCTGAAAGCAACCCCTTAAAGGGTTTTCCTTAGGCAAAGTAAATTCGTTCCTTAATAAATTAGCTTTTAAGAATTTTTTTCTCTATTAAGAAAATTAAAGAGACTATGGAAACAGGATCGAGAATACTAAAAAATCCTCTATATTTCTATCTTTGCCAACTCTTATTATTTAAAACAAGGATTAAGCCCTATAAGCTATCAGACCTGAACATGTCCTTGTACTACTTTAAAAAAAGCCTCCCTTATTCCCGGAACCAACCTGAACTGTGATTGTCCTGGACAACCCATGTCCGCCTACGCGGCGAACACGTGACATTTTGTGGCTCAGCCATTTATGGCCTTCATATTTATTGCAATAGTTGCTGCCAACAATGTGTGTGTGGGTGGCTGGTTCTGGGTAGCTTGTGGGTGGTTTCCCGGGGGTGGTTGAATTGTGAGTGAAAGTTAAATGAAGCTGGCCAAGGACTCGCCCCGATCTCGAGCACAGCCTTGTCTGTCACCGTTAACGCTCCGATGATTCGCTCATATTGACTTTTCCATTTCCTTTATCCCAGTTTGTAGTGGCCGGTGCTAACACTTTGACCAAATTGAACTTGAATGGAAAGCGGGAAAGCTCTTAGCCCTTAGAGTCCTTTGTTGTGGCCACACCGACGATTGGTTGAGGGTCTCGTTTTCGGTGGCACATCTAATTGCTTTCTATTTTTAATAATGAGTAACCCGCATGAGCTGCCGGCGCCGCCTTGAATTGCGCCAGGACACGTGGAGTAAAGTTTAAGGTCATAAAAATTAATTAAAAACAATTTGCCAGCCAGCCGCACGTACCAAGCGGCGTATGAGTAATTTGCCTGGCAAACACTGCCCCCCCCACCCTTTCATTCGTCCTGGCTGGCTCGCTTTTGAGCATTTCCCCCTTTGTTTTCATAGTTTTTTGTTTGGTTATTTCTTTTAATTAGCGCGTGCGGTCGGTACGCGTGCAGCCGCAGCAATTTCCATCAAACAATTCCCCATGGCACGCTTGTTTTGTGCAGTGTACGGAATTGCTTGCCAAGCGTTTTATGCTAATGTTTTTTGTCTTCCTTTGCGTATTACCAACGCAAAGAAAAAATTAGAATATATGAAAGGTATATGAAAAGGGGAATGCACTGAGAAAATATATATAAAAACAGTAAAGAAATGAGAAATAAATATTATTCATAGGTCAGCTTTTTTCAAATAATAAAATAACTATCAAATATAAATAAATATTGCAAAATCTCCCCGGAACAATGGATAAATTTATTATTATTTTTTTTACAACATTTTCCCTCAGTGCTGAAAGCAAGGTGGATGTCTGAATATCAGAGAACTGAATGTAAATGGGCGTACGCTGCTTAAATTCGTTGGTCAACATTTTTGTGTGGCACAAAATGCGAATAACAAAATGAAAAAAAAATAATAAAAAATACAAAACCAAACAGCAGAAGAGGAAAAACAGAGAGCGAAAAAAAAAAGGAACTACAGCAGCCTTGGTTTGGCCTGGGCACATGCAAATTTTTGGCGGCGTTTTCAGGGTCTCGCAGAAGCGCTGTGCTGTGGCCGCTATTGTTTGTTGATGTTGGAGCCATAAATTCAAGCCATGTAAAAGGAAAAGTTTGCAACAACAAATCAATAAAACTGCCATCAAGTGCCAGCAATGAAAACTAGCCCCAAAGCCACTTTCCCAACTCGGCAGCCAGTTGGTTTCAAGTTCCACCCCTGCCACTTATCCGCTTTTCACATTGCCTATATTTATGCATATATTTATGTTATGTTGGCGGCGGCATGATTACTGTATAATAAAGTTTACCCCGGGCGAAAAAGTTTCCTTGAAGCTTAAATATATGGGTCTTTGAAATTTAAATTTACGTTGAAGTTAGGACAGCCATAAATAACATGGATGCTAATATGTATTTTATAAGCAGTGTTATAAAGTAAACTAGGCTCAGCATTTATTTAGCAAGACTTAGGTAGAGAAATCTTTCATTAACTTGAATTTTAGCTTACTTTAACTAAACGGAAAATGGTTATAATTTATTCACTCAACTGCTAGTTGCAAAGTTTCCTTTGAAAAGTCTTTAAGCTGTAATATAAAAGTTGAAACTAGTAAATATGACTTCCCTTTCTGATGACTACTTAAAAGTTTAACAGACAAATGGCTTCGAAACTAACTTTGAAGCTGATATAAATTAAATACAAGTACACAAAATCCATGCAATTGTAAGCAAATTTTAAGAGCGTAATAAAGAAAGATGATCTCCTTCAAAATTAACAACCATTCAAAGGCTAATGAAGTAATTATTCTTTCTGCCTGAATGTGCAAAATATATGTACATAATCACGCTAATCCAGTTAGCTGTCGTTTCCTTTTTATTTATTTTCGAGTTTATGCTGCCGCCTCCTTTCTTTCCTCCTTTTCGTCCTTATAAATAATTTCGGGCCACATCAAAAAAAAAAAAAGGAAAATGAGAAGAAACAGTTCATTTAACTTAAATTGCTCGGTAATTGTTTGCTCAAACGTTTTGTAAATTTGCTCATTACGTTCTGGAAATTCGCAACGTAGTTTATGCCGGACGTTGAGTGCAATTAGCTGAACGTTTCAAAGTTGACACTTTAAGCTGTTGACCGAGCATTTTGATGGCTTCCGCCCGGCTGTCAATATGCAACCAGAGTGACCAACAGGAGGTGGCCACACCCACCCACAGGGGGAGAGAGGCGGAGAGAGGGCAGAGTGCCACGGAAGTGACCCGTCGACTCGCACAAGAGCAATTAAAAGTCACAAAATGACCCCAACGCTGTGACTGCTCATTTGCATATGGCCAACGTCATAATCACTTCATAATTGCCATGCATCATCAAAGCCACGACCCTTGCAAATAACGTGAAAAAAGGCCAATCGAAATCGGGATGAAACAACAAAGTAAACACACTTTTTGATGGACTTTACCATATAACAAAAATGGTATTAAAATATTTTACAATGTGCAACAATATCATATGGAAATAGTCTTTGTTTTGGGAAATGTTTTAAACTCAAAGAAGATTTTTACCAAACAGAATTCTCCGGTTTAAAATATGTATTAATAATAAGTTAATAAAATCAAGTACAAATAATATTTAGAATGCTTTTTATACGCTCTCGTTCACTATAAGGACTGCACATTATATACCCAAAACCCGGCCAAAATCAACTAAAAAGTTAATTACCAGTGCGGCAGTGTGCGGTCCGGCCCCAAAAGCCATTGAGCCTGCAATCTGCACTTGTCAGTGGCAGGCCGTGGGAGTACGCGTATGTAATATATTATAATCATTTCTAAACTGGCCACGATTTGCCGAAACAGGAAACCAGGAATCGGAGCCAGAGCAGTGGGATGTCAATTATGAATGTCCGTTAACAAAGCCCCCAATTTAATGGCAGCAGCAGGGCCGTTTGCCTGTCAATAAATCAAATTGTTTATTGGCCCTCAAAACAAAAGTTCAATGCCATACACACACGTGCCAGTGGGGCAGTGGGTGTGGGTGGGTGTCCAGATACGAGTGTGTGTGTGTGTGTGAGTGAGAGCATTTTCCAGTGTCACGCAATCCGGTCGAGTACTCGATGCGCTTTTCCCTGAATTTTTCATTCATGAAATTATCGTTATTAGCTGCACTTGAATTTGTTAAATGCAGTTATTTGATGGGCCACTTGATTTGCTAATAACATTTTGAATTAACCACAAACTATGGCAAACAATAAGGATAAGTGCACTTAAGATACGATTGTTGTTTAAAAATATGTTTTACCTATAAAATCTAAAATTTTTTCACAATATTATAGGAACACTTTCATTATCTTCTTTGTTTAAGTAAGAGTACTTAACCTTAAGGGTGAAAGGTTTCTCTATAATTAGGAAAATATATTTTTTTAAATATATAATTTCTTAAATATTTAATTTCAAAGCTTTGTAAAATATATAGAAATTATACTCCTTCAAATAACTTAATCTTCCACATTTTTTTCCCCAGTGAATCCATTCAAGAATCGCTTTCAACAAAATCAAACTTAATGTCCGGCCAACTTGCAGTGGGATTTAAACTATTTATATCTCTAATTCATTAGCCAGGCTTTCGGGCCAGGCCTAGACACACACACATACACTAACACTCACCACACACAAGTCCAATCCAATCTATCCAGGCAGCCGCCAGTCGCTTTGCGTGCCGTTTCATTTAATTTTTTCATTACCTGACCCCGCCGGCTAGAACCGAGAAACTTGGCACGCCACGGGCTTGGCTCCCAGGGGGAAATTCAGAGGAAAAGCAGAGCCGGAAAACTCGACGCGATACATGAATTCACGATACAATTAATGGCCGTCAGGAGGGCCCCATTTGATTTGTATTTATATTAAGCAGGCGGCGCACGAAACAGATTTCCGCCAGGGAGTCAGAATGGCCAAATGAAATTGAACAAATATTTATAACCCAATCCGGTCCGCCAGTCCGCCTGCTGTCTGTCACTCACATGGAAGTGGCCATGGCATTGGCAGTGGCAGGAAAAGTCACGCCAGGATGGCTACCGGGGTAAACTGCTGTAATTGAAAGCGACTTCCTTGCGAGCGCTTTCTCCTCAAGGGCATCGCCACCGCATCCTGGCGGCGCCAGTTTATTGAAATGGGTCTGCGGCAGGGCGATTATCTGATTGCTGGCGCGGCACTACCTCGCATCTACACAGGGACAAAAACTATATATTGAAGGGTGAGGGAAAAGATATTAATTGATGCCAATTTGGTTGTGATTTCTGTTTGCTTTTATTATTATTACAGAGCTCTTAAAATGGGCTCAGCAGTTTTCATGAAAAATATATGGACCAGTCTTCTGACTAGATTTCTGATTCTTAATAGCCGAATCCTGACAATTTAAGACCTTCTGCGAATTGCTTGAATAGCAGACTAAATACAGGATATTTTTATGTTAGACATGTAGGCTTTCTTTTGCTATTTATTTATTTTACTTCCGTGTAGTTCCTTACCCAGGCATTGGTCATCCTGATGTGGCATGTAATTTGATTATATGCAGGCCAGACCTCTGTTTGTCTAATTGACAGTAATTAAACGAATGCCCCAAGTCGTAGCCAGAGTGGCGGCAAATTTGCCACATCAGCAAAATGTCATAGGCAAATTGATGGATGATGGTTTCTGGGGGCCACCACGCTGAAACTCTGGAGCAACAGCTCAGTCATGCGTGCTGGCGTGGATTGCGGATTGTTGCTGATAGGAGCTGGTCATGCCAGGCTGCCATTCGGGAACCTGCAGAGTCACTCACATATTAAATAAAAGTCAACGGAACAAAGTGCTTGTTGCACACACACGGACCCAGTTACAGTCGAACTTCTCTAAGTCAAACTAACCAAGAGAGAAGGTGCTTGTGAGCTGAACAGAAAATTGTTTGGCAGTTTAACAGCTTAACTTGGTAGAGTTTTGTGTGCTTAACTTTGGTTCTTAAACTTCGCTGAGTGAAATGTGCAAGTTGATTGAAATATATAGTTCCTAGCCCACTAATAACAAAATGAAAGGAACAACTTGCAATAATTACTTAATATTTTCTGTATTTTACTATATTTTTTTAAGGTTCAAACTTCTCCAAGTTGAACTGTAAAATACTATAAAAGGGTATTATAGGTGGGCGTGACAGGGCTGGGATTTTCAAATGCCAATGTCAGTGCCACCATCAGCAACTGCCACTGCCATTGCCATCGGGGCCCTGACGCGTTTTGCCAAAAACTGAATTTTCGATTGGATTTCGTTCGCTTTTGTGCTCACCATTTGACCTCGTCCTCGTCTTCAATCCTCATCGGAAGGCCTCAATTGTAGCAGCAGAAGGAACATTGTGTCGAAATTGTGTGTATGGTGTGGTGTGCTGTGTGTGTGTGTGTGCGTGTTTGGTAATGTGGCTGCTGCATTTGCAATTTCTAAATTCCCGATGCCATGCAACGACAGCAAAAATTACAGTGGCAGCGCAAGGACGACCCCACACACACTAACAGCCCCCAAAAATAGTTGCTGCCTTAGTTTGCCGCAAGCTGATGATGGTGGCGTCGGCCACCTGTCCGTCACCGGATTTATAGCCCTCGAGCTTGGTCCTCTCCAACTGCATTTGAGCTCCATTCCATTTTCGAGCTCTTGGTATTTGGACACGGGTCAAAGCTCCGAGTACTCTGACTACTCTGTGTACTTTCAAAGTCCAAAAATAGCAAAAACCGTATGAAAACTTTATCAGCCCGCAACGAAACAAAATAGTTGGCCAAGAGAGGGGGAAGGAGAAAGCGAAAGAGATGGAAATCCCATAAATGTTGGCCAAATATTTTAAAATGTTCAAGAGAAGCAGAATTTAAGCTGGAATATTGTACAGATTTCTTTGCAAAACAAAGATTATAGGAAAAGTTTATAATTAGTTTTTGCTGGCTAGAGTGTCAGGGGAAATAATAATAAAAATATTAATAAGATAATCAGAATATTATCATTGAAAATGTTGATGTTAATTTACAAACCAGACAGACACTCAAACTCTCATTTCTCTAGCCTAAAGCCCAAATCTTCTTGTTATTCTCCTTAACTGGCAAACACACTAAAGTATGGTCCGAACAACTTGTCTGTCAATTAACGTTAAGCAACTCTAAGCCAGCTCAGGCAAACGGATAATGACGCCTTATCAATCACTTCGACAGGTCTCTGAAGTCCCTTTCTAATTAATATTTGATGCAGAACGGCGATAAGGTCACCGTCATTATGCAGGTGTATGCCACATCAAAGTGCCCGCCAGCACAATACAATTCCCATAAATAATCTTGCCCACTATTGTGGCCAACACACAGACATAGTACATACAAAGCCAATTTGAAGCCTTTTTCGGCTTGGCTGAAATTTGATTAAGTGAGTGCCACACACCTGCGGTGAGAGGGGGGTCTCAAAATGGTGGCCCATCAATTTAAATCAGTTTGCTCGCCGCACCATAAATAAGGGGCGGCTGCAGTCTCTGGGAATCTCAGGGGTCCAGGAGACGCCGCCACATTAGCAGGCATTTTTTACAATTCACCTTAATGGCGGAGATTGCTCGAAGCGGAATGGCGGCGTTTAATCAGGCAAAGTGATTTCTCCCGGCACGCACACTTATGCACCATCAACTTATCAGTTTGCATATGTGCTCGCCAGATAGGACGCAGGACGACAAGGACACGTAGACAGACAGGAAGCCGACACAGTGCCAGCTGATGTTAAGGTAGTTTAACCTTACGCAACGACCCAACTGTAAATCTACGCTGGCTGTCATGCAAAGTTCCAGCCGACTCCCGGTTGCTGCACTTGAAGAAAAATAGGGATACTAGGACCTTCCATGACAGCGGTTAAAGAGTTAAAAAATAGGTTTGAATTCTGCCTGTGACATGAGCAGCCCAGATCTGGCAGAGTCAGGTTTTATCCTTTTTAAAACTTTTCTTTTTGACATTTTTAGGTAAGGGTAGCCTATATCCGTTTTGTTTTATACCCTTAAGCCTGAGCTATTAATTGTTATTTAAATATAATTTAATACCTTAAAGCTTAACCTTATTATCAAGCTCCTCCCACTCAACAGCCCCAAGGAATATTATTTTTTTTCGACTCCTATCGAGCCCTCCATGTGCGTGTCTGGCTCGCGACTTTGCCCCTCGCTTGCTCTTTTTCCTTTTTTGGTTTATTTTACCCAGGAGGTGGAGTTAAATTTATTACCATTTTGCAGTTATAATGTTTCAATATCTCCTTCGGGGTAACAGGGTCGACGGGCTGGCCTGTGTGTGCCCATTATCGCAATTTAAGCACGATTCAAGCAGATATAAGTATATCCCCATATATCCCCTGCTTTGTAGCTCCTTGGATAGCCGGCTACGTGATGTATGAGCAATACATCCCCAGCTCCCAAATCCTTGCTTTTTGTGAAAACGGTTAACTTCTGGCGATTCCTCAAACACCTGCAGATCAATAATTGGTGCTGGCCTTAACTAGGAATCGCTTAATCCCATTCCGGTTAGTGGAGCAACTGGAGCACGCCTGGTTAAGCCAACTAATTGGCATGTGGCAAGTTTCTAATGAGTTGCGAAAACTTCCCGCTGCAAAACAGCTGCGTCACTAGCAGTTGGCCAGGGAAATGACTTTTCATTTTAATGGCCAATACATTTAACATCTGACCTGGTCAATGAAAAAATAATGAGACGAAAGGAATTACCAATAGGATTAAAGTTTATAATTTAAAGAGAAAAAAAGAGGGAACATAAGCTGATCCATCAGTAAATGAGGGAAATAATTTTAATTGATGTAGATTGTTGTATTTAATTAAATTAATTTTACGAAATAAATGTACTAAAACATAGTTGTTAATTAAAAATCTAAAAATGCAAAGCTTGAAACTAATATTTATAATAATAAAAATGTTTAAACAAAAGAAAAATCTAATGGAATTTCAATTTTACCATCAATTTGCCATTATCCTTTAGGGGAAAAAAGGCAAATTTAATTCCTATGAAAACAGGCTGAGTGGAAAATGTTAAATGTGCACTACTTGTACTAAAGTTTTTCACAGAGATACAATCACGAAATGGATACCCCTCCTGAAATGTTTTCTGCGAACATTTTTCGTTGCAAGCTCCCCGAAAAATTATTTTTATGCTTCATCAGGCCGAATAAAGCCAGCAGCTTTTTTGTGTACCAGATTTTCCGGGGGAAGAGTGAGGTAACAGAGATACTTTATCAGCACCCAAACTCGCACACATGTTGGGCAACTAAAGCTGCTGGTATACGAAACGGAAGCTGGAGTGCTGGCCGCACTTTTCCAATTTACGCGCCCTATCACTGGTTATGAAATTTGCATTACTTTCAGGTGAGCGAAAAATGAAATAATATTTTGTAAAAATTTGGAGATGCAAGCTGGCAAGGGGTCAGTGTAAATTAAATTGCAATGTTTATTTAATTCCCCTCTGTTTATGCACCTGTCTCATTTGGGATGCAAATTCGTCGCCTCTTTGCGTGTAAACAACATGTATTTTGGGGGCTGCAATTTATTCAAATAAATAATAAATATATATATACTATATATACACATCATTAGTTCCTCTCAAAAACAGGGTTATAGCGCGTAACTAGTCATTCACTATGCATATGTGGATTATTTTTGCGTCGCGTCGATTTTCCAGCGGGCCATTAAGGGGTTAAAAGTTAGCTCAAGGGCCAGTCGGCTGGCCTCAACCTTGTCCTGGTCGGTTTCCGTGTCTCTGTCTCCGTGTCTGTGTCGTGTCCTCGCGTCCTTGTCGTGACTCAATCGGCGCCACCACCACCGCCGTTGCACACTTGAGCACGTTTGCCCAGGCGCGGCTTGAAAGGCACCGATTTCTTTACCAGGTCGCGCCTGAACTGGCCACCAGTGGCCTCCTCGCTGCCCGCCAGACCCATTCCCCCACCACCGCCGCCGTCCAGGAGCGGCAAGTCAATGCTGCGGCCCAGGCGTGGCGTGCGCACGCGATAAGCCTGCTCGCCGTTGCTTTGCACTGGGAAAAAAATATATAAAAATGAGAATATAAGACAGAAATTTTAGGGTTTCATTAAGAACTACAAAAAATTATTCATTTTTAGGATAGAAATGAGAAAGAAAATTATTTAAGTGCATCTTTATGATCCCAGCTTTTTAAATCATTCTAAAAAATATTAATATCTCTCTAGAGACTAAAACTATAATTTTAGTGTAGAAAAGTAAGCTGAACTTTACTACATTTTTTTATGCATGTAAAAATAATAATATTATTAGTGTGTATCACTATTTTCAACCAATTAAACAACCAGAGAACTCGTCAGATAATTATATAACTGTTAAAGTATATTATAAAAACGCTATGGGGGCAATGACATAAAGCACGTAAATTAAAAAGATAAAACTAATAGCATTTCAGTGTTTTTCCTGTCCGGAAATAAAAGCAAAGCTTATGGGAAAAGTATGCCATAGTTATGGAGATGAAGGCGTGAAATGTGAACGTGATTCGGGATCCAATCAGAAGAGCTTAGCCCTTCCTCGTCACGCGTTGCGTATACGCCCCGTGTATCCCTTGGCGACTTACACTGTCGTAGCTTCTGCAGCAGCAGGTAGTAGGCCAACGGCGGCATGCTATCCAAGTCAAAATCCTGGCCCTGTGGCTGCACGGCGGCCACCGGCAGAGTAGCGCTCGCCTTCTGCGCCAGGCTATTCTCCTCCAGCTCGTCAATGATGTCAGTCAGCTCTTTGTACTCGCCCATGGCGCGTTTCTGGCGCGCCGCTAATGCCGCCACTGCCGCTGCTCCAGCTCCGCCGGATGATGATGATCCGGCTCCTCTGGAAGAGCCTGCCCTGATGTGATTTGCCAAATCCAGTTTGCCCGTGCCCTGCACAAATAAAGTGCCACAAAGCAAAGCACAAAAAACCAGCACACACAGGAGGGATAAAAAAAAGAGGAGAGGAAAATATTTGAGATATTTCCTTATAGGGTGTTTATACCAAGTGTTAAAATATAAGTATAAGGGGATATTACGTTTACGTATTAAAAAAAACAAATTTATCGGTAAAAAGCCATCTAAAAAAATGTTTGCATTCATTTTATGTAGTTAATAACACGAAGCTATAGTTTAGGAGAAAATTATAAATGTAATGGTTTTGTTTAGATAAATATGAAAAAACTAGGCTATAATGGTCTATTTATGATAACAACACCTTTAATTTTATTACAAAAATAAAATTAAACCTTTAAATGCCCAAGAATATGTGTTATTTATTATTTATTTTATGTCCTTTTGATGCTCTCTACCAGGTATCTCATTGTCGAGGTCCTTGAGCTACTTGTTCCTTTTTTTAGGAGATGGCTCAGCCGAGAGCCTGCCAAACTGTCGACACGTGTTAAGTTATTTTTATGCCGCCTATTTATGCTCATACTCGTACGTGCGCTGCACACACAGCGCCTTTGTACCAACACGCTCTTAGCAGTGCTCTTAGCAGTGTGTGTGCGGGTGTGCGGGTGTGCGAATGTGCGAGTCAAGCACTTTATTGTTTCAATTTACAGCCCGGCAGGCAGCGTGTGCCGCTTGATTAGACAACTCAATGTAGATTGAAATGCCAACACCTGAAATCGGCGTGTGTGTGTGTGTGTGTGTTTGGGCGTATACTTGATATTAAACCTTAATTCGGCAAAGCATTTTTAGCCGCAATTGCGTAATACGTATACGCCGTGTGGCTGGCGAAAGTGTTAATTGGATGGGAATCGATTTCCTTCGCATCTGCAGCTTAATTGGTGGCATCGCAAATGGCGTTGACAGTGAGGAAATGAGACTGCACTCGGTGCTGCGGACTGAGGAGGAACTTTTTCCCCAATTTTCCGTCCGTAAAACCAAAGTATGTAGTACGTAGTTGGTAGTAGCGGCAAATTATCGCGCAAAGCTTGCGAACTTGTGCCTGAGCAAATAACACTAATTAAGTGGCGCTTGTTTGGCTGTAGCCCAGCTGTACACTTAACAAAAAAAATACTAAAACTAGACCTTGGCATAATGAAATATATATATTTTAAATATTACATTTTTGTGGAATTTTAAAAGAAGTTTTTCGATTGCTTATTTGAATTGTTTTGTTTTTTTATAAACTCTAAATAATTTTAAAGTGTAACCACTCTCACCTGTAAGGCCTTGGCATGGCTGCCGACGAGGACATAGCAGGACGCCGCGATTAGCAGCAGTGTGCAATAACTGGGTCCACACATAACTGTCCTTGGTCGGTGTTTGCCGTTTATGAGCGCCGCACAGGACACTACGGAAGTGCTCTCTCGAGGCTCTCGACTATTAACTCCGCTCCGGCGAATGGGGACTGCTTTGGCACTTTGGGGCCTTTCGGACAACTACTGATGGCAGCTGCACGGCGATCCGGAATTTTTATAGCCAAATGCGCCTGGACCCCCCATGTGAGCATGATTAGCTCCCTGATGGACGGGTGCTAAGTGATTTGTTATGCACTCTAAGCTCCGGCTGCCCGCTGGTCAGCGTAAACAGGCGGCGGCGAATCAAGCGCAAATCCCAAACGGAAGCGCCACCAATTTGTCACACACACGCACACAAACAGAGCGAGTTTAAATCGGGGAACAAAGTCAACGGGATTGGGATTCGAATTGAGATTGGGAAGCTAATTGAAGAACGCATATAGCTAGTTGGCTTTGCAGTGGGAGAAAATTCGAGGGAAATGGTAGAAACCTAATGGTGATTTATTATCACTGTTTAAGTTATTTTTTTGAGCTGTCTCTCGATTGATATCGACTAAAAATTAATGAGCTATGGAAATATTTTTAATCAGACTTTAATATTAAATTTATTAACTGGTTTTCTGACAGGACAATAAAATTTATTTATAAGAATTTTCATAGCTTGCAAAGGTAAGGAGACTCTGCTTAAGAAAAGGCATAAGAAATCATTGCAATAAGTCAATAGATATAGTCCGATATTCCCTGTGCAAGCGTGGGACATCCCGTTTTAATGGAAATCAGAACGCGCGTAGAGTCCGTCACGGCCCAGAGGGCGAGAGAGCATTAGCGGCAAAGCCCACAACGGAGCAATGTCAATGCCGGTGACGCTGCCAATCGATCAATCTTATTTAAATGTTGACAGTTGTCTTCGGCAATGTGTCTCAGCTTGAGGCCCGTTTGCCATTGGGGAAAGGCTTCCACTTCCACTTCGGCTTCGGCATCGACTACGAATTGGTTTGATTCGTTGTCGGGCCTGCTGTTCCCTGGCTGGCTTATTTAAATGCCATTTCTGAGCCGCATTAGGTTCAATTTGTTGGGCAAACAGCTGGCACACCTGGCGCACACACCTGCCAAGGAGGTTTTGTCACCAAGCCTGTCAGCAGGCATTTAAATTCAGATTGTCGATGGGTCAACAAGGCTGCCCGGGTCGGAACTGATTTAGCAGTTGCCTTTCACAATGGGTTTCAATAACAGCAGGGCTGCAAATCTCCAGGATTTTCAATTAACTAAACTCGAAACCAGGCATCAGACTACGGACATCAGCCATCCATCAATTGGATGGTTTTTTCTCGGTTCTCTGGTTCATGCAACTGGTCCCTGCAACTGCAGAGCTGCTGGTCGAGTATTTATTTGTGCCACTAATTTACACAAACATGGCCAGCACTCGTACGAAGCCCGACTATCCACGACCTCCGACCTGACGACCCCCAGCTGGCAGTTATTTATTTAGTAACTCAATGTGGGGCAAGCAACCTCTTTTGCCGCCTGACGGACCCTGAGGGATTTATCTATTTGCCAAGTGTTGAAAAATGTATCCTTGAAAAATACAAAATACACAGAAATAAGGTCACAAAAGTGCTATTTATTTTTAGAAAAAAATTAAAGCAGGATTAGACCGGTCAACCAGATTATGTGGAGTCACTAATTGGACTGCCAACTGCAGTTCCTAAAATTAGCAATTATAAATGGAGATACATTTTCATTTTGAAATTCCACTTTGAGCTGAAAATGTTGCAATTTTCATCGGTTAAAAGCTCAAATTAATAAACTGTTTTAGTTGGAAGTAGGAAGGCCTACTGGAGAACCTCCCATAAGTTGGCCTTAGTGTTTGCCTTTCGAATTAGTCACTGGATCAATTATTTGCCTTGCTCACTTTATCAGCTTGCCAAAGCTCCGGAGGAGTTAAGCCCTCAAATAGCGAGGCAGCGAACGCCCACACACAGGACACGGTGTGTGCCCTTTTGGCCGAGGCTTCCTTTGGGCTGAGCGAAGGGATTTAATTGAATTAGTCGTGTCCTGTGCGCGCGGCACTTTGAAGTTTGCACTTTACACCCCGCCCCCACTTGAGCATGATTCTTTGGGATTCCTGCCAGAGTCCTCCGGCGCACTTGCCGTTGACCCAGGGACCGCGAGCTCTGTTGACGTTTGCGCTTAGGACGGATATAGGGAGTGAAGAGCCCCCGCAACCTGAGGGCCAGGAAGGGCAACGACTTTGCGGAGTTTTTACCCAGGCCAACGCGCGATGGCAATAATTAAGCCAAATGGTGTGCGAGTGCGGCGAAGGACCTTTGCGACCGATAAATAATGGCGCATTAAATTTATAAGCCACGAAGTGGAGAAAGGAGAGCCCCATCATGTGGTTTTTAGCCAAGAACATTAAAACATTTAGTTGCCAATCTCGACCCGATTGTCTCTGGTTGGACTGGGCAATCAAGTAGAATCTCGACAGTCGAAGGACAAAGCAAGGAGCTGCGATGTAATCGACTCTGCAAGGTTGATTTATATATATTTCATATCCTTAAAACTATTGAATACACAGAGGAAAGCAAGCAATAAATGTCGTACAAGTATACTATAATCAAAAAAAAAGCTGCTATCTTTCTTCAATTAATCTTAATCCCTCCAAAAAACACAACAAAAATTGTCCTTAATAATTTATATATTAATTATATTATTGTTTTCCCAGTGTACGCAACAGCTTTCGTTACACGAGTTGAATAAAAACTTGTAGCCAGCAAATTATATATTCTGCCAAGGACATTTCAAATTCAACTCAATGTGCGAGCTGCTGCTGGCTAAACCTGAAGCTTGTTTTTAGTTTTTCCGAGATGATGTGCTAGCTTTTTTACGGTCAAATTGAGTTGCCAAAGCCCCCTTGACTTAAAATAATTCAAAAGATTATGAGTAAATCTTTTGTTTTACTTAAAACCAGCACTGAAGACAGAGGAATATACCAGATTTTGCTGAAAACATAATGTGAACGCAACTAAAAAAACTTTTCCCCTAGATGCGAAGTAAAGCTCGCTTTAATCCCACTTTTAAAGCAACAACTTGTCTGTATATGTAGTATGTACCCACAAGTGTCAGCACTTGGCAGCTGTGGGGATATAGAAATGCAGATGCGTTGAGTTTTCGCAGAGAATGCATTCCATGTCGAGCGCACACATTGCGTATACGCAACGTATTTCTGTTATATTTATTCTTTTTATATGTTTTAATGTAGTGCGGGAAAAGTTGAAACGGCGGACAGACAAATGACAGGTCTCCGGGTGAGCCGTTCTTCCGGCAAATCAATATGCCAGTCAAAATGGGGTTTATGGCCCCTGAATTTTGTATATATGTGTACATGGACATAAAAGCCCCACGGGCGCAACAGTTCGCAGTTCACAGTCTCATTTTGCCAATCTCATGCAGTTTCACAGCCTCACGCTCTTCGATTATTTCATAAATTATTTATTTATTCATTTGCAGTTCCCGTGTCGCCGACATCTCGTCGTTCGCCTGCAATTCAGGAAATTCGAGAGCAGACTAGAGGGAAAAGCAACCTGCGGAGGATTGGGAAATGGAGTGGAGCCCAGTCGGAGCTTTGAGCAAACACTCGAAACACCACGGAGGAGCCGGAGCAGGAGCCACAGCCAGGATGAGGACGAACTTTCGCGGGCTTGTTTGCATTGCAGATTGCAATTACGCGTACTCGCGTTTTAACTTACGCACAGCATCGGGCCATAGATAAGTCCCGCGTAATGATGGCTGGGAACGGGAAGCTTTAATCAGGACGCGTTGTCTCAAGTGACGGGGAAAATTGAAGACATGTCAGAGGCCAAAGTTACTGACCTCCTTCTGGCCACGACAATGACATTGCCTGCAGCAGGAACAGGAGCAACCACAGCAGCAACAGCAACAGCAGCCTCCGGCAGCCTGAGCAAATCGATTGCAACATTCGTGGCAGGTAGCGTCACAACTACAACATCCACATTAACATCGACATCAGCATTAGCATCAGCTTCAACATCAGCTTTAGCCACTGGCAACAGTAGTCACCTCCTGCATCCCGCCACCACTCTTGCCACAACTGCAACATCTGCTGCTTCTGCGACTGCTTCTACTGCTGCCACAACATCAACAACGAGTCTGCCTATAACCCCACAATTTGTAGATGCCTCGTTGACTTCGCTATCGTTAACAGCCACCTCGTCCTCGTCCTTTGATTACTTCTCCTCCTCCTCCGCCTCGTCCTCGGAGTCACCCTTCGAGCTCCTAGCAAACACAACGGGCAATGCCACCAACATCATCATCGATCCCGGCCAAGAGCCGGAGGAGAGCTGGCTGGATATGTCACTGCTGTTGCTGAAAGGATTCATTTTCTCGTCAATTATCCTGGCCGCGGTCCTGGGCAATGCATTGGTCATCATTTCAGTCCAGCGCAATCGAAAGCTGCGGTAAGTCTTTATATTCAATTACTGCTTTCCTCGGGGTTGCCCATTAAGGTATTTCGTAGCCAGAATGAAATATTTTTTGGTCTGCAAAATATACATGGTTTTTGCACTTTATAAATATAATTAAAAATGTGTTTATTATCCTTTAGTATAAATTTGTTTCAGGTATTTATTTATGGCACAATATTTGTAATAAATACGTTGAAAAAATATTTGTAAATACCACAAAGAGAATTTATTTAAGCCTTGTTTATTTAATTCAGTTTTTTCTAGCTTGGCATTTTATGGAATGTTTTATGGAATTTTTTGTTACCCAACGTGGGCGTCACTGCACCATCTCAGTCACCTGGGCTTAATTGACGGTCATTGCCGCGAGCGCGGCTCACAACAATGCAGTTGCCAAACACAAGAAAACACGCTGGCAACCTCTTTGTGCCAGCGTAATAAATGTAATTTAAATGAGCGACAAGTGGAATAATAAAGCGCAAAACGAAGTTAAATGCGACACACACAGGGACGCAAGCCCATCGCTGCAGCCATGACAGCATGCTGTAGCGTCGCGATGACAGGACGCCCTAGAGTGCAGTGCAAATAAGTGTAGCATACCATTCAGCGCTGGGCTCGAGTCTCGCCCTGCCACGCCTTCTCCGCCCCGCCCACGCTTAATGTTGCGCAACGTTTATGCGTTCGAGGGGGAGGCTCTGATTAAAGAGTTTATCGCGCTACTAAAAAAATAAGCTTAAAGTGCTCAGATTATCGCTTATTGCAATATTATAAAACGTAACTGGTTTGCCATATAGGATCTCGTTAAGATAATATATTAAATGTACAGGGATGAAGCAAGGACATGTCTATAAAAAGGTTTAAGGAAGAGTCTGTAGGAGTCTGTTAAATTATGAGTTTTAAATTAAAGGCAAGAGGCAAAGGTTTCCTTAATTAAACTCAAAATTTTAAGGAAGAAAGATTTTATTTTTAATAATAAAAAGCAAGGCATTTCGCTGTTTAGCTCAAGCCTTTGATTATTTTAGTACAATATGAGTGCAATTTAATGTTTTACATTAAAATATAAGTTCTCCTTTTTGACAACACTTATCTTAGAAACTAGATAATACCTTTTTTTTTGACCAAGACTTTTTGGCTAAAGATGGCAGCCGCCTCCTGGGCGGTCGACTGACTTGTGACAGCCAAGGAAATTGCTGCATGCAGGTGACCTGAGCGGAAATGGCAATGGAAAGCAGAGCAAAGCTTTGTGTGTTTACCCAACAGATTCCATTCCATTTCGGCTTGGTCACTCCACACACGAGTTGGTTGGTTAGCCGTAACAATGCCAAACATAACACACATCTCGCATGTAAAACCCACTAATTCCGGCGCTATTGTTTCGTTCGCAGGGTGATAACCAATTACTTTGTCGTGTCGCTGGCCATGGCCGACATGCTGGTGGCCCTCTGTGCGATGACGTTCAACGCCTCCGTGGAGCTGTCCGGCGGCAAATGGATGTTCGGGCCGTTCATGTGCAACGTGTACAACAGCCTGGATGTTTACTTTTCCACGGCGAGCATCCTGCATCTATGCTGTATATCGGTGGACAGGTATGACAAGACTACATTGAACGGTTTTAAGTTGGATCTCTTTAAATCCAGAAGGACCATTAATCTTGCCCAGCTGCCCGAAATCACTTTCAATGCCAGGGCGAAGTAGAAACAATTAATTACCGTGAAAGGCGCGCACATCAAAAGCAAACATTAGGCCCCGCCCGTATGATGAATGCGGCCCAAATGATTTGGGCGTGTTATACTCGGTCCGCCCCTGCTCTCCTGCCCCCCATCTCCGATCCCCGCAAGCCGTTAATTGGGCGATATCCCAACTTGGAAGGCAGGCCAACAGCTGCTGACCAACAATGGCCAATGGCCAATGGCCATCACTGGGGGCCCCTTTGTCTGTTTTAATTAATTTGTGTTTCGCTCACCTTGTTCTGTGGCCGCAGAAACAAAGGAAATTATATATATAATATCAGCAGCAATCGAAATTAGAAAATTAATGATGGAAATTACTAAGGACGGCAGAGGTACTCATTAGAATACGCATATTAATCATTGTATTCAGATTTCTGCCAATAAAGTAAAAATCTAAGCAATCTCCAACGATATTTCGATACTATTTTAATATATCAGAGCTTTCCGAATTGAATTTTATTGATCGATTTTTGATTCAATGCCAAGATCCTTTGGCAAACTAAAAGGGTACACAAATTTCGGCTTTCCAAAGTTAATTTCCTTTCTTGTTTTCAATAATAGCGCTACTTATACACTAATTAAATACTCTCTCCTTTTTATGGTTTTATAACTTGATTTTCCTGCCTGGAAAAATTTATAAGAAAATGTGATTATTCTGCTGGCCATCAATTATAGTGCCAGGAGCCCCGTTTCCTCCTCCTCATCCTCCTGCTGAAGCATACAACCAGCTGCCACCTTTTGCGGCTGGCCCTGTCCGCAATTCATTTCCATTAATAAAGTTGACCTCCCTTCCCCTTTTGACAGATACTACGCCATAGTGCGTCCACTGGAGTATCCCCTGAATATGACACACAAAACGGTCTGTTTTATGCTCGCCAACGTGTGGATCCTGCCCGCCCTCATCTCGTTCACGCCCATCTTCCTGGGCTGGTACACCACCGAGGAGCATCTAAGGGAGGTGTCCCTCCACCCGGACCAGTGCTCGTTTGTGGTCAATAAGGCCTACGCCCTCATCTCCAGCTCGGTCAGCTTTTGGATACCCGGCATCGTGATGCTGGTGATGTACTGGCGCATCTTTAAGTGAGTGGCCCAGAAAGGATGTGGCTGGTTTGACCCCCCATCCGGCCGATGTTGATGGCTTGCTTAATTGCCGCCGCCCCCGGGTCTTTTTCTCTCCCTTTTCCAGGGAGGCCATTCGACAGCGCAAGGCTTTGAGCCGCACCAGCTCTAATATCCTGTTGAACAGCGTCCACATGGGGCACACCCAGCAGCCCACCAACCTGAGCTATCTGCATCCCAGCGACTGCGATCTGAATGTGCACTCCGCGCGGGAGGAGACCCAGAGTGCGCTGAGCAACTTGGAGGTGAGTCTTGTATCCTTTTTTCTAGAGAAGATAAGAAGGAGGGAAACTTTTCTTTGTGGTCCTGCCAACGCACGACTTATTCCCTGTCGCGTGTATGCCCACAGGACATGCTGCAGCCGGCCACCGATGAGGACGACGACAGGGACGAGTGCGATGAACTGCGCGTCCCTTCGCCACCGCCACGCCGTCTCAGCCGGAGCAGTATCGATCTCCGTGACCTGGAGCAGGAGCGATATGAGAAGGTCACGCACACGGACAGCGCTCCCTCGATGATGGCCTTGCAGCAGCAGCTCCAGCCTTCACACAACCAGCTGCAGCCACCAGTGCCGCTGTTCAACCCGCAGATATGGACAGAGGGCAAGCTGCTCGTTAAGGATGTGGAAGAGCCGCATCCTTTACATCCCACGGCGCCGCAGCAGCAGCTCAGCCTGACCAGCGGCAGCGGGAACAGCGAACCGGAGCCGGAGTCCCAGGCCTACCGCGTCTTCGGGCTCAACAGCGACGAGAGCGAGGGCACCGACCTGTACGACACCCACCTGCCGCTGGCTGAGGATAACAAGGAGCTAAAGCGGCTCATTGAGGACAACTACCTGTACTTCAAGCGGCAGACGGGCGGCACCATTATCAGTGGCCCAGGAGGCGGCAAGTATGCCGCACTCAGCGAGACGGACTTCATTCGCCTCAAAGCCGGAGCAGCGGCCTGTGGACGGAAACCGTATGCGGCCAGCGACTCGGAGTTCCTGCGCACCATCAGCGAGTCCAGAGCTGCCAGCAAGGAGCAGACGCTGCCCGCCGGCAAGGAGAAGGGTTTCAACATCCTCTCGCTGCTGGCCAAGACGAAGCGCTCCAGTGCCGAGTGCTTTGCCCTGGAGCGGAAACGACACCAGGCCAATTCCGAGGGCTCCAGCTTTTTCCGGCGCGCACGGAACCGGAAGCTGTCGCACAGCTACAACGGATGCGGCGGCGGTAAGGAACGCAAACTTGAGCGACGCCAGCGGCAGCACAGTGACACGGACTCCACGCCTAATAAGCCGGACATCCTGCTGGACATCAATGTGCTCAGCGAGCAGAACGGCGCCAGCGTGATCCAGCAGTTCAGCGACGGCGTCCAGTTGATTGACTTCAGCGAGGTGAAGACCCCGGACTCCCAGCTCCGGCCGCGGCGCAGCGACGACGAACTGGCCCAGCTGGCGGACTGCTTCGGGGAGTCCCCCCAGCAGCCGGCCACGCCGCCGCCGTCGCTTTCGCCGCCGGAACTGCCGGAGCCGAGTGGCTTGCTCATTGCCAGCAGCTCGGAGCTAGCGGAGATCTTCCGGTCGCTCAGCTTTCCGCTGGGACGGCCGGCCGGTGCTCCCCAGCGCCTGAGCACGCTCAGCGACCAGGTGTGCGCAAACTACCTAATGTCCCCACCGAATACGCCGGCTCCGCAGACCACAGGCAGCGGATCAGCCATTGACTCCAACGCCAATAGCAACGGGCAGCCGGCGTCCATCAATGTGTACTTCCTGTCGCCGCCGCCGCATGCCGCCGGACCCGGTTATACGCCCAGCGACACCTCCACCGTGTCCCTGGATGTGGTGACCACTCTGCCAGTACCCGTTCCAATGCCCGTCCCAGTGCCGTCACAGCCAAATCCCCAAATGCCCTCGCCCAAGCCGGAGATCATACTCGATTCCACGCTGTCGCCCGTGGAGGCCGGTTCCGACGAGCACAAGGATGTCACGTCGCCGCTGTTCAAGCGCAGAGATAGCAACGGCGATGCGGACGTGAGCGTTTCCGGCGGAAATGGAGGGGGTGGCGGAGGAGCGCGACAGCGCTGCAGCATCCTGGCTGGCTACGATGGCATCCAGACGGTGCGCAAGCGACAGGCTTCCGTGGTGACCTATGACGTGAACGTCATAAACTTTTCGCAGGAGAACAGCGACAGTCGCAGCTACATTCCCATGGGCCGTGTGTCCACGAGTTCAGCAAGTGAGTAGCAAGGATAATGTGTATAGATACTAACATATTGCGTAGAGAACAGGTATCTCTTAGAAATAAATAGCCTCTGCGTTTGGGAAATTCGTGGTATTTTCTAAAGATTTTCCATTTTAATATGTAACTTTAAAAGGCCACTAAAAATATCCTTAATTTATAACCTTTAAGTGTTATTTTCTTCACAAAATATTCAGAATTTCTTAAATGCAGTTATTATTTATTTATGAGTATTGAACCAAAGATAATATAAACTATAAGATGAGTAACGCCGGATACTCTAGGTAGCTCTCGCTTTCTACGCTCTCAAATAGCGTTACTCATCTTAAGTCTATATTATCTTTCACAGAACCCTTCATTTGAGATGTAAAATTATAATGCTTTGAAAGAGTATCTTAGATCAGCTTTCTATAGATTAGTGCTAACTTTTAGCTAGTTGCACCTGCAAACGAAAAGCAGACGGGACTGGACCGACCCCATTAAAGTATCCTACCCTTACCTAATATTCACCCGATCCTTAGCGTTTGCCGGTGCATGGAAGGAGTGACTCCAGTGCATGTGATAATTCTTTGTGTTCCTGAGAAAAGAGTGTCCTGTGAACTACTGTTATCCACTGTACTGTACTCTCGTCTCTATCTGTCTCTCTCTTATCTCTCTTTCTCCTATCTCTTCCACGGCATTTCGTTGTGTGTTCTATGTGTATATATGTAAAATCAAATCACCAAAATTATGCCCAACCAAAACAAAAACAAATACTTCTACTCCAAACCAACTCCAAACAAAACTAAAAAACAATAAATAAAAATCCCGAAAAATGGCAGAGCACGAATTTTCCAATAAATCCTCGCTGATCCGACGCGGCGGCATCTGCATCTTTGTGGATGAGGAGGAGGCGGAGATCATTGAGCAGCGGCCCCGCGGCATCACCTTCGCCCCGGTGTCCAGTCCGTTGCCCAAGTGTCCGCTCTGCGGCGCCGACATCAGCACCACCAACACCACCACAACCAACGCAAACGCCGGCACCACCACTGAAACCACCAAAGTTCCACCAAGTGCTAGTGCCAGTGCAAGCGCAAGTCCAAGTGCTAGTAGTAAACGTAGTAGTCACGCCACAGCTCCGGATCTTGGCCAGGGTTCGCGGTCCAGGTCCACTCGCTTTTGGCACAATCGCAGGGCGGCGGTAACGGCATGTTGGCAGCAGAGCAAGAACCGGAAGCGCCGCTTCGAGACCGGATGCAGTCACTGTGGTGCAACCGGTGAGTCTTGTCGTATCCCCCTCCATCCTCACTCCCGCTCTCTCTGTCCCTCTTTCACTTTCCGCCTCAGCTTTCTCTCCTCTGCAGCACCTGCCTCATAATTCCACCACCTTCTCACATTCAGGCTTCACCAACTGCTAGCCAATGTCAATCATGTCCAGAATGCACCTGGCTCCCTCATCTGTAAACTTTTATTTCGTATCTACCCAGGATCATGTTGAATTTCTATATGCATCTGTATATATTTCCATTAAATACATCATTGACATCTCCCATATCCCTTCAAGATCACCTTTGCTAAGTCCCTTTAAGCTTTGTCTGTCAGGAAAATATATCTCAGTTTTCTGTACATATTTTACAGTTCATAATATTTTAATAATATATAAAATTGGAGTAATATACATATATTAAACGATACAAATAAAGCAGTTAGCTCGTTAAAATAAATAATAAATAAAGTAATTTCTCGACTAAAAGCAGCCAAGAATATTTTTTTAGTCTTTTAAAAATATCAACTAATGAAAACTGAAACCAAGAACCTTCCTTTATTTTTTTTCAACCTCACCACTTGACTTAACCTGATGGGTAAATCCCCAGAGATATGCCAGTTATTGGCACCTTCTTATCTCGATACCCTACTAACCAGGTTAGGCCAGTAAATCCGGAGGGTCGTACACACACACCGCCCACGCCTATAAACTGCCCCGCCGCCCACCTGCCGCCCACCTCACATGCCTCATGCTCGCTCCGCTCTCCTACTCGCTCCGCTCTCAAGCTGTACATAATTGCTTCCGTTTGCACGTGCGTTTGCTTTGCTTTATTGCTCCTCCACTTTGCCATTCGTTTTTGCATTATGATTTCACCTGGTTCTGGCCATCCCCCCCATTCGGGCATCCATCAGCGGATGGCCTCCAAGGATGGGGGCTGTCCGCCGCTTCCTCCTGTTGCTCAGTGCCGTCCGTCTGATTTGTTTTCCTTCCTGACCCCCGCACTGCCCCACGTTTCGAGTGATGTTTATGTTTATGTTTGTGCGGGTGGATTGGTGCACTCAAAAAATTGAAAATTTGGATATAAAAAAGTCGAATATAAAAATTATTTTTGAAAAAAAATTCAAATTAAAAAATATACCTGAATGCCATGTTCTCATGGAAAAATGCAAACTCCTTTATTTTAAATTTTAATGAATTGTTTTTAATTTAAAAATAAATACTAAACCAAGAAACATAAGCAACTTATGATAAAAGCATAAAGAAATAGTATTTCCAATGAATTTCTAGTGTTCAAGTGTACTATTTAAAATTGGAAACCAAATTCCAAGATTTTTGTTCCCAGTGTGACCGATTTAATGCGGGGCATTGTATGTCTTTGTGATAACAAGTGTCCTGTGTAAATATTTTCAATTGTTTGCCTCGTTTTTATTACTTTTGCCGCACACACACACACACACCCGTGCACGAAGACACAACACATGTTGGCCTTTCCAGCAGTTTAATGACAGTTACTTGGGCTGTGGGCCAAGGGGGAGGCGGTACTGGATGGTTCTCGATACTCGCACAACACAGCAATACAGCAACAGCATTACTAATGTCAAAGTTAAACATACCGGGACACGACCCGTCACCCACACGGCGTATACGCAACTTTCTCTCACAATAAAATGAACATAATCTGTATTTTTTAGCATTTTACACTCGGAAAAAATAGAAAAATAGGTTAATAATTTTTCTAAAATAGAAAACTATAATTTCTTTAGTCAAAAAATATTGAAGAATTACAAACTGAAGCAATTCACATTACTGTAACGCATATTTAAAGCACTGTCTCTGCATTTTTTCCGAGTGTAACCACATAGACACCCACAAGAACAGAAGAACTAGAAAACTGTCTACTGCTATGGCTTAGCCAGAACTTGACTCTGGTCAGTGTCCCAAAGAATGGGTGGCGGCCGAGGCGAATCGAATCGAACCGAATCGAATTGAACTTAATCAGCCAATTGCCTTCCTTCATTGCGCTGTCCTAAACTCTTTATCTGCCCCTCCACAGGCGGCTCCGTTCGTCCGGCCAAAGGATGGAAGGCCGAGCACAAGGCCGCCCGCACCCTGGGCATCATCATGGGCGTCTTTCTGCTCTGCTGGCTGCCCTTCTTCCTGTGGTAAGTGGTGGTCCGTAGTCGGTAGTCCGTAGTTCGTAGCCCGTAATCCGTAATCCGAAGTCCACAAGCGGCTGTGCGACGGCTCATCCCCATGTGACTCGGTTCTCACTTACACACTCTCTGCCAGGTATGTCATCACATCGTTGTGCGGCCCCGCCTGCCCCTGCCCCGATGTTCTGGTAGTGGTGCTCTTCTGGATCGGCTACTTCAACTCGACACTGAATCCGCTTATATATGCCTACTTTAATCGGGACTTCCGCGAGGCATTCCGCAATACGCTGGAGTGTGTGCTGCCCTGTCTGGAGAAGCGAAATCCCTACAACGCCTACTACGTCTAGACCGGACGGATGCGGATTCTGATACCGTTGTCGATGATGCCCCCCCTCTTTTCGATATGGAACAATGCCCCTATAAGTGATATTTAATACTCGAGTGAATCGTCGTTAAACCAAGAGACAAGGCAGCAAAAACAAAGCCGGGAAACAGCAAAGAAAAGCAAAGGCAACGCAAGCAAGCATCTAGCTAGTAAAATCCTTCGAGCTAAGCAATACTCAATGTGTGTTTATTACGTATACGTGTGTACATTTCCATTTAAGCAACGATAGGGAATTTAAAAATTAAACTTAAGTTGTGTTCTGCTGGGGATAGTGCTGTCCCCCAACCTATACTATCCATATATAAGTGTTGTTTGTCCAACTAAACAGAAGATATACGTAACGATATACATATGACAGTCAAACAAAAAATTAGAGAATGTGCAGCTATGCTTGGAAAAACACATAAAGTTGAAACGAAATGTTGTCTAATTAGATTTAAGAAGAATGAAAACTTTCTACTTCGGTTCATCGAAGATATGACACTTTTTCTAAACATTAAAAATATTTATTGTAATTGTGGGTCTATTTTTAAACCCTCAAAATTTGTATTTATTTTAATTATTTAGTTAAAATGTGAGAATAGTTTTTAACTCGTGTTATTTTAACATTAAAATATATTATTTCCCTTACTAATAAGTAATTTAATTCAACTACATCCATTTTATTGTTCAACTTATGTTACAATGAGTAGTAAAATCATGGAAAAAGTGTCCCTAACCTAGTCTTACCCTAAGTATCATATATAATCTAGACCTACATGTATTAGCAAACCAAATCTACATAATCGAGAGTTACAAACAAATTGAGAATTATAAATTATGCAAACGAAATGAAGCAAAAACTAGAAATTAGCGAATGAAAGGTAATTGTTGTGTAGGTGACATTATGAATTTTCAAGCAGAAAGACAATCTACTAAAATGTGTAAACAAGAATGAAGTTCGAGACAACCCAAAATTGGCAAGCTGTAGAAAATTTCGCCAGTCGCTGCAAAATCGATTCGCTTATTTCAATTTAGTTAGTTCGATTCCTCCGTCCCTCCTACCACCACCAACCTCCCTCCTTTCCTGAGTTGCGACGACTTTTGTGATAGTAAAGGAAATTGATTGTATTTCTAGTTGAATTGGTTTGCGTTGAGTCAGTAATGCATCCCGTCTAAGTATCTGTGCGATGTGTGAGCGCGTGTATGTTATATCTTTAGGTAATGCCATGTATCGCTATGTATTTCAATGTACTTGCTGAACTAAACTATTGCATATTAAAGTGTGAAACTAACGTGTTTTAAAAACAGTTTAAGGTGTTTTCAATTTTGGGTTAATGTTTAATGGTTTTTCCCTATTTTCGTTTCAACTTTTTACACTCAAAAATAATTTTAATAGATTAATGTAAACGAATATACTCTTTATTATTAATTTTGAATGAGAAAACTAGTTAAACTTCCCGCCTTTTCACTTATTCCTAGAGCTGGGATGTTTAAAAATATAAAAATTTAATATCGAACAATCGATAATGCAATTGCTTAGTAGGTTTCTATTGCTTCCAAAGAATACACTTTATTGAATCAAATTCTTAATTTTCCTGAAAGTAAAATGCAATTAAAGATCAGTTCGGTCAGAAGATTACGTTTTTTATTGCGTTTTTGATTACGTTGTTTAATTACGCGGCTTCTTTGAAACGGATAACCTCGCAGCTGATAAAATCGACCTATCGATAGCAATATCGAAGGTCTTGCAGCTCTAGTTGCTTTGTTATTATATGTTTCCAAGATTCGAATCCCTGGTCGCAGATAATATGTGGGTGTTTCTTATCGCCCGCCGCTCGCCCGTGGAAGTCTGAAGCCCGAACAGCTGCTCAGCGGAGCGCAGGGGCCGCCTGAACAAAAGCGAAAACAAAAAGCCAGCCCGCATCGAGATATATAGGCGAAATCGGCAATCAACGAACAATGAACCAGCGACTCTAGAAGAGCAGAGTACAGAAAGTTGGACTCCCGAGACAGAGCAACAGGTGACCCACAATGGCCGAGTTACAGGAGCTGAATCAGTGCCAACTACTGGACTTGCTGTCCACGGATCAGCGGCAGACTTTTGAGGTCAGTATTTGGAAGATCTCTAACCCCCTGCCTAGTTATTAATACCCTTCCTTCAGGCCTTTATACAGTGGCTTCATGGCAAGGCCAAGGGTCCCGTGCAAACCCATCAGACTGCCCTGCAAGCCATTCTCCAGACCTCACCCTATCCCGCCCTGCAGCTGCTGCAACTCCTGCAGGTCCACTCCAAGCTGCACATTGGACAAATCATAGCCGCCGTACTGCAACAGCTTCTAGCCGAGGGCGATGTCTCATCGTCGAGCTCCCTTTGTTTGCTGGCCAACTTTCCCGACAACATTTTGGAGGCGGCCACGCTTCGCCAGAAGCTAATGACGCGCCTGGCCAGTGAGTCAGCCAGCAAAGAGCATATATTGCTGGCTCTAATGGCCCGTGGCGAGGGCCATTTGCTGGAGGATGTGCTCCACGAAAAGCAGCTAACCATGCGGAGGCAATGCAGTAAGGCGACGCCACCCACCCGAGAGTTTGTGCTGTGGCTAGCCCTTGGCCACCAGGAGCACTTTGTGGCCACCATGTGCCAGCAGTTAAAGGATTTTGAGTGCTTCCAGGATCGCACGCTAAGGAATACCTTGCTTATCCTGCGCCTAGCCAATGAGTTTTCTTTGGGTACCCAGACCCTAGATGAGCTGGGATGCCTTGACAAGTGTCTGAAGGAGTTTGACCCGAGTGCAGTGCCCGAGGAGCTGCAAGAAGTGCACAAGTTCTTCTACGCCGACTTCCAGCGCCTGTCTACTATGCTCGATTTTCTGCAACCGCGGGAGGCGAGCAAAACCCTCAAAGTGGAGGCCCTGCTAAGGGCGCCGGGCGTGCTCACTCTGATCCATGACTACGGCATACGGTGCGAGCACCAGGAGCTGCTCAGCCTGCTGACGGACACTTATAAATGGCAGCTTCAGACTCCTTCGCTGAGGTGTCTCCATCAGCAGGAGACGGAGATCCTCAGCTACTACACCGCGCTCTGTCATGTCTATGAAATGATTCTGGATCAGGGCGAGCAGTCGACCAAGGCCAGGTTGATGCAGCTTTCCGGACAGATGAGGCAGCTACACCAGCTGGGCACATTGTGCTCCCTTCTAGAGGACATATTCCTTTTGGTCTTTCTGCGCTGGGAGCAGTTGGAGCAGAACCCTCAGAAGAGGAGAGAAGATCAACACGATGACGAGGAAGAGGATGATGACGAACAGTATGTGGATGATGATGTCACGAAACCACAGCGACCAGCCGCCAGTCACAGTCAGCGGACGCGTTATGGCTTCATTTGCCGCTCGCCATCGCTGCAGGCCCTCTTCACCTTCCTCCGAGCTTTTGTCACCAAAAAGCTGCACTCCCAAGATTACAAGTGTGCCGCCCAGCATCACCAGAGATTCCAGCGCCTCGTGGATGCCATTAGTGAGGCTTTGTGCAAATTGGGAGTCCTCAACAAGATCGATCAGTCTTTGGTGACTTCGGCACCTTCGCTCGGCTGCCTCCTGGAACCGGAACAGCTGCTGCAGTTGGTGCAACTGCACAGCACGGCCAAGGAGAAGGCCTCCAGCGATGACGAGAGCCGCGAACGCAGCAACCATGCCTCCAGCCTGAGCAGGAGGAAGGCCCGTAAGCAACGAAGGGCGGTTAGTTTCAGTGGGGCAGCCGTTTCAAAGACACCCGCAGACGGAGGACTCACCATGGAGCAGTACCGTGCCCGGGCGCAGTTACTCTCTGGCCAGGGCAGAAAAAACTCCTGTGTTACCTATCCCGGCGAGCGTTCCATTATTCCCAAGATGCTCAGCACGCCAGAGCAACTGGCTATCATGGCGCTGGCTCTTAAGAATTTCAATGATGTCAAGCAGATCATCGAGGTGAGTTTCCATAACCCTTAAATCCTTTTTTTTTTCCTATTAGAATTGCTCTTTGTCCTGGCAGACCTTTCACCTTGAACAGAGCCAGCTTAGTCGGGAGCTTCAGTTCATGGAGCAGCAGCAGCTGGTCAAGCAAAAGCTGGCCTCTATTTATGCCAACTATCAGGATTTAGAGGCGCGACACCCAAACTCGGAAGAGACCACCGTGGAACAGATCAAGGGCGTGGCAGCCAAGGGCTTTGAGCTGTCCAAGATCATCAGCGTGGTTGACAACTTTGCCCAGGCTCAACGCCTGCAGCAGAATCCCGAGCTAAAGGCGCTCATCCTGCGGCATCAGTCGGGTTTCCTTCAACAATTCGAAGAGCGCAACTTAAACGCTTTGATTATTTGCGATCTTATTGTCAACCTAGGCTTCAACCGGGAGATTACCAGCAATCTTCTCTTAGTTATCCGTCGTCAGCAGCAGCTCAAGGTAACTGGCGACGAGGCCATCTCCAGCTCCAACTCCACAGAGATTGGAGCCATGAATCTCCTACAAAACCTGTGCGAGTGCATGCGTCTCTTGGAACGATCTGGCCAGCAGCCTGCTCTGAATGAGCTGCTCTCCCGGCACAGCTATCCTCTTAGGCCTTCGGTTTTGGCCATGCAGCTTCAGCGGGAGGCTGCTTTTCAAACTGTATACAACCGGGAGCCTGGAGAGTACTCCCATGGTCAGGAGCTAAGGGGTAATGCCGGACACTTTCAGCAGTTTCGATCGCGTTGGAACTACTATGCCCGCTTCTGCAGCTATGTCCAGCAGTTAGCACGCCTCCTGCAGCTCAGAGATCCCCATCTGGAGTATCACAACACGCAGCTCCTCAGAAACGATCCCTACGAAGTCATAGGAGAGCTGATCTATGAGTGTGGAATCACCCCGCTAGAGATTGAGTCGAGTGTTACCGCACTTCACCTGAATCTCGTCCATGTGATTGCCTTGAATATATGTCCCCAGTTGGGTGAAGAAGGCATGACTCTTACTAGGAAAACACCTCGGGTAGTGTCGCCACAAAAGCAGGAATCCATCCACAACTACATAGCCCAGCACAACCAGCTGCTGGCCCAGATCCTGCAGGCAGTGCAAATGGGCAGTCTGCCGGAGAGCCAGGTAGGCTTGGACTTCTCCTGTCTGGGGCATGTGATGCTGCTGCCGGAGGTGGAGTGCCTGGCCAGCATATACGAAGATAATCGAGTGCTGGCCGCCTTGAATACCTACAAGTTGGACAGTGCTAGCCTGGAGAAGGTAGTGCCTGATAGGGAGCTGCTGCTGCAGATCCTGCTGCTGGGCATGGGTAATCAATCAGGTGAGTGGAGACCCCTTGGGGTTCCTTAAATTTCTTGCTTCATCCTCTGTTTTTTTCAGAATCTCAAGAGCAACTCAAGACCAGAATCAACCGCCTGATTGCTGACCTCATCAAGCAGGATCCTCGCCACATCCAGCTGGTGGTGCACATGACTGACCTTGGCTTGCGTGCCAGCCTGCTGAAGGAGCACTTTACCCGCATCTCCAGCAGCCAGCTGGCCAAGGAGCTCATCGAAAGGACAGTGCAGCATCACAGGGCCGCCAAGGAGATCCCGCCTCTGCTGCGCTCCCAGCTGGAGCACACTCTCTCGGACATAAACATCTACGCCAAAGTCTCGGCTCTGCTCCAGTTCGAGAGCTGGCCGCAGGCCTATGACTTTGGCCGCCATACGCCCAACGTGATCTTTGAGCAGTTGCTCCAACGGCGTCGCTTTGGCTTGTGCCTCGAGTGGAGCCGCGTGGTCTACCTGGCCGGGTCGGCGGGCCAGCAACGGGTGTGCCTTCTCACCCTGCTAGATGCTCTCTTGGAACTCAGGGATGGCGAGGAAGTGGACGAGAACCTGCTGGGCATTGTGGAGATGTTTCCACCCAGCTGCCTGGTGAACTTTCTCGACACGCACAAGGACAAGTTGAGGTCGCTGCCGCTGCTGCAGTGGGTAATTGATTACCTGGAGGGTCATGCCCGTGATCCAAGGCTGTACAGGAACTATCAGCTCTCGTTGGAGCTGCTCCGGCAAATGGCAGCTCCGGAGCGATTGCAGTTTTGGAAGCTACTCCGTCATCCTCTGCTGATTGTGGAGCAGCTGGTCATGAATGCCCGCTTCGAGCTTCTGGGCAAGCTCCTGGAGGCAGCTCGCAGGAAGTTGCTGAAGGAGAAACCTCTGGGTCCTTGTCCCTACTGCTTCGAGAAGCGCGGTCATGTCTACGACATTCAGGCCACTTCATCGCCTGGAGCAGGCGGAGGATCTGCGTCTAAAGTGCGCTTCCAACTGGGACAGACCACTTCGGAAGCCTTCATCCTGCTGAACTTCAACTCCTACCAGCAGGATCACTTCGTGGGCCAGGAGTGCTTGGATCTGCTTTTACGGATTTACGCCAGCAAGGCCTTGGACTACCATGTGGCCAATCTGAGGGCCGACTCCGAGCCCAGTTCCCTGGGCACGGATGTCCAGAACTCGCTGGATTCCCTTTGCGGCGCCTTCGTAATGCCCAAGCAGGCTCCCAACCGCCAGCAATGGACACGGGACGAGGAGGCCACTCACTGCATGTGCTGTCGCCGGGCTGCCTTTACCATGCTGATGCGTCGCCATCACTGCCGTCGCTGCGGACGGGTGGTGTGCTATGCCTGCTCCACCCATCGCATGCGCATCCCAGAGCTGTACGACGAACTGGAGGTGAGGATTTGTAATGATTGCGCCAGCAGCTCGGCTCCGAAAGACCAGGGAGATGGTGTCTCCAGCGACAGAAGCACTGTCTCCGGATCGGGCTCCTCTACGAATGGCGGCGAAGTCTGCAAGTGGCGTCTCAGCGGGATCATCACCCATGACAAACTCCTGCGCGAGGAGTTCAGCTACGAGCACGCTCCCAGTGTGGCCCTCAGCTTGTCTATACTCCGGCATCACGTAGAGCAGAGGAGCTGCGTGGAGCTGTTGCTCTTTCACTGCCGCAAGCTGGAGAAGCTCATCATGCCGAATCCGGAGGTGGACTATGGCCTGGTGGCCAAAATGATCAACTGCCTGGCCTTTGCCGCAAAGGTGAGTACTTTTTTGGACTTTAAATATATTATTTTCCTGGGAAATTTCTAAAATTAAGGTTCGCGGTGCTCCTGGCGAGTTTGAAAACATTCGCGAGCACTCGGAGATCGTCATGGCTGTGGTCCAGCAGGGCTGTGAGTCACTGATACCAGCCGGACCCCTGAACAACCACAATCTGCGCAAGCTGGCCGATGCCTTGGTGGAGGCTGAGCACTGGACTTTGGCTTTGGAGGTGCATCTCAAGTTTGGCTTCGCCACCACTGGGGTGATGGCTGCCCATGGCCTGGCCTGCCTGCGAGCTGGTTGCTACGAGGCAGCCCGCGAGAAGTTTGCCCACTGCATGACGCGGCTCTCCAACGAGCAGATGAACAGCAGCATCTACAAGTCCATTTTTGGAGGCACTACCTCGGCCACCGAGAGCTGCCCCACCCTGCCAAAGAAGCGACCACAAAGGGGTCCTGCTTTGCTTCAGGAAATTCTCCTGCTGATTGCCTCAATGCCACAGGCACAGCCCCAGCCGGAGACCCTGCACCGGGCCTCGCTCATCCGCAGCTCGAATTCCTCTCTAGCCTCACTGTTTTCGCGACGCCGCGAACCCTATGTCCAGCAGCGACCGCTCCAGGAGCCGGCTCTAAATGTGATGAACGCTTTGGCCGGCATCAGGAATATAGCCAAGGGAAATTACGGCGGACAGATACCACCCAGCGAGGAGGGACGTCGCCAGGAGCGAGGTTTCGAGGAGTCCCTGCACTATGTCCTCACCTACGGCAGCCACGGCGACATCCTGACCTTCCTGATGCGGCGCGAGGAGCTGCGCGCAGCCCTGCGCTATTGGCAGCTCCAGCAGCTGGACGCGGATCTCTTCATTCAGCACATCTTTCAGCCACAGCTGCAAGGCGGCAGCTTGCCACTTCTAGTAGACGAACTGCAGCAGCTGGATGATCCGCAGCTCAGCTCGTGGCGTCTGCCGCTGTTGCAGACCTGCCGCCACCTAGAGCAGCAGCAGCAACTCAACTCCCTCTACCAGCTCCAGCTTCTGCTCAAGGATCCCATCAGGGCCAGCATGACGTGCGTGAAGTTCTACGCTTTGAACTGCGAGAACTTCCAGAAGATGCAGGCCAATGCCCAGCACTTGGTCTCGGCACACATGCACCTACAGGGGGAGCTGGATCTAGCCGAGTGGGAGCACCTGCAGCGACAGCAACAGCAGCAGCAGGGAAGGCGTGGCAGTGGAGCAAGTGCAGCCAGCGTGAGAGGTGCCTGCTTTGCCATGCAAATGGATGCGAGGGCTTTGAATGGACACATCAACACCATAAGGCGGCAGCTGGAGGTGGCCAAGTTTCTGGCGAAATGCGAGAGGGAACAGTCGCCGGATGAGCCGCTAAGAACCATCCAAACGCTGAAGCAGGTAAGAGGAAAAGGTTGATAGGACTTAGTAAACTTTACCAAGCGGAGTTCTCCTTGAAGATCCGTCTAGAGTCCAATCGAGGCACCCTGCCCACGCTGTTTGAAGGTCCCGCAGATCGCATCCAACTGTCCATTCTGGTTCTGCTTTGCGGCAAAAACATAGACGAGGGATTTGGACTGGCCTACGGGTAAACTAAAGGTTTGTGTTAAGCCCTTGATCATGATATATCCTCCATATATTTCCAGTATAATCCAGGACTACAAGTTGGCCACCATCAAGGTGTTTGGTGCCACTGCCAAATACCTGGCCCGTAATCAGCGTCTGGCTGAGGTGGAACGCCTCCTAGACTGTATTGGCAGCAACAATGGCGGCGGTATCTCTGCGGAGTCCGATGAGATCCTCTCCATTGCCATCAATTCCGCCGTGCACAGCAATGCCCCCGAGACGAAGCACACGCTGGACCGGCTTATCAATCGCATCGGCAGTGTGGAGCTTCGCATTTCCTCCTACATTTACATCGGACAGCTCAAGTCCGCCTATCTTTTAGCCAACAAGCACGAGCGCCTGATGGACATCCGGAGAATCCTGCGGCAGGCGGAACTCACCGGCCAGGTGCACATCAAGAAGCTGTGCGAGATGAAGCTCCAGCTCAGTGGCACCGCCCACGCCTCTGTGATAACGTAACCCCTCGGGCAATACCCACTTACAATTAGTTTTAAAAATCAGAGGTAGCCACAGGCTGTGATAGGGCGATTAATAGATATCTCTCAAGAAGCCTGTCCAAGCTCAATCAAATTGAGATGAAACTAGGTTGCTTTATCAAAGCCTTCGATTGGAACGCCTCCTATATACTCTCTGTCTGGGCTAGAATAGGAAATCTTTTTTAACTTAGAATTTAACAATTAGATACAATTTTAATCTTTCCAAAGGGCCAGCTAGTATTCCACCCCTCGAGCTCAAAGACTCTCCCCACTAACCAAATTATATTATATTGATTGTATTTGTATTATCTCAATGTTGCCGATTTTTATATCAAATTATACCTGTTATATGTTTATTTACACGAACCGCTCGAGTTTGAATTTCTCGGGGGTTTCCAGCACTGATTTCGGGTTAGTTTCCAGCACTGAACCGACTGAAGTTCGGAATATATAGAAATATCGGGCAATGCGGGCGGTTATACAAAGGGTTAGGGCCGCCAAAGTGACGGGTATGTCTGGATCAAAAGGATAACACCAATTGAAAAGCTGACAAACCCTTCTCCTAGTGCTAGATGAGCTGGTGTCCTCCATTGGGCCAGGCCTGTGCGTGCTGGTGGGCATAAAGGCCAGCGATACCGCCACAGATGTCGACTACCTGTAGGTAATTCCTGCCAAAAACAACCACAACCACATCGTCTTTGACACCACTATACCCCTTTTAGGGTACGCAAGATCCTGGCCCTGCGTTTATTCGAAGAGGAGGGCAAGCGCTGGCAAAAGTCCGTCAAGGACTTGAGCCTGGAGATTCTGTGCGTGTCGCAGTTCACACTATACCACCGGCTGAAGGGTAACAAGCCGGATTTCTCGGCGGCCATGAAGGGCGAGGAGGCCCAGCAACTGTACAATCAATTCCTAGAGCGCCTGGGGCAGTCCTACGACAGCAGCAAGATTAAAGGTGGGTCTGACTGTCAGGCTTCTCCTCCAGCGCTTAATCCGGTTCCCTCCCACAGATGGCAAATTCGGAGCCTACATGCAGGTGCACATAGAGAACGACGGACCCGTGACCATCAATCTGGAGTCACCGGAGCAGAAGCAACCCGGCGAGGCGGTGGACAAGTGAGGTCCAGAAATAAAGGCAACGCTTTCAACTTTTATGTACCACGGGGTTTTTATTGTTATGTTGTGTATTTTATATAGCAAGCGTCCTAAAACTAAAATCAGTGTACGAGTCCTTAGGCTTCTAACATCTCCAGATCCTCGATTCCCATTCCCTCCTCGAGCCTCTTCTCGAGTTCGCGCGCATCCACGTAGGTGATCTTCTCCTCGGGCAGGTCCTCCTCCTCCATGAGGGCAGCTTCCTCGGCCGCCTCCTTGGCGCGTCGCTCCCTGAGGCCAGCGGCCGGCGAACGGATGAGGGACATGTTGCGCTGCACATCCTTGACATCCATATGGATCTCCATCTCGCGGCCCTTGCGGAGGCGTTCCATCACAAAGTGGTTGGTGCGACGCTCCTTGATCTCCGTCACGCGCTTGATGGCCACCAGCGCCTTCTGCCAGGTCTCGCGGCTGTATTTGATGGGCACGTTGCGGCGCTTCTCAAACTCAAAGCTGGAGTCGATGGCCAGCTCCTTGCCGGCGGCCTTGCGGTGCGCCTTGGTCCAGCCGACCTTGCGGGGGTTCTTCTTTCGCTTGAAGGCCTTGTGGCACTTGCCCCGACAGAACTTGAAGATCTACGGATACACAGGAAATCAAAATAAACATCCAAGTCCTGGCTTAATTTCGGAGTAAGTTGCTCTCACCTTGCAATCATTACGCACGAAGTTCACCCCGTGGCCAGGGTATATCTTGCTGGAGCAAAAATAACACGTTTCGATGCGCATTTTCGCAAATTACGAAGAATAATCTGCGAAAAAAACAAAACGCAAACAGCCAGCACGTGTGCTGCTGAAGAAGAAGAACGAAGATGTATCGATATCGAGAGTGTGACCATTTTGTCGATATAAACGTCGACATTTCCTATCGATTTCCAAGGCTATCAATGCTATCTCACCTCTAAGCGTCTGGGTTGAGCCAACAGCTGTTGCGCCAGCTGAGCACCCTTGGCCGCCCTGGTCACACCGCGCCAGCATCCAAACAACACTCCACAGACGGAGAAAACCCGACACATCACCGCCGAGATCTTGCTGACGTGCGACCAGCTAGATGCAGAGCCAGAGCCCCGCTTTCGCCTACAAGGAACGGGAACTCGCCGATCACTCGCCGCGCGCCATGTATATGCGCGACTGGCGGTCGGCCCTGCGAACGCCCACGTACAGGATCGGGAATCGGACGGTGCGCTTCAACTACCACTTCGCTCTGCTGATAGCCTGCGCCCTTGGCTTGGTCCTGCTCTTCTACTTTGCCCGCCAGGGCTCGCAGTCGTCCTCCGACGGCTACTGGCTGCGTCGCAGCTTCGCGAATGCCCGCAGCCTGGACAATGGGCCTGGGGGCCAAATCTACAATGCCACATATCCACTCACACCCCCGATGGTGCTGCGTGGCGGGGTGATCAACTACCGGATAGCTATGATCGCCGACTTGGACACCAACTCCAAGTTGAAGAAGAGCGACGGCAGCAGTACGTGGCAGAGCTACCTCAAGAAGGGCTACCTCACCTACACGGTGGCCAGGGCGGAGATCCAAATCAGCTGGGACGATGGGGCGCCCACAGTCCTGGAATCTGCATTTGCCCTTAAGGGTCGTGGCATGGAGCTCTCCGAGCTGGTGACCTTCAACGGCCGCCTGCTCAGCTTCGACGACCGCACCGGATTGATATACGAAATAGTTAACGACAAGCCCATTCCCTGGGTGATCCTGCTGGATGGCGACGGGCACAGTGCCAAGGGGTTCAAGTCCGAATGGGCCACGGTGAAGCAGCAGACCCTCTACGTGGGCTCCATGGGCAAGGAGTGGACGACGAGTGCGGGCGACTTCGAGAACTACAATCCCATGTACGTAAAGGCGATCACGCCCAGCGGCGAGGTTCGATCCCTGAACTGGGTGGATAACTTCAAGCAGCTGAGGCTGCAGTCGCAACAGATATCCCGGCCGGGCTACATGATCCACGAGAGTGGGGCCTGGTCGGAAGAGAAGCAGCGCTGGTTCTTTTTGCCCCGACGATGTTCCAAGGACAAGTAGGATTTATTTAAGCTAAGGAATCCAGGGAATACCCCGATAATATTTGCATTTTGTTACAGATACAACGAGACCAAGGATGAGCACATGGGCTGCAATGTCCTAGTCTCTGCCGACGAGAAGTTCAGCCAGATCGAGACGGTGCGCCTTGATCCTGAGAACACAATGCCAACGCATGGCTTCTCCAGCTTCAAGTTCCTGCCCGGCACCGATGACTCCATCATTGTGGCCCTCAAATCCGAGGAGCTGAATGGCAAAACCGCCACCTTCATCACAGCCTTCGATACTACGGGCAAGACCCTGCTGCCCGAGGTGCGGATCGAGACGGAGTACAAGTACGAGGGCTTCGAGTTCATTTAGCTCGAGTTGGCTCCACTCCAGTTCCAAGCGTGTACATAATGTATTAATGCCCCCATATACAGTAAGCTTTATATTTATAGTTAGTCCAGAGATGCTCAGCTCATGACCCGTGTGACTCCTTGTCTTGTCTTTGTACCATAGCACAAATCAAATTTTAGTTTATGTTTAATGAAATTGAATTAAAAAAACGTACAAAGCCCTTGGCATAAACTCAACAAAGACACATGATCATTCGACCTTGGGTCTCACATCCACTCCTGCCACCTGCAGATCGGCTTCGTCCACGCGTCCCTCGCTGGCTCGCACCTCCAGGCGGTCGGCATTGTGGTTGACATTCCACAGATCGGGCAGAAAGCGTGGCTGCATGGCGTGCAGGAAGTGCTCTCTCCACAGTCGCTCCAGCTCCACCAGACCGCCGAATTGCTGGCGGTAGCGTTCCACCACCCGCTCTCCATGCTGGCAATAGTCTGTATTCTCCACGCGGTATTCCACGCTGGCCGCCTGCCGCAGCAGCTCCTCTGTTATCTCTGTTTGGTCCGCGTAGAAGTCGAGAAGGGTTCTACGCATTTCAGCCACCTTTGCAGCGGGTATTTTCGAGCCGTGTTGGAGGAGAGCATTGCCAGCGGATTGGACGCGTCTGGAAGGGGAAAGATATCATTTTAGGAAAAACAAAACATTTTTAAAGATGTTTCGGAAGTGACGCTTAACTTGGCTGATAAAAACTAGACAAGATGACTTCTCCCCAGAATTTGTGCGAGAGTACTCACCGCAGCTCCGGATCAATTCGATACTTCTCGTGTCCTTCTCCATTCTTGAAAGGAGCCTCACACTGGACAGCCAGCTTTGTGCGTATCCGCAGATCTGAGATATTGCTCAACTGGTGGCAGGTGGGGCACAAAAGCAGCACGTCATGTGAGGTGTGTGACTTCATGACCAGCGGAAAGTGCTTTCTGTACTCCCTTGGCACCACATTCTTCCGTATATACGCATCCCGATCGCCGCAAACGACGCACTGGTTCTCCTTGGGCGTCTGATAGTAGCGACCCACATCACCCACCGCTCGACCCGCTGGCTCAAAATTCAGGCGCACTGTGAAGGGCTCCTCGCTGATCCGAGTGCCCAGATTTTGATCCAAATACCAGGACGCCTTGCGTCTGTCAATGGTGCACAGGAGTTCGCCATCTGGCGCCTGGAGCAGGCAGTTGTCGTAGAAGGTCTTCGACTGGGTGGTCATGGTTCGGCATGGCTGCTTCTTGGGCAGCAGTTTCTTCGACTTGGAGGCTCCTGCGTTTTTCGTGCGGGTGACTCCGTTGCCGGTGAGGCTGAGAGAGAAGCCCTTGGTGAAGTCCACGTCCAGGAAGGGTTCGAACTTGTTGTGCAGCTTTTGGGCGTCCAGCGATCGGCGATCCCAGAAGTTTCTTGGTTCCAGATCCCTCGAGAGCTTTTGATAAATGGCCACGGCCACCAGGGCATCGTTGGCGGCATAATTCAGTTGAGCAGGCTCCAGTTGCTTGGCCTCCCAGTTGGAGCAAGCCAGGCGCCAGTTCTTGTCCAGAGTATAGTTCAGGTGTGTCTGCGACAGCTTTCCCAGGCCCTCGGGCTTGTGACCCGCCATGACGCACAGGAAGCGCAAATCCAGGGTGCTGGCCACGCCAACTCCATAGTCGTGGGACAGCTTCACGGCGTCCTCCTGCGGGGCCACGCCCACCTTGATGACAGCGTCATCCTCTAGCAACTCCCGCAGGTCCTTGGGTATCTGCTTCATGTGGCACAGGCGGAACAGGGCGCACAGACCCCGATGGGAGCTGAGCTGGAGGAGGGCCACCGGGCGCCGGCTGCCGCCAACCGTGATCCATTCGCAGTCGAATCCCAAGACCTTGAAGCTCTGGCAGTGTCTGAAGCGAGGCTTGGGTAAGTCACTGAATTTCACAAGAAGTATGCCGCATTACTCACTGTTTCAGTTCATTGATAACCCATTGCGTGGCCGGATCCTGAGCGGAATTTATGATTTCTATGCGCCGATGGGGCAGCAAACTGTCTGTTGGCCATATTCGACGCAGTGGAATCAGCAGCTTCTGCCTGTGACGTACCAGGACGTAAACCAGGCCCACACCGGCGGCTACAATTGCCCATTTCTTGGAGCCCACCACTCCAGACTCCTTGCTCATAGTTTTCTTTTTGGGACAGTGGGCTGCCAACTCGGTTTTGGAATTAAGGTTGGAAAATTAGCTAGAAAAAGCTATAACTTTATTTTTTAAAATGATGTGTAACTCAAAACATAAATTCATGACTGTGCCATAAAACTGTGAAAAAATGCATTTAAATTTAATATGCAGGCAATTATCCTTATAACAACTGACGCAATAGCGCATTCCAAATTAAATTTAATGCATATTTTGCTTAGTTATGATCTTTCAAGTTTTGACTCTTAAAAATTATCATATAAAATTATGGATAATATTTAAATTAAATTGCATACTGAATTTAATTTAAATAATATCCATAATTTTATTTATTTTTATAATAATTTATAATCTTATAAAAATTAACTCAGAACAGCATTCCGATTTGAATTTAATGGATTTCAGGAGTCATGGATTTCAATATTTTCAGATTTATAAATTTAAATGATCAAAAATATTAAAAGAAAAAACGCCAAATGTCAAAATCACGCTGAAAACTGTAAATAGACCGTTATTAAGAAGCCATATCCTGCAGGCTGGCAGCACTGGTGGCCCAGTGTTAGTCCAAGGGGTGGCAGCACTGGTGCGCAGGCTTTTGCCAATCGCCGTTTGCAAAAAGATTTAAAATGTTTAATTAAATATAGACGCCGCGGGCAAACAATGAATAAAACTCTGTGAAACGGGCGGCGGGGAAGCGATGTGCATGTGAAGCTTGCGAAAAGGCGGCAGCAGAGAGCAGGCAGGAGCCAAAATAAGGGAAAGCAGCCAACCAAATCGATTTTTTCAGTGCAGGTGAGACACTAAAACCGTTGGTTGCCACACACACACACGCACCCCCAAAAGTACACACACTAATGCAGATGATTGCAGGATGCTGAAATTTTAAAAGGATCGACTTTAGCCAAAAAACCGTTAAAATGCCGGAAAATCTGGAGCTGCAGCAGTTCCAGGAGAGTGCCCCGCCCCCCGACCCAGCCCCCCGCTGGCTGGAGCGCCTGCAGCGGCGCCTGGGGGCCAATTGTCCTTACCTCGGCATCCTGCTGGCAACGCTCTCCTCGCTCTTCTTCTCCCTCTGCTCGGTGATTGTCAAGGGACTGGTGGACGTGAATCCCATGGAGCTGGCCTCCTTCCGCTTCGTGGGAGTACTGCTGCCGGCGCTCCCGATCCTGATTTACACGCGACAGCCGGTATTTCCGGAGGGCAAGCGGGTCATCCTGCTGCTGCGGTGCTTCATGGGCACCACGGGCCTGATGCTCAGCTTCTACGCCTTCCGGCACATGCCCCTGGCGGACGCCAGCGTCATCATCTTCTCCACGCCCGTTTTCGTGGCCATTTTCGCGCGCGCCTTCCTCAAGGAGCCGTGCACGCTGTTCAATGTGCTGACCATCAACCTGACTCTGGTGGGAGTGGTGCTCATCACCAGGCCTCCGTTCTTCTTCGGCGGGTCGGGCGAGAGTGAGGATGTGTCCGGCAAGACGTACGATATCTGGGGACCGGTGGCCGCCATTTCGTCCACGCTTTTTGGCGCCAACGTCTACATACTGCTGCGGGCGCTGAAGAACCTGCACTTCTCCGTGATCATGACCAATTTCGGAACCATCGCTCTGGTCTACACCCTCATCGTGTGCGGTTCCATCGGCGCTGTATGCTGGCCCAGCTGCGGACGGGATCGCTGGCTGGTGGTGGTGCTGGGCGTGTTTAGCTTCCTGGGCCAGATTCTGCTCACCCTTTCGCTGCAGATTGAACAGGCCGGACCGGTGGCCATTGCCCGCTGTGCGGACATCGTCTTCGCCTTCGTCTGGCAGATGCTCTTCTTCGGGGAGACGCCCACAGCCTACTCCCTGGTGGGTGCCGTCATGGTGATGGGATCCGTGGTACTGACGGCCCTCAAGAAGTGGGCGGGCACTCTGCCACGCGAGTCCTCGCTGCGGAAGCGGTTCAGGCTCATCCTGCTGGAATAAAAGTGTTCCACTTCGATCGAAGAAGTTCGCGGTTTCTCCCCGTCTCACCATCGTTCTCACCTAATCCCTGCCAGAACCAGGCATCGAACCAGTTCATTCACCGTAGACTTAACTTATATCAAGGCTCAGATCGTAGTTTAATCAATAAAAAAGAAGAAGGATCGCGTGATATCCACTCCACTCTCAATGAAAATACTCGTAGTGCGCGTTTAGTTTAGCCAATTTCGCCGATTTGTTGTTTTGTACATTGTTATACATGCTTACAAATACTATAATAAATACGACTTATGAGTAAATATGTTTCGCGGTAAAAAATAAAATTAAATTAAAATAAATTAAAAAATTAAACCAGAATTGGGAGGAAATATATCGATTTTAAGACATAATTTCTATTATAATGTGATTTTTTTAGGAGAAATTTTACATTCGAAAACATTGGCGGGTAAAATTCGAAAGGAACAAAATGTATCCTTTCAACTGCAGCTGGTCACACTTGAATAGTCCTTAAAGCGGTCATGGCGTTGCCTGACGTCTCTAGTCCATAGCAAAGTTTTCCACCTGCTATATATCGATGTTTTCAACTATCGTTTTGTTCGATTTTTTATCCGAAGATATCGATATTAGCCCATCTCTAGTTAGTTTTTGTTTGTTTATTAATTGTTTACATCAGAGAAATAATAATTTTCCGGCAGCAAGGACGAAAAAAGGCAAGGAACGGAGACGGAGACTTAAACAGGAAACAAGGACGCCGACTAGAAGCCCAGATCGGCAATAACCGCGTCCAGTTCGTCCTGCAAGTTGGTGGCCCGCGATCGCACCTGCACAATTTGATCCTGCAAATTGTCCACGTTTGCCTGCAGCAGCACGTTGCACTTCTTCATCGCGGCGAACCGGCTCTCGTGTTTCTTCACCCGCGGCTCCACGTTCGCCTTCTTCACGGAGTTCGGCGAGTCCTTGCAGGATAAATCAGGAATATAAACACAGGTAAGTTCGAAAATTCATGTAATACTTACCTCCGGCTCGGACTCGCTGCCCGTCTCCGCTTCGCTGGCCTCAGACTCCGACTCCTCGGACTCGTCGTCGGACTCCTCCTCCTCCTCTTCGCTCTCGTCCTTCTCCTCGGGCTCCTCCTCGTCTTCGTCTTTCTCCTCGCCGTCTACGTCGTCCTCGTCTAGTTTCATCGAGGCAGCCATCTTCTGTACCTCCTTCTCCAGCTTCTTGAACTTCTTGTTCTCCTCCCTGTCAAGGCAATTCAAAAATTGGTTATGGAATCCTTCCCGGTCAAAGGTTTCTACGCTTTACTCACTTGAGAATCACGTGGTTCTTTTTCATGGCCTGCTTAAGGGCATCCTTCTCCTTCTTGGCCGCCTCCTCCTTGACCTTCAGCTTGGTCAGCTTGCTGCGCAGGACCTTCAGCTCCTTACCAGACCGGCGCTCCCTGCGCTCCGTCTTCTTCTCCTCCGGCTCATCCGGATCGCTCTCGCTGACCTCCAGCTCCAGTTCCGGCGAGCTGTCACGCCCGAAGTTGGCATCGCTGGGTCGTCGCGATCCATCCATAGATCCACCGCCCTGGGCGGAACACGAAATGGGGATAGGATACAAGAGAAGTACAGATTAGTGAGGGCGTCGCTGGCGGGGCTTGGCTTTACCTGGTGCCTTGCTGAGCGGTAGTGGTCGTAGTGGAAGCAATCGTCGTCGTAGTCGTCGTCGTCGTCGTAAGCAAAGCAATTACTAATGTGCAGTCTGTTAGTGCTTGGTGTCGCCTTGGCAAGAGAGCGTCAACACGGGTTAATCGGTTAGTTGCTGCGGAGGGCAAGAGCGCGAAAGCTTCCATGGGCAGAGGATGGGACGGATTTGGGCGGGTCATAACACCGCTTTGAGTCTGGGTAGGTTTTTGGTGGGTTCTTCTGGCAGCATGCGTGTCGGTGTAGAAGTCGGTTTTAAGGGTGGTCTGCAAGCAAAATCCTTGAACTATTTTTAATAATATAAAAAATTCCCTTTCCTAAGTCCCTGTAGATTAGGAAAGCAATTTTTTATTTTATTCACTAAAAACCCTCGGTTCTGAACGAGAGTGTTTTCTTTTTCTTTCCAAAATTAATTGACCGATATCAGAAGATATTAAAATAAAAATAAAATAAATAGATTGAAGCTAAGTTAATTGAAGTTAATTGAAGCTTAACACAATGGAACACAAAATTTAAAGGAAAACCCGGCCTTATTTGCAGAGAAAATTTATGTATTAAGTTACGAGTTGCCAAGAAAATTCCTTTCTATTAAACCAACAAAATTGAAGAGCTTTGTTGTGCGTTAATTCAAAGTCTTCATACTTTAAAGCCCAAACAGGGTCTTAATTAAATGCATGACTTTCGAAATTAGAAATTGCTCTCTTTGTTGTGAGTAATTTTGTGAAAGTTTCTGACCAATTATGATGCGGTCAAAGGCTTTGTGCGCAGACCAGAGTTAATAATCGAAAAGTTCTGAGTTTTTATAGGCTGTCAAAGGTGAGGTGAGGTGTCCCTGGGCGGTGGTACATTCCCAGACCCATCCTAGACTGGTGTCAAGTGTTGTCAGCTGATCTGTTTCTCTGGCTACAATAGCTTCTAAGGATAACTAAAGTAGGGGCTCTAAGTGGCTACTACAGATTGCGGTGGCTTTGTTAGCTGCTCCCGTCTACTTTCCGCCCTCGGCGGATGCAGCGACCCGGCCCCGGCGACACTAAAAACAAGAAAGGATGTCTAGCCTCGAGTACCGATGCCTGGAGTACCCTTGCAGACTCATTTAAATAATTTTTGAGAAAGTAAAATTGTTTTTTAAACTGTTTTCAAGCAGACGGACCTAGGATTTTACAATTTGATGTCTGCAAGAGTATTATAGGAAAGGGTTAATAGTAAGTTAGGAAAGGTTAAACCCAAATTTCGAACCTAAAACCGTCTTCCAGTCTCAACTGACAACACTTTGAGCAAAATCCATTCCCTTCCATCCTCAAATTTTGCCCTAAACATCGACTTACCTTCAAGGCCGCTGCCAATTTGCGCTCTAGCAGCTGGATCTGTCTGCGCTGCTCCTCCACCTCGGTCTTGGCCTCCACCAGCTGCTCGCTGGTGCTCTTGTAGTTCTGTTCCACCTCCTTGGACACCTTGCGTGCATCCTCGACCTCGCGCTTCAGGCTGTTCACAAAGGTCTGTTCGGCTGTGGGCGTGGGATCCATGGTGGCCACGATCACGTTGGAACCATACTCCAGGTTCTTCTCGCGAGATTTCTCTCGCTCCAGCTCGGTTTCCAGGGTGCGGATCTTGGCCAGCAGCTTTTTGTTTTCACGTTCCTGTGCCTCTCGGTTGCGGAGCTCCAAAGCCAGCATCTGTTTGGTGCTCTGGAGATCGTCACGGATCTTGTCAATGTCGTCCAGCTCGTCGGGACTCTCCTCGTCAATGGACATCGCCGACACAATGCTAGGTCGGGATCCTCCAGCACCCAAAGCGGTTGTACTAGCTGGACCAAGAGCATGGCTGCTGGGTGCCTCGCTGAGCATGTTGATCTTCGACTGGGACTTTTGTAGCTGCTCCTCGATGGTCATCTGGCGGCGGAACTTGCGCAGACCATCCAGCACGGGCTTGCTGCGATCATTGGTGCGTGTGGGCTTGAGCTTGATGCCGCCTTGGATCTGCTTGAGTAGCTTGTTGTGCGAGTTGTCCTTTTCCGTCTCGTAAATGAACTTGTCGTCCACTTTGGTCATAGATTTGCATGTTAAGATGGGCTGAGATCTGTGAGGAGATTAAGTAATCATTAGAACTTTTCAAGTTAATTTTCTCTTAAAGTTTTCATTCCAGACGCAAAGTTCCTCTGCTTTCGTGAGTTATTCATCTTATTTCCTCTTTATATTTAATTTTTAATTACAAAACTATTTAGCAGACTTGTTGGCCAAAAAGTTAACTGTGCAAGCATGGCAATGCTTGGCATTAAAAGTTTTGCCGCTTTGTTTACCTTTACCTTCCGCCCTAGTTGGTTTTTTAATTTTTGGGAGTGTTGCAATCTGTAACTACTTGTGTAATCCGGCTGGGATTACTCGCCGGTTAATACCCACCTATCGTTGCAGGCCACATGGCGCAGCTTCCTGCCGCTCTCCACCTCCTTCATCATTTCGGACCAGTCCGGGCGCCTTCTAGGTCGTGTCCTGCGAATCGAAGCGAATCGGAATTATGGTCATCCTATGAGGTATTCAGGGAACCGAATGCCAGAACCCAGATCGGGGATCAGGGTTTGGGAGCCAGGGGTCGCTATGCACTCACCTGAGCTTCTCGAGTGTCTCCTTTTGTGTGCTGCTGAGCTCTCGCTTCTCGCCGGGTGCCAGGGGCGGTGGTGGCGGTGGCGGGGCCTTGGGCACCAACGAGGGCAGCGGCGGCGGGGCGGGAACTGGAAAAACAAAAAGAACCAGGAATGCACCCGGAGGGTTGGGGGTTATTCTCTGCCAGATTGGAGGAATGGGGCTTTGGTGCTCGCTGCACGCTGCTAGTGGGGCCGAGGCGAGGACTGGTCGCTGGGCATTAGAGCAAATCGTCGGGTGCTGGCTGCGTGCACTCGCGGTTATTAAATATAATTTTAATTTAATGAGTTTGCAATTTGTGTCAGTTGTTCTTGTTTGCTGTTCTTCTTTTGGCTCCCGCTGGTTTCTGCTGTTTTACCCCCAGGCGGACTGGCCGCCCCCTGTTTAGCTGTGCTTTGTGGCCAAAGTTCCGCCATACATATCAATCGGGGGTAAGGAGAAAGAATGGGTGGAATGCACTTAAAAAAGGCATTAAACACCAGAATTTGTAAGGCATTCGATTTATTTACTTGAGAAATGTATTACACAAAATACAATTAGCCAAGTATTTGGTGGATTTGGAAGAAATTTACAGTTAAATGTTATTAAAAATAGTTCCAGAAATCTTTTTAAATTTGAAATGTTTTCAAAATCAGTTTAAAAGTATGGAAAAAAATATTTTCTAACCAAAATGCAATTCAATATGTATTTTTTGATATATTTTAGCGTATATTTAACGCTTATTTCAGGTGATTTTGATAGAGTTTCTAATTTTAAATCGCTTTACATTTTAAATTAATTTTAAAAAAATTTCTCACAGTATGGAATAAAAAATTCTTTGACCAAAATTGAATGCAAATGGTTTTCTTTTGTTGTGTGTAACAGTTTGTAGTTTACTTTAGACCCGCGTTTCAAGTGATTCTTAAATCTACAACTGTTTTTTTTTTATCACTTTCCTTGTACATAATGTTATTCAAAGTTGCTATAAACGAACAAGGAATTTAATAATGAAACTAAAATGCTTCTAAAATCTACAAGTAATTTTATGGCATTCCTAACAATGCAACTTTAAACAGTAATCTATTTTAAACAAAAAATCTTTAAAATTAAAAGCAATTTCTTATACAAATTGCACACTATTTAAAAGGTCTTTACAGTTTTTATTTGTAATTTTAAATACCTTCCGCTTCCCTATAGTTCAGTTTATAGTTCAATAATTAATGCCAGTGTAGTGCCATGGGTGCGGGTGGAATCCCAGACACATGGCTGTCTCTGTCGGAAGTTGCAGCAGAGATTGAAAAGTTAGTGCCTCGTCCTCGGCCTCGTCCTGGAACCTCTGGACCTGGCTTTGATGGTGTTTTATTGCCTTAACACCATTCAATTCGGTGAACGGGCGGGCGACGGACGGATGGACGGTTGGCCGTGGCCGAAGGGGGGTGGGCACAAAACTTTGATTGCATTTTTTACTTTGTCGGGTTGCGCTCGACTGGCTCTCGCACTCCCACTTGCTCGCTTTGGGTTTAAGTTAGTTTAAACTCTGCTGGCTGAGACGAGACCACCCTTCCATCCTTCCACCCTTCCGCCTTTACTTTTTCCCCATACGTGTTCTTCGTCTTGGTGTTCTGTTAACGAGGCCAATTAGGATTGGTAGTGTTCGAGAAAGCCCCCTTGCAGCCAGCTGTTTCTAATAAATTTCCGCTTAAATTGTTGCCCTAACAATGTTCACTTTCCGAAGCAGGTCTCTTTCCTTGGCCCGCTCTTTGCACCTCCCAGTCAACTTCGAGGTCGGTCGTCTTTCCTTCTTGGCCTCGTAATTAACAATTGAAAAACTTTTCCAGTTTCGATCCCACCCACACACTTACTCACAGGCAGGCACACATAAATATATCAAAAGTCTTTATTATTTTTTCTTGTTAATTTTTTATCGAATACTTTGCATTTCTTGCCCTGTCTCTTGCTTCGCTTTTTTGTTGTTGTTAAAAAAGTGTAAAAGTCAAACAACGCAGAAAGAGGAGGAAAACAATGAGGGCGCCGCCAAGTGATGAAAAGCTGACAAATCTGTTAATTAGCTTTGTTTGAGTGAGCCCTCCTCGACAGGAGGTGGAGATGGTGGTATGGGTGGTATGGGTGGTATGGGGATTTGGGTTAGTCATGGCCAACCAAGGCTTTATCCTTTGTCTGAGAACCTTCTCCTTCCCTTTTTTTTTGGTTTTTCGGTTTCTCGGTTGCGCCTGGCTGGATCTGCACTTAATCTTTAAGTGGTTGGCTGCCTTTTGCGGTGCATTAGTGTCTGGAAACACCATCCCCCAGCAGTCCCTCTCACCTGGGAAACTGGGGAAAACACCCAGAAAGATACAGAGTGTGGAAGAGAGAAGGAGCGGCTGGAAAACTAATCCGAACTCGTGTTACTTTACTGAATGAAATCAGAGCAAACGAGCAACTTGATTATTGTCTAGAGCTCCGTTACCTCCTGGATTTTTCCCACCATCACCACCTAGTTTTTGGGAGCTCTGACCCATTCATGTCTGCATGTTAATGAACTGCTTTTGGGGAGCTCTGATTAAAATACGTGGTCAACTTTTTGGACAGCCAATTGAGGACGCATTTAGTGAGTTGCGCTTAATTCGGTTTAGTAATTTATGGACAAAGGCGCTCCCCTTAACCGCCAGGAACGGAACCTCCCCCCTGACAGTTATCCTAAATCAGTGGCAAACAAAAGTGGAAGCGAACAAGAAACAAAAGATGGCAGAACAACAACAACAACAACAACAGAAACCGAAAAAGGGAAAAAGAAAGGAAGAGGGAAGAAGGGTGCCGGGCAGATAAAAGTCTTCATTCATTCATGTCGACAAAATTATTTCTTATTTAAATAAAAAGCAAGCACTGCCAGTAGGAAGGAGTGGGGTCTCGTCGGATCTCCGAGCTGCGAGTTCCCAGCTCCGAGATGATGCTACCCACTTAATATACCGCAAAGCCCGCACTTACGACGTCGCAGAATGAATAGCGGGGTATGTAAACATAAATTTTGCGAGCTCACTCCCGGGTCTGTTCCAACTCCGGCCCGGGTATGGACCCCCTTGGTATCCACGCCCACTGGCTCATTGTGTTATCATCAGCAGAATATTCTATGCATGCACAAATGTTGCCGTTGTCATTGAATCAAGTCGGAGGAGTGTGGAGTGCCAGGGTCTTCAAAAACTGGCAAAGTCGTGGGGGAAAATGGAGTGGGAAAAGGGGGAACTTGTTACTGGGTGACTGGTACTGGGATACACAGGGAAAATAATTACTAATTGAAGTCCTATATTTACTTTTGTAATCTTAAACAAAAAAGGGACCTCTTGGTCCTTTTTAATATTCATAACAATGTAACTAAGATCTCTAACTCTAAATGCATTTTAAAATATTTTAATTTCGTACAGTTTTCCTAGTGTACCTGATAACTCGTGAAGGAGAACGGGGGAATAACAGTAGAGTCCTGCTCATGGACTGCTGCCTGCCGCCCGATGAGTGACTTCCCAGCTTCCAGGCTGGTGCGCTGCTTCATTGTCTGCCGGGGCATGATGAAGCACCGCTCAGCCAGCCCATATATTTCATTGCGGAGAAAGAGAGAGTCAGTTCCCTCTGAGCTCCTCTATCCGTATGATTAGCGTTTTTGCCTTGGCCAGAACCCAGTGCAAAATAGGGGCCAACAGGGATTACATGGGGGATTTGGCAAACTATTTGGAACCCTATTAGCTCTGAAATTATGCATGTTGTATTCCCCCTGCAATGCCAAGCATTTCAAAGTGAATCTACTTGGTAAAGTCACATTATTCATTCTAGGTGTTATTTTGAGTAGAATTTCAGTTACCGCTTTAATTTATTTAGCTAATCATGAGAACCCTGATTTAATTTCTTTAACATTTCGTTTCGTCGTCTTTCGTGATTATTAAACGGTTTTGCTGTTTCCGCTCGACGGTAACCCTCATTTAATTCCCTTTGTGCCCTAGGTGATGGGCCTCAAGTCCAATTAGAAAATTCAATTTCAATTTGGATTTGTTTCTGCCATCGTTTGGGGGACACTAATCCAATTATGCAGTCAACCATTTCATTGTCGCCCAGTATAATTATGGCCAACAGCTATTGGCCAATATGAGGGACTCTCTCTGTGTGTGTGTGTGTGTGTGTGTGAGCGATTTCCTTTTACGTCATTTTTACCACGCTATTTCTAAATTTGAAAGAGCCTAATCATCTTTTATGCTCCGTTGAATGGGATACACACAGGGAACCACAGAGAGAAACATAGCCACCTCATCACCCTCACCTATTGAAAGTCGACATTTCTAATGACAGCCGAACCGCCACCCACTTGACCCTGACAAACCGAACGCGAAGAAAGGACCAAGTAGAAAAAAGCGGAGAACGAAGGAGAAAGAGGACTAGGAATTTCCCCAAAAAAAATGGGGCGCAGCCGTTACATGTCTCGCATCTACACACGCATACATAGAGATGAGGCTCATTTAAATAAAAGAAAATATTTTTGTCCTGCCGCTTCTGGTCCTTTTGAAGACATTCGAGCCAGGGCCAGGGTCAGGGGCAGCGTCGGGGGCCGGCGGCAGGGTAACTTGCGGCCAGCGCCGTCTTTTATTTCGTTTTGTTTTTTAGTGGCGGATATTTGAATATAAATGGCGCATTTAGTTAGACTCTATCAAGCACATTCCCATATATCTTTGGCAGCTTTCGGCTCGACCCCCCACCCCCCACCGGAGATTCCAAGTCCAAGTTCCAATTCGAGTCCAAAGTTGGCCTTTTATCATTCGATAGTTGCGGGTTTCGGAGGGGGGCGACCCGAACTCTCTGGCCGCCCGTGTCCTTATGCCTCTTTACCATTCCTCATCTGGCTTTAAAACATTCCATTTTATGTTGTAGTTTTGACAGAATGAGCAATAATCATGAATTTTGCTTAGACCATAAAAAGAAACTCCACTTCACTCCACTGAAACGGGGACCCTCCTGCCCAGACTTTACCCTGAACACATTAAATAAATGTTTCGCCTTCTTCCTTTCCTTGTGGCCTTCTTTGCTGCTCCCTTTTTCCGTCTTTACTTTTTGTTTCCCTTTTTTCGTTTTTGATAGGGTGACAGCTTTAAAAAGGACAAACGTTGCTCTGTTTTATTTTTGGCGGACAACGTTTTTTGGCCATTTTATTTAGTGACCTCTTTGGCCAGTCTCCTCCTCTTCGATCCTTTTGTTTGTCGGTCAAGATTAGGAGGCATTTGCGGTCACGTTATTGCCCACTGATTAGGACGGGGACAAAGGCAAGTTAACTGCCTCACACGTAGCCGCCTATAGCCCCTCCCCGGTGTTATCCCGTTCGCTTTTCCAGGTCCTAACGAGCTTTTCACTTCATTTTAGTTGCCTGCCTGCCCCCAGGGGGAAACTTGAGGCCTTCTTGCCCACGGGGCGGCTTCCTGCAATTCAATTTTGAGGCCAGGTGACGGCATACTTATGCAACGCACTGTCGTTCGTTCGTCCGGGTTCTTTGTCTTTCAGGCAGAACCCTTGCTCCTAATGCTCCTCCTTCCCAGCCTCGCGGCGGGAAAGTCCATTACAAAATTACGGCCTTCTCAAGAGTTGAGAGTGTGTGGCAATAAATACGGAATTAGAGAACGTTTGCTCCCATCATACCTTTTGTATTGTTTGCACTTCCAAAAGCAGGTGGGGGGTTGTGGTGATGAGATGGTATCCTCCCCGGAAAAGGGAATTGAAACCCAGAAATAAAACCCACTCGCAACTGCAGGCAGGAAAACACTTTGCGCCCCGTTCGGCTCAATGCACAACACTCACTAAAATTTAATAAATAAAAAATGATATATATATTGCTTTATAGCCTTGTTTCTCCCACTGTGTCTCCCTCAGTGTTCTCACTGTCCCTTGTCCGTGTGCGCTTTGTGGTTTTTGTTTGGCCGAAACATTTTGATGAAATATATTTTTTTACACATTCATTTCAAGTATATAAATTCCCATATTCCTCTATATGCGAATATTTGTGCACTCTGGCAGCGGTTCGTGTATATTTTCCTGCGTTTTTATAAATGAGCAGACCGCGCTGGCTGAGAGCGACAGGTAACAGACATTGATGGCAGCGTGAGGGAAGCGTTTCCGTTTGATATTAAAAAGGGGTAAGCATCAGAGTTTACAATGCAACGTTTGTTCATTGGAAAATCCAATAAAATATTTAATTTGTTGAAAAAATTTAGATGTGCTCAAATGTTTATATTTGTAAAGGAAAAAAGTTGTTATTAAATTGGATTTAAGTCTGGAAAAATTCATTTCGTATGAAAAACTAGCTAGAGCAGAGCTTGTAAAATGCGCTCAATCGTTTTAATCAATCGTTTTCTCTTGCAATGCAACCGAAAATAAAATCTTTAAAGAGTCTCACACTCGCTTTTGTTATGCCTTTTCACTCAATTGCATTCGGAGAAAGAAAATGTGGAACTTTCTGAGAGTGTAATTGCAAAGAAACTCATTTGTTATTGTTTTTGTTGCAAGAGAGCAGGTGAGAGAAATAGTACATTTATATACAAAATATCTCTTTGCAAAGCAAGTGGCTTAAAAAGAACGAAGTCTGCTCTTGGATCTTAACCGAGTTTGAATAGAAACGAACCAGACTGAGACGTTTCTTTGATTAAGTTTTCAATAGAGCTCGCGGGTAACCTTCACTTTGCGGACTTTTAGTGAAACGCCAAGTAAACTTTCGAGCTCTGATTATAATTAAACCTTAAGCAAATAAAAGCAAGTGTTATTTCAAACTTTAACCTTAAAAGATACGTTCATAAAGGACGAATTCACCTTGTCTCCCCCATATATCACTCATACGCCCCGTTAAGCGTTCATGCTAAATGTTTGCCAAAATCCAAACTTAGTGAAATACATTCACCAAGCATATATATATTAGCCATGACACATTTGATAATCTCTCTCAACTGGCCGCTCACGTTCCCATCCCCATTGAGCGAATCTCATGCACATATCGCTCATACGCCATGATGACGCATTATTTTTGTTTTGTTTTGCCCCACTCTGCCACTGGCCACTGGCCTTGCCTTTTGGCCAGGGCCGACGAAAGTCCCAAAAGCGGAATAGCCAAAAAAAATATATAGAATATTTGCCAACAGCTTCCCCCTAACGTATAGTAAATACAAATATTCGTTGGGTTAGACATTAGACATTAGACATTAGCCATTAGAGAAGCAAAAGGGGCGATAGTTTACAGCGCTTGTTGAGTCGATCCATCTGCGGAGGTTAATCGGGGTTAATCCAGTCGGGCATCGGGTTAGGTTCCATCACAGGAGCTGCTGAAGGTCGGATCGGATCGGACAACTTACCATTCTTGATGCTCGGCTCGCGTTTCAGGGACGCTTTGCGCAGGGTCTTGGTCGTGAACTCGGGCTTGGGCTCCTCCTTGGGCTCCTTGAGGAGCTCATCGATTTTGGGTACCTTCTTGAGAACGGGCCGGATTTTGGCCAGGTCGTCGGTGCTCTTGCTGGGCAGCGGCTTCTCCTCGCGCTTCACATGCCGCAGCTTGGGCTTCTCCAGCTTGAAGCGTCGTCGCCGCTCGCGATCCTCCTCGGTCTCACCCTCCTCGGCCTCGTCGTCGTCCTCGGTGGCCATTTTCTTCATCGACCTGTCCCGCTTGACAACCACGCTGCGCAGCTTGGGCTTTTCCATTGTGAAACGTTGGCTCAACTCACTTTCTGGCTCCGGCTTCTTGTTGACGGGGGTTGGACGCAGTTGGGCAGCCTTCCGAACGTGCTCGGGCACCTTCTCGTCGACGGTGGTGTCCTCCTCTTCGCTTTCCTCTTCAGACTCGCTCTCCTCCTCGCTTTCTTCTTCCTCTTCGGATTCGGTCTCTTCTTCGGTCTCTTCCTCCTCCTCTTCCTCGCTCTCCTCTTCCTCGGATGAGGATTCGGGTGGTGGTGTTGGCTCCTTTTTCTTCTTTAGCGCCGAGGTGGTGCCCAGTGGCTTCTTGGTCACAGCAGTGGGCGTTACCTTCTTAACGGGCTCGGGCGCTTTCTTGGTGCTTACGGGTTCGGGTGTCTTCTTGGTCGCCAGGGAAGATTTCTTGACGGGCTCAGCCACCTTCTTGGTTGGCTCGGGCGTCTTTTTGGCGGGTTCAGCCAACTTCTTGGCCGGTTCGGGCACCTTTTTGGTCGGTTCAGCGGTCGTCGTGGTGGTTTTCTTGGCCACTGTAGTTGCCTTTGGCTTGGTTGTTGTGGACTTTTCGCCATTTTCCTTGGTCGCCGGCGTGGCCTCGGCGTTCTTCTTGGCCCACGGCGTGGTGCTGGGCTTTGTGGTGCTGGCCGTGGCAGAGGCGCCGCCGTCATCCTTTACCCATGGCGGGCGGAATGTGGTGCGTCCGCCGGGTGCACTGCTTGCACTGCTCGTCCCCGTGCGGGGCGTCACAAAAGGCATCGCAACTTCTCGTGGGGACTTGTCCGGATGTCTCGCTGCTGCTTGCTATGTTTTTTTTTCTCCCTGGTGTTTATGGCTGTTTAATCCTCTAGGGGCCGATGTCGTCGCCCGTCTATTTGCACACTCTTTTTAAATAATTTGCCTTGGATTTTTTTTGGACGTTTTTCCTGCTGATGAAAACACAAAACTTTGCACATTAGCAGCCGCGTCGGGGGAGAGAGTCGCAAGTTGTCCGAAAAAGTTCTTTCATTCAGATTTTCCGTGTTTTTTCTAGATTTTTTTTTGTTTTTGCCCCGTCGAGTTCTATTTTACTTTTGATAATTCTTTTTTTACGCGTATTTTTGTTCGGTATAGATTTTATTTATTTTTGCTTTTTTTTTACTGCGCGAATTTTTGTTGCTGGGATTTTTATTCGTGGTCCGCTGTGGACGATGAGCAACAGCTGTTTGAGATATTTTCAATCCGATTCAATTCATTTCAATTCGTGTATATTTGGGTATGTTTCATTTTCAATGTTATTTTTAACTGAATGCGCTCATTAGCTTTGCTGGCTGTTGCCGCCGCTGCTGCCGAGAGACAGAATGTAGGCCTTTGTGTCATAGTCATGGACAGGGACATTCATGGATACGGGTATAGAGATTTAGGTGCAGGCAGTGGCCAGGGGGAGAAAGTGCGGTGGACGGGGACACGGGGCGAATGTATCAACAAATCCCAACTGAGAGGAATGCTTTTGCAAGTGCACGCAAAAACAGCAAACAGTTGGGGTCAGAAAAGTGGAAAAGTTGTGGAAAAATATTATTTTTAACTAATAATTTTTACAAAGTTTATGGTAGCAAAAATAGTCCTTTTTATACCTTTTCAGGGTTTTATAATTTCAGTCAGAAGTTGGTAAATTAGTGAAGGAGTTGTTTCCGACCCCAAAAAGCATATATATTCTTGAACAGCATTAACAGGCGAGTATTTCTAGCCATGTTGGAAGAAAATAAAAAAATTTCAATTTTTTTCAAAATTTGATAAGGGGTTACATCATTAAAATTTAAAAAAATTGCCAAAAATTTTGATTTCTTAAAAATTTTAATTTATAATGCACATTTGTTAAGCTATTAAAAACTAGCATAGAAAAGCTTTCCGAATTGAATTTGTTGCTTTTTTGGCTTAGTTATGATCGATTTTTGATTCGAAGCCATGATCCTATGACAAACAATACATATTTCGGCTTTCCTTTTTAATTTAATATTAATATTAATATTATTTGCCACAAGACTGAAAACTTCGACCTAAAGAATTGCCAAATCTCTTTGAGACAAATTAAATTCCTTCATAAATTCTCTAATAATTTCACTACCATTGTAAGGACCCCTATTCTCTTGACCACAACTATTCCTGCCTGCGAATATGTCCAGCTAAAATGTGTGTCCGTCCGCCGCTGCCTTCCGTCCGTACATATGCACTCCAATAAACAGCAACAACAACGACAACAAGAGGCGGCGCGGAGTGCATGGGAATAGAGCAACAATAACAAAAGCAGAAACGATTTGCTCTGCCACTGGCTGCGATATGTAAAAGGCGAAAATATTTAATTTTAGGTTCTTTGTGCCGCCGAGAGTCCAAAAAACAAAAAAAAAAAAGAAAAACCGAATGAGAGGGTGAGAGAGCGGAATCAAATCAAAAGAATAAAAGGAAACACATCTCTCTGGCGCTTTCTCGTCTTTAGCCAGATATATTTTCCTTTTTTTTTCCTCTCTTTTCCGTCCGCTTTGCTCTGCTTTTATTGTTGCTTTTGTTTTTATTCAACTGGCTCGTTTCACAAAGTAGACAGCAAAACGTACACAAAACTGGGGTGTATGGAGAAAATAAAAAAGAAAAGCCTCCTCCCCCCCACAAAAAAAGTACCAAAAAAAAGAGCGAACGCGAGGAGGCAGAATGAAATCCGAATTTGTTTCATTCCATTGCCATTTCCATGGCCGCCCCCACTGAAAAAGCCTCCCGACCCCGGTCCATGTCGTCGTCCATATTCATTTCAATTCCTCCCGTTCGGGGGGCCGATTGCAAATTTTTTGGCCAGAACGACGGAATACTTTCTCGGTCTTTCCTGCATCATGGAGGCGTTAATTAAACATGACATGCAAATAAAAATTATACTTAGGCAAACAGCAGAGCCTCCATGACGTGAATTTCTCAGTATATATAATATCTCTATGTAATTCAAAGGATATGTATGTATCCTGCTTTGAAATGGATCCATTTATAATTAATTTATGGATTTTAAAGCATTTCTGGCTTATCAGTTCTTTAGTAACTCGTAAACAAACAGTTGGCCCAAAGAGTTTTTAGTTTTTTAAGAAAACTTTGAAGGTCCCTAGCGAGACGGCAAAGGAATCATAAGAGAGCATCTTCCTTTTGCTTTTCTCTTTTCTCAATTTCTGTGGCAAACTTTATAATTCGATTTTAGGAAAGTTCTACTGTATATTCCAACATTGCACACAAAATGCGAGACAAAAAAGCTAAACAAAAAAATACAGAGTAGGAGATTCAGAAAAAATGAAATTTCAATTAAAATTGTTAACGAGAGACTCGAGCTAATTTGGCTCGAAAGTCGTGCGGAATTCGCGTTTCGAATGGCAAACAAAAAAGATATTGCTATCGCCAGGGCCGGCAGCATATTTCATCCTAAGATTGCCTGTCAACACAAGTGTTTAAAAATATCGCCCGGTGGCGATATTTCGGGAACAGCCATTCATAACGCCCCTCCAGAGAGATTTATTAGATCGATTGGCCGCGCCGGTGACAAGAGCTAAGCAAAGCTGCGCATTTCGCCATCCAAAATGTACACGAATTTTATTTATATATTTTGTGGATATTTCACGGTTTCTTTTTTCGATGTTTTTCAGATATTTTTCAGTTATTTTTCGGATTTCTTTTTTTTGTTGATTTTTATTATGTGTATTAATTGGTTCATTCGCTCGGTTTCGCTGCAGTTTGCTGCGTTGCACATCGTTCGCGTCGTTGTGTTGTCCTCTTTATATGTATACAACCTGTGTGTGTGTGTGTATTGGCTGGGTCAGACACCCGCAAACACCACACACTCACATTCACGGACACCCACATACACAGACACCCACACACACACACTCGCACTGACGTAGAGTACACCTTCAGCAGCGGAGGCAGCAGCGCCTATGACGGCGTTTCAAAAACTAAATTCATACATTTTCCAACAGCCAGGCGATGCCTGAAAAATTTCAAAATTTTCACACACACTCACTCTCGCTGCGCTCTTTTGGGATTTCTCTCTACATTATCTCTTTTAATTTTGTTTTTTTTTTTTTCGGCGAGAGCACAGCATAATGAAGTGAAATGAAAATTTTTTGTTGACCGACAGAGGAGAATATTTTTAGCATCATTTTCGGTTCTTCGGGCCGAGAGGGACGTTAGCGCGGCTTGGATTGACCTTATGGCAGGTGCAGTTCAATGGAATTATTAATAACCTGGCTATGTGGCCCACTTCAAGGATGCTGCTGCTTGGCCCCTCCCTTGCTCGTTAGTTGGCTCTTATCAGGCGCCTCCTCGCGGTGAATGGGCCACAATTACGCAAGTTTCTCTAGCGGCATGAACGTGGGCGTCGCAGCTAATTTCATTTGAAGACACAGGGAGAAGGTGGTTTGAAAAGTGAGTGAGGGGCTGCCTCTCTTACCCTGTGATAAAAACCACTCGTCTAGAAAGTCCAAACCCATTAGTGCTTCTGTTCAGCGTTTTGTCAGGTCCAAATGATTCTCTCCAATGATCTCCGCCTTCAATATTTACATTGTCTCCTAAGTGGCGGTCGCTCCTTCGATTCACTCAATTGTGGGTTGACATTTCTGGGGAGTGCTGCAATCGATCGATTATCGGTCGGTGCGTGGTTGTATTTATAGTCTTGGTTGTTGGCTAATCGATTGGACTAGGGCTAGGCTAGAGCTAATTTGTGCAGTTACGAACCAAAGAGATTTTTTTAAAGTTATGTAGACCTTAAACTAACAAGGGTTCGGTTAATTGTATTAAGGGTTCCAAGTTTTATATTTACTCTTAATTAGTGTATACAGTTTCAGACATTTGCATTAGTTGGAAGTCGAAATATTTACATTTAAAATGTGACGTCTATGGGATAGAAATTTAGTATTTTCGGAATTTTATATCTGTGTATTTCTCAACCAAGATCATCTTTCCACGCCAGTAGTTCGATTAATCTTTTATAGCCTCCAATTTGTGTACTCACTCTAAATTAGTATATAAAGTTTCAGACAAATAGTTTAGTTTAAAAACAAAATACAACCAATTAAAAAATGCCTTTCTATATGGTAAACATTTGCTTGCAAAATCATTGCAATAACTGAGGGCAATTATGTAGTGAAAAAGTGTAATTAAAGCGCATGTCGAATGTCAGCACCACCAATATTTATTTAACTTGCAACGATTTTACCATCAAACGGACATTTTTTCCGGTTTCCTTTTAAAGCGCTCCCTAAAAGCATGCAATGGCCTATTTTTTCAACTGTCAAAGTCAGCCAAAAAGTATGCCAAATTAAATTGCCAAAAAATCTGCATGCCCACGCAGTTTGAAAATTCCCCATCGGCAGTCAATAGAACATTTTTATTCAAGCTCTTCAATAATAAGCACTATAAAAATATTAATTATATATATGTTTATGTTATATTTTCTATAAAAAGCTGCTTTTTTCACATCAAAAAAACATATGTTTGGGGACTTTAAAAAATCCGCTTAAAGGCGATTGGGTTTTGGTTGGCAGTTGGTATATGCGACTTCCCCCCGGGGGCCTTCAATAATTCAGAGAATGGAATCTAGAATTTTTTGCTATTTTTTTTCTATGGGGTGGCAGAAACCCCCCCGCGGAGTGGGGCTGCCAAAATGTTCGGAAAACCTTTCGTTTTGCGGGTTCGCCGACATTTTCATTGGCGCGCGTGCCGGAGCAAAAACTTGCGCGCCATCGAAATCGAATTTGACACAAATTAATTGCTATTTGATTTGACAAGTGCGAACGGCGTGAGGGGGGAAGTGCGGGGGAGTCGGTGGATACAAAGAGCAACTTGCGTGGGTTATGCTTAAGTGTTATCATCTAGAAATTGCTTTATTTGTGAAATGTTCGAAGAGACATCTAATGAATACTGAATGAACTCCTTGGCGTTGTGCGGGGAGCCGAGCTCGTTGTGGCTTCTCTTAAACTGCGTTTGTCCCGGCCCCAGGGCTAGACCTTGTGCACAGCAGCTGGCGGGGATTGGGCTGGCACTTGGGGTGGCGCCTGCGGTGCGGCTGGGGGCGGCGCCGGCTGAGCGTGTGCGTGGGGTTCAACTGGTGTGGGCGTGCTGGTGCCCTCGGTGGTGTTCAGGTAGGTGAAGTGTGGCCAGGTGGAGATCTCGGCAAACAGCCTGCCGCCGGGACACTCGGTGTCACGCACCTGCTTATGGCCCAGCAGCTTATAAGCGGGATCGATGTAGCCCTTAAACACGCCAAAGGCGATCAGGTTTTTGGCAGCATCCAACATTTGTTTGGGGGGAAGTTCCGCTGAAAATTAAAGAAGAAAAATTCAATATTATATTTGGGAAAAATATTTAGGATATTTTTAAACTTAGTGGAAACTCCACTTACTTCTCCAATCTCCAATGAGCACAATGCCCACGCTCCTGTCATTGTACTTGGGAGCATGTGCTCCAATCACGTTAAAGCCGCGACCCGTGTAGATCATGCCATCGCCGCCGATGCCAAAGCTATAGCCAATATCGTTCCAGCCACGCTCCAGTTGATGGAAATCCTGCATATCCCGCATGCTCTTCATGCAATCCACGGTGGTATAGCACACGGGCGGCATGTAGGAGTGATGGATAATCACATAAGGAGCAGGTCCCTGGAAGTGCTCCACTGATTTGGGCAGGCGGGCGCCCCAGTCGGAGCGGGAAATAAGGCGGGCAGTGGCCACGCCATCGCCCAGATTTGCCTGCTGCATGTGTTGGCTATAGCCTGTAGGTGAAAATATATAGGAGTTTTTTGTTAAGTAAAGTTTCTGCGTATAAAAATATATTTTCTTCTTAAAAATAAATTCTGGGAATTAAAAAAAATCCCCTAATCAATATTACTAACATAAATATTTCAAAAATAAGCAATAACATCGCTGTCACGTCATCAAGCCTTAAGCTATATTAAATCAATAATTTTATTGCTCAATTTATTACTTGTTTTTTGTCTTCCTTTCTTTTTATTAAATTCCTTTCAATTTCTGGACTGCAGCCCACGTTAAAAATGTTGTTTTCTTTTTTGTTAAATTTAGCTCAGAGCATTAACTTGTTTACATTCGTAATCTGGTGTCTTGTGCCCTTGACTTTTATTTGGTGAAAACAAGTTGAATTTTTGGCTTTCGCCAAAAGGGAAGAAGATTCGTTATATATTTCATATTTCTGACACAAAAACATTTTCAAGACAGCCAACGTTTGTTGGCCTTAATTGCAAAAGTGAGGGAGGGAGGCGGTCTCGGTTGCGGGTGCGTATACGTGATGTGTGTAATAGGTGGGCGAAGTGCGGTCTGCGGTGCTGCTACCGTACATTTCTCACATTCCACTGATAAATGATAGCCGGATTCCCCAACGCGGAGGCGTCTGTCTGCGGATGTCTGCTGCGGTAACTGCGGTCCGGCCGAGCCACGATTTCGCACTGACTCTGCCTGGCTGACTCCCCGCCGATCCCACTGAAAATCCCCCGTTACCAGTGAGAGCGCGAGCTACGTAAAAAACAAGTCGCCGATCGGCTCCGATTGGCAAATCGCGATCGTCATCAGTCTGTTGAGCTGAGCGGGAATTAAATATGCTAAACTAGTGACTGCTAGGTGATTTTTATTTGATTTTGGATGAGAAAAGGTGCCAGTAGGGCATATTAGTTGGTTATACCATTTTAAAAATTGCGAATAAAACGTTGAATTTTTAAAGAGTTTGAAGCTATTTGAAGAATAAATAAATGCTTGATCCCATTTTCAGAAATAACAAACACACATTTACCTATGAAAACAACACAAAATTCCAAAATTCCTCCATCAACCATTACGTTTTTCCTCTATCGAAAATGATTATAAAGTAAATATTTGTCTCAAACTTCAGAAAAAAATTTGCTGTATTTTTATGGCGCAATATTTTTCCATGCTTTTGTGGCAAAAGTAAATATTTAGATTGGCCCACGAAACACAACAAAAAAATCCATTCGATGTGCTGGAAAATTCGCTGGCAGATTATCCGAAGATAAAAAGTATCTATTTCAGGGCAGGTCATTCCCGATTCGTTCAGCTTCGGCGCTCCATCAGCGTGAGTCAGCTTAAAGCCGTCAATGCGAAATGTTTGAAAGCCAAAAGCCACATAGCAGCAGCAGCGGCGGAAGCCGAGAGCAACAGGTGCTGCGGGTTTGGTATCATCTATCAATGGCGTGAACGTTTGGCCGTTGACACTGCCACGGCACCCCCCCCCTTGGGAGAAAAAAGGCCGGAGCTCAGTTCCGTTTGGCCCTGGTTCCTCGGCCCTGAGTCATAAATGCAAATTCAGACTCCAATTCGACTTGAAAACTATATTATTTCATTCAAATTTGCTTTATGTGTGCCGAAGGAGTGGATGAGGTTTGCCCATGTTTGCCCGGCTGTCTGCCAAAAACTTCGGCACTACGCCCACTCTGGAAGTACGCCCCCCGGCATTTATATGCATACGGAAAACTTAGCCAGAGAAAATGGCTGAAAAGGAAGAGCGAGAAAACGGGCGAAGGCGGAAACAGGAGACGCGGCACTTGACTAAGTTAATAGCGGCAGTTTCTAATTAAAATTTACGGAGAGCGAAAGTTGCGTGGGCAGACAGACGGGGTGGAAATAATATAACATCCTAATTTGCACACTTCCGGTTTTGGTAAGGCAGCTTAAAATAGTTTTTACTTTAATTTTGGGTATGAAATAAAGAGGGTTAAAGATTTTGTGAAAACGAAATTGTGGCTCTTAACGCTTCCTGTAAATACTAAATATTTTTTTAGTTAAATAATTGACAGATTTTCCATTTTTTAAGCAACATTTTCTTTCCTTTTTATGGTAAATTTTAATATTTTTAAATCCTTTAAAGTAGTCTCTGAAAACTATTATTTTGCCAGCTACTGTTGACTGCTCTTGCCGAGTGTTGCGCCTCTGCTGTTTGGCACCTATCGTGGATCCAGAATCCTGGACTTCATCGACGGCGCGTGCTTGAATAATAAACAGAGCAGGAAGCACGAAGCAAGAGCAGAAGCAGAAGCAAGTACAGGAGCAAGAACAGGAGCAGCAGCCGGTGCAGGATGTGAGGGGACTGCCAAATCGTTGGCTGTTTAATTTATGCCGCTTACTTTTTAGTGTGTGTGTAACATGTTAATTACATTTATATTTACAGCAAAGCTCGGGGAGCTTCGATAGCTCCGAGAGAGCTCTACCCAGCCACGCCCCACTACCCTAATTGTTACCCTAATTACGCGGCCTAATAAAGTAAACATTAAAACTCGTTGGCCTAATCAATGTTGCAAACTTTGTGGCCCCCACTGCCACACACACACGGCCCAAATATTCACACGCTCCTCTATCGCAATGTCGGGCGAGGGCGATAGTTCAGGTGACGGCAGGGGTAAATCACCTAATCTCTTACACCCACACACACACTCAGCTTTGCAAAAAGCAATTTCGTAGGCATTTGGCGTAAAGTTCTTTGATAATTTTCGATTAATCCTGGGCTGCTCCGTTGATTAAATTCTCACATAATTGAAGTATTTAAATTACCAGCGAGTAATTAGAGTGGCAGGCATGCACACACACACACACACACTCACCGAGCGTTTGGAGTGGTCCCTTAGGTAATTGTTTGTTTTTAATCAGGCAAAGCACATAATAGAGACATTTCAATATTATTATGTTGACGATGCTGAAGAGTGGCCCGTCGGTCGTCACTCGTCAGTCGTCTGCCCATTAAACAAATATCCATCCGTGCATTGTTTCAGGGGGGGAATGTGCGAAATTAAGTCACGCTCGATTACAACAAAAATTAAAAAAGCAACAGGCAAAAAACGAACGATACCCGGTACAACGGAAAACAAAAAAAAAAGTACCCGGAGCAAACAAACAGCAAAAAAAAGAACACAGTAAAATCAACAAAAAAGAACAAAAATGCTGAATAAAAAAGAAAGCGAGCAATTATAGGCTTAAGTACCGACTATTGAATTCCCTTTTTCTGCAGGCTTTTATGGTAATCAATTTCGAAACAAATGTTGATACAAATCTATTATTCATAGCCTTATTTTAGGTGTAGATATGGGTTCTATAGATAGACTTTTGGTTCAGTGAACTTATATTTCACTTTAGTAAAGATTTGGGAGCGGTTTTACTTTACTCTTTGCTTATGAGCTTTTGCTGATAATACTTTTATAATTTGCGACAGGAATTTATGGTTAAAAACACACAAAAGATTTTTTCTAAAGTAACATGTTCCTCGTCCTATCAAACCTAACGCACTTGGGAATTTTAAGGTACATTTTCAAATTAAAAATCTAAAAGTTATACAACATTTTTATAGTAAACAAATATTACCCAATGCTATATTAACTATGAAATTATGTTAAAAAAATATGCTAACCTCTTCTCTCAAGATAAAACTTTCCATTAATAAACAATTTCATTCATATTTTTCTCCTCCTAAAAAAAAAATATGACTTTATCTACGTTTTGTAAGAATTCTCGTAAAGCAAGTTCTCTTGATAAGAGACCCAGTGCCTCAGTTAGGGTGCCGGAATTATTATGAATATTAAAATCAAAAACAATTTCACTCGCCCGCTGGCTGTCAGGCCGTAAATGACAATTTTGTTAAATGTCAGTAATTAATTGAAACAAAAAATCACATATCTTGACAGCGTGCAAATTATGCATATATTATACGTCAGCTATCAGTGCTCGGTGCATATATCGATATATTAAATATGTATATAACAGCTGTCAGGGCTCAGCGGACACTGATTGCAGGTGGACGGACGGGCGAGCAGAAATTGTAGAGGAGCAGGTGTGATATCTTCTCCAATTTGGCAGACTCGATAAGGAAAGCCTCTCGAGCACACGACACTTACCCATCATTGATAGCAGAACTAATCCCAATGCTGTCATGTTGCTTTTTCTGGAGTTTCTTGTTGCTTGTAGCTTGTTGCTTCTGCTTTCTGCTGACGCGATTGTTTTGTTGTCTAGTTTCAGCTACTTAGGAACTTGTGTGTGCGCACAAAATGTGACTTTGATTTAGGAACTTTTGTGTCAATTGCTGCTTGCTGTTAGTTGATACTTGTTGTTTGTTCTGTTTGCTGCTCTTAGTCTTTAGTTTGTGGTTTGTTGTTTTTTTTTTGTGCAGCTTCAAGAATTGTGCAAAAATTTTCGACGGTGTGTGAAGGTCAGACTTTGGTTCGCAGCGCTCACATAGCGGCTCTATGCTTCGTATCACAAGCGCGAATGTTGGCCAGCATAAGGGCGGGCCAGTGTTTATAGAAAAATCCAAACTAAAATTCGCACCAACGCTGCTGCGACTGCTGCTGCCGTTGCTGCTTCTGTCGCTGCCTCAGCTTTAGCTACTGCCGTCGCCGCCGCCGCAATGCCAAACAAATCGTTAATCGCATGAAACTTATTGGCACTTCACGCTCTCGGCTCGCTCTTTTAATATTCATTTCCGCTCTGCGAGCGAGCTTTTTACCGCCTCTGCTGCGGTCGGCTTTGTTGTTGCTGCCGCTGTTACCGCCGCTGCTTCGGCCAACGCTGCTGCTCCTGATAAAGCTGTGTTATCAGCGCCTTAAGGGGGATCGCCAAGCTACGCGAAGTTCCAGCTAAGGTCATGCTGCGGTCTTTGGGGAAATTCAATATGGTAATTGGTCATGGCGCGGTGAATTACATTCATTGGCCCCTATAATCCGCATTTCACCTCTTTGGTTCGGTTCGGTTCGAATCGGCGGTACTTTTTCCAATCCGAAGGGTTCTTTTTTCGAGCACCGACATTACGAGGGTCTACGCTGCACGTGTCAGCGTGAATCGGCAGTTCGTCGTTTGGATATGGCTGCACGGAGAGAAAAATGCAGCCCGTTTTAACCAAAACTTTTCAAAAATAATATTTTATCTTTATAAAACTGGGCCCTTGTATATAGGTTTGAAATTATAGCTAGAAAACATAAGAATTCCAAAGGAATTCCCAAACTAAAGGTTTTCATTTTCGAAAGATGGAAGTAGGAATGTTTATGGAAAGGAAAATTGCGATATTATATATATTCTACAACCATTCCGATTAGGTTCTATCATACTTAATATGTGTTTTTTGACCAACTTAAATTACCTTCTCTTAAACCGAAATAATTCTGTCTTTCCATACCTCTTAAAATAGTCAAAAAACACAACTTTTAACATTCAATTTAGCCTGAGCGTGTTTTGTAGATAATTTTAATGACTTTTGTTCATATTTATTGCAGTGCACGAAATGACTATACTTTAACCTATCACTCTGATATACAATTAAGGTTAATCATCGAACAAAATCGCTGCCTAGGCTATAGGGCAGAATTCACGCCTCGTGTTTTTCGCAATCACAACTTCCGACGGGGGCGAGAGTTACTAACAATTATAACAGTTATAGTTTATGACGATCTGACGACCTTGATGCGGATCGCTGATCACTGGGATTGGTAGCACTCTCACTCCACCTCGAGTAGTTCAATATCGGTCAGTCCTGAAGGTCGTCGCTGATAAGGGCTCTTTCTATCGGGGCCCATAAATCAGCCGAGGGGGAACTTTTTTTGTTGACAATCTCTTCAAACAATAGTTGTGCAAATAATAATTGCTTGTGGGAAAGTCCGTGATCACTCAGCTGCAGATAGTTTTCAGTTGGGAGTTTGAGCTGATTTGTATCTTTAATACTCTATCAATATGTCAATATGTCTTTGAAGATTTATTAGGTTGACGGTTTCATCTCAACATTTCGTGGAAAGATAGTTTTTGGAAAAAATCCCTTTCCAACGATGACTCATATGTTGTTGAATAGCACTATTAAAGATGGTAAAGAAGCTATGTTTTACGAGTGTTTTTTTTTATATTTAGGTGACAGTATTATGTTTTTTAGATATTTTTTAAGCTGTTAAAATTGTGTAAATCTTGAGGGATGATTAATTCGAATAGTTGTCATATTTTTCTCTAAGACAAACCGGGAAGAAATGTGTTAAGTTATCTTTTTTTATGATAAATCCATTTTAACCTTTTCCTTTAAATTTTCTCATTCAAAACCATTTCTTCTTGAAGGTTCTAAAAAGGTTTTTATCTCCCTTTACTGAAGACTTTTATTTACAAACACTTTAAGTGCCTCCTAATCTATTATTTTCATATGGTAGAACTTATTAAATTATCTATTTCCTTATCAAATTTAAATGGTTAGGTGTGCACTTTGATTCCTGGTATCATTCCTTGGCCACAATCGCTAGTTCTTCAGATTTCAGTGACTTGGTAACTGTGACAGCATCTCTGCCCCTGGTTGTTCTCTGTGTCATCTGCTTTCTTTAACCACCGCCACCGGACATACTTTTTTTCTTTGTATTTGTGTGTTTTAAATTTTTTGTATCTTTTTTTTTTTTTTTGGGCCGGGGATGCCCCTCGGTGTGATCATTTGGGTTTTGGGGGAAGCCCGCTGCAAATACGGGTATTAAATGGCTTTAGTCGGTGTGCCGAGATCGGATGGGTAGACAAATTAACAGCATTTTATTTTCCGTCGTCGATTTATGGCCAACAAACACATTCCATCTTCATCTCGATCTTAATCTAAATTTGTTTTTTTTTTCTTCTCTTTTTTTTTAAAGCTATGCGATAGAGCGTGCACACAGTGGTTTTTCGGGTCGGTTTGAAAATTTTAGGGGGAGCACCGCACACCGCCAGATGCGTTCTGCTGGCGCCGCCCCAGCCAAAGGAAGTCCAAATCACCAGTCTCATTTTCTCTCGCTTTGTACCTGGGGCTGCTTTATTTTATTTGCTGTTTATACTTGCGGCAAGGTAAACACGCAGACCACACGCCACCCCACGCTACCCCGAACTTAATATTTATTACACTTCAAAAAGGGGAAATTTCTCGAACGCTCTTGGAAATTGTTGAATTGTTTTAACAGCAAAATAGTTGTGGCTTAAGTTGCGTACTTACCACAACTCGTGGCCAGCTGTTGTTGCTGCCAGAACTGCTCGTAGGAGTCCGTGAGTGGTGGCGGCGGTGGTTGGTGTTGTGTGACGGATCCAGACGCCTTGTCGCCCATGTTGCGTGCCAATGTCTTTGACGCCAACTGAACTAAAGACCATTGAGTCGATTCGAAGAGAACTCGAACCCGGCTATTTGGGACTCCGGCCCCTGTGTCAACAAGTGCCTTTGATTAGGTCTTGTAATCTCGAGTTGCTCTTCCTTTTCGCGGGGTTATAAGAGCTCCCTCAGAAAGGGGACACATAATCCTCCTGGCTGTGAATAAAATAATAATAATTGCCACGCAAACTCTTATTTTAAGTGCAAAACACTCGTTCTGGCCCATTGTTCGGGCATAAACGTAATTTTTATGCCTCTCGATATAACACTGTAATAATTTAAGATATGTTTACGACCACAGGTGTGCGGTTAAGATAACCACACGGCAAAGAATTTTAGATAATTTTTGGGCGGGATAAATTGCTCGTGGTTTTCATTAAAATGTGTGTCTTTAACAGGATTTCCTTATAAGTGAAACATTTGGAGGATTTAAGGGTGAATTTAAATTAAATAGAGATATTTAGAAAAAACTTAAGTGAACGTTAAATGAGGCTAGTATTGGATATATTGATTTCAGTTATAAATACCATACGCTTAAAAAATATTTTTGAAGTAAATCATAGCTCTAACACCTAGCTTAATTCAAGAGTTTCCTCTGAGGATTATCTGACGACATTTAGCCAGCTTAGAGCCTATTGTTAGGGCATTCCCCGATCGACTTGCTGGAGGTAACAATACTGACCATTGTGCTCATAATTTACCCTTCGACGGCTGGCTTCCCACTAATCGCACATCTTATCAGGGTATTAAGTGCGCCGCACACTAACTACGCCTTGGCACGCTCTCCCGATGAAAAATGCTGAGGGAGAACAACAAAAAAATCACGCAAAATCAGAGGCAAAATCACAGGCATTCTTTTATTCGCCTCCGAATCGGCGGACGGGGTATTCACCAAGGTAAACATTATCGAGCCAGAAGCTTTACACTCTCTGGCACATTAGATAAATAAACGAGTGTCTCTGCGGCTGGCGGCTCTGTGTGTATATTACAATTAACAAAAGTAATTGCAATCGCTGGGGGAAGCCCCGTAGGTCGTGCCGGGCCAGGCGAGGCCTCAATGAAAACTCTTTGATGGCTGAGCCATGCAAGAGTCAATCTACAGCTACACAGCGAACAAACAGTGGATATTTGACATATCTTCACATCAATATATCATTTCATTTCCGCTATCAAAATAATCTTAATCGTAATGAATTGGTCGCACCAAATCGAATAAATATCAGATAGCATTTAATTTATTGATACGAAGCCAAGGGCCCCTCCGGTTTGAATGTCTGACGAAAGAAATTTAAGTGCTGGTGATAGGTTTCGAGGGGGTTTTTCTTTAATTTAAATTTTTCAAATCGAACATTGAACGAATCGCAGGAAAAGCAGGGTATTCACCCTGGACAAGTGATCAATAATAAACAAATTAATTAGGCTTTGACCCCGAAATGAGAAAGGTACTAAAAGGGGAATTACTGGAAGAATGTTTACATTTATAGTAATTTAATATATTATACATACTTTCTTACTTTTACTTATTATAAATTGGCAAATAAAAATAAACAGCTTTAATTTTATGGAATATCCTTATTTGGAATGGTACAAAATGTTGCAGTAAGGATATTGAAATCATAAATAAATACAAAAATTCAATGTACTGCTTTTTATACCCTTGCTAAAAGGTTTTTTAATTTTACTCAGTGAAGAAATCATTTGCGACCCTATAAAGCATATATATTCTTGATCAGCATCAACAGCCGAGTCTGTTGAGCCATGTCAGAGCAAAATTTTTTTTTTCAATTTTTTCTAAAATTTTATAAGGGGTTACATCATTAAAATTGTCAAAAATTGTTCAAAATTTAAATTTTTTAAGATCTTAAATAAAGTATGCAGCTTTGTTAACCAAACGAAAACAAACATAAAAAAGCTTTCCGAATGAAATTTACTGTTTTTTTTGACTAAGTTATGGGTTTTTTAAGATTTGATTTGTCCAATAAATTAGTATATAAAATATAGATAAATATTGATCAAACAAATGGAAATATTTTAGGCCTTTTTGAGGGCATAAAATGCCATAAGTACGAGTATCTTCAAATTTATAAATAAAATGCGAATTAATTAATAATAAATAATAGAGAAAAAGTTCTATCCATCGCCGATATTGTAAACAAAAAAATGTAATATATTTAAAATTCAGTCTACAGATTTAACCTTATTAAAATCAACACAGAAAATGTGTTGAATAACGAATTGAAATGTATGCATTTTTGGCTTTGTTATGATTATTTTCCATTGCAAAAGTTTTCTTTCTTTTATGTTTTTAAATTCGAATTCTTTTCTGGTATATTTTATATTTTAGGAGAAATTAATAGGTTTACATTTTTCTTCCCTGTGCATACACATTTAGATGTATGCCAACACCCCCAATTGAAGTCTTTGGCAAAGCGAACAATTCATCAGATGTCGCCATATCATTGTCTGTGCTGATTAGTTACGCCTTGCTGGTTGGCAGGAAAATTCACCCATCAAGGGTGCTGCTGGCTCATCGGGTGTGGGGAGTGGGGCCACCAGTTGGGGGGCAGGACAGACTGGTATCCTTGTAGCGGCACGCACATGCCATATATTAGGGCGCATAAAATGACAAACGACTCGCGAGGCGCGTAAATTGAAAACGCGCTGAGCCTGTGCGAGATTGCCTGCGGAGGGGAATTGGTCGCTGGCAGGATAACAGGATGGCAACGTGGGGATACCAGGGAGGGGGGTACATGGATTTCGGCGACTTTTTGGCTGTTTGTTATTGCTGCCAGCGAGCTGTCTCACTCCGAAAGAGAGAGAGAGAGCTCGCTGGCTGTCGGCCAAAACTTTGCCAAAGTATTCAAATTAAAATTTCAATTAAGGAAGTGAATTTGTGTGTGCCGAAAGTGTATTAAGTCTATATAGCGGTGGCATCTTGGCATTTCACTGCTGCTGCTGCTGCTGCTGCCGTATTCCACGTGTGCCACGCCCACGCCAAAGCCCGCAGCAGCCCCCACAAAACCGAACCAAACTGAACTGAACATAACAGATCCCGCCTCTCAGTGGCATCGTCGCCTGTTGTTTGATTTATTGCCAAAGTTTGTCGTCTGTCATATGACATAAGGAGTACTTTGTTGGAATATTTTACATTTCATTCCCACACTCCCCTCCGGAAACCTCCGCCCCTGCAGAGCCAACTGCCACGCACCTTGCTCGCATTTTCCATTGAATTTGCAATGAGACCCAAAGAGGCTTTGATCGGGGGCCTCTGGTGGGCATTATTAATAATGCAATCAATTTGTAAACAATTTGGCATATATCAATGCGCTTCGTGCTGGCCATAAATCTTTGGGAAATTAGCTCAGTAGGTCCTTCTGCTCCTGTTTGGGTTTCTGCACTTTAAAATATTAAAATATAGTTTATTTTTTATTCACAAAATAAAAAAAGTTAAGTGGAGTTAAGGGAAAAGTTTATAGATCTTGAACATGAGGTTTAATCTTTAGTAGCTTATGGGGAATCACACTATATACGTTATCTTTAAGCCTTTATCCAAATTGTAACCCAAGTTCTGCCAACTTTTAAATTGAACAATGATTTAAGAGCTTTCCATAAATTGTTCCACTAAAAAATCTGGCTGAAAGTAGCCGCCAAAATGATTGTTTTCCTTTTTTCCTAGTGTGGTCATTTGCATCCCAACTCCTCTAACAATCTGCTGGCCTGCCTGCCTGCCTGGCCTGTTTGATGGATTGGCGGCTGGTTCTGGCCTGGAAATATTCCGGGAGCAGGGCCACGGCTACTCCATAGTGTGGACAGGGGCCTGTTCCGGCAGATTTTGGCCATATTTCTGCGTTTTTGGCTGCTCGACTGGCTGCCGTTGCTGCCGCTGCCATTTCTGCTTCAGCTGGTGCTGGCGCTGCTTTGGCAGTTAGTGACAGCTGCGGTGATGGCTGGCTGCAGTTTTGGGTAGGGAAAAGCGGGGGGAAAAACCCAAAATGAAGCGCCGGGGAAACCATAACGCTTGTCCGGTCGCCAGCCATGCATTCACTGGCTAAAAGCGGGATGAACAGGGAGCTAGCCTTTGACTGGCCAAGAGAATAGAATTCGTTGGTGATATTTGCCCAGAATTTCGAATTTCCAGTGGTCGGTCCGAGTAGGCAGCACAAAAGACAGGCAGACACACACAGCAGTCGTCAGAAAAAGGGAAACACTACGTACAGTAAACTTTCAGCTCTCGGTTTTCCCCCTGTATCTCCGGAGCGGAATATATCTGCTTTCACCGAGGTAAGTCTCCTGGCCCGGTTCAGAGTTGAACATCCTGGCGAGCTAATTGAACGAAGTTGCTCCATGAAGTGTGTGTGTCCAGCTGAGATTCTTTCCTTGTCGAAGAGAAATTGCTTCCTTTTCATTTTTTTTTTTATTTCCCTTCCTATTCCTTGGCTCGCCTTGGCCCCAATTTAAAAGTTTATGAACTTGTCTGCCAACTGGCGCCTCCAACCCAGCCTCTCACCCATCTTTCTCTCTCTTCTTCTTTTGTGTTTTGGCAGGAGGATGTCGGGGCGACTCAACCAGCAGCACGCGGCGTATGCGCAACGCATGGAGCAGGAGAACAACCGAGTGCAGGCCACCCAGGCGTTGAACAGCTACTACAGCCACTGGGGCAAGGTAACGTCCCGCTTCGAGAACTGGACCAACAAAGAGTACTACGAGAAGGCTGACCAAAAGCTGCAGTCCAGCCGCGAGCAGAAGGAGAAGCAGACGGCCCTCAGTGACCGACAGTCGAGGCTTCGCCAGCTCTTGGCGCTTGAGAACGAGGGTTACGATACCGAGATGCAGCGGCGACGCAGGCCCCGCGAGCCGGGCGGCGGGGACCTCCAGATGCTGGACAGGGTCAACCAGTCGCTGAAGGAGCAGGAGCAGCTGCGTCGCAAGCTGGAGATGGAGGCCAAGCTCTACGGCCGCTGGCGACATGGCGTCGACGACGAGAAGCTGCTCTACCAGTCTAAGTCGGACCACGAGGTGCTGGCCAAGCTCAACTGGCTGGATCGCCAGATCGAGAATCAGCAGCAGCGCGAGGAGCAGCAGGCCCTGGCCGCCGAACGTCAGTTGCAGCTTCAGCAGGAGATTAACCGCACGGAGCAAGCGCAGAAGGAGCGTCAGCAGATTCGCGAGCAGCAGCTGCGTGAGCTCCGTGCCCTCCAGGAGTCGCACATGTCGGAGTTGAGACTGCGCCAGCAGGAGGCCGAAAAGCTGAAAGAGGAGGAGCAGCAATTCCGGGTGTTCCTGGGTGAGCTGGACAAGGAGAAGGAGCTGCTGGAGGAGAGCACGGCCCTGGTTCTCCGCCGTGCCGATGCGGGGCATGCCTTCAACCTGAAGAAGATCAAGGTCTATATCCGCCAGCGCAGTGAGGCCAGTCGCAAGCAGATCTCTCTGTGCATCAATCTGCTGCAGCGCATGGCCAATTATGTGGTCAAGGCGGAGGAGTTGCAGACTCTCCTCGCCAAATATCGCTCGGATCTGGAAAGCGAGGAGCTGGCCTGCACCCAAATCGAGACCATGTATGAGTCGGAGGCAAAGTACAATCTGCAGCGCTGCGAGGAGACTTGGCGGGAGCAGCACTTGCAGCGCTACGCGGAGCTCAGCAAGCTCATCGAGCAGGAGAAAGTTGCCATGGGGGGACTGCTTCAGGAGAACGTCTCACAGCAACAGGCGGTGGTGGAGCTGAGGACTCAGCATCTCACCGGGATTGAGCAGGCCAACAAGCAGCTGGAGCAGTTCAACGAAGAGCAGCCTGAGATACCGGCTCCCTCTGTAGCCGATCTCAAGGAGACGGAATCTCAGTCAGCCATTTCGGAGGAGGATGCCCTGCCCAAGGTGAGCAACTCGTTTTCCAACCTCAACCTGGACGTGTGGCAGGATATGCCACCAACTCGCAGCGAAATCGATTCTCAACGCCTAACGAAGACTCGATCCCTGAATGTGGTCACCGCGGAGACGGCGGCTCCACCCAAGTTTGCTCGAAAGCGAGTGGCCTGGACTTAACGGAGGTTCAAGGCTCACACATTGCCATCGTTCCAGCTTAAATTTTGATAGTATTACTAGACCTAGTGCTAAGTTAAAGTCAGTTTAGTCATAGTTGGACCCTTGTAAACCCACTATAACCACTCCACGTGCTAGCCACTCCACTACACTTCACCACACTCCACTTCAGCCCACTTCATCCTCCCACTCCACCCCTACGAGACCTCTTTCCCACACTCCAGCGAACACCACTCTGTGCACTTGTAGTTGATAAGGCTGATAGATAGGCGCGCGCCTCTCGATAAGGGGGCGGGGTCGGGCAATAAATCACTCAATTTGTGGGCCAGCAGGAAGTAAGTCTTTAATTATTGTCCAGGGCAAGGCAGGGCAAAGGAATAACTTTTATGATTCCAAAGAGTGCCTTATAAACTGCTATTGCATTGGATTTGACGGATTTATTATAATAAATATTAATAAATAAGTTTGTTTATTAATTCAAATGAATATTAAAATTATAAGAGAAGCTCATTGTATTCAAGAGATACGATTTAATAAAATTTTAAACATTCAATTAGTATTCATTATTTTCTGGAAGGTTTAACCCATCTATAGTTCAATTATGGTAAACACACATTGCTACCTGGTAGGCGAGTTCCCTATTTGCATTTCAAGCGTAATTAATACTTGTAGATTTGGGCAAATCTCTGGACTGTTTCCGGTGGCAAGGCACTCAAATGGCGGAAACCGGAGCAATAATACTCCATACATACACTGGCAGGCATTATTTAATGCATGTTATTCATCATCTATTTGAATAGATTGCCTCTCGCCCCCTCATCATCATCGCCACGCCCCCATGTCCCACTCCATAAGCCGTAAGCTGCTCCTAATGGCCAAAATGCTCGCAAATGATGATGAATATGTTTCAATTACTCTACTCGAACTCTCCATCATCGGAATCTAGACTGGGAGTAATATTACGGGACGAAGTGGTGGCTAGCCGATATCATTTGATTGCTACTCTACCTGGCCAGGAATTGAATGGAAGGGAGGGAGGTGGACTGTCCGTTCAGTGAACATTTATGAAATATTGGAAATTATTATCTGCAATTATTTTGGCCAAACTCGCCAGTTGCCATAGAAAAACGTTGCAGTCGATTTAATGTTAATAAAACCAAGACATAACCAGATAATCAGGCTTGCCATAAACATGCATAGTACATAAAGAGGTGTACAGTATGCTGTCTAGTTAGTGGACATTAGTAGGTAATATATAATTACAACAAGAAAGGAAGCTAACTTCGGCACGCCGAAGTTTGTATACCCTTGCAGTTGGTTTTCATATTTATATCATAAATTATAATGCCGAAAACAGACACTAAACAGAGTTTCATAACATTTTACCTATACTTATTATGTTTACAGTTTGAAAGTTACAGTTATACATTCCCATTACATTTTCTCTACATCTACGGATCGCTTCTATGGCAGCTATATGATATAGTTGTCCGATTTTCATAATATTGTTACCAAAATTCTGAAATAAGCTCATGTCTTAAAGTAAATGAAAATACGTTGAAAAACAACGAAGTTATAATTTTGTCTATTACTTTCCCTATCGTTCCTATGGCAGCTATAAGATATAGTCGTCCGATTTTCATAAAATTTATACCAAAATTCTAATAAAATACCAGAAGCTCATGTCTCAAATTAGATTTAAAATTTTTTTCTAATATTTTAACTTTTTTTTTTAGATTTTTAAAATTTTTTTAGAATTAAAAAATTTTTTTTAAATATTTTAACTGCCAAATTTGAATTTGAATTTAACTGTCAAATTTGAATTAAACGACGATCAGTTTCAGTGTGCCCAGGTGCAGTTGTAAAATAACACCTAAATTTGGATTCAAAAGGTTTGAGTCTCCGCTTACTTCCGCCGGCTCCGAAATGGTTTGAAACTTGGACTTTTTATAACAGTTTATACCAGTTTTCAGTTGCTTGCTGCTGATTTCTGTTCGCCTGTTACCCCAATTTGGGAAACGGGCAATTTGCATGGAAATGTTCGGAAATTTGGATTGGCTGCTGTAGGGATGTTGTTGTAAAAAGGTTGTTGTTGCCATAAGCTGTTGTTGTCGGCAACAAATAGGTATAAATGCATAAAATGAAATATAACAGTTTATACCAATTATTATTTTTGCCCAAATGTTTTTATAACAGTTTATACCAGTTTTCAGTTGCTTGCTGCTGGTTTCTGTTCGCCTGTTACCCCAGTTTGGAAAGCGGCCAAATCGAATGAAAAAATTTGCTCACTTTGCATCAGTGATGCTCATCTCCATCAGTGATGCTCACTTCCATCAGTGATGATCACTTCCATCAGTGATGCTCACTTCCATCAGTGATGCTCACTTCCATCAGTGATGCTCACTTCCATCAGTGATGCTCACTTCCATCAGTGATGCTCACTTCCATCAGTGATGCTCACTTCCATCAGTGATGCTCACTTCCATCAGTGATGCTCACTTCCATCAGTGATGCTCACTTCCATCAGTGATGCTCATCTGCATCAGTGATGCTCATCTGCATCAGTGATGCTCATCTAGCTATATTGCAATATTGGGAGGCTATAAAATCGGGCTTAATGGCAGAGATGCTCATCTGGCTAAATTGCAATATTGGGAGGCAATATTACAGGCGTAATAGCAGTGATGCCCATCTAGCTATATTTCTTTATTGGGACAAAATAGATAGATGAGCATCACTGATGCAAAGTCAGATTCAGTGTGCCCAGGTGCATTTGAGCAACATTTTAGCCAAAAAATGTACAATATGGTCACATCTGGTTTGAGTCTTCGCTTACTCCAAGATCAATGGTTCGAAACTTGGACTTTTTATAACAGTTTATACCAGTTTTCAGTTGCTTGCTGCTGGTTTCTGTTCGCCTGTTACCCCAATTTGGGAAACGGGCAATTTGCATGGAAAATTTCAGAAATTTGTATGGACTGCTGCAGGGATGTTGTTGTAAAGGGGTTGTTGTTGCCATCAAGCTGTTGTTGCCATCAAGCTGTTGTTGTCGGCAACAAATAGGTATAAATGCATAAAATGAAATATAACAGTTGATACCAATTATTATATTTGCCCAAGAGTTTTTATAACAGTTTATACCAGTTTTCAGTTGCTTGCTGCTGGTTTCTGTTCGCCTGTTACCCCAGTCTGGAAAGCGGCCAAATTGAATGGAAAATTTTGCTCACTTGCATCTGTGATGCTCATTAGCATTATTAAAAAATTAAAGCATACTTTTGGGGTTTTCTATTAAAAACGTGGCATCTTTTAGGCGGAAGTTCAGATTACAGTTTGATAAGCACTGGTCCAAGTGAGATTCAACTTTTACAGTTTGACAAGCACTTTTCGGATAATATAAAATGGCCATATCTAAAAAATGGTGCAAAAATGTTGAAAAACAGCTAAGTTATAATTTTTTTTCTAAAAATTTATCGATCATTTGTATGGGAGCTATATGATATAGTCATCCGATCCGGCCCGTTCCGACATATATAGCAGTGAGAATATATAGAAGACTATATGCAAAGTTTCATTCAGATAGCTTTAAAACTGAGGGACTAGTTTGCGTAGAAACGGACAGACGGACGGACAGACGGACATGGCTAGATCGACTCGGTTGTTGATAAAGAATATATATACTTTATAGGGTCGGAAAGGTCTCCTTCACTGCGTTGCAAACTTCTGACTGAAATTATAATACCCTGCAAGGGTATAAAAATATTAAACAGAAACCCTGGAAATCATGAACTTTACATGGACTCTCTCTGAATACAAATAAGATGAATCACAAGAGGCCTATCTTGATTTCTTCTTGTTGTTTTTAGAGGGAAACCATCTTGTTCTCTGGTTTTGATTGATTCGTCATATCGAACGCAGACTGTGGCTTGGCACATATATAGGAAATTATGCCAAACATGGCCAGTGCACCAGGCAGCGCAGTGGAGCAGCGCCTTTGATTAAATTTCTTTGAGTGTTTGGGGCACACAAAATGCAATTTCATTTGCACTAATGGCTGGCGTCGCAGCCCTCTGCCTCTGTCGCTGCCTCAGTAGGCGTCGCTGTCCCGGCCAGCTGCATTTCCGCTGTCAGCAACAATGCAGCGGCGCAGCCCGGGAAAACGGGGGAAAACTGGGCGAAAAAGTGCCGAGGAGAGCGAAAAAACAACAAAACGGGGGAAAAAAGATTGTTAAATTGAATTAAAACCAACAGCGCAGCGGGGAGGCACAGACGACGTGGGTGTCTGCCAGCGGCGGCCAAGCGGAAGGTATATCATGATGAGAAGAATTGCATGCCGCTGCTTGCTCCAAGAGACCACCTGCTCCTCCTCCGCTTTCGCCTCCTCTGAGTCCGCTTTAATGGTGTTACTGCAACGGTGGCCATTACCAACTTGGGGCCATCTGCACGAGGCTTGTTCAAGCAATAAACGGAATTTGAAGGCTGCCACTGCTGCCGCATTAACCCCCTCCTTCTTGGCAGCCTCTGCCCACAAAAAGATTACAATGTTTGTTGGAAATGGCAACTGGAAACTATTTTTTTCTGGCAGGACCTTAAAAAGCAGCAGCAAATACAGCAGAGTTCAACACTCAATTGTTATAAATTAAGAGCTATTAAAGGGAAATGCATTATTTATATAGAACAAATATGGCAAAAATTATGCTAAATGAGAGCTATTCATTTAAAGTAGATTAAGTGTAATCTATCTGTGTAAATTAAAACACTAAATTAATTGAAAATCTGTATTAACAAGGAACAAGATTTAATCATTACATAAACTAAAAACATACAAAGAAAGGTTCAGTAACTCGTCTCGTCAAACCGCAAAAATTCCACCTTCCGCCTTCCATCAATTGCAAATTAATTAACGAAAATTTGATTAAAACAATTGCATTTGATTTACCCTTAAAAAAGCCAGGCTAATTGCGGATTAATAATTAAATTCTGAACATTTTAATATTGTTCATGCAATTTTAATGACATTCCATGTTATTGTTTGACCTCTATTATTTACACGGCAGTGTGCGCCCAATGAACTGTGGCCAAAAACATACATAAATAAAATTAAATAATTATATTTGGCATTTATTGAATCCATCAATCGCGTTGGCAACCCGTCAGGCCCTCATTTGTTTTGTCATCTGTCGCGTATCAGCATCATCAACTTGTTTGCTTTGACGGTTGAGTGTATTTTCGACTAGGCAACCATCCGATGGAGCTGCGGGGGCTATTCATTCGCCAACAACTAGAGCTCTCTTCACCGTGGAAATTCGGGGCGAATTTCCGCATCAAAGAGTTTGTATGAATCGCGTGTGCCGGGGATTTTGTGGCAACGTGTTGCCATCGTCGGCTTACGGCATGATTATAACAGGTGCGAGTGCGGATTGACTTGGCTGGGTGGCATAATCTGTCAGTCGACTGTCCCTTAAATAAGATTAACTGCTGATGCGTATGCGGCTGGGCCTGGCAAGGAGCAGTCGTCGTCGTCCACACAAGGAAACAATAATGCGATGAAGTCGAGCCATGCTCACGTCCCTCGCATTCGCACAGTCGAAGGAGATTCAGACTCGGGCGTTGCCTCGGTCGTAGCCGTAGCCGTAGCTTTTCATCCGGGCGACATTCCCGTCAACAATTCAGCAAACAATTGGCAAATGTGGCCATAAAAGCATGACAGTTGTCACTGCCGTTGTCGTTGGCTCTGACTCGCCCTCGCCAGAAGCCGTCCTTTTGGCCCCCTTCAACCCGTTGAGCTCCTGCTGTCTCTGCTGCCTTGGCTGCTTTGCAATGCACAAAGCGGAAACGGATGCGGATGCGGATGCGGAAATACATGTATGCGTGATGTTGTTACTGCTGCTGCTGGTGCTTTTCCAGCTGCCGATGTTGTTGCTACTGCTGCAACTGGTTGTTGTTGCCGCTGCCTGTCTATCCGTCCATGTGTCCCTGTGTCCATCTGTCCCACTGTGCGAGTGATGGCTGAGCCAAAAGCCAACATGTCGCCAGCAGACTAAGCCCGACCCAGGCCACACATAATGTTGGCTAAGCCTTCAGTCAATTGCATTCAAATAAGCGGCCAAACAGGGAGGCCGAGAGCTCTTCGAGTGTGGCCAAGGGAAAAGTGGAAAGCGGGTAGGAAAATGCGCTTCGCTCACATATGCAGAGCTCTCCGCTTTCAGCCGGCAGCCAGAGCTCAGGAACTCAGGAATGTTCAATTTCACCCATGGCCAGGCCCGGGCATCGTTTCGTGTATCACTTTATGACTGTGGGAAATGCAGGGAAATGTGAGGGGAAAAGTGCTGGAAAATGCAGAGGTTTCTGGTCTCCCCACTCTCTGGTTTCGTTTAAACTTTAAACAACATTTATATTATCTGTGCCGGGGAGTCGGGTTCGCTATGGTCATGCCAATCCCGATTCGAATCCCCAACCGCCCGTAGTTTGCTTCATTACCCTCCTGCTGCTGATGCTCCTCCTTCTCCCCCTCTTTGCCCTTTTTTTAAGCATGCAAAAAATGCTGCGTAAATATGCCAAACAAAAAAAAAAGGAGAACAAGAGCCGAGCAGAGCAGCCACAACAATAGCAGTAGCAGAAGCGACGCAGCAGCAGCAGCAGCCGTGGCGGAGGCAGTGTGAACCGCAGCAGCAACAACATCGACGCTTAAATCGGTTGTTGCTGTAACATGCTTGCCATTACACACATATACATATGTAATTCAGTTTCAGTTTCATAACTAAAAAACCATAAAACAAAATTGTGTACACACCGCCCAACCGTACAGCTGAGTGAGCCACTGAGTGAGCGATCCCGAAACCAAACCAAGACCCCACCCTGGGGGGTGGGCGCCCACTTAGAGGCCGCCCACCGCCACCCACTCAAAGCAAACACAGAGGACGAGCAGAGAGGCGGACGGAGGCATAATCAGCAGCGCCGACTGAACGAGTACAGTGGAGATTAGCTAAATGAAAAGCCCTCGAAAGGCAGCTCATGCGCGTGCAAAGAGCTCGCAAGTTTGTTTTGCGGCCAAATCTGCCCGCAGCCACAAAAGACCAACGAGAATGCAACACTAACAATGGAATAAGTTTACGGGACGGCTGTGACGACTGAGAAGTGGCCTACAGTGGGTCAGGGTAATGCTCAACACACAGCTGGATGTGGAAATAAAAGCAAATGAAAATAAATTATTAATTCGAATTAAAATAACTAACACTAACTTTTAGAACGTAAACATTGAGTAACATTTAAAAACGTTCAAATTTTTAATAATCGGCTTAAGACCAAAGTCTTAACTTGCCTTAAGCCCAAAAGTCTGAGCTCGCCAGTCATAAAAATATTCTGCCTTGCCTCTGCCTGCACCTGCACATTTTAAACAACTCACCAGAAGGCTGAAATTGGCTTTTTGGCTTTTCTATTTTGTATGCCATATTACAAAGACATACAAAAACCTATCACAATTGTTCTATGTGTAGTAAGAATGAGTTATCCTCCAACAACGAATGTGACTCGCTTTCACATTAGTCACACATGATTAGTCTCCAAGGGCGATTAAATCATTACGGGAATAAGTCACTGGAAAAGGCAACAAAACGGTCATAGAAAATGCGCAATCTTTATTAAATAGGATTTAACAACGACATTATCTAAGAAATATTATCTATAGCATAGATTTTTTATTACATGTAAACATTATTGCCTTAGGTGTGAAATACATGATTTATTAGGCCCAAAAATCAGTGGAAGTAAACCAAAACGAACCTATTAAAGCCTTAATCTTTATGGAAGATTATTTAAATATTTAGCAAATGAATTTTAGGCAAGGTAAGTATTTATCGTTAGTAGAAAAAGTGGGCCTAGGTTATACAAAAATTTATGAAAGGTAAATACATATTCAATTTTAACAACAAAGTAGGGTAAATATCTATAAATAAAATGTAAATTCTATTGGGGTTATTATATGTACACATATCTACATAAATTAGGTAACTAAAGAAATTTCCTTGTTTTAAAATATTTATAAAACTTCTACGAAAGGAAAATATACATTGACTGAGTGTAGTAACCCTGATTAAATCGCTGCTCAGTGACTGTAACTTGTAAGCCAAGCTCGCCACTTTTCACTAATCTGCTTTCTCATGGCTGAGTTTCTATTTAGGCTATTTCCACTGTTCGCCAACACACACATACCCACCCACACATACCACAGCTAGTGTGTGTTTGTTTTAAAGTTTGTGCAAAAAATTAGAATTCATTTGCAGGGACACAACACTCGAAATGGCCGGGAAAGTGCCACACACACACACAAACATCCACCGACCATAAAGTACATAAAACTGCCCAGCAACAACCACAGCTGCAGCGATTACAACAACAATGACCGAACACACACACATAAATACACTTTTAAAAATAAGAAAACAAAGTATTTCTCATTAAAATTCAGTGAAAACAATGTCAATGTAAGTGCAAAGCTACTCGATTTCGCAACAAAAATAGTAAAGGGGATGAATATTTCATAGCAAATAGAAGTGCAAGCCACATTTGTTCATATTTTCATATTTTTAAAAGGGTAAGCAATACCAAAAAGTAGACAACAAGCTCACATTCGGGTCTTGTTTGTGTTTCTGTCCCGTTGTGGCCTTTTTCCCAGTGCCAGTGTATAAACCTCTCATTCGGTTATTTCGTATTCAGAAAATGGCACTAATTATACAGTTATACAGTTATATGCGGCTTGAAGCGTCGCTGGGGCTGCCACATTTTTGGCCACGCTTCCTGCTTGCCATTATCTGCCGCCACCCTTGCAACGCGGCATCCTGCCCCGGCAGCACTCCAAGCCATCCATGGCGTCTCTCTATAGTGTCTATAGTGTCGCCTCCCATTTTCCAACTTAACCTGTGCGGGCACCTTTTGGAACCTCGCCTGCAACGGTAATTAACGTTCTCGAACGGAACCGACGACTTGAAGCGTTGCCCTGACACGGTCGTCTGCCACGCCTCCATGCCAACCACCGCCCGCCGCCCACCGCCCATTTAGCTTCAACTGAGCAGCCAAGTTGGAGTCGCAGTCCATTGGCAGTCGCAGCTGCAACACCTGCAGACAAGCGACAGCGAACGAAGGCTGAAGGACGCGGTGCACAGGACGTATACGTAACTTTTGTAATTAAAAGCATCGCACTGCGGCAGAGCAGCAGCAGCGGCGCCAGCAGAGCAGCAAAGCAGCGACAACAATGCACTCATGCAAAAAGCTGCAGCTGCAACAGCAGCAGCGACAGCGACAGTGGCGCTTGGCGATGGCAAAAAGGGGTCTGCAGCTGCCTCTTAGTTACTCCCCAACAAAAGGCAAAGGCGGAGGACCGGGTCCCGGGGGCGGAAAAGGGCGAAAGCCGAGCACATTCAAACAAAGCTTGGAGGAGCGCACAATAGTTTTTTGGTCCTGAGGTCGCCGTTTGCCAAGTGGGTTGCGGCAGGTCGCAGTTGGCACACTTAGAAATAAATCGTTCTTAGGAGTTCAACAAGACCGAAAGCTGAGGGTGCTAAAAGGAGTCTCAAAGAAGAATCGTTTACTTCTTGGCATTAAGGAATATTTTTAAACTTTGATAGTTAGCTTATATTTCTAACTGAGTTTAGGGTAACTTTTGGTAGCTGCCTTAATTTAAGTTAGGAATTTTTGATTTAAGTTGCTGAAAATATTAATCAAAACTATTTAAAATGTATTTATTTATTTAGGAGTATTTTTAAAGCATTCTTGGCTTTAAGGTATTTATTAAATTATCCTTAGAAACCAAATATTTAAAGTAAAATTTCTCCAAAAATGTAACTTGTTAAGTTTTGTTATATTTTCGACTTTATTCAATACCAAATTTGATGCAATTATATTTAAAAAATAAATTTGACAAGTTATTCAACTTAAAATAATTTTAGCACATTTCTTAACGAATTTACTTTCAATTATCCCAGTGCAAAATGTTTTCTAATAGGCGCTCGACCCACAGAGGAGCGCGGAAACTAAATGCGGTTGCGGTTGCAAGTGACTCGGTGGTCTTGGAGCCATCTTAGTGGGTCCTCAGGCCGCAGCAGCTGCATCAAAAGGCAAGCTGCTATCTGTTCTTTTCTGAGTCAGAATCTCTGCCTGCCTCGGGGCGTGGTCATGGTCTCCATAGTCCAATTTGCTAGAGTGCCGACAGGGGAGCAGGCACGCATCTAGCATCCAAGCACCTGGCGGCTGGTCCTCCTGACCAGATGATCAGCTCCGTTCCAGTTCTTGGCACTCCATTTGGAGATTCAAATCTGTTGTCCAGATAGCCAGGGAGATCCCCATGTGAGACAGGGCACAAATTATGGTAGCAGTTAGCCTGAGGTTAACCCTCTGGCTTGAGCCTGGAACTCTATCATTTTGGCGCATCTCTTGTCATTGTTTTTCATGGTCCGGGATAGTTGTCACTGGCCTGGCTTTGGGGTCGGAAGGGAGCTGGGCGGGTAGTTGGGCAGTCAGGCCTGCGGGTGCGTGGCCCTGCATAAAAAATGGCCAAGTTTAATTGATAAAGTTTCTCTGGCGGTGCCATGACGCCGCATTAAGCCACACTGTTCAGGACGGTGGTTGGGGGGAGGGTTAAGGGGAAAAGCCTCACAGCTGCGATGGGAAAAAATCTGTTTGTTCAGCTTCAACTTAAAGCGTTTACGTGTGTATCCTGTCGTTTGTCCTTTGTCCTTTGCCCTTGCTGCGTACTGATTCCCATGGCGCTCGTTTTGCTCAATCGCAGCCAACTACTCGGAGGGCCCATGGCCGTGTTTGCACAGCGAGAAAAGAGTTGTCGAAAGGGGAATTTTTGAGTGGGTAAATAATGAAGAAATATTGTAATATTATTTAAATTTAAAATATAATTTAAATATTTATCATTTATTTGTTAAAACACCGAACTTTTGCTTATTTTCTTAGGCTCTTATTATTGCCTTTTCGTAGCATTAAATGTTCATAAAATTACAAGAGTAAAAACCCTTTTATATATTTACTTTTATAGAATCACTTCCCTCGTATACTTTCTCTGTGTGTCCTTATGCTGAGCTCGTGTCCTGATGTCCCTGCTTGTGCCATTCCCTCACCCCAAATCGGACATGGCAATCAATGCAAAACAAAAAATTTTATTCCATCACTTCATCGGCGACATAAAAATGTATAAGTTTGTCCTGCATAAGGCTGCCCTGCGGCTCGCACACGTGGTGTCCTCGTCATCAGGTTGCTCCGTGGAACTCCCCGGAGCCTGATGTGGATGCCTCAGCTGGTCACGTCCTGTTTGGTTCGGCTTTTATTAAAAACGCTATGCAGAGCACATTACAAGTTAATAATTCCCGTGCCGATCTGCCGCACACACACGCACACTAGCCGAGAACGAGGATGTGTAGCAGGAGCAGAAGCAATGCTGGAGAAGGAGCAGAAGCAGGAGGCGGAGGCATGACCAGGCTGGTGGCATATGCCACACACTCGTTGTGGCGGTGAAATATTTTGCCCCTTGGCCAAGCGCAACATGAAACGAATAATTTTTATTATTCCCACTCTCTCTCTCTCTCTCTTGGAGTCCGGGAATCGTCCTTCCATCAGACGGAAGAATCGCTCTTTCAGGCAGCAGCCAGCAGTTGGAGCCCGCATCCGGATCCGCATGGAATCCCCGCACGGAACGAACGAATAATGGTGTTTGTGTTCGAAAATACATTTATTTGAGGGCGTTGCCGGGACTGGAGAGAGGGCGAACCTCGCAACCGTATGCCCTTTGCTCTGCGGCTGCGGCAGTTGACACAAATTGTCAGTTCATCAACGCCTACCGGGCGTATGCGTGATGTGGGGGCAGCGCCAGAGGCAGCCGCTGGCCAACGAGCTTCGTTAGCCAACTCTGTGGAGCCCCGAGGGGAGTGACCAAGAGGTGGGTGGTTGTTGGTGCGTATAAATCCTGCACGTTTAACCATAACCGAATCGAAGCTAAACGAGAGAAGCTCCTCCAGTCCACACTCGATGACTGAGCGAACGGCCGGCCATTCCATTGCCCCTTTATTCAGTCCATTGTTGCCTGTCCATATCAGTTTTGGTCATTGCCTTTGTTGGCCATGTCATTGTTATTAACTTTTTATGGCTTATTACATAAGCAGCGCAAATCCGACTGACAACGCATACGTGACATAGCCGAGGCGAGGAGGGGAAGTCTTCTGTGTGTGTGCGTATCACTAATTAAATATAGTATATAGTATGCTGCTGGCCATAAATAAAACAATAAAAATACGCCCGATTGCCGTGCTAAAAGTTAACCCCAAACGAGGCAGCTCAGCTCAACCTTTCGAACCCTTGACCCGGCTAAATCCCTTTCAATCGGACGGATTCAATTCCAATTCCCAGAACAATTAGTTCCGTCAGCCCCGAGAAAAAATCCCAGAGAATCCGAGAATCCGAGAGGGCGATTGGCCCCCTGGAAAAAGGCAGGATCTTCGCACGCCGAATCAATTGACAAAAGGTATTAAAAGTTTCGCAGCTGAGCGGAAAAAGTTTATCCTCGGCCTCGTGCCGAATCACAGCAAATGCTAAACAGCAATTCCCCGACTTTGTGCCCCATTAAATGGCAAACCAATATGGCGAATGGCGAATGGCGGGGGCCCAGACGGGAGTCTATATCGTAAATTGTGCGAGACGCAAAATGAGATACGTAGTTCGCATACCAAAGGATTTATAAGTAAAACATTTCTGATTAGCTTCAGGGGGGAGGAAGGAGGAGGAAATTTGGGAAGGGAACCGAATATTGGGTATCCCTGTCTGACTCTGTGTGTGTTTGTGTGTGTTTGTGCCCACTGGCTATTTCTATTTGATGTCCTGTGCTGACCTCGCTGCGGTTTCTACGGTGCCTGGGCTTTGGGCTTTGGAAGTGCGCAAGTATAATAAAATCAAGATACACAGATACGCAGCCAGGAGGATGAGGAGGAGGAGGAGGTGAGCACCCAGAGCAAACAGAGCTCGGGACTTGGTCCTCTGTCTCTGCCACTAATTGAACTTGTGTGAACGTATTAGGGCTTATGTGCGAATGTTTGTCTGATTCAGCTTCAGCTCCAGCTTGAGCTCCTTCGAGGCTGGAGGAGAATTTGGACCGCCTGGCAGTGCTTAGGATGAATAAAAATATTGTGTTAACTTTGGAACAACTCTCGGTTGATATAACAGCCCCGGGGAAGGCGTGGCAAGTGCCGAGTGTCGCGTCGCCCCTCTCTAAGTGTATTTGTTTCATTTGCCCTGAATGCTAATGATGGGAAAATTTGCGAATTTGCGCCAGGCCAAATGGGGTGGCTCCCGGGATAGCTGCTGCTGCTGCTGCTCCTGCTGGATCGAAGTCAGTTTCCGAGTCCTCCTCCGACTGTCACCGAGAGTCTCTAAGAGAGAGTCTGAAATGCTAATGATGTAAAAAGCTTTGGCAAAGCTGAAACAAACGACAGCCGCTGTCTCGAAATGAGGAAACTGACTTAACTTAATTGAAGTTGCTGATGGCTTGGCTTGGCCCCGCCATTACCCCCTCCCCGCACAGGGCCTGGCCTGCGTTTAAGGACCGAGGATAACTCCGACCCGCTCTGATCGGAAGCTCGCTCGAAGTGATTTCGTAATTAATGAATTAGTGGGTTGCTGCGTTAGCGGTTACCCAGGGCCATGGCCAAAGCACTTGCCTCTCTCAGGCCAGCGAGTTCCGAGAGTTCTGGTTGCGAGTTGAACAAGTTTGCCGAGCTGATTACACACTAAACTTGGCCAAGATGGGCAGAAGGCAGGATGGATAGTTGGCTGTTATTCCATTATCAGGAGCTGAGCACATTGATGAGCCCCGCCAGACGCTCGTTGAAAACACTTGCAGCTGAATTATGATTTCATTAGAATTTATCTATCTTCCGCAACCGTACCCCTCCAACTCGTCTTGCCCCGCGGCACCTTGCATAATAACTCATTATGGCAGATGCATTTAGCCGGCTTTAATCGCTTCGGCCATCAGCTGCTTGGCTGGCTCCGCTCCCACTTGGGCTCTGCGGCTGAGAATGTGCAGCATTTCCGGCTCGTTAGCTCCACTGTAGGTGGTGCACGTGCCATGCGGGCCTGCTGCCTGCCAGTGCTGTGCTGTGCTGTGCCTGTGGTCCTGTTCCAGATCCTGCCAGCAGCCGCAGACAATGCTCCATTAGCATGCAGCATATTTTAATTAGCCAAATAAATTTACCATCCCGCCTGGCCAAGTCAGCTTCGGCTCCTGACTGAAGTCCGGCCCGGCTGTAGTTAAAGCTCTTGCTTTCTCTGTACGGCTCAGCGGCTCACTTGGCCAGAATTTATTGGAGCGAAGGAGAGGGCATAAAACATGTAACAAGACTGGAATAGAGGAGCTTAAGGGCACTGAAATATCCTATAAAAATATTAGAACTTTGGGTGAACAAAATATATATAAATATTAAGCTAGAAGTGTTTTTGTTTTAAATTGGTTGACTATTAATTTTATTTTAGTAGGTATTACCTAGAAGAGTAAATAGAGTTTCAAAGAATACTTTTATGACAACAAAACCATATTAAGATTTTATTTAATCCAAGCTTAATTAAGGCATTTCCCTGATTAACATTTAAGAGAACAAATAATGCTTAACAGAACAAATTAAAAGCCTTTAATGCTATATTCCCTTAGTTAAACCCAGACAGCTTCGAGGCTCTACGGTTATTGTAAATAAATATTGACATCCCGAGGACTATTGACAATTCAATTGCTTTATTGGCCGTGCGGGTAATATACATAAATACATGTAAATGGCAATCATTGGCCTCAGCCTGGTAATATATTAACTTAATGTCCCCGCCAGTTACATCAGACCAGAAAACGCAATATACCCAAGGACTCGGCACTCGTACAGCGTATGAAAAGTATACAAAACACGTCGGACGTCGGACTCCCTGGCGCCTGTTTAATTTCACTTAACGTTTAACCTGCTGCCATTAATCGAGCGCAATTAACGCGCCTTTAATGGCAGAGCTGGCCAGCTTTGCAATCAGTTTATGCACACCCACACACCCACACACCCACATACACTGTACACACACACAGAGTCCAGCACATACATGCATATTTAATTAGCAAAGTCAACGCCGAGTACTCAAGGAAGGTTAACTGGGGAAAAAAGGACGAAGCTCGGTGGGAGGAGATGGGCAATGCGTCGCTTGATAAATAGCCAATAATTCTTACGCAGCCGTGAGGAAGGCATGCTCCGCCCCAGAGCCACTGCCTGAGCCACCCTAGAGCCACCCCAGAAGACCCACTGGCCAGAAGTTGCTCGGGGCCTCGTTGAGAACAAAATAAATTGCCGGCATCTAACCTTGAGCGTGTGTTGTGGCTATTATCATTTGTAATTTGCAGCAATTAGTTGGGGCTCAAAAATTCTAAAGCAAACTTTGTCGGGAACAACAACAGCCGCGGGGGGTGGACACAGAGACGTGGGGGGAGTGGCACGAGGACTAGGAACAGAGCCAGCGGCCACGTGGTCCTGGCCGAGACCCAAGTCCAGGCAGAGGGCAAAAACAAACAGCGGCAAAAAAGAATTTATTGAGCTGGGGACCAGCTTACATATTTATAAGGCACATTAAATTAATTTAGGCATGTTTGTCCCTATTCCAGAGGTGAGAGGTTGGCACTACCACCACGAAATACCCCCTCCTGTGTGCTCCTGTTTGTACTGCTAGTCTGCCCAGGCCCCGGGGGGCAGTTCAATGGCATTGATGAGGTCTAATGCTCCCGGGACATCCGAGAGTCATCAGCAGCGGCAGCACAGACTCAGACCACGAAAGTGCACTTCAATGAATAATTACTTTTATGGGCGGGGGGCAGCCGCCCGCCGGGCCAATGAAGCGCCCAGGCACTGAGGTCCTATTAAGCAGACAAGGTGGATCCCTAACCGTATTTAATCATTATCAAATTTGCTCCTTAAATGATTGTTACCTTATATGAAATAATATTATTTTTTACCAATTTTAATTCGATGCCATGATGCTATGGCTGACTGCAAGGGTATACAAATTTCGACTTCCAGAAGTTAGTTTCGTCTCGTGTTTTTTTTATCAAATCATAAGTAGCTTTATTAAGTTTTGTTTACTATTTCTTGATCTTATGATTTTGGCACAGCTGCCCGATAAGATAAGTTTTAGATAAGTTGCTTAAGGGTATCATCATTCTTTCCTATGTATAAAAATGCTGCCAATGTCCATTGGCGAAATCATTTTCCAGGAGATGGTTCGACATCCCAAGGACATAGCACAAGTAAGTAAACAAAATACTTTAATTAAGACCCACGGAATAATCCTGACATTTCGCAGATTTCGGAGCCTGAAGGCACAGTTCTTTTAAGAGAGGATCTGTTGGAAAATTCTATGCGCATTGCTACCTTCATGCGAAACTTGGAGCTCACTCAGTCTGACTTTGTTGGCATTGTGGCGGGAAATTCAGTTCATATTTCGGCAGTGGCCTATGCGTGTCTCTTCAATGGCTTCGCTTTAAATGCAATAAACCCCGCCTATATAGCGGACATTATAGAGAGTCTCTACCAGATCACCCAGCCTCGACTTATCTTTTGTGATGGCGATGTATACGACAAGGTCAAGGCTGCCACTTCGAAGTTAAACGTTAAGTTAGTGAGCATGCGGAATCATCCAGAGGGTGTTATTACTATCCAAGAGGTGTTGCAGACTAAGGTTCAAGGGGAGTTCAAGCCCAATCCCCTAAAAGACAAAAACCCACCCATGGCCATTCTCAGTACTTCAGGCACCACCGGCACACCCAAGGCCGTCGTGCTAACGAATAATATAAAGGTTTTGAGTGGCTTTACGTAAGAGAAACATTCATATCGGAAACCTGATTTTTCTTAATAATGTTTATTTGCAGATACCTCACAACCTGTGACGTTCAGTACACAGCAAGTAGCCTCGATTGGGCATCGGGTTTGTGGGCCACGATTACCGAAGCTGTCTATAGTACAAAGCGTATCATATCTGAAAAACCTCTGGATCCCACAGAGACCCTAAAATTATTCGAAAAACACCAGGTGACATGGTTTATCCAATCGCCGGCCCAAGCAGCGGCCATTGTGAGTTGTCCCTACTTTGAGGAGGCAAATCTGCAGAGTCTGCGCTATTACCTCGTAGGAGGCGGACGCTGTACCAAGGAAGTTTTTAAGAAGCTTCAAAGAAAACTCAACAGGAACTGTATAAACTTTGCGTATGGCTCTTCAGAGCTGGGATCCATTGGCAGCATTAATTGGCATTTCGATGAGAAGCCCAATTCGGTGGGTCGTCCCTGTCCTGGCTACAAGTTCAAGATTATCAATGGCGAAGGTGAGAATCTGGGACCCAATGAGGAGGGCGAGGTTTGCATCAACAAGGGATGCCATTGGCCGGGCTATTATGGCAATCCGGAGGCCACGGCCTTGGCGTACAAAGACAACTGGTTGCACAGCGGTGACTTGGGGTATGTCGATGACGATGGTTTTGTGTATATCGTGGAGCGAAAGAAGGACCTTTTAAAGTACCAAAGCAACAAGTATTATCCGCACGAACTGGAGGAACTGATCTCCAGAATGCCCGGCGTGGTGGAGGCGTGTGCTTTTGGAATTTGGAATGTGGAAAACGGAGACGAGGCAGCAGCCTGCATCTTGAGAAAACCAGATGTTCAGTTGACTGAGCAGGAGGTGATTGATTATGTGGCTCAACATGCGATTACCCAGTACCTGAGACTGCATGACGGCTGCCTGATTGTGGACTCCCTGAAGCGAAGTCCCAATGGGAAAACTAATCGTGCGGCCAACAAGGAACACTATATTAAAGTAAAAGGAATTAAAATTGTAACATAAAAGCAAGAAAGGAAGAGTCTACAAAACGTAGAAGTATTCTTATTCACAGTTTTTTTGTGTATCTTTATTTTTGTTTGTACTTCGATTCATGCACTAGTCGAGGATATACAGTAAAGAGGTTCTTCATTACCAGGACATTTTAATTACGTCCAGGAAGTGTCCTGTTTGGGATTGGAAAAGTCACGTTTCAATTAGTTCGTTTTGGATTTAGTGAATTATCAAAAAATGCTGGCCAGTTACTATAGCAGGACTAAAGCCCTAAAGCATGCAATTGCTGCTCATTCCGATTCGAGTACCAGTCCTGTTTAAGGACCCCCTGTGCAATCATGGATGTCCGCATCAATCTGTGTGCAGCAGGGGGGCCCTGCAACTTGCAACAAGCTCCCCACAAATCGATTTCCCAATCAGAAGCAGCCATCTTGTCGCCCCTTCAAGAGGATGTCACTGGCGATTGCCTTTCACACTGCCAACAGGGGGAGCTCTAATCTCTTCGAACTGTTTATGGTGGCGATACGCACAGTACTGTGCAAGTGCATATATTGTACATATATATATATATGTGTTGCATCCATATTCAATAAGAAATCAAGTCCTTAGTCAGGCATTCATGGCATTCTGTATCATTTGCCACGTGTGTGTGTGCGTCCTGCGTCAGAATTTTCCATTTGGGATTACATGCTGTCCCTTGAGCAAACACACAATTTATAGCCAACAACCAGGCCAACAACAATTAGTTCTATTGATGGAAGCGTTGCCATAACACATATGTCCCGGCATAAATAATAGATTTGAAGCCACCGCCACCGCACCGACTCCAGCCGGTGCCGCACCAGAAACCCACAGAACAAAGCCAAAACCCAAGGCAGCAGGAAAGGCAGGAGTAGAAGCAGAAGCACAGATGTACATGCAAAGTTTTTCCTTGCCAGGCGTATCCATTTTACACTCGCACAACTCAAGCCGAAGGCAAATGGTGTGCGACTTATGCTGATCCGTATGCCACTTCCACTTCTACCTCCACTTCCTGCGCCACTTCCTCCGCCACGTCGGGAGCGGTAGCGGGACCGGAGGAGGTCTTGGCCCGGACCCCTTGTGTTAGATAAATTGCAGTTTAAACCTACTTACATGCATGTGCCGGCCCCACCCCCAGCTGCACTGCAGCGGACGAGAATGGCCCCCGAATGCGAGCCGGAGCCGAAACTGAGACCGGGTCCACGATTCCCATTGCCATAAACATTTTGGGCACAGTCAGCTAAAAGATTGGCGGAGAGGGTGCTCTGCACTAGGCGAAAAGAAGGCCGCCAAATCGATATTTAATTTGGAAGTTTACCACAAAAAAATTGGGTGAGATTAGCTGTAACCCACATATAAACTCTACTCTACGTCTATATGAGTCTAATTTATTTTATTTTGTGAGTAATTGAGTAAGTTTATAATCAATCAATGCTTGGAAATAATTTTAAAATGTTTTAAATATGAAAAGAAATCTGGATCCTCGACTTTCAAAGCTCAAATCGATCGATGGCTTGTCCTCAAACTCGTCTCCTTTCTTCACTTTTTGTTCTAGTCATCCTCAATTGTGGTTTTGTTTTTCTCCTCGTTGCCTGCTCCTAGGGTATTCTCAGTATCCCATCCTATTTATTTCAATAAGTAATTTTACTTAACCCAATAACCAAAGGACAAATACTATACAAATTGAATGCTGAACAAAGCAAAAAATATTTGATTGAAGAATTTGTGAAAACAATAAACGAGCCAAGAAATGGATTTTTAATTTCTTATTGCACATTTCCATTCTCTCCCAGATTATTTCAATAACAAAGAACTAATATTTTGCTGAGCGTAGAGCTGGTTAAATGAAATGGGGCGCAAGCGTTGCCAATGTTGCATGCCACATGTGAATGCATTCGCCACACATTGCCATTTGGCTCGTTTTTTGACTGCCTGCCAAGCTAAAATTGGAATAGACTCCGGCTTAGTGCTGGCATTGTACGAGTAAGCGGCTCAATATATTTTTAATATACTTAGTTGGTTGGCGACATTGTGGAGTTCCGACGGGGTGGCGGCGCCCTCGCCTTGCTGCCAGACAGGCAGGCAATTGAAGCTTTGGCGGTAAAAGTTAATACGATTTAACCGGATCAGAGGCCGCAGACAACGAGCAGCAGAAATATGTAAAATATATGCCCTCCGACAAACTGAAACGTGGTTTGGGGCGGGGGGCAACTACGCCACTTCGACCGGGCCCAAAAATATGTATTAGGCCACTTGGCTGCTGGCTGTGGGAGGCCACTCGAGGGCGGGGCCAGATTTGTTGAGCTCATTCGCTTCATGAATAATTTGCGCCACAGCGTCGGCATCCCAGGGGTCCTTAGGCCCCCAGCTCTGACGCTAACCCGCCATCGACCCGCCTCAACCCGCGGGGCAAACAATAAACAAATGGGCAAAAACATATGCAAAGGGCTTCTCCGTCGAGGAGGAGCGTATTCAAATAGAGTTGACAGACGAGGACGAGTGACGAGTGGCAAGGGAGTGGGCGTGATGGGGGCATCGATGGCGTCATCGTGCAGTGGGGTCGAGTCGAAACGGGTCCTTGAGGTCCTCGCAGTTAGCAAGTCATCTAGTCATCTAGCCATCAGGCGCCTCCGAACAGCAAACAAATGGTCTCAGGTCGCAGCGCGATAAAAACGTGTGAAATGGCATTTGGCAGAGGCCGTATCCTCAGTCTCTTCCTTGTTCCTGTCCCGTCTTCGGCCTCATTCCCTCATCTCTCACGGCTCACTGCTGACATGCCCTGATCCGCATCCCTGCTAGTCTCCCGGCCGGTCTATCTCACTTCACCTTTTGGCAAATGATAGTTTTTATCGCTCTGGCCCCGGGACTCGAGTGTTTTTCGGGACGATGAGTTATGGTAGCTGCATCAAAGGGCTTGGCAAAAACAACACAAGGCGAAGGTGAAGGTGTGTAAGACAGCAGCCGTCCACACATGACCATCAGCATCGCCATCAGCATCGGCTCAGCTTCAGCATCATCTCCAGCTCCTGTCCTGGTCTCAGCATCAGCATCAACATCAGTCTTTTGGCTGCTCCACAGCTTACCCGCTCTTCGGAAAGGACAAAACGTGTGCTCAATCCATCACTTGCCTGTCATTGGCGTCTTGGCCAGCATCCGTGCCAGCCTTCCAGCATCCCCGCCAGCATATACTGGCTTCCGACTGCAGATAATGTTTATTGGCCAGCTAGCTGGTTAATTTTAATACCGCTACAGCCTGATTTATTGCCCGGGACTGGACAATTGAAGGTCCGCGTGCTTGTCCTCGGCTCTCCTCTCAGCTCTATCCGCCAATGGCAATACAATAAACTGCACTTGCTGGCCTGGAAAAATGTCTCATTAAGCGGGCGGACGGATGGGCCACGCCCACCTTCACCGTTGGCAACATAAAAAACTCGTTTACCTGCATTAAGCGAAACACTCAACAGACGGCTGGGGCATAAAGGAAATGTGACAGCCTCCGGCGGGAGCTCCTCCTGCTGGTTCTTGGTCCTGCAGAATTCCAGGCGGATGCCACAAGTGCCCCACTGTTCGCACGTGAAGAGGAAAAGCTGCTCGAGCTTCTGTTCATCCTGTCGCTTGGCTGCTCTGCTCTTTTGTGTCCCCCGCGTTCCATGTCTCCTGCAGCGCAGCCGAAAATGCAAATCAGCTGTAAAGCGACGCGCTTGCTGGGGGTTAACAATCCACCCAAAAGCCCTACCTCAGCCAGACGAACCCATGGCACATCGCAACGGCAGCCTGCCAGGACCTCCTTGTAATTGCGCGCACTTGGCGGTTAATGGGGGCGACAGGAGCAATCTCAAAAGAAATGTATGAAATTTGTATGGGCCAAGGCGGGCGAAAGTGCAATCCCCCCCACGCACACACACAATGAAAGGAGCAACGGGCTCAGGGATGGATTTATTCGGGATCGCAGGCTTTCCTTAAAGTAATTCCCGCAGAGCAGACAATGAAATTATTTCTAGAAGCCTTCTGATTTCATAAATCCATTCCTAACTTGTTTTAGATTTAATTTGCTTTGCTTTAATATATTTTAAACAAACTATATACAGTGGATCGCAGCTTATTTCGTGCAGTCAAGAAACGAAAATTTAAAACGTCCCTGTGGCTAAACGATTGAAGATAATCCAAATATTTAAACGCAGTACTTTTAGTACTTGTACTAACATTTATACTGAACAAAGACAATCTTCCTAATTATAAAAACGATTTTGTATTTTAATAAAAACTAATTTGAGGGCTTTTTTCATGCCGCAGCTTATTTCGTGCACTTCGTTTGATTCAACTTATTTTTATTAATTTAATATAAACAATTTTATGTGACCTCTTATTTTATTCTGAATACCTTTCAGATGATGTTTCAATTGAATTAACTAGTTTTTTTAATGTTTCTAGATTAATTTTAATCAATTCCTCTAAGGCACTACTTTTTTGATAATTTTGGTCAAAACTTTTAATTTTTGGGATGGCTAGTCCAATATTTGCTAAAAATTTTAAATAATGATTATGTCTGGGTGACATTGATGTTGTTTTTTTGTCATTAGGACCGTTTTGTGTGAGCTAAAGCTTCCGAAAGTCCGATAAGTAGTAGAGACCGCTGTACTAATAGTTTTGCAAACTATCCCGTGTGACCACGTTTTCTACATTTTGAAAGAAGTTAACATTTTATATTGAAGGGAACATATTGGTTTCCAAGATCCTGCCAAAAAAAATTTGGTTTCCTACTCTACAGGAAGCCATTTAGGCCCAAATAAGACACGATCGCCGCCTTGCTTCAGAGTAGCTTGCAAGTGTTTGGTTTCTAGCTCAATATTGGGTCTCCGCCAATAATTTATACTGTCATCAGGATTAAATTAGTTTAACTTTTACTTATTGGTAAAGATAAAAACATTCCAAAAGAAAATCGGACGAATTATAAGCTCCTATGAAAAGTTTTGATGTTGCTCCTGTGCTGGTTTCCTTATAAATGGCTCTTTTCATACTACTAGAGCCTTATAGATGTATTTTTGCAACAAGAGGCGTATTAAATCGGCACTACACTTGTTTCTTATTTCCTGCTCTATCTATATAACAAATTTGGCAGACGTTTGTTAATGATTTCACTTTTTTTTTGGTCCATGTAATGAACTTAATGTTCACTGAAAAATGTATTCGGTGTATTTCGGCCCTTATGTTTGGCCCAATCTTCACGGACAAACGATTAATTTATGTTTTTATATATGTGCGATTTAAGAATAACATTTTCGTAGTACCACGGTGATTTTTTTTCTGTCTTAAATTGAAAGAGAACTAATTATCGTATTTTAATAGAAATTCGCGATACTATTTTACTTATTTCCCCATAACTTCATATTTTAGTGTGATCAGGCCAAGAAACTTTTAAAATATACATAAGCTACCAATACCAAAGCCAAAATAAAAAAAAAATTAAAAATTAAGCCAAAAATTCATTGTTTTTTACATTTTAACTAGCTGCACGAAATAAGCTGCGGCGTGAAAAAAGGTCATAAATTTGTTTTTTTAATATTATTGTTTGTTCTTATTAATTGGGAAGATATTTTTTTTTAATTTAAAATGTAGGATATCTGATTCAAAACACTGCATTTAAATTGTTTCGATATCTCTTATGGTAGAGCAGCAGTGATGATTTATACTTTAGTTTCTTGACTGCACGAAATAAGCTGCGATCCACTGTAGTCCTGATAGGGACTAACAATCTCCTCTCATGGCTCAGTGCACGCTTTTGGCCTAAGCTCACTTCCAACTCATTGGTCGATCTTGTGTTTTGGCCAAAAGTTAAACCACTCCCGTGACTTCACTTCCCCTTGTCGAACCCTTTTCCTGCTCCATTGTTTGCTGTCGCTTTCCAGCCCTTCCAGGCCTTTTGTTCTTCGGAGGCCACTTGACTTAACTCATCTCGAGGCAACTCATCTCGTCACCTGGCCCTCTCGTTCACTCGCCTCGGATGTGCTTGGGAATTATGCGTCAAATGCTCTACTTCAGCTCAGACTATATCCCCCTTTTCCCCTTTTTCACCTGGCCACGCCCATTGTTATGTTGCCATTCGGTGCAGGTTAAACGTTGCGTATGCGTGATTTACATGCGCTTTGTTTGGGCTTCACTCGCTGCTGCTGCTGCTGCTGCTCCTTGTTATTGTTTTTGTTTTCGCTCGGCCAAAGCCAAAGCCAGAGCCAGCGTTTTAGCCCACAACTGGAGCCTGTCAACTGTGAACTGTAACAAAAATTAGCCATAGACAAACACGAGTCTCTCTTGGCATGGCAACTATGCACCGGACGAAAATCAAGTCTAGCGTACGTGACTTTTGATTATCAACAGCAGACAGAGCAAAAAGTTTATACAAATGTAACATTAATTACTCATCCTAGTTTCGGTACTTGGAGAAATTTTATGAAATATTTATAGGGTTTTAAAAGAGAAATCAGATGGGAAGGTAACTTTGGGAAGTCGAAGGGACGAATTTTAAATTCATTTGTGTTACTTTTTATAAGCTTATCCAAGCAACAAATGATAAAATTATATTTTAAATATATAATATATATTTTTGGTTGCTTTTATATTCTCTATAGTTATAGTTTCTATAGTTAAACATAGACCAAACTCACTCCCATTAAATTTCCATTGAAATGTACAGCTCTGATAACGAAAAAATTAGCCCTTATTGTATCGATTACATTACAACCAGTAATTAAATTACATCTCCCAGCGAAATTAGAATTTCGCCAACGGTTTGTACGGCTGCCAATGATTGGTGACCGCGACTCTTCGCACCTTTGCCGTGGTTAAAGCTGCGGTGGGAATGCGATTACCCTTATTGGGTTGAAACGTAATTAATTTCGGACTAAAACCCTTTTCTCTCCGTGTACTGTTTACACGTGTGTGTGCTTTGGCATTAGCCAATTATGCAGACGACGCATTTAATGGGGGGCCAAGAGGCAGGCAGTCAAGGCAACAGGAGCAGTCAGGCAGCCAGCGAAGCGACTGACGACGGCGCTGAACCGCTTTATGCCTTTTGTTCTCGTGTATCAACTTGGCAATTTGTAAGCAATTTACGTGGCTCGGGCTAATTAACTCGCCATATTTTCTATGCCTACAAAGTTTCAATGAGCCAGAGTCAAAGCCTAAGCCGAAAGCCGTCGCCACCTCCTTGCTGCAGCGCAGACAACATCTTCGCCTTTAGCCCGATTTTGGGCAGCACGAGGTGACCCACTGACTCGGTGACTCGGTGACAGAGTTCCGTGTTAACCCAGTGACTGGGCCAAGAGAGCGGGAGAAGAGAGCTAACATCCTGTTAAGAGAGCGCTGCGAGAGAGCTCTGAGTTGGGAGCTAAGCAACATGTTGCCAAAGGAAGACAACATGTTGCCGGCACTTTCAATTATCTGTGCGATAGAAAATTAAAATAATGAACAGTGGCTCACATACACATACTGGCACACTGTGGCTAACACACACCTCAATGCACATGTGTGCGCCGCCATTGAAATACGTTGGTTTGGTAGGAAAAATATGTAAATGCTGCTGGCATATCGTATATGGAATATGCGAGTATGCGGAATATACGAGCACCTATAGATGGATGCGAGTGGCAAATGGACGGGGCGGGGCGAGGCGATGCGATGCCAAGCGAGGAAATTGCGGCATTTACGTGGCGGGCCAAGGACTTGGCTTGGCTCTTCATCAGCTCCGTATGCCGCTGTCTTTCTTCTTCCACTCGCCTCTTCTTGTTTTTTGAAGTTTTCGCCTCATGGCTCATCGAACACTCCCAACCCACTCCCACTTGCCGCTCTCATTCTCACCCCCGGCAAGGACACCCAAAATAAACATAATCTGAGCCGGGGTGTGCGTGTGTCGCTGTGTGCATGGAAATGCTAAAAGCGTCTGCCTCAGAGCCCAGAACAACGTGGCACATTATTTAATCAAGCGTAGAAATTGAATAGGCCCTTAAAAACTTTTGCCCGAGGCACTTAACCCCCAGTGAAAATAGAAATTGACGACATCGCCAGCCAGTCAGCCAACTTGAAGAATTCCAGTCCCCACGAGAGAGAAAAAAAAAATGAAAAGGGAAATCCACGACCTAGTGTAGGTCCAAGACCGAGACGAACCCGAAAATCCCACGGGCAGACGAGTAGAAAAATGAGCTGATAAGGGAATTTCATGCAAAATTGGTAAGCCAACAACCTGATTACTTAATTGCCAGTTTGCGGCCTGCCTGACTTCAATATCTGCCCTAGTCTTGCCCTCATCCTGGCCTCGTCCTGTCTGCGAGTCATAAATTTCACAGCTCAGAAGATGTCGCTGCAAATGGAGCATAAAGTCCTGGGCTGAGCTGTGACTTGAAAGTCAAGAGCGGAGATTTTTGGGGCAAAATCGAGGAGGTGTCAAGTAACCAGAGAGCATTTCTCATTTGACAAGGGTCCAAAGGTTCGAGGCGGACATGGGAAAACCCGAAAAACACACACAAGTAGTGTTAAACTGCTGCCGAATGCAAAGCAGGTCCTTCCGAAACTTTCTCGATAATTACATTAATTTGCCGATTACTTCATCATCATTTTCCTAGCAGCAAAATCCAGCAATTAATGGATTCGACTGCCAAGTTTAGGGCACTTAAATTGATCTCCCAACTCACTTTGGCAATTGAATTGGAATCTCTCCTTATTTTTTTGCCCCCGAGTGAGGTTGGATTTCTCAGCGAGCTCCCTGGTTATGGATAGGTCGTTTTCGGGGTCTGCAAACTTAATTTTAATTCTCACGCTTTGCCAGCTGCCATTACTTCGGGGCCCCTTGTCAAAGGCCCCTGGGGAATGGGTACTCCGACTCTGACTCGCACTCGAAATCGTAATCAGGTTTGGGGAACCTCTCCATGGCAGGAGCAGAGTCCTGGAGCCCTTGCCTGACCATTTCCACGGCTTCCGTTCTCGACTCGAACTACTATTTGATTTCAGCATTGATTTATGAGCGTGTCCGGTTCACGTAGAGCCACGTACATAGCCATCGACTGGCCTGTCCGCATCCGCATTTCCATCCTCAGCGGCATCCGCATCCGCATCGGCACCGGCATCGGTGGCAGCCATGTTCGTGTTGCGCTGCCTTTGGCAGATTTGCTTTCGCAGTCCGCTCAGTTGAGCCGGCGACTGGCAGCTGATTGCCCAAAGTCAGTAAATTAAAGTTCATTCAGCAGCTCAGAGAGGTTTCAAAGAGGGGAGCGGGATTGATTCGGTTCCTGACTCTGACTCTGACTCTGCCTCTGACGCTGGCGCACATTTGTAATTTATTCGCTGGCAAAAACCACAAAAGCAACAGCAAAATAGATATTTATTAACATATAAATTATGCATGTGATTGGCCTCAACGGGGCGGCTCGATACGGAGTGATGTCGGTGCTGTGGATGAGGATGAGGACAGCTCCGATGATTAATCGTCAGGCTCGCAAGCGGCGGCGGGCCTTTAAAGCCAACAGCTAATTTCCTATTTTAAACTCACGCTCGGCTGGTCCCCTTCTGCTTTACTATATAATATATATGTGTTTATATATAGCCTTAAACTCCGCCATCAGAGGTTGCTGATAAAGTAAAGGCGAGGATAGTTCTGCCTGTCACATAAATCGGATCAATAAATGATGATATTATGCTACCGCAGGGACACATTCAGCTGCCACACTCGCACAGAGGCATTTACACTGAGAGAAAGGTGATGAAGGCTACTTATTTTATAAATAAAAATTAGTATTTAAATATTTTATAACAAAATCGTATTAATAAAAATATTGTAATGGTAAAAGACAGTGATTCAAGTGTTATTTGAATTTTGTATACCTTTTTGGAATGTGAAAGTTACTTCTAATAAATGTTTAGAGGCATAACATTAATGTAGAAATACTTTTTAATATTAGAAAACAAAGTTATCTATATTTAATTTATTTTATAAAATATTTAAAAGTTTAGTTTTTGTACAAAAAGCATTTTTCTAGCTTAGAAAGTAAATTCTATAAATCAAAATAAATATTAAGAGTTATACATTTAATTTTGAAATACTTTTTTAATATTCAAATAAGTTATGAATATTATTAAAAGTTTCCTTGCTTAGCTTTCCCCATTAGAAAGTGAAATTCTATATACTCAACTCCCAGAAGTCTGCTACCCTTCGAGGGTGTGAAAGTCCATGCAAGTTTCCTTTGAAATTCAAAGTTCTAAGCTATAGTGTGTAAAGTGAAAACTCTCGCTATAACTTTTCTGTAGTTTCCTAAGTCAGATCCATCTCTTCGTGCATGAATATATATACTTTTACAAGAATTTCTGAAACCCCCTACCGATTTCTGGACAACTGTTCAAATGGTTTTCTTGGGCACTTATCAGCAATATTATTTAATCTTAATTCTTAAATAAATTAATAAAAATATTTATATAAAGAATTTAATCATTTAATCCCAAAACTTTCAAGTTTTTTCCCTGTGGATGAGCGACAGCCACTGCTGCCAAGTCGTAGGTGGCAACACATTAAGATAAAGTGACAACGCCTCCATGGAGCATAGTGGACGTTGAGGATGCGCGCCCCTGCGGATGCAGAAAAGGGGTAGCGTTGAACGCCGAAACAGGGGGTAAGGCAGGGGGCACCCGGCGACGGGCCATCGCTCTGAAGGACAAACAGAAATCAGGCGGCAAACATCAAGAGGGAGAGAGAGCAGTGGCTTGGGTATACAAATGAATTGTATACATGTCCCGCTTCACGTTCCTATACATATATATATATATGTAAGTGTATGTGTAAGGGGGATAAGCTTTTATTTTCGCTTGGCATTTTATGCGCATCACGCATACGCACTGTTACACACCAGCGAGAGATGGCAGCAGATAGTAGATAGCGGATAGCGGATAGCATAGATGTGTGTACTCAACACACAGGGACTTGCAGAAACGCAAACAGCGCGCTCCGCTTTGCATCAAAGGGAGCGGGGGCCACGGATTCGGGCAAGGGTTCTTGCTATAATGACATTTAGCTTTTGAAACAATGTAAACAGCACCATAGCAGCAGCAGCAGCAGCAGCAGCAGCAGCAGCTTCGGCGAAGACAACGTCGAAGTTCAAAGTTGGCTCTGGCTGTAGGCCGCCGAAAGTTGCCCTAAGTACCAAGGCACACACACTCGGGCGTCAGCAGGACAAGGAAGCAAAGACGGATGAGGAGAAGGCTAACGAGGAAGAGACAGAGAACAGCCATGACAAAGGATCCCGAGTTCTGGGTGTGTGTAAGTGTGTGCTCTGGAATTTTGCATGAGCCATCCAGCCACCGCAAATAGTGAAGGGATACGCAGCCACGCACCCACCTGCTCCCACAGACTGTCAAGCCAGGTAAACTGTCAAGTTAAGCCCTGTGAGAAGCCATAAATTGCCACCCGGAGGCAGGGCTGTAGCGACCAGGTGGAGGTGGGGCCAGTGAAACCGACAAGACGCTGACATTAACTAGGCCAGATATTGAGACAGCTCCAGGACGGATATGAGCCCCCAAAACCATTCCTCATGCAATCGGACAGCCACCGCCGAGGACTCTCAACTCAGGCCCAAAACGGGTCAAGTTCCATTGCTGGCTTTGATTAAGTGCGGCGATAACAAGGAGAAATCGCTATCCAGAGGATGTGGAGTCCTGAGAGTCGGAGAGATGGAGAATCGCAGGGCGGAAGAGCCATATAACCTGCCACGCCGAGAGCCTCTGAGCCGGAGTTATTGTTGGGCAAATTGATGCTTTCACGTGCAGATGGATGGGCCACGGGCTTTATGTATTTCCATGGCTCCTTTTGTTGCCACCGCCGAGTATTCAAATGACATATTATATAACATTGTGAAAACATTTACGCTCGCTTGTAAATATTTCAATTTATTTAATGCCAAGCGGGTATCTTTTATGTGCATCTAGCTGGCCTGGCCTGGCCTGCACTCCGCATCCGGGCTCCGGGCATAAAGAATGGGCTGCCATAATCATATGCCAATAAAAAGTCGGTTAGCAGAGGGACTCCACTCTGCTCCGCACTGGGCTTAGCCGGGGCTTTAGGTTCAGGTTGGGTATTGGCATTGGGATTGGGACACACGTTATCATTATGCGCTACATCGCTTACACATGTGGCCAAAACGGAGGGTCCTGGCAGCGGGCTGCGGGGGCTTTATAATACATTCAATTCATGGCCAGAACAAATGATGTGGAAATGTAAAATAGATGCCCGGCCACGCAAGATGCCGCCCAAAAAGCTCCGGTTAACTGGCACAGCATGTGGCAGTTTGGGGCACTGAGGGAAAAATTGTATAAAGAAGAGAATAAATATTTTCATGAACAAAGGAAGAGGTTTATTTACATAATTAAAAGTATATGATCGGTTTACAGTTGTTTACCTAAAATATGTAATAAAGACATACTTTGAGTACTTCTCATTAAATATTATAAACAAAAACATAAACATGTCTGTCGACCAAGGAAAAATCAAAGATAATAACTTCAAACAGCAGACTAATTAAAAGAAAATTAAGTCTTGTTTCACGCACACATAAATTCCTTTTTAAGAAAGCAAAATAATGATAATAAATTCTGTCAAAATTCCGTTTAAATTCTCTCTGAATGACTTCTTGGAAAACCTTTTTTAGGTTAACGATTTTTCCTTAGTGTGAGACGAAGGAGCCGGGAGCACATAAGGCACCCAACATAATGGCGGGATAATCGCCGCCGACACATGCACACTTGAAATGACAGTGGATTGCCAATTGCCCAAACCCTGTCACGTTCTCGACGTTGATGACCAGCCGGGATAGGATCGGATGGCATCGAACTAAAGGAGGAGAGAGACGAAAGGCGACGGCAGGGCGAGACTTCATTAGCTGCAACGGCAGCGTTTAATTTTTATGGTCATGTGCCTAAATGCAATCCGTAGCCCGTTGCCCAGAGTCAATTGTACTGGCTTTTATGGCTTCGAAGCCCTAACGAGCTCTAATTGAACCAAAAGGGGGGTATTGCCTTTAAAAGCCCGTAGCTTTGCGGACTCGGGTGGTGGCTTTGTAATTGGCTAACTGTTATTGTTAAATGGGAAATGGTAGAGTAAGGACCAACCAATTTCAGGGCCTGCCCCAAAGGAGGCAATGACAAGAGCAAGGTGACTCTGCTGGGCCATCGAAATTAAGTCAAAATAACCGAACATGACGTGCAGGAAGGACCGGAGCAAGGAACATCCGGCTGAGGAGAGTCTTTTTCGTTTTGCCGGCATCACTCATACGCCGTGTGGCCACAAGCAAATGGGAATGCCAATGCCTTTTGCGGTGGGCGTGCCAACTGTCATTAACTGCCGCCTGCTAATGAAACGAAATCTCCTTCACGACATAATCTCATTATACTTATATATGTCCTCGCATACAAATAAATTTAGCCCCGATATGATGTGTTCTGTTCGCTCGCTCGTTCGACAATCAAAGTGGAGTGGGTGGAGCCACATGCTCCTTCTTCCGGCGTGCATTGTTATGACTCCCCGGGCTATTAATTGTGCTTAGTTCCGTGGCGGGGCTGCTGCTGCTGGTGCGCACTTAGTGCCTGGCACTTTGTTAATCGCATGATGGAGAACTGGCCAGATGGGAGCCAGCCATGGCCGATAAGGCCAACCAGGAGGCGATGTGCCTGACTGCCTGACTGCCTGCCTGCGTATTTGCCCGGTGTCTTCATATTTCAGGCATTTATGGCCTGGTATTTGCCTCGGGTAGGCTTCTGCTTCTGCTACTTGGCAAACTCTTCCACATTCAACTGACCTTTGAACTAGTTTTCAATTAAAGCTGCAAGAGCAGCAGTAGAAGCAGGGGTTGCAGGGAATGCAGAAGATGCTGGGTCCCTGGATCGTGGGCCTTTTGTGGCATTTACTTAGCATTTACTTTTGTATAAAACTATAACATGCAAGCAAGTTTCATAAATCACGGCTCTAAGCCGAGCACAAGTGAAAAATCGTAGCCCCAATTTTAATTAAAAGCGTGCAAAACACGATACCCTCTGCCTGCCTGCACCATCCCTTTTCACACACACACCCTGAGAAGTCGTATACAATGTTTTTCCGAGGAAAGCCTGTAAAGCCTTGCGCCTGAATAATGATTGAAAAACAAGGCAAGACTGAGACTTACACCCCAGCTCCTCCACCCACCCATTACCACCTTCTTCGCAACGAGTTGTATAAACTCAAGAATGAAGTTTGTTTAAAATAATTTGCAGGCTGTCCAGGCTTAGGCCCCCTCCCCACCTCTATACTCTGGCCCATATTGTGCCCCGAATCCTACCCAGCTCAGGGCCAACGCCTCCGTCTTGTTTGCTTATTTGCAGAGCCCATTTGTTGCCCGGGTACGTGCGAGTTCCCAGAGTTCCCTTCGGTTCGCTTTCGGGTTTCCCCACTCCCACATTGACTATGCTCCCCCCTGTACTCTTTACCACTCCCGTAGACGGCGGCGACAAAAGTCTTTAATTTCTGGCCAATAACAACGGCAACAGCTACGGCTACGGCCATGGCCATGTCGGTGATGCCAAAAGCTTTTCAAAGCCACCGAAACGGGGGCGTTAACAAGCGCCAGAGACAAAACTTGCCGTTTATTTCCAACTACAACGCAGCTAGATAAACACAAAAACATATAGATACACTGGGAGAAAATTGTGTAAAGCTTAACATACAAATAAATTAGTATTAAGTATGCTTTATAAATACAAAATACAGCTATTTTTAGGTTTTATATATGGTAAAACATAAATAAATAATATAATAGGTAATAATAATATAGTTTCTTATTTATTTTCATTATTTTATGTTAGAAATATATTGTATTATTCTGTAGAAATCTATAAATTCTCTCTCTGTAAGTATACATTGGGTTAGGGACAAGAAGGCGTGGCTGATGTTGGGCGGTGGGCGGTATAAAACACTTTGAATGCTCTGCGAGCCGCAGGGTATCAAGGGATTAGTTCCTGCACTTGAGCAAATATGCAAAGATCCCAAGTTTGTCTTCTCTTAATGAGTCCGTCTCCAAGTTGGCCAAGGGGTTTGGCAAAGGAATTGGAAAAGCGGAATTGGAGAAAGATCTATGGGAGAAAGGGTATCTCAAATGAGATAGGGATTTCTAAACTATAGATTAATATATGTAAATTTATGGATAAATTAATGTAATAATTATACTTAATTTTTACAACAAAGTGAAAGGTTACAAAAGGTTTAAAATTCGTACTTTAAGGTCTCAAAAACTTCAAGAAAGAAAAACTTAAGAATATATTTCCCACTTAACCTAGAGAACTTAAAGAGTAACTCTTTCTTTTTCCAAGTTTTATTTCCACCTATAAGTTTTCCACTCGATCTTGAATGTTCCCCTCCAGAGACTTTTCAGTTGCCTGGCAGAAAAAATAAAGAGCTGCCAGAAAGACTGCAAGGCTTTTTACATACTGAAGGCAGACTCTTTACTCTTACTCTCTTTTATAAAAAAAAACCAAAGTACATATATAACGACCCCCTTCCGGCGGAAAGAGTAATTCCCATTCGGGCATTCCCCACTCAAGTGGCAGCCACCGCGGCGCAGATAAGTGTGCATAAGCTCAACTTGATATCGAGGTATGCGTGCCGTCGTAGTCATGGCATAATAGCGTTTTGATACCCGCACATAAACAACAATGGCGCAACAACAACGACAACAACCAGAGCAATAACAACAACAGTGGCAGTGAGAGAGAGCAATGACAATAAAATGCAAAAGAGCCAGCCCAACCACCCCTGGGCTCCACCCTTCTGCGCTTCTCCCCTTTGGAGAGGTAATCCCAACCTGATGCTGTCTGTTTTCTAGTGTCTACGCCTGTGGCCTTCATCAGTGCAAAATGACGAGAAGGGGGTGGAACAGTGGCATCCATAGCTCTACCAGGGGGCATTGAATTTTAAGATTCCAACTCAACATGAGAACTGAATCTATTTGAATTGCAATTTTCGAAAATTGATTTACTTAGTATTCCTGAATAAAAAGAAAATAACTTATTCTTGGTTTAATAACTTTGTTTACTTGAATTTAAATTTTATTAACGATTTTATTACTTAAGGGATGCAACTCTTTTAAGAGCTTTTACTGTTCAACCCAATCTCTAAACCCTAGAGCTCCTTGTCCACAATAACAATAATTACACCGTTTTGTGACTATATAAACCCCCTTGTTAAACGTTATCTCCGTTAGCCCCTGCAGAGGAGCTGGTTAGCTGGGGTTAGTAGGCTAAAGCCAAGCGCTTTTGGATTACGTAAAAGTAGGCACTTATTATGCTGGCAAGCACAACGAGTTGCGATTTATTGTTTGACGTTGCCAGAGCCGCCTCCGCCGCGTGTTGCCTGCGCTTTGAGGTCATGGCCCCGCTTCATACCGGATTTGCCTCCGTACTCCTCGAACCAAACTCCTGGCTTAGCACAAATGTTGATCTAATCCAGAGTCGGAGACAGACAAACAACACATGACGTGACTCCGTTCGGATTCGGATTCGGATACGGGAGCGGATACGGATGCCGGGGCGGAGCCATGACTACGCCAAATGGCAAAACAAACTCGAAACTGCGGCTCCGTTTCCGCCGCTCCGCGGTTGAGTTGTGGCCCTGACGAATGGATTGAAGTTGCAGGCTGCAGGCGTGGGAAAGTCGGCAAAATTCGGGCTATATGTTTCGGGGAAATGCCAAAAAAAAAGTTTGAAAGGGGGAGCTGGCCGTTAAGTGACCCAGTCAGGCGTAGAAGTTTTCGAGCCAATCTGCAAAGCTCCGTTAACGCATTTGCACAGCTATTCCGCCACACTCCCTGCCAGTTTTGGTCAAAATCCATTTCAGCTTAGACCCCCCGCCAGGGGACACAGGGGACACACATTGTGAGATATTACCCGAATGACCTTTCATCTGGTCTTTGAAATGGCATTTCAATCAATTCATAGGCTCTCCCCCACCCGAAAATGGTTGAGAACAACACGAACATAGTGAACGGTGCCCTGGTTCCGACCACTTAATGTCACAATAAAAATGTAACTAACCATGAAAATTACATGTTTCCCAGCAATTTGCCATTTTGACATCCTTCTGACGTCTCTGCATACGACGACCCAAAACCCAGCTTGAGACCCTCCCGCTCCCTCGCTCCCTCTGATGTTTGTCCTTTGAGTCGAGGCGAGTCGAGTTGAGTTGTCCGGCAGTGGCAGGAGGCGGACAACCAATATTTATCAACAACGTAACGTTCGTGTTCGGCTCACGGACAAACTTCTTAAAAGCGTTCTTGCTCCTTCGATTGGCGCTGCAGAATTATAGAAAAAATCAAATAAAATACAAATAAAGCAAAGAAAATTGCAAAAGATGAGAGACGACGACGACGACGAGGAAAAATAAAATAAAAAGTAAAATACAACAAAAAATTGGTGCTGGCAAAATCAACCGAAATTCCTAGCAATAAAATCGACTTTTTTATTTTGTTTGTTGGCAGCCAAAATGAAAGTACTGCCGTTCATTCATACATACATGTCCCACTCCCCACAAGGTGTAGGTATGTATGTATGACCACTAGCTAAAACATACATATTATATATAATATAGAAATGCGAAAATTGTCAACGTTTACATTCTTGGGTTCTTGGTTTCTGGCGGTGGTCCGGTCCCATTGCCGGTCTCCGTTGGTCTCCGTTTCCAGCTCCCTTTGTGTGTGTGTATGCTTTCTATTTTTATTTTTCGTTTTCCCAGCTACGTTTTTCACTTGAGCTTTGCATCGCAATTCGAGTGGAAAATTGACATATGTTTACTTTGTTGCTGCCGCTGTCGAAACTCCCTATTCGTCTGTGTTCCGGCTTGATGTTGTCCAAAGTTTTTTCCCTGGTCCCTCCAATCGGCCAGTTGCCGAAAGTCGAGCGTCATTAGATTGGTTCGCTGTTAGCATTTCAGCTACTGGGACAAGAGGTACTCAGCACTCCGGGACTAGACTGGGACAGTTCTGTCTCCGGCTGAGGATGATCAACTTGGGAATGGGTTGCATTGAAAGAGTATAGTTGTGAGTATTTACCAAGTACTATTTGTTTGCTAGCAATGCTGGACACATTGTATATAGAGTCTTTAAATTTAAATAAAATATCTTTAAGAGGACCTCACGAACCCAATACTTTCCGTTTCTTTTTAATCCCTGCTGTCAGGCTCTTTGCTGTCTTAACCTTTGATTTCTTTAAGCTGAAGCTTAATAACTTTTTCTACGCCTCAAAGGGAATCCATGAATCACAGGCTACTGCATCCTCTCCAGCTTCAGTTGCACTTGCTTACGAGTTCAGGGTTAATCCCTTTTCCGGCTGAATTGCAACGCATTCGAAATTCCCTTTCATCGACATCGTCTTCATCCGCATCCTCGGCGCACATTTTAAGCGGCTATAAAAAATTAAATTAAATTATTGAAGCATTTTATTACATGTTTGTGCTTTCTTCTGGCGCTTTTCCTTCTCCGTCTGTTATCGTTAGAGCATATTTATTAAGCAGGAAAATATTGAGAGAAGCCCATCAGGATAGTAGTTGCTACTCAACGGTGGAGGGAGAGGCAGAGGCAGAGGGAACCGAGGACAAAGGACTGGCATCAACAATTGGATATCTCTGTTTGTCGGGGGCCTGGTTAAATTGCCCATTGAAAGGCCGCCGGGGGCACACAGTTGTAGAATGGCAGCAGCAGAAGCAGCAGCAGAGGCAGAGCTTGTTGTTGCAGTTGCAAGTTGCAAGGCCATCGAGTGGTGCTGCGTCAGCTCAGAGATTACACTAGGAAACAAGGTACTTAAAATTATATGGCTACTTGGATTCATTTTATGGGCTTTTATAACAAATTAGACTTTTCAAGGATTCTTTTTAGGGAGGAAAACTGTTTGTTTTAAGAGTGTAGCTTTGCATATATTTAAAAGAATTTTAAAGCAGCTTAAAGCAAAAATTTATAATTTATAATTTATAAAATTTATATTTTCTAGTTCATAAAGGGGATTTGCTTGCTATGTAGTGTTACCATTATATAGTTGCTCTGTGGAAGAGGGGGCGGACATTAGGGGTGCTGAAAGTTGCCAAGTTGCGGCGGGCTGAAAAACGAACGCCCATAAATGATTAATGGGCAAAGTTGCATTCGCATTTTGATGGCCCAAACACTTTTCATAATTTCGAGCGCTTGAAATTAGTCAGCTCTTTTTGCGGTTCCCCCTTACTGCCCCCCGAACCATCGAATCCCCTTTTGGAGATGCACATTAATGGCCATTTATTACAATTTTCGTTTGCTGCAAGCCAACTCGCCCAAACAATCCCAACAACTGCCACTGCAAATGAAGTGTAAAGCAGATAGCCGTCAGGGGCTTGGGCCGAATTAGAATTCGGAATCGGAATGAATGCAATGCTCCGCCTTTCAAGTCTCCTCCTCAAGTTGCCTAGCGAGACCGACATGAGCCAATTTACATAACCCAGAACAACAAATAGTTACAAATTGAAAACTTTTGTCTGCCAAGATTGTAAGCGATTGTCTAGTCTCCCCTTTATGTCCTGCTGCTGATACTGCTTTTGCTGCCACTGCCATTGTTATAATCAAAGTGGTAGCTGAATAACAAGAAAAACACAGCAACAGCAAACTGAAGCTGACAGAGACAGCACTGAGATACTTTCGCTCAGATACGGATACACTCGCACACATTCGGATACATTACGAGGCGGGAGAGAGCAATGTGCACGAGATTGGATGATGGCAGCCAGAGCGAAAAAGTATCGACAAGTTTGACGCTTTATGGCATTGTTTAGTGCCGCACATTTCGCCAAAAAAACGTTTTTCAACTTTCACACAATTGCGCCATTTGTGCCGCGTCTTCAGGGGCGCGGGGTGTCGGGGCCGAGGATCTATAGATTTTGGCCTGGCCATGGCCATTGAAATCGGAACGGATAGCAGCGCGGAATGGAGGCGGGACAGTCGAGTCGAATCGAGTCGAGTCGACACAAATCTGCTGACGGAAGCTTCCACAGAGCACACACAGTGCTCTTTTTATACGGAAAACGTGCAGAAAGTTTGAGTGCCAGCTTAGGAGCTGTTGGCAAAAAGTTATAAAACAGTAGATAATAAAATAATAAAATATATGTATTTGAATTGTGTTCGAAGAGCGTCCCTCTTTCACACCCTCCCGGGCCCTTCCCCCATCAGCATCAGCGCGCACACACATAAAGTTTTTGTTTCAGGCGATAAAATTACATGTCAAATTGAATGTAACCTGCTATTTGTGCGCATTATGGTGGCCATAATTAAACCCGCAATGGCCCAAAGGGAATCGCCGCACGATGGCTGGTCAATCATGGGTTTATTTGATGGCTTAAACTTTGTGAGGGAAGCGAAATCGAAATTGGTATCGGAAGTGGAGGCTGATAGGCAGGCGCCTGGCGGATGACCTCAGTGAGCATCCGGATATGGGTAACTATCGAGGGAGCTTGCTATCATGAGTTATGTTCGTCTTACCCCACGCTAAAAATATTATTTAAATATTACTTTTCACCGAAAAACCCGCGCCAAATCCTATAAATCAAACGAAAGTCTCCGCCGGCTGAAAGCAAGATCCTAGATAGAAAAGTTTCCAGCGAAGAACAACAAGAGAGATGCCTGAAATAAATTTGCAAAGAATCGAGCAAAACTTTGGAGCGTTGTGCGATTTGTTTTCCAATGAAAATGGGGGAAAATGGTAAATGGTAAATGGAAAATAGAAAATTGAAACTGAGAACCTGTCGGAGGGGAATGAGCGCTGAAACTGCTGGGTAAAGTCACCTCGTTATTATCCGAAACCAGAGGAATCTGTGCGAGTGCTTGGGTAAGCCGAATCAATGCGTTTTTTATGCTAATACAATCAATCGGTCTAATCGAATCAAACGTTTTGACAACCCAACGGGCCTCAAATGGAGCGTTTTGGGGCTTGTCCCTACCATTGTCTTCGTCTGCGTCTCTTGTCTCCTGTATCCTGTCTCCTGTCTCGACCTATAAACTATCGCTGGGACAGCAACAACAAGTACGCAATATGCATAAAACTTTATATGGCATTTAAATCGTGCCTGGGGTTGGTTCGCACCCCTTTGCTCCCCAGCTTTACTGTCCAATCCGGATCCGGAACCCATCCCATTTGGCTGCTTACTTCGGCTGTTAACTCAAGCGTCACAAATGCCGGAAATCGAATACAATTTGTAATTCTGATGAACAGTTGAGCAAAACTTAAGCGTCGTCGTCAGTGTCTGTCCCGCCTGCTGGTGCTACTGTTGTTACTCCCTGTTAACGCTTGTTGTTACCACTCCCCCTGCTCTGCTCTGGGCCATTGTTGATTCTGCTGGTGATTCTGATTCTTATTGTCCTGGCTTTCCTGTTCCTGCAACTACTTTTGGCATATTTAGCCCGGCTTTCACCTTGCTCTCGCCCGACTTTTCTTTATCCTCCACAGTTTCTGCCAGTTATCCCAGTTTCCCAGTTTTTCTGTTGCTGTTTTTGTTTCCAGCTGTAGCTCTCCTCCACGTCCAACTGGGTTTCCATTTCGTTATCGAGTCGTCCTCGTCGGCAATCGCCATGTAATGCCAAATTGGGCGACATCGTTTTATGTTTTGTTTTTGCCCACTTCTGGGAATGGGGGCTGGATTCCTGCCCCTTGCTTGGATATGGGAATGTGTCTACAGGTTCACTCATCAGTTGGCGCTCTGTTAAATTTCGCACACGTAGCAGCATAAAAATTGACACCGATAATTCGAGTCTGTGCGAGTCTGCACTGCGTATACGCGATATAAACACGCACACGCCCCGAAAACATACATCATGTCGGAAAATTTGTCGGTCGCTGAGGCTGAGGTGAGGCGAGGAGAGGAGAGGGAGCCACTAGGACGACAGGATGCGGGATGTAGAGGAAGTGGAGAAGGGGCTGGGACTGTAACTGGGACTGGGGCTGGGGAATTGGGGCGATATGTCGCGTCGCTGTTTACACAAACAAAGTTATCAATTTTACACACGACAGTCCTCGCTCGCTTCACCCCTGCTTATGCTTCCTAAAAGCCACCATCCATCCATCCCCCCGTGAGTACATTATTCCCCGGCGGAAGGGCTTCTCAAAGTGGTCGGGATAAGGCAGGGCCAGGCAAGGTAAGACTGCCAGCGACTGCCAGAGACTGCCAGCATTTCCATCAATTCAGTATGCAATCAATGTCCAAATCGAAGACGCAAAGCGGTGAAACCCCTCACTTGAGATACAGGGAAGATTCCATTAAAGGAATTACTGTCTATTTTAAAATCATAAATTTATACATTTTCATAAATTTATATTGTTATCTATTTTCAATAATATCAAGCTAGATTCCTAAGATTCCTTATTTACCCTAGAAAACCATCTGCTTTCATTAATATTCCTTATATTTACAGTGTACTGTCAAAAAGGAGAATATTTACCAGAAGTAAGGGGTCGCCTTGTCGCTCAAAAGGTTATGCGCGAAATGATCTTAACAGGGGATTTCGCGGAAATATTGAATTTGAACATTTCGAAGCATCCTTTCCTGCGCTTAGATCTAAAGTAACTCGACATTGCTCTTAAAGTGTTTCACGTTCTCAGCAGCAAAAATCTCCAGCAACTGTGTTGGGAGTCCTTCCCCAAAGACATTTTTCATAATTTCTGCAACCTTACCACCGGAGAACAGAATTCACTTAGGGCTAAGAGTGATGGATGAGGGGCTGCAAAAATGTCGCCGCTTGTTAAATTCTGAGGAATGTTTGGCTTGTTAGTGTAAAATAATATGAGCTTCGTGGGCGGGACTCTGCTTACTTAGGAGCTCACCCAAACCGCCTTTTGTCCTGTGTTGTCTATTTGATTTGCCAGTACATCCTGATGGAGAGTAGGTGACGAACAACGAAGACCAAGGCGAAGACGGAGACGAAGAATACAACACAAAAAAAAAAAAATTCCACTCAAATTGCATTTATTGGAGAAATATTTATAATAACTTGGAAATTCAATTTCCAAAGAAAATATGCTAAACGGATTTGTGGGGGAGGGAGGGGCCGTGCAGCCATCGAGGGGGGATTTCCCGAGGTGAGGATGTCAGTCGGGCAAGTGTGCGTGGCTTGTGTGTCATGTCAATGCCTTGGTGTCGGTGTCGGTGTCTCTGTGTCTGTGTCTGTGATTGTGCTGTGTGCCAGCAGGAGAAATATGTTAGAAAATTAAAATCGACCATATGTTGCCTCATCGATTTTGATAAGTCGCCGTCGCCGTCGCCGCTGCTGCCGCCACATCGGGCGGAGCAACAGCAGCAGCGGCTGCCATGGCCGCTTCATATCCGTTTCCGCTTTGACACAATGGGCTCACAATGCGTGGTGCGCTTGTGTGTGTGAGCTGCTCGTATGTGTATGTCTCTGTGCCACTTTCGATTGCAAAAGCCTGGATAAAAAAGACGCCTTGTCATGCATGAGTTTTGTGCCTTTTATTATTGATGTTGTTTGGTGCTATTATTGCTGCTGCTTCTGTTGCTGCTCCTCCTTCTGGTGCCTTTGCTGCCATTTCATTGTTGCTCCTTCGCAGTGGCGTGACACAAATCAAACGTACCCTGGTAAATATTTCATAAGCACATCCAACCACGCACCTCCGATGAACTTTAAAGAGATCCCAGGACATTGCAGGAGGGCCTTGGCACTCCTCCTCCAGTGAATGTCGCCTCCAGGCCTTGCGATTCAATTTGGCTCCAATAAATGTTGCCGCAACATGTTGCTGCTGCGCCGGCGCAGGACGTAGGAGTGCTCCTGCTACTCCCGGAGATTTGCATATTTGCGGAGGACTTGGCAGAGCAGCTCGGTTCAGTTGTTTTCCGCGCCTCAAGCCACACACACGCGACGAGCGCGTTGCCCAAAGACCGGAAACGACGAAACGTGATACGTGACCGAGGCAAACCGTGACTTCCCGTGACTTGTCGTGTATCGTGACTCGGGTGAGACTGCTCGGCTGGCTTTCGTGCCCTTTATATCTGGCGTCTCAATCGGAATTGGTATTGGAATCGCGTCATTGGAGTGACTGATTTCGCATTACGTTTGGTGATTGTGCGAACGGTTTCTCGCGTTTGACCATGACTGTTGCCTTACGTCGTCGAACGTAAGGGCAGTTACGTAAGCCATACCGATAAAGGGACCGAAACGCAAGGCGCTCGAATGCGTTACGTTGCGCATGAGATGGCGGCACGCAGTTCGCGCTACATTTACTCCGACCACAGCCACCGAATCTAGTTCGCTGCCAGGGAAAAGGTAGCGTAGCGTCCTTCGCCTCCGGTTTGCCCCTTTGACCCGCCCGTCCCTGTCGAATATAATTAAGTGTATTATCGGAACGTGACCAAAGCGAAATTGCTGCCTGCGGGCGAGGCAACTGCTGCGACTTGAGCGTCTGCTCCTCCCACTGTCCCAGCTCCTCTTACTACTCCTCCTCCTCCACTGGCCAAGCAATTGAATGGACAGCTTAGTGTGTAATGAAGAAATTACCAAAAGCTCGATTTCTACCCTCCCCCGACTCTTATCTACCCCTCCCACCCCTGAGGACATCTCAATCTCCAGCACGCCGTTGTCCTGTGGGCGTCATGGTGATTGAAAACTCAACCGCATTGCGGTCTTGTCATCAGTTTAAATGAATGTGCTGCGGTTTCCGGCTCTCCGATAAGACGGAGCCCTGAGCCTAATCCCTTTCAGTTATTGTTTCGGCACAATGTGGCCTCAAAAGTGGGTGGTGCGGATGGGCCGGAGTGTCCTTCATCTTCGTCTTTGCTTTCGTCTCCATCTTTTGTGTCGAGTCGCGTCGAGTTGAATTGAGTTGAGTCCCGCGATTGCCATCATTTATTTTAATTACTTTTCTGTTGTCGTTCTCTCCTTGGTCTCCTGGTCCTGGCCTTCATCCTGGTCTTCCTGCTGGTCCACGTCCTGGCTGCAGTTATATGTAATTCGAGAGCCACACAAATTGCGCATGAAATGTTGGTGGAATACTTTATGGCGCTGCTCGTGATCATGGGATTAACCGCAACAGTCGACAAGCACAGCCGCCGGCCCAGCAGCAGCAGGCAATACTTCGGTGAGTATCCCAGGCTTTAAATCTAATCAGGCGACACTCAAAGGGTTAAGCCGCTAGGAGACTGGGCAATCGTATCAGAAATGGCATTATAAATGAGAAAACAGCACCGGCGCTGGATATTGAAAATCGCATTTGTGGCGAGCCGCCGACCAATTCCAATTAGATTGAGGGATATGGCGGGGATTATGCGAAGGACACTGATCTCTCAGAAGCAGGAGATATATATTAAAAGCTCAAAAGCTGGGACAGCAAATTGCTGGAAATTTTTAAACCAGAAGAGCTTATATTCTTGTGTATGGATTAACCCTTTGTTGTTTTTTGGTAACCATTTAAAAATTATATTTTCATAACGTTGAGTTATTAAAGTCAAAAAAAGTAAAAGGGTGAAGAAATTGAGTAATGATAATGATATATAAAGCTCAGATTAACTTGTCAAACACTTTAAAAATCAATAAAGCTTAAACATAGCACTTATGTAAGGTACAAGTTTTAATACTTTTAATATGTCGAATCAGGTATGAATATAAATTTCAAAAAGGTAAAATTAATTTCTCATTAAAGCCTTATTTTTAAAGTGAATAAATAGTTACCCCGACCATAAAATTTAGATTTCAACATTTTTAAATTGAAACCCCACACATTTTCATTACTTTTCCCTAATCAATTGAATTTTGCAACTTTAATTTACAACTTTTAACATGAAACCAACATAAAAACAAACTAACTGGTAACTTATTCGTGCAGGTTAACACTGGTGTTTTAATTATAAAGTTATTTGCAAAGCTTAACCAAATAAGCTCTCCAAACTTTAACTATGTATTAAAGGCCAGTCTCTGGCAACCCTTTCAAGTTGATTTCACCAGGATTAGCACCAAAGTTAATATATTTGAGTAGTGTTTATGGCTGTGTCTCTCTCTAATGGATAAATGATCTCTGAAAGGATCTCAATTTGGCAATTCCCTCTGGCATCTGTCCGAAATTGTTTATGCTGCCATCTATTTCGCATTTCTCTCACATCTGTGAGTGTAAACCGGGAACAGGAGCAGGAACAGGAAGAGGAGCAGGGACAGGGACAGTACCAGGACCAGGAGCTTCGCCAATTGCTCATTTGTAATTTATGGCACCTGAGCTCAGTTTAGGGCCGCTTGGGGGACTGCAGCTTGGGTGGGACTGCTCCAAAGCTGGGTTACGAGGAGGTGGCCACTGAAGCTGCGGTTGCTGCGGTTCTTCGCCCGACCAACTTGCCACCCCGCACTTTGTATGTAAATACGCAACTTTTATTAAAAATTTTTTTATGTTGTTACATGCTATTTGCCAACGTGAGTGTGTGTGCGTGGGTGTGTGGGTGTGCAGGCGTGGGGAGTTTTCTTTTTTATTTTGTGGCCAGCATAAAAAGCAATTTCAAGTGAAGTGTTTGGCTTGGCCAAAGCGTTACCATCGAGCCCAGCGGCTCTGGAGCAACAGTTTCAATTAAGTGTTTAACATCATTTTATTGCTCCGACATTTGATAGCTAAATTTGCTCCAACCACACATACACACACACCCACACGCAGTAGGCACCAAGGATCCCAGCCTATAAATCAATATGTGTTTATCCACTTCCACATCCACAGTACCATCCACTTTAGCAGCTGTATTTGTGTTTGTATTTGTTTAGGCACTCATGGATTATTAGCGCATTAGTTGGCTAATACATCGCCATTTGGTTGGTGCCAGGATCGGATGGAGGCACACCACCCACATAAATCACACTCCCTAACCGGTGATGGATCATAAAAGGGGAATGGAAATGGGTGCCTGCTTGAGCTCGGGCATAAATTAAGCGCAAATACTCGTTAATCAAATGAATGCTGATGCCACCCCGCCCCGCCAGCTGAGGCGATTGAGCCAATCCGTTGGCCAAGTCCAACACAACCCGCTCAAACAGCCATCCATCTGTCTGTCTGTCTGTCGGTCTGTCGGTGTGTCCTCTATCCATCTGTCTGTCTGTCGGTATATCTATCTATCTGTCTGAATGCCTGCCTAGCTGACGCTTCCTGTTTCCATCTGTCTGTCTGGGCCTCGGGCCCTGCGGCCAAGGAATGCACTTGAATACATTTAGATTGACGTTCAGATACAGCTGTTGGGATATTCTGACACCCCTCTTGAGCGGCTTTAATGGACATGTAGGAGGCCATGTCCTAGGCTCTTGAATTTACAACTTAATCATCGGAAGATGTCTTCGGTAGTTTAAAGTATCAGCTAGCCTTCAGAAAGTTGTTATTTTAGGATAATAAATTGATAGCAGTATATGTGAAAAATAACCCTAGGTTTCAAATGATTAATTTAGATGATATTTTCTTGGGCGAATCAAAAAAATATTAAATATATTTCGACAGTTGTCCAAATATTAAACAATTGTTTATGAAGACAAAGTATAAATATTTTTAAAAGGGAATTAATTTAGTCACAAGATAAGGGATCTTTTCGATTAAAATACAATTTTCTTTAAAATTTTTAAGAAACTTTATTAATATAATATCTATCCCCCTTAGGTCACCTGGCCGCCGCCGAGGAACTGTCCAACCTGATACCCGACAACTACGAAGGTCCCGATCCCATCTTCGATAACTCCACAGATCGGGAAATCATTGCCGCTCTGGGCACCACCGCCCGACTGCACTGCCGCGTCCGGCATCTGGGTGACCGAGCAGTGTCCTGGATCCGGCAACGTGACCTCCACATTCTCACCATCGGCATCATGACCTACACCAATGACCAGCGATTCTTGGCGCGCCACATTGACAACTCCGACGAGTGGGTGCTCAAGGTCGTGTCGGTGCAGCCCAGGGATGCGGGCATCTATGAATGCCAGGTGTCCACAGAGCCCAAGATCAGCCTGGCCTACAAGCTGGTGGTTGTGAGTGAGTATTCCTTTGGGTTGGGGAAAACACTTTGAAAATTAGCTTTGCAAATGTAAAACTTCAGCCAGACACAAAGTTTAGTGCTTGCATATCCATAAATGATCCTTAAAACGTTGGGAAAAAAGACCCTAATTCAGCGAAAGCTGCTGACTCTATTAAAAACTCATCAAAATTTTTAATTTCTTTGGTGGGTTACGAACCCCTTTCGGTGGAGCCATCGCCTGGGCTTAAATTAAGGCAAGTGCCCGCCTCAATACTCCCTTTGAATGCCAATCGATTGGCGGTCGTGTTAGTCCATGTTGCCGTTGTTTACATCTCCGTTTAGATACCCCCAGCCCAAGGGCGCAAAGAGCGGGGATTACTCTGACAAATTAGTTTATCAAACAACCCCCTCGCCGGAGAAGGGGAGACAAAGTACCCCCGATGGCAACTTGTTGACACCCCCATTAATCGACATCGACACGCCGCCGCTCTCCTTTGACAGCATCCAAGGCCCAGATCCTCGCCAACCGCGAGCTGTTCATCCAAAAAGGCAGCGACATCAATCTGACGTGCATCGCCCCGCAGGCGCCCGGCCCCTACACGCACATGCTCTGGCACAAGGACACGGAGCTGGTGAGCGACTCGGCGCGGGGCGGCATCCGGGTGGTGTCCGAGCAGCAGATGAAGACCAGCAACCTGGTGATATCGCGCGTGCTGAACACGGACTCAGGCAACTACACCTGCTCCGCGGAGAACTCGAGTGAGTCCTTGAAGCAGCAACAAGAAACTTTTTCGTCCATTTAGGATTAAGTCCTTTTTAGTTGACATCATTTACTGTTTAAGTTTTAGTATGACTTGATGGCACGAACTTTGTTGAAATTCAATTAGTTTCGGTCTTTATTTCATTATTTATAGGGGATTCTTGGGTGTATGAATAATTTAAAACAATTAGAAGATTAATTTATATAAATAAATATTAGATTAGAAATATGTTTATCTTTATCATTAAAGCAATTATTTCAGAGTCATACATTTTAATGAAATCTACGAAAGATGAGTCTGACTCATTCAATAATTTATTAATTTTAATTGCTTCAAGATAATTAATGTCAACAAAATCTGATAATATCTTCAGTTTTTACAATATAGATTTATTTCTTTGTTTCTCGCTGATAAAACTTTATTAACTATAAATAATAGCTTCATTAAAACATCATTTATAATATAATTTTCAGAATATACTGATTTTTATCAGAAAATTTATTATTTCTGAAGCTCTTTAATTACAATATAATACAATTTTAAATAATTTTTCCCCTTGTGTTAAAATTTAACTTTAAACAATTAGAAAATTCATTTACATAAATTAATAATATATTAGAAATATGATTATCTTAGGCCAGTAAATATATTTTCATCAATGCAATTAATTCTGAGATACACATTTTAATAAAAAATATGCCAATAATTCATTTATTTTAATTGCTTTAAGACAATTAAAGTTTGGGAAATATAATATAATTTTCAATTATTATAGCCTTGCTGGGTATTATAATTTTAGTCAGAAGCTTGCAATGCAGTGAAGGAATCATTTTCGACCTTATAAAGTATATATATTCTTGATCAGCTTTAACAGGCGCTCTTTCCTAGCCATGTCGGGAAGAAAAATATTTTTTTCGATTTTTTTCAAAATTTGATAAGGGGTTACATCGTTAAAATTTAAAAAAATGACCAAAAATTTGAATTTCTTAAAATGTAAAATTTAATATGCAGATGTGTTTACCTAGTGAAAACAAGCACAGAAAAGCTTTCCGAATTAAAATTAATGAATTTTTGGTTTAGTTATGAACGATTTTTGATTTGATGCCACGATCCTATGGCAAATTCCAAGGGTATACAAGTTTGTTGCCTTTCCTTTTACAATATATATTTATTTCCTTGCTTCTCGCTGATAAAACTTTATTAACTATAAATAATAGCTTCATTAAGACATAATTTATTATTTTATAGCACCATATTTATTGGTTAATTGCTGAATAATTAACATCCTTCGAGCTTTTAAATTACAATATAATAAAATTGTATATAATTTTCCCCGTCTGTTTAAGGCCACCACTAACCCTCTTTCTATATCCCAACATCTGCTCCCAACAGATTCTGACAGCGTCTTTGTGCATATCATTAAGAGTGAGCAGCACGCGGCCATGCAGCACGAGCTGGGAGCGAGGCTGGAGCTGCCACCACTGCCATTGCTGCTCCTGGCGGCCCTTCTGGTCGTGCTCGCCTCCCCAGTAACCCCATCTCCGCCAGCAGCTCTTGCAGCAGCGCCCCTTTAAGCCGGGCCAAAGTCGAGCGGCAACTTATGTTCGATGTCTGGAGCCCGGGAGCCGGGTAAGTCGGTGATTTTTAATGCCGTCATCAGCTCAGGAGTCGTAGTCATCATCTCGTTACAGGACACGCCCACTAGGAGATGGGATGACTGGCTGACTGGAAAGGATGGTGGCTGGAGGCTGGAGGCTAACGACGTCGATGTCGCGTTGTCTTGTAAATATGTAAATCGAGTTTTTGTTTATGTTTGTGTTTGTGTGGCTCAGTCTCTAAGTATTTTTATACGTAATTAAGTAAATAGGTCGAGAGTGCATACGTCTAGCAAATATGTATATGCTCATATGCTAAGTACATACACATAAGTAGCATATACATGGCCGATCGCATACCTAGAGATACCAGAAGCGAGCAATCGAATCGAATCGAATCCGTAACGAATGTAAATAAATGTTTAATCTTAATAATCGAGCGGCGATATCTAGATTAATTATGACGAATCGCCTGCTGCATAGCGTATACGCAATTTCATTTTCCCGCCCCATGATTGATGGCGATACGAGTGGGACCGCCTCCCAGCCGTCGATTACTATATCAGGGCGAGGACTTTGACATCCTGCGACCCGGATTATGGCCCTTAATTGCGGGGGCGGAGCCTGGCGGGCTGAGTTTCGAACAGTAATTGAAAAACGATAAGGTCAGGACGGGTCATTGAAGCCACCATGTATAGGGAGAGCGCAGGGCTTCAAGGCGCACATCAAAGGAAAACACTTTCGATTTTCCCATAGAGATGGAAAGGGAAGGGAAGGAAAGAAGTAACGACAGGTAAGGTGCGGCGACAGGTGTGCCTGGGGCAGGGTAATTGAAACATTTGAAGCGTGCGTAATTCACACTCCTCGACAGCAATTACAGTTGGAGTTCTTGGACAAAGTTTTCGGAGCTCACGACGATAGCTGCTTGGGATAAGGATAAGTACCCGGCGAATGCAGGGCGACAGTTCCGGCAGCTTCAAAGGCGCCGCAACGGCACACAATGAGTAATGGCAGGCGGCAAGGAGGCTGAGAGGACGCGCTAGGATGCGCAAGGATGGCTGGAGCAAGGCATAACGCATCTCCTTATTGCCAAGTGTTTGCTGAATTTTGCATAAGGTGGTGGTAATTGAAATAAAAGACGTTCCCAGCCGCTAATGGGTCCGCACGCAACAACTCCCAGCTCCTTGTTCCCATTTTCCTTTCCCACATTTCCCTTTAACATAACCGCAAACCCCTTGCGGAGCTCGGAGCCCAAAAGGAAACCCACCAAAGTAGAGGAGCATCCATCACAATCTGGCGTAAGGAGAGGGTTTCACTGGGGAAGGGGTGCATCGGTAGGGTACGGGGTACTTGGGACTTAGCATGTCCTTGTGCCCGCTTTTTCACTCACCGCCTTTCCCCCCTCCCGGCATTTCGCAAATCTTTGGGGAATCTTACGCATCTGAAACACGCGCTGCCTGACAGCCGCAGTCACTGTGGCCCGGAGTCCGGGCTACGGAACATAACCCCTTGGAAGGACGCTACTCGGGTTCGGGCTCAATGAATTGCAAGTGCCGAGGGTCCGGTTGTTGGCCAAGGCATCCCGATCCTTTGGCTGTTGCTGTTGCTGTTGCTTCACCTTCACTCATAAATTGTACAACGAGAAATAAATCAAACCCAGCCCCGACTCGGTGCGATGTTGCTGGTGCTGCCTGAGACGCTGTCAGTAACAAATCATGCTCAGGGCTACAGCTACAGCCCAGTAGGAGCCAGAGCCTCATAGTCCTTGCCGTCCTTGCAGGAGCCGTAGACGTGGCCGTAGCCTTTGGCGTTGCCTTAACCGGAGCTATTGCTTGCGGACTTGTTTACGGGCTTAATACGCAAAGTCAGGCAAGGATAGGGGCAATGATAGCGACTGTGGGATGCCTATTATGGAATTTTGTTTTATTTTTAATAAGATTATATTTTCAAGGATAATTTAAAAGGGTAAGTTTGTAATAATGTTTATCTTATAAGGAATATTTGCATAAGAAATTCAATGTTAATATGTATCTGAGTAAATGTGTTTTTTAATAAAAACTTCTTGCCAAAAGGGAACTATAATATTTGTTGGGAGTTGTTATGAAGAGTTTGTTATGAAGAATACATAAACTTACTTATACAAGAAGTTATTCCCTCTCCACAAATCCTTTTTAAAGTAAATTCTGTTATGTTTAACTTAAACTTAATTACTTTCTAATTATAGTATTTAAAAATTACAATAAATACCCCATAATCCCTTCAACTATTTATAGTTTCACAACAAGAAAACCCCCCTTACCTATGCCCATTGTTATTATTCTTATCTCTGGCAATTTACGTAAGTGTAGCCTTCCAGGCTTAATCAAGCAATGCTCCTGCAGCCCAGATAGCACAGTCTAAAGAAAAATCATTGATCAATTCTAATTAATTAAAATTGCTCGGGCTGTAAACAGAATGACCTCTGGCAGCGGCAAACAAGAGCAGAAAACAAACATACCGACTCACACTGCGAGGTAGCAGGTGGGAAAAAGTGCGTATACGTACTGTGGGCTGCTGAAATTGTGTGTGTGCGTCATCACCAGCAGCAAAGACAGCAAAGGGCGTTGGGCAAGGGGTATTCGAGGGGTGAAGCATCAACAGCAGACTCGGAACCAGAATCAGCGGCAGGCAGGAAGTGCGGAAGTGCTGGCTGTGCGAACACGACGACTACAGCGACTACAGCTACAACAAGGACAGACGAAGGACTAAGGATCAGGAGCTGGGGCCAGAGAAACTACGGGGCGTAGACGCGCCGGAAAACATTTAATTACTAATGAGTTTTTCATGCTGCTGCAGGTCGTAAGGGAAAGCGCTTTAAAAACGCGACGAAAAGTGGCGCTGAACTAGGGATTTTTAATTTGCTAATTAGCCGAGATGGCGACAGAGCCCGAATTTGATTGATTGGCTGGAGTGTGGATGAACCAACAATCAATTATTTAGCCAGCATTTAACAATTGATTATCAGGTATTAGGCCCTGACAGGCAACATTGGCCGGAAAAAAGCCTGGAGCTGGGAACCCGGAGTCTCCTTGAGCTCTTCATCCTGGCCTGGCCTGGCCTGGTCTGTCTGGCATGCATAACTTATGAAGACACACATGGAACTTTTCTGGCCAAAAACAATGACATCTTTCGACAGTATTTAAAAGGCCTTAGTCATCGTTAGTCCTTCCTTCCTCGCCCCGCTTCCCCACTGAGAATAAACAAGGCGAAAAAGTTTCTCTTCGATATTATTATCGGGGCATAACTCTGTCGGTCATAAATCAAATTAGATGCTCGCTGACACTTGGAAACACATAAGAAATGCAAAAGATCCTATTAAATATACAGTCGATGTGTAGATACAGATACAGATATAGAGATAAAGATACGGAAAAGTAGGGCAAACCGAGGCCGAGTAAATGAATTGTCAAATACCCAGTACCTCTCGGCACTATGGAGACACTGGAATAGCTCAATATACCCCTTCGCTTAGAAGGTATACCGAGTGAGGGTATGGCTCGGGGCCTAAGAAAACATTTATCATGCGATTTAAGTTGGCCACGACTTTTGCACAAGAGAGATTTAAGTGATTTGCTGACTGGCTTTAAAATCAAAGTGCGGATAATGAATGGCCTGGTCTAGGCCAGCACAGACCGCTTTCGACCCGGCTCCATCCTGGCCCGGCACTATTTGCTCTCGCCCGCCCGAATGTTTGTTTTGGGCTCAATTTAAGTTTTCTGGCAGCGTTAGTGGCAGTGCACAAAAGTGCAAAGTGCAAAGTGGCAGGCATTTTGCAGCAATTTTCCACAGAATGGATTCGAATCGCATGGCCGTGTGCTGTCATTTGGTCGCATGCGACACGCGATTGTTCCCGCTAACTGCTTTTCGGGGCTCCAACTCTGGCTTCTCCTCCGGTTGGATCCGGAGCTGGTGTCGGACCATGTAGTTTAATCTGCAAACAACATCGTTTGATCCATATCATCAAAGGCGGAGGGACACCGAGTGGAGCTGGGCGTGTGACTGACTGACAAAGCGAGGCCAAAGAGCAGCAGCAGCAGTAGCTAGTGCACGGCGGAGCACTCGCTCTATTCTACATAGTACAATTGCCCCCCGGCAAGAGGTTAATTTCCCCCAGGAAGCACCCCGGCTCAATGGCCTTAGAGCAGGAATAGCGCCGGGCTAAGTAAACTCTCACATTAACACAAAGCCAATCCCGAAAACCCGGACCAAAAACCAGTTAGGACGCTTTTCATGTCGTTCTGGGGCTAAACAGACCATCAGATACCCGGTAGTGCCAGCAAGAAACATACTTTTTTCATTTCCTCTTTTTTGGGGCGGGGGGGAGGCGAGTAATTAGGAAATAGGTATATCAACAGAAAGTGCAACCGAAAAGGATTGAGAGATACGAGAATTGGTGAAAGTTTGTTTAAAAAAAAGTCTACATAGATATACAAAAAAAAGGACAATATAAATTGCAGAACAAACCAAAAGAGTACGTTTTTCTGTTTCATTTATAATGTTTATGATGAAAGTTCAGACATTTATTTAATGTTTAAAGAACTTTTCTTAGATTCTAGTTATTTGCTTATTTAAATAGTATAAAATATATATTTCTAAGGCTTTTTGAAATTCTAACTAAATTTCTGACGTAGTTATGGTTGTCCTGTATATTCTTATCCTTAGCCAATCTTATTGACATAACGAATCTACCCTGTGTTATTACGCATACCAGGTATACACCCGGAAAAGGCGAATTTTGTGTGGGCCCACCTGCTTGGCAGGCCTCCAGTTGGAGGCCAGCAGCCTCTGTTCCTTCTGCGGCTGGCAAACCGAACAATGTGAAATTACCGCCCTGAAATATGGACACCCGCTGAGATTTTATAGCAGTCAACTTTGAATTATTAAATATGTATTTCCAGGCACGCCAAAACCAGAGACTCAATCTCCAGCCGAAGCGAAGATGAGGATGTGGAGTACGAACGAAGGAACAGGAAAAGGCAGAACCCAAAAAGGAGGCGGGCAAATTGAGTTTAGTTCAATTTTAGGGGGAATATTTAAGGATATTTTCAGTAAGAAGGGAAATATTATCTAGGGGAAATAGAATAGGTTTTCCGCCATAAAGGAAGCTTAGCCATAAAAAAGGATGCCATAAAAAGGCAGAGCTTTTCTTCAGCTTTACCTCAAAAGCTAACAGTTGAAAGCTTTAAAGCTCAGGATGTGTGAAAGTTTTGACTTTATTTATTTAGGCCTTGACGGCTAATCAAAGCTCTGCCTGATGCATAATGAGTTCCAGTTAGGCTATGACAGCACGCCCCTAGGCCCCTCGAAACTACTCCCTCATCATACCAAACCCCACCCTCCCCTCACCGTTCGAGACTCGCTGAGAGACAAATGACAGACCATTAGGCAGTTATTGCCCCACAGACTGGCAGTCAAAGCGGCAAGCACATTAGCAGCTTCCTGTGCACAGCCTGCTAATAAATATACACCTCAACGTCACTCCGCTGCCCTAGCCCCTTGGTTCTTTTCGCCTGTCGCCTTTCGACTTTCGCCTCCCCTTCACTTCCACTTCCATTTCCGCATCCTGTTTCGAGACCCACACCCCACCACCAACACCCCGCATCTTGCATATTCATAAGCTGGGGGTAAAAATATTTTCATAAACATAAATTCTCATTTCTGTTGCATTTCCTCGATCGCCTTTTGCCTTGTTTTGCACACTTTCGGCCCTTTTATCTCTTTTCGCCTCTGCGTAATTTCATTCGCTTGGCCTAGCCGAAAATGCACTGCGCGAAACTTGTGTGTATGCTTTTTGCAGTGGCTTGTCTTGTCTGAGAGTGTTGCTGGGGGATTTCCTTTAATTATCGGAATTACACATTGAATACGAGTTGGTTTATGCAAATATGCAGCCACCACATGGCTGTTGCTTTCGGCTAATCTTTTTCCATTAGGTGCAGCTTGTCCGTTTGTGTGTTCTTGTATATTTGTGTTCGTTCGGTTGCTTGTATGTTTGCTACGCTACCCATTTAAATTAAAATTGAATTTCCAGTATGCATATACTTACAAGCGTACATTCCACTCTTATATTTGTACAGTTGTGGTCGAAAAGATAGGGATCAGGGGAAATGGTATATATTGAATTGGTTTGGTATATCATAGAAATTCTTTAATAATTTTCTTTTCAAAGGCCAAGATAATTAATATCAAGAAAATGAATATATAAATATTACGTATACGCAGTGAAATAAGGGAAATTAATATAAAAATATTACGTATACGCAGTATGAAGGAAGGGAACTCTGCTCTCTCTGCTCTATCGACGATATTGCTCGCTTTTTTGTCCCGTAATTTCAAGAACTCGTTGGACTCTGCTAGCTATTTGTCTCTCGTTATCTTTACTCGTCATTCTACTTGCTCCCTCATATTAAAACAAGTTGACTAAATAAATCTTGGCAGAAGTCATGAGAAAAAACCAAGAAAAGGCTTTTTAATTATCTATTTTGGAACTCTCTCATCTTTTGCCCACTCTGACTTGTACTCCATTTCTTCATCTATACTAGTATTCTACTCTCAGCCACTCGTTATTTTGGTTGTAAAATTCCTCTTTATAAGCTCGTCCTCGTAGTTCTTTAGTCGGCTTCACTACTCTCGTTCGCTCGTTGTCTTTGCTCTTTACCTTGACTTGTTGCCTTGACTCGTCGCCTTACTTGTATCCTTTACTCGTCACCTTTACTAGTACTTCTGCTAGCTCCTCTGTTCGTCTTTATTTACTCGCCGCCATGGTAGTTACCTTGAATATTCTTGTATTTCTTTTACCTTACTCCACCCACACATAAATGACCTGAATTTCAATTAACTTTACCATGTATTCTTAAGAATGGTTTTCGTTAAAGGTAAAATCAACAGATATGCCATATTCATGTGGTCTTTGAGCTGCTGGGTTTCCCTTGTGCTAATATTTTGACCATCGTTGTTTAAATACAAGTATGCACACCTCGCAATCACCTTTTGTCTACTCTTTTGTGCAGTGCATGTAAGCTCCGGCTTGGAAGTTGCTCCAGCTCATGTTGCTTCTGTTGCTGCCTGCCGCTGCTGTGGCAGTCACTCCGATTGCTGTTCTGCCACTGCGCCGCTGGCGTCGCCGTTCTCCGGCGCTTTTTCATTTGCAGCTCGGGGTTCTCCGGCTTTCTGCTTGTGCTTCTGATTCCGATGCTGCTGCCGCTGTTGCTGTGGCTGTTACTGCTGGCTTTCCTTCATCGTCCTGGCGTTGTTTTTTCATTTTTTTTTTTAAGTTTGTACAGTTTGCACGCATCGGTCCGTAAATTTATGCATTTGGCTATGCGAGCGTAATAAACAAGACCTTCAACCGACGACGACGACGACGACGACGGCGACGTCCTGCTTACTGCTGCCCGTTGTCCGTTGTGCGTTGTACGTTGTCCTTTACTCTCTTGTGCTGCTGTTGCTCCTGCGATGCTGCGGCTGCCGCTGCCTCGCTGCTTCGTTTGGTCACTTCCATTGCCGGCTGCCAGACTTTTATTTTTATGCGTAGATATTAAATGTGTTTCCTGGCACTTTATTTCGCCGTTGCTGCCGTTGTTGCCGTTGTTGTTGCTGGCGTATTGTGCCATTTTACACCAACGCAATGCCGGCACATTGGCGCAAATGTGCGGATATCACTTGCGAAAAAAAAAGCCCAGGCTCGACAAAGAAAAGGCCAACACATACTACAGGCCTTTCTAAGCCGAGATAGAGTCACACACATACACACACAACAAAAAAGTGAGGGAAATCGCTTCATTCGCAAGCTCGGGGCGCATAAATAGGCAATGGCAAGCGGCAATGGCAACGACTTGGGGAACATTTTTCGGCAGCAAGTCATGGCCACATTTCTATGTAAAAAGTGCGCACATAAAACTTTGCCAATTTCAATAACAACATTTCATTTTCAGTTTCGCAGTTCGCAGTTTTCCCTTTATGCCAAGGCTAAAAAAGCGAGAAACACTCACTGGGGAGCTTTGCTTTGAGAGAGGCCTTGAGTTGGGAAGCTGAGAACTGGGAAGCTGGTTACCGAGAATTGAGAATTGAGAGCTGTGTAGCGAGACCGAGGAAGCTCGACTTTGGCGCCAGTGTGCGTCCTGTGGCTCTTCCTCTTCCTGCTGCAATGCCACGCCCCCCTGAACTGCGTTTCGCTGGCTGCCGTTTCTCGTTGCTGTTTTTTTTTTTTTTATATTTCACCCGACACCACAATGCGCGACTGCTGAAAGGAAATTCATAAAAATGTTAATTTTTCCGGCGGAAATATAATTTATGTAAAGCGCAGTGGGTGACCAAGGAGGCTGGCGGAGATCAAGAGATGATTCAGCTGCTGTTGCAGCTGCAACTGGGCGTAGAGGTGGGTCAGCGGTGGTGATTGCGGTGTCGCGGATTGGGATTGCGATTGGGATTGCAGTTTAACATGCCTGAAAATACATATATCCGGTGCGAATTACAAAAAAAAAAATTGCAAATGGATATTGGCGAGTAAAAAATTGGCTGTAACTAAAAGGAAAAACTACACCAACAATAGCAATAGCAACAAGCTATGTGTGTCTTTTTCCCACTGCATTGCACTTTGGCTGTGGAGGAGGCGGAGGCGGAGGAGGAGCTGTCGCAATTTACATAATTTGACTTTTTTACACTGGTCCAGAACACGCACGCCCACTGTGCATCTAATTAATGCCATAACGCCCTCATTTAGCCCATGGCCAAGCCTTAAAAAAAAAAGAGAAGCAAAAAGGAGAAAACAAGAAGGGCTAAAAAGGTAAAAGCCGAAGCGGGAACCGAATTCCAGAGCCGAATCCGAGCTCCCAGCCTGTCATGTGTTGGGGTCATTGTTAGCATTGCGGCAGCATTTTCAAGTTGCTTCCATGACCATTAATCTTGGCAAGAAGGTAATTGCTTAGCAATTACCCCCTGCAACGGGCCGAGCCACCCACTGCCACCCACCAGCCCCATTGCAGGGCTGTCATCAAAATACAGAGAGACAAAAACCAGCCTTCAATGCAAACGGCAAGTGGCATTCTGTCGAGGACTCAGCAATTGGCTGTCCTCAAGTGTCGGAAATTAATATTATTTCGGTTGGCGAGAGCTCTTGTTTAATTAAAACATTGACTGTCCATTCCAAGCCAAAGAATTTCTATGGTGAATGCAATTTTCCAATCTCAAAATATTTCAATTGCGGTTTATGGAAGGCCACTGCGCGCCCAACAACAACGGTTACCACTTTGGTTTAACTGATTAAACACTTAAACTTCGCCTTTTGCTGAGAATTTAATATGGAATTAGGATTTTCCTTAAGAAAATCAGGGAATAAGAGGCATATTGGTAAGCAGATATTATGTCCAGGAAAAGAGCTTACATTTAAAATCCAAGCTTTTGTTTACCATTTAATGCTTAATCCCTTATTCATGTCAAAACTGTGAGTCCATTTTGGCAAAATATCAACTGTAAATATTTGTTAGTTTCAAAATTTATTAGCCTTGTTTAAGCCTTAACTGTTAGGACAGCCGGACTGTCCACGGGGGAGTCCTAAGGGCTATTATGATGGCCCAAAACTTTGCACTTTTCTTCTCGGTGCACTTGCAAATTCATCCCAGTCCGTCCGCTGGGGCTGCTTATATCTCCGGCGTTACGGCTACCGCTCCCTCTCATCCTGCACTCCTTTCAACCCGTCCACTCCTGGCCCCCGGGCTCTTGTTCTCCTCTTGTGCTGTGGTTACATTTCAGCGGAAGTCCCACGCAACGCCGCCGGCAACAGCTGCACTCTCACTCGGGCCCCTGACACCCGTCCTCCATGCCCTTTCAGCTCTAGTAATACCTATTAGGATTTTGGATGAGAGGATATTTCGATAGGTTTTTAATGTTACAAAAGCCTTAAGGAGTTTATCATTAGAGGTATTTATCACTTAATTAAATATTCTATTATTATAATTAAATAACCCTAAGGTTAGGCTTTGTGGGATCTACAAAGGATATGTAACTATATTAGTTTAAATAAATATTTGAAAACTTTCAAAGTTATTACTGTTTAATCTCCCTTGTAACCCCCCGAAGTAGGCAACGATTTTCGCAACAGGTAAACCCAAAGTCGAGGCTCTGAACTTTGGCTTTCTTTACTTGTGTTCGCTCCTAGTGTCGTATTCTCTATGTACGACAATGTCGGTACATAACACGACCCGCGGAGGATCCACTCGCTGCCGCTCCAGCGCCCGCTTTGGCTCTGACTCCAACTCCTGCCCCAGCTCCTACTCCTTTTCCCACTTCTGGCCGCTAGCTCCTGATTTCACTCCCAACTGTAACCGAACGAGGATGTGGATGTGGATGTGCTAGTGCAAGTGGAAATGGATGTGGATGCGAATGTGGATGTGGCCCCGAAACGTGGCCCCCGTCATGCTGCGCCTGCATTGTGTTAATGCTTTTTGTTAAGCAACAAGGAGCAGCGGCAACAATGTGCGCAGGCAGGGATGGGCCAGGAATGATGAAGGCACACTGAAGGGGGCATGCATGGGACAAGGGGGGGTAGCTTCATTGTGCAGTTTTGCAGCGTGTGTCGCTTTTTGCAAATGTTTGCCGCACACAAACTAACACACACACACACAACACACAGCATATAGAATACACGCAAGCGGCGCAAAGCAGCAGCACAGACATAGAGCAAAAAACAGCAACATCAGCAGCAGCAGCAGCAACAATAACAGAAACAACAACAACAGCATTAGTGCGAAAGGACCCAGAGAGGCAGGAGCAACAGCAGGACTAGGACCAGGAGGCAAGCACTTGAAGGATACTTTAAAATTAGGAGCAGCGTAAACGAAAATGCTGCACAGCCTATGCATGCATTTGTCCTGCTTTTTTGTGTCCCGGCAGCACGAAGGTGAGTCGAGTGAATGAACTCTGTGAACCAACCGCAAAATGGACCAGCTAAAAGGGGAGGAATGAACCGCCATGAACCACCGAAAATTGCAGCCACTTAGCTGGACTGCTCAGCCACGATTAACACTTTAATGGGTCCTGGCATGATCCTAGTTGGCTTACTAAATACCTGAAAAAATACAAATAAATTCAATTAAAATTGCATCTCTTGTTATTCTAAACTATTTCTTCCTTAAAAATTAAATTGCAAATAACTCCTAAAAAACAAAAGTAAATTTCACTCATGAAATTAAAAATAAGCGCTCGAGGACTCCATCAGTGTCAATTTAATCAAAAATCAATTCAATAAAAATGTCTGCCACTAAATTTATGCAAAACCCCTTACACAACGTTTTCAATTACCACCAAAAGGGCCCTAAAAAGCGGCCTAGTAACTCTAATGTTTTCATGATTTATGAATATTGTTTGTGTGGTTTTATGCATGTTTTTATAATTGATTTTTTTGTCCCCTTTTTAAATTTAATTTGGAATTATAATTTACTAAAACAACGAATATTGTTCGATACAAAAGGGTAGGAAATCGACTGTGAACTATAAACTGAAGTTGGACTTTAAAAACAAATCTGTCGCAGCTTCTCAATCTAGTAATCGGATTAAAGCTTCAAAAGCTGGTGCTTAAATCTTTTGACAACTTTAAAATGTAATAAAAAAAAAAGGTTATATGTGTCCTAGGAAATACAAGTACCAAATCGCTTAGGGACCACTTTGAGCTGTTCAGCTAAAGTCCTTAAATGCCAGGAGCGGAAAGAAGATACAAAATTAACGAACCTTTAAAATCAATAACAATTCTGTGTGGACAAGTTTCGTTTTTCATTTAAGCAGCAAATGAATCAGCAAATTAAGAGTGATATAATTGTATATTCTTCCATTAAAATGTAATAAAATATTAAACTTTAAGGACATGTGATTTCCAAAGTTTCATGAAATGTCCATTATAACTTGGTTCGGACCATGAATAATTTCGCAACTCGTTCTGGCCAATGGCTTGTACTAAAAATAGCCGCAGCTGCTTGTTTTCCCCCTTTTCTTCCTCGTTGGACCGGCGATTAAAGTTGGCAATTAATGCGAACGAAATAAAAAGCAAGTGTCTTTGCCGATGGCCACAAAGATAAACCCAACAATTGTGCGCTTTTTGTTAGCACTGCGAAATGGCCGGCATTTTAGCTTTTGTTGGCAGATAGTTCCGCCGATAAAGGGGAGAACTGCCTGAATGGGATAGCTAGCTAGCTGGCTGCCTGGCCTCAAATGCTCTTTGAGAACCGGCTCAAACACGGCCAAACACACACCCCACACACACACACACACACAGTTGGTTCAAACTTAAAACACAACTCAAACTGGCAACTCAAATAAGAATCTGCAAGGTATTTACCTATGCGCACACTAAACTCCGGCCCCAACTCGAGCCACAAACTGGAGCTGTCCCCTTGGAAAACTTTGCCACCCATCTATGGTCCATTGTTGTTGCTGCTGCCCCGGCTGCTTCTGATGTTGCTGCTGCTGCTGCGACCCAACGACAACTTGCAATTTTCCAATAAGAGCCGAGGCGAAGGTAACGCCGAAAAATTGTTCAAGCACAAACAACGCACGTTATAATATTATAAAACGGAAGGCAGCGGCAACTTACTCAAGCGATAAAGTCAGCGGGGGGATCTGGGGGCATCCGGGGGATTCTGGGGAGTTCTGCGGACCCATCAAGAAGTAAAACAGCTGCTCTTTGGACACAATCCTGGTTCTGCTTCTACTTCTGGCTGTGCACTTCGAGAAAAGGTCGTATATTTATAATTGAAATTTATACTTTAAAAGGGTTAAGTTATAGGCTTGGAAAAAATATCATTTACTTTATTTTTTTGAGTATATAAATAATTTAGTCTAATTATAAGGGAACAAATTATAACTTATAAAGCATACATAGGACTTGAGCGTGCTGAGGTCCTTGTGATTTTTTCCTGTTTAATAAATTAATGAATTTTAAAGCCTCTAAGGTGAACAGTAAACATCTTTAAAGAAGGTTACAATACTTTTTTATATAGACACAATATTTTTTATATAAAATGCTTCGACTCTTAAAATTTTCGATGTGATATATTATATATGATATATTTCATTAAGGACTTTCTTGTCTAAATACATTTTTAATCCTGTTTTCCTTCAGTGTACTCCTTCTTCTGGCCTGGCAACAAATCGTTGAAATAAATGAAGCGCACTGGGCGAAATCAGCAAAAGTTTTCCACAATTTTTCTTCACTTTTGCAGTCTGAGTTGCCCTGGCCTCTCCATACACCTCCCTTCCTACCTCACTCCCCCCTTTCTTCTAGTCCCTCTGCAAGTTTTTCTCTGCGACATTTGCGGATTTCGGGCTAACGCTTAGGCCACTCTGCCCTCTGATTGCTTCTCGCCCATTGTTGACTTACAAATTTAGGTTGCTGTGCGCCAAAAAGTTTGTTTTGAATTGTAAGTAATTTCTGATACCTCACCTCGAGATATCCACGTGTGTGTGTGTGAGTGTGAGTATTGCGTGCGGGTGTGCGTGCTCGTAGATTTCGTGTGGATTTCTTGGAAAGGAGGTTAAGTGTGTGTGCGATTCACTCAATTAAAGTTAGCGCCTCGGCATATATTATGCTGAGGATATGTCCCCACCGAAACCACCGAAATAACCACGCTCCAGTTAACCATTCCCCCCTCCACCCAGACCCAGCCCCAACTCCCCCATCCACTAGCCGCCATTCTCAGCACTTTGTCTCATAAATTTGTGCATAACTGTCAAAAGCAATTGCCCTTAGCCTTTGCGGCAGTTTAAACTTGGATGATATATTTGTATATGGAGTAAATACATACACACGCACACATATACCCACGTGCACGCCATTACACCCACACAACAAGATGAGGCCTCCGAGGGGCGATCATGGAATCGCAGCGTAGGTCCCCATGAATACTTGATGCGCAGCCGGATGACCGCAAACTAAATTTTCCCAATTTCCACGTGGTTTTTTGTTTTGTTGTCCGGCTCCGGCTCTGTCTATGCCACTGCCACATTGTTTGTTGTTTCCGTTTTTAGCCAAACTTTCCACCGCCATTTCACAAAATAGTGAATTTAATTTGCATCAATTTTTAAACGGTTTAGTCGTGCGCACACGCTGAAATTGGCATAAATTGATGGAAGTTCAGTTCACTAGGCGAACGAGAGAGTTGGCATATAAATTTATTATTACTCGAGAGTTCATGGGGAAGGGCAGCTCCAGGATTACTTTCAATATTCTATTTTACGCACATTTTAATCGAACACTGGGCTCTGGATTTTAAATAATAATACGGGGGGAAAGGCTTTACAAAATAATTGTGAATTTTCGAAATTTTAGATGGAAAGAGAAATGTATTTGTATAGGCATGTTGCATAGGCAACTTTAAGCTTTAAGATAAATGTAATTATATTTTATATATTATTGTATTAAAGTTTTGGTATATTGTCTTACTGGAAAATTTTAATAATTTCTTTTAACTCCTTCTCTTAAAACTCCTCTCAACTATGGAGAAGGTCATGAACTGGTCCTATGGCAAACTGCACAGGTATAAAGATTTCTACTTTCCAAAGCTAGTTTCCTTTCTTGTTAAGGTTACTCCTGGAATATCCACCAGAACTCCTTCATCTCCCTCCGTAGCTAGTAATGCAAATCGGCGTATTGTGGACTGACAATAGCAGATGCCGTGACATTGTTGTCGCTCTCCGCTCGCTCTATTGTGCGGTTCCCCAGCACGAAGCCTCATAGTATGACAATGGCAATGGGGCGGCTCTGAGTCCTGGTTGCAGGACGGGCTTGGTGGACGAGGTATATGAGGTATGCATGTGCGTGTGTCAGGGTGTCATTGTGTGGGTATGTGTGGGCCACTCAACACGCCAGTCAATTTATACTAATTGTAAGTGTCACATACATTTGTCAAAATTTAAGTTATGGGCTCCACTTCGCCCTGCGGTCCTGCGGTCGTCCTGTGGCTCTCTTCCAGGATTTTGCTGTTCGTGTCCATGTCAGTGTTGCTGCTGTCGATGTCGATGCTGTTGCTGCTACTGCTGTTGCTGCCATGAAAAATTGTTTATTGTAATCTGTTGTCCAAGAACAACTTGACATCCCAGAGAAGAGGAGACCGAAAGCGAGAACTGAAGCTGCCACTTCAGCTTCAGCAAAAGAAATTTCCTTAAATGCTTCGCAGCTGTTCCGGCCACCAACTTCGGCCATTCGGGCACGAGAAGTGCCAAAAATTACAGTGGAAAACAAGTTCTGTAAGCTGCTTAGCTGCAGCAAGTTGTGATTAGCACCCAGCACGGCCCCCTAGAAACCCAATGGAAAAACCCATCCTCCCGCCTGCGGCTTGCAAAGCGCGTCCTTCATTAGGGAAGCAAAAAAAAAACAAGCCACAGCTACCACACACCCACTCTTCGTACCGATTTCGAAAAAATCACTCACTCCCGACAAGAAAAAAGCTAAGAAAATAAAATGAATTTGCGGAAAACCGAACTACACATTCACTGGGAAACAGAAACAGAGCGCAGATACGGACTGACAGGGAGACAGGGCAAACAAATCGTCCAAATTCCTTATTGAACAAGAATTTCCCATACAGCTGCTGGCGCTGCTGTGTGTGTGCCAGAACAAAGGCCAAATGAAATCACAAAATATATATTAACAAATCAATAAAATATTTCGAATGCCTATCCCAAACAGCATTCGTCTTGCCACGCTATTCATCCATCCTTCGGCCGGGGATAAAAAGCATTTCCATATTAAATATTTCACAGATATTCAGATATTCGGCATTCAATCCGCTTTTAATTGAGTTCGTTTTGCTGCTTCACCTGCTACGTCATCGAATAGTTGGCCAAAAAAAAAGTAAATAAGTTGGCAAATCAAATATTCGTCAGGTCTCAGTAGCCGCAAATCGATTTGATTTGGAAAATCGAAACGGAAAACAGAGTGCAACATCAGCCAAATGAAACCTGATCAAACTCTGTGGGGAATTGTCGGGATTTTAATACAATTTCAGCCAGGAGTCAATGCAGTTTCGTTTTTTTTAAGAGATATGATTAATCAGAAAAAGATTTTGGCATTTTTCCGATTTAAAATTGTTCAGTCTTCAGTTGGTTAAGTTATGCTTATTTCTCTCTTCCCGTTAATGCAATCCCCATAAACATTCCAACAAAAATTGCATAATAAAAACCACTCCACATACTCAATTTGTTTTTCGCAACAAGGATTTTTTGCACCTTCCGCTAAAAGCTGAATTTTGATTAATTAATTTTGTAAAATACTAGCTACCATAAAGCAGTATTTGTGGCTGAAATTCTTGTTTAGATAGCCGTTTTTAAATGCTCTGAATTTAAATTTTATAAAATAACAAGTATAATTTTTATATATATTTATTCAGCCAAGCTTATTTCCAAGTCTCTGCCGCAAGAACAGAAGAAGAGAAAATGATTTCATAGTTTAAAAACCATAACTTGGTTTGCATAAATATTTCCTTTTTCTGCAAATACCTCCCTTCGACTGCCTGGTAAAACCCTGGCAGATCATCTCCGCATTAATCTTCGTTGCTCTTCGCAACACTTTCAATCCTTGTCCAGCTGCAGCTACTTTTCCCTGCGGCAGAGTATAAGCTTAATATATTTTTTCTATTTATTTTCCATTTTTTCGGTTGGCGAGTGGCTGAGTGGCGGGGTGGCTGTGGCATTCGGTGGGTGAAGTGGGTTTCGGATGGCTTGTGCCCGGGCAAATTTAAATGTTTTTAGTTAAAGCGGATTAAAAGTTCGCTGCATGCCGCACATACATAACCCATGCCCCGTCGCTGAAGCAGCCACCCCCCAATTCGCAGCACCGCCCCCCTTTCGGAGGCAGCAGCATTCAGAGCCAGAGCCCCCCTTCGTAACCATGTGGCCTACTTTGGCCCGAGCTCTCTGGCAGCTAACCCCATGCATAATTAACGTGGCATGGCCCTGGTTGGCCTGCCACATCTCTTACTGAACCGGCTCCAGCTCCTGGCCCTGCTCCTGCCCCAGCTTCAGCCCCAGCCCCAGCTCCTGCTGCTGCTGCTGCTTCTGCTTCAGCCTCCGGCCAGTGCCTCCCACCCAAGGCCCATTCTTCATGCCGCATGAAAAGCCTGCGAGGATCTACGCACATCGAATTGAAATTTTTGGGGGCTAGAGAGCTGAGAAATTGATGGCCACTGCCGAGGCGTCTATTTTATTGGCATGGCATAAATTATGACACGAGAAACTTGTAAGCCGCTGGCACACAATTTTTGATTGTCTACCCGGAGCGAGAGACAGAGACGGAGTGAACTTTCCAAGAAGAGCCATAAATTGCTGGCCTTTCAATTGAAAATTAAATAGTGCCAGGGATTATGCATCCAGCAGACAAGGACATACACTACTGGGCCGCCCTGCAGCGGGGAGTTTGGGGTGAATGGTGAGAGAGCTATATGGACAGCGGCAGAGACAGCGACAGGACAGCTGCCTGATTTAAAGGATATGCGCGTATAACTTGCATTTACAATTGATTTTAAAATCCCCAACAAAAGCCACTGTCAACAGTCGGCGCCGCAGGTGCACTGTGCGAAAATAGTGTCTGATTTAAAATGAAATATAATTATATATAAAGATTGTATATATACGATTTGTATGCAGGAAGGGTATTACAATTTTCAAGGATTCGTTTCCAAACCTTTTAATTCAGAATGGGTAAATCTAGAATTGTTTATATTTTATAAATTAGAGTATTCGTTATTCGATTTTCAGTTACTAATTAATACTGAAGCATTGTAGCATTAAATGAAACCGAAAACAAATAATTTTAAGCATATGGCCAGCTTTAAATTCTTTGTAGGTATCTTTCGTTGTTTTATTTGTTAGTTTTAAATGAATATTAACAGATTTCAAGGATTAAAGTTGCATATACCATATATTCCTGCAATTATACTTTAAAGTGAAAATAGAGAAGTAGAAACCAATAATTATAGTTAATTTTTAAAGCGCTTAAACCTGCTAATTAAACAGACTAAATGTACCTAGGATTAGCTTTTAAAATTCATAATAAACAGTATATTTAAGCTTTATACATATATCTAAATGACACAAAAATACTATATATTCACCTAAAAAGAAATCACTGCTTTTCCTATTGCTTTTCTCGATTTTCCTTGCGTAATGGTGATTTTTTATAGCATTTTTCCAAGTGCGCTTCGCTGGCGGGCAGCATTGTCGCATTGTCATTTGGCAGCGTATCTCCATCTCCATCCCTTAGGACTCCGCCCATCGCCTGCCACGCCCACTGCCCATGCATGCACTCACACATGACCACTTCAGCGTCCTTTAGTGTGTGTGTGTGTGTGGAGCAACGTCAGCGATAAGCAAGCGACCAAACGAACACACTCAAACCCATTCGAACACAAAGTGTGAAAGGCAGCGCGGATGAGGGGGAAGAGACGACGGGAAGCGGCCAGGTTGGCTGCTAACGGTAACAGTTTTCAATAAATACTTTTGCCTACGTGTCCGTCCACTTTTCCGCTCCTCCGTCTTCCGTTCCACCGCCCCTCCCCCCCTCATACCTCCTGACTATCCATGTGTGCTGAATTGCTGCCGCCGATGTGTGAGTGTGCAGGAGAGAGAGAGAATGAGCAATGCACAAAAGTTTTGCCTGCTCATTTCGCCTGTTGTTGGGCTGCACGAATAATACCCTGCCAAGAGGATCAAGGAATAGCGATCGGATGGAGGGATTAGAAAGGGTTTACATTTGATTAGAAACCTCTATAAAGCAAAGGGTTTTCCCTTACATCTGTGCATAAATCATGACTAGAGGAGCGTTTTTCCACACCCCAGTTAATCAGTTGATTATTCCATATTAATAATATTTTATAGAAATAAAACATTATACTGGTACATGATATGTTGCTTCAGCTACAAGTAACTAATTAATTTAATTATAATAATTGCTTGTTTTTTAATCATATAATAAATATGTTGATTGTTTCAGTTAAAAGCATTAATGACCAAGAACAAGGTCATTTTTCATGTATAATTATGAATAAATCACCTACAAAAAGGTAAAAATCAAATAGTGACATGAGAACACTTTTAATTATTGCATATTATTAAGTCTATAAAGTGTATACACTTTACAATATATATATTTTATGTATAAAATATCACTTTAAACCCCATTTAAACCATAATCTACAAAAATACAAAACTTTTCTTAATTATATACCTTTTGACTTCTATAGTTTTTAGTTTAAATAAAACCAAACTTAGAACTATATAGTATCTGAACAATCGGCCACACCTACGATGGCATGACTTGATTAAAAATCACTATGAAACCACATTATCGTACATATCAATCGGGCCATCAACGTCCCCTTGTTGCGACTGATTTATTTTCCAGGTACCGGCAGGACGACACAATCTTCTATGTAGATTTACTAATTGCCGGACAAGCGATTAATCCTCGACTGCTTTCAGGGCATTAAAGCTTCGATTTTGCATGGGAAATAAATCCGCCTTCCGTTTTCGGCTGTTTTTTAGTTTTCCGCTTTCCTTCATTTTTTCTTTGTTCTTTTTTTTGTGTTATACCTTTTTTTTTGCCTTTTTTCGACTGCTCATTTCCATGACGCGCAGTTGGCATTGTGTAGGGCGTGGGGGGGGGGGCCTTCGTGCTCTGGGGGCGGAGGGGCGTGGCGTGTGCTGAAAACTTTGCGCTTTGTAATTGTGTAATTATGGGAAATTAAAACTGTTGGCAAAACTTTCTGCACACGTGGGGCGGCAGCGGCGGCTGAACGAGTGCGAGTTCCTGTCCCGGGGAGGTGCTGGTAACAGGGAAAATGGGAAATTCAACGAGAGGGATGGGGTGGTGAAAAGCGGTGTGCATAGTTAGTTTCGCTGTATGTGGCTGCAAATCGATAAATGTTTTGCATTGCAGTTGCAACTTCAGCTGATTCGGTTGCTGATTCGGTTTCAGTTTCTGTTTCTGGTTTCTTCTGGGGTTTTCCCCACCGCTTTCCCCACCGCTTTTCCACCGCTTTTCACACCAGCTCGCTATAGCCTCCCCCCCTATGGTTCGGTATTTATGCAACTGTTTTCAATGAGTGAGCGATTTATGTTAAGTACACATGTTCTCATTGGATTTTCCAAGCCACAGCGGAAGGGAGGTGGAAAATGGATACGGGCAAGGATACGGAAGGATCCTGGCGGCGAGGGGCAGCGGCACGCACACACATAAAAGACATCTGCAGAAAATGAGTGTCGCAAACACGCAAACAGATACAAGGACGTACAAGAAGAGCTCCGGTGTGTATGTCTGTCTGTGTTGGAGTGTATGTGTGTGTGTGCCCCATAACAATAAAAATTTATTTTCAACTTTTTATCTTGCCCCGCAACCCTTCTACTTCCTCTTGTGTCCTTCTTCAGCGCCTGCTCCTTCCTTACCATCTGCTTTGCTCCTCCTTCTGTTTCTGCCTCCGCTTGTGCCTTTCCTTCTGTTTCTGCTTCTGTTTCTGGCCATCGTTATGTGCATACGTATACGTATTATTATAACGCATACGCCTAGGTGTACCATCAGTGGAACGGTGCAGATTCGTCGGTGGTGCGCAATTTGTGTAGACCGCCCTGCCATTCCGTTCAGCCCATCTCCTCCTCCCGTCACCCCCTCCAGTTACCGCCTTGGTTAACTGTTTTCTGCACACGTACGCGTCCTGAGTGTGTCTGTGTGTGTGTGTGCTGCGCACAGGAAGAAAAACAGGCGGCAGACAATTGAATTCGATAGGAATTTATAGCCATCCACTTGTGAAATAAAATACTTTTCAAAAGCCCAAATCAATGCCAAAGATGTAATTTAAAAAGAAAACAAATCTACGTTCAGCAAGGCAGCAAAAGAAAGGAAAAGTTAAAGCGAAAGATAAAATACCCAGAATAATCTGATTCTGATTCAATCGATTTTACTTTTTCAACCAAATTGTTCGAATTAGAGTTTGGCTTGTTCACGACTTTTTCAATCTTTCTCTGTTATCGGTATATTTTATAGATTTAGTAGGGTTATTTATGGCCTAACTATAGATTTATTTGAACTCCAAAATAAAGAAAACAACCTACAACTATTAGAAGATCAGAGAAAATCTTAATTTCCGTATGTAAATTGAGACTCATTTCAATCTCCAAGAATAAATGAAACCTATTTAAGCAATAAACCTTGGGCAAACCAATTTAATCGTTCACAAATTAATAGAATCTTCGAGTACGCCATCTTAAGTCCTTCTAAATTGAAGGTTCAATTGCTTCCACCTCCTTGAACCAAGCAATTTCATTGTTGGCTGGCTTTCGAGCTGCACGAACTGCAGGTAAAAGAGGCAGGGAATTTTTTCTGTGTGCCTCCTGTGTATGCTTTGCCTGCAGCCACAGGGAGCAGGAGCTGGGCCAGGACCTGGTAGCAGCAGGACTATCAAATTGTATTTGTAGCCAATACAAATGAGCATACGGCAGGCCATTTACCAAAAGACAGCCACTCCCCCCATAGCCATACACACCCACTAGCCACAGCTCTGCTAGAGACACCACACATGCCCAGCCCAGATCCTGCCTCCGGGGTAACGATTCACCCACCCAGCTCCGGCTGGAATGCACTGGGAGCAGGAACTGCCTTATGTGTCGAATGAAATGAAGCGATTCGGGCTGCCAGTTAACCCATTAACGACGACACCTCCCACAGACCGCCGCCAGACTTAGTCCTAACCAGGGAACGTTCGTTCTCTAATGGAATAACTGTGATAATGCCCCGGTTACACACGCACACACACAACCCTTGGCAAAGCAGAGCAAAGCATAGCGCCTGCCCGCAGGTAATATTCGGCTTTTTACACGCTCATCAGGAAATGAACTATGTGGCAGCAAAATGAACTGAAGCCGAACCGAAAGTCACTAAGGGGAACTACATACCATCCCTACACACACACACACACACATACGTAGCTGAGTTTCGGCTGGAATATAGTGCTTTTTGATTTCCCCGTTTATTGAAATGGAACCTGGAAATTGTTGCCGGTTATGACTCCAGTCGCTCTTGGATGGCGTCGTGAAAAGACCATCAAAACAGAGTTGATGGCCACCAAAAAAGAAAATATTATTCTCATTTATGCCGGACAACATTGAGTGATGCTTGGCGTGGCCGGCTCTAAAAGTTTAGTATTTTTATTCGATTTTTAAGATTAGAAGCTTAAGAAATAAAGCAGGTTCTTGGGAGCCTTAAGTTGTTCTTTGATTATTTTATTTTCCAAACAAAAAGCTTATATTAAAACTGAAGTATATATACATTTACAACTCAACAAATTAAGTAAGCCATAAAAAAAACATAAAAACTGGGTTATAACTCCCTTTTGAACTACTAGAACTTCCCTTTAATGGGGTCAACGCTCAATCAGCATGAAAGTGGAGCAAACATTTCCAATTATATTTGATTTTGAACTGTGTTAAACAACATTAATTTAAATATAATAAGGCACTAAATAAATGAACAATTTAAGTAGTGTAAATAAGCCTGTAAATATTGCAGTGAAACGTATACGGTAAATATTAGTTGTGCACACCACCGCCAATTTACAAATATATAGGCTCATATGTGTATGCAAGGATATTTTCTGATTTTGTCTGATGGAAGCAAATTTGATTGGTGGCACATCTACATAAAATATAGTACTAGTGTGCATGCAAAAATTTTACAGATTCATCAATATCCATCTATATTTTCCGATGGCTTTGTGTTTCACTATTTGTTTCGCTTTATTTATTTTCAGTTTTTAAATGAGATTTCTCTATCTGGCTTACGAATGGGGGTGCTGAGGCTGCTGGCACTCATTTTGTGTTTCACAAAAGAATATTGGCTCGAGGGTTTGCTTAATTAAATGTAGATGCCTTTGCACGAAGCAGGGAGTATTCACAAAGGTTGCTTTGGTTTTGGGAATATCTATTTATATTATATTACACTTTACTCTTTCTATACATACCCTTGCAGGGTATTATAATTTTAGTCAGAAGTTTGATACTCAGTGAAGGAGTCATTTCCGAATTAAAATTAATGTTTTTTTAGCGAAGTTATGATTGATTTTTGATTCGATGCCAAAATCCTATGGCAAACTGCAAGAGTATGCAAATTTGGGCTTCCCCAAGATAGTTTCCTTTGTTAATTTGTATTCCTAATGTATTATTACTTTGTATTTAAGTAAACATGTTTAAGTCTCAGTGAAAGTACTTTAAAAGTCTGAAATTGTTTTAAATAAATCCGTTTAGCTTTGATTTTTGTTAAAAAAAAAACAAGGCATTCATTAAAATTTGCCAAAAACCTTTTAAAGGTATGCAGATAATTTGTTTACTATTTCCCAGCATTGATTAGAAACCATGTGCAATACACAGAAAGGTATAGGCATTTGAGGTATTGTATTTAGTAAAAAAAATGGTGTAGTAAAAGCAAAGGATGTCTAGAAAATGTTCAAGCACCACTTTTCAGGAATTTTCTGCCAATTCTGGGAGCGGAAAGCATGCAAAGAAAGTAGGTACAGAGGCTGCCAGGGGAGTTTCCTGTATGTGTGCGTAAAAACTAGTTGAATTAATCGACTGAGGCAGCGTTGGGGGGGATCCCCGACTCCGAGTTGGTATTGTCTTGCCTTGATTGCACCACGTGCACTTGCATATTCAACCGGAATTCGGCAGGCGGAATGCATGCTCGAGTGCGTGTCTTCCTCCCTCTCTCTCTCTCTCTCTGGGTGCATTTCCAACTTGCAGCTAGCAGCTCTTGAATAATTAACCCAATCTTGATTGTATTCGAATGGGCAATCAACTGGCATTGCATCTAATCCTGTTTGCGTCGGCATTAGAGGGTTAAGTCGCCTGGCAGCTGCAAAAATTCAATTGCTCCCGAGGAAGTGAGAGGAGAGCTACGCAGCTGTCAAAGCTTTAAGCGGCAACCTTCATTATTTCCAGCATTCCACTCAATCTCTTGTTGAGTTTTCCCCCCCGAAAAAGCCCCCAGAATCCGTTGCTACTCCTTGCGATTTCCCGCTGCGACTGGGGCTCTCAGCTTTTCCGCTCCCATTCGTCATCGCAGTCGTCATCGTCTGCAGCAGCGGCAGTGCTACAGTTCCTGAAAATTGCTGCAATGTTGCATGTCAGCTTACAACAAGCGCACTTTTTATTGTAATGTCGTATTATAACTACCAGTTGGAGCTCGAGGACGAGGACGTGGACGAGGACGAGAACGAGCACAAGCTCGATGTCTCTGGAAGACAATTTGCCATTGCTCGCTAATTGGCAGCACAGTGCCGGGGGAAGAGAGGATGCTGCCGACGAAGGACCCTTCAAATCAGCATCAAATCTGGCAGCTGACGAAATGGGTTAGACTTTAAAGATCCCAACTCTGACACCGACACCGGCCCGACCCCGACCCCAAAAACCCTTCACGCACATAAATTTCTTGATGGCTTTTTAGCGCCGCTGCCGCTGCCGTGTTTGGCCTATTATTATTATTATTATCGGTCCAGGCACCTGGCCATAGTCCCGGTTGGGGCTTTATGTTCTTGGCCACTTTTCTGGCCACACGGATTTCCCGCACACAGACATACCGGAAAATCGGATAGCTGGCCCTGTGGGTGGCGTTTTGGGTGGCCAATACACGTAGACAGGCTTACGCATGCCGCAATAATCCATGGCATAAACATTGGCAAATCCGTTTGCGTTTTGTACAAACATGGCTAAAACGTATTGGCAACAAAATTGGTCTAAAGCCCGAGCACAATGAGCCGAGTCAACAGAAAGAGTCGGACGATTATTTTGGCACGTGGATGCGTTTGTTAGCATTAAGTCATAAAAACGTGCCACCGTAGAGTGAGCACCGCCGCCGCTGGCAAAAAGGAGTGAAGTATGGGTTAAGGGGAAAAATTTTAGCTTTGTGGTGATGGGGGGGAGGGAGGGGAGTAAGGTGGCCAGAGAATAAACGACGATTTTTCGGTATATAGAGAGCATTGAGTATTTTCTACAGGATTCCACACACACAAACAGTCGTGGCAGCCATAAGCAGAAGCACAAGGAGCTTCTCCAGCTGGCATTGTCAGCCTGTTTATCGTTTCAAGCCGAAAAGTCTCTCGCTTTCTCTATATTTGGCACTGGAAGAAAATGGGAAAGACATTGCGGATGAGTTATTTTTAGAATAAAATTAAGGAACTGTCGAGGTTTGCTAAAGTTTTTAGAGGTTTTATTAAAAAATTCTGGAAATTATCTTTCTGAAACATTAAAAACTATCTCTCCCCCATTGTTCTCTGTACAAGACTTCTCCTGGGGTAATGGGGGCGCCGGGACAGGTTAACATGGCCAGAGCAAAAGCAGAGAAAGGAGCAGCCACGGAGGGGTGTTGGAGAAAATAGGGGGGGCTGGGAGGATCTACACAATAGCAAACGCTTTGGGCCAATTGTAGGGACAAACTGACATTGCTTGCCATTCCACCTGCATTCCCCTCTGTCGGTCCACCTCGGCTCCCTCTCCACAAGTGGCTGCTTGGCTATGCTGCTGGTAGAAGACCCCTAGAAATATCCTGGCTCCTTGCACCCCTCCCCTGCGGCTGCTGGTGCCTTTGTTTTGCTTTGCAAAACTCTCAGCAATTTTGTGGTTGCCTTTGTCTCGAGTTTGGTCCATTCATTGACAGCTCCTAATGCAATCTCACCTTGTGCTCGAGCACATTATAAAGTTATCCAGGATCTCTCAGGGGGGGGCGACGAGGACGACGGGACTGCCGCTTGTGGGCCAATTATCGGCTAAATATAATCGCGATATCCGATAAACCGATTGGCCCCGCAACCGCCCGCCGTAACATTTTCCACTCGATTGATCTGCTGTCAAAAACAATATGGAAAGCCAACAGGATTATGCCCGATGCCAGGGCCGATACGGTTAACGTTAACGTTAACTTGGCAAGCCCCCGGCTCCGCCCCCGCGCCGAGCTAAGCAAATATTTGGCTGGCCGGAGAGATGGGGGCTCTGGGGGCCACCCTCATCTGGCTTTGTTTACTTACCTGCGAATATCGATAAATGTATCTATGCAAATGTGGAAGTGGATCATAAATCAACCAAAGTCGAAGACAGCAACGAATCCGAAGGAGACCGAGCAGAGGAAGTCCCTTTCGACTGAGAATGAAATTGAGAAATTATCATAAAAGTTTAAGTGCTTAATTCATTTGTAATTTCTCTCTGTAAGGAAGGGAGAAGAAGCGAAGGAATTGGGATTATCTGATTGTGCCCGATGAGCTTAATCCCTTGCTAACTACTGTGCCAACTTTCGGGTGCATCCTGTGCGTACTTTCCATGCAATTGGCCACAGTAATTTCACTTTGGCTTAGTCTTTCCCAGCACCTCCCCCCCTTAAACACCATTTCCGACACTTCTCGCACGCACACACACACACACTCACATCGGATTAGCAATTTCCATGCACTTGAGAGATTTCATTAGCCACTGTCGTTGTTGTTTTCACTTTGCCATTGCGTGTGCTTTTCTGCTGCTGCTGCTGCTGCTGCTTGTTACTCCCCATCGTTCTTTGATTTTTCCCAGTTTCCTGGGCACAGGAAAAAATTCACTGCTTTTCACCGATTACATTCAATGGCTCTTACGTTACCAGGAGAATCTAATTTCAAATGAATCAATCGAGGTATTTCCAGGAATGTACACCTGGTTAGAAGCTCTCAAAGCACATTTTTTCGGTTCTTAACATTTTTATTTTTCAAAGAAATTGTTATTATGAAAACTTTGTAGAACTCCAGGGTAAGTGAGATTTTTTTAGTAGATTTAAGAGATGGTTATTTGGTATATCTAACTGGTTTAAAGGTCCTAAAAACTATGGTATTTATTCTATCTATCAAAAAGATACAATGTTCTTCCCAAAACAAATTAATCACGCGAAGTAAAATAATTTCAATTATTTAAAACAGATTGCCATAAAAATACCTAAATACCAAAGCGAATAAATATTTTCCAAAGTGCCTTAAAAATGTGTGCTCCACTTTCCTTTGCTTCCTATCGCACTTGAGGAGCACTTTCCATGCATTTAAACAATTTCCCTGTTATATTCCATTTTACAAATGTTTTTTCTTCACCCACCGACCGACCGCCCGCTGTGTCTTGAATTTCGCCTGTTGTTGTCAAAAATGTTGATGAAAATTTCATAAATTTATTTGCTGTTTTGCTTCTAGTTTCCTGTTGATGTTGTTGCCTTCCCCTCTCCCCCCAAAAACCCCTTGCCAGTTGCTGTTGTTGTTGCACTTCATTCGTTCGTACGTTTCTGTGCCATTAACTACACCACTCGCAAAAGGGGGGGAGGGAGCCTGGAAGGGTGGGTGCTACATAAGTGTGTTCGAAGGCAGCCAAGTTGCACATATCGTAAAATATTTAACGCTTTTAGGAGTCCTGCAGTCATGGCCAGCTACCTGCTATAAGTTGCTCAGGTCCGCACAGTGCGTATTGTAAGTCATTTTCATCCGCTTACGAGACGGGTGGCCATTTGTCTAAGTCTTCCCACATGGCTGCCAGCATTTCATATTGAATTTTTCAATAACACAAGCACACATTCAATATGCACAGAGAGAAATGTGAGACTGAATTTAAAAACTAGAGAACCTTATTTATTTTGTATGATAAATGGTTTTCTTGAAACAAAAATGGTTGAATTTAAATTCTAGGAGGATTTTATTTCTGGAAAAAATTAGTTTATCTTTAAATACCCAAATTTATTCTATTGACTGATCTGATTCCAGTTTAAATTGTTTGCTGAAAAATTTGCTTTTAAAAATGTTTAGGTAACGTGTTGAAGCTGTCATAAACATTCAGCAAACATGCCACTGAAATGTCATCCAACCTTATCCAAACCTATAATTAACTATTACCAAAATACCCACAAAAACATCCCAAAAGTTATGTAAGGTTGTTTCATGACCCCTACTTTTCTTGTCTTTAAAAAGTAAAGACAGCTTCCAGGAACATCCCACTTATTGATTTTTTCCTCGAATCTTTACTCGTGCTTGCGCCTAATATTAATAAGTTGATGATTCGATTTACAGCGTTTTTCTTTTTCTTTCCATGTATCCATACTTACACTCGCATCAGGTGGAAGCCTCTGAAAATATCGATGTATGAATATTCTGACCTTTCCCCAATAAATTCTCGGGGCAACGCATCGAATTGGACGTGATTTTCGCTTCACGCACGCATGCCGCACCTAAACAGGGGAGTTAGTTTCATTTAGAGGGGTGGCTCAAATGGGGGCGTGGCCCGGGGATTGCTTACGTTGTCCCATAGTCCCCACCGTACCGCATCCCCCCCTTTAGCCGCTTGCCCCTGTTTTTTGGCCATGCTGTTTTCTATGTCATGGCACGTATTTTGGATTTCTGCTACATTTGAACTTAATATTTTCCCTCTCGGTCGGGCTCTCTTTTCGGGGCGAATGTGTAAGTGTGTGTGTGTGTGTTAGCTGAAAATTTGCTCGCTTTTTTGGCAACATCTCTGTTTTAGCCTGGGGAATTTCTTTGGCGTGTTAATGCCTTTTGGCTATCAATTGGCCATTATGTGCCGGGGGTTTGGGGGCACAAAGTCCTCACTCTGCCCAGCTCCTGAGTCCCTGTTTTCTCTGCTCTCTCTTCCGCTACATAACCATTACCAGTTTGTAATTCCGTTGTGATTTGGGATTAGGTCTTCTGGCCAAAGAGAGAGTCCAGGCACATGAACACGCCATAAAAATATCTTGGCAAAAGGCAATTGAATAAATTGTGACCTTTACATTGATTCCACTGCCGGCGTCGCATCATCCTTGGCTGCATTCCCTTTTTCCCCAGTTCCCATACCGCCAAGGGTCCCGGTCTCCACCGGTCCCCACCCGGTCTCTCAAGTAAATAAAAGCTGAAAAACCATTTATTTTCCTTGACTTTTGCACCCTTTTTGCGCCCCTGTCTCCTGACCCCTGTCACGTAAGCTGCCACCGTACAGTTTTATAAGTCCATTTTGGCTGTATCTGTATCTGCAGCTCCCCCGTGCGTTGCGATTGTGTGTATAGCTGCTCGGCTATTTGCGTGGGGTGTTCGGTCTCCTTTTTTTTCCTATTTTTAAATCGGAATATAAATACATGTTGGTTTAGCCACACCGTCCTGCTAGTTGCTAGTTGGGTTTACCAGCTCAGCTCCAGTTTTTGTTGGACAAACTCCGGCACCATTTACTATGCTACACCACCGATGAACACATGCTGAGCTGACCACAAGTCGGTCTATTAATACGCGCAAATAAGCCGCTTAATTAGTCTTTCATTTTCGGGGCAAAACGAGCGTGGCAGTGGTAGAGCATAGTGGTATTGGCCATGGATTGTGGCTGCCACCGAATGTGGCCAGAAGCTGTCGGATTTGCGGGCCAACGTGGCGTATGCATAATGAAGATGATCGAAGCGATTCGGCGACGCGTTCGTTCGTTCGTTCCACCAAATCGGACGTTAATTAAATGTTGCCATAATAGGATAAAAACTTTCGCCTCTCAGCAGCCTCTCCCTCGTTTTTGTGGGCCGTTAAGCCCCACCCTCTTAATGAGAGACCATTTACACAGTGATTTTTTTTTAACCATAACCATATTTTCATTTATTATGGAGAAACATTGTTCGTTTATTTTAGCTTTTGTTTAAACAGAAAAACATACTTTGACTCTGCTTAGGTTAGCTTCATTTACCTTTCCGTTTAGTTTAATAATTTCCATAATTTCTTTGACTATTTTCTTTGGTTGTGAACCGAGTGCTTCCGTTCGTTCTTACTGCTTAAAAGTCTTATCAAGACCGCTTAAAACCGACCTCTAAATGTACAATTATCAAGTATGAATATTTTACACAGTAACTAGATGATGGACTACGTAGAACAATTTCGCGGCTGACAACCAGATAAAAACTTATCCATATACACTGAATAACCATCTATATATAGCCGAGGGTTACCTCCCCCTATATCGTGCAGGGGTGTGTGTGTGTATGTAGGAGTGTGTTTCTGGGTGTATGATTTCGGTATAAATAAATAACAATCGAAGGCCTAAAATGTTTGTTTCTGTAGTATTTGTGTGTTTTTCTTGTATATACAATCGGACATTTCTGCTTCTGTTAAAACAAAATAAACTGGGAACTGTAAACTGTAAACTGTAAACTATAAAGTGTGGTAAACTCTGTTTCACCGAAAGGTTGACTATAATTGCTGACTTTTGGCCCGTGTATAATGATTATTATGTATGCCTGTCCCTCCCAGTGGCATTCGAAAAAGAAATGAATTCCAAATTAAAACAATGACAACACACAACTCAGCTTTTGAAATGGTCGGATGAATGGGGGCGAAGCAGCTGCTATTTATGGGTTCCTTGTTTCCGTTTTTTGATAAGTAAGGGATGTATATAGTGCTGGGGGGCCTGGACTCTTCCCGTTGACTGTGCTGTCTTGATTAAAAGTTCGTTCGTAATACTGCCTGCCTGCCTCTCCTCGGGATGTCTTATAGATAATACTCGTTTAAAGGACACACTGTATATGTACACTAGTTCGTAAGACGCTCCTCCGCGCTCATTAAATGCACCTGGGGAGGAGCGGGGCCCAGTCCCAACTAGGCTGGAACAGTGGCTTTCAGCGTTCAGCGTTCAGCGTTCGGCGTTCTGCATTCAGCATGGAGCCCAGTTGCATCAGCTCCAGCCCCAGAGGCCACCCAGCATCCAGTTCCAGTTCCAGTGCCTGTGCCAGTGCCAGTTATAGTTCCAGTTCCAGTTGCCGTTGCCATAGTAGTTGGAGTTGCAGTTCCAGGCGACAGCCGCCACTGTCATCGCCATCCTGGCAGCAAAGGCTAAAGGCACGGACGTGGCCGGCGGCAGGAGGCGCAGGCAGCTGGCGCTGCTGTTGCCATGCTGCATGGCGGCCGGATGCTCCCCGTTGATGACGTGCACCACCACCGAGGCGGAGTCTGCAATGAGAGCGGGAAAGAGCAAAGAAAATAGGGAAATGGGAAATGAGTGTGGCGTGGCATGATTGCAAAGGAGGCAGTGGGTGACGGGTGGCAGGTGGTGGTGGTACATGGTACGTGGTTGGAGGATGGAAATGCCGCAGGTCACGAATATAGTTGCATTAATTGCCAGTATGGGGGGCACACACTCGGAAAATTCTTGCCACCAACTTTTTAATTTATGAATAGGCGAAAGTCAGCCAAGTTTGAAGAACCACCTTTGAGAGTTTAAGCCGCTTTGTTTCTCTGAATTCTAAACAAATAAAGCTCCACTTTTAAAACTAGAACTAAAACAAAGTTTTGTTTATAAACAAAATATTTTATGTTGTTTTATGTATTCTTAATTAGTAAGTTCTCTGTTTAATAATCAAGTTTTGAAACAATTTTTTATAGAGTTCGCAAGGTTGGTTCTTGTTTTGGTAGAAGTTAACAACATGTGTTGCTCCTGGACTTGATTGAAAATGGGATCAAAGAAACTTATCAGCTAGGTCCCTCTTTTTCTCAGTCGGTTAAAATGTGAGAGTGAAATTATTCATAAACATAGCTCAAAGTGCATGAATTAATTTTATATCTATGCTTAAACTTTTTCTTTGAAGCTTATTAGTACCAAATTTCAAATTAAAATAATGCGTTAGTAAACTAAAAGCTTAAAATGCATGAATGAATCCTTTGTAAACTGAAACTTCCTTAACGATGTCTTAATTTGTATATTGACTCAACATACTTGTATTTTCAAGGTAATAATTGCCTAAACGCCTCATATCGTCAATTGATATCATGTGTATGGGTAAACTCAAGGCTATTTACAATTGCTGACACACAAAAGACCCACACAGCAGGTTATTTATAAAAGGTATCAATAATTTTCTACGCCCACCCGTTAAACTTTTGCTGATGAACAATCAGTCATGTCCTCATTCTCTGACATCACAGGCTCAAAAGTTCATAAGACTTCACACAGATTTTGCTATATTTTTAGACAATGGAAAAAGTTCAGTTCAATGAGAGTTTATTCTGTTTTCAGATAAATTAAAATTTAAGCAAGGTCTTATTTTTAGGTTTCGTGTTTGTTATTCAGACAGCAATTTGAAACATGAAATAATAATAATGCATAGTTTCGCATTTGAATTTTCCGAGTGTGTCGATGCAGGGAAATTGGCATTTGGCATGTGGCATATGGCATATGGCAGGTGCTGGCTGGGGTGGTGATGTTTACTCACCTGAGCTGCTCGGGGAGCAGGTGTAGTTGCCCGAGTCCGCCGGCGTGGCCTTGGCGATGAGGAGCTTGCTGGTGCGCGTGGAACGCTCCGTGATGACGTTGATGCCACCGCGCTGGCTATAATTCATGACCCGCTTGCCCTTGTACCAGTAGATGAACGACGGCGGCACCGGCGACTGCATCGCCAGGCAGGTGAGATTGATGTCGCTGCCGCTCTTGATGAAGAGCTCCGCGTTGCCCAGGATCTTGGCCCGCGACACTGCGAAGCGAAAGGTGATAAAAAGCCACACGAGGCAGGCAATTAATTAGCACTCCGCCCAACAAATGGCCAACTAATGGGGGGCTTCTTCTTCCGCTCCAGCTCCCACTTGGTTCGATACTCACCCACCACGTTGAGGCGGAAGCCCTGGCTGATCTTGGGCTCGGTGGACACCTGGCACTCGTAGGTGCCCGAGTCACGGGGCTGGGGCGACGAGATGCGCAGCGTCCACTCGTCGGAACCCTCGGAGTGCAGCGACTGGAAGCGCTGGTCGTTTGTATAGGTAAGTATGCCCACCGTAAGGATGTGCAGGTCGCGCTTTCGTATCCAGGACACCTAGAGGAGGAAGAGTAAATAGCCATTAAATATAGCTGAAGCAGCTCTCCCTCACCCCGAACACATTAGCTTAAGTTTCTTCCGGCATAAAAGTTATTTCCTTCATTTAAGGAAATTTTCCCACACACAAAACTCATCAGTAAAGGGCCATAAATTGATTACAGCTTGGAAATTAATATTCTTTTGTGAGAACATATGAGAAAATCTGGCTTTTTAGCATAAGAATAGAATTTCTTTATAGATATTTGTTTTGTAAATTAAATTAAATTCTAGTTTAAGCTCTTTTTTTGCAAGAAAAGCAATCAATTTTATTTTTTAACCTCTTTAGTTGCAAATAACACAAAGCCCAATTGATTATGTTTTGGAAATAAATATTCCTTGTGAGAACATATGAGAAAATTAGTTTTTGTTTATAAAACTAGAATTTCTTTATATATTTTTAATTAAATTCAATTCTAGTTTAAACTCTTTTTTAGCAAGAAAAGCAATTAATTTTATGTTGTAACCTTTTTATGTTCCAAATAAAAGTGACCTACAAAAATGCAAACTTGTACAAAAAATGAATACAAATTTAAAGCAAACCTTTACTGAACTGCTTTACTTGCATGCACCTGTCAAAATCTCAGATGAAAAATTATTTCGTGTTTCTTCAAAAGGAGTGGCCTGCCTTCACGAATTTTACGAAATGGTTTTTATATTCGTGTGGGGAAATATTTATGATGTTCCTAGAAAGAAGGGGATATAATTTCCATGTGTAAATGCCACTTAAGGACCAACACAATGGAGATTAATATCTTGTATTTTAAGCTTTAGTTTTTTTTCGGCTAAAAATAGTACAAACTATTGGCATCCTTCATAAATCGGCCAACAAAGTACTAAACTTTGGCACGTGGCAAGTTTTTGGATACGCTTTCATGTTATGACATTTTGAAATATGTATCTCCAGGGAATAAATACGAATTTGGCCAGAACTTTAAGTGCCAGGAATAAAAAACTTTTCGCTTAACATTCAGTGGAGCAGCAAACTCCCAATAGCAAATCCCCAAAATAATAACATAAATGCTCTTTTATATGTTCCTATAATTAGCTGGATTTTTCGCCAGCAACAAAAGTGTGTTCGGGCTTAAAAGGATTCCTGCCTCCGGGTCTTTGTGAGCTTCTTGCGCTCTACCTGAAGGATGCCTAGGATACTTTGGCCACCAAGCAAATTGAGCAACTTTAAATGGTTGCCCAAAGTTTTCCCATTTGTGGGCGTGGCAGCATGAGAGGCGAAAGGCAGCGGGGAAAACTAGAAATTCATTAATTGCCTGTTTCGGCTTTGTCTGGGCTCTAATTTATGGCTGCAATTGGGTTACTTAGTGCGGCTCAGTCCCGGAGTAGTTTCATGTACATCTATATATATCTAGATCTATATAGTAATAGGAAGGAGTTGCTTATGCCAGTAGAGAAATGAGCGAAGCGAAGCTCTCGCTTTGTGCCTGGCTTAATTTGCTCGTTTGTTTGGGTCCAATTAATTATGGATTAGCGCCTGGCCGTGCACAGCCGTGCACATAAAGAGCCCGCTTGATTTATATTTAAATTAATATTCGTTCATTAACCATCCGTTCACTAATTTTCAATATTCAATTAAAATTAATTGCATTTCCCCAGTGCAAATAAGTTCAAGGCGACTCCTTTGGTTAATGCACAGAAAATGTATAAAAAAAACAAGTGAAACCAACCAATTAACACGTTTACTAAGTGAATTTTCCACATTTAATACATATATCCATAATACATAATCCATATAGCACGCAATGATTGATAAATGCAAACAAAAACTAAAAGAAATAGAAAAAATTGAGTTTGTAATACAGAAAATAATTGTATTTAGATTGCAAGATACATATTAATTAAAAGAAGAAAAAATCTTGATAAACGATTGGCTTTTTAAATGTTTGCTTAGATGATTAATCAGAGGGGAAATAATAAATATGGTTTTTGTACTCTGTAGGAAAAATGTAAAATGATTGATTTATGTTTAATATTTTAGTAATAATTAAGCTTTTTATGGTTTGAATTTAATTCAACGTAGCAATTTTCATTTTAGCTGGAAAACTTTTTTAAATAAACCCTTAGGTTAATAATGTAATTAAAAGTCGAACTAAATAAAAAGAAATCTATTATTTAGGAGGAATTAATGTGCATTTTCTCAGCTCTCTACTTTAAATAAACAATTTAAAGCTCTCAGTTTTTAACCAAGTTTTCTCCTTAAACGCTGTCACTAAGCAATATACCTCTGAACTAGTTCACTTCACTTGAACTAAATTTTTTGCCAAAGTGATTAAGCTTCGTTTAGTTTTCCTTTTCGTTGACATTTTCCTTTGAGGCTGGCACACACGAAGTATGCGAAACGAAATGCGAAAAATCCCATTTAGAGGGAAATTTTCATGTCGTGCATATATTGCGACAATCAATTAGCACGGAACTCGGTGGCACAGGGTCTGTGGGTGGGTGTCATGCCACAGAAACTCTGAGTGACTGGAAAATGGATCTCGAATTGGGATTCGTGCAGTCAGGAGCAAGGAGCAAAGGAGCTCAAAGCACGGAGTACAGAGCGAACTGAGAATGCAACGTGCTGGAGACACCGCCAATTAGCCGCATATAACGGGAGACAATGCCCAAGCTGGAGGATTAGGGCAGAGTTCAGTTCCGCTCCAAGCTCCAGCACGGCTCCAGCACGGCGTTAATTACTCAATTCCACTGACTTGCTGAAAGTTGGGCGGGCGAACGAGCGTTGCTGACATCGTTGTCAGGCGGGGGGTGGGACTCGACTCCGACTCCGACTCCGCTGCGGGCGGGGGGCCAGGAGGCGGACACGGACAACGTAAAATTTATTACACCGCATAATTGCACAGCCACAGAGCGCCTGGCCGGGACAAAAGGTCGGCGAGGAGGTGGTGAGGACTCGGCCTGGACATGGACATGGTCATGGATTGAAACAGGGACCAGGACTGGGACTGTGGGTCGGCAGGTGGCACGGGTCCTGTGTGTTGTTGCATTGCTAACAAATCGCCGAGAGCGGAAGCGAAGCCGTGTTACAAATGTGCAAACCAGAGCGAGCCAAACACACAAAGGCGGCGGGGGGAGCGGGTGTCCGAAGAGTGAAAGGGAGGGGGGGGGCGCATTCCGGGGGGCATTGGGGCAACCATCCAACCACCAACTTTATGGCGTAATCTTTTAAAAGTAATCTACAAATCTGCCACACGACCGCCGCAGGTCGTTTGTTTTGCCTTATGCCTTATGCGAATATAATGCCGGACCCGGACCCGTCCATTTCCCCCCTCTCTCCGGGCATATTAATTGCTGGCGACCCGACCCCACTTACCGCTCGATCGCCCAGATTCCGGACGCGGCAGTGCAGCAGGGCTGCCTGGCCCACGGTTGCGGTGACCTCGCGCCTCGAGGAGTTGTCGAAGTACGGCTGCGAGTAGGGTGTCTCCCAGTAATGCGGCGGCACCTCGCCGCCAACCAGGCCGCAATCTGTAAGCAAACAAAGGATGCATTCGCGCATTAATTCCAGCACTTGCAGAAAATCTCTTACAGCTACTTTGTCCTGAAAGATACAATTTAATCTGATAAATATTATTTAAAAAGTTCTTTTATCAGGAGAGGCTACACGTTGGTTATTGGTGGCAAAAGTTTAATCCTTAATTGATTGACATTTTGACAGTATTATTTAAAGCTGATTATTTAAAAGAAGTTGTTTCATGGATATCTCATATCGCATTTTTTTATTTAATTACTTAATATATTCACCATATGCACAATGAAATTATGAACAAAAATACTTCTGCGCTCAAATTTCACAAGCCGTTTTTGTGAACTTTTGCAATAACTAAAAAACTATATGTATGAATATTTTAATAAATAAACCATGATTGCCGCCGTCCTTCAAACATAATTTAATTGATTTTGTTTTTTATAATTAAATAATTTTAATCAGTTAACTTTGAAGTAAGCCTCTTAAGTGGATTTTCCACTTTAATAGGCCGAAATTTCTGAAATTTTAAATTGTAAGATTTAATTGTTAAACTATTTTGTAAACACATTAAAATTCCTAAAAATGTAAGCTGGATTATTTGATAATTAAATAAATAATGCAATTAGTTGTTCACATAAATACATAACCAAAATTTAATACAAATTATAAGTAATATTCGACGAGTTTATTTCAATCTATTATTTTCAATTAATATACAAATTGTATGGCATTTCATAAGAGCATTTATTTTGGGGTTTTTAAGTTGTGTACACTTAGTCTCTTTTTTAATGAATTATCTTATTAACTCCAAGCAAAATAATAATATATTTTCTCTCTGTGCCTACCACAAACATGGCATAAAAATGGAAAAACTCACCGAGGTGCAGGAACAGCCACAGCGGCACCAGGCAAATCGCTTTCAACGCTCTCGGGCAGTCCGTTGTCCACATGGTTTATGCTCTCCACTCGGACTGCTTCGGCTACTGGCTACTGGCTACAGCTACTGCTGCTGCTGGTGCTGGTGGCACGGCGGAGTCCTCCGCTGCGGCTCACTGCTGTGCTCGCTCCGTTTACGGTTTAAGGTTTAATAATAATCTGCAAAGGAGGAAATATTATTACCAGCGCGCTTTTTTTATGGGGCCAAAGGCGAAGGACGACCCGCCTGGAAATGAGACAAGGGAATGGGAAAGTAATTTGCCGGGCAAATGATGGAAGCAGCCTGATCCAGGATATGGGATGGAGAGCGAGTGCTGCCTGGGCACAGCCAATATGTTTCCTTTTTCGCCAGCAGACGGCAAATTGCCATGCCCATCGCAGGCAATTGTTTAATACAGTGCGTTTCATTGCCCTCAGATGGTTAAAAGATTGAATAATAACGATAAACATAAAAAGATACATAATGAAACGTAGAAATTGGCATTGGGGGTCTTCGAAGCATTCTAATAATGTTACGTAAATTGGGTTTAATTTTAAGGAAATATTAATTAAAAAAGAACTGAATTGGGATAAGTCGTGGAAAAAATTTATTCAAAATAAATTTCAATTAAATTTTGATTTATCGATATGATATCGAAGTTTAACATAAATGTTGCTATATAAAACGATATATTAAAATTGTTTATTTTAAAGCGATAAATCGAGTATTTGTGTTTCAGTGTATAAAAGATTACGTCATTTTCAACATGTTATTAGGTTTGACCTCTCACCGATTTATTCCCAATATTGTTCCATTAATTTTCCCAATTGTCAACTTAATTGGCAACAAAATTGGTCTGTTTATCGTAAAAATTAAAGTATTATTTTGGCACTCCAATTGAATTAATATTGTATGCCAGTTGAGAGCGGGTGAATGAATTATCAGAAGAATTAGTTTTATAATTGGGTCAGCAATCGACAAATTTGGTGTGCCAACTGTGCCAAGAATAAATTATAAATAAATCGCCACCCAACAGATTCAGCCACACACAATATTATTCTGTGAAACGTCTTCCACATTTCAACGATTCAACATTATTTATTGATTCCCGGCGACTTGTGTACGCATACTTATGGATCTGACTGCACCGCAATTCCAATTAACGAAACGAGAATCGTCCCAGGGAATTCGTCTGAATGGGGGGTTAATGAGGTTAATGCCGGATGAGGTTGTTGTGCAGCCTCAACTTTCAGTTTCGAGTCGACAACTCCGCCGGGTTGCCAGGCAACAAAGTGACTTAACTATGCTGCCACTGGATCTGCATTTATGGGCGACATTACGGTACGGGTATGGGGGCCACGCTCAAGCGTATTTCGTTGCAATGCGGCTAAGGCAATTACGGGGAGGCACAAAGGACAAAAGATGATGGGGCACGGGAGAAGGATGGGGGTACCGTTGAATGGAAAACTGAGCAAAAGTCGAAAAACTTTGTGAAGGATGAAATTAAAAAGTTTCCCTAACTGAGCTCCTGGCTAAACGACCTTGTCAACTATATAGTTTTATCTGGATAAACTCGATATTTCCCTTCCTCCGATTTTCCTTCCTTTTGCAAATTTGTCAGTCTGCTGCCATGGTTCCCCTGAGTCTGAGTCCTCGACGTTGTCCCTCTCATTATTTATGACTCCAACTCAGTAATCAGTCAGTTGGCGGAAGGTCTGGGGGAAGGACGGCGCCTAGAACGGTCTTTCATAATCCCGGTCATTACTCAAAAATATACATTTGTTGTCAGTCCAATTAGCTGCGTGACTCCAAGGGTCAAAGCCTCGGTCCGGCGGCCGCCATTTGTTTTGGTCACTTTTGGCCTTTCAGCCATCGCGTCGGCTCCTTGGTTGCCTGGTTTCTTGGTATCCGGGCCGTCGCCCGGCCTCCTTCCTGTCCCTGTCCCTGGTTACGGGTCCCTCGGTTCCCAGGAAAAAGGTTTCGCGGGCTTCATTTTTTCGCAGCTATTACAGCGGAATTATCGCCTGGCCGCCATGTCCGCCGCAGTTCCCCTTCCCATTCTCTCTTGCTCTCCATGGAAATTAAACAAAAGTTTTTTTTTTGTTGTATTTTTTTATCCGGCTAGCGAACAACATTATTCTGTTGTTCTTTTCCTAACTTTTCAGACCTGTCAAACGGAAAAGGCGGACAAAGGACGACCGCACAGTTTGTCCGGTACGGGACCCTATTTATTGTTTGTTTTTCTCGCTTGCCCTTGCCCCTTAGTCCTTGCCGAGCATTAAATTAAATTCCTTCACTTACTGGGTCTCCGCAATGACTTCCAAATGACACCAACGTCATCATCCCCCGAAGTCCGGCTCTTAACTCCTGCTGCGCTTTGTCCTGCGGTTGCCTGAACTACTACTCTTGCTGGCTTAATCCGGAGCTTACCACGGGGATGGGATTGCGCAACGCGCAATAATTAGGCGCCATGGCGCGTCCAATCAACAGTTCTCGAAAGGTATTCAACAATTCTCTCAACAATTCACCAATGACACACACACAGTTCACCAATCAATGCCAACGTACAACAATTTACCAATCAATCCGTTCAACAATGCGACCAGCGCTAGGTTTATTTTGGTCTGACTCTTTGTGTGCGTGGCTTAATAACACGGATTTCGAAAATATTTCCGCTTGGCGGGGGACACAGATCCACACAGGGACGCGGATGCGAACGCGGTCGCGGACACGGACCCCGGACACCGACACGGATACGGACACGGGCACGCACACGATGACAGGCAACTGGCGGCGAGTAGCGACAAGGACGAGGGCTTTGTATTATTATTTTCACCGATGTGTGTATGTGGATGTTACCACATTAGGTGCCAGTCAGCCAGGCCAGCCAGGAGACCCTATAGGTATGCACACCCGCACCAATACACAACGGAACTCGCACCGACACACACAGACACCGACATGGCTGCGGAGAGAGGTGGCATTTTTGTGTATCCGTCTCGGAACGTGACCAACGATGGCTCCGTGGGATTTAGTTATTAAACGGCTTTTGGCTTGCGCCTTCACTTCATTCCTTCGTCTGTTTTCATTTTTAAATGTGGCACAATGCGCTGCGATGCTAGTAGCACTTTCTCTTTCTCCTTCTCTTTATCGTTCTCTTGCCCCTTGCCCTTCCCAGTGACTGTGTACTCCGGCGATAAAGGAGCAGCGTTTACGGGCATCCTAGCGGCAGGATTCGCGTGCTGGAACTGATTCCGTGTCTATCTCGGCATGAGCACAGGACTTGCACTCGGACTTGGACTCGTCCTCGGACAAGTGACTCCGAAAACGGTGACTCCGAAGGCGCTCTCTGACGCAGGCGCAGGCCGGAAGTCAGAGAGTCGAAACAACCGAAAGCCGAGAGCCGAAAGAGCCGACAACCGAGAGCTGTAGGATGAGAGGAAATCCTCGAAAGCCGAAGCATATCAAATATTAATTTGCCATCCATTTGTTGCCTCTTTCTTTGCATGCCTAATGAGCAATTTTATTTTTGAGGCAAGAAAGGCAAGGCAAGTCAAGTCAAGGGTTCCCGCTCGACTCGAGTCGCTTATCCCTTAACCACAGAAAGTCGGATCGTTTCTCTCTCTCTCTCGCTGGGAACTCTCTTCTACCGCCGTCTCTTTCGGCACTATCTGGGTTATTAGCACAACCTGCCTCAATGCGAGACACACGAGACACGAGACCCTAGGCCGAAACAGAATCCGAGCGCAAATCGTGGCCAGACGAACCTAATATGCTCCATAGTCACGTACAAATGAATATTCGTAGTAGAGACGCCTTCGTTTTGGCATATTAATATAGTCTACATTTCGGGGCACGTCTCTCCCTTACGTCGGTGCTCGGCGGCACTCTCTCCTGTCTCCTGTCTCCTGGCTCCTGGCTCTTGGCCCCTGGCCCTTCTTTTGGTCGTCGTTCTCGCACATGAATGATTTACGCCGGGCCATGGAAATGTGATTTTTACCGCAATATATAGGTATAGGTAATGGTATAGGGGAATCGGAATCGGAATCGGAATCGGCATCGGAATCCCTTTTTTGCCAAATTCCTCCTACCCCTTAGACGAGGCAGAAACAATTGAACAGACAGTTATAGGCCAATTTCTGTTTATGTACATGCGTCGCACTCGAGAGAGATGTATGTGTGTTGGTAACAGGGGGGGTGAGGGGAATTGTTGCTATTGGTAAAGGGGGTAACCGTAAGGGGGAGGGAGGTGCAACCAACACCTGTGCCTCGCCGCTTTTTGTTGCTGCTCCGGCCATGTCAAATGTTGCGTGTTATGGCCCGCAAATGTGGCTGGCGAAAGCGTATCCTCTTCCTCCTCCCTTTTAGCCACCCTTCGGTAGACCCCCCTTAACAGTTTCCTCCTCCCCAGTGGCCAAACCCCCTTCCGAAAACCAGAGGCGGGCATTTCAACGCATGCCTTACGAGCTCATAAATTACAAGAAATGAAGTAAATTTGGGCAAACAGAAGATTAAATACCCTTGTAAAAATATAATACTCAATTTGATTGATGTTTAAGGCATTATTTATAGTATATAGTGATTATTTTTCGACTTTTGTAGCATTAGTTTAAGTATTATGGCCTTACTGGGAGGTACAAGATCAGTAAGACACTTGGTTGGAAATGGTTGATATGCTATAAAGGAATATATATATCTATTTATATGATATCAAAATTATTGAAATCTTTTATACACCAAAATTTTAAATATCGAAAAATATCGATTTAAAAGGGGCTTAAAATTATAATATCGATCTTATCAAAATATATCCAAATACTACTACTTTTTTCAATCGTGTCATTTCTCCAATAAATTGATTTCTTTAAACAAAGTATCGCTTTATATATCGCATTTCGTCTTAAACTTATCGAAACTTTATCAGTACATGGATATGCTCTCCCATCCCAAATCTTGATCGATTTACCTGTCAACTAGCATATACTTAAACACCTTAAAGGTTAAATAATTAATAATAAATGACTCCCCCAGTGCCCTCCACAAGCCTCTGCTCACAATTAAAATACCCCCCACAAGGATATCGGAAGACCGCCTGTTCGGTCCGAGCCCGATAAAGTCGAGTGTGCTTGACTGGAGAATGCCCTGTAGGCCTCGGCCTCGGTCAACAAAGCGGCAGCACAAGCAGCAACAACGACGCAATGCAAATGAGCAGGGCACTAAGAAAGGGACAGAAAGAGGCTCTCGGAGCAGGCGAGTGACTGGGAGGAAGCGAGCCAGCCAGTGCAGCAGAGAATTGACAGACAATGGCCCTGTAATTGACACGCCACCTAGCGGCCATTACGAATGATTAAAGTTGTTATAGCCCCCCCCCCTGTCTGCGTTGGTGTTAGTTAGTGTTTGTGTTTGTGGTAGTGCGCGTGTGTGTTTGGGTTGACATTTGATTATAGAATTCCATTACCAAACAATTGAAATGGGAATACAGCGAGCGTCCAGATAGCAGGGGCGGGCATCCCGCTAAGCAGTTTACAAATTCTATAATTAAGTCAGCACGCAATCGGGTCAAAAGGGACAGAGTAAAAAATATATAAGGATTCATGCACGACAAAATCAACATTTTGTAATTTGTAATTTGTAATTTGCATATGCAGCAGTTTTTTAGCTTACTAATTATAGCTTTTGCTAATATAAAAATTACATGTTTTAGAAAACATTACTAATAGGGCAATAACATTTTATATTAAAAGCAAATGTGATCTGACTGATCTGACCATTCTTTAAAGAACAAAAATTGTTCAAACGGCTTAAAAAGTTGTCTCTTATTAGGCTCCCTTGAAACCTAAAGCTTATCCTCCTATTTAACTTGAATCCTGACCAATTAAATAACCATTCAGTGTCATAATATCATTAGAAAATACTTAAAAATATACATCTAAACTCCATCTTACTATTAACAAATCTAAGATGTATGATATTTCTTACTTCAGTATATTCAAAAGTTATTTTTCTTTCATTTAAACCAATCAAAATTACTTATTAATATAGAAAACAGTCTTAAGTTTAATTTTAAATCAAAAATACTAAGCTTAAACTTCTCCTAGCCCTTTATGCCCCACTTAAAAGGTTACACCCGCTATCTACTGGGTGTCGGGGATATATCGACTACGTGGCAATACTTAACGCTCGCCGGCCCATTCAAGAAATCAAATTAGTGGAGCAATCTATCCACCCCCTTGTGCCCACACCCTCACCCGCTGCGATGTTATCTGCTCACCTTTTCGCCAGCGAATTTATTGTTGCCAATTAATTTGTTAAAATTAGTGGAGCAGGCCTTGTCGTTGCCTCTGCATTGTGGTAGTTTCAATTGCCAACGACTAGTCTGGGAAATGGGTTTGGGTGGGGGCTACAAGGATGTGGATGTGGCTGTGGACATGGACGTGAACATGGACTTCGTGGCAGAGGCGGAGGCGGAGGCGGAGGCTCTGTCTTCAACTGCTTATCGATAAGCGAAAGTAGGCAAGGACCCCCAGACGTCGTCGCCTCCGAAATGTATGCCACGTACACGTATTTATCCATTGCTTAGCTCGCCGACGCCATTTATTGCTCACAGCGAATGGGGACGTCACAGGGGCGGCATCGGGGCTAATGGAGGCCTTTGATGGTGGCTGGGGGGGACTGGGTGCCGGGGGTGTATTTGGAGGTGCGGACCGAGCCCGCTTCCGTTGCCTTGAATGAATGCTAAATTAATTTCAAATGAATACAAATGGCTTTTCGCTTTTAAGACCAGACCAAGCTGAGAAGCGCCGAGCGCAGCAATAAACTCTCCGCTCAACACGCGCACACAGCCAAAAAAAGGAAATCAAGTCGAGAATTTTAAAGTTTATTTCTTTGCGCTTCAAAGCCCAAACTGAGGAGCACTTTCATATAAAGAGATTTGGCATATAAATAAAATCGTGATTTTCAATTAAGCCTTACATTCTAAGCTGAATGGAGAGCAAGATTAAAAATACCCAAAAGGAACTTAAAGCAAATAAATAAATGTTTTTAAAGAGCTTTTGAATTTAAGGAAAGAAATAAAGGAAGGGGGAGTAAATGCTTTGATTTATGATGATTATTTTATGGATATTCTTGGCATATTGCATTTATTTATTTGATTTAATCTTTACGCAAAGAATAGCCTCTTAAACGAGTGTTTTTTTGTTTAACTTCAAGTATTATTGAACGTTTAAAAAAGGAACTAACGATTAAATAAGCTTTGGTTATTTAATTAGAGATGTTAAAAGGATAAAAAGAACTTTAAATATAGTTCAAGTTGTGTTAATCATTTAAAACTACTTCTACAACTCTTTTGACATTATATTTATTTGTTATTTAATGACATCCTATAAATATTAAGATATGCATTTAATTGATGCCATATTTTATACACCTTTATACGAGTTTTTGATCCCTTAAAGGTTGATTTATGTACATTTTTATCGTCTTTAAGACAGCCTCGTAAAATTTAATATTTAGGTAAACCTACAGAGACTTTACTCAGCCTTTAAGCACTCTATTTTCCCCCAGTGCAGCACTGAGTCGTTCTGTCTGTTTTACATTTCTTGTTACGTTGAAATAACTCTACGTCTGGGCCGGCTCCTCCTGGGACTGTGCGTGTGTATGTGTGTGGGCTCCTGGCTACCTCGGACCCCAACCCCTTCCTCCTTCAGATCCTTCTTCCAGTTCCGGAGAGAGCCAGCGTTTCGGGGCCTCGATGTCGAGTTTATCAGATGCACTGCTGGGAAATTTACAGCGCCACAGTCCGGCCCAGACAACGCGCCCGTTAATTCAATTCAGCGTAAGCCTCTCCGGCGCCCATGTCCCCCCATCTCCATTCCATTCTCCCACCGAAACCTGAGCCCCCATACCCCTGACTGGGGCTATTATCCAATAACTAGAGAACGCGGCTAATCGCGTGAATAGTTTGGGCGGCGTAATTGATGTTTACAGCAAAACACACCCCGTGCTCCGATGGGAAATTTCCATTTCGTTGACTACTTTTGGGGGGCACCTGCTGGGCGGACGATGCCTTGATTTAATGCATTTCATTGAGCAGCTATGGCCACGCCCACCTAACAAGTGCCCCTCATCGACAGGCAGGAGGGGCCCTCATCCATTCATTTAACCCCCCGGCCAGTCGGCTTGCTAACTGGCATTTGGAAGTCCTTCGGGCCCGGCCACTTTGCATTCATTATTCAATTTGAGCCGCATTTAGATGCCAGCCTGATTAAGATCCCCATTGTGCTCGGGCTCCGGCTAGGTGTCCAAGTCGCAGTCACTGCCGATCGGGTATCCTCTCTACCATCCACAGAGAATAGGTCAGAGTGATGCCTCAGTCGCATAAATAAACGATGCGATTCCCTTTGAGACCACCACAGTCACCACAGCCGAACTGTCAGCGCATCTGGCAGCTGATGGAAATCGGAGAATGGAGACGGAATCTGGCGGGGAATCCGTATTGATTGACTAGCCTTGCCTCGCTCTGGTTCAGCTACGAGCAGTGCTTAGACCACGACGATTTTGGTTTCAAATTTTCGGATGCACGACGACGACATTTCCGCTGAATGGTATTGATTAATGCAATTAATGGCAACTCAAATGCAGTTGAGCGTCTCTTGAGCAAGTCCACCTGGCACGCTTAAAAGGACTTGAATCTGGGCAAAAAAAAACGCTTAGAGCTTCGATTTTTCAGTTGATTGAGTCCTTCAAAACCCCAGCTCTTTCGTTTGCCCAAGATTTTTCTTATTATTTATTTCTAGCAAAAGAGATTCAGTGAATTTTCCGTTTGCACTTGAAGCCAAAGCTCGTTTTTAGTCGATTATTTAAGTCGATGCAGCCAGTGCTTGAATGAAGGCCAAAGTTGAGAGTGCACAATAATAAACTTAATTTAAATACTTTCAAACAAACACCATTGCCGAGGTGTCGGATGAAAAATAACTTGTCTAGAAAGTTTAACCAGAAAAAAATATTGTTAAAAGTTTATTTGTATTTAAAGGATTTGAAAAAATATCTACCACAATATAGCTCAATCTCTTTATTTAGCAAAAAGGCAAAATATCACGTATACGACGGGTTGAGTAGCTAATGCCTTTTAGGCAACAGCTTTAAAGTGGGGTTTCGTTAGATGGAATATGAAAGATACATATGAAATAAGGCTGCAATAAAAAATAATTTTCTAGGCTTATCTTGGTTGAAGAATGTTAGAAGAGTTTCCCAGAATTAGACAAAATTTATAGGGACCACAAATTATAACAATTTAATTATAGTTACTTATATTCAATCATTTATGGACAACAGTACCTCAATTAGTATAGATCTATATGTTTTTTTTTTACAAAGAAATTGGATAAATATTCCCCACAAAACTTTAAAACAGAAAAATCCAATTTAAAAATCACGTATACGACAAGTTGACTAGCTAAAGGCTTCAAGGCAAAGGCTTTAAAATGGTTTTTTGATATATTAAATTATATAGAAAAGTACGAAATTAAACAACAAAAATTAAACTAGTTATATTATATAACTTATATATTTTATCATGGCTGAAGCTATTTTCAAGAATGACTTAAACTCAATCTCAGAACTGAGTAATATATGCAGGATATTCTTTATAAAAGGACACTCATAACAAGTATTTCATTTTTTTTTTATTGTGTACCCCATTTTCCAAAAAAGCAAATCAATAACTGTATCGTTTTATTTAACAAAAAGAACAAAACAAAAATCACGTATACGACTCGTTGTGCAGCTGAAGTCTTTAAGGCAACAGCTGTTAAGTTGTTTTTTGCTATGCAATAAGCCAGATAAAAGAGTTTCATAAATTTAACCTCAGAATTGAGTAATTTGTGGAAATGTACATGTGAGCCACCAATCAATTACATGTTTTCAATAACATGTCATTCTGTATTTCTTTAATTTATTTCGCAAATCATCATAAATTGTTTTTCTATTTCATTGAAATTTGAGGAAATACCAATTAAGGAAACCAAAATATTTTCAAGGAGATATGCTCCCCGGAATTCCTTTTATGGCAATTTAATATTCGCGGAAAAAATATTGACAAATCCTCCCCACATTTTCGTGGCGATTTCCACACGATCTGAGAGCGTTAAAGGGCCTCCCCGAAGTGCTCTCCCACTCTCTTATCCCTCTCTCCCCGCCCGGCGATAACATTTCATCTGCCCCCGGAGGACACACTGCTCTGCTTTTGCCCGGCGTCCCGATCCCCTTGCTGTTACATATTTATGTGTCACATGGTCAGTTAAACTTGTGCATTGCCTCTTCCGCTCGGTTGTGTGTGTGTGTGTGTATCTATTGATTTATGGCCGGCACACACTCGCCCACAGCACAGAGCCACGGATAGATGAAGGAGCGAGATAGACTGAGAGGAAAAACAAAGAAAACTGCATACGATAGACTACAACAATATTTATTTATACTCGACACAATAATTAATTACTTTTCTTCATCCGTTTGTGCAAATAGCCAAACTAACTAGGCGAACAGTACGTTTCGGGGATGCAAGGCAAGCATAATTTCTGCCTCTCCCCTCTCTCTGTGTATCTCTCGGGCTCTCTGTGAGTGTTAATTGGTTGTAATGAATAAGTATAGAAGATTTTATGTATAGTAAGATAAGCAAAAAGCTAGAAACAGGCTTTGAAAAGGGAGACACCTTTACCTCTTTGGTATTAGCAGCAACACAGCTAGAAGTTGTTGGGAATTTTAGTGCCTAATTTAGACCCTTGCAGGGTATTCTAATTTTAGTTAAAAGATTCTTACGCAGTGAAGAAGGCGTTTCCGGTCCTATAAATCATATATATTCTTGATCAGCATTAAAAGCCAAATCGATCTAAATAGGTTTGGCAAGAAAACATATTTAGTCATCATTAAAATTTTCAAAAATTAACAAAAAATAAAATTTTTTTAAATATTAAAATGAGTATGCTGATTTGTTTGCCTATTAAAAACTAACATAGAAAATCTTTTCGAATTGAATTTAATGCTTTTTTTTATTAGTTATGATATTTTTAATATATATGTAAAATCTTTCTTTTTTACACTCTTTCTTTTTATTACTTCTAGTAAATAAAAAGTTTTAGGGTCTGTTGGTTTCCTACTCCCACAAAAACTTAAAACCTAAAAAAGAAATATTTCAAAATTAACCCAGTTATTATCCTTATTGGGCAATATATCTCCCCAGTTCACAGAATGATGGCATTTTACGACAAAACAAAGATTAACGTATGGCTTTAAATTCCAGACGTCGGCAGCACATTGATGGTTGTGCGGCTCTGTGATTTATAGTTTCGACACGCACTGTATATGCAAATATAGTGGCCACTGCGGGTGCACTCGATAATCCCCTGCTTAGCCCCGCATCCGCTGCTCCTCGTCGCCACTCGAACTCAACACCCCGGAGGGCATTTACATAGATGGTTGAGCTGGGAGTTTTTGATGGTGGCGCTGGACATGGTAAGCGAGGGAAAAGGGAGCAGGGAGCAGGGAACTGGAACTGGACAACATTCAGCATTCAGCAGAGCATAAGCATCTGATATGCATCAAATCTAACTCGATTGCTGGGCCAAAGAATAACCAGGAAATTCTTGTGACTGGAGCTCAGGGAAAACTTTGGTTTCTTTGTATGAGGAATCCTTCCGCCCGAAACCCTAAACCTTTCTTCTCCTCCTCCTCGTCCTCGTCCTCGTCCTTCTCATGCATTCACTGTCCGTTGTCCTGGTGTCCGCATGTCCGCTGGCTGATGTCCATCTCTCCATCTCCAGTCGACATTTTCCTTTCATTTTCGCAAGTGGCTCAGCTTGGCTTTTTATATTGGCATCCTGATTCAGCTGCTGGGGTTGGAACCTCTCGAAAACGGAGGCGGAGACGGGCCCGAACTCCGCTTTGGCTTTCTATACAAACAAAAACTCGTCGTTTTTGTATTTACATAAGCCTAGACACATACGAATATACATATATATATATATATATAGATATATGTTTAGTACGACGCAAGCACACATTCATGAGTCTGCTACACATATATGTATATATATCGCCATATAAAAAAATATGCACATGGCTGGCTGTCTCTGCTCAGTCAGTTGTTTTCATGCCCTTGCCGAGTGTATTTAAATTTTGTTTAGACGTTTGCCCGAAAACCGAAACCCTGCTGAACAAGAAGGGAAAATGGAAAGAAAAACGAAAAGTTTTTCAAAAAGTTACACCAACTTTCACTCGGCAAAAGGTGTGAGAGAATGCTTAATGAAATTCAATTTACTCTATGTTTTAATTGTTAACTGGGTGGCAACATACTTGTTATAATGAAAAGATAACAAAACCTTATGCTTGCCCAAAAAAAATAAAAAACAAAAACAAATAAATGAAAGGATTGTAGTAAAAGGACCTTTTAATATTTAAGACACAATATATAAGAGACGAAAAAAATATTTTAATATATATTTATATTTTTATAACAACCTTAACCTAATTTATTTGTTTCTTTCTTTTTTGGTGCACTCTGAGATAGCTTTGCAGTTTTTCTCTTTTTTGAATATATAAGGATAAGAACATAAGGGTTGAGATATTTGTTTAAATTCTAAAAAAAGATTCGCCTAAATAATACTTATATATTTTATGAATAAAGGTTTGGTTAACTCCAACTGAAAGGGAGTTTGCGCTTAAAATTACTTTCAAAAACCCTTTACATGTTTTCCTAATTAAATTATAATAAGGCCCCTTTTGAAAGGGTATCCAAGTCCTCGATGTCGGCATCCTTTCTACCCTGTTAACTGATGTTGTTGTGGCTGTCGCTCCTGCGGCTGCTGCTTGTGTCTCTTGAAGATATTTGGCTAAAGGCTTTTAGGACAGCTCAGGACTCTCGTTCGGCTGTTAGTTGCCGCTTCCAGCGAACATAAAAATGCCCTTAAAAGCAACAGAGAGACAAACGGAACGAAACGAAGGGCTGACTCCGGGCGGAATCTAAGGGAATAAAAAGAAAACAGGCAAATATAAAACTTATACCGAAAAGGGATTGACGGATATAAATGGTGATATGACCTAAGGTCATTTGTATAAAATTAAGTTGAACATCATAAAAAAAAAAAACAACAACAACGATGACGACGAATGACAAAACTTTCCGTAGGAAAAGGAGGCGTGGCCAACACGCCCTACGGTTATTTCGGGGCTTAATCAAAAACTTCAATTCGATTTACAATAAGCTGGCCAGGACATGGCAGGGCCGGACAGGAAGAGGAAAACTAAAATTGCGATACTTACACAACTTGAGCTAAGGGGAAAGTTTCCCATTTTTTCCGCCTTTCCTGCTTCCGCCTCGGCCTCACCATTTCCATTTCCATCTTTAATAAACATTTTTATGCCGTATGCTAATAAAGATTCAGCCCCTCTCTGAACGCAGCAGTGTCTCTCGTCGGTTTTGGGGCCCCGAAGCTATTTGCTCATTCCCAAGCACACTCCCCCCATCCTTGGCCATTCCATTCGAGCCCACTTTTAATATCCAGCCACGTATGTCATGGCAAGGAGCCATTAAACACAAAACACAACGGAAAAAGTAAAGACTAGAGGAGGGAGGCCAGGACGGCGGAGATCCCAGGGAAAAGGGCGAAGGCAAAGCAAAGCAGCGAAAAAAATTATGCCCCAGACGCCGCTGAATTTTAAATGAGCCTTTATGGGCTTCATTTCAGCGTGTAAATTATCTCATTTGTCAGCAATTGCGCTGTGTGCGTGTGCTCAGCTCTCTGTGTGTGTGTGTGTGTGTGTGTAGACCTAGGCCCTCTGCTATATAGTTCCGCCCCCCTGTCCATATGCGACATGTACTCAGCCATTTGTAAAATGATTCAATGACGTCTCCTGGCATTTAATGAGATAAAGCGCTCGCTTTCCCCCGATAAGATTGCGTGGCATGCCAAGGGCTCAAGACAACGCACACGGCATGGTCCCATATCGTATTTAAATATAGATGTCGTTCATCATCCGAGTGGGTTGATTCATTAATTCGGAGCGGAGCTTATGTTACAGCCGCAGCTCCTTGCTGGATTTGCAGCAACGCGGAAGTCACAGAATCTAAGTGGTTTATGCACAAACTTCGTTAGTCTAAGCTAATTTAAAAGGTGTGCAAAAAAATAAAATTTAAAATAAACACAATTCTCACTTTTCACCTAAGCTTGTCAAGTGCCTTGTAAACTGGCAAGTGTAGTGGCCTCTCTTTTTAAGAGCTTACAAGCTACTTACAGACTTAAATCGCTCTCTAATTTTCTTTGCGTTTTTTTCTCTCAAAACTTTTGCCAATTCTTGAGTTCTTTAATTCTTGAAATATGTATATTATTTATAGTTCAGGTACGAGATTTTTGCTTAGGGAAACACAACTTTGTAGTTATAAAGGTCATCTGACTTCATTCTTGAGTTCTTTAATTCTTTAAATATTTATTTTGTTTATGGTTCAGGTACGAGATTTTTCAGATTTTAGGAAGAAACAAGTTTGTAGACATAAAGGTCATCTGTTATTGCTTTATTCTCTGTTTGTTTTAGAGCCAAGATAAAGAAATAATTGTGATACCTCTCTTCCCTTTTCTCCCAAACAAAAACCCCTTTACGATGCAATTTTCTCAAAAGTCAAAACATCCTGTTACGTTTACCAATTGATTCAAACGGAAGAATCGCAGCCCAAGTCCCTCTCTCAACTGTAATAATCCCTATTCCAACTACAGACCTAAAACAATAAAATTCAAATTAATTCATTTATGGCATTTGACCGAGAGTAGAGTGCAAAATGGGCGGATCTGATTACCGGCTATCTGAAAGTCAAAACTTTGGCTCGCTCCGCCGCTTGTTGCAAGTGCCCAACGACGACCGCTGATTGCATGTCCCCTTGGGAAAGCTGAAAATCGTGTTTCCGCTTTCCGCTCCTCTCGCTAAAAAGCGAATTTAATGGCAGCTCAAGTGGCGAGCGAAGCAAACTTTTTGGTTAGTTTTTTTTTTTTTTTTTGTGTGTGTTTTATTTTTGGTGAAAAATATGAAAAGCTCTGCGCTCAGCTAAAGAAAAACAGTTTGCCACAAGGGGTGTAAGGACCAGCAGCGCCCTCGTGCATTTGATGATGCTGCAGGTTTTCCACGTATTTGCAATCGATGATGTGTATATTCCCGAATTTTATGGGACAACCTTCGCACACTGACTCGCCACGGTACAGTCGGTATATATAGTAAATTTGTATCCGGCGGAACACAAAGGCAAGGAAGGGGCCACGGCCGGGATCCGGAGCCAGAAGACCAGACCCAGACCCACCTTTTGACAAGGGCATAATTAAAGCATAACAGCAGCAAAAACAACGGGGAGGCGGGCACCAGGACATGGAGAAGGAGACCGTAGAGCCTCCACCTTCTTGCCGCCTCGCCGCTCACATAAAACCCACCGTGAAACCCACGGACGTGGACGTACGGGGTGAAAACAGGTTGTTACTTCCTTGCAAACAAGGTTCCGTTACCGTTATGTATACGGCCACATCTACATCTGCATATATATGCACGTTGGTGTGTATTTTTGCTGGTGTGTGTGTGTATGTGTGTGTGCACAGTTTCGGAAAAAATAATAGCACTGCAAATGAACATTTTATTATCTCACCATCGGTCGGTCCTTCACTCATACCTAATGGTTTCGGGGGGCTGGCTAACATAAATAATTAAAAATGCTGGCTTAGGACCAACAGTTGGCAGAAACTTGGTAATTACCATTTATAGCTGAATATTAGATTTGGGAATTTATATTCTAAGGGAAATAATATTTATTACTTGAATTCATAAGGGTGTGTTTTTTAGGGTTTTGAGCTGTATGTTGTATTTTGTTGTATAAAAAATAGTAGCTTGATTATCATTTCCGTACTTATAATAGGCCTATTAGTAAATTTTAAGTGTAAATCTACTTAGATAAAATACAATATAACATTAATTTGAATTTGAATTTTAAGTATTTTTTAGTTATATCAGAAAATATAGATCTTTAAAATTTAATGCTTAATTCTAATGCATGATCAAGTTCTCATAGTTCGACTTCTATTCAACTGACCTCACCTGTCCTGTACGAATGTCTGTGCGCGCTGTGAGCTTGGCGTATAAAAGAAAGCACGTTATTGCCAATTTAACTTACATTGTGCATGTGTCTTTAAACAAAGATTTATGTACCCACTTGCATGCTACCCAGAACCGGAGAAACCGAAGGAACCGGCGAAATGTAGAAGCCAGAACCTCGAAAAATCCAGAGACTGGGACCCAGGACCCTCAATTCCCGTGTAGCATACAGTTGAGGGCGAGTTTTCATAGGGAGTTTGGGGTCAGGTGTGCGGGAAATAACTCGCTATAGATGGGTACGTATGGGGGCGCCCACTTAAATCAGCATAATGATATGCACTTATTGTTGTGGCAAATTTGTTGCGGAAGTGCTGTGCGAAAACCGCACAGGATGGGGCCAGCACAGAAACGGCCAGGATCCTGTGGGAGGGGGTGAGGTCACCTCAGTAGCAGCAGCAGCAGCAGCAGTCTTACTTCAGACTCACCTCATCCCGGTGGCCGCATGTCGATGTCGATTTCTTCATTTGCCTAATACGAGTCGACGCCATCATTAATCTAAAATATGGCACACACACACGCAGCCACACGCAAAGGCTGGGGCAGGGGTGGGGCAACCCAAGGCAAGGCGTGCATGTAATTATGTTGGAGGCACTGGCTGTGGGTGGGTGTGGGGTGAGAATAAGGGGGTTGTTTCCCACCACAGAGACACACATTTGCGTAAGCCTTGTTAATCGTGACAAAAGCTTATTGCGGGTTATTTGGACTACTTGTTTCGCATCCGGCGTTGGCAGAACGAAAATCAACATTGCCACATACCCAGTATATATGTATACGCCATACAGGACATATGTCTGTGGCTGTGCCTCCGCCTGTGCCTGTGTCTGTGTCTGTGCGCACAGAGAAACAAAAACAAAGTATTTCGTACGCAAAGCGGTTACACGCAGTCAGGATTTGATTTCATGTCCGTATGATTAAGGATTTTATGTCGGCCCAGCATTTTGCTCCAAATAAAAGGCTTACGTATTTTGTAAAGTGGTTTGTAGCATTATGCTCATTATACGAAATTCGGCTTTGTGTCATTGGCCATGACAACAACAACAACAGCGAAATAAATAATAATAATAATAATGCTGTAAAAAAATATTCATTGAATTTGCAGAATTTTCATATATTTTACTGCTTTAAAAAGGATGGAAGATTATGTAAAGCTTATTTTCAAAAACCCTTTACAACTTCAAAGGCTTTATTTAATTGTTCAGATATAACAGACAAATCGAGCGGGAAAAGTATTGAGATCCTTAATATTTTTACACAATTTTGAAGTGATTTCTATAGATGTTGTTTTTACTTTACTAAAAAACTCCCAGACCTATCGATTGTGGGGAGTATCAAACGTAGTGTCTTAGTGATTTCTACGCCTTATAACATTTTTAAATAGCTTTCTTAATTGTTATTTCATTTATTAATAATATTTTAAGGCACATTCTAAAATTTATATTATATTACTTTTTGAATTTCATTAAAGTATCTTTAATAAAAATACAATTTAATGATATAAAAAATAATTGATTAATAAAAGTAATAAATAAAATCCTGCTCTTTTCTAAAATGTTCTTTAAATTGAATTTATAAAACTATTTTTGCAAAGAAACATTAAAACATTTAAACTTTCAGCAAAAAACATTCATAACATCAAGCAAAACATTAATTGTTTGGAATTTTATCAACAAAATTTATTTTTTTACCTTAATCTTGAATTTACATTTCCTTTTTATTTAAAATTTTTCTCCCAGTGCCGAGTTATGTGTGCGTATTGCCCTGTCGCTTGGGCCTGTCATCTGTGAGGGAGGGAGTAAGCCGGGGGAACGAAGCTCGCGTCACTTGCACACATAATAAACATTTTAAACATTATTCTCGTGTTAAGCAGCTTCTTGGATTGCTGTTGTTGTTGCCATTGGTGCTGCTGCTGCTGCTGCTTGTGTTTCTGCCGCTGCCGCTGCTTCAGCTGCTGCTGCTGCTGCTGCTGCTGCTGCTGTTCGTTTTTGGTAAAATTTACGGGTTTCAACGAATAATGGTGCATGTGGGAAATGAACGTTTTGTGTTCGCTTTTGCCTGTCATCGCAGCCACGCAGCAGAATCCACGCGCCCGCAAACACTCGCACATTCCAAAACATTCGCCACTTTATCAGCATTTTACTTTAGCCGTTATTACCAGAGATCCACTCACAGTACATTAGCACACACACCCACCCCCCCATAAGCAGCACACCCACTCAGACTCGCACTCGCACACACACTACTGCCACTGTGCTCTCACGCATGTGCGCCTCTACGAGGTTGCGACTCTCTAAGGAAATTAAAAAACAACTAAAACAAATTAACAATATAATGACAAAAGTCTTATGTGAAATGTGGTTGAGAAGCAGCAGTGAGGCTGTGCCAAGGTGAAGGGAAATCGGGCAGAGGGAGGAAAAACAAGCCTAAAAGGAAGTGAATAAAGAAAGGAAGTATCACATAAACACAGGAAGAAAATAATTAATTGTAACTTCCTTTTTATATAACTTTATTATATTTAAATAGCAATTTATTTTTTTTGATAGCAAGTCTTTTTCTTAAAGTTTTATTTTATATAATCAAATAAACATGAAAAGTATGTTAATTAACGAAATAAAACATATATTTTAATCAATATGTCTTACATTTTCAAATCCCATTATAATTTATAGGACAGTAAAAAGACTGCTGTTAGGCTGTAATATCTTTGATAATGAAGAAATTATAATACTTCCTGTTCCCATTTTTAAAATAATTTTATTTATTCTTTTAAATTAGAGTATACCTATCTTTTCATCACAAAAATGTCCTTGTTTAAGCCCTGATAAAAGATCTAAGTGAATAATGTAATAAACAAGCTTAAGACTTGTATACTAAATTCTTAGATAATTATCCCACTCTCCTTTAATAAGTTTACCCAAAATTACATGTAAATTTCTTACCGTGTAGTCAAGACCTGCAAAGGTCCTGGATTAGGTCTCGCTGCTAAATGGCAAATCAAGCATTTGCACAAAATTGAATTACCTACCCGGGCATCTGAGTTTGCAGGCCCATTACCAGTAACCCAAAGCCACCATCGTCACCATCGCCGCCGCACCACAAACACAACCATCCCCCAACCGGGCTAGCTGCTCCGCCCCACGTTAAGTATACGCCATGGATTCGGGGCAATTGGCACTTTTGCAATGGCAACGGGAGAATGGTAAGCAAGAGCAATGCTTTTAATGATGATCGATTTGGGTAAACAATGAAATTTCCGCATTCAAATTTTATTGCCGGCAATCAGCGAGGTTTCCTGCACACACACACACACACAGGCAGAGTAAGAGAGTGATAAACGCATATGCTGTATAGGATATTGCTATTGCTCTTTAATATTAATCTATGGCGCAACGCCTGTTTGCTGTTTGTCAGCTAAATTTGCTGGGAAATTGAATGATGCGTGTTGCCATTGTGAAATTAGCATATAACATGTACATTATCGCGCTGGTAAAATGACAGCAGGCTAGGCAAACAAGACAACAAGCTCTTGGCAGTAATGAAATATTTGTAACGAACTTTTTGGTTGGGTAATTTGAATTGTAAGAATGTGACCAGGCATAGAACTCAGCCAGCGGGTGGGCAACACTGGCAAGTTGGCAACGCAGCAGCAGGGCTGCCACACCGCTTTGCGTTACCCAGCTGGCAACCCTCCCCAGTATTTACTAACAAATTTCCAGTTTCTTTTTTTTAAGCCGTTCTTGCCGATCGATTAGACCATAAATAGCCGCGTGTGCGTTGATTAAGTGTGCAATTGCTAATTGCTGACCGCTAAACGGAGGTGCTTAGCGGCGGCAGCAGCAACAATAACAGGAACGAGGAACAGCTGGCGCGCGCGCACACGGAGACACATTCCAATGCACTTTCTCTGCGACGAAGAAAACCCGTCGAGCGGCTTATTTGACATCCATTTCGATATCAATACGGCGGCAATAGAGAGAAATAGCGAGAAATACAGAGAAATAGAGGCCACCGCTCGCTCGCTGGTTGGGGCACCTGTAGAGCGACAACAACAAAAAGTGGATTGCCATCATCATCGTCGTCTTGGCCGTTTTTATTGGGCATTATAGCCAGCACAGAACAAGCCACAACAGTCACATTCGGCCCGCTCTGGCGTTCGTTCGTCTTAGAACGCTTAGGAATTCGCTATTTGCATATTTTCGCAAGATATATGCAGTGTCTGGAGCTGGGCGTGGAGCATGTTCATCGCCCTGAGTTACTCTAGCAGCTAAAAAGTGAGTATTTTCATACGTTTCTGGCCCAAATTTTCACAGATTTCGCTTTCCAGGATATGGCTTCGATTGTGGAGAAAGTGCGTCGCGTCTTGGATGCCAAGGATTTGGGTGACATCACCTCGGAGCTATGTGACTTCTCACTGAAAGAACAAAATGCCACCGCCGAGGCCCAGGGCGTGCAGCCCTCCTCCACCTCGGATTTTGTGCCCGTTCTTGGCCAGACGGTCACCTACATTGTGGCCTGTGTACTGATTAACGAGCAAGACGAGCTGCTCATGATCGAGGAGGCCAAGCAGAGCTGTGCAGGTAAGCTGGGAGAGAGGGAGACTTGGAGCCCAGAGTTAGAGCTCACCCTAATGTTGCACTCCGTTGACCAGGCAAGTGGTACTTACCCGCCGGGCGCATGGAGCGCGGCGAGTCCATCACAGAGGCAGCCGCCCGGGAGGTTTTCGAGGAGACCGGCCTGAATGCGGAGCTGACCACTCTGCTGGCCGTGGAGGCAGCCGGGGGCTCTTGGTTCCGCTTTGTGCTCACTGGACGCATTACTGGCGGGCGGCTTAAGACGCCGGCGGATGCTGATGCCGAGTCCATACAGGCGCGCTGGGTGCGCAGTCCCAAGGATGTGCCTTTGCGTGCCAACGACATACTCAATATCATCGAGATTGGTCGGGCTTATCATCAAAGCCAGAAGATCCCCAGCAGCCCCACGGCACCCTGGCACGGCAACATACTGCCCACCCGCTATTTTCACAAGCGGAACTATCTGCGCGTGCTGGCCGTGGCCCGGAAGCGGGCCCACAACTCGCTCAACATCCTGGTCAGCGAAAAGAATGCCCATCACTTTCCCACCGTGGAAATGCATCCGAATCGCAGCCTTCACTCCACGCTGCGCAAGTTTATGATTGAGATTTTTGGCGCCGAGCTGCCCCAGCACCGACCGCACGGCCTGCTGAGTGTGGAGCACTCGCCTTCGGAGGCAGAGAACACGGATGGAATATGCCTGAATCTCCTAGTGGCATTCCGGCCGCCGCTTGAGGAGATCTCGCTGATTGGCAAGTGCATTTGGCAGGAGCTGGGGGCGCCGCTTGACGAGCAGTTGGGTCGCATTGTCAGCAGCAAGAATGCCTCCATTCCGCTCAACGTGATACGCTGACGGAGTTACTCTTAAAGCTAGTATAATCTGTCCTAAACTATGGTGCAAGCAATCTATAAGTTACAAGTGGCAATTAAAAACAAACCCCTAGGTGATGTCTGTGAGATGTCCCAACTGTTATGAAGTTCTGTTTTCGTTTTTCTTGGATTCAAATTGAGCCTAATCTATGCCTTAACTATAAAGATAATGTCTAGACTTTTAGTTCAACTACTAACCAAATCTCTTATAATTTTCTGGTGCAAGATTAAATTTAAGGTTTACTAGACTTAGAGTAGATTACATAGTTTAATCTATCTTTATCTTTAAATTGTTTGAAAAAGACTTGAGCTTGTGGCTTTTAAACAAGAATTAGCTTAATCAGTACCAATTTAGATGTTGTCTTTATAAATTTATTACATTACCTACTGAAAAGGTAATAGAATTTAATATATCCGTTTCAATAAAATGTATCAGAAGCTGAAATACATTTAGTTTAACTAAAATATAAGTTACTTTTTTCCAGATTTCGTTCAAATTCACTTTAAAAACCCTCTTTTTACCCCAATCACTCAACACTTTGGATTCCAAACAGTCGTCTCAGATTTTATTCATTATTTAAAACAAGCTGTATAATATAGATTTTCCATAGCCACATTCGCACATTGGGTATTGGGGTTTTAAAAATGCTTTCTTGGAATATGTTCGATTACTAGAAACTATTGCAACAGCCGACTAGGTCAATGGGATCAGATAGAAATGCACACTTAGGGATCATGCAGAATCGCAGGGTTAGTGCCACACCTTGCTGAAGAGGTCCATGAACGAGTCGTAGATCATGAATGTAATGGCCACATCCAGACACACGCGTCCCAGACGTGGCACTGTGCCCTTGTAGAAGGCGGCCGGACCTTCGTTCTTAAGGATCATCACCGCACAGTGGGCTGTGTTCTTGTATTTGGAGGCCTCAAGTCCCTGCATCCTGGTCTTGACCACATCCAGAGGCGTGTTGCCAAACACAGAGGCAGCTCCGGCAATGGCACCGAAAACACCCACCACCAGCTTGGGCACCGGCTTGTTCGGATCGTCACCCTTGTACAGATCCTTCAGTGACTCCAGCACGAAGAAGCGGATGGCCTGGTTGGAGCCCTGCTTGAGAATGGTGGGTGTCAGGCCTTTGTAGATGCCAGTGATGCCCTCCGACTTGATAATCTGTCCCACTCCGTGGGCAAATCCCTTGAATTTGGGATTCGCGCTACGCTGATCGTTGATGAATTTCACCTTGATGGTCTCCATTGGGGTGACTGCCACAATGGCCTCGCAAACACCGGCACCCAAACCGCAGAGCAGTTTTCCAGAGTTGCTAAGTTGTCCCCTGGAGTCCACAGAGTGCGTTTTCAGGAACTCAAAGGCACCAAACCTGCAAAATAAATGTTTCCTTAAATATCTTCTCTTATTTGTAAGATAAAACACTCACCTCGCCGCCGACTTGGGTATGCTGCCGTAGAGGAGCACACTGAGACCGCGGTAGAGTCCAAAGAATCCGCGCTGCTGGACCGTCTTCTTCACGCAGTCAAAGATGCCATTGTACTTCTTATTCGCTCCCTTCTCGTCCAGCTGTAGATGTGTTTTGACGTACTCGGTAGGATATGTTATGCAGATCTCGATGCCTCCGGTTATACCGCCGGCCACAATGCCCTTGAGACCGTTTTGTCCGCCAGCCGGTGCCGCAGCTCCGTTCTCGGTCATCCAAGGACGACGACGGTATGGGCTTACTAGGGCGGCAATGCTTGAGCGCTCCATGCTGACAACACGGAAGAAAGGTGGGAGTTTACCTGGGAGACAATGAAGAGAGCGAGTAGAATCGATCAGTATTTGGTTTTCTGTTTTCTATATGGACTCCAGCTGATTTCTGTCCACTTGCGACTTATTTATAGACTATTGTTGGGATCATCGGAAATAGATTTGTTTTTGTGGGGGTGCAGTCAATAGTTTTGCAGTGGAAAAAAATAGATGTCGGAAAAAGTTTTGAAGTTTTAAATGGGAAATTATTATTTCACGTTAAAACAAAAGGTTATAAACCTTTTCGCTTGGCAATTTTATTATAAATCTTTACTATACTATACTAGATCGACTTGGCTATTGATGCTGTTCAATACCATTTATAGGTATAGATATAACTAATCTGCCTTGCAAGCTTCTTATTCAAATTATAATATCCTGCAAGGGTATAATGACAATTAATTATTTTATAATTCATAGCAAGAACGTTAAAAATTAATATCCATTTCATAAAATATATGTCGTATAGAAATTCGCAAACTAAATTGATAACCAATAGTTGCTATTAATGAATTTTTATCTTGAACATACAAAGCTTCAATAGAGCTTCAATTCTCCAACAAGACCTTAATTGTTGCTCTGAATGTGTGCAATTCTTGGTTACTTATGCAATTTTCTATGAAAAAAAAAAGCATAAAACTATCAGTCAGATGGTCTAATTCTTTGCTAATTCAAACTCAAAGAGATTTAGGAGAAGTCGCGCTGTATCAATAGTAATTTCCACTCGATTAGGGTAATCAATAGTAGCTCTCACTTGTGTTCCCGCCACGCATATTCATTTATCGCCCCCGAAATTTCACCTTGAGGACAAGGTTCAAAACAAACCAGAAACCAGAAGAATCGCCAAAAAAAACTAACACTAATACACAAGGAAGAAAACACACAAATATGTTGGAACATTAGAAAATCTCCCCAGTGATTACTTAAGATCGGCTGATATAGTGTCTGTGTCTGGGCGGTTCGATTGGGAGCGGGTACTATATCAGCTGGGGCTGGCGTTGGGTTCGCTCTTTGCACTTGACATTTTTTTGTTGTATTGTTTCAGTGCTGTTATGTAACTTTTGCATGACCATAAATAATAATCGAAAAATGTTTAGACCATAATTATTCACTGTTTGCCCGTACGCTTTCCGTATCGGGCTGGAAATCTGGATAAACATAAACAAAGCGCACTGATAAAACCGTCTAACGACTTCCACAGACACTCTCGCACACAAGCGAGTAATTAACCCTCTCTCCCACACGCACATGCACACACACCCACACACATTTCTGCAGACGTTGCAATTAATTTTTATTCATGGAAAATGCCTAGTTATTTAAATTTTTTTACGCTCTTGTTACTCACAGTGGAACGCTTCCAAAACCGACAGTAATACAAATTCTTTTTGGAATGCCCAGCAGCAGCAGAGAAAAGGTGACGAAGAGAACTGCGATCGTGGCCAGCGGCTGAATCCCAACTGATCGGCTCTACAAAAAATTCCAATTTCCAATCGACGAGAAAGCAAATTGTTCCAACGGTCGCCGGATTGTAAACAACAGCTTTTCAGGGAGCGCGACCAGCTCTCCCCATGCTCAATAAACCACACATGAAAAAATTATCTTTATATTAGATATTTTCTGTGTATATATTTAAATTTTGTACACATATAAAAGAATGTATATGACTTCTATTCCAAAAATGTAAGAGATTGCCTACGAATTTATGTACAAAGCTTACTCCTACTTCATTTATTGTCTTTAATACTTTTATTTAAACCATTTTTTTAAATATGTTTTTATTTTTCTCTCTGTGCATAGATAGTGGGGAAGAGCCAGCGAGTGAGCGAGCCCCAAAGTAACGGCAATGGATACCGCATTCTCTGTGGAGATCTCTCTCCTTCTCTCTCACTAATCAGAAACCCGTTTGGCCGGCAACAACAAACTGGACAAAGCTTTTCGCCTGGAAAAGCTACAATACCGCAGAACAAAAACAAAAAAAAAATTTTTGACTTTGTTTAAACTTTTAACGCACGCCGGAAAGTATGCTAACTTTTTTCTATTGCGATTACACAATAAACACTCACGCACACAGGCAAGGCACTCAGCTCAGACCCACACGCCCCCGCGGAGTATATATCCATCTTATCACGCACTTTAGTGGCCCAATAACCAAATCGATAAAAGTGCCAGTGCATTGTTTAATGATATATATCCGTAATCAGTCAACTCTTAATTATTTACCAACTGACGCAACCCAAAGCCATGTGGAAATACGCGCTTCTAACGCTGCCGGCAAATGGTGAAAGTTAACTAAGGCCCGGCGTAAAGTGTGGCCGTGCCAACAACTCTCCGGTGATAACAACTGCGCCTGCGCCAGTCCCCCACTGATTCCTTAGGTTCCACAATTACCACCCACACTTGTAGGACCACCAACACTAAGGCATTTTCAATTAGTGGCACGGGAAACGCGTGGGAGGAGCATCGAGTGAGTCAAGCCTTAAATAGTTTAAGTTCCCATTTAAGCACACAGTTGTGGTCATCATAATGAGATCTAAAATAATGGTTTTAAAACTGCAAAATACCTTAAAACTAAACTTTGTAAATAGAAAATTTAGATTTAATTCCTTTTAGGATATATTTCTAAACCTCGGCGGTTTCCCAAATAGCAAAAATCTTTTTTAGATAGTATTAATTAATAAAAAACACAAGATTACATTTTTTTTTATAAAATACATGTTCTTTATATGTTTACGGGAAGTAATTGTCAAGGAACATAAAAACTATTGAAACAAAAGAGCCGATCAGATGAGAACTACACACTTGGGACACTTGAGAAACGCAATTTAAAGACTATTACCACAACTTATCAAACAGCTCCATGAAAGTGTCAAAGACCATGAACGTTAAGCCACCTTCAATCCACATGCGGCTTAACCGCGGTATTGTGCCCTTGTAGAAGGCAGCGGGACCTTCGTTCTGGAGAATCATTTTCGCACAGTGGGCGGTGTTTTTGTACTTGGAGGCCTCAAGGCTCTGCATTCGCGTCTTGATCACATCCAGGGGGTTGTTTCCCAACACAGAAGCAGCCCCGGCAATGGTACCGAACACACCCACCAGCAACTTGGGCACCGGCTTTTTCGGATCATCGCCCTTGTATAGATCCTTGAGTGTCTCCAGCCCAAAGAATCGGATGGCCTGGTTGGAGCCCTGCTTTAGAACGGTGGCTGTAAGGCCCTGGTAGATGCCTTTGATGCCGTCCGTTTTGATGATCTGTCCCACTCCGTTGAAAAAGCCCTTAAACTTTGGATTGGGACTGCGCTGGTCATTGATGAATTTCGTTTTGATGGTCTCCATCGGGGTGACTGCTACAATGCCCTCGGCAACTCCAGCACCCAAGCCACATAGTAGCTTGGCAGTGCCGCTTAGTTGTCCCTTGGAGTCCACAGAATTCGCTTTTAGGCACTCAAAGACCGCAAACCTTCAGAATAAATTTAAAAATTTGTTGTTATCAGAAACCAAACACTTGTTACCTTGACGCCGTCTTGGGAACGCTGCCGTAGAGTAGGACACTGAGACCGCGGTAGAGCCCAAAGAATCCTTTCTGCTGCACTGTTTTCTTTACGCAGTCGAGGCTACCGGTGTATTTGTTTGCTCCCTTCTCGTCCAGCTGGAGCTGGGTTTTCACAAACTCAGTTGGATATGTGATGCAGATCTCTATAACACCCGCAGCTGCGCCGGCCATAATGCTTTTAAGACCCTTATCCCCGCACAGCCCCATAGCAGCTCCAGTCTCTGTCATCCAGGGACGCTGACGATACTGGCTAACCAGGACTACGCCCGGACGATCCATGCTAACAAAAGAAGGGGATAAGTACTGCTGAGGGGCAAACTTGTTCCTTAAAGCTTGGATTAAGCTCCTAATCATCACTATCATCATTCTTATAACTGCTATATCCCATTCGTAAAATCATACTTACATTTAAAAGAACTAAGTGTTTGGTGTTCAATATTTAAAAGACCTTAGTGTTTGGTGTACAATATTTAACCGAAACTGTGGATTTCTTGATATTTGTAATTGGGAATACATTTTGAGTTTTGTGTCTAAGCACATCTAAACTTTATTTATTAGCTGAAAGAGAAGCTTGTAAAGAAAACATTGAAAATATAAAAGCACTTCAGTGTTTTGGTTTATTCAAATGCATTTGGAAATCAGCCCCCCGATGGGGGTATTCTTCTCGCATACACCGACTGCTGGTGTACGGGTGCTAAATCATAAATTAACATTAGGCTGAGCGTGCAGTTCCGTTTTTTGTTAGTCAATAACAATAGTAGCTATCTGAGTTAGTTGCGATGCATGTAGTCGAATGATTATAGTTGTAGATCAGTCATGGACAGCTCCTGTCGCTTAGACAGCCTTGTAGACGCGCACGCACTTCACGCTGCCAATGGTGAGGGTCTGCCGGTAAGAAAGGGGAACAAGTAAGGATTTTGATCACAAGATAATAGTCAGCAGGATACTCACGGTGATCAGCTCGCCATCGTTGAACTCGCGGACAATGGTGGTGGGCTTGTCGCCCTTCTGCTCCTGCGTGAGCTTGTTGCCATCGAGGGTGATGATGCTCTTCACGTTGCGACCGTCCAGGGTCTCCTCATCGAACTCCACGCCCAGCTTGAAGCTGATGGAGGAGGTCTTGAAGGTCGAGGTGGTGGTCATGGTGTAGGTATCACCCTCCAGAGTCACCTCCACGGTGGGGCTCAGGCTGTTGCCCATCTTGCGCGTCACCAGACCGACGCCTGCGAAATAAAATATAAAATTTGATGAAAAGGTCAGAAATCGGGAACTAAGGGCAGGGAATGATGAATGAATGAAAAATTGGAATGCGAGAGATGAATTATGGGCAGAGTGCACATAATTGAATTAGCCCAACAAACTCGGAGACCCAACAAGATCGGCCACAATGCAAATCATATTTTATTTAATTAAAAATAATAAAGCCGAGTCACGAAGCCGAAGCAGTGCAGACTCCGCACGTCAAAAGTCGTGCTCAAGGTTAACGAACAATGCGGGCTTCTCCTCCTCCGGAGGCTTATCAATTGGCAAGCCCCTCTATATATAGATCGGGCGGGTACAGCACCTTATCTCCTCAGTAGTGCATTTAATAAAAATAAAAAAAAAATTATAAATGCGAACATCCCGTTTGCAACAGACAGGGTTCTTGAGAAAAGCTCACCATGAGGGTTTATTCAATATTAAAGATAATCTCTTCAAAATGATATGCATTTGGCAGTTTCCGGGGCCTGTCAACTTCGAATCGATAGTTTCAAGAGGAATAACCGAAGCTATACCGCAAAATCGAAGATAAGCCATGTCATATAGCCATTAAATGATAAGTCACGTAATTATTTGCTGGCAGTTGTTAATTGCACTCTTTATATTTCTATATTTCTTTTAAACTCACAATGTATGGCCATGCCTCATTAGGTTCTAGTAAAAAACACGTCTCGAGAGCAATTAAACAAAGTAAAAACCTAATAATAGCTGGCAATTATCGAGGGAGAAGGAATGAGCGAAGAAAGCAAGACCTCTCTTGACCTCAGGCTTTCTATCGGTTTTATTTGGAGCGATTGTACATTTATCAAGCCAGCCAATAGGGCCAATCAATTATGCTCAATTATGTATGTGCGACGACAAGCTTGTAGCCTGTATTTGGTTCTTTGCAAGCCCCCCCCGAGTCAAGTGTCAACCGTCTGTCGCCGCGCGATAACTTCCTACCCATGGGAACCCAGCAACTGTACCCAGAGATCGATTTATATGCATCGTATATGTATATATGATTCGAGAACCTTGAATAGATTAGGCTCGGCTGCAATTTCGAGCTACGGTCAACGATAGGGCCCGGCATGGCCAGCTTGCCCAAAGTGCAGACTGTAATCGTTGCCCAATTATCGTGACCATCCACCCCACACATATATAGGCATATAGTTTATCGCATTTATATATGACAGCTGATAACCATTGCCGAGGCTCCCAGCCACAACAGGTTGTTTTTGGGCTTTGTTTGGATTTGAAAACTGAGATCTACGTGGCCCTGTCTGGAGAACCAAGTCTAGCGTTGAAACCAAAACCGCAAGACGAGAAAAGTTCTGGCTTACTTGAGGTCTGGAAAATAATTCCGGACCTCAAACTGGCGCGACATCTCCGGTTTCCCAATATACACAACATGTCATCCCCCACCCACACCGGCGGATATAGGATTAGTCTAGACTGGGGCACTGTAAAAAAAAAAAAATTAATAATTAAATGTTAGGTAAAATATTTAGGTTTATGGGATAGAGTCCAAGTTCAAGTTATAATAAACCCAGATAATAACGTGTAGACTAGAGTTTAGACTCTAGACAGACATCGGGGCGAAAGATCAGAACTTATTTTTTAGTAGACAGACAAGTTAATGGCCCGGGGCAAAGTTCAGTCGGAACTTTCCCCGAAAAATCTGGCATACGGTATATATACGACACCTGTCGAGAAAGGCTAATGTCACGATGATTTTATGATGAAGTGACTCAAAGAAAGGGGCCAAAGTACAGCCCGTTTAATTAGTTTTTGGGTTTATGGCGCCGCCAAGAGATAGATAAGCTTTTAGTGCTCTTATACTTTTTGCACTCTGATTCGCAACTGTAAATTTTTTTCGGCAAGCTAAGCACGTTTTTTGGTTCTTGCATCTCTCCCTTTCTCTGCGGATGTTCCCTCTATTGATTTTCATCTTCCACTAACACACAGGCATATGGAGAGTTTGCAAAAACACACAAACACACACACACACTGCAGAAAAAGCCGGCTGGTTGATTTCGGTGGCGTGTTTTTCGGGTTTCCGGTCCCCCCCCCCTGACTCTCTTGTGATTTATGGAATGCAGCATTGCGGACTTTTTTCACTTTCTGTAAACTTACCCAGCTCCTTCATGTACTCATCGAAGTTCTCGGATTTGTCGAGCTTGTACTTCTTTCCAACGAACGATGCCATTTTAACGGTAGGTCTAGTCTGTGGTTCTGCACAAGATATTCACTTTTCAAAATTTTCGGAGCGAATAAAATTTACTTTGCGGTGCCGGTCTTTTATACTGTTGAGAAGCCGGCATAGGGATGGAAAGCTCTATCGATAATAACAAAGCTTTCAGGCACACCGATGGTTTTCCGTTTAATTTTAAAACAATTTTCTTGTTATTTTCTGTTTAGAAATTATTTTGAAGAAAATACAACTAAAAGTACATCTTAGAAATTAAAATCGAATTTTATATTCCGATTTCTATAATTATTTTTATGAATATTAACAAAATATATAAGGAAACTACATAGTGTTAAACTAAAAATATTTATTTTTATAAATAAAAAATATTTTACAATGGGAAAAATAGTTTTGTTTTTATATATAATAAATATTTATAAATATATTATTTTATTAAAAAAATCGATAGTGTCGTAAACTTAGTGCCAGCTCTAGTTAACAACTACCACAAATTGAACAAAGCTTTTTCTCACTCTTGCTCTCTGAAAAGTTGCTGAGGCGAATGCTGCGTTGCTTGTGTATTTTTTTATGCCTGTTTGCCGGATAAGAGCAAACATTAAATGATCTGTCTTGGGATCGGCTTACCTGATGCAAAACCGCGTACAGTTTATACATAGTATATTGCATTGGTGGTATATCGGCGCAACAGAGTTTTTTTTATTTTTTTTGTTATGTAAAGCTGGTTTTTTGGCGCTCTCCAAAATAAGAACGGTTCCATGTATGCGATCCGTTAGTCATTTCTCCTCTCCCTCTCACGTGTCGTCAGTTAGAGCCCCCAGACCAGCCCCTCTTTCACCTCATCGTAAGCTATCGCTTGCAGCCTTAATTGATTCAAAGGTGCCGGCCTAATAACGGGAACTATGTTCATTTGCAGCAGCCATGCAATTTATAAATGTATTAAAAAATATCTTGATATGAATAAAGCTTTAAAAACAGACGAATTTTCGAGATTTTAAACATATATTTTAAGACTTTAAAAATAGCCTTTTGCTGCAAAATATTTACTCTTTAAGATACTTTTGAACCCCCACAATTAGTTTGACGTATACTTAATATGCTATACTAACACACAATACACAATAATTAAATAATTCAGATACAACATTGTCTAGTTACATATACCTATCTTTTCTATATCCATATCTTTTTACTCCATATCTACCCTTGTGCGAAATAGTGATTCCCAGTCCAAAAATGCTGATAGTATTCAATAAACGTCTATGTGCATAAGCTTTAAATTTTTAGTAAAAATTTTTTACCCATCCATAAAACTTTTTATGGCTTTTCCAAAATCGATTAACTTGGTCAATTCACATTAGAAAATTAATAAAGCTCATATTATTATTATGGAGAAAACACTTACGTGAAAATTATAGAACAATCAATGTTATTTAAAAACCGGAACCAAAACGTATTTTTTTTTTTTTTTTTTTTGTCTTTATAAGCAAAAACCTGTTTTATAGAGATTAAAATTGATGTTTTATTGGCTCTAAGACGAATTCGCATTTCTATTTCTATTTGAATTCTGCGCGGAAGTCTTAGACATTTCTATTGATCCAGGTGTTCATGCTTCAAAATAGCTAAAAATTGGTGTTATGAAAGCTATCTACCCACATGTACATATGTACATTTGCCCATTTTAAAGGAGCTCCTCTGTGGGTCAGTGGCACCAATTGAAAACTCACGGGAACTGCTAAGTGATCATGTGCATAGGTATAAATAACTTTCGACACAATTCGTTGCATATTATCATTGTGAATATCTTTTGAAAAGTCGCCGCTGAATTGTAATCTAATCAAGCACTTCCTTCCACCCAAGCCCAAGCCCAATCCAATGCAATATTGAGATTACCCACGATCTCCACAAGCCGGCCGGCCCATCCTCTGCTGGGTGGCAACTATGTACTTATATGTCTGTATATATTTACGTTTATCTGTATTCGTGCTTAAATGAGTAAGAACAGACCTTCCGATTTCGTTAGGTGCCTTCAGTTATCGTATTAATTCAATTAGCAATTCGTAGACCTCCTCATTCGTCAACCACCCCATACATTTATATGGCCGATTATAAAAGTTCTTAACTTTAACCTATTTCCATTTTTCGGATTGGAAATAAACAATCGTTATATTTAAGTACAAATGACGAATATCCCGATTGCATATTAATAGTGGGTTTGAATGGTTTGACTTATTTTTTATAAATTTTAAACATATGTTCATCCGTTCTATTTTGAATGAAAATATGTAAATAATTAATCTAAAAATTGTAGTATTTTAATTTATTTTTTAATTTGATCTCTTTAATGATTTTCCACCCCTGAAGGTTTAAATATAACTTTTGCCTAAAGTAAACTAATATTATTTTTATTTTATTTTTATTTATTTATTTTTTTAATTATAGACTTTTAAATAAACTCTTAAAATAACGGTTTTTCTTTAACCTATTTTATTTTTATCCCTTTTCAGCTATCTTTTGGGCTTTCCTAAACAAACCCAAAAGTATGCAGTATAAATCGCATATTGTCATTCGTAAAGATGACAACTGGCATTACTTTTCCAGACCGTTAAATTCATCTTTCACCTTTTATAATACATCTGAGTTTTTTTTCTCAGAATTTTCAAATGTACATATGACACCTTTAACATCTAGAGGATCATTCGCGTACGAGTACGTCAACAAATTTGCAAACTAATAGAATGTTTGCCAGATAAAAGGCGTATCATAATTACACATTATTACTGATTACAAGAGTCATACGAAATGGGGAAAACAGGCGTTGGGAGGCCTTCTTATCACTCGATATAAGGTACAAGAGAGACCTTTAGGATAGGAGAGGGAAGAATGGGAGAGCACAGAATGGAAGAATTTAAAACAAGAGAGAGAAGAACAGAAGAGCAAAGTTTGGAAGAGAGAGCATAGTCCATAGATCACAGAGCCAGTTAACCATCCCCCCATTGGGGCTCCAGAGAGATGGAGAGCTTACTGAGAGCCCCAGATAGCCGGTGGCCAGCGAGAGAGTACCGTTCCGATCTTAACCTGACACAACAAGTGCGGAGAGTGAACACTGAGAAAAAATATGAGTTTCAGGAAATTGCCAAATATTTCTATTATAATAATAAGTATCTTTAAAAATATACAGATTTTATTTTATTGTTTAAATATTAAAGAAGAAGGGGATAGCACAGACAGAGATATTTCTTGGCTCGCGAGTTGGGTCCTTGTTATATATACATATATATAGGTCCTTAAATTAATTTTAATATTAATAACATTTAATATATTTTTAACTAACAATAATATATTTCAGTATTAATTTCTCTGAGTGTAGTAGCGCAAATATTTAATGGAAGTGCGAGAGCGGAGCGCATTAGAACAAACGGAGTGTCGGACCGGACGACGTCGTGGATCGAGCAGCGTACTAAGCCATGCGTATTCCCATATGGATCCGATAAGTTCGATGTGGACAAAAGCGAATTAGAAATACAGCGCAACGCCACCGATGACGAAATTCGGCTGTAACAGAGATAGAAGTGAACTGAAGTGATCTCTGGGGAGCAGCAGCCTGCCCAGTCGAGGCGTAGGAATAAAATCAAATGCCAAGTGATATTACCAGTGCGGCAGTGGAAAAGTTTACTCCCTTCGGACGCGATTAGAAATCGAAGTTCGAGATACAAGATACAAGATCTGAAATATCTGAAGTTTCTCGCTCGCTCGCTCGCTCCCTGCTAATGCCAAACTAATTATATTAGAGTCGAGCGCGTGTCCCCTTTCGGATCGGAAAGTGCTAATCAACCGCTGGCTAATTCAAAGACAATCAATCCACCCAGCTAAAACAAGTCCCCTGTAATGCCAGAGTGCATATAGTGCAATTCAACTCCAATTAGTGTAATCCAACCTGCCAATCCACCAGCCATGCAGTCAATGAAAGCCGATGAACTGCCGGAGAATCCGCGCGAGCGCTCCAATCCCCTATCCTCGCTCTTTTTTTGGTGAGTTATTATAATTTTTTAAGTTTATAGAAGCATAAATTAAGATCTTCTTCAAAGATGCTTAGTCATTTATGTTTATAAGATAATCACACAGATTATACACAAATTGTGTGTTCAAAACCTTCGTCTTGTGAAATGTAAACAAGCTTTAAATAGTTCTTCTTACGAATATATAAAAAGATCCCACAGATTAGAGCCGCTTTGATAAGAGAATTAACCCCATTGATGACTAGTCTAGGTGCTATTTTTCGTTGTATGGAGAACGCTTTTAGATTCAGATTCAGGGCAAGGGGATTTTGGGTTGCCATGACGGAGCTGGCAACGCGACAGCACTGACAAGTTGATTATTTCATTCAATGGCTCGCTTAATTTGCATGACCGAGTCGTGGAAATCTTTACCCATTCGGCTGAAGCCCAGAGCCCGGAGAGTCCGGAGCTTTATTCAATTGGCAACCAATTGAAGGCGACACTTTGCCAGGGCTGCTCCATTCTTTGGAACTTCTCCTAGAGAGAAACAAGCCACAATAACTATGATATCCGAACGTGATAACTGGATAGGAAAAGTGCTGGCAAATGGAATGAATCACAGGGTGTGGATATACTCAGTTCAGTCAAGCCTTCAAACATCAAAGCTTTATCAGCCATGCAGAAATTTGATTTAGAGACACTTTAACTTGCTGATTAGATTTAAATTCAAACATTTCATTATGTTTAGTTAGTTAGGTAATTATTTCTGGTCATTACTGTCTGCGGTCGGTCTTTGATAAAAAATATATATAATAAATTTCATAGTGACGTTGCCTTTATAAATGTTGACTTATCAGAAAACTTGAGTGCATTGTTGCTAGATAAATATATCACACAGTAATGTATCATTATTATTTTTTTCCGTAGCATGTAATTGCTCATTTCCATTGTTACTGGATTTGGAGATACAAAAACTTCATTTTGACCGTGACATACTAGAATTATATTGCTGCATTGGCTAGCAACTGTTTTTCTCTCGTTTTTTGTTCTGATAAGCCACCGGGAATGTCACTTGTCTTCTCTTAGTATTATTTTTTTTTTGGGTGTCATCACATAAGAATTATCAGTATCAGTCCCTGATAAGAGAAAGCCTTCCGTTAATTATATTTTCGTTGTACTCTCAATAAAATGTGGTTTTACCTTGCCTACGTGATGCTGTTCCCACCTGAAGTTTTGCCATGCCCGTGCTTTTCAAGGGGCGGAAGAAGACCCTGGAGCAGAAAGACCTTTATAGGGCACTCAAAGAGCACAAGTCAGGTGAGTTTATCTATCTATTAAGTTTTCAAAGAAGACTATAAGTATTAATGTAAGTTTCCTCCAATATGTAGACTCTCTGGGAGATCGTTTGTGTACCGCTTGGGATGAGCAAGTGGCCAAAAATGGGACACCAAGTCTGGGTCGAGCCCTGATGAAGGTTTTTGGCTGGAAGTTGTTAGTAACTGGTTTTTCCCTGTTCCTCCAGGAATTCCTAACTAAGTGAGTAGTTTCGGAGAAGGAACAATTACAAGAAAAACCCACTAGCTCCATTTATTATTCCCATCCAGGGTCACACAGCCCATTTGCTTATTCGGGGTAATGGCCTACTTTTCCGGAAATGATCCGGACCTCACCAAGGCCCAGCTCTATGCCGCTGGCCTGATAGCGGGCTCTGTGTTCAGTGTTTTAATTGGACATCCCTATATGTTGGGGCTACTCCATCTGGGCATGAAAATGCGTGTTGGTAAGTGATTTCTATACCTAGTTTTAATTTGACCTCAACTAATCTCCTTGTGTTTGCAGCTCTCAGCAGCCTCATTTATAGAAAGGCTCTACGGCTAAGTAGAACAGCTTTAGGCGACACCACCGTGGGTCAGGTGGTCAATCTCCTGTCCAACGATGTGGGACGCTTCGATTCGGTTCTAATCAACGTACACTACCTGTGGATAGCTCCGATGGAGCTGATTCTAGTCACCTACCTGATGTACCGAGAGGTAAGTGGGTGGTTAGGATACCGGAGAGAGAGAGAATGTTTCTAATAAAACCGGTTCTGAAACAGTTCGATTCGCCCTTTTGAGTTGTTTGAACGTGACCCTGAATCATGAATATTAAACAAAAATGAGTAGGGGACTTTTTAAGGTTTGTCTTGGCATAATGCATAACCTTCTCCCGGCAAGCTGTTGTAGAGCAAAATCAAACAACAAATATTAATGCTTTCCCCTGGATATAGCCATACCCCAGACCATTTAGGGTTTACTTATTCAAACATTTAGCTATCAGTGAATAGTTTGGCTTTGAATATAAATGTTGACTAATTATTATTAATTACTTTTTGTACATACACAAACGGCTGATCAATTACAAAATCAGTAAATGGAAGTTAAATTTAATATGGAGAGGAAATAATGTTTATAATAATATAATGTGATTTTTATTTAAATAATAGTTATGTGAAATATAACAAAGTTCTTTCTTTCAGATTGGAATATCTTCTCTGTTTGGCATAGCTATAATGCTGCTCTTTCTACCCTTCCAATCCTACCTGGGCAAACGGACCAGTGTGCTCCGACTGCGGACTGCCTTGCGCACCGATGAACGCGTCCGGATGATGAACGAGATTATCTCAGGCATTCAGGTGATCAAGATGTATGCCTGGGAGAAGCCCTTTGGCAAAGTAGTGGAGCTAACACGCTTCAATGAGATGCTGTGCATCAAGCAAGTCAACTACATACGCGGCATTCTCATCTCCTTCGCCATGTTCCTGTCCCGTGTCTTCGTCTCCTCCAGTCTTATTGCCTTTGTCCTGCTGGGGAACATCCTTAATGCCGAGAAGGCCTTCTTTGTCACCGCCTACTACAATATCCTGCGACGCTCTGTGACTATGTTCTTCCCGCAAGGCATCTCCCAGTTTGCTGAGCTCCTGGTCTCTGTGCGTCGCCTGGAGACGTTCATGCACCGACCAGAGACTCAGGTCAGGGATAAGTCAAAAAGTCCCGCTCCCGCACCAAAAGGGGATTCACTAAATGGAGACAGTCCCAAGAGCAATGGTCTGTCGGAGAATCTGATCGAGTTCAATCAGTTCCAGGCCCGCTGGGAGAGCCATTCGGTGGAGCCCACGCTGGAGGACATAAATCTGCAGCTGGGACGTCGCAAACTGGTGGCCGTCATTGGACCCGTGGGAGCTGGCAAGTCCAGCTTAATTCAGGCAGTGCTTGGCGAGTTGCCGGCGGAGAGCGGAAGCTTAAGGGTCAGTGGAAGTTATTCTTATGCCGCCCAGGAGCCTTGGCTCTTCACTGGCTCCGTGCGTCAAAACATTCTATTCGGCTTGGAGTGGGACAAGCATCGCTATCGCACCGTGGTCAAGAAGTGCGCCCTGGAGAGAGACTTTGAGCTATTGCCATATGGCGACAAGACAATCGTGGGCGAGCGTGGAGCTTCGCTTTCGGGTGGCCAAAAGGCCAGGATTAGTTTGGCGCGGGCGGTGTATCGACGAGCGGACATTTACCTGCTGGATGATCCCCTTAGCGCCGTGGATACCCATGTGGGACGCCATCTCTTCGACCAGTGCATGCGCGGTTACTTGCGAAGCGATCTTGTGATTCTGGTCACGCACCAGCTGCAGTTTCTGGAGCAGGCTGACCTAATTGTGATAATGGATAAGGGTCGCGTTAGCGCCATGGGCACGTACTCATCCATGAAGCGCAGTGGCTTGGACTTTGCTCAACTTCTCACGGCACCCAATAAAGAGGATGAGGCACTGGAGGAGACAGAGTTTGCCATAGGCGACGGTGTGGATCGCTTGGGTGTGCCCTCACTGAGCAGAAGAGACAGCAAGATCAGCAAGCCGAGCACGCGGAACAACAGCTTCACCTCGTTGAGCTCCATGGCGGAATCAATGGCCCAGGAGGCGGCATTGCAGCTGCAGGAGACACGAGTGGAGGGCAAGATCGGTCTGGGACTGTACAAGGAGTATTTGACAGCGGGCAGCAGCTGGTTTATGCTCTCCTTCATGGTGTTTCTCTGCCTGGCCACGCAGATCCTGTGCTCATTTGCGGATTACTTTTTGTCTTATTGGGTGGACAAAAACACCGATGGCACTGACATAAGCTCAGATCCGGAGGATATGTACTACTTTGCCGCCCTCAATGTGGCCGTGGTGGTCTTCACCATCGTTCGGACAATGCTCTTCTACAAAATGGCCATGCACAGCTCCACGCATTTGCACAATGCCATGTATCGCGGCATAACCAGAGCTGCCATGTACTTCTTCAACACGAATCCCTCGGGTCGCATTCTGAACCGCTTCTCCAAGGATCTGGGACAAGTGGACGAAGTCCTGCCCTCTGTTATGCTGGATGTGGTACAGATCTTCCTCACTCTGCTCGGCATCATCATTGTGATCTGCATCACCAATCCCTACTATCTGATCCTGACGCTTGCCCTGGCAATTATTTTCTATTACATAAGAGAGTTCTACCTGAAGACTTCGAGGGATGTTAAACGATTGGAGGCGGTGGCCAGGTCGCCGATTTACTCGCATCTGGGAGCCACCATCAGTGGCTTGCCGACAATTCGTGCTTTGGGAGCTCAGAAGGAACTGATAGCTGAGTTTGACAATCTTCAGGATCTGCATAGCTCCGGCTATTACACATTCCTGGCCACGAATCGAGCCTTTGGCTATTATCTGGACTGCTTCTGCACGCTGTATATTGTTATCATCATCCTCAATTACTTTATTAACCCACCGAAAAGTCCCGGCGAGGTGGGCTTGGCCATTACCCAAGCAATGGGCATGACGGGAATGGTGCAGTGGGGCATGCGCCAGTCGGCGGAGCTGGAAAACACAATGACCGCAGTGGAACGAGTGGTGGAGTACGACGAAATCGAACCAGAGGGTGAGTTTGAGTCCCGAGAGGGTAAGAAACCCCCACCGAATTGGCCCGAAAGGGGCGAGATCATCACAGAGGATCTGTGTCTGCGCTACTTCCCGGATCCCCAGGCTAAGTATGTGCTCAAAGCACTGAATTTCCGTATCCGACCTTGCGAAAAGGTGGGCATCGTTGGACGCACTGGAGCGGGCAAGTCATCGCTGATCAACGCCCTCTTCCGACTGTCCTACAACGAAGGCATCATCACCATCGACGAGAGGGACACGTCTGAGATGGGACTCTTCGATCTCCGCAGCAAGATATCCATTATACCCCAGGAGCCAGTGCTTTTCTCCGGCAGCATGCGTTACAACCTGGATCCCTTCGAGGAGTACAACGATGCCAAGCTGTGGGAGGCCCTCGAAGAAGTCAAATTGAAGCCTCTGATTGCTGAACTGCCCAGTGGACTGCAGAGCAAGATTAGCGAAGGGGGCGCCAATTTCAGCGTGGGCCAGCGCCAGTTGGTGTGCCTGGCGAGAGCGATTCTTCGGGAGAATCGGGTCCTTGTGATGGATGAAGCTACGGCCAATGTAGACCCACAGACGGATGCCTTGATACAGGCCACAATCCGGAGTAAATTCCGCGACTGCACGGTGCTGACCATAGCCCATCGACTCAACACGATCATGGACTCGGATCGCGTGCTTGTGATGGATGCCGGTCATCTGGTGGAGTTTGGTTCACCTTACGAACTCTTAACGGCCACCGAGTCTAAGATCTTCCATGGCATGGTGATGGAAACGGGTCAGAAAAGCTTTGACAGCCTCCTCAAGGTAGCCGAGAAGGTGAGCTTTTGGAAATTCATGAATACTTTTCATTTATTAATATATTTTCTTGCAGGCCCATCTGGAGGCGGGGAAACCGAAATCGGAGTAGATCCGATGGCTCTGGTTTATACTTAGTATATTAAGGTCTCAACTCCTGCAAATTTGTACCTAATCCAGCCAGCTGCATTTAAGTTAATTTGCTACTTAAAGTATTATATGCCTTCGAACCTTACATACCCTACACATAGATTTACTGAAGCAGCCCATCGAATGGTTAAATACATAAAGAGTCTCAAATATTAAGACTAATTTTAATTTTTCAATTATATAAAAAGGCAATATAAAACAAAGGGTTGAGGTAAGGTTATGGAGAAGAGAGAAAGGTTGGCTCTAGTTTTCCAAATTTAATATAATCGAGAACTCAAAGGATAAAAACGGCTAAGATCATTTATATATTAACTTATATTAATGAAAAATTCGGATCTGCCAAATTATTTATTAAATTCTGTAGATAAATATTGCAAAAGTACAGTGCAAAAGTTTGAAAACTTAAGAACTTACATATGTTTACTAAAAATTTTATTATATTTCAACAACTTATCCCCTACTCATACCTCGGTGGAGTTCAACGAGGTCCTTGAGGATATAGTCTTGGGGCAGATTTCAACCACAGCTCGCTTGGGAGTTGGAGATGTGATCAGGTTGAATCCCCGGAATAAAAATATGCCACAGCAGTCGCAGGCCATCAGCAAAACGGCTGTGAGTTGCACCATGATCACTTTGATTACGGATGGGTGTACATTTGGCCAATCTCTCAAATGGGGAACAAAAACCACAAAGAACAGAACCACGGCACTGCAAATAAGCATCACGCAGCTAAAGATGGAGCTAATCTCATGACGTCCAAATGTGCTCAGTGCACGTAAGCTGGCCAGGATTATGATGAGGGGGATGAGCATATGGATAAATACCAAGAATCCAAGCATAGCAGGGCAGCAATGCGGCATAAATAGTCGATCCGTGTTGGCAAAATAGGTGAAGCTTTGTAACCAATGACCAGTTCCCATCATAGAGACGTAGAAATAAAGGATAATGGACACGGCAAATCGATAGCACAGCTGCAGGTACTCCTTGGATGTTAGCATCGATTCTTCCTCTTCTTTCAGCTCCAGTCTGGTCACCAAATGCACCTCGATACCCTGTTGATACTCCAAGATCAACAACTGGGCAAAGAGGGAGGTGTACGAATCGCTCAGGAGGGCATGAACGGTCAGCAGGTTAAAGCATATCAACTCCAGACGAGAGCGAAGACAGGCACTCCTACTGTAGGGTATCGATGCGAATGCATAGAAAAAGTACGACCAGTTGGCCACCATCATATAGATGGGAACTGTTTTGTCAGTTTCCCTTAAATAGATTCCCACTCCTCCCAGAATCAGCATTCCTCCGTTGACAATCCACACGCGCTTCTCGTGCTTTTCGCCGGAAATATAGGGACGCAGGATAACCAATACCATGCTGGTAGCCTGGATAGCCATCCGATAATTGCTGACCATCAAGAACTCAATTTGGGGCAGAAAGCACAAGAACATGCTCAGCAGGAAAACAAGAATCAGCCAGCTCAGGACCTGGAAGGAAGGACGCACGCAGCCCAGACGGTTGTAGAAGCCAACAGCCAGGGCATAAGTCAGGCTAAGGTAGTAATTGCAGCAGAGCGTCACAACTATGAGTCCAGCAGGTATAACGATCCAGCTTAAGTGGGTCCGGACATTGAAGATGTAATTACCTTTCAGTGGCAACTCGGCCAGGGCCAGACACCAAATGGCAAAGGGCACGATCAAACAGAAGATGGTCAAAATCGTCAAGCCCTGAAAGAAGGCCAGCTCGCCCAGCAGCAGTCCCAACGCGGCCAGCCAAATTGTGCTCCAGTTCAGAAAGCCTCTGTGATGCTCCTTGAAGGCCTGCGAATCTTGGGAAAGCTTCAGCATCAAGTAGAGCATCCAGCCGAGAAGAGCCAGTGCCGTGGCTACCACCAGCGGAATGTCATAGTATCCCACGTAGTACTTCACGGTGTTCAGGGCCAAGCGGGCTGCCATAAGGCTTGTCTCCATGGCCTTGGCTTGCCAGTGCACTTCCGTGAGGCGGTTTATCTGGTATTGATAGTGGGAAATTCGCAAGAGGTCCAAGTCTCCACCCTTGGGAAGCCACTTGTGGCAACAGCCCCTTTTGTGGCGTCTCACAAGGAACTTGGCTTGAAGCAGAAGTTGCCGGGCATTTAGGTGCATTACCTTCCGCTCCTCCTCCTGGTATACGTTCAGGTAGCCCAAAGGCAACTGCCCCAAGTTGTTGACCGGAGGTGGTAAGCCAATCAAAGCTGACATTAGCGAAGCCAGCTGGATTTGCTCCAGCCTCTGCATAGACTGATTAGCATTGAAGCCGGCACCCCAAAGCATGAAGGGCGTCTCCGTTTCGTAAGGAGTTCCAGCGCCATGGGAACCTACAATCGATATGGTAACAAATATATCCCCAATTTATCCTTATCCTTACCCAGATTACTGAGTCCATGAGCCGAGGTCATAAGGTAAGCAGTTCTATTGTCCTTGAATAAATTTTCCACAGCTGCATAGGCCTTAAAGATGCTGGTCTGTGCTTTGAATAACTTTTTGAGATATCTTCTGTCCCTTGGACTGGCCCCGCCTATATCGCCCATGCAAACCAAGATCAGCACCTTGCTGGCGTTTCTTATCGTGCTCTGATTGCCATCATCCGACAGGTAGACTTGCAGATCCTTAAGACCAGAATTCGTTTTGGGATTGTCGCCCACAAACTTTAGTACAAACCCACCAGCGGACTCCAAGGTGCGATTGAAGATCGTGTCATAGTTTTCGGTAAACAATATTGCCGGATGGAAACCGGCAAACAGGGCCACCTTACCCGCTTGGGTAAGCGTGGGCACACTGGAATGGGCTATGCCCTGCCGACCATGGGGCACCCAGCTGTAGTTCTGTGAGAAGAACGTCTTGGCGCGAAGCCCTTCGGCGAGAAAGATCACCAAGCGATCGGCTGGCGGCTTAACACCCATTTGCGGCAACGTGGCCTGCGGCTCCAGGTGGATCAGCGGCGCGGACTGAAAGTAGATCTTCAGCACGCTTACGAGCAGCAGCAGGTGCACCAGCAAGGCCTTGGTCTTCCACATCTTTAAATGGATTGTTAGTTTACCCAAAAGACTTAACAAAATCCGACGATATATCTGGAACACAGCATTTGCGAGAAGTGAGAAAAGGCACCAGAAAAATATTCGAAAGAGTGCCCACTTCATTTCTGAGTGTTTTGGCAAAACAGTTCGGACTAAATGGATATAAAAAACAAGGGAAATCAAGAAACCTCAGAAGTATATGTCAGCAATTGCTCTCCAGCCACAGCTTAAAATCAAGCTCCATTTTGAGGCGGAAACACTTATTGAATACAATGCTGGAATCTTATCGCAGTCTCGTGCTCCTGCAGCTCCTGCCGCTGCTCGCTGTTCTATTAATTTACCTTCGATCAACTTCCCTGGATGGCCTGGAACCGCAAAATAGTTCAGAGGACATACCGCCGGCAGATCGCCTGGTGGTCTTCGTAAGGGACGACTTGTCTGCCCAGACTTTCTTTGCCAATCGCTGTAACAACATCCCGCTGCTACGTAATATCTTCCTGCACGAAGGTCTGGTGGGAGTTAGTTGTCCAGAGGCCCCTTCCTACCGGCCACTTTCGCCATATGTGGCTCTGTTTTCCGGGGTCAATGAGGAGGCAGCCACGGTGATACGCAACTGGCTGTGGCAGTCAAAGGCAACTGACTCTGTGTTCAAGCGAAGCCATCACAACTTTGCCTGGACAACTGCCGAATTGGGCTCTTACTTTCCTGCTATGAACTTGCATCGTATAATGGAAATCCAACCGGAGGATTTAGTGGCTGAAAGTGTGCTCAATTTCCTCTCTGTTGATTCCCATCTCTTGCAAAAGACCAAGGGTATTATCTTCTTTGTGCACCTGACGGGTGTGGAGCCATCTCAAAAAAGCCTGCCAAAAATCGAAGCCAATATTATGGACATGTACAAGCGATTCGAAGAAAAGTTTCCTGATAAGCGAACTGCCTACCTACTCACCTCCAATCTTGGCAAGCCCAAGCTTCTATGTAAGGGCTTCTATTAACTCTGCCATATCTATTTTCTCACCATATCATTCCAGGTCGATGCAACCTGGCAGTTGAGTCGCCGTTTATGTTGTGGGGCGCCGGAGTGGCTCACACCACAACCTTGGGCGACCGCTCAATTATGGTCAATGCCACTGGGCACAAGTTACCCCTGCATGTCCTGAATCCTCTTCAGCTCACGCCGCTTATGAGCGCTCTGCTGGGACTCCCGCCGCCAATATACAGTAGCGGCATGCTTCCTCGTGGCCTGTTGAACGTGAGCTTGGCGTACGAGGCCAAAGCCATGCTGACCAATGCCCAGCAGCTGTTGGCACAGGCTCGCCATTTAAGAGGGCTCCATCCTTCGACGACTTCCTCGTTTTGGCTAGACTTTCAGCTAATGGACTCCTTTGTGAGAAACTGCAGGCGCCTCATGGGCCAGGAACGCTTTAAGGCTCTGCGGGAGTACAGCTGCAACTATATGCCTTTGCTGATCAAGGAAATTGACTTCTACAAGGACTACTTTCGTGGAATAATGGTCTGGGCAGTAACCGTGGCTGGAATCGGTTGGCTATGGTGCACACATCACCTTTCTCACGTCCAGGGCCAGGAGGTGGCGCCTATAAGAGGACTAGTGTGGGCCAGGGGCGTATCCCGACTACTGACCGGTCTGTTAGTGATCTTTATGATGCTGGAAAAGATTCCCTTTGTGGTGCAGGCAATCCTGCTGCTCCCTTCCCTCTATTGGACGATTACCTTGAAGATAATCACCCTGAAGACCGAATTGGTAAGCCTACGGTGCGGGATCCTGTCCGCAATACTGGCCATGACTTGCCTGGGTGGCTTCAACAGGCGCTACATCATGGCATTGGGCTACTTGGTATTTACCTGCTACTCCAACAGAGATGCCTTTCGGGTCCGAGGAATGCAGTTATACCTGTGGCTACTCTTGGTCTTGGGGCTCTTCTTTTTATCTTTTCTCCCGGAGACACTGGGGCGTTTGCAGCCTGGAGCTCAGCTCGTCAGCATCTGTCTGACCCTTATGCGGCCCTTGGCCTTTGGGGTGTTCTTGAGTCCCGTGACCTGGCTGGTTAATATTGCCATACTCTTGGCTTACGCCGAGTACATCTTGGTGGGCTGGCTTCCATGGGTAACCTATGCGGCCTCCTGGGTTTACCTGGGCTACGTGGCCTACGGGCAGCGGCGTAGACTTCAGCCCAGCGAACTGATGTTCTTCAACCTGAGCACCCTGTACACTCTTACCTGCACCTCCTACGAATCGGTGGTTATCCAAATGCTGGCCATGGAGCTGCAGCTGGGACTGAGGATGAAGCTGGAGAGAAACGAGACAATCGGACCGAAGACTGCATCCCATTATATACTGGTCTACAGCTGGTACTCGCTGTTCGTCATTGGAAGTGTTCCAGCCCTTGGCAACTACTTTGATATCCTGCATGAAACCACTTTTGGGCACTTCACTCTGTCCTATTTCCTGATTATGACGCTGAAGCTCTTGGTGCCCTGGCTGCTGATGCTCTGCATCCTGGCGGGCACCTACAAGGATGTGTGGTCGCACGAGAGGAAAATCTTTTTGCGTCTTCTCCTGCTGAACAGCGCCATGTCGCTGGTACTGCTGCACCAAGTTCGCAACGATGGTCCTTGGCGGAATATCCTTTCCAGATTCGCCAAGTTCGCCATGGTGCAGGTGTTCCCGGTCGTCTGGCTGCTGCTGTGGCGACTGGCGAATCACAAGCTGGGCTCCAAGTGGATTTCCCAGCTGCCAGAAAGAGTGGCCTAAGTAGATATTTAAAAACGGTTTTTATAAGCGAGCTCTGATATTTTAAAATACAAAATTTAACGAATAAAATGAAACTTAACGAAACCCAAATATTGTTTAAAAGGCGTTGCCATACCGTTTTAGGTGGACGGCTTGCGGTCACACTGACACTCTGTGTTTTCTCCTTCAGCGCGCACGGTCACACCCTTCGTTAAGCATAGAAAATAAACAAAAAGCTCTGCGGAAATTATGTTTTCACGATAATAACCAACACATTTGTGCTGGCGCAAGTGTGTGCTGGAAAATCCAACCCCCCGGGTATCGCGAAACCGCACCAGGACGTGGAAGTTTGCCGCGGAAACGGCTATTGCGTATTCCGCACCACGGACACGGAAGCAGCAGCAACAACAACATTGTAAAAGGTGAGGCAAAAGTTTACATGTGAATGTGGGGGCGGGCGGTGTTCGAATGGTTCACTGTTAATAACAACAATTGCCATGTATTGTGCACGTACAACCCCACACACGCACACACTGGCACACTCATTTTGGAGCGCGTAGGCAAAATGGCAGCCCAAAAACAAATTGAGTTAAGTTTAGTTTCCACCTAACACCTCCACCGAGCGCCCATCGCCTCCGTCCCCGCCCCCGTTTGTTCACCGAGGTTTGCTTGCGCCAACACTGCGATCTTGCTTATGACTCGGCCACCCAGCAGCGATAAGGTTCTAATTCCGTTCTCCGATCGGGTAGGCCTGCGAAGGTCGGATATTGTCACGCCGGGTATCTTTGCCAGAGATTGCACATGTACATATGTATGTATGTACGCCCTCCTGTTCCGTCTTGTTTAGTGTGCTTTCCCCCTTTCGCTGATTTATGCGCCAAGTTTGAGGAAGGGTATGTTGACTCTTGGCAAGAATTGGTTTATTTTATATCCAAGGAATCGACTCTATCTCATTTTTTGATTTATTTTACAAAAGATTCTTTCCAACACGACTAGAAACACTCGCCTGTTGATGCTGATTAATAATCAATATTGTTTATAGGGTCGCAAATGGCTCCTTCAATGTGTTACTATCGTTTTTGCAAGGGATTAAAAAATAATACAAATAGTACTCTACTTTATATCTGGAGTGCAGTGTATATGGCCTATCATAAATAAATTTGACGGAGTCGATAGTAAATCTAATTTAATAAAGAAAAATTAGCATCTCTTAAGAATGGTGGCATTAAACCTTAAACCAGAGGGAAACCGGATAAAAGCTTACCACATAGCTGACATTTTTAACAATTCATGATCAAAATAAAGCATTTAGGATTCCTTACACAATCCAGGAAGTAATATTAAGCCTCAAAGAGTATTCCAATAGTCGTTCTCCTTGGCCAATTTTCCTTCTAGGCCCTCTTTTGTCTTGCTTTTGCCATTATGCAGCCACTTGTTCAGCGGCAGACGGGCACAGTTGCCTCAATTAGTTGTTGTTTTTGTGGCAGTCGTCGGTGAGGTGAGGTGAAGTGAAGTGACTTGCTCATTAGGCAAAACTCGAGCATCCGGCGGAGCAGCAAGTGGCAGCGGCAACAGCCCGTGCCCCAGTGTCATTAGCCAAGGGAGAAGCGAGTGAATATATATAGTAGTTGCTACTTTCACTGCCCCCCATTCCGTTCTGAGGCACCTCAGCAGCTGATGTGTAATCACTAGGGGGTGGTAATGCCTTCGTTTAAGTGCGATTAGTGACCAATAAGCAGCTGTTTACTTGCTCACAAGTCTTAGCCTTAAGCAGGAAGCAAGTGAACAAACTAGATTACCTTTCAGTTGCTGGACGCACAATGCCTTTTCCATACCTCAGCGGCAGTCTCAACGAACTGAGCTTACTCCACGAAGATGAGGTGCAAGCGTAAACCTCATAATTCGCGGTCAACTTATAGTTATCTCTTACAAACTGCCCAATTTGATGTTGGCCTTGCCAGCGATAAGGCTTCGAGATAGCCGAAAAAAAACTATGCGGGTCATCAAAATTGTGAAGAGAGACTGAGAGAGTGCACTTAATTGCGCACTTTGTATTATTCAAACAGCAGGGAGAGGCTCTCCCAGTCTCTGTCTATATATCTATCTATCTATCTATCTGTATCTCAGTCCCAGTGAATTTGCATACACAATTAGTGGGTTCTGCTAGTGGGCGTATAGAGAGGCTGATCGTATAACAATTTGTGCTCTGCTTTTTCAGTTCACTGTCGCTTCGGCGATGGCCACGGCACCGCGTTCCCTGGACACCATCTCCCTGTGCTCCACCGTCTCCAGTTGCCCGGATCGGAATGGCTTTTACGGTGGTTTCCAGCGCACAGACAAGCCCAAGGAGCCGCTGTCCAAGGCACAGATCATAGCCAGGGAAAAGAAATGGCTCTACATGATTGAGAACTGGTCCACATACATGTCCAAGAACTACAAGAAGGTAAGAACTACCATTATTTTATGAGTATTTTTATCAAGATACATTTATTTTACTTTAGATCCGTGATCGCTGTCGCAAGGGCATACCAAAATCGGTGCGGCCCAAGGCCTGGTTCTATTTATCCGGGGCGTATCTGCTGAAAAAGAAAAACCCCAATGTCTACAGCGAACTGCTGGAGAAGCCCGGCAATCCCACGACCATCGAGGAGATCAAAAAGGACAAGCATCGTCAGTTTCCCTTCCACGAAATGTTCCTCGACGAGCAGAAAGTCGGACAGATTGAACTCTTCAATGTGCTCAAAGCCTACTCGATTTACAACCCGAAGGTGGGCTTCTGCCAGGCGCAGGCACCGATAGCAGCCTTTCTATTGATGCACCTGCCCGCAGAGGATGCCTTCTGGGTGTTTGTCAGTGTTTGTGATGTGTAAGTCAAGGTTTTCCGTTGTAATAAAAATCAAAATAATAATTTTTATAATCTTTTCCCTGCAGTTACCTACAGGACTACTTCATACCCGGCCTGGAGGTGATCCAGAACGATGCCGGCATCCTGGAGGGCCTTCTGAAGAAGACCTGCCCGCCCGTATATCGTCACCTGCAGAAGCACAAAGTGGAACCCCTGCTCTACATGACCGATTGGTTCCTCTGCGCAATGACCCGAACCCTGCCCTGGGAGACGCTCCTGCGCGTATGGGATTGCTTTCTGGCCGAGGGCATACGGGTGATCTTTAAGGTGGCCCTGGTCATCATCGGAGCCTCGCTAAGTCGGCACAAGGTGCGCAAGACGTGCACAGGTCTGTGCGAAACACTGGAAGTGCTACGTTCGCCGGAGGAGCACATTGTCGAGGAGGAATTCATCATCAATAACATGATGCGTCTGAACCTGCGTGTCGAGGACTTTCAGATCGAGCATACGCGTCAGAAGGCGCGTCGGGCCAAGCAGAAGGCGCAACAGGAGGCAGAGTCCGGCGGACATCGACGCAATATGCCAACCCTGTGAGAGGGTTAGCAGCTACTACTACTTTAACAAATTGTTACTAAACACACAAACACAACAATGTGCATTGAGTTGCATAAGATTTTTACGTTTACAATCGAATAGGAGAAGAAGGCGAAAGATCGTGCACAAAGCGGAGGCGAGGCGAGTCGAGTGACCGGAACTGCTTTAGACAGTTTACGCGGTCAGTCAATTACGGAGACATCATTCCAAGCAATCAGTTTGTCTAATTTTAAGCCAATTCTTTTGTTGAGCACATTTGGGGCTGGACTTGTATCTGTATTCGTATTCGTATTATTCATTTAGTGGCAATTATTATGAGCGTGCAATTTGTTTATGCTTTTCAAAAGTATTTATTACATATTTATTATTATTATTATTATGATAATGTAATTTAAAATTGAAAGCCCCTATGGAGAAGACCCAGAACATATCGTATTATGATCACCATCATCACCACCCCAAGGCAGCTGACACAGGACAGGAGCTATCGATTTCCCACAAGTCCGGTGACTTAAACGAAAGGATTAACACCCATTAGATTTTGTTACTGGGCCTGTTTATGTCGGCGGACTTTTGTCGCTGTGACGAGATAGCATAGATCTACTACTTTTTACTACTTTATCCGTATTTCTGCTCCGAGATGAGAATGTTGATATTTACCTTCAATAGTGCGTGGTTTTGAAACGAACTAAATATTAAACTTTATTACTAATAAAACAAAAAATACATGAAAAAAATCAAAGAAAATTGTTTTTCTTTAGGGGGGGGGGGGTAAGTTTAATTCGATGCAAAACGGGCCACTTTTCACAAATTTATTGTGACGAAACGGCTAGAGTTAGCTTAATGAATTAAATATCATATAATAACACAGCATTTTAAAAATTTTTGTTAATTTTTTTGTTAAAAAATATTTAGAGGTAGAGGAGCAGAATCATCCGATCTACAAACATTATACCTCCTTCCTTAAAGGATAAATGTCCCGAGGTACTCACGTAGCGTTTTTAATTTTAAATTTTTTTCCCTATGTTTTATCAAAATTTGAAGTCAAAACCACTATTTTTGACTAATAAATTAAGTTAGTTTGTTAAATAAAAAATATAATAAAATTAAAAATTAAAAAATGCTCGACGTGAGTACCTGCATAATTACCTAAAGAAGTTATATTTCAAATAAAAACAAGAAAGAAAGCTAACTTTGGCCAGCCAAAGTTTGTATACCCTTGCAGGTAACAATTAAAATATATCATAACTAAGCCAAAAATGCATTAATTTCGATTTGGAAAGCAGTTTTGTGTTAGTTTTTATTAATTAAAAAAAACTGCATACCAAATTTAAAATTTTAAGAAATCAAAATTTTTGGTCATTTTTGCTCATTTTAATGATGTAACCCCTTATCGAATTTCGCAAAAATGGCAAAAAAATCGATTTCTTCCGGACATGTCTAGAGAGATTCCCCTGTTGATGCTGATCAAGAATATATATGGTTTATGGGGTCGGAAATGATTCCTTGACTTAGAAAAATATTATTTTGTATTATAAAATCTGATTTTTTATATTAAAAAAGTCTTGGTTTTTTTAAATTAAAAAAGTCTTGATTTTTTTAAATTAAAAATATCATAACTCGGCCAAAAGAGCATTAATTTTAAATCGGAAAACTGTTCTGTGCAAGATTTTCTACAGTTAATAAATCTGCATACTTCATTTAAAAATTTTGAAAATTCAATTTTTTATCAAAATCAAAAATTTTAATGATGTAACCCCTTATCAAATTTTGCAAAATTGGCCAACAAATCGATTTCTTTCTGACATATCTAGAATGATTCCCCTGTTGATGCTGATCAAGAATATATATACTTTATAGGGTCGGAAACGTCTCCTTCACTGCGTTGCAAACTTTTGACTGAAATTATAATACCCTACAAGGGTATAATAATTTACGTAAAAAAAAATTAAATTAATACCCCCTTAAGATAAGCCTGAAAATCCCCAAGAAAATGTATCAGTTTTTATCTAATTAAATGTCTTATTTATTAACATTATTTAAACAGAGACACTTAACCAATCGTAGCTGCAGAGAGACATATTATTCGCTGACTAATTCCTGATTAGTCGAAGGACCTGGCATACAAGTAACTGTAATCCTTAGCATATATGTATATATTATTGATTTATTATAATTTCCATAATATCAGTTTCATACAGTTTAGGCCTGGAAATAAATAGCTGAGGACTTACGACTAGTAATGTTAGGGGGTGTGGCACTATAGCTAAAGAGTCATTATCTGTAAGTTCTAAGAAATACTCTGCTTATAATCTCATGAAAACGCAGACCCTTTAGAGACGCTTCTAAGGGACACTGCCGAGCACTGGAAGTATGGTTGTTTTTTTTATTGGAAGTGGAATCGGATGTGGATATAGGGTTAATCCTAGTGATGTATATGGCCATATATTTTAGCATTAAAATATATTGACTTTCGGGTGAAATATCTATCTTTGCCATTTCTAGGTAAAACCCCATTGATTTATTTAAAAAATTAAAACAAAATCCTAATTGAATCGCAGCAATAAAATGTAATCTTTGTAAAACTTAAATTTCTTTTAAAGAAATAAGAGCTTTAAAAAAAGAATTTAATCTTTGTAATTTAGTAAGTAACAAGTTTTAAAGTAAAATGATTTCATTATAAATTTATAAAATTCTAATTAAAATTTTAAAATAATTTAAAAATTCCTTTAAAACCTAATTAAAATTTTAAAATAATTTAAAAATTCCCTTACAATCAAAAACAAATTAAAACCAGTAATTTTTTAAAATATCTACAATTGTCTGAGATTTCCGTAACAAAAACAGAACTATTTAAGATAGTTTTATGATAGTTTTAGGATAGTTAAAAAAAAAACCCTTTAAAGACTAGAAAAATTTTAAAAAAATATTAAAAATTGTAAAGATTACATTCTCCCCTGCGATTACTTCAAAGACAAACCCTAGCCCAGTAGATACTGGTCCTCAAACTCTACGTCGTCTCCATCGTCCAATAAATGCGGCGGAAGCGGCATATAGGGCCCCGAGTCCTGGCCCACCTGGTTGTCCTCTTCATCTCCCCCACCGAGGCCCAGTGTCTCCTCCTGCTGCTCCTTTTCCTCCTGGGCTATTTGTTCGCGGAGCATTTGCATCTCATTCTCGCCCACCGTTGTGGCATGATGCTTGCGCAGATGCTGTTGCAGTTCGCGTAGACTGTGCATCCCAGATACCACTGAAGCATCCCTTTCACTGCTCTGCTCGCACAGCTGGCAGCGTATGTAGGCCGGCTGCGGGAGATGCTGGAAGCGGTGGTATTGCAGCACCCACTGCCGGTTCGTCTGCAGTTCCTCGTTACAGTCCTGGCAGCGATAGAGATCCTCCGCTCCATCCACCTTCTCCATGTGCAGCAGATCCAGCGTGGTCAGGCCGTGGAGGACATTGATGTGATTTCGCCACTGCTTCCGGCTGGGCGTGTTGAAGTCATCGCCGCACTGCGGACAGGCCAGATGGTAAATGGTGCCTAGCTGCGAGTCCTGGCTGGGCTCTTCGTCGTCCAACTCGCGCTGGGGACGATTGTCACAGCGGTTGGTGTCACGATTCAAGTGCTTGAAGAACATTTGCTTGCGCACAAACGAGGCGTCACAGGTTAGACACTTGAAGGAGCGATGCGGCAGATGCCGGAACTTGTGCGACTGCAGCTGACCAATGGCGCCCTTGGTGTGGGTCACCGTGACGCGCTTGTAGCACTCCAGGCACAGGTAGTGATGGTTGTCGATCTGCCGGAAATTCAAACCCTCGCGACTGTTGAAGTTGTGCTGCTCCACAATGTGCTTGCGCCAGAAGGCATGGGAGTCAAAGTTCTGGTTGCACTTGGGGCAGAAGTACGTAATAAAGTCCATGTCCACGGCATTGTGGTAGGAGATGCTGTCCTCCAGGGTGTTCAGGCCGGCGGGTCGTGTGGGCAGGTCTCCAGGTTGGGGCTTAAGCGTGCGACTGACCACGGGAGCAGCTGGAGCTGGAACAACAACAGCTGAGGCGGACGTGGAGGAGGAGCAGCCGGGTGGAGAGACGGCTGAGGGAGCGGCAGTGGCTAGTGAGACCTTTTCTCTCTCACCATCCTTGCCACGATTATAGACACTCTTCGGCTTGACTATCAGGGGCGTTTCCCTGTCATAGATGTTGTGTCGCGCCCTAAGATGCGCCGCTATGTTCGGCTTGTGGTTGTAGCAGGTGCCGCAGACCAAGCACTTGAGATACAGGCGATAGGGCAGGTGACGGAAGTGGTGGTCCTGTAGACCCTTCAGCTTCGAGTTGCACACAATGTCCTTACACTGCGTGCACTGATAGCGATACTTGTCCAACTGCCGCATGTTCAGATAGTTGCGCTTGTCAAAGTTGTGCTCCTCGTTGATGTGGCGCCGCCACTCGTACTGCGTCTTGTACTCCTTGCCGCAGGAGGGGCACAGGAATATGTAGTTCTGCTCCACGGTGGTAAGGCCCGAGTCCGCTCCTCCAGAATTCGAAAGCGAATGGCGATGTCTTCTGCCCATTTGATGGGGCTTCCTGGGATGCTTCTCACTGATGTGCACGCGCACGGCCATCTGGGTGGGGAAGAGAACGCTGCAGTGGACGCACTTGTAGCGTTGCTGAGTGGAGGAGGGTCGTGGTGGAGGCGGCACATGCCGATGTAGCGGCGGCGGTGGCTGAATAACCGGATAATCATCCTCATCAGCCAGCATCTGCTCCCCAAAATCATTCTCATCCTCCAAGCTGGGGCCCTGCTCCACATCGTCCAGGTAGATAATCTCGTAGGTCTCATTGGCCACGGTCACAATCTGCTTGCGTGGCTGCTTGGGTAAAGATGCAGCTCCTCCAGACTTCCTAGCATCACACCCAATCCGGTGATAGGTGGCCAGATGCTTGACGAGACCCTTGCGATCCGTGTAGGACTTGTGGCACTTGCGGCATCTGGCATATGCCTTGAACGGCAGATGGGTGATCCTGTGCTGCTGGGCATTCTGTATGCCATAGGCATTCGTGATGATCTTCTCGCATTCAGTGCACTTCAGCTGCCGTTCGTTGATCATCTCAAAGTTCAGCTTGGACAGATCGTTCATGCTGTGCGCCATGACCACATGGGTGCGCCAGTGCTTCTTCTCGATGAACTCCTTGCCGCACTGCGGGCAGAGGTAGTCGATGTGGGGTTCGAAAATGTCATCGCTGCTAATGCGACCGCCGCGTCGGGGGGCGTCTTCGAAGTAGGGAGAGTCCTCGTCCAAGGCGGTCCCATTGCCATTGTTGTCTTCACCTTCATTTCCCCCATCTACTGTGGGTGAAGCATCCTCCTCTTCCAGGCCCGGGTCCTCCGACATTAGACTCTCCAGATGATGATGCTTTAGCAGATGCCTAACCAGTTCCGCATGATCCGTGTAGCCCTTGTAGCAGAGCTTGCAGCGCAGCCACTCGGGATGCGACAGGTGACTGAATTTGTGGGAGCGCAGCGACTTGATGGTGTTGGGGATCACAATCTGGCAAGGATCAGAAACGTTAAGGAAAATCGAGTTATTATAACCCCCATTTAAGACTCACCTTCTTGCATTCGAGGCACTGCATCTGCATATCCACGCTCCGAAAGTTGAGCCCACGCCGACTGACATAGTCATGGACGAACTCTATGTGCTGGCTCCACTGGGCATGGGTGTCGCACTCGGTCCCACAATCGGGGCACATGTAGTGGATGTAATCCTCACACAGCTCGGTAGCTTCTTCGCCACTGCCACGGTTTCGCTTCTTGTGAGGCGTCTCCTCCACCAGCAGTGGCTGATGATGCTCCAGGCCGCCAGACTCCTCATCAATATCCGGTTCTAACAGCTCGTTTCGCACCTCAATATGATCCAGGTCCTCACCCTCCAGGAAATTCTTCTCCCTTTGCATTTGCTCTGTCCGAGACTCTCTTACACGGGTCTTGCGTCCGGCAGCATTGTAACCCTCCCGCATCATGGCCACCACTTCATCGCAGTGGACCATGCGTAGGTGCACCATTAGATCTTGCCTGTAAGGGAATATATAGAAGCTCAGACTGGAGGCAAACAGCTAGTAAAAGACATCCCACCTGTATTTGTACTCCCGCTTGCAGATGTAGCACTTGGTACACCGAAAGGGCAGGTGCGTAAACTTGTGCTTCAGCAGGTTCTCCCGGCTGTGCATGGCAATTCGCTTGTGGCACTCCTTGCAGCGCTGATACAGCTTGTCCAGCGGCGCAAAGTTGAGGCCACGCAGGGTATTGTACCTGTGGATTTGATTCATGTGCCGCTTCCAGTGATCCTGCTGCCGGAACTCTCCGCCGCAGGCTGGACAAATGTACACCACGCCCAGCTCATAGTTGATGGGCACACCGTTCTCATCAGTGGCGTTGATTTGCGAGGTAGTTGGCCGCACCGAATAGCCAATCGGCCGACTTTGGGGTGGCAGTGAATGCCTTTGCAGGGCTGGACGCACTTGGGCGCCCATCGGACCGGCTGGAGCTAGAGCCGAACCCGGCGTGGGCTCTCCAATACTCACAATCGGCTCCAGCTCAAAGTCGAAGAGTGCATCGTCGTCCGGTTCCGGTCTTTTTGTCTCTTTTTCCGTGACATCTTCGTGCTCCTCCTCCTCCCGCTCATCGTCCTCGCCATCTAGCAGATCGTCCACGCCATCCCCAGCCTCCAGGATCGCCGTGTCGTCCATAAAGTCACCATTTCCGTTGCCATACTGCCCGCCATCCTCCCCTCCCTCCAGCAGCTCTGCCTCGCCGCCCCCTTCTGGCTCGCCGTCCTCGAACTCGGAGGAGAACATCGACGTCCACAGGTCCATGCCTTCCATTTCTGGGAATAGGCTTTGTGTGGCAAGCTCTACTTGTGCGTGTGCGTGAGTGTGTGGTCTCGTCTGTGAGAAACTAGTTTTCGTATCCTACGCCAGTCTGCGGCTGCAGCCTTTTCACTTTGCCGGAGCTCTTCTGGGCTTTTCCGCAGCGCAGCGTTTCCATCTTCACCGTCACGGTACCGTTAGCACTTCTCTGTCGACCACTGGGACATCTGGTTATAGCAAAGACTCCCAGATATTGCAAAAAAATTAAATTTTTAATCTGCAAAAACCATTTTGTTTGCGGCGTTTACAGTGTGGCCAGGTGGAATTTTCGAAATAGTTAAAATTTCCCCAGAAATTTGCACTTTCGCGGCTTTGGGCACACTAAATTTGGCTTATCGGTTACCGTAGTGTCAAATGTAAATTTTATTTACAAATCGTGTCAAATGTAGAAATCGAATACCAATCGGTAAGTAAAATTGTGTATCTAGTTATCGATTGATTCAAAATTTGTAACTTGAAATTATTTAAAATCAGATATGATTTTGACATTTTTTATTTTATTTATAAATATATTTTTTCTTCTGAAAAAGGAGAGTTATGTCTGGCAAAGTACTTCTTAGTTTTTTGTGATTTTGGCATTTCCATTTTTATTACTTTTAACAAACCCTTAAAAACCAATAAACAATTTACATTAAAATCCCCCATTATAAAATCGAACAACAAATCACACTTATGTACGAAAGGATCTTTATTGAACAAATATTCGCGTTTGAATTTTGTATTTTTACACCTTATTAGTACGTGCACATTAGTACGTACATGCGTACTGTTTAAATTACATATTTAATGTAATGGTAATACAATGTATATTATGTATGTATGTAGTTTATGTATGTGAGTGGTCGTGTGAATGCGATTGATATAAATATATAGATGTAGCGTGTGGTTAATGCAATTAGCATTAAAATATCGAAAGGTGTGCAAAGTCCCGTTGCGCCTTGATCTGCTTTTATATCCATACCCTTGAGCTGTATGGGATGGGAGGCAGGGGACATGGGTTTACATAAACTAAAGAATTTAAAATGTAGGTCTTCAAAGGGGGGCTTGTCTCTGGTAGTGGTTGGGTTTAAGTGCGAATGTCGCTTAAATGTGTTCGATTAACTCTCGTTTTGGGTGTGCAGCATCGTCGTCGTCGTCGGTGATCTCCGTCTCGTTGAGCAATGAGTTCTCTCTTGTATTCGTTGGCAAAACTTGCTGGCCTGCCGCTACTACTCCGATCGCATGTGCTGCTCCTTGTTGTGTGTGTGTACGTAGGGTAAGGGTAAGGGTTATGCGTATATGGGGTAGTACGATTTAATTTTTTTTTTGTGTATCTGTTTTTGTTTTCTTGGTTTTTTTCTTGTGGTTCCTCCTCCTCCATCCCGCCATTACGCCACACATTGTGCTGGGGATCCTGGATCAATTCCCGTCGCCATTACCACAGTCCCGAAGAGTAGCCGCCTGGGGGAACGCGATTCTTGTTGATAATAGGAGTGCCGCCATGGGAAGTGTCCTGGCGATGCTGATAATCGGTGCCTCCGGCCTTGTAGCCCTCGCCGGTGACGGGGTTGCCCTCTGCAGATGAAAAGGAAGATTTATTATTATAAATCTAAATTTGTAAAGGATTTAACTAAGGCTTAAAATATATCTAAATCAATCTAAAACTCGAAAAACAAAAAGTTTAAATGGGATATTGGCGCTACTTTGTGGAATTTGGGAAAGGAAAGCGTGTACACAACCATCGCCCACCTCGTATCTTTAACTTCTTTGGCTTCAGTCCACCCACACCATCCCCGTTGAGACCCAGGCCCGTGATCGGGTTACGAGAATCCAGTCGGCAAGCCTCCTTTGGATCCTCTACATTATCGGGGCACGGGTCCAAAGGCTCCAGGAGATTTGGTGCTCCCGCCATCTTATCGAGGGAAACGGGCCTTTCGGGATCGGTCCCAGAATCTTTGCGTGTTTGATCTGCCTCGTCGCGTTGACCAGACTCTGTATAGAGGTAGTTATCAGCCGGAACGTCTCCCACTTCTTTATCCACACACAACTGATCGATAGCTAGGCCCTCAGTCTGGCTTGAGATAGCACTGGCGGCGACTTCAGGCTCGTTGTCTACAGTCAAGCGAGCAGCAGCAGCAGCAGGTTCCTCGCGTTCAACTGGAGCAGATTCTCTAGGTTCTGGAGCTGGTACTGATGCTAAGCGAAAGGCGCGGGAACGGGAGCGGGAGCAGGCGGATTGAGAGGGATAAGGGCGAGTCCTAACGCTGGACACTACCAATACTCACTGCTCATATTGCGGTAGACTTGACCGGAAACGAGAGATACGACACAATACGGACACGAAGACGAAGTACGGAACACGTTTGCAAGATTTGCGAGGTTGGTTTTTAGTGCGTGAGTGTGTGCAGTAGTAGAAATATATTACAAATATATGTATATATATAAATTTGATAGAACGTGAATCACAATTTCGTTTCGATATATTTTTAAAAATTTTGGTTTGAGCGCAATAATCGTTATATCGATGTTGCTAGTTGCCGCTCTGAGATCGTACTGAATCTATTCCCAGCTGTAGGCCAGCTTACACTTTTGACAGTTCCCAGATTCGGTTCGATTTCCATATCCAGCGACTACTATATATATTTTTTAATGTAAACCTATGGTTTCTCACCTGATCTGCTCATCTTGAGATTCTCGGTCGAGGACGACACCGAAGATGAGGCCGAGGACACGGATCCGCTCTTGCCATTGTAGTGGCCATTGGTGGTGGTGGTCAGCAGCTTTTGGGCGGCAGCTGCCTCTGTGTTCTGCCCGAAGGGAATGCTGCTCTTCATGTGGTTCTTGCCAGGGGTGATGGGGCGCGAGGGTTCACCAAACAGCCGAGAGTGCGAGTCGACGGTCTTCTGGCCGCGACGCGGTGCATCACCTGACCATCCGGATCATTGTAGTCATCATCATTGTTGGATTACAATTCCAAGGGAAAAGCAAAAAAACAAATTGGGGAAACCAAAGAAAATCAAATAATCAAATTAGTGGATTTGTGTTGGAGAGTAGAATGTTTAAATTAGTTTCTTAATTGTGTTTTTACAAACAGGTACAAGACTGGGACAGTGGATGGGGTGAGTGTACACAGAGAACTAAATCATATATTGCTAAAAGAAAAACATTAGAAATTATAAGCTTGCCTTTTAATTTATTTTAGAAATATACATATTAATTCAGATGCTTTTGAATTAATTAATTAATTATTTACATGGAATTTTTGATAAGGAATGAGTGAAAAAAGTCCTTGATTTAATATCGAAAAATATATCGAAAATCTAGTTCGATAACATCGCATTTTACGTTTCAAAATCTAAAAATAGTCCATGGTTTTTAATGAAATCTATAATTTACACTTACAAAAAAAAAAAACCATTTGCCTTTATATTTAGTTCAAAAAGTAATTTTATATCGAGAAATAGATATTTATCTTTTGATAGAAGTGTCGCTAAATTCTTACTTGGGAATTTTAAGTGCACTTAATTCCCACTTTATATTAAAGGTATACTTCTATATAAGGTACATGTTACTCTTAAAAATAAATGTTGCTAGCTAAAACCTTTACAATTTCCTAACTATTCTTTTGTTTTTCTTCATTTGTGCGATGGTGAATGGCAAAGGTTAGCTAAATTCAAAGAGAAAAGCCTTGAGTTCTTTTGGCTTTTATCTGTGTGAACCCAAAATGTCATCAGCAGCAGGTGGAATAAAGGAAGCAAACCGGTTGCAATTCCAACTTCTTGAATGGGAGTGGGACAATAATACGCTTTGTGGGAAGTGGCTAAGATGAGGAGTGAGTTTACAAGGAGTGGGGATTAGATGAGAAGTAGTGTTCAGGGCCTAGTGCAAACTGAGGATTTGAAATTAGCACAAAACAACAGCCACATTTGACACAACAACGAAAGTAAAGTGAACACAATTTTGGGGTTAACACTGTGTAAAGAGGACTCTGTGCAGTTTTGTTTTTTGACATGAATGAGGGGGAAAGAGGAGGAGACATAGTTCAAGTACCAATGAAATAGAATCTGTGAGCTCCTTGTCGTACTGCAAAGATACGTAGAAAAAGAAAAGAAATATAGAGCGGGGGGGTAGGCGAAGGAAAAAATAAATAAAGAAGAACGAGAACGAGAACAAGAACGGGAAGAAAACGATAGACATTTAATAAGCATTTAATAATCAAAAAGAATCCATCATCTAAGGACGTCGTCTTAAGCACAGTTTTCCAATCAAAATTAAAATCAAATCAAGTTTCTTTTTTCCAATAAAATAATCACACAGCTATAAGAAATATTTGGTATATATTCTGTTGCGACCTTTAACTTACCGTTATTTTTCACTCCATTATCTTTCTCGGCAGCAAAAATGTTGGACACCATGCGATTCTTCACGTTCCTGGGGGTCTGCGGCATCTCCGATCCGAAGATGTCGCTCGATCCGCCGCCCGGAGGCCTCAGCACCCTGCAACAACAACAAAAAAAAAGAGGAGAAGTCATTAATTACAAGCTCATTCTTCCACGCTCAGTAATTGATATGGCACAGTGCATAATTCACAAATTTCCACACGCTTTGCGAGGATCGAGGAAAACTTAAACCTAGAGACTGCGGGGAAATGCATTTAATGTCTGTGTCTAATCATCACCACAACAAACTGTGGACGTGGAGCTTGGCAGCACTCATCGAGTTTAAGTCGGAACTGGCTGGGTGAGCACTCAATGGGCATTAGAAGTCACGCCAAGATGCATCTCCCCATCGTCCCATCGTTCCATCTCTTCCAGCTGCATCGCAATTAAGTGGAAACCCTGGCATAAAGAATTGCAGCCGAGACAAAAGGCTGGCCAAAAATGTTATGCTTTGTGGCATTCACTAGCCACTCAGTCAAGGCAGTCAGTCAGTCTGTCGACGTCCACGCAACGTTACCCAAAACCACAGGCTACTACTACAGTGATGATCGTTACTGTAAGGTGTCAGATCTCCGCGGGTGCTTGTCTGGGGTAATGATTTTTTATTAAAATTTGCCCAGGCCACGCAGCATGATTATATGAAAATATAATTTTAATATAAATAATAAGATAGGAAACAATAAGGAAGAGGTAGTCTCAATTTTATGTGGATAAAACCGAAGCGTAATTCGCTTTAAAATTGATTTTTTAACCTTCATAGATATTATTAAAGCTATTTTGTATAAGATATATAAATATTTCAATTTTAAAGTATATTTACTTCATAAATTTGTAATTTAACTGAATTTCACCCTCACTGTTCTATTATTTCTTGTCAAATTTAGATATTAAATTCATCTCTATCGTCTTTTTTTTTCGTGAAAACCAAACATTTGATAATTTAATTCAGTCAGACTTGCAGCTGTCTGGCAGTTGTGAGCCGCACTGTCAGCCGTCGAATACGATGGCTAACCGAGGGTAGCCGAGAGTAACCAAGTATCCATGTATCCAAGTATCCAGGTATCCAAGTATCTGAGTATCTGAGGTTTTTGTAAATGCATTTTACTGCCGCCAGCATGAGACGTCAATTAAACTCTGCAACAGTTAGCTGAACTGTGGATGCTACCAACTTATGCAGCTCCATCTTCGAGTCCAACTGCAAGTCTAACTCCAGCTCCATCTTCATCTCCTTCGTCTCCATCCTGGTCATGGTGGTGGTGGTGGTTGGTTGCATTTGCCCCCAGGCTCGGAAAGCCAAAGACCATTCACTTGTCAACATTTGCTTTTGGCCGCTTTGCTAGTTTACTACTGCAAGACGCCTTCCTCGGGGCGTCAATCAAATCAGCGGGCTTTCAGTGTGTTAAAATATTGCGTTTTTCTTTATTTTTTTTTTTAAGCACCATCTGCAGCACGGCACGCACTCGACACTCTTCTCCAGCTGCCGGAAAGTGAGAGTCGTCGCCGCGTATTTCCCGCTGCTTTTGTTACACTTTTGTGGTAATTAACGAAAATTGCATTGCAATTACTGTCGATTACCGCCGGGCGGACTTCTCCTCGGCTGCTTAAACAAAGCCCATGTGGCGCCGCAAAGAGCATAAATAAATAGTAGTTGGAGACCCAGTTAGGCGTTCGTTTCGGGTATTAAAAACTTTCTACGCGTAGAATCCGAAACCGAGTGCAGCGGAAAGGGTCTGCAAGAAGAGGCTAAGGTGCGTCTTTGCCTTCCTGCTAGAAAGTGCAACCCAATTTGCGTACTTCGGCGGAAGAGGAAGAGAGCTCTGTTGTGGCTGCGCCTAATTAATTATACTATAGCGTATACCCTAGACCATACTACCTTACTACCTTGCCCCTTTGGGCTTTTCTTGGCCCCCCGAAAAAAAAAACATGACAAAGCGTCAAAGCGCAGGCCGCAAAGGCAAAAGCACCGTTAAGCGGCCCGCCGCAAGTGTGTGAACTGCTCAAAGCGGTGGCAAGAGGGGGAAGAGGTGGGATTAAGTGTCACACTGAGCGAAAATCAAGGCCTTAAATTTGAATTAAAAAGCTGGAGATTGAAGGGTTATAAATATCTTTGAGATACATTTGATAAAGAAGTTAAAAAGGTACCCTTAAAATAAAATGGGACTCGGTTGGTTAGTTTGCCAAAGGTTTTCCCTGCCCTAATTAGCTTTTAAAAGATATCAGAGAAATTTGCTATGGTGATCTGCTTGACAAGACATATAATGTATCTATAATTAATAACCAATTTTGCAGTGTAGCGTCGTCGCGTGGGGAAATCACTGGAATGAAATAACTCGCACTCGCAGTCGCACAGTTCGGGTTGGTTTGGTGTGTGGGGTAATTGCGATCATAACTGTCGCACACTCCATAGGAGTGCGACTGCGACTCCGACTGGATGGAGGAGGCCTGGCTGTGTGTGCAAAGTGTTCTTATTAAAATGTCTTCAGGCTTGTTAGCACAGGCAGCGGAGCGTAAAACTCTTCTTTTTTTTTTGTTGGACTCTTTCCTTTTTGACAAAGACTTGTTTCTCCCGCTTTGTTTTCATTATTTTTCTTTCTTTATTTTTATTTGTGTTTTTTTTCGGATTTTTTTTTTTGTTTTTTTTTACCGGCACAGGGTTGTGAGGAAAAACTAACAAAGCAACGGTAAATGGGCAATTTTTGCGCAAGTGACGAACAAGTAATAATTATTTAAACAGTTAAGCCGCCATCCAAGCCAGGCCAAGCCAAGCCAAGCCGAGCTGAGCCAAGTGGCCTCTCATTCATTCATGCATGTGAACCTACCTATGTTACCTACCTACCGAATGCGGCCCGATCAAATGGAAAGCGAAAGTTGCGTTTAGTTTGACTCTAACCCAGGCCATGCCACATGTGGCATGCTCACAATATCATGCATTATTGGCAATGCCGCGAAAATATGCTGGCCATCTTAATGGCCAGGCAGCCAGGCAGCTAGTTAACCGGGCCTACAACTAATTACCATCCATCTGCCAAGCTAGCCAGCTAGCCACCAGAAAAGGTCAGACCCTGGCCTCTGCCAAATTCAGAGGCTTTGCTCTTTTAATGGCCTCTGCTGGGGTTGTATATGTTATATGCTTCTATCGCCCATAATAACCAACCATTGTGTCCCCCGGAAAGTGTCGCAGTTTATTTTTTTTTGGCATGGCTTCCGTTTGAGCTGGTTTTTAGCTGCTTACACTTACTTTCCACATACGCACGCAGTGACTCGGTGTGGCTTCCCCGGAATCCCAGTGGCTGCCTCTATCCCTTGGGTTAAGTTGCATTTAACCTATTTAGTGTGTGCGAGTGCTTGGTTATTTCAGCTCCTAATACTTATCTATTGAATGTTTTCTTGGTCTAAACATTTTGCAACAAATCTCAATATTTGCATATTTATATAAAAGCAAAAGAGTCTACAATTGTGGCTGTGCAACCTGGGAACCCAATAGCTTTGACTCAATTTGAAATATGAGCCAAATCGAATGGCCCAATCCCCTTCTGTGATCATTGGGAAACAGCAACCTTTCACACACCAGGCGCCTGCGGGGCCAGATCTGACTGCGGACAGCGACAAAACCTGACCACCACCGGCACCAGGTGGAGTTGGGAGTGCGCAGGTGGCTTCCAATAGAAGGAGTCCGGCTTCGAGTTGGAGTTGCAGTTCGTTCGAGAGTCCGAGAGCCTTCTCCCTGTCCTGGGTGATGACAAAAATTAATGTATATTGACAGAGCGACTAGGCTACAGGAGAGTAGCAGCAGCAGCAGCAGCAGAAGAGGCTGCTTTAAGCGAAAGGTAATGTGGCATGGCATGGTGCAGCAACAAAATTTGAAAACAACCTTTTCGGGTAAAAGTTGTTCGGGTTGTGCATATAGAAAATACTTGGCTCAAAGTGATAGTTGTCGCTCTGATTTAGTTTGGCTTTAGTTTAGTTTTTTTCTCCTTTCTTCTTCGACTTGACTTGGCTTTAGGGTATTTTTCCACCATTTTCTCCGTTCCTTTAACCGCTGCGATAATTGTTTTATGTTTGCACATACATCGCAAGGGGCTTTCCCAGATTTCCCTTTTACCCACAGCCGCCAATTAATTACAACACCAAGGGGGCGTGTCGCTGACCAAAGTCCAAGCCAAATCATCGTCGATATGCCTCTCTCGATTTTAAATTATGAAATAAAATGTTACTTTCTATATGGCGCTTGACCTGATAAAAGCTGTACGTATTTTGATTTCACATTTTCTTTAATACTCTTTTGGCTGAGAAGGGGTATAATCTGGCTTATGGATCGTTGCTTTAATGTAACATAATAATTGAATGTGTTTCTTTTGTATATATAATAATAAAATCACGAAATAACCATTGGCATTCCCCATTAGGGGGAAGTGAATATTGGTATTATCGATACAGCCGATATATAAATATATATATTTTAAAGTTTGGGTATAAGAGATAAATCTATAATCTATTTGATATATCGGATTAATTTCCCTTTCCAAATCATGATGAACTTGATTGTTTTCTAAAATATATAAATATTGATATCGATATTTTTAGATATTTAAAATTTCGATAATCATAGTCTACGATATTTTCAAAATATTATTCATATTATTGTAGTCATACCAGACTTTTTCTTTTAATGTAAACTATAAAAATAAGTTGAAACCAATATATTTTTTAAGTAGAGTATTTCTTGTTCGAGTTGACATCAAAAAACCCACGTTGAGCTTAATAAACTTCAACGCCAAAATTCATTACGACAGTTTTCTAATTAACCAACTGTCAAAATTTGTTTTTACTTTGCGAGCGCACAAGTAAAAGTGGAAATCGGAGATCTGCTTCCTCTTCTTCCGTTGAAAAGTTGTTGGGAAAACTTTGTTGTGTGTATTGACAGCGTGTGGGAAAGCGACAAAGACACTAAAAACTAATGCATTTGGAGCATAACACATAAGAAGCTTATTTTGTGTTCCTTCCTAAATGCATTCCCAAGTAAAAGAAATTTCGTAATGAAAAATTGAGGTGTGAAAACCAGCATCTTTTCTTCTCCTGCTCGATCAGCCTGTCTTCTGTCCCCCTGCCAGGCCTTGCTGCTTCTGGCCGAGACGTGGAAATAAGCCAAAAGAAAAAGGTGAGGGGAAAAGTCCAGAGACAAGAGAAGACAAGGCTGAAATGGTTGTCCGCTGCCAAGCCAAAGTTAATTTGTTTATTTTTCTTTCCCTCTTTTTTTTTGGCTAATGCCAGACTTGTGGGATAAGGGGAGGCTGGGGCGGATGCCTCATGTCGTTTTATAATGAAGTTGCCGCCTTTCGGGGCAGGGAGAGAGGAGGCAGCAGAGCCTCCCGTTGCCCCGTGCAACTTGATTAATTGCAATTGATTTTTATGACTTTGTTTAAACCTGGCAAGCTGGCAGCTTAATTCGCTCTTGGGAGGGTGACGGTGGGTTAAGCATGGGTTGGGTTGGGTTGCTCTCGACTTTCCCGGGAAAGGGTCAATGCTATTTTCACTACGTCTGCGGAATGCCGAGGATTCCCTCCCTCTCCCATCCTCTTGCTTTCAAATGGGGGGCTTTTCGTTGTTTGCTCGCCGAGAGCAATCATGCAATAAAAATGCACAATTTACTGCCAGTCAGTCGAAGGCCTCAACTTTATGGTTTAGTCCATAAAGCATCGGTTGTTATGCTGCACTGCACCTGTACATCATGGAGATGGAGATGGAACTGGAGCTGGAGATGCAGCCAGAGCTGGAGTTGGGATAGTAGGTTCCAGTTGATTCGGCTCATTTCGAATGTCCGGGTAATTGTTTATCGGACGAGTTCACTTGATGTGTTGCCATCGTGGCTCTTGCTGTGCATTTATTATCGAGTTTTGGGTTTGTTCGGACTCATTATGTTTGCCTTCCTGCAGTGCTGCTCCACTGCATCGCCGCACTGCGTTAGCTGAAGCTTCCTTTTGTTTCATTTAAAACGTGTCCCGTCCGATTCGTGCAACCGCAAAACTGCCAGCGAATCAGAAAAAATAAATAAACAAAAAACTGACTGAAAAAAAAAAGCTAATGAAAATCCCAACTGAAGCACGAAAATTGTGTGCGGTTTTTCTTCTATTGTTGCAGCCACTTTTGTTATGATTGTCTCGCTCCCTCTGCTGCCCAGTTTTGATTTACCTAAAAACGTTGATTAGTCGAATCCATTATAATTGCCGCCGCTTCAAACAAAGCCAAATCAAGCCAAACACAATGAAACAGAGAGATAAGTATGTAGTATGTTGAAGAATCTACTTTCCCCCGGGTGATCAAAGGAAGGGGAGGAGCTGCTGCCTGCAGTTTTGAGGAGTGCAGAGCGCGGCGGCAGTGGTGGCGGTGGAGATCACTCAAGCGCGGTATGTTTACCGTTGCTTTCCACTCAAAAGCTTTTCGAATCCAATCAGCTGTGGCCGGCCACCATCTATATCTCTATCAATCGGTGTAGTCAGGCATTCCAGAAAGAGATATGATCTACATTGTAAGCGAGATCAAATGATGATTAGTGTAAGCGAAAGAAAGACTTTCAAGTTGGTCTTAGGATACGAAATGGAAACCAAAGAGGTTACATTGGGGAAACCAAGTTCCTTAAATTAATTTAATATTGAATGCTTAATAGTTAATAAATATTTTTTCTTGCTTACAATACCATAAACCTTCATAAAAGAAAAAGCTCCTTGGGACTTTAATTTCAGAATAAAGAAATAAATCAGAGACGTTGATTTATAGTAATTTAAAGAAGTTTATTATTGCCTTTTGTTATTTATTATATTTTTTCCACTTTAGTCTGCTAATTTATTCCTCATAAATCAAGACAATTAGGCACTTTCAAGCCAAGAAAAGCCTTACTACATAGTTCTACTTTTTGCATACATTCAAGGAAGTTTATTGCTGAATCCTTACTCTGAGACATTCAGCTTTAACTTATTACCTTTAAAATTTTCCTAGCTTATCTATAAACAAAAACCCACATCAGAGAAGGAGTAATCTTAGTTGGCTACGCTCTCCCGCTGAGATCCCCGATTAAGCACGACTTCCTCCACTCATGATTCAAATACAATTTGAATACCAGATCCACGCACTTTTCCCCCCATTTCCCTCTCTCAATCAAAGCAATAGCATTTAAATTGAAATGTTTTCCTGGTCAGTCATGGTCGTGAAAAGTGTCGGATGTCAGCGGGAGAGGGAGTGGCTTTTCCCCAGAAGAAGAAGATGAAAATAAAGATGATGATGATGATGTGCAGGAAGACAGAAGAGCAGAGCCTCAAATCAAACCGCAGCGGGTGGTGGTGGGCTGTGAGGTGTGATTAATGGACGGCACAGAGTCACAGAGATTTTTGATGAAAACTCATAATTGGACAAAGCACAGGAGGAGAAGGAGTTGGAGTCAAAGTCGGGACTAAGCCGCAGCCAAAAGATTGTCAATTATCGATAGTGTTGGCCTGAGCCCGATGAATAATTATCGATTAGCCGTGTGCGGTTGGCTTGCAGTGGCAGTTGCACACACAGTTTCCCGAGTTTTCCCGAGGAAAGTGCTCGAGAGGAAAAGTTGCCGGCATGTAGATGCCGATAGCAGTGATGCTGGCATTTTTATTATTATGTATATGCGTACGTAAGCTGGAATCGGCTCCGTAAATTGTGCATTTCAGAGCCAGAGTTAAAGCCAAAGTCAAACCATACCAGAATTGCTGACACACACACACACAGACATAAAGACACCCAGCGAAAGTTGCAACTGAGAGAGTTCGTACCGCTTTTAAATATGTAATTAATAAATTTGTATTGATTAATTTGCGGCTTTTGTGCGAAAGCGAAAGGACTTTCTAATATATTCATTCCGCGACAGAGCTAGGCTCCTCCCGATCAGAGGACACTCCACCTCCAATCGATGGGAACGAGGGAACCGCATACTGAGTGACAGGCACTCTGAGGTACAAAATCCATCAAAAAAACAAATGTTTGATATATAATATCTATAGACATTTTTTGGGGTTGCTAAGGGAACAGAGTTTTTGGAATTCCTCGCTTTCCCTGCGCCCCCGTTTTCCGTGTCAACGGGAATTACATTGACGCAGTCAGCAACAGAGTAGTCTTGGGAAATGTGTGTTTGATTTCCTTTTCGCTTCTGTCAATAGGTCAGGTTAATGGAGTACGGAAGGACGGAGGGAGGTGTGCAGATTTCCGCTGATTACTGAGGGAATGAATGCTCCGCCGTTCCGCATGTTCTGCAATCATTTACATAAATGTTGACTTGGCAACTGGCAACAATATATATTATATTATTTATACATGGCTATAAATATATGGAAATACTTGGAACTGTTTGCCGAGCGAGTTTCGTTTCCTTGCAGAATGAGGTTAACTTCAGGTTGCAAACATTACTATATATACTATATAGATATGCATGGGCATTGTGCGCAGGAATTCAAGCGTATAATGATCGTCAGATGGATAGACAGCAGAGACAATGCCATAAAGCAAAATGAATTGTCATGATTTCCGCCGCTTATACAACCCAACAAAGAGCGACAATTCAATCCCGATATCTTGGCGCGTCGCACCTTTGAGATTTAATTTGATTGTTTACAATAATAAGTCACGGCTTTGCAGCCAAAGAAAGGGGGACAAAACGTTCGCTCGAATGCAGAGAAAAAGTATATTAATCATTTTCCACCAAGCCTCCAGCGGGAAAGTCCAAGTCCAAGCTGGGAGTGTGTGGCCGTGTGTGTTCGTTACACAATCGCAATCAATGACAATGATTAACACATTTTCCACACTTGGCCCCAGCCACCCATCGATGGACCATAAAATCCAGCAAATTGTTTATAATGCACATGGCACACATACGGAAAATTGTTTCTGTTCGGTTTCTGCTGCGACCAAAACTAATCTCCCAATACGGCCCGCGGTGAGCAGGAGAGGGTTCAATGTCCGTGGACAGTCGAACGGACAGGCGGGCAGACGGACAGTCGGGAAGCGGGACTCCAACTTCGTCTTGGGACAGGTACGAAACGTAAGCGTAGTGAGTAAACGGAACCAGACATCGGCAAAAAGCATTTCGGTAACGATTTTTGTTTTTGTTTTCTTTCCCGCCGGACGAGGAGAGACGGAAAAATGGGTGGTGCTGGGCTTGGTCAAAAGAATTGCATGCAAAAAGCAAAAAATCCAAAAATATACACGGAAAAAGAAAGGCATGCACACACACACAAAAACGGCGGATAGTCGATGGAGGAAATACCCTCGATCAGACACAAGCCATAATTCGATAATGATTTTATTAGGGAAAAACATGATTGCGGTTGAATATTAAATAATAAACATTTCATTACACTTGCATAATACACTCTCAAGGCTTGTTATGTCTGAATGCTGTTGGATTTACTTGAATTAGGTAATTTCTTAAAGGAAAGTAAAATGTTTTATGAAGCCATTTAAATAAAATAAATTACAGGCCATAAAAACTCAAATAAACCTGAGGAAATTCAAGTTTACAACTTATTTTAAGTGGACCTTAAATGTGGAAATCAAAGTTGAAAGGAAATAGATTTTCTTTTGGTCTATAAAATTGGTTTAAGACATTTATAAAGCTAAAGGAATGTAGATAAACTTAAGCGGTAGCGTAATTATTTTTTTCTTTTCACAAAGATTTCAATTATATTCGTATTTCAATCCCAGAAACACCTTCTAATCAATGCAAATTGGCTATTGTTTTGTCAGGTTTAACTATATCCATACATACCCCTTGGGTAACCAAGGGTATTCCCAAAGAACAACAGTCCCTTTTGGCTTTTGTGTGTGGTGGCATCGCTCTCTAGAGGGTTTTGGGAGGTGCCGCCAGTTGGCCGTTGGCCGTTGGCCGTTGGCAAAGGAAAATCAATGAAACATCCAAAGACATGCCACCGCCGGGTCTTACTTGATGGGTGGCTTGGTGGCTTCGTTGGCTACTTGGTTAGTTGGCTAGGTGCTTTGGTGCTTTGGTTTTTGTGGGAAGTAGGCGCTTGCAAAAGTGTTGCTCCCCAGATTACACATACGCCCCGTGCACACGCTAGTGTATTGGTCGTATTAGTTAGTCAGTCAGTCAGGCGGCGGGGTGAATGCACGCTAAATTAATCTCCACACAAACAGCGGAATGAATATGCAAGTATGTACGTAAGGGTGACTGTGTGTGTGTGTGTATCGGTGCGGTTTGACGGCTCAAACAATGGGATAAAAAATTATGAAGATGAAGACGTCTTCATCATGTGGATTTTGAGGCACAGAGGACGATGGAGCCGCCCCCCTTGCCAAATGTTTGCCAATCAAAGTTCACTCGAGCGGCGGTAGCAAACAATAATAAAATATGCAATGCCATGTAACAGATGATCAACTTTAAGAGGGAACCCGATGCGGTTGTCGGAGGAGTTGAGTAATACTTGAGAACTAAGCTTGAATAACGAATATATATTTAAGCACGAATAAGCAATTATTAAATTATTAAGTCATATAAAAACCATTTAATGAGTTTGATGATAAAATGTGAAAACAAAAGGCTTTATCTTAATGAGCCTAGAAAAAAATGACTCAAGGAGAGATTACAAGGAAATTTATTTGTGTTGATTTTTTGGGTGACGAGTTTAATAACCCTTTGCCTGTCATTATCTCAGAAAAATTGGGTTATTTCCGCTTTTGATTCGTCATGATAAAACATCAAAAGACTGACATAAGTAGAGTTTTAGTTTAAGATAAAAAAGGGGACTGAATCTAAGGAACTGTTTTCCAATTATAGCTTTCTTTTTGAAGTGTTTTAATTGTGTTGAAATCATTTATTTAATTTTAAAAATATATTTATCAGTTAAAAATACATTTTCTTTGAAAATAAACTTACTCAAGTTTTCTTATGAACTCAAAGTCATTTTCTATATTTACTTTTCTTTGTACTTAAGGTTATATTTAACAAAGTATTTCTTTGTAAAAGCTCAAAAAAAAAATAAAAAGTAGTTGGAAAAAATCGACTTCAAACTTTTCTTTTCACAAAAAGAACACATATATTTTTCCCCATTTTCTTGACTCGTTTTCTTACCTCTTTTTGGCCTTGCCAACATTGTAAAGTTCAACGTGTTTAAAGGCGGCGTAGGCGGCCATTTCTGTTTGTTTTTGTTGGGTGGCTGGCAAAAGGATAATCTCAACGTTGGATGGATGCAATTGCTTTACTTTTCGCACTGGAAAAATCTAAGAGCACGCGGGGCGGGCAAGGAAAACGTGGAAAGTGGTAAGAGGCGGAGAGATTAGAAACGCGATGGAAAAAGCTGCAGGACGAATGTATGCTGGATGATGAGTCATCGCAACGTGGGATGCTGCTGCTGCTGCCTGCTGCATGTGCGTAAAATCAATACAAACGCAAAAAAGTTTGCCTTGTGCAAGGAGCAGCATCCCACGAGAGAGAGAGCGCAAGCGAGAGAGAGAGAGTCCTGACAGAAAATTCCAGGAGTTAGGTAAGTCGGGAGGACCTCATCTGGCATCTAGCATCTCTGCAGCATTTTCACAACTCCCAACCAGCACTTTGCACTCACAAAGAAAGCCCAGAAAAACTTTGATTTTCACTCGCGTTTAATATTTTTCGGCTCGAAGGATATATACAGGATGTGTCTTTTATATATATTCTGCGGAACTGCTCTGTGTGTAGGCGCGCAACAACAACAACTGGCCGCTGGAGATGTGCACGTTTCGATAAAAGTCTGGCGACTAAAGTGCAGTCGGAAAAGTGAAAAGCATTTTATACCACGGCGGCGGCAAAGGCGGCGAGAAGTTTTATCGATCCAAAAACAACGACCGAAACCCAACTCACTCAGAGCGCGCATCCAATGAGAGAGAGAGAGGCCGAGAGAGAGTGGGGCAGCCATGTGGCGCTTGTACCAAAACAAAAACAAACCTCAGCTGATTGGAGTTTGGAGCCCTCTCTTGGGGCTCTTTCTCTCTCATCCGCTCTCGGTCAGAACTCAACTCGTGGTGAGTACTGGCCGCCAACTTGTGCTTGTAGGTCACAAAAAGTTGTTAAAATAACTCAAGCGCAAATAAAACATATTCTTAAGCCGGTCTTAAACACTTGCGGGATTAACATTTTGCATTTATTTTATATGTGTGCCCCACGAGCGAGAAGTGTGCGCAGATATGCTTCAGTTATGCCCTGCCATTGCAAAAAGCTAAAAAAAAAAAAAAAAAAAAAACGTTGAGAGAAAAAACTAGAAAGAGCAACAAATAAAAGTTCAGGTCTAGTGCGTTTCAGGGTTCTTCAAATGCAATTGTTTCTTTCTTCAGTCTTGCCTTCTGCTTCTTAAAAAATCTTTCTGCTTGTCTTTCTTCTTCAGTTTTTTGCTTTGAGATTTTTTAGAAAAATAAAGAGCATAAAAGCCAAAATACCCTGTACATGAATTTATTACTTAAAAGGAAAGAGCCTAATGAAAATAATCCTCTCTGGCTTTTCTTCAATAAAAACTGCAAAGAGTGCAATCTAGATTCTAATAACTTGCACAAAACCAGAGTAATTATCAGCAAAATTGTACTTAAGAGGCACGTAGAGTAAAAATAAAAGTATTCTAAAGCTGGATGCCACTCTTAAGACAAATATCTAGTCTTGATTTATGTGGATTAAATCAGCCGACTAGACTTCGAGTTAGCATAAAACAATCATCAAATCTCCATTATTTTTTGCCATAAAGTCTAGCCTACAATAAGCTCTATTCCTTTCAATAAAACCCCCTTTAATTTCAGGGTATTGTAACATACAGCAAAAATTAGCGTAGGCATTTCAATCGGCATCTGCAACCTACGGTCTTCTTTCCCAACCATGATGAGGCTGCCAGACATCAGGTCTCGAGGAGTCTCCAAGAAGAGCTGAGAGGAAGGCAGTGCCACTGCCGGACATAAATCACTTTCATCATCTCTGAAACGAACAGACCAGCAGGCCAGCCAGCAGTAAACTCTAAACTCTAATTTCAAGTGTCTTGCTACTAATGAGGCCGCCCCTTTTGCCGTTTTCGCTGTTGTTTGCTGCAACAAGAATTTAAATGCAAAATGTATTTGCATACTTCGTTTTCTTGGAAAACATTTGGCACAGATTTGCACACACAGAACAGGAAGCGCAAGCCAGCGACGACTAAGAGGATCGGGCCATGTAGCCAGGCGGCAGTCAGGCAGCCATTCAGCCCATGTTGCCATGGAATCGCACCGAGGCACCGTCACGGAGGGGGAAGTTGTTGGGTCAAAACAGTGCTTATTTTTAGCTTTGCGAAGACACTTTTGTTTAACCGAGCCAAAAGTTGACTGGCCGTCGTTGCAGTCGCATTTTGCCACAGTGTTGCTGTTGCTATTTGGATATTGTTGTTGCTTCTGCTGTTGCTGCTGCTGGTGGGTCGTGGGACTGTCGACCCACTGAGCGGTGCACGGGATGTGTGGCGAAGTGCATGCGGCAACCTGACACCACCATGCCACTTGCCCCCTTTTTTTCTAGGGGCTATGCTACCCTCCTACTTCTCCTCTTTTGGCGGTAAAGTAAGTGTAAAAGCCTAGGCCTAATGCACTTGCTAACAGTGGTGACAGTTTATAGGTTTTTCCCTAGAAGTTTTCTTCTTTTGTTAATTTTTATAGATTTTTTTGCTTGATGTTACCTTATCAACTTTATAGGTAATATACCTAAGATTTGTTTATTCCTTAAGCATACTTCTCATTTTTTATATTTTATATACACTAAATTACTTTTCCTTATTATAATAGATATTTACATTATTAAAATATTAAAATTTCAAATATTCACTTCATATTTATGTCTCAAAAAATTGGCAACACTAACATACACAGGGGAGGGCTGTAATAAAAAATGGTAGGAGGGCGCATGGCCTGGAATGGGGACTGTGGGCCACAAGCCCACTCCATGCGGTTAAAAATAGGAGGGCTCAGCACTCGCCGTCGTCTCCTTCATCTCTGCAGCATCTCTGCATCCCCATCTCCGTCTCCACTCTGGCCATCTCTTGCTTAATAGTCAAGTGTCGCCTGATATTCCACCAGGAGAAGAAGTGCAATGGAACTGACTCGAGCACACGGACACGGACTATACACACATTTGCCGACACTCACTCTCCCGTAGTGTTGAGTACGTACAGTGGTCGCTGGCAAAATACGAGCCCCTGGGTATTTTATGATAATAAATTTTGCAAACATTTCTGAAGAAATAACTTTTACCTTTGTGGCGGGCTCCTAGACACTAAATACATTTAATCACAACTCAAGGGGCTTTTGGGCTTTCTCTATTGCACATTAAAATATATTTATATGGGGTTTGTTGGGTGAATTGTTGATGAAATGTGCCAAGGTAAGGCTAAGGAAAGCCTTATTGGATAATGAGAATTTATAATAGAGTTTATATTTATTTAAAATATTATAATTAATATATAATAATAAATATTTTAAATAGTTAAATTGAATTATTCTCATCTTCTCTTTTTAAGCAACCACTGTAATAGCGTGTGTGTGTCTAATCTCATCGAAGTCGATGTCTGCTCCTCATACCGTCGCCGAGGCTTCCGCAGCCCCAACCTCCCTCCACCCACGCCCTCCAGCCTGTGTGTGTGTGGTGTTGCCCCCTCGACTAGTTAAAACATCACACCGCAGTCTCTCAGGGACGTTGGAGAGCTGGAAGTACCCGTAGAGTAACCAAGTATCCAAGTATCTGAACGTGGGCAGCGGTGGCACCATCAGCGGTAACTGACAATTGAAGTGACGTGGCAAAACCTTAATGATTATAAGCCAGGCATCGACACTCGACACTCGGCACATACATACTGCGAATATTTAAGCCAATAAATAATTTCACTGCACAAAGTGAAATTTCCGGCTGCCAAGGAGGCCGGCAGGCCCTGCATAATTACCATCAATGATGGTTACCCCTCGTACGTGCTACGTACGTGTCCAACATATGGAAATTTCGGGTAGTAACTGTGACATTCGGAAATGCATTTTCCTGGCCATATTTATGGTTTAACTTTCGTTAATTAAAAACTATACAATACACTTTATATACATTTTTATGGCTCAAGCTGTTGGCGGCGCAACTACCGAATTGCAGGTGGCAAGAGACCACTTTATGATCGTGAGAAACTGAGGGGCACAGGACTCATTGGATGAGAGAGATAGCAAAACGCTCCAGGAAGCGAAAGCTTTCAACAAAGGAGGTGTTATGGTCAATAAAGCCTCTTAATGCCTCAATGGGAAAACATAATCCGTGTTACCTGTCACATCATAATGGATATTTAATCTTTAGAGTTACTCAACCTATTTACGATTTTACTTTTCAAGTTGTAAGCTGCGATTTATAAAGTTTACAACATTGTTAATTTAAAGTTATAAGCTTTTTAGATATTTTATTTACAATTCCTACATCTAAAACCTTTACCTATACATGTTCATTGACCTTTTAAATAGCTCAAACTGCAAACTGATTTCTTTCATCTTTCACTTAAATTTATCTTCACTGAAAATTGCAGACAACAAAAGGGAATACAAGTACGTATATATTTTTCCACATATGAATAGTATTTAGTTTTCTCTGTGCGGGCCATTGACTGACCACCAAAAGGTCTTAAAAGCGGAGATTAAGTAGAGCAATTAGGAAAACGTGCACTGCAAACAACCGAAGCCAAAAACCAAAAACTATCTAGAGGGGGCAAGGCAGCGAGGCAGTAGTTGAGGAAGACAAACACACGCCGGTGAGCTGAAAGCCATCAAAAAGCGACTTTCGGTCAGAAAGGTGAGCGGCTACTCTCTGCTCCCTGCTCTGGAAACCATCCATCCAACCATCTATCCAGCCATCCATCCAACCATCTATCCATCCATCCATCCATCCAGCGTTTAGCATTCAAAATTCCCCTTGCCACATGCCACGTTTAGCTTGGGCTAACAACTCACTTGCCCTGGCGTCTTGGCTTTCCCTGGGAAATGTCTCGGAAATTAATCTCTTTTTTCGGCTGGCCCAGTTTATCATATTATTAAGGCATTAGCGAGCGGCCTCGGGGGCCAGCAGCAGCAGCGGCAGCCGCCGAATTGTAGGAAAATGGTCAAGGGAAATGCATCATCGTCGGCCGTTGTAAATCTTTTAATCAATCTCCATTTCCACCGGCTGCTGCCCTGGGAGAGAAACCCCGGCCATAGAACGCATAAAGTGCAATGGATATGGCAAACACTTTCGCTTTTCTGTAGGTAGGCCCATGTTGGAAGTTTAAATTGGAGTTTGGCCGATTCCAAATTGTCTTTTAATGATGGCCAACAATAGCGCAACTTCCTCGAGTGCATTGTGTGTGCACACAACAACAACACACACTCACACACCACGCACTCTTAGCTGGCTATTAAAGGTACTAAGGTAACAATTACCAGAGCAGCACAAAAGCTAAGCAAAGCTGGCGTTAAATTAATGCTTTAATTTCTTTTGACTTTTAGCTTTTCAACTCTTTTTCGGCTTCGTTTCTTCTAGAGAAAAGAAACTTTTTATTACACTAAGAAAAAATTTAAAATAAAATGGTAGATTGTCAATATTTTAAAGATCTCTTCCGATATATTAATACTACATATTATTCTAAGGAATTAATAAAGGTATTATTGATTTCCCAGCTTCATTAGCCTCTAATAAATTTCAAACTATATTTCTTTTATTAGCAAACTTGTTTGTTTATATTTTGTTTTAACAAACAAACAAATATTCCCCTTATTTTGTATAGACTGACCCAAACTCCTTTTCTTTTTTTCAAAATGCGTGAGGTCCAAATCGAAAACTTTGTTTGTACACAAAAAATAAAACGAAGACGTCTGAAGACGTTGAAGTGAACACAACATCGGGCAGGAAATGTTGCTAAATTTGTTGGACAGCGCCAATATGCAACATCTCCAGATGAGGCTGTCTGCCTATATTACTATATATCTATATATATACCCCCCTTATATATGCCTGTTCATGCTGTGTCTGTGCAATAAAATGTCTGGATTGTCTGGCACTTGATCGGGCCAGACCCAGGAGCCATAAGGAAGAGCTAAAGAGCTGCTCCCGAGGCGTCTTTAATGGGTTCGAGATGGCCTGACCAGACCAGACCACTTGGGATGGTCTGTTACCCCATGGAACATGTAGCCCTTACCTAAGACTTAATGCAAAAACTTTCCAACTTTGGTTGGCTTTGCTTATCGATTTGCCTGCAAACTTTTTGAGAATTATCGTAATCGGTTAGATTTAGTTTTAGCAAGTTTCCACGCTTCAGTACTGCGGCACTGCATTTGCCTTGACATTTTTCGCCCCCCAAAGAAAACTGCACAAACTTTTCACCCGTTACATATGGGGAAATGGAAGTAGGAGGCACTGCCGATCCAAGGGAAGGTCTGTGTCTATGAGCCAGGTCCCAAAACGTTTTCAATTAGATGGCATAAAACTTTAAATTGGGCATTCTCGGCTATAAATTAAAGTGAAATTAAAACAATTTGCGCGGCAATGATGACTTTGCGGGGCAAACATTTCTATAAGCGAACTAATTCGGTGGATTGGCGTGGGTTGAAAGAAAACCTGAACACATGGTCGAATGTTGGGGCCAAAACAATTTTATCAAATTTGAAAAGGAATTTGGACTTTTCTAAGTCTTAGTTTCCAAACTTGAGTTATTTACAGAGCTAAAAACTTGTAAATTGTTGCTTTAACTATGAACTTTCTGCGAGTTAAAATATATTTCTAGAAAAAAAAACTTCGGCTGTCTACTCCCTTGACATGAATAATTAAATTAAATATATGAACGACCCCTTTCTCGGATTATATCATTAGCTACAGCTACTAATCAGCTTTCCATAAATCTCTAAAATATTTATGATTTGGATTTGTAGATTTCCCATCAAAATGAGTAATTGCAGCAGCAACATTCAGGCAGCGGTAGTTACAAAACTCTCTATCTGCCATGTTATTCAAATGCAACAATGCCTGGCAATGGCAATGGACTCGCAGCTATTCCGAATCCCCAACCCCCATTGGATGATGATCGCATGTCTCAGGTGCATTCAAGGCGGAATGAATGCCCAACCCCACCAAGTTGCATATAATGGATAATGGTCAAGTGCAGTGCGTGATTCGGCGCACTCTAAGAGTTCCACTCGGTTCCAAATGGGAGCTGGCTCGGGCTTGGGTGTTTGCTTAGCCATTAGCCCAAAGTCGAGAGCCGAAATTGCAGATCAATTTGGGGGCTCTCAATCGGATTTTGGGATTTTTGGTTTCGGTTTTTGGATTTCAGAGTTTTCGGTTACAGTTTCTCTCTTCCCCAGCAGCAGATGTCGAGTGAAAAGTTTGCACATAAAGCCAGCCAGCGAAACGGAAAGGGGGGTAAGACGAGGGGCTCTGAATTATTATTTGTTTATTGAGCGAGTGAAAGGCAGGCAGAGTTTGAATTTGTTCCACTGTCTGCTTAATTAAAACCACTAAGAACGCACTTTCAGAGCTTGCGACTTAATGATACCCTTTGTTTTGGGTGTATTTTGTAGCTGTATGTGGGAGCATATTCACACACTTTAATGGTTCTGACATTGAAAATAGTTATAAACGTGATTACTATGGGCCAAGCGATAGCTTTAAACTAGATATACTTTAAATAGAAAAAGAAAACATAAAAATGCTTTCTAGGCTCAAATTTATAAATGCAAAAGAAAGCATAAAAAATGAGCAAAACAAACTCAAGAAAAAAGTTTATAAACTATGGAAAGGAGATATTTTTAGCCACAATTATCAGAGTTTTCTAACTTCTTATTTTTAATATATTCATATAAAAATATATATTTAATTCTAAGAAACAAATAAGCCTTAGATAAAATATAAATATTTTTAGTCCATACAAATCAGTGACTGTTGAAGTAATCTTTAGAAATGGAGTATATTTAGACCTTCCAAGGATTAATCTACAAATCAGAAGTATATATACATTTTTTATACTTTTTTTCTCTCTGGTAAAAATAAATAATTATATATATTTGTCAAAGAACCTACAAGTACTGCCTGCAATTAACGCCAAGCCAAGCCGTAGACCCCGAGCAATGTCAACGAATTTATGACTGATTCTGGGAAACTCACGTCTCTGGCCGCTGACTAATATTTCCCTACCGGAGCGTTAACACAGTTTAAAAGCCACTAAAAACCGTCTTCTGGTGGGGGCTTGAATGGAGCTCAAGCGCGTGTGTGTGTCAGCACTTTTCACATTCGAGATTATATGTTTCAACGTACGTGCACAGCCAAGAGGAAAATGCAGCTGTCGCCGAGCTGTGACCACGCCGCTGCCACAAAATCTAAGCCGAGCTTGGAAATTCTTTTCCCGCTTAGAGCAGATCTTAGATAATCCGCAAGGCGAGCGTCTTCTGGCCGAATGCATTTGCCCATTTCCCAGCTAATTGAAATTCTTGGAAACTAAATCAAATGCTATATGCTCCACGCAACGGCAGCAACTGGTTCTCACTACGCAGCTCGCACATGATGGCTTTGTTTGACGGCAGCTGAGCCTCTAGCTCCAGGCCGAATCTGAGTCCGAATCTCATCTTCATCCTCATCTCGGAACGCTAACGCAAACTGATCTATATAAACACACACAGAGAGAGATCCCGGCACAGAGAGATCCCGACTTCTCCCCCAGAGATGGCCCAGAATCCAACTCCGACTGGGAGCTGCTGCGAATGCATTCCATTCATTATGATTACTATTAAATTAGGAATTCCCGTTCTTTCTCCACTCTTCTATTTTTCACTTCATCTTTCGTTCTGCTGCCAACTCCGTCTCAGATGCGAAACGATGGTAATTATTTACGCCGATTTCTGTGTACAGATAATGCTATAAACACAGTCAGCAGTGCAACATGCTGCGGCACGAACTGAGCCTGCCCCTCTCCAACTCCGTCCAAAAAAAAATATTAGACAAATGACCCGAGTTAGCGGGGAAATGGGAGATCATAGAAAATATATTGCAACAATCGCAGCTAATGCGGCACGTAATAATTCGACACTCCATTGCGGCAACACAAAAAGCTATCGCAGCTCAGAGAGTCGCTCTATAAATCGAGTTGAACTGAGCTCTATTTAAAATACATTATATTTCCTATTAAATCATTCTTGAAACGATTTATTGCTATTAATTTTAAGGCCTTAAAAGGCAACGATTTTTCTTCGAGTGCTTGGGTTGGCATATCAAGCTCATTCGATCTCATCTCTGGAGGCCTCCCTCCGATTTTTTCAACTGGGACACACACCAGGCAGAGGCGGGCTAGCATTCCTTTTCGGCTAACGAAATGTGCAAAATGCAAATTCATCTTGATGGCCAGTCCATCATGTCCACTCATCAATCAATCAATCAAACTCACACCGCGCCAACCAGCTGCAAAAACGCACTTATCGATAGATCACGGCTGCGGCTCCGACGACACTGATATTCCCCAATTGCACATAAATTGCAACTGTCACTCTGGACAGGCGGTCACAATTTACCAAAATTAAATAAGAAACTGCAGTTTAGTGTCGATTTTTTTTAAATTTAACTAAAACAGGGTAGTGAAATATATATTAAATCCGTTTTGTACTTTAATTAACACCTTACAGGATCTTTTTTTTGTCTATTGAAAATGACGAAGTCTGGCGACTGCCAATAAAAACAATTTAATAAATAAATTTGAAAATGTTGCAATATTTATATTTTAAAATTTAAAAAAAGTTTATTTTCAACCTTGATTATTTCTGTCAGTGTAAACTGTTATACGTACTTTAATATTTTACATGTATTTCACTAATATTTGACAGACTGTTATACTGTATGCCACTTGAGAGACATCTAGTGGTAGCTTACGCAGCAAACCAAATACGACACCTAGCGCTGTTGAGTCGCACTACGTTCAGTGTTGCCAGACCTAGTCTAGACACCAGCTAGTGCCTCAAGAAACTGCACAGATGGCGCCACATAATTAAATTAAATTATTTTATTTAATTTTTAAAAATTAAAAAAATATATATATATTTAATTTGTATAATTTATTTCTCCTTCTTAGCTCTGGTTTTTCGCTCTTCTTATCTTCATATCTCTCTACCTTCGACCCTTGCTTAACCCCTGGCTGCCTGCATGCATCCTCAATAAAACCACTTGTGTGTCTCCATGCCTGTCTGTGTGTGCTTAGGCATCATCTGCATCTGTTATCTTTGACCGGCTGCCTATCGACTTTGTTTTTGGGTTTTTGTTTACATCCGCTTGTGTTTTTAAGCGAGGCGGCGATAATAATGGCAATCAACGACAAACTCAAGCTGAAATTCCCTATGCCCAAGACCCATAGGGGGCCCTATGGAACAAGGGACTGAGATTCTCGGCTTACGCTTGATAATCACATCAAAATCGAAGGGTTCTCCTCCCTCGTTTCTAACCCGCAGAATTTGGATTGTTTTTGTTTTTCAATCAACGACTGCTCACTTGGCGGGGAAAACAATTCCAGGAATTAATTTCCGATACTGGGGGCTGCGAGAAGTGGGGCACCTGCCACAGAGTCGGCCACAGCCGGTTCTCTCGCGGAATTCTGCTCGCAGAGCGACAAAGACAAAAGAATTTAGCGGAACGGAAGAAAGCGGCCATGGGCTGGACTTGGACTTGGAATCGGGAGTTGGGAGAACCTGTTTTCGTTTACGGATCGTTTCTGGAATCATCATCAGCAGACAACGACGACGACGACCCAGTCGCCTTTTCTCTAGCTGCGAGCTGATCCCTTGGCAGCGATTTGAGGAAGCCAACGCATTGCCATCGATGGTGCTCCATCAGGCTCTTGGCACAAATGACGCGGCACAAACCGGGAGGTGGAGGCAGAAGGATGAGCTGTCGGATGCAGTGTTTGCATGCGAATCTTGCGCTGTGCTTCCACTCTTTTCTCTCCTTTTCCTTTTATCCATTTCAGAGTCAGAGTGTCAAGAGTGAACGAACTTTATGGACAAAAACTTCTCTTGTCATCATCGTAATCATCGTGAGTATCGAGTCAATGGACTTGGCTTAAACTCGGATCGCTGCAAGTCTCGGAATCTCGAGTCTCTAAACACAGCAGCTGCGGCAATGATCTGGCACAAAGCAGCGAGCTGCTGCCGCTGCTCCAGAAGCGTAGCCAGCACACACGCCATATCTCAGCTTTTAAATAATAATAATAATAATGTGGAGCAAACATTTACATTTACACGCATTGTATGCAAACACACATGACTGTGCAGTCTCGAAACAATGGGAGATCGCAGCTAAATGAGAATTAATTGGCCACTGAGACCAGTTTCAATTAATTGAATGTCAAAATAACTGATCTAGAGAGATAAAAGAAGGGAATTTCTTAAAAGATTGCTTATAATTCGGAAGAAAAGGCTTAGGACTTAAAAAATATGATTTTTTTAAAAGTTCTTAGCTCATTTCATACATTCCACAATAAATATAACGCTTTTAAGACCTCAAACTTATCGCTAAACCGAAAGATCGTTTTCCCCCAAGAGGGGCGTTGTCGGAACAAAAAACAATTTGCATTGAATAACCCAGATTGTGGCCATTGACTCTCGCTTGGAGTCGCATTTCGCAGCGTTTCCAGTTTGTTCTCCAGCGAAAGATCTTCGAAATGATCTCTTTGGCTATGCAACTGGGCCTGGGCCTGGCTGGGCATGAGTTATGGGTATTATGGCCTGACGTCCAATTAAGAGCAAATTAATTCACTCCCCGAGAACTCCCGAGAAGTGCAGAAATCAGCATAAAGATATTCGTCTGGGGTGTGCCCAGAGACAAAAGGTTCTTTGATTATTTATGTATATTGCGGATGACCACAAGAAATACTCATAAAATCAATATTGAATCTAGGCGGTGAAGAAGAAACCCAGAAAAACAAAGACTATCAAGTGGAGATTACTCGTCATCCTCAAACAAAAAAGCTAGAAAACTCAAATAAATAATACTAAGTACAGGATGTATCTTTAAATTCTCTATTTTTTGTATTAGAAGATCTGCTAGGTTTATTTTTAAGCCCAGACAGTCCAAAGTGCCTGCCTCCTTCCCTCTTAAAACAAAGAACATGCTAAAATCCAAATTGATTTAATTTGTGCAAAATTCCAGGCAATTGCAGTCCAAAAATCAACCCTTAGAGTAACCTCTTCTATGTCTGGTGGTTGGTTGCCTTGAACAGTGACAGGAAATCCCTTGCCAGACCAAAAAGTGGAGTAGCAAAAATTCACTTTCACAAATCCCATTCAGCGGCAGCAGCTCCTGCTCCAGATCCGCCCGAGGCCGCGACAGAGGCCGTGGACGAGGCCGAGGACGAGGCCTTCATCAGCCAGTGCACTTGCAAATGCAGCAGCAACCCTTGCAATTCAGACAACTGACTGCCTGCCTGCCAGCCGCCCCTCTTAATCCTTGGGGGATTTCATCATCCACGAGGGTGACGTCGTCTGGCTGGCTGGATTTCAGATTTCAAGGTCCAAAAGTCAGCCGGCAAGGGCAGTTTTTTGCAAATTTGTGTGAGTGTGTCTGTGCCTACATCGGCATGCAGGTGGTAGCGGGTTAATCGCATAATTGAGCAGCCCAGGAGCAACTCATCAGTGATTCACAGCCAGGCAAGCGTCCCGTCTGGCTGTAACAAAGGAGTAACACACCCTGTTCGTGGCAAGCCAAATCCTACAAAGAAATCGCCATGGAACGTGTGAAGCCTGCAGATACGGTCGGAGCGCACAGCCCACAATGCAAATATGCAAACTTATAAATACATCGGATCCGCGCGTCTGTGTGTGGGAGCAACTCATTTAACCCGGAGTGGAGTCGAGTCGCGACGCGACGAGTTTGAGTGCCAGAGCCAGCCAGCTGGCGAATTGTGGAGGAACAAAGAGCGAGGCTGGAGAGAAAATCGGCTGAAAGGTTTTCCATCAGCGACGACGCTGCTGACTCAGGGATCTGCGTCTTTGGATCCCAAGGCAGCAGCGGCGTTTCAGCAATAAATTCATAACCAGCCGAGGGCCAGGGGAAGTTGATAGAAGCAAGCACAGTTGCGGTCAGAGTATTAGAGCTAGAAATACGAATTGTACAGCCTATATCTTAATATCACCCTCTGGCAATGCGATGAGTAATTAATTAAATTTTGTAATGCTTTAAAGATCGCTTGAATATACGACAAAATTTATGAAATTTAAATTAAATTCCTCACATTTTTCTTTACTATTTTTCTGCCCCCATCTGTGGCCCCCAAACAGAGGGCGTAGAGCAAAGCCATAATGGTAATCGCCCATGTACAACAACTGCCAGAAGGCAAACTCGCGACGCAAACAGATCGTTCTGCAAATGGCAAAACTCTGATGCAGATAGGCTCTATGCAAAACGGGTAATCGAACAGGCCGGCCATATAAGGCGGCTAATGGTCCACCAAGCCAAGCCAGCGGCGAGTGACGCGTTATTACTTAACAACAATTACCGAAAGTGAGCTCGAGAGCTGTGCCCAATTATAGTGGAAATGTTTTTTGCCGAAATTGTCACTCAGTGACTTGGCTTTCTCGTAGCAAATAGAAGATACAAAAAGATATACAGATACCACAAGGCGACGGCTGTCTGCTCAGTGGAGCGTTTTGTGTTTTGCATTGGCCCCGGCAGACGACAGCCTTGAGGTCCGCTTATACGGTAGCCAATAATCCATCCAGTGGGGTTTATGTACTGGAACTACATCCAAATAAGGACACTGCATGACGTAAATATGGACTTACCTGCAAAGAGAGAAGAGCAAACAAGAAGTCGGTTAGTCAGGGCCAAAGTTATGCTACTCCATTAATCATCTATCAATCGGGTATGAGTCACACAGGAGGAAGAAAGCGGAGAACAGGAAACGTGACTCGCTAGGGCTTCCCTAATTTACACGAAAAAAACATTTATCTGGCAGGCCCACCCTGACCAATATCTAGAGACAAATGCATTTTCGGGGCAGGAGCAGGGAAAAGGGAAACTGGAAGAGACCGAGGACAGAGGCATGGGCCATATGACAGATATGTCCTACTACTATGGCCTCGGTCGGGGTTGCTTATCGTGTGGGTTGCATGCGTCAGTGACAGACTAACTCTACTCGTAAACTCCTCCTTTGACAGCGTTACACTTAACAAAAAATTTACTATATATGTTGAGTATAAAATAAGAGAGACTTTTATTAAGAAGTAATGTAAAATCGTTCCTACATAAATAAACATTTTAAAATTCCATTCTTTGATTAGTTTTGCCAGTTTAGCCTGTTTTCATTTTTCCCTCAATTTCAAAAACAGCCTTAAACTCAGCTCAGCTCAGTGTAGATCTATCACTATTTCTATGTCGGATTAATGTGGGCCCGTCTGTCTGCATTTTGGGTGCGGCTGGCTGCATTCTCCGGCTATGCGGCTTTCTCTGACGGTTCTGCAGGGAATTAGACCCATTGACTCATTCTAGGGCTGAGGCCCAAACCCAAACCCAAACCTATAAGCCCAAACCCGAACACCCGAAGCCAGCACAAAACTAGTCGCCGCGGCTAGGCAATCAAAATCGACATTTAGTTTTATGGCGAGTCAAACAACAACATCCAGAAGGCGAACATGCAATGTGTCCCGGGTTCAATGCACTTGCCACTCAGCCTCAAACTCCGGTGCATTTGCTCTTGGCCAGATATGTACATATACATATATACACACTCTCTGCATTAGCCTGATCGCGTGACTATACTTAAATATAGTTAAGCACTTTCGGGAGCAGCAATAGCGGCAGCGGCACGTGACGATATTATGGCCGAAACTATCCCCCAATACCAGGAATTGGAGCTCCAACACGACTGCCCTTAATCACTGGCCACCACTGTGGTGGTGTGGCAGAGAGAACGCCATCGATTTCAATCGCAATTACTCATCTATCGCCACAATTACCCGTATTATGATGATAAGTGCGAATCGAAACAGCTGCAGGCGGAATTCCGCATGACTCAAGGAGCCAATTTAGAGCACACTAGAGAGCTAGTTTGCTTCGGGAAAACCAGCAAATTGGCAAAGGTCAAGCACGGGGAGCAGGTGCCCGCGGGTTGGGGCTATTTTAAAACATCCATCAATGTTCAACGAGCACAGTTTTGTTTACAGAAACAATCGTTTAAAACTTTACTTTTATGCGCTGACATTAAAAGAGCTCGTAAAACAATTCCTTCTGGGGGGTTCTAGGTGCAATTTATGCTCCATTTTTGTTTTCTATTTTCCAAAACATTCAAATGTCGTTAAAGAGGAATACTAATGTGGAATTTAATGATTCGGAACTGCATTTAACAGTGTTAATTGTTATGTGAAGCCTTTTTAAGTACTATTAAATGTGTGTTTATTTTTTATCCTAAATATTTACCTTAGGTTTGCGCTTGGTTCCTAATATCACAAATAAATGTAGCTGTATCAACTATATTACTTGGAAAACAAGTAATTCTGTATGCCCTATGGTTTGTATACTCCTAAAGCTTTATTAATTGCTATTAAAGCCTTTTATTTTTAATGTACTTAGTATTTCGACGAATAGAAACCAAAAACCAGACGATAAGAGCATATCTTACCATTAGAATCATGTAATTATAAGCTGTAACCCCCCCAGGCTACTTGGTTAGCTGGCACCTCTATCATGAAGTTGGCTGACCAACAATTTGGAAACGGGCACAGAGAACAAAAAGACAAAAACAAGCGCCACCTCGATTGCAGTCATAAAACTGTTAGGATTACGAGTATGCGGTGCGGGGAGGGTTTTGAGATGTCCATCGAGCGATACGGCATTAGGGTAGTGGCAGGCGGAGGAGGAGCGAGGGCTAGGGGCAGCTGGGAAACTGGCACACTTGCTGACATTGCAGTGTGCACTTAACTAGAACCACCACTGTATGCAAGTACGCACGCATACACATGCATGCAGACATGGGACAGTGAACTCTCATGAGTAAATAATGGATTCTATAAATAATATAAATAATTTAATTCATTTCTGCTAAAAATACTCCTTGTCAACACGAAGGCGCGCTTATCGCTGAAAATAATCTATTATTTACCATTGCTCCCCTTTTGATTGGAATTAAAATTACTTGGAAATGAAAGAAAAACCGGTAGATTTCTGAAACTCAAGAAACAAGCTGGGCTTGAAGCGATACTGATAATTGAATTATTTTGTTATTAGTTTAAATATTAAAATTGTATTCCAATTCCTGCATATAAGTATCAAATGGAACCGGAAAATTAGGCAACTAATGTGTACGTTCCACCGTACCGAGACTGTCCTGTTGCCCTGAACTAACTACTCAAAATGGTCAATTTCCCTGCCTGCAGCTGGGCCATCCTACACTTATAATAATGCCTACACACATGTGTATTGCCAGCGGGGGGGGTAAAAGTGATATCAAATATCGGTTGTTAAGGGCGTTTTCCAGCGCGTCCATAACAATGGCTAATGGAAAATGGAAAAAGGAGCACTGGAACAGATCCAGATCCCAGTTAACAGTTAACCCATTAAAAGATCAATAAATCCAGGCGAAGGCGAGGCAGAAATTCGGAACGGAAATGCCGGTTCCCCCCGCCACCCGCTTCTAAACGAGGAATAGAGATAATGGAGGAGGAAGCACACACAAAAAGAAACGGAACGAAAAACGTTGTTATTGCAAATCTGCAAATTCGGACAACCAATACCAGTGCACCGCATCGCACCGCCTACCAACACAAGCACACGTTCTGAATTTAAAAATGCCGGCAACCGAGGAATCCTTTCTATTAAACTTACTTGCTGCTGGCCTTGTCGGTGATATCGCAGTTAGAGATCATCTTTATTCTTAACCGTGAACGGATGTCTGAACTATTAGCGTTATAAAACTGACACACGCGGACGAACACTATCGTGGAAGGCGGAACAACAAATGACAAATTAGAGCTGGGAAACTATCGATGGTACTATCGAGGTATCGACTTTTTCCTTTTTTTGAGCCACCATCGATAGTTTTTTATCACTATCGATAGTACGGGACTATTTTTATATCTCTGCTTTGTTGCTGAAATTTAGTAAGAAAAATGCAAACAAATATATATATATATATATATATATTTTTTTTTTTATAATAAAAATGTATTCTAAATTAACTTAAATTGGAGTTGGTGGTGAAAAATATTAACTGAATCTCAAAAGAAAGGGGTCTACGCCACGTCTTCAGAGTCTAATAGGGTCTTCCCACACACCGTCAAAGCGCATCTGGCATCCGTTGAACAAACGGTCCATAAGGTTTTGCCGTTCCGAATTTTCTCAATTGGCCCTGCATCAAAGCGCATCTAAATGTAACGACCGTTTGTTTGGCGATAGTTCTTCGGTGCAACTCTGAAAATTTGACCATCACTACGAAAGTGTATACACACTTGGCGAGAAACAAATGAGATATGGAATTTAAAACGTGGCGCCAAAGCTACAAGCATGCCCAAAATAGATGTTGGCGTTTTTTTCGGTATATTCTTGCCCCAATATGTCCCCAATTGTTACTATTTAATATAAACCGCCTACCTCTACCTTATTTTAAAGATTTTGGATGCCTATACCACCTATAGACACTTTTCGGTGAATTTGCTCTTTGTTAGAGAAAAATCATTAGAAAAACTAAAATTCCTTGTCATTTAAGTCATTTAAATTTATTGCGGATAAATTCTGACGCAATCTGTGCCTTTTGCTGTTGTACAACAGCCAAAATAGCTGGTAAATGCTCCATTTCAAATTTGCAACTGCCAATTCGACCGCCTTTGTTTACGTTTTCATGAGCCACAGCTGATCGATCAGCTGTTCGGATGCAGATGCACTTTGATGCAGCTCTGTGGGAACACGAGTTTCGCATCTGCGAAAAATCCCAAACGTTCCTCACAGATGCGCTGTGTGGGAAGACAGTATAAGCGTATGTTTAGCAATGGTAATACAATTTTATTTGTGCAAAGTTGCTTGGATAGAATATTTATGTTAATTACTTAGTCAAAACATATTGAATCTATATATATAAAAATGGAGACAAAAAATGTTAGGGATCAAATCACAAGAGAACGGCTGGGCCGATTTGGATCAAATTTTTTTTCAGTTTTTTGTAATTGCCAGAAGAAGGTTATAGCATAAGAAAATTTTGGAAAGTCCTTCCGGAAAGGTCGCTAGCGGCTCAACAGATGGACACACTGTTGTATGTAAAATTCTGAAACACCCTACAAAGATCATAGCTGCGTTGAAATTGTGTATCAATGAACTCGGTAAAAAAATATTTAAACAAAAAAATCGAGCTAACGAAGCATTACCAAAGTGAGCTTAAACAATTGGAAGTAATGCCTGCTGTTAGACGATCAAATCTTGGGCGGCGTTCACGCAGTGCAATAAATAATCAGAATTTCCGTAATAGTCGGACGCAAGAGGAACGTACAGAAATAAATGCATCGATACGTGCCCAAATGGCACAGCTTCGCGCTGCACAAAGACCACCTCAAGCCCGACAAAATAATAGAGGAAGACGAGCCGCAAATGAAAACTTGAATCGCGCTGCATTCCCATACAATCCTGAAACATCCTACAAGGATCTTACGTGCGTTGTTATTGGTTCATTATCTGTTGTATGTCAGCATTGTAATGCATTGAAGTTTCGGCTGGAAACCCCCGGCTTATGCTGTGCAGGTGGCAAAATGAAATTGCCCGTTTTGGCTCATCCACCAGAGCCATTGTACTCGCTACTATATGGAAACTCAGCCCAATCAAATAGTTTCCTGAAGCTTGCACAAAAATATAACGGATGCTTTCAAATGATGTCTTTTGGAGCCGAGGTTGTTCAACAATCAGGCTACAATCCAAGTTATAAGGTAATGGCGTCTCTTTATTATCACATTTTTTCAAAATTGCATCCCAACATTCAGATTCAAGGGCAAATTCACCACCGAGCGGGCGCTTTGTTACCACCACAAAACAAAGATCATAAATTCCTTCAGATCTATTTCATTGGTGATTCGGAAGTTGAACTAAATCACCGCTGTGCAATTTTTACTGCAACTAAACGTGAAATTATTCAACAATTGCAAACCTTCTCCATGAGCATAATGAATTGGTCAGATTGTTTAAAACCGCATTGGATATAATGCATTATGACGAACATAAAATCATTATCAGCGCTGACAAAAGACCCACTGGTAGCCATGCAAGACAATTTAATGCTCCCACTATCAATGAAGTCGCAGTGGTGATTGTTGGCGAGAATGTTGAATCACGCGATATTGTTCTTAAGCGTCGGGATAATGGCCAATTGCAGCGAGTTTATGAGACTCATCGGTCTTATGATGCTCTTCAATACCCGTTGATGTTCTGTCGTGGAGAAGATGGGTATCACTTCAACATAAAGATGGTCAATCCAACGACAGGTTTGTTTAAAAGTCATCACGAATTCCGATTATTCCAACAGATCTTCCATTCCAATTCAAGAGGAGTCAGTTCCCAGTTCGATTGGCATTTGCGATGACAATCAATAAATCGCAAGGCCAATCGTTGGAAGTCTGCGGGATACATCTGGAATATCCATGTCTTTCACATGGCCAGCTATACGTAGCCTGTTCGCGTGTGGGAAAGCCGTCATCATTATTTATTTTTGCACCGGATAACAAAACAAAAAACATTGTATATCAGATCGCTCTGCACTAATTTCAGGTCAAAAAAATTTGTCAATCCAACGAAAGGTTTGTTTAAAAGTCATCACTTTTTTTTGATTATCAACTAATTTTGAATTTAAATTTTAGGAGAAGATAGGAATAAGGTAAGGTAATAATGTACGTCAAAGTAGAAACGGAACGTCTCAATTTAATTTGTTTTAATCAGTCGAAGTTGGGGCGAGATAAAGTTCGCCGGGTCCGCTAGTAGTAATATAATTCTATTTTAAATTGCTATAACTTTAATTTGCAAAAAGAATGGTAAAAAAGCGATACTATCGATAGTATCGAATTTTCGTATTCAAAACATCGAAAATATCGAATGGTGCCACTATCGATAGTTTCCCAACTCTATGACAAATGCAACTTGGAATTGGAATTGGAAATGCAAAGATGTCGCGGCACGCTAGAGCTGGGAAAGCAGTCGATGTCTCTATCGATACCATCGATTTTCTGTAACGGCGATATATCGATATAGCTAGAGAAGAAAGTATCGCACAATATCTAGCCACTTTTTCATAATTTTTGGGTATTGTGACTGAACAAACTGTTGCTTGGACCAATTTAAGAAGTCTGTCCCGAACACTAGTTTTTTAATTATACCTACAATTGTCCATGTAAGTTTTCTTATAAACAAAATCAGCTGATTGTTGGTCGTTAACGATAGGTTCTAAACCGATTAATATTGCTTTGCGTATTTAAGATATCGATGCATCGATAATTAATTCGATGTGTTTTCCCACCTCTATTGCACTTGATTTGTTTACATCGAATTTATTTGAAAATTCTTGATTTCTAACTGCTGGCCAGGATGAATGCCGCCGCCCTGCCGGTGGTGCTGGTAAAGTGCCGGATTTGCATGGGCGAGTTCGAGGAGCAGACGATGACACCTCTGTTTGAAGAGCCATCTGAGGGCGGGGATCGACTAGGCGACAGGGTGCAGCTTTGTTCCGGCATCAGGGTGAGTGGGGATGTCCTTAGAATGAATCTCAACTTACTAGTCCAATTTCCCGCAGATTCAGGAGTCTGCCAAGATGCCCAGCACCGCCTGCAGCAGCTGCTGCGAATTCGTTGATATGTGGTTCAACTTTCGGCAGCTGTGCCTGAATGCACAGGTTTTTTGGGCAACCAGTTTTCCGGATGCAGAAAGACCAGCGTATCTGGCCCAAGCCAGCGATACCAAGTACATGGAGTATCTCTACGAGAAGCTGCAACTGAACTACGCAGACTCCAACTATCAAGAGGACGAGGAGATCCTCCAAGAGATAGAGGAGGAGCAGCTGGAGGCCGCTTCCTGGCAGTCGCAGGAAGGCCTGGACATAAGGGACCTTATCTTGACTGAGCAGGTCGAGGACGGAGCTGAGATCAAAGAGAGCCCTGACCAGGTTTTAATCTCTCAACTGGAGGCCTATGAACATGAGGCTCAGTTGGAAGGATATGTGGAAGACAAGAGCCAGTCCGTTGACGATATTTCCCTGCTAAACGAAGACTACAACGAAGTAGACTTTGATGAAGAAGAGCTTGAGGAAGACGAGTTCATATCGCTAACGCCCGATCAGACCGCCAGTCCGTTAGGAAAACGAAAGCCGGGAAGGCCGCGCAAGCCAGATAGCGAACTCAAGGGAAAGCGAAAGGAAAAGGGCGGCCGGGTAAAGCAAGTCAAAACAGACAGTCAAGAGGGCGAGCAGGCCACAACATTTGTGTGCAGCCTCTGCGGTGAAGTCTGTGAAAAAAAGTCCCTATTCAAGGTCCACATGATGGCCCACACGGAATACAAGCCCAACCAGTGCGAGTAAGTGGAAAATTGAGTTTACAAAACATGGTTTTTAATCTTGCTTATGGCTTTTAGAATCTGTCAGAAGGCCTTCCGCCAAAGGGGCGAACTCCGTTCACACATGCGTCGCCATACGGGAGAGCGACCGTACAAGTGCGCCCATTGCGATCGTCATTTTTACGATCGCAGCGAAAGGATTCGCCATGAAAGAGTCCACACCAACACACGTCCCTATGCCTGCCAGGTATGCGGCAAGTCCTTTACGCACACTGCCATACTCAAGAACCACATGCTGGTCCACACGGGCGAGAAGAACTACAGGTAGGAGGGTAGCTTCTCCAAAAGGAAAACCTTGCTTAATAATATCTTTCCTTCAGCTGTGACACATGCTCCAAGTCCTTCACCCTGATGCACCAGCTAAAAGCCCACCTAACGACTCAAACCCATCGCAGTCGAGTTGAGTTGATGAATTCTATGGCCCATTCCGAAGACTGTGTCGACAGTTAAGGTCCTAGCTTAATGCCTAGTTTAAGTTAGCCAACTTCCAAGTATTTCAGTCTATAGTATTTTTAGGGAATACAAAAAATGAATTGTTTACCATAACTTATCGTATTTTTATTAGCTAGCTGCTGTGGACAAACCCGGCGCTGCCCAGGCGATGCGCATCTGTCTTCTCGTGCGCCGTAAGCTGATGCTTCAGGCGGAATGACTTCGAGCAGGGCTGACATTTGTAGGGTCTATCGGAGGAGTGCGTCATATAGTGAGCCTTGCGAGAGGTGGACAAGGCAAAGGTTTTTCCGCAAATGTTGCAGGCATAGGGGCGCTCATTTGTGTGTATCCTAAAATAACGATAAAACCCAGATATAAGATGTTGAAGCTTCGAAAAGCAAGATCAATCCACCTTTCGTGCTTGCGATGACTACTGTGATCCGCAAATCGGCGCGAGCAGTAAGCGCATTCGAAGGGTTTCTCGCCCGTGTGGATGCGCATGTGAGAGGTCAGATTGCAGGCGGCATTGAAGCGCTTGCTGCATACCCTAAAATCGAAAAATAATCAGGTTCATTTGCAATTTAAACAAATGAAACACTTACTCGCATTCGTAACTCTTTTCGGTGAGATGATTTCGCATGTGGGACTTGAGCTGGGAGGGATTGGAATACGTCTTGTTGCAGATTTCACACTTGGGCTGGTCCTCCGAGTTGGTATCTGACTTTTGGGCCAGGCTGTCCTCTTCACTGGCCTCTTGAGGGTACTCTCCGTTGTGTATGGCTATGGGACTGCCCTGCGAGGAGGTTGCCTCAAAGTCATTGTCATTGATCCTATATTCCTCATTTATAATGATGTATTCCTCATTGGATTTATCGAGTTCCGTATTTAAAACGAAGACTTGAGTACTATCCTCTTCTTGATTCAAGTGAGTCTTATCCAAGGGTTCTAAAATCTCTTCCATTTCCGATTTCCCTTCAAGTTCCTCGGGGTTTACCTCTCTTTTCAGGGGTTTTCCGGTGGTATCGTCTACCGGAAAAAAGTTGTGTGTCTGTGGACTGAGCTCTTGCTTTCTGGCACGCTTTCTATGGTTTGGAGGGGATCCATCAGCGACGCTTGCAGCCGAGGACAACGTTTTGCTCACGAGTTTCCTTAGGTGCTCATCGGAATGCCTGCACATCCCAATGAAGCGATGGACCATTTCCAGCTTGTCAACGCAGTCTGCACAAATTTTATCGGGCAAGCCATCGTCATGTTTTACCTAAATAGAAACCATAAATGTATAAACAACATTTCAATTTGATGTTGTTTGGACTCACCAGCAGACCGGCGTGCTGATTTAAATGCTTGACGGCTTCGGATTCAAAGAGCGGCTGGAGTGTGGAGCACCGCTCGGCCCTGCAGGTGCGGCACATGCTCCACTTGATGCTGATCTCCATGAGGTGCTCTTATTTCGGCGCTTTCCTTAAGATTTTCTGGAACTCAGATTTAAAATACAAAAACTAAAAAAGAGCCAGGGTTGTCAGGTTGGCAATGTTTTTCGATAGTTTTAAGCGATAGCTGTGATCGAAATGAATTATCTAAAGAACACTAAAGCATAAAACAAATTAAAATTAGTTAAACCTAATTAATTGTTAAAAACAGCTTAATCCATTCATTTTTATGCAAGTTAGATTTATTAATTATTTTCTACGCATCGATTACTGATGGCACTATCGATACATTTGCACAATTTGACAACCCTGGGTGAGGCAGTGCTGCAGACGCTTGTTTATTTTCCTGAATTTTCCCGACTGCGACTGCGAAACGGAGCCACCATGCCCGAGTTTATGCTGTGCCGGATCTGTTTGACAGACCACATTAACGCGGACACGATGTCGCCCCTGTTTGACGAGGAGGACGAGGAGTGTCGAGAGCTGGTCCGCAAGCTGGAGGAAGTGGTCAGCATCAAGGTAGGTTTATTACCAGTAACCTGGGCGAAGAATACCATTGACTCTTTTGGATTTGCAGCTGGTGCCGCTGCAGGACATTCCCAGTATGCTGTGCTTGAACTGCCTGGACAAGCTGACCAACGCCCATGACTTCCGGCGGCTGTGCCAGGTGGCGCTCACCACCAATGTGGTCAAGGTAAGTGGGCCACCGTCAGCTAAAGAACTGGGATTAAACTAGTCTCCCCTTCCAGGCCGAGCTGAAGGTCGAGCCCACCGATGAGGTGCCGCATATAGTGGCGGAGTACATCTACGAGGCCACCAGCGATTTCATCAATACAGAGGAGGAGGGCATGGAGCTGGAAGCCATGCTGGAGGAACGCCTGGAGGACGGCATTGCGGAAACGGAGCAGCCCTACGAAATAGACGCCGTGGCGGATGAACTAGACGAAAATGAGTTGCTAGTGCATCAGGGCAGCGACAGTGACTACAATCCCGGCGAGCGCTGTCGCAAGCCAAAGGTGCGCAAGACCCGACACAGCAAGCGTGGTCGTGGACGACCCCGCAACGCTGCTAGTAATGCCCAGGAGATGACACCTGTAGCCTTAAACTGCAAGTCCTCGCCCGAGGAGACCACCACGAACATCATGTGCGAGATTTGCGGCAATATATACTCCAAGCGGGCGGCGCTCAACATACACATGCGTCGCCACATGGCCGAAAAGCCTTTCGAATGCGAGTGGGTATCACAAAAAGGATTTTTGAATTATAGATTATTTTAATGAATATATTTTTATTCCTCCTAGAATCTGCAGCAAAACCTTTGCCGGTCCCTCGGAGTTAAATCGCCACATCCGCGTGCACACGGGGGAGAAGCCGTTCATGTGTAAATACTGCAACCGGTCTTTTGCAGACCGCAGCTCTAACATCAGGCATGAGAGGTAAAGCTGCTTTCCTTTCTGGAAGCTTTGCTAAAAATTTATGAATTCCCTTGTTGTCCTTGCAGGACCCACACGAATGAGCGACCCTTTACCTGCCCCACCTGCGGCAAGTCATTCTCCTATTCGAATGTGCTTAAGAACCACATGCTTACCCACACGGGAGAGAAACCCTTCCTGTAAGTTAAGCCTTGACCAGCTGGGAATATTTATTTACAATTTATTAACTTAGATGTCGACCGTGCAATAAAAACTTCTCCCGTAAACATCAACTGGAGCAGCACATCGGGACAATGACCCACCAACTGACTATGCGAAAGCACCAGAATAACGACGCAATGCGACACACGGAGCTCTACTAGTCGTCCCTAACGAATGCAATTAACGTAAAGCCCTATTATTATTATTATTAGTAATTGTAAATAAAAAGAGTACAAATGGTCCGCGCCGGATGTTACAAGTTATGGTTTTAATCAAAAGTTACAAAATACTTGCACTTTGCAGATTCAAAAAGAGATCGAAAGATTCTTACATTATTTATGAATATTTTAAATATAAAAAATATCTATAGTTTATGTACATTTTACGCTAAACTATTTGCCATTTCCAGGTGATTAATGGTTGTCATATGATTACGCAGGTTGGACTTCCTTTGAAAGCTCTTATCACAGATTTTACAACTAAAAAATAAATGAAATTTTGAGCTGAGAAAATATTAAAAATTTCAACTGTAAACCTACTAGTGCTGGCGCTCCGAGGAATGCACCACTTTGTGCTTGTTGAGGCATCCGGAACTGATGAAGCTCTTCTCGCAGATCTCACACTGAAAATTGCGCTCGTCCCGGTGGCGACGATGGTGCTGCTGACGGGCACTGGAGTCCGAGAACCGCAAAGGACAGTAGATGCAGGCAAAGGGCTTCTCGCCGGTGTGGGTACGATTGTGGCGAAGCAGTTCCTTGCGGGTGACAAAGCTCTTGCCGCATCTTAAGACAAAAAAAAGGTTTAAAAATATATTCCAAATTTAGAGTTTTAGTTTAAGATTTACCCAAACTGACAATGAAAATCCTTGATGCCCGTATGCCTGAGCTTGTGCTCTAAAAAGTTTGACCTGCAGTTAATACTTTTCCCGCATTCTCCACAGACATAGGGTCCACCTCGGCCAACTGGTTTTGGTTTGGCCACTTTTTCCGATTCTCCAGGAATTGGAAAGGTTTCTGTGGGTTCCAGGCTTAGAGTAACTTCATCTTTCCTGCTGAAATACAACTCGATTTCGGTATCATCTATGTCCTGCTGCTCCTCTGCTTGTATTGAGTTATGTTTGAGGACAGCCTCGATCCTCTCCAGATTCTGCTTCTCGGATATAATGCAGCGTTGGCGGAACTTAATAGCTACGTTGAGATCACCCAGGCAAGCCAGGCACAGGTGTTTGGAGAGTTCTTCTCTATCACTTAGCTGCGAAATATAAAGAAGAATAAGGTAATTGTTAAATTATTTACTGCCACATACCTCTACTCCCGTAATGGACAGAATTTGGCGAACCAAGTGAATATTTTCAGGCTCAAAAATGTTAATTGGAGCCTCCTGTCCAGAGCAAATGCGACAGTTTTTATTTGGCATTTTGAGCTTTTCTATTTTTAAGTTAATTGTTTATTGTTTACGTTCCATGCCAGTATGTGTGTGTGTGCGTGAGCTCAACAGTTTAGACATGGACGTGCCGTTTATCGAACCCCCCTCGCTACACCCCTGGTTTCGATATCGATAACAAAACAGCTGATCCTTTCACATTTTCCCAAAACAAATTTTGTTTATGTTCATTTTCTGACTATATCCCAGCTTTAAAATGCCCTTTCAGTGCCGGACTTGCGCCGGCGTCATCTACCACACAAGGCCAAAGAATCTCTTTAGCATTGACAACGCCACAATGCTGCTAAACCTTAGACAGGTGACCGGCGCTGTGGTAAGTTTCAATGAAATCCTGGTTTTCCCTTCAATTAAAGTTTTACGTTCAGATTAATAATGATCCGGGGCTGCCCAGTTGTATTTGTGGCTGCTGCCTGCACGACTTGAAGCTGGCCATTGTGTTCAGGGAACGGTGCCTCCAAACGCAAAAGGATCTGCTCCAGCGCGGCAAGAGTGTCAAAGGGGAAGTCTTTGAACAGGAGCAACAGGATGACCAGGAGGAGGAGGAGGATGAGGTAGAAGAGATGGTGGAGGATGAGCAGGAGGAGGAGGCGGAGGAAGAGGAATGCGAAGCTCAGCAGGAGGAGGCTAACACCGATGGGCTGGCTTCGTCTGACGTTTTGGATGACTCCTTTGAGGCAGACGATTTCTATGATGAAATCGACGCTTGTCTCGGCGTCGAGGAAGAACCTGTCAAAACTGTGGAGAAGGCCGACACCCTGAACACAAATGTGACCGAGGAATTCGAAACCATTTACGAAACCAGCACAGATCACGAAGAGTTCTTCAGCCGCCTATCTGGGGGTGAAATCGAGGAGGACTGCTACACAGACTGCTCCTTTTCGAACTCTTCCAGACATCTTCAGCCAAATCGCAAACAGAATTCTTCTACAAATAAGGCAGAAGTCGCAGAAAACAGCCTTACGGACAGCTCCTGTCCAGCCTCTCCCGTGCAGTCCAAGTCAGTGAAGCAACGGGTTCGCCTACGCGGGAGCACATCAAAACCCACCGACGTTGATTTTGAACCCCCGACGACACCCCCGAAGACCAGGAAAAAGAAACCTTATGTGACTTGGAAAAACATGACCGAGGAACAGATTGTGGCGCGGAAACGACAGCAACGCATGCGCGATTGCGTGTGCGAGCAATGTGGTAGGCACTTTAAGGACCAGAGCAACTTCAAGCTGCATATGCTGCGGCACACGGGCATAAGGAACTTTGCCTGCGAGGACTGCGGAAGGCGCTTCTACACGGAGCACCTTCTGTCGCTGCACCAGAGGATTGTGCACAATGGTGAGCGGCCCTATGCGTGCCGATTCTGCCCCAAGACCTTCCACAACAGCACCACCCGTGTAATTCACGAGAGGTGAGTTAATCCTTGGATCCATGAAGATTCCCATCAGTTGTAATCATAATAATCCTTTCCAGAATTCACACAAATGCCCGACCATACAGCTGCACCCACTGCGACAAGTCCTTTAGCTCGGCTTCCGGGCGCAAACGTCATGAGCTGATACACACCGGTGTGAGGGCCTATTCGTGAGTTCATCTCTTAATCTTAATTAATAAATTGATTATTAATAAGGTTAAAAAAATTTAGCTGCTCCATTTGCGAACAATCCTTCCAGCGCAACACACATCTAAAGGCTCATCTGCGATCCAAACTGCACGCTTTTCGGGCGGAGTCAAATAACATGAAGGAGGAAATGTAATGGGGCAGTAAATTAAATTAAAAATTAAATTAATTAAAAATCAATTCATTTTTAAATTAAATTCTAGGGTGGGAATTAATATTAATAAATTAAATTAATTTAATTAAAATTATTTATAATTATATTTATAAATTTAATTATAGTTTTAATTTAAAATAACGTAATTTTGTATATCTATCGAATATATTCGATACATACCGAAATTTTCATCGTCTTGGTATATTTTGGTATTTTAGTGGCGGTCTCGGTATTTTCCATTGCCATCCGCCGCGGTATATTTTGGCGCTTCAGCCACAGTCACACTGCAGACATTTCGCCAGGTTTGTTAAAATTGTTAAACTTTGCATAAAATACCTCTTAAACCTGGCTTTTACAGCTAAAAGGCGTGCTTAAGCGAGGATAATACCGCCCGAGCTCCGTGTGTCACATTCGCCGTCATTGCCCAGCGCTAATAACCTGTTACTGACCTTGGACAGCATGGAGCGTCGTCGTTTGCACATGAACAACAGCCCCATGGCCGACTCCACGCGGATTGACGCTTCTTGCATGTAAGTGTAGGGTGCCTGCCACATCCGCATAGCTGGCTTATTAAAGGTGTTTTCTGGCGTTTTTGCAATTCCAGCGGTAGCCGCCCCTCGCCCAGCAGCAGTTTTCTGATGACACTAAGTCCCCTGAGGCGGAACAGCGTGATCAGCAGCAGCAACGGCAGTCGCACCCCGGAGGAATCGCTGGCCCCGGCCACTGCTGGAAGCAGCAGCAGCATATCAAGACAAAAACTGAATCTTAGTCAGTTGGATCCCAAGTGAGAAACATACACATTAAGAATCAAAAAGCAAATTTTCCTAAAATTAACATTTCCAGGACCTTTGCCGATGTGCACAGCAGTGGCCTGACCTCTCGCATAGTGGCCTACCATGAAAACAGCCTTGGTAGACGCGGCAGTGGCAGTGGTGTTGCTGGTCTGCAGCGCAGCATGTCCGTCAGCAATCTGTACAGTCCACTGTCGCATCCACGACGGCCAGCAGCCCCACCACTGCCCTACAAGTCGAGTGTTCCGGTGCTCTCGCTGACCCAGATTGCACCGCCAGAACGTAGCTTTTATTCCGGCAACACACTGCCCAGCCTGATGCGATCCAACTCTCTGGTCGGTGTGGCGCTAAAGACCAGCGATCAGGAGCATTTGTCGCGGGAGAATCGACCCATCCTGCATCCGCCACATCCGCAGCACGAATGCGAACCCACCAGAAGCGTTCTGGAGGAGCTCAAGGAAATTTCACGCAAACGCATCAACAGTGGTGTAAGTTGGAATAGAGCAGAGGGCAGCAGGAGAGCTATGAGCTTAGGTTTCGCTTGCTTTCAGGATACGCAGTCTACGCACGACTTTACGAAAAGAAGCTGCCAGCGGGAGGACTTTGTGGACCACCATCAGCATCATCACCATCAGCAACACCAACACGAACTCCATCGGCTGCAGCAGCAGCATCAGTCTTTCAAGAGGCAGCGGGAGCTGACCGTATCTGTTCCGCTCAGACACAATCTTACCTCTTTGCCTGTTCCGCCGCCGACACTGCATCATATGTACTCCAATGGCGCAATCTCGCCCCGCCAGTCGCCGGAGCAGGTGGCCAAGCGGCGAAACTGCAGCTACAGCAACGATATTGCCTCCTCGCTGAGCTCCAGTCAAAGGCACAGCAACAAGCGGAAGCTGTTTGACATGCGGGAGAGCCTCCAGCGAAGCCATAACGAGACCGCCGTCAGCTCTAGTTCACCGGAAACTTCGCCCAAGTCTAAGGTTCAGCGTAAAGTGGATGTCGAGTCTATTGGAAGGACACAGAGCATGCCCATTCCCGCTGTTCCGGCTGTGCCACCAGCGCGTACAATCTCAGCACCTTCCGCCAAGAGCCACAACAAGGATCAACGCCCTGCGGAGGCTCCTCCTGCAGCTGAGAAACCGAAGCTTACCCTGTTCAATGCGCGGCAACCCTCAAAAACGTCAGTGGATCAGCCGCGTCAGGATCTCAACAGCCCCGATGTGGATGCCGGGGAATATGCGGGCATACAGTTTGTGAAGCCCAAGCAGCAGAATTCCATGTTGGGCGTAAGAAATCCCAGCGTGGAGCGCACTCAAAAGACTAAGCTGGCCATCATGTTGAGCGGCTTGAAGGGTGAGCTATATCAAGGTGAGCCAGAGGAGGCAGATGAGCCTGATGCCACACTGGTGCCACCGCCTAAAGGGCTTTCAACGCCTATTAAACCCATCAGTTTGCCGGTTGTCACTTCTAAGACCAGCAGCACAACGACCATTACAACCACCACAACAATCTCTCTGACCACAACAACGACCTCTACGACCAGCGTTTTCACCGCGCCAAAGACTATTGTGTCCCCCAGCAAGCCGGTTATATTGAGCAACCAAGTTATAGTGCCAGCGGCGACGATAACGGCAGCAAACACGTCTACAACTGTGCCAAAGCTATCCTTTGGACAGGCAAAAGAAAGCGCTCCAGGAGAAACAGCAGCTGCTCAAGCTCCAGTAGCAGCTCCAGCTTCAGTAGCAGCTCCAGCTCCGGCAGCAGCTCCAACTCCCATCTCAGCAGTAGCCCCATCTGCAGCTTCAAATTCCACGCCCGTCACCACAGACAAAGCCCCAAAAGCCGCTACTTTAGGAATTCAGTCCAAGTTTAGCCTGCCTGCCACTACATTAGCTTCCGGCTTAACGTCAGCTAAGCCCTTGCTTAGCTTTGGCAGTCCAAAAACCTCCACAGCACCCACACTGACCTTTGGATCTACCAGCAGCAGCACCACTACTTCCATCACCAACACCAGTAGCTCCAGCACAGCACCCGTATTCTCTTTCGGACAATTACCAGCTTCTAGCAATGGACCCACCGTAGGCGCTGCCACAAGCTTCAAAACAGAAACAACAAAGGCAACAACTACAACTCTACCGACCTTTGGAACGTCCACCACAACGGCAACTGTCCTGCCCAGCATGGCACCAACTCTAAGCTTTGGCAGCACAGCAACCACATCGCCATTTGGCACAGCAACTGCAGCAACAGCCACCAGCAGCATGATAAGTCCACCGAAAGCTGCTCCAATGTTTGCCTTTGGACAATCAAACTCAACGGGTAATGGAGGAGGAAATTCAGCAGAGAAGCCAGCAGTATTTAGTTTTGGCGGAGCCACCAATGGAGCAGCGGAAAGCAAACCCACCGCCTTTGGCGGTGTTTTCAATACAAAACCAGAAGCCTCGAAGCCAGCAGGAATCTTTGGAAGTCAGGATAATACCTTTGGAAGTCCCTTCAAGCCAGCAGCAGCAGCAGGAGTAGCAGCAGGAGCTGCCAAGTCCACAGAGCCGGCAAATGCCTTTGCCTTCAAGACTCCAACAACCAACTCGGCTACGGCAGCCACAAATCTCTTTAGCTTTGGAGGAGCCAGTGCGGCCGCGAAACCAGCAGAACCTTCAGCGAGTCAACCCTTTGGGCAAAGTGGAGGCGTAGCTGCAGCCACACCCTTCAGTTTTGGAGGAGCAGCCACAGCTGCCAAGGAATCAAGCACTGATGTCAACAAATCTGTATTTGCATTTGGAGGAGGAGCAGACAAGAGCTCAAGCTCGGGCAAGCCCAGTGCTATGCTTAACTTCGGAGGAGGCGATAAGGCTACTCCTGCGCCAGCTTTTGGCAACGTAGCCCCAGCAGCAACACCGGCACCTGCGCCTACCAGCAATGCTTTTGCTTTCGGCTCTTCAACGAAACCCTCAACACCCATGTTTGGTAGTAGTGGAGCCACTGCTACACCAGCAGCCACAAAACCATTTGCATTTGGTGCCGCACAGACCACACCGACAGCGGCGGCACCTGCTCCAACAGGAGGATTCTCCTTTGCCGCCGCCGCCGCATCCAAAAAGACCGAGGAGCCCAGTGGGGCAAACTTGTTTGGTAGTCCCGCTGCCAAGCCAAGCTTTAGTTTTGGGGGAAGCACCACCAACCAAGCAGGACCAGCAGCAGCAGGAGCAACACCAGCCACAGCAGCTGGAGGCTTCTCTTTCGGCAAAAAGGAGGAGCCGGCGGCCACCAATGTCTTTGGAAGTCCAGCGAACGCCAATACAGGTGTAGTGAAACCCACATTTGGCTTTGGTGGCGCCAGCAATGCCACACCAGCTACTGCTGCATCCTCTGGATTTGGAGGCTTTGGGGCACCAACAGCAACTGCAGCAGCAGCAGCTGCGATACCACAACCAGCAGTAGGAGGATCAGCCAATCAGAACAAACCCTTTGCATTTGGCGGAAGCACAGCCGCCGTAACACCCAGCCCTGCACCGGCTTTAGGAGGCAACCTGTTCGCCAGTGCGGTGGCTGCCACCCAGAATCAAGCCAAGCCGGGTGGCTTTGCCTTTGGTGGGGCCAAGAACGCCACAAACAATTCCACTGCCGGCAACGCTCCCTTTTCATTCGGCGGAGCTGCTGCTGGCGGCATTGCTTCGCCGCCCAGCAATCAGAGCATGAATACGGCCAAGCCGTTTAGCTTTGGTGGCGCTGGTGGCAATCCAGCACCCACTGTCTTTGGCAGCCCAGCGCCGGCGCCGCCAGCGAGCAATCCGGCAGGAGCCTTCAATTTCAGTGGCGGCGCCAGTCCAGCCCAGCAGGCGAACGCTGGAAACATGTTTGCCCCACCTCCGGAGAACCGGCCCATCCGCAAGGCAACACGGCGGCTACAGAAGTAGTTCGGCGCTTTAAGTCAATGTTTAGATCGTTATCGTTTCGTTTAGGTAAAATTTCTATAAAGCTCGGTAGTTTTCGAAATAAAGTTTGTATGAAAATATAAATCTTTTTTTGACAAAGAGGAGGGGATTGTCCGGGAAAATTGATTATTGAATTAAGAACGTATTTCCTTTGATCATAGGTATAAGGAATTGATTGAAATAAAGGAATATTTATGCCCATCAGACAAAAACTTTGTTAAAAATATTAAAAACGGAAGTTTTACGGATTTAAGGCGGACAAAACGTTCGATTTTAGTTAAGACAGTAAATTTCTTGTACTGGGGTTTGTGACAGCAAAAGCTATCATTTTCGGAATCCGAATAAGATTTCGATTGCGGACCTTTTACGATATAATTATCGGTTATGATTCTGAGAATTCGCGATACTCGTCCGCTATTCATCCGTTTGCCCGTCCGTTTTTGAGCATTTAGCTAAACTAATGCGTAAAATCAGAATCTTTGTCCGTCTTTAATGTTTTTAGCGGACATTTTCGGATCCATCTGCTGGGAAGCTGCAAAAGTTTTGTTGTTTTTGTGAAGGAAAATAACTCCTGGAAGCCGAAATTTGTATACCCAATTAGAAATCGATCGTAACTAAGCCAAAAATGCATCAAAATCAATTCAGTTATAATAAAAATTCAAAATCGCATTCATGCTTGTATTCTTTACTTTTATTAAAAGTTTTAGAACTCTCTCTGCCATCGTTTAATCACCTCAATTAAGTTTCGTGTGGTAGTGGTGCAAATTGTTGTCTGGTCTCTCGAACGTTTCTTTCTTTTACAATGTGGATAGATGTGTTTTGTGTTTTTTTGTTTTTAAAAAAATAATAACTTTAAAATTAATTAATTGTATGTGTGTGTGAGGGGTGTATGGTGTGTGTGTGTGTTTTACATAAAGTAGACTAAAATTAAATGTTAAAGCAAAGTGGCTGCCGCTGGTTTGGAAATAAAAACGCATAAATGTACAAGGTTTTGCTTAACATAATACATGGGTATTATTAAGTAAATTAAGGGGGTAACTCTTTATAAAATAAATTACAGGTTTACTTTGCGTTTATCGGTTCGATTAGAGTACAGAGAGAAGGAGATTCCTTGTTAGAAGAACGGACCGAATAATGAACGAATAATATATTCACGAACTTGGCGCATATAATAATTTATGTATTTATATTATTATTAATCGATTCATATGCTAAATACGTAGTTTATGTGTGTATTGTTGTATTATATGTAGAAGTTGTAATGTAATGCATATTTTCACAAGTGTTTTTATCTTTTTTAATTTTTTGAGTTTAAGGACACGCGACTGTAGCCGCCTTCGTTCTTTTCTTTTTAATATAATTTTTTTGCTGTCTTCTTTTTGATTCCCAATACAAATAAATGTAACTAAATTTAACTAATTCTCAGCTTGATCTCTTCCCCAACGACTTGTTGGACAAGTGCCTTGTGGTCATCCCATCATCCCCCCTGGTTTTTGTGCTACAAACAGAAACGGAAACTCGAATAAAAGTTGTCGTCTTTCAAATGGGGAAACACATTCTATAAACAATTGCTTGCCCCCAAGAAGGGAGGTGGAGGCGCGCTCATATGTATGCGTATTCTATAACATAAAGATACAGGGGATACAGAAAATAAATCTTACAGTGGAGTCCGATAATAAATAGCTACAGTTACACAGATAACGTAATATTGTGGTAGTAGGTAGTTAGATAGGCTACACAGAAGCTCTTCTTCCCCACCCTCTTGTCCTTGCCCGTAGTTCGTATTTAATTATATGTCGGAAGCTGGCGCAACTCACTAACATTGCTTGATTGTGTTGGGTTCCATCTCTTCGCTTAGGCTTACAAAAACTTACTCCATAAATTATATATGTAAATAAATTGTTGTAAATTAGTTATATATTCAAGTATGTATATAATCGTACGAAAAATTGTTGCGTTCAGTGTTCGGTGTTGTTGGTTTCAGCCTGCGCTTATTCGCTTCTTCTGATCTCTGGCTCTGGCTTCGCTGGCAACTGTTCTGAACAATCCGCTGTAGTTTCTCCTGCATCAATCCCAATCGAGGTCTCCTCACGCTGTGGCATTGTTCAGCAGTTGTAGCTTCACCTTGAGCTCTGCGAATGTGGGTCGCTTGGCGGGATTGAGGTCCCAGGCCTGGCGCATCATCTCGTAGATCTCCGGTGGACAGCCCTCGGGCGCCTCCATTTTATAGCCCACCTCCACGTGCTTCACCACATCGGCTAATGGCTGCAAGAAAGTTAGTTTATATTGAATTAATTCCTGATTTTATTGAAGGATTGGGTCACTTACAATTCGGGGATAAGGCACGCGTCCAAAGGAATAGATTTCCCACAGCAGTATGCCAAAGCTCCACATGTCGGATTTATTGGAGAAACGCTGAAAAAACAAAGAGTATTTGTTTAGATTTAGGGATATATGTGGACGGAAAAGGGGTATATATCGATAAAAAATCGAAAATCAATATTTTAAAATATATTATATATATATATATATTTTAATTTCAAGGGTAAAATATTATTGTTATCGATAATATATCGGAAAAATATTATTTAATTTAAATTTGTATAAATATATCGATAGAAAATCGAAAGAGGTCGTAAACTTCGATGTATTGAATTTTAAAATATTAAAAAGTATTGCTTTTAAGGGTAAAATATCGATCTTATCGAAGATATAAAACATTTTATTTAATTTATATTTCTATTTTTTTCTGATAAAATTGATTCAATAAATCCAACAGAATATCAATTTAATGCACATACATAAATTATAAAGTGATAACATAAGTTTTCTGTGTAAAATATCGCTACAGTAGCGTTATATGTATTATCCCATTTCTTTTCTAAATGCTCAACAGTTCCCACAACTTACCCCATTTTTCAGAGCCTCGGGAGCCGTCCATTTGATGGGCAGCTTGCCAACGTCTAGATTGTAGCATTCCTCGCGGGCCAAACCGAAATCCGATACCTTGGCCACACAGTCCTCCGAGATAAGGACATTGCGGGCTGCCAGATCGCGATGCACAACCTTTTTGGCTTCCAGATACTCCATACCAGAGGCAGTGTCGCTGTTTAAATAGGAAATTTAATTACAATTTAAAATTGATAAATAAGAAATACTGAAAACCTACTAGGCAAAAATGATTTGATCCTTTTTGGTTATGTGCTGTCGTCCGCGTGATCGCAGGTAATCAACCAGTGACCCCTTGCTCATGTACTCTGTGACCAGATACAGGTGCTTGCTGGTGAAGACCAGGCCAATGAACTTGACCAGGTTGTCGTGTTCCAGGGTTCTGTTAGGGAAATAATGAATTTTTAAATAATTAAAAATGATTTATGGGGAGCTGAGTAAAAACGTACGTCATGACGGAGGCTTCGGCCAGAAACTTTTGAACGGCCCCCTCATCCTTGAGCATCTTGACGGCCACTTTTTCGTTACGTAATATGCCCAGCATCACGTCCCCGAACTCGCCCTTGCCAATGCTCTCGCGCAGCTGCAGCTCCGCCTCCGGTATGACCCAGCCCTTGTCCACGAAATCTTTGGAGTTGATGCAGAACTCTTGTTTGCCCAGCTTGGGCAAGCACTTGATCAGCTGGGTGCACAGCCCATCAGCATCCGCCTCGTAGTGCTGTTTGGAAATGGAATTAAGGCTTGATACATGGCTTTAAAAGGCTTTTTCTCGCCATGACTTACCGCCACCAGCTGTCCCAGATTCTCAAAGTACTCCTCATCGTCAATGGTCAGCTTGTTCTCCAGATACTTGACCCGATAGTGCTCCACCTTGGTTTGGAAACAAACGCAGAGCGTATAGTCACCGGGAAAGTTTGTGGACTCGCGCACCAGGAACAATCCATCCTCCCTTGGCTGCAGGAGATGCTCTGCCTCGTCTCGCGTTATGCTGCCATGGAACCAGCTGAAGGAATACAAAATATATAGCAAAGAAATATCTAAAATATTAATTATTATTTTGACACTTACGGCATGGCATTTAGCTTGACCTCGCACCGCGAACGACCTTGCTGCGGCGCCATCGATGTGGGCGAGAGGGAGGCATGATTCATGGCTGTGGTAGAACCGCTGGACCACGCGCTATTGGCATTCACACCGCCCGTACCGCCACCAACACCTCCATTCATATCGAAGCTGTGCAGCGAGGTGGACATGCCCGCCGTTCCGCTGACCCCACCAACTGCCGCTGGCTGGGTTGCCTGTTGGCTGGGCTGCGTCGTCGTGTGCAGCAGCATATTGCTGCCATGCTGGCTGCCACTCAAGGCCAGGCTCTTTGGCGGCAGCGCCCGCTCGGCGCTATGTAGCGCCATTTGCGCCGCATTCAGGGAGGAGGACATCAAACCCGATCCGCTGGACCCACCGCAGTTGGCCAGCAGCTGGAGGTGCTGCTGCTGTTGCTGCTGGGCAACGGCGGCTACAGCGGCCGCGGTACCCGCCACTGGCTGTGATCCCGCTGAACCAGAGGGGGCTGTGGGTGCAGGCGCAAACGTGGATAGTATGCTGTGGGACACCTGCTGCTGCTGTTGTTGTTGGGTTGTCGTCTGCTGCTGCTGCTGCTGCGTCTGGCTGGGAGACTTGGGCGAATGATTGCTGGCGCTGCTGATTAAATTATGACTATTAAGCGCATGCGATGACAAATGCAAGGCGCTCGCCGCTCCCGCCTGGCTGGGATGCTGAAAGGAGAGGCAATGTCAACGTCGAGGGTTAGGCCAATTTAATAAATATATAAACATAGTATTTGAGGAGAGGGAGAGGAGCACCTACCACATTGCTCTCGCGATGATGGTGATGATGCGGCGGTATGCTGGGCGGCACAATATGCGGTTGCGACTGACTGAGCTGCTGTTGGTGCAGCAGCACAGCTCCCACCGCTGATCCCCCGCCGGCTGCCGATATGCCAGCTCCCGATCCCAAAACGGCGTTCGGCTGTGGCGCCGGCCGCTTGTTGTGCCGCAGCGGTGCAGTGGGCGGCATTTGGTGACCGGTGGTCTGCAGGAACCATGGATCGCCGGCTGTATTGCCCGTTGCAGCCGCAGCGGCCACCGTTACTGAGGGCTGCGAGAATCCGCGATGGTGTCCAACGACCGTGGTTTGTCCGTTTTGGGTGGCCGTCGCGTGGCTGTTCATCGCCGAGCCGGTCGTTAGGGCTTCTTTGGGTGGGGACGCCTTCCTCAATGGTCCTTGCTTGATCTCAACGGTGATCAGATCGCCCTCGCCGGAAACCTTACGTGAGAGGGGTTCCCGCTTCTCCTTCTCCTCCACCTGCTGCTGCTGCTTCTTTGCCCGGCTAGTCTCCTCCTTGGCTAGGGCTTCCTCGTCTGCAATAATAGAACATTGAGTGCGAACATTAGCTTTGTTCCATTTGATGATGTTATTTGCTGATATATTCAGGCCACAGCAAAAGCATCTAATCTTATCACACACACACACTTTCGTATTGACAATGTTATCTCCATTAATTATATTATTTATGCCCAATGCAATCAGTTGTTCAAATATGTAATGTATTTTATGGCAACTCACGTAATAATCGAAAAGATTGGATACAATAATTGCATAACTCGCGGTTTATTTATTTGTTTTTCTTTTATTTATATATGGAACTATGTGTAATTATCACAATAAATTAATATTATTCATATTTATAATCAAATTTTGCTTTCATGCGCTGTTTAGATAAGATTTCAAACATACTTCGTTTAGATAATCTCTTCAAATGCTATTTACTTCAAGATATTTTTTTTTTTTTTCATTAATACATTTCAATTCAAGACACAAATTATCAACTCATAATATTTATTTCTTCTACGATTATATTTAATTTCAAGACATATATTCAGACTTGACTTACATCTTACAAAGTTAGACAAATTCCTAACTTTTTTCTGCCTGAATATGATTATGAAAGCACTTCTTCTTAAGGTTGCTAATTCGAAACTAAATAAATCAACAGAATACATATATTTTTATTCAAATCTAGGAAAGCAAGAGATTGTGTCTGAACCATTAAATGTTGTATTTATGAAAAGGTTAATAGCTTTAGATTTTTTCCATGTTGTAGCCTCTATAATCAAAAAACTTCTATTATCTCTGCAAAGAAAAACCATAGAATGCTTCACACACAATCTCTTCGCTAGACCAGATTCCATTATACAAATTTCTTATGTCTCACCATCTTATGATTCTCTGATACAACCCATATGCATTTCCCCAATCCGAGCTTCGTTTCCCAAGATAGCCAAAGCTCTCGTGATCGAGTCTGGAGGCCAAACGCACGTTTATTTAATCAGTGAGTGAATCCATAAACTAGCTGCGATTGCATAAGCGACGACAACAGCTTTGGATGCGCAATGCTAATTGTTGGTCAACACACTCCACACTTCACTCCAGTGACTCAAATGGACACAAATGGCATGTTAATCGGGTGAATCGAGCGAATCCACTCGCCAAATGTAAAACATTTGCATGTGACAGGCATAATTAAATCCGTTTACTGCGCACTTTTTACGGGTTTGAGCTACTGTTTCCCTGGACACGATTACGAATTCGGGATGAGTCAGTTTTATATCGTTTTATATCTTTACACTAACAAAAAATATACTAAATATAGGTTCTAACATAGAAATTATATTTTTCCGACTTTATTTATTTGGTAATAAATTAAACTTTAACAATATTCTTTTGGTTTCGCTTTCAAAACTGAGCCATATGAAGTGGAAGAGTTTTAATAATTTATATTGTTGCTTTTTTCCTTGTACATTGCAGGCAAAGTGTGGAAGTAAGAGCGAGAGACCAGTCAAGAAGTTGTGCAAAGTATCTTTACCTCTCAAAAGAGCAAAGAGAAAAGAGCCGAACTGAGCTTACTTTTTTATTCCCTTTTTTTGTGGGTCCGAGGGCAAGTGGTCTTTTACAAACTCTTAGTAAAGCGTGACCCCTCTTGCGAACACGTATTATTATAAAGGCCGATAAACATGTTTAATAGATTACAAAATTAAACAATTTACTAAAGGTGTGAAAAACATAATATCATAGGCAAGAATCCAAATATTCAAGAACTTTTCGTTCAGTGTTCCCAGACACTCCCAAAAAAGGTAAATGCTCTACCAGGCCTTTTATCATACCCTCCTCTTGAACTTACTTTACTTGTAATTGTGCTGTTTTAGGCAGTGATGCCTCCATTTCCAGCAAGCTTAATTTCTTAATTTTATGCAAATTTCATTAGCGAATCTCGCTCGCTCTTGGCGGAAACGCTTTTTGCATATTAAATTCTCATTCTTGTCACAGTCATTGGGACGTGGATTTATCGTGGGAGTGGGAGTGAGTGGGCATTGTTTAAATTGCCACAGGTTGGCAGTGGAGAAGGAGGAGGGCACACGCAGGTCAGTTTACCGCTCTCGAAGGCCCGAAACCTTGCCCGTAAATTATTTGGAGCCACATCCGCCATACGCGAGGAACTGGAGTTTCGGTTATCTTTCTGGCCAAAATTGGCTTAGCATGACTGTTCGAATCCGAATCCGTTCGGCAATTGCATTCAGTCATACAATACATACAGTCATAGTCATGGCTTGGCTTCCTGTTCGCCGGACGAGAGCTGTCGGAACTTTGAAGTCACGCCCGCAGACAATAGTCTTAATATTTTTGTACTCGTCGTCGCTTCATTTTTCTGATTGTTCATGGAATTTAGCACTGTGCTTCGTAAAAGATAATTCGAACTTTTAGCCTTACACTAAAAGAACAAGTCTTCAGAGAACAATAGGCATAAACTATACTATTTTGAGAACTATCACTAACAAGCTTGAATATCAACCTTAGCTAAACGATTTATATTTGTAGTTTTTAAACAACTGAACAAATTGTGTTGTAAAAACTTACATAAACATCTTAGCTTTGCCTCTTAGGGAATTTTAAGTGCATACAAAAATTTAAACAAAGGGTGATCTGATTCGAGACACATCAAAGTCCATGGATTTCCTTTCCAGACTTGACCTTGACTCAGAGAGAGTCATAAGATTACCCTGGAGCCTTTCTCAGCCTGGAAATCTTCCTTAAGTCTGAGTCAGAGAATGAAAATACACAAAGATATAAGTGAGAATGTCATACAATCATGCTAACTCAGTATGCTCTGTTACAAAGCTAGCGATATCTTTACAAGACCAGGAAAATTGTTTTTTTTTAATAACAAGTTTTTAGATACACTCTTCTTTAATATAAATACAAATTTGCTAATTTTTAACAGCTCTTGAGTACACAGTTCTTACAGATGTTATATTTTAAGAATGTCAATTTTTAATCAGTGATCATTTATTTCTGATTTTTGTTTGCATATTCCTTAACAGGTTTATTGGTATCTTCTTTAATAAATTAAGCACCTCATTTATTGAGACCTCTCAGATACGATCAAAGATATATAAAAATAAAAGTATATTGCCTGGACAAATGCCGGTTATAGTCTTATGTAAAGAGGCAATGTGCCCACTCGAGCTGTCATCGCTGGGAGTGACTCGACTTACTGGCTGCCTTTGATTAGTCAGCGCCTGGTGACAGGCCAATTACTAAACACTTCCTTTCCCTCTCAACTGCGCCCCCCAGTGCTGCTTACCCTTGCATGTGCGTGCCAGGGAGTTATCGACAGGTATATTACCTCACTCACCTGTAGCTTTGGCAATGCAAATACATATCTATCAGCAAGCGCAAGTCTTGCGAAACCCTAAACAAAAACACCGCAAATAATTAATATCTAACACTAATAAAGTGTTTTGTTGGCCAAGAGGAATTAAAGAATGCCAAGCGCCACAGAAGCGAGACGAGCATAAACAACCATAGTTTTTGGAATTTGTAAACAAACAGGTAAATATAAAAGAAGGGTGTGGAGAAGACATACAGGTGAAACACGCTCCTCAAACACAAATCAACCGCTCTCAAGTGAATAAACAACAATTGTGTACCTGGCCAGCAGATGAGCAGCGATCTTTGTGTATTGTATTTACATATTGAAAATATAATAATAATCATAAAAAAAGGCACAAAGTTAATTTAACGACAACGAATTGCCCACCTGCCGGACATGAGTGCAAAAAGCGCTTCTAAAGGTTCGCCAAAAAGTGCAAACAATAAAACTGAATGATTCATTGGCAATTGGCAGGCGGCAGTTCAACGCACACACTGCGAGTACGTATAATTTTGCAATGCACTGTGGACTGTAGACTGGTTGTGGGTGTTGAGCAAAGTCAAATGAAATGCGCAGCAGTAATCCAACTGACTCTCGATGAGGTAATATTACTAATTAACCAAACCAGCGAATAACATGCACTGCGGAGGAAATTGTGTCAAATAGAATCAGCTTGGAGAATATTTTTCGGGGCTAAGCACATCTTGGCTTTATAAAGAATTTATTTGGATATTCGATACGGTTAATGTTAGGGAGCGGTATTTCCCTTTGAAAAGTCATATTTATAATGAAGGAGAGGCTATCTATAATTATAAGAAAAATTAAATGAATAAGTTATTTAAATCGTTCATGCACTTTATATTAATTTAAATAACTTATTTTCGCTGCCTGAGAACTTATTTCATTGTTTCCCAATTAGCAAAGTTTTTCATTGTCAGCTAATTTAAGCTCTGGATCGCCAAACAAATTATTCTTTTTATTATTCAAAACTCTTTGGTTCACAAAATGGTTTTATTCTCATCACACAATCGCCTAATTCAGTCTCTGGATTATCCCGGAAAGCTCTAGAATAATGTTATATGACTCTGGAGCAAATTGGGTAGAAGTGGCAGCAGCAGAGGAAGAGAGAGAAAACACAGTTCTACACCTATAGAGGTAACAAGTACGTGAGAATCTTTTGTATTGCTTCCTTATTGTGTGTGACTTAGTGCAGAACACACACACAGGCATACTCGGCAAAAAATAACAAAAGAAATGCAAATTGTGATGCCGAAGTTGCAGATACACTAGCAAGAATACTTATTTTATTTGCTTTATTCAAAATAATACTGCAATCTGCAATCTTTAATGATACCTCGATTAATTTATATTTTCGTATTGATATAGGTACTATTTGCCATTTTAAATATTTCTCCTTAAGAAATTTTTCACAGGAAATTTTATAAATTCATATCTCAGACGTTTTAAATTTTATTTGTTTTAAAATAATTCATATTTTATATACCCAAATAACTAACAAATGGCAAAAGTTTAATGATAACAAAAATCTAATCTTTTATTTAGAGAATGACTAAAATTTCCTTTGAATGAGCGGTTGAGTCAGATTCCTATGAAAACAATAGCAAGTTGGTATACCTCAAAATTATTATCTAAAGAAGGTTAGAAAAGCCTAACTAAAATAACCAAGTTTATAATATAAGTGTAATATTTCATCACCATTGCCTTTGCCAATTTTCTAGAATAATTGCACTGCCACACGGCGGGGTATAAACATAAACAAATACAGATATAGAGCAGCAGGAACTTGGGGGACTCTCCCACACTATTTTCACTCAGGTGTAGAGCAGATGAAATGGGTGGCGACAGGTAAATATAAATACACACAGCAGACAATCATTCCTGCACAAAGTCAGTCACAACAGTTGCCGGTGGCGGTGGGTTCCTGCTCCATTGTATTGTGCTGCCAGTTGGAAAGTGCAAGCCGAAAGAAAGGTAACCTTAGTCAGTCAGTCTGTCGCTGGGCTTGGCCAAAAGGGAACTGAGCAGGGAGGATTTGGAGCTAAACAAAAGCCATGAATGGAACAACGCTAGGTAGTGGTGCTGGTGGTGCTCCTCGTCATCGTGAATGGCGTGTGATGGCTGAAATTTGCATATCGCATGCAAGGCGATGAGCAGCAGGAAAACCGCAAGCAGGAAGAAGGAAGACACTGGGAAAACACTACACTTGGAACAGAGGGAACACAGAGGGGGGGCCATATTCAGACATTGCTACATGTACCTGCTAATTACACGGTTAGCTGCTTCATGTGGCTGACCCTGAGCAGAGGTGGTTGCTGGGTGGCCCAATAGATCCCTTCTCCTAATCTCAGCGGGTCTTGGCTGCCACTGGACACCACCGCTGGAGTCTTGTCGTTATTATTGGCCAACGGTTAGGCCAAAATCCAATACTCTGCTTCAATGTCAGCGAGCGGAAAGAGATTCGGTTGCCATGGAGCAGAGTAGAGTGGAGTGGAGTGAAACCCAATCTGCAGACCAACAGCTTGCAACATCAGGCCGCAACAATTCGGAGCAGGGCTGAGTGCATTTTTAAGGTTTGCTTAGAACTTAAAGCAAGTCTTATTGGATTGTAACTCAGGGTATATACCGTAGTCTTATCTATCACAGAATTTATAGATAAATAAATTAATTCTTTTATCTCTTTGTACTAACCGAACCACTCCTCGGTACTGGCGATGGGCGGCAGCGATTGGGACTCCTGTCCACGTTGCTTTGTCCTTTCCCGGGAATTCCCAGAGGTGGACTTTTCTTTGGTCTGTGGGGGCTCTGATTTGGTTTTTGCCGCCTGGAACTTACGATGGGCGCAGCGCAGGAAATTCAGCAGACGAGCATCAATGGGCGGGGCGGGCGACTGAGAAGATGCGACGGCACCAGAATTTGGCTTCGTGGGAGTGACCGACCGACCTTGAGACGGTGCATACTTGTCACAAAAGTAGAACTCCCGCCTGCGGGATGGTGCATAGGCAGCACTGAGGCTGCTGCAGAGCAGGATGGGCTTGCGACGCGCCCGGGCAATCACCTGCCCTCCACTGTGGGTGGCGTGTGTAATCCCCGCCTCCTTGTGGGTGACACTGCTAGCACTGCGCGATAGTCCTGATCCGCAGACTGATGCCGCAGCGGAACCCTCTCTACTCTGCTTGCACCAATATATATCCTTGCTGCCAAAGTAGTAGCGACGTCGGGTGTCCGCGGATCCTGATCCTGTGCCCCGATGACCCCGGCTCACCGCCGATCGATTAGATCGCTTGCTGGCACTGGCACTAGAGGTGGTCTGACTGCCGCTGCTCGTCTGGGAATTGTCGCTTTCGTTGTTCGAATTGGATGCCGATGCCGAGGATTTTAGTGCCCGTTCCGAGGCAGCAGATCCTGCTGCACCTGCGCCACTGGCAGGTGAGGGCATGAGGTACGTGTTGGACTGGATGAAAACGCCATCGCAGGTTATCTTAATTGTTGTCACCATGTTCCGGCATTGCGTTCACATTCGGTTTATAGTTCACGTTTAAAATGGATTTCCTTGCACTAAATATAAGTCTAGGCTTGGTTTTTGGTTGAGCAATGACCCCTAAGGCACTATATTCATAAAAAAATATTTCAGGGAAATTAAATTATATTCACAAAACCTTTTCTTTTTTAAATTTCTTATTTAAAACTCTAAAGTAAATGCCTTTTACTTAAGAAATCATGACTCTAATTATTTATCCCCGAAGCTAGACTTTCTAATTTTAATAGAAATGCATTATTTTGAGTAAGGCAAAGATAGTTGAACAAATACCATTGTTCCTGCACAGTAGCAGCAAAAAATCACCACCCCGCCCTCTTGATAGAACTGAAAACGAGGCTAATGCCCGGCTTCAAGTGGACAAAGCCCGGCAAATTGTTTTCGTTGGTAATAATACTAATTAAGGTTCTGTAAGCGGTTCGATTTGGTATCGGGCCAGCATCGAGAGTAGTTGCCACAATGGAACCAGTCAGAATCAATAGGGAAGCGACCGGGGCAAATAAAGGCGAACAAAAAGTGCAAATGGAAAATTTCTAAAGAGAAAATTCAAGCTAAAAAAAAAATAGACAAGAATGAAAGCCTGGCATAGAGAGATAGAAAAATAAAGAAAAACCAGAGGTAGTAGCAGAAATTGAATTTATTCCGAGAAGGGGATTTCCCGCCACAGTTCTTCACTAAATAATAACAACTCTTTGCCTTCGGTATATATATATTTATTTAATTTTTATACCCTTGCAGGGTATTATAATTTCAGTCAGAAGTTTGCAACGCAGTGAAGGAGACGTTTCCGACCCTATAAAGTATATATATTCTTGATCAGCATCAACAGCCGAGTCGATCTAGCCATGTCCGTCTGTCCGTCCGTCTGTCCGTCTGTCCGTCTGTCCGTCTGTCCGTTTCTACGCAAACTAGTCCCTCAGTTTTAAAGCTATCTGAATGAAACTTTGCATATAGTCTTCTATATACTCTCACTGCTATATATGTCGGAACGAGCCGGATCGGACGACTATATCATATAGCTGCCATACAAATGTTCGATAAATTTTTAGAAAAAAAATTATAACTTTGCTGTTTTTTTAAATTTTTGCACCATTTTTTAGATATGGCCATTTTATATTATTTCTGAATTTTGGTAAAAATTTTATGAAAATCGGACGACTATATCTTATAGCTGCCATAGAAACGATACAGAAAAATAATAGGAAAAAAATTATAACTTCGTTGTTTTTCAACGTATTTTCATCTACTCTAAGATATAAGCTTATTTTATTATTCTAAAATTTTGGTATAAATTTCATGAAAATCGGACAACTATATCATATAGCTGCCATAGGAGCGATCGGTAGATGTAGAGAAAATGTAAAGGTGTGAATGTAAAACTGTAACTGTCAAACTGTAAACATAATAAGTATAGGTAAAATGTAATGAAATAATATCTGCAAGGGTATACAAACTTCGGCGTGCCGAAGTTAGCTTCCTTTCTTGTTTCTGTTGGCATTCTTCAGCGAACCAATTCGCCACATTAACGGTTTGTCGTCAGTTGCCTACTGCTCTTGGCTTACTGAAATCGCCGACAATGAGCTTTGAGTGCTCCACAAACAGCGAAAAACGTTGGCTGGGCCAAAATCAGTTGTCTTTATTTCTCTCTGGGTTGGGAAAACACGAACGAGATGCCTGAATTGAATTGGAATTTACTGGGGAGCTCTCTGGAGCCACATATTGTGCAAATAATTTGGGCGTGGGAACCCAGCAGAGGATCAGGCAGAGAAAGACCTATTGTCTATTTTCTCGGTGGCAGGTGGAAAATGTTGGGAAAGTCAGAGGATGAAAAGATATATATATATAGTAGTTGGGAGCAAGATAAAGTCTTAATTATTTACCAAACCTTGGGAACATAAATTAACATGAAGATTTGGAAGTAGTGTGTTACTGGAGTTTTAGTAAATAAAATAAAATAGCTGCATGTTGCCTATATAATCACCCGTATTAAGTCAGTAAAATCTGAACTTCGGATTAAATTAGAAATAGAATAACGCCTTTTATAGGTTGCAACCTCCATAAATTTGTAGTCTAAAATTGAAGCATCTTTATTTTGCATTTAGATATTTATTCCCAATCATTGTTATCCATTGTCTCAATAAGAAATAAGGTAAACTTAAAATTCTTAGAGATTTAAACACAATAAAACATAAACAAAAAGAACATGGTATTAAAAACTGATGACTCATCAAAGCTTTATTTGTTTCTTTGATACTTAAACGTTCTTCGATCGTAAAAACTTAAAATGATAGGAAGTTATATAACTATTTTTTGCTGTTCTTCACGTATAATAAAAATATGCTCCAAAGCTATAACATTTTCCATAGTTTGTGAGTCAACTTTTTCTATTCTTTAACTATTTCTAAACTTTAAAAACAATAATTTCGAAATTAAAGACCTGGAAACCTTTCATTTGCAATCCCCCCACAACTCACTTTCTTTTGAGAGAGAACTTTCCTGGGCAAATGTCAACCGAAAATTAACTATGCAAATGAGCCGGAATTGGGCACGTGGAAAGTGATTGCTTATCATGACCCACAAAGGTGCTGGCGGGGCCAAAATGAAATTCTCTGAAGAAGAGTGGGAAAAGCGTTCGGTTGCGCACCCAAAAGAAACGACAAAAAAACTAATTAAATAAAACAATAACAGAATTATGTATGACACAACGAGTTTGAGTTTGAGTTTCTGTAGCGGCCGCTGACGAAATGCCATAAAAAAAGTAAAAAAAAAAAAACCAAAACAAAATCACAAAATAAAAGCCAAAAATCTACGCTCGCTGAAACAAAGTGGGCAATAATAAGAAGAGACAATCAGAAAAGCCAAACAAAACAAGAAAAGAGCTAAAGACAATAGGCCGGGTTTTCAGTGAGCTTTTGCTGCAGCTGGTCCGGATATCCTCGGGATGGGTGGGTCTCGGTTCGGTTTCGAGCACGGGTTCGGTTGGTTTCGGATCGCATTGGATCGGTTTGATTGCCGCCGGCGGCGTTACCTGTTGCATATATCATTTTGGCAAAAAGCGGCAGCAGCGTCGGGTGAAAGTTTCCCAAAAATACCCTGCCCCGAAACGGTAACCGTAACTCGAACAAAAAATGCCCAAATTGACAGCAATTTATGTTAGACAAAGAGCATTTAGCATTCGCCATTGCGAGGTCTTAATTAATAATTTAAGTTTTACAATTAATTCAACGTGCCAGGCACGCATTAAAAGAAAATGAAGAGAGTCCAACAAGCCGAGTCCGAGTGAAAAATGAAATGCGCCATTGGCTTTGACCAGGTGGAAGAAGGAAGGGGCCAAGTTGGTATGTTGGTAACTTGGCAACTTGGATCTCGGAGGGTTTCTCAGCTCGTCTTCACTTATGTGCAGTGAATGGCAAATTGAATAAGTGGATGGAAAACACATAAAAGTCGTGTACAGAGCCAAGAAAAACATACAAAATTGTTTCACGCGTCTGCAGTTGAAGTTGAAGTCTTTTTCCCCCTCTTTTTTTTTTTTTGTCCACTTTCACTCGGTCCAGCCAACAGCTTAGCTTGGAGATATAAATTTCAGCCAAGACTGGGACTCGGACTCGCTCAGGATGACGTTTCGCGCGGATTGGTTTCCCATTGAGAGTCGCGTTGGCGAAAACTAGTTACAGTTTAAGGCTCCGGTTTTTTGTTGGCCGATTAGAGCGGCGATGACTAATGCGCTGGAAAATTGAAAATGCCTTTTCGCCGCTCGACACGCCAGCCAGCTAGCCAGCCTACAATGTCTCGCAGTTTTCCTGTTTTTATTTTGTCAAAGTCGAATGTCTGCACGTCGCCAAAATTAGCGTCCAAATCGATTGGCAAGAGAGGGGTCTTAAGCCGGAGTGATTCATGCAATTTTGGGATCAGCCGCGGTTCGTAGCCTTAAGCCTGGCATCAGATTAAAATGTGCAGTTAGAGAGCGAGAAGAATGGAAGAATGGCGAAGAAATTGCAGTAATGGTTGGGCAGAAAGGGGAGAATTCAATTTACACAGAGACCTGGGAAAACAATTAGCACTGTGTGATTGAAGTTTACTCTGGGGAAAACCTCCTGGCAGTTGCAGAAAAGTGAGGGGAGAGATTGGAGTCAATACTAAGCCAAGTTACTTTCATTTGAGACTTTCAAACTATCAAATTTGCAGTAGCGATCATCTTCAGGGGAACGGAGCACACGCAAAAAAATAAAGATACTCCGAAATGGTAAATTACCAAATAGGGTATTGCCTCTTGCCAATTAGATGGTTTTTATAAAAATGGTATTAATTAAATTCCACTTTTTTGGATAGTTGATTACTACAACTTGAACCACTTAAAGTTGAATATTAATACTTTATTTGAATTATGAAGACAGTTTTGTATTTGAGATTTAAAGATGTTTCCTTTATAAGCTTTTTCATTATCCTCATTGTGTCACTCATAAGAATATCTGTGGTTTAGGAGCAAAAATCTTCTCGTAAAGGATGGCAGAAACTTGGATTCGCCATAATCTTCACTCTATTAATTAATAATTTAAAATTTCAGTACAATTTCTTAGATTTCCTTAAACTATATCTACAAAAAAATAGGCCGAAAGTATACCCTAAATAACAAATATATTTAACCCCATATTCAATTTCCTCCGTGCATGCCTTCAGCAATATTTCGAAATTAATCACGGACACACATTCAAACACTGATTGCTGCTAATGCCCCATACATCTGACCCAAACCCATAATTAAACGGACGTATCCCCGACATGGCGAACAAATCAAAAAGCCGAAGCACACAAAGGTCATTGCGCCACCAAAGCCAAAAACCAAATCCAAATATCTCTCATAAATGTAGAAATAGAGATCTTGAATCCATCATCCACTGGAAGCCACAGGAAGCTTATATTTTCGCACTCCTCTCTTTTGTTTCACTTTCTTCGCGCTTTTACAGTGTATTTATTGTGTGATAATTTGCATAAATCGCTTCCTTCGGGGCGTCCCATAAAATGTATTCCCGCTTGTATAATTAATTATTACAATAGCGAAAATATCAACAATTCGAATTCGCACGTTACATCACGAGGGGCAGCAGCAACGTCTGCCTTTTGTGTTTTGCACTGAATGGATTATTATTGGGCGGCGGCCACTTTGCATACCACCGACCGTCATAATTTATCGTTATTATGTATATATATTGCAGAAAGCCAATTGCAATCGATTGAACAACAAACAATACACGCGATTCGAAGATCTGCGCATGCGTGGCTACCGATTTTATTATTATTTTTCTCGATTTTCGTGCGACCGCGCGCCTCGCCTGCAAGTTTTCAACTGAAAATCGCTGCACGAACTTGCCGCTCTACCTGACTCAGGTTACCTGAGTCATGAAAGCAAAAAAAAAACCAAACCAAAACCTCGGAGCTTGAGAGAGCGTTTTTTTAAGCTCCACTTTTCTTGTGTGTTTGTGAGCCGGCTTCTTCTCTGGGGCTGGGCTTTATCGCATGCGATAAAATCCAGGGGGTAGCATGCAATTTCTCACCTGCTGCTGCTGCATTGATGGCTCCCGGCGATTCGATTTGCCTTTTGAAAGCTTGTGGCGGTGTAAATAAAATCAAAACTATGTGTGTTGGCCAACTCATTAGACCAATTTTGGCATTTCAAGTCTTTGCTGCGGTCTTGCTTTTAGCCTGGCCAAAAGTAAGTCACAATGCGGTAGCCAATTTTACACGGAAAACTAAGTTATAAACTTTTATCAAACTCTCTTCGTCATATAAGATGAAATACCCAACGCTTGGCTTGGGCTATCAGTAGATTGTTCATTAATGAACGTAAGCAATTTTAATAATAATTGACAACCTTTTTCAAAGGTTATCTCAAGAAATATATAATATATTTTATCACATTTATCACATATTTTTCATCAGTGTATCTAGTGTCATCGAATGAGTCCAAAGTTTTTGAAACACAGACGCTCCAATATCACTGACTGTAGCTTGTCGCTTGGATCGATTTCCTTTCTGTTTCGTTTATTTGGTCTAATTGCTGCCGCTGGCCATATTAATTAATTTCTCCATTGTGTCGGTTCCACCTCATCCCCCTTGTCTGATTTTTTTTTTCGGGTTTTGCATGTTTACTTTTCGTCTCAATTTCCAGGCTGCAATTTGTTGCCGCTGTCGAATCCAGTTGTTTGCAAAAATGTAGACATCAAAATGTTTATTATTTCTTTCTTTCTTGCAGCTTGCAGTTGTGCACACCACAGCAGTTCGTGATTTTCTTCGCTTTTTCTTCTCTGTGGCATTTTTTGCATACTTTGCCGAGCCAATTAGCATCAAAGTGAAGTCTGTAATTGTGAATAGAGAAAAGCAGCCAGTAGGAGTTTTCCTGACGTCACCAGTACCAGTATCATTAGTTCTCCTGGTGTGGAATTCGCACTGTAAATACATCCACTAGCAAGTAGATCAAAGAGAGGGCTACCATGTGTGCTAAAAATACCCGCAAAGAAACATAAACAAACAAAAAACGGGGAAAGAAGCTCAAATTTGCTAAGAAATTATTTGCGGAGCAGCGAAAAATGAGAGCAGCAAAAAATGTTAAGAATGCCAAACACATATCATTTACGAACCAGTTATTCTAGATAACAGATATCACTAAAGGCTTAAAACGATAAACCAGATTCCATTTTGTCATATCCCCTGCCGTTGTTAAGAAGTTTTCATTTCGTACAGCCTGTTTCTTGTTGGATTAAAAAATCAGGTAAAATAAATAAGATAAGAAGTGGTCCAAAGCAAACTGAGGAAATACTCCTTCAAAGATTGAAGAATGCAGTCAGAAATACAGATTTTATTATCCCTTATTTAAATATTTTAATGGTGAAATCCTCAACAATATCTTTAATTTTTGTTTCAAAAAAAAAATTGTTCTACAAAATCAATAAATACTAATTATTAACTGTTTTACAAACACATTCATGGATTCAAAGCAGCTTAATAACGGTGTATTGCCCATCAGAAAAGCTTGCAATTACTAATTCCAATTAGCATTCCAATCAGTCCAACCAGACCACGAGTCGTACAGTGGGCATGCAAGGGCGTAATTAGCACAATTGAAAATGACAGATACACTGATGCTTGCTCGCTATAAACGTGATGCCAAACAGTGAGCGCCAAAAGTAAGTCCAACTCGGAACGCGAAGCTCAAACCAATGTGAAAAGTTCACGCAATACTGACCTCACATACACACAGACGGAAAAAAAGAAGCAAACTTACGCACACTGATACAGTTGGAGTATAACGCCCACGCATGTTGCAATATACAAACAAACAAACAAACGGGATACAGAGAGCCAACCAGAGAGAGAGATGTGGGGGAGGGTGAGAGGGAGCTTTGTGGCGCCTACGTGTGACGTCAGCGCACGAATATTTTGCCGACGACGCAAAATGCTGACCAAAAACAACTACGAACTACTACGAACGGAAATCCATAACAAAAACTACGATGCGCCACGCTTCGGTTATTGCCTTTAATTACTACTGTGGTCGTTGTTGTTGTTGTTCGGCGCTGCTGCTGCATGCTTTTTTGTTGTTGTTGTACGCATTGGTCATTCATGGCCCGTTTGTGTATATGTATACGTATGTTAGGCTTAAGCCGTGTGTGTATGTGTGAGTTCGCTATTCAAAAAGCCACAACAACAATTTCGCGCCGCAGAGTTGTAAAACGTGTTTTTGTTTTCGCTTTGAATTGGAACCCAAAATGCGTAGTTTTTTGTGCTGTTTTATTGTTATTATTTTTTATTTTGTTCGTTATTGTATTTTTGCTTTCGTTTTTTATGAAGCAAACTAGTTGACCTCAGACAACAGCGATAAAAATTCAAATATAAAGAAGCTGCAAATATAGTGACCCAAAAAAGGAAAACAAATACACTTTGCAAAACATACACGGGACAAGCAAGATACAGTGAGGCTTATGATATAAAATGGATATTCATTTAGAATTAAAACAATTTAAACATCAGTTGAGACTTTTAATTCCTATGTCCTGTAAAATGTATAAGGTATCCCAAAGCCAGGAATTCATAAAATTCCAAACGACTATTTCTCAAATTTCTTATCAAGATTAAGATTTACCAAAGTATATATTTCATTAAGAATTGGGTTTAGTAAAATTTATTACCATATCAAAAATTATAACATGTATTCCCAATACTCTTACGCTTATAGTTTTTCTCCACGCATAGTTAACCGTTACAACAGTTATAACGGAGAGTGTACTGTATACTTTTTTTTCTTGCAGCTGCCAAATTTTGTTTGTATTTATATTTATCATCTTAATGATGAGGCAAAGATTTATGCAATAATATTTGTTTGATTTTTGTTTTTGTTTTCTGTCTTTTTTGAGGTGGATTATGCAAAGGTATTTTCGAGATGTTTTCTTTATTTTTAGCTACACTTTATGGACACAATTGTGTTATCCTTTTTCCGCAAACTTTCGTCACTTTCACACCCACACACATACGCACACTCACAAACACAGCGACAAGTGTATTAAGGATGCAGACAGCGCGACGCTGCAAAAAAAAGGGCGTTGGGCGGAGTCCTTGAGTTCGGCTTTCAAAAAACATTTAAAGCAAACTCTTAAAGTAAAACCCAAAATGCTTACCCAAATTTTTGAGATGTTTTCCTGCGTTTTTTAGCTATTGTTATTATTTTTTGTTGTGCTGCTTTGTTGGCCTCTCTGCTGATGTTTTTGTTGTTGTTGCTGCTGCTGGCTGGTGCTCTCCGTTAACATTCCAATCCGACGCTGCCGTCCCGTCGCTGCTGACGTCGCTGTCGCTGCTAACGTCGCATTAGCCACATGCACATTTCATTTGAATTATCACGCATATATAATACGGTGTATAATATATTTATAAACATTTGCACCACCTTTCCGTTTTGGTGCCTCCTTCCATACACACACACACGTAAACACTTGCACAAGCACTAGCACTCACACACACGCACACCTACTGACCAACAACTGGCTGCTGGTTTTGTGGAATTTTCGATTCTATTCTCCGGATCTTCGGCCGTCCTCCGTTCCAACTTATGCATATCCGCACTTGCATTCGTTTCAGTTTAGCCCGAGCATGGCGTTCGGTTCGATCAATCAGTCCGCAGCACGGGCGATATTAATTTAAACAAAAAATTCACACGAGAGCAGAGCAAGATGGCCGCATCTTGGGCTAGTGTTGTGCAACTCTTGATTGTTGGTGTGACCAGACTGGAGAGTGGCGGGAATGCCTTTTATAGCTAGGTTTGGACATTTATTTAAATAATTATTTATACATGTCTAATAGCAGAATTTCAGCGTTAAAAAGCTTTCAATTTTCTTAAACTACTTAAATTAATCTACCAATTAGTCTGATGTTTTTTAGATATTTCTTTAGTATTTGCAAGGAATGCATTTGTTTATTTTGGCTCATTCGAAAGCTCCGGTCACACAGTTCCACACGTGCAATATTTACGAAATATGCGCAATTTGAAGCTTCAATATTGCCAGGAGCTGGAGACAGCGGTGGCCCAGCCCCGCCAGCTCCTCCTGCAGCCGGAACTAAATGGCGACGCCTCCGACACGGCCTTCCTGGTGACCGACAGCAAGATCTACGCCGTGCAGGGGTCCGGCGATGTGCGGTCCAAAGTGATTGCCGATTTGCCGGACATTGTGGGCGCCGAGTTCCTGCAGCTGGACAATGCGATCTGTGTGGCCAGCGGCGCCGGCGAGGTTCTGCTGATCGATCCCCAGACGGGAGCCACCAACGAGGGCACCTACTGTGAAGTAGGGATCGAGCGCATGGCCTGGTCACCCAACCAGGAGGTTGTGGCCTTTGTGACCCGCACTCACAACGTCGTGCTGATGACCAGCACCTTCGATGTGATAGCCGAGCAGCCGCTGAACGCGGATCTGGCCCCGGATCAGCAGTTTGTCAACGTGGGATGGGGCAAGAAGGAGACACAGTTTCACGGTTCGGAGGGAAAGCAAGCTGCTAAGCAGGCGGCAGGAACTACTGACACCACTAATCAAGACTGGCAGGAGCTAAACCAGGTAAAAGGAATTAATAATCCCAATTTTCCTTTGTTTAATTGTAATATTTACCTCGCAGGACATCCACATTTCCTGGCGCGGCGATGGCGCCCACTTTGTGGTCTCCTACGTGGCCGCCCAGGTGGGTCGTACCTTCAAGGTATACGACTGCGAGGGAAAACTTCAGCACACGGCCGAAAGGTGTGCAAATCTGCAGGAAGTAGTGGCCTGGCGACCAGCAGGCAACTGGATTGCCCTGCCCCAGAGATTCCCCAACAAGTCCACGATAGCGCTCTTCGAGAAGAATGGCTTGAGGCATAGGGAGCTGGTTCTACCCTTCGATCTGCAAGAGGAGCCTGTGGTACAGCTTCGTTGGAGCGAGGATTCAGATATTCTGGCCATCAGGACAGCTACCAAGGAGGAGCAGCGAGTTTATCTGTACACGATAGGCAACTACCACTGGTACTTAAAGCAGGTGTTGATCTTCGACCAAGTGGATCCCCTGGCGCTGCTTCATTGGGACACGCGCATGGGAGCTGAGCACACATTGCACCTGGTCAAGGAAAGTGGAAAGCAACTGGTTTACTGCTGGGCCTTTGCTGTGGATCGCTACGAGCGCAGTGGCGTCGTGGGCGTCATCGATGGCAAGCGTCTGCTGTTGACGGACTTTGCCAGGGCGGTAGTGCCACCGCCCATGTGCCAGCGCGTCCTACAGCTCGAGAATTACATCAATGCCTTTACCTGGTACGAGACCAGCCTGTGTGTTTATACTTGCGATCGTAAGCTGCACTTCTACGAGCCCATGCAGCAGTTGAGCGGCCAGGAACCACGGGCCAGCTTACTTATGCCGGATGCCGAGCTCTCGCGCCTGCCTCTGGCAAATCTCACGTACTTCAACTGTGATTACCTGCTGGCCACGTACAGCACGGGAGGATCTACGCGGCTGCTGCTTTTGAACAAGGAGCCCGATGAAGATGAGGTCAATGATCAGGGCGAGCTCTGCTACCGGGTGCAGTGTTCCCTAAGAATCAGTGGGTTGGTCAATGCCTTGTCTGTGGGAGCCAATGCCATGGATGAGTTCTATGTGCAGACGGTAAATAATGGTCACACCTACGAGGTGTTTCTCAAGACGGACAACACTTTGAAGGTGGAGCGAACGCATGTGCAGTTGGCCCAGGCAGCTGACCAGATCGAGTGGTTCACCATCAACAGTGACTCTACAGGTGGGTTCTAGTTGGGTTTTTACAAATTTCTTTTTTAATATTTTACCTCTATTTCCAGGTGGTCTCATTACTCTACGGAACCAACAGCTGCTCCACCTGGACGGTCATCGCATTGCCGAAGACGTCACCTCATTCTGCGTGGTGGGCAACTATCTGGCCTACACCCAGCTTAATGCCTTGCACTTTGTCCGACTGAAGGATCGCCGCCAAGTGGCCAGCAGGAACATAGAGCGTGGCGGCAAGCTGGTAACCGCGGTGGCCACTGAGGCGCGAGTGGTTCTCCAACTTCCGCGCGGAAATCTCGAAGCCATCTGCCCTCGCGTGCTCGTACTGGAGCTGGTTGGTGCCCTGCTTGCTAGGAAGCAATACCAGGCGGCGATGCAGATGCTGCGGAAGCAGCGCATCAACCTAAACATTATGTGGGATCACAACGTAGAGCTTTTTATAGCTTCGGTGGACGTCTTCCTGCGAGAGATAAAACAGAGCCAGTGGCTCTGTCTTTTCCTAAGTGAACTGCAGAACGAAGATTTCTCAAAGGGCATGTACTCCAGCAACTACGAGGCTGCCAAGCAGACCTATCCCGCAGACTATCGGGTGGAGGAGAAGGTGGAATATGTGTGCCGGCTGCTGTGCCAACGCATGGAGCAAGCCACCCGGCCAGAAGATGTTGAACGCTTCCGCCTGCCTGTGATCACAGCTTATGTGAAGTTGGGTCGCCTAGAGCAGGCCTTACAGCTCATCTGGCAGGAGAAGCAGACGGATGCAGCACTGGCAGATCAGCTGCTGAAGTACCTTTTGTATCTAGTGGATGTGAATGATTTGTACAACGTTGCTCTAGGTACCTACGACTTTGGTTTGGTCTTGTTTGTGGCCCAAAAATCGCAAAAGGATCCGAAGGAATTTCTGCCCTATCTCAATGAGCTAAAAGCTCTGCCCACGGACTATCGCAAGTTCCGGATTGATGATCACCTCAAGAGATATACCTCGGCCCTGTCCCATCTGGCTGCTTGCGGGGAGCAGCACTACGAGGAGGCTCTGGAGTTTATCAGGAAGCATGGTCTGTACACAGCTGGCTTGTCCTGCTATCGGGAGCACGAGGAGTTCCACAAGCGCGTCTGCGTGGCCTATGCAGATCACCTCAGGGCCAATGCCAAGCTGGATAATGCCAGTTTGATGTACGAGCGTGGAGGACAACTCCAGCAGGCGCTGCTCAGTGCCAAGCACACTTTAGACTGGCAGCGTGTCCTAGTGCTGGCCAAAAAGCTGGAGGAGCCTCTGGATCAGGTGGCTCTGTCACTAGTGGGACCTCTACAGCAGCAGGGACGACACATGGAAGCCTATGAGTTGGTTAAGGAGCATGGTGGAGACCGGAACAGGCAGTTGGAGGTACTGCTAGAGGGTCATCTGTACGGCAGGGCCATCTACGAAGCCGGTCTGGAGCAGGGAGATGCTTTGGGTGAGGAGTCTCTAGAAGGTTTTCATTTTTTGTATTCATTAGCTTAATTTTTTCTCGTTTTTTTAGTGGAGAAAATTGCTCCCGCTCTGTTGGCCTACGGAGCCCAGTTACAGGGCTCCTTGCAAGCTGATCATAAACTCTTCCTGGAGTACAAGCAACGCTTGCTGGACATTCGCCAAAGGCAAGCCTCTTCAGGAGATGCGGACAACGATGGGGACTTGGACATCGAGGAGGTGGATCTTCTGTCGGACACAACCAGTCTGCACTCCTCACGCTACAGCGGCACCTCTCGTGGCACCGGGTGAGTTAAGACCTGGACCTGCTCCACTGCACTCTAGCCAGAGTTTCACTTTATAACTCCCTGTCTATAACTCCCTCCTTGTAGCAAGACATTCCGCTCCAGCAAAAACCGACGTAAGCACGAACGCAAGCTGCTCAGTTTGAAGCCGGGCAACCCCTTCGAAGACATTGCGCTCATTGATGCGCTGCACAACCACGTCACGAAGATTGCCCAGCAGCAGCAGCCTGTGCGTGACACATGCAAAGCGCTGCTCCAGCTGGGCGGCAGCGGAGCACCTGTGGATGGCGATTCCCTGGCGGCGTCACTGCAGCGTGAATTTAAGACGCTGCTGAAGACGGTAGAGGAGTCGCTGGACGAGATCTGGACGCCGGAGCTGGTGAGCAATGGATCGGTGGCGCAGCATCTAACGGGACCCAATGTGGACTACTTGGCGCTGCAAAAGGAGCAGCGCTATGCCTTGATAAGTGAGTGTTAATTAATTCCTTCCCTTAAATTAAGGCTCTAACGGAGATGCTTTCAGGTCCCCTGAAGCGCTTCAAGCCGCAGCTAAATCTGATCGACTGGCAGCACGAGATCCTCCAGTGAGTCATCGTTTTATTTGCGTGTGGCTGGTCGCCCCCCCCCAATCCTCCCCCAATATCCGCACCCATCTAAGCTTTACTTTCACTGCTCTGGAAATAAATGTAGCATTGAAATGCTAATTGAATGTATCGAAATTAAACAAAAAACCAACCGCTTGCAGTGGGCAGATGACTGATGAGTGCCAGTCCAGTGCCAGGCAGCTGGCAAAAGTGGGCGGCACGACATGGGGCTCTTCCCCCAAAACTCATGTTCGATTCGGAACTATCACTTTTTTTTTATTGGGGGCGTCGTCTCTTAAATATCATTTATAATCGCTGCCGCCTGTGAGCAGCAACGCCCTTAATATATATTTCCTTTTTTGAGAAAAACAAACATTTTGCCTGATATGATTTCCTGTTGCTGTTGCGCCGCTGCAGTGAAGCGTTTTGTTTGCCAAACAAAAACCGTAGAGGCGGAGGCAACCACCGGAGAAGGTTGGAACCGGTTTCACCTGCCGGGATTTGTGTTGTGGGCGCCCATTGTTGCCAGGTAGCCGCTAGTTGTGGTGGGAACAGTGGGGACGAAATGTTCTCGAGGAGTATTCCTTTCTATTTTCTATAATTATAGATGATTTTATTTAATTATTTGATGATAAAATTATACAAGACTTATCACCTAATAAGAGAAAGTCTGCTATAAATAATAAAAATAAAAATAACAGGGCCAAGAATAATCACTTTACTTTTAATATCCATTCATAATCTTGTGACTATTCATCTACTTAGCATACTCTTCTGTCTTGCTAAAGGTTCTGAACCCTCAACATGCAATCTCAACAGAGTAATAGCCCTACTTCAGTTACAATTAAATTTAATTAACTACTTTTAACCATCATTTCCCGATTAACAGTGCAAAAATGTGCACTTGCATTCTTCTGTTAGCGCTCTGTAAAGAAATAGCTTTCGAGCATGCGCACTGTGGGCCCGACGACTACTTTTTTGACGGAACCACTTTTTTTTTAAGTCGTAACAGTCCGTCATATTTACACAACAAATTTGTTTTTGAAATTAAAAAAAAAAAAGTCCATTTGAAATAAAATTTTAATCACAGTTTTTAGATAATTTTATAAATGTGTGGCTTAATTAAAATATATGCAAATTTTAAAAAACATTTCGTTCAATCATTTTAATTTAAATTTTATTTACAGAAAAAATATAGATTTAATATAAAAATTATGAGACTTAAAAAAAATTTTCGCTGCTAGTTGAACGATTTTACCCACGGTGCTCTGCAGCGTTCTCTTATTCTGCCAGTCAGTGCTGCCAACTTAGCTTATTTCTGGGCAGATCTAGCACTTTTTCATGATTATATATGATATATTAATAAAATAAATAAATATTTAAAAAATATGCCTTATTTATCTAGCTTATTTTAATTTAATTTCGTTTTAATTCAGCTCAGTATATAGCTTAAACGGTCATCACTGGCAAACCTGCCGCTGCCACCGTCGCTGTCGCCGCGAGCAGCCACAGTGGATCCAAAGTCGTACGTATACGTTATTTTCGAAACCATCGTCGAACGAGGCGGACGTGTTGCTGGATGCTGGCGCTCGCGTTGCGGTATTCCGTTTTTTTCGAATAAACAAACACACAAAAAATTGTTAACACAATTTTGTTGGTTCTATTGTGCGGAAATCGAGTGAGAGGGGAAATAAACAGAAACCGCAAGCAAAAGCAACAACCTGGCGCGTCTTTGTGTGTGCCTGTGTGGAGAGGAAAACGAAAGGGGAGCAGAGTGTAAATAATACAAGTGCGTGTGTGTATGTGAGAGAAATATGGAAATTGAAAATGCAATTAATTGCAAATTAATGTCAAGCCATAGAAATCGCTCAATTGTTTAAAAAGTGCAAGAGAAAAGTGTCGTTTTGTTGTTGTTTATGTCAACGCGGAAGCTAAAAGTCTGTCGTGAAAAGTCTACGTATATCTTTATTTTTGCAACAACAATAAGCCATCGAGAAAAGTGCTGAAATCGTCAATTTCAAATCGGAGCTGCCGAGAAGTCTATACTATATAAAAATAAAAACAATTTTTGGTAAGTCTAGCTCTAGGCCTCTCTCTCGCTCGTTCTCCCCAAAAGCTTCCCAGATCAGATCGCCTCTCCACTCTCCGTTCTCCACTAATAAAGCCCGCTCTCTTGCGGACAGTGGAGCTCAGCGGTCAAACTCGCAAAACGACTTTCAACATCATTCGTGGGGTCTCCTTGTTGTTGTTTTTGGATTTTCCACTTCTGACTTGCTGCCTGTTTTTTTGACGCTTTTTTTTATTTAATTACGCTTTTGTTGTTGACGCTTTAAAATAATTCGTATTTGCTTTTTGTGTGCGCCAGAAAACATCACACTAACTATGGATATTTTTTTGCTCATGTGGAAACGCCAGCAATTATTTGATTAAAAATGTCATAATATTTGTAACTTGCGAAACGTGGGCCATTTTGCGAAAAATTGTTTTTTTTTTAACATGTTGTTGAACATGTTGCTATAGGAATTTGTTTTCTAGAAACATGCTAAGCAACACAGATCTTAAATATCTGTAAAGCCAGTTTTATTCTAGAAAAATATTAAATTACCCAATTAACGCCAGAAAAAATAAAGCTTCCGTTACCTAATATTAAATGCGTTTAAAAAAATGAATTTAGCACGTTCAACGCCTGCAGTTTGGATATACAAAAAAATAAATAGCACTACTTAACGACCCACTTCAATGCCAATGGCATAACTCTCAAGAAACTCGGGTTTCAATCTTCTCGCCACCTGTAAATCACCTGCAATCAGCTGCAGTCGCCAGCGATGCGTTAACGAGAGACCTCAAAGCTAAGCGATCCATTCAGAGGCGGCTTCAAAAGAATCTCCGTTCCCAGTCCTCAGTCCCCATCATCTCCATTCAGCATCGAAAGCTGCCGGCGAAGGCCGCCGCCGCACAGCCAGCAATTTAATTAGAGGTTAGTTACCAAGAGACGACGCCGCCAGAGCCCAACAATTGTTGCAACTGCAACCACAGAACAAATGCCTTGCAGAATGCATTATGCATGTGCGAACGGCCAGCATAAATCGGCGGCTTAATGGGCCCGGGCTAATAGAGAAGCGTTTTGAATGCCAAATGAGTCGAGTCGACGGGGATGACGAAACATAAGTCATTTCGAAACCAAGGAGGGGCGCCGGCACACTTATTACCTGAGTTGGTCATAAAATTGTTATTTTTATAAACCGGTACTTGTAAACTAGGAATAAGGATCTATACCTTCAAGATATATTTATTATCTTCCATTATTAAATACCTCATAAATTTCCCATTCAAATATTTCTTTACCATAATGTTTCTTTCTCTGCACGGCTCTTGTGGAATGTGGTTGCCGAGAATCGGGGAAACCGGTCTCCTGCCGGCTGTGTTGCCCTATTGGATTGGCCTGGCTTGGCCCGAACAGAGCTGAGCTGATAGCGAAGGTCTTCGAGGTCTCTCGAAGAGAGGAGGTACAATGAGTCACGTTCGAAGCCAGCTCTGATCGCGGCGAGACGTGCCTGCTCGTCTTCGAGGGGTTTGGGATTTGAGAATAGAGAACGGAGCAACCCAATATAGTTGCATATTTGCCGACGCTGCGATAATGAAAAGTTTCTAAGAAAACGAGGAGAATTCCGATTGACAGAGGAAATCCCCGGTCTTGAGTTTCTGGCACGTAATTCTGGGATCTGCCTCTTGGCTCTTATCACTTGTTTATTCCAACCTTTAAAGGCTTGATGATCAGCAACCGATGATGAAGAATATATAAATAATATTTACAAGCATTTTATTTATAGATTAAGTAGAACAAGTAGCCCCTTAATGAGTTGGAATTACTAGAATTCCTTTTAAAGATAATTATAAATTTATATGAACCAGATTTCTTAGATTTCTTTGACTTGCATCTTAATATAACTGAAGCTAGAAGAAGTACCATACATCTTCGATCTGGAGTTCCCGCTCCACTTTCTCGGTCTGGCGGCCCCAATGCATCTGAGTGGTAATTGCCTGCCTTTATGACTAAAAATCTGTCATTAAGGCTATACTGCAGTTTAGTAGGTAACACACCTGAATCATCATCACCTCCTCTCTTCCGCATTCCCCATAAGGCATTAAGTATTTTGCATTCACCTCAAGAGAAAAAAAACAGAGAGAATCCAACAGACGACTTGCCATGCACAACCCGGAGACCTGACCTATGAGCTTTGTCTTTAGTCAGTATTTAGTCTTTCCTCGTTCTCCGCTCTTCTGTGTGTTTCTTTGTTTGTTTCTTCCATTGTTTCTCCACCATATTCCGTTTATCTTGCTTTTGGGGCCAACAGCAGCAGTTTTGTTTCGATTTGTGCGGTTTTATTTTTGGACCTACCTTGGAAACTTGTTCTCGCTCTGGCCGGAGAATGGAAAATGATCCGAGTTTTTCGCAAAAATACAAACAAAGAGCTAAAGAATTACCAATCGAGTACCGCTATAACCTCGATTACCTGATGTGGGCGTCAAATTAAATTACTCAATCGAAAGGTCTTTTGACTTTTGGCTTTTCTCTTCACTTTCCACCCACTTGAGCCGGCTTAATTAAATTAAAAACTTTAATTGTTCTGTTGACAGGTAGACATAATAAATGTCAATGAACTAGCTTTTAGCTTATAGAAATTCGGCTGAAAATCATAATCTTGTTGATGTTTCGCCTTTGCTCTCAATTACAGTACAGACATTGTAATATTAATTCAATTCTAGACACTTGTCAGGGGAACGAACAATCGCCAAACACTTGGCACTGATTGAACTTAATTGAATTAAGAGCAGTTTGCCAGTTACATCTTCTTCACTTGGGTCACTCGTGCAGGAAGTTAGCCTCGTGTTGGGTTCATACATTAACAGTGACTACAAAAATAAATTGAGCACAAAAATAAATTGGTTTATTTATAGGTGAAGTGGTATTTTGTATTTTCACTGATTAAATGGGCTTTGGGATTTGAAATCAATTAAAAAAGTGTCTAAAAGTAGGCAAATAACTGCTTATTAATTAATGAAACTATGAAGATTTATTGAAATTTTATATATCTACACATTCATCATGATAATTTATGTAAAAAATGTTTACAAAATCGAACATTTATGTTTATCTAGAATGATTTCAAAGTAAAAATGCAGTAAAACTCTGTTTTAAAAGCAATCTAAGCAATCTTTGAGGGTTTGAGGGTGTGTCCCATATGAATATTATTATACAGAGGTAGACTGGCTCAAGGCAGCTGCCTGTGAACTGGATTCGCTTGCTTTTTCATACAGCTAAAAAGCCATTTGAGTTGACTTCGTTTGGGTCTCTGTGGGCATTTCCCCCGCATAACCACAGATGTTGCCGCAAATGGGGGCATATGTTACGTACGTTATGTATATACATATGTGTGTGTGTTACCACCTTCTGCATTCTTAATGCCACCCCCTTTTCGTTTTTGTTTACCTTTTATAGTGCAATGCATTTGCCGTTTGTTTACGCTACTTACGTATCCGAAAGATACACAATTCACACACAATACAAATGCCATATTTCATCATTCAGATGGATGCCCCGGGGCATCTTACAGATGCATTTGCAGGCAAAGAGAGCTTCCAATCACCAGAGACTGCTTTGCATACCAACTACACGAAAAGTGTTGGACCTTTTTTTGCATTAATTTAACGTCTTATTTCTGTGGAACTTTTGAACAGTACATAGCACTTGGCCTTTTGATTTGAATTTATTGTTTGCAACGAAATTCCCGGTAATAACGAGAAACCTGTTTGTCCGATTCTTGGGGGTTGGGTCCGGTTAGCAGCACAACAACACAGGCTTCTTTTGACGTATTTTGTTTTATGAAATGCTAATGAATTTATATGGTTTCGATTATACGCGAAACTCCGTCGTCAATTATCACATGACAAGCAATAACAAAGCACCTAATGAAATAATTGTTTAGCGTATATATTGCGCACTTATTATAAATAATATTATAATAAGAAAATAGAAGCTACATGCTCTTAGATCTCGAGCAGAGCATAGTCTAGCCCTTGAAAGCCCTGTCTGAATTCCTGGTTAGCAGTCAGGTGTTAATAAACCATTCCCACACAGACCTTGAACTCTGGTTGATTGAGAAAATATTGCACACTCGTCGCCAATTAGCACGCAATAGCTTGGCAATGGGAGATTCGCATGTTGAGTTGAAACCCCAAAAAATACGTTGACCCAAAAATAAAGCAAGGTAAAATCTGGGGTAATATGGGAGGTAAACTTAAGAAACCTGACTTTCAGATCTTTTTTTGCTAGATATTTAATTATTATAATTAAAATATTGAATATATCTTTGTAGATATGCTCTTTATCTTGCAAATTTACCTAAGCAAAAAAGAAAAATATTATTACCCCACCCAACACCATAAAGAGTTGTTGGGGAAAGTGTCTGTCTGGCTAATTTGTGAAAAGTAATAACATTAAGTCGAAAGAAAAAGTGCCAAAAAAAACGTTGAAATTGTATCGGGGAAGCGTGGGAGAAATCTCTCCCGTTATTTTCGAGTTCAGTAGCTTCCAAACGAAAGTCACCAGAGCGATGGGTTATATAACACCATCTGGATCTCACAGGTAACGCCCACCAACCAAGCCAATCGTTCTCCGGCGACAGTTACCGGCTCTCTCGGCTATTAACACCACACGACAGGCGAACAAAACTCGTTTAGCACCCGGGGAAAACTTGTCCGTTGGCTGCCGGCTGCTGTGGAAAATTGGAAATGTATCTGCCAGATACTAGCCAGTGAAGCGAGGAAAGTAAAAGTGCCGCGCAGTGGCGCCCACTTTTGCTTTCTTCTGTCGCTTCTTTCTTCTGCAGTCAAGCAGCAATAGTTGCTAGCTTCCATTGAGTCGTGAAGAAGGCAGGCGAAAAGTGTAGCTCACCTTGCGAAAATGGCAATAAAAAAAAATCTCCCAACTCTGCTGCAACAACAACTGCATTGTTTGAACCCTGCCTGGGACTCCTACGTAACAAATGAATGGAACCCACATGAGTCACGTCCACGGTGCATTCCCAGACCCACCGTCGAAAACCAAAAAAACCGAAAACACAAAAACCCGGGGCATGCGTGAAATGTTAGCTCATCTGTCGGTGGAGTAACCTCAATTTTGGTTCACTTTGCGGCTGCGCTGTAATTCAAAGCGCAGTTAACCCTTTAAAGCCCGCGGTAAGTGGAAATTTGATATAGTTTAAGGGTAAATGTTGATATTTTCTGATTTATTAGTCATTTTTTATGAGCATCATGTTACCAGGGAAACATTGGGATATCAAACTTTTGATTAATCCATTATTTGACGTTAATTATTCGTAAAAGAATTAAATTTATTGATCAATTTTTTATGTTTTTAAAACATAAAGTTGAATTGATATAAAGGCAAAATCAAAATTGTACGGTAAAGTCGATAGATAAATCGATTTTTTTTTAAGTTGCAATATATTTTCAATAAATCGATATTCTTTTTGATATATCAGAGCAATATTTTTAGAAAAATGTTTGTTTTTTTAATAGATTAGATTAAATAACTTAGATTAATTTAATTTTTCTTGTAATATCAATAATTTACTGATATGATATTTTTGATACGAGGCCTAAAAAGGGTTAAACAAACAGCAAAGAGCAAGCCCAGCCGAATCTAGTACACGTTACAGCCACGTTCATGGATCAAGCCAACTAAAGCTTGGACAACAAAAAACCAAAAAAAAACAATGCTTGAAGAGTAGTTACCTTGTTTTTTTTGGCCAGTCACCACCACCAGCTCTCGGACGGTAGCCCTCGTGCCAGTTCCAATTTGTCGAGCGCTTTTCGGTACCTACAACGACGTGACATTCAAATCGGTTCGTTCCGAGCCAAGCAAAAGGGCAGCCACCACCGATCGGAAATGGATTTTCCACGAATGAGTTATATTGCAGCATTACCGAATAAGTAATGACGAAATCCTGCTCCAGATTGCCGACTTATTAATGAATTGGGGAGGGAGGTAAGGAGGTGGGCATTAATAAACCGCTTACCAGCTATCGGCCCACCGATCGCAATTGCTTTTAACAAAGGAGAGCAAATTAAAAGCGAACCCCCAGCAAATTTGTCTGTTTTCGAGGTAAATGCAACTTGGGGGCTCTAAGTTGACAAATGCCGGGCAATTCAAGGGGGATTTTCGGGCAGTAGATGTATCGGAGGTGAAGCGTGTTCTTTATGGAGAGCTCGCGGTGACCCAAAATCTAGAGTCGGGGAAGCAGAGGAATGGGAACGTGAAATATGGACACAACATTAGATGGCTATCTGACTATCCATGCAAAAACACTAAAAAAAAAGGGGCAAATAAAAATTAAAATAAAATTTAAAGAGTCTAAAAATTGATTGCAGAATAAAATGATATTAATTTAAATTTTAAAATATATAAAGATGGCATAGAAACTTTATAAAATAGCTTAAAAATACATTTTCCAATTTTAATTTTATGAAATACTATTTGTTCTATATATTTTTTATATTATTTTCTATAAATATTCCTAGTCTAGATTAATTAATTCATAAATTCATAATTAACACGCTTTCAGCTTACCAAAGCATAACCCAATTAAGGCATACCTTTAATTTATACATTAATAAGCAAATTACTTAATAATTACTCCCATTTCAAGCTCTTTTTTTGTTAAGTGCACACATTTGTGTGTTTGATTTGCATTTGTTGTGCGAGTGTGTAGCTTGCGCTTGAGCTGCAGCGCTTGCCTAATTGTTCAATTGCATTAGGGGCAATTATGCGGCTGACATACATGTGTGTTTCCAAGCCCAAGTAGACACAACACACGCCTGTCATTAGAGTAATTGCACAGATACAGATACGTAGATACAGATAAGCAGAGACAATGGACAAAAGGCTTGGACATATACAAAAGGTGGCCTAAACTTGCATGTTGCACGGACATCAAACTCTGTTTGGCTATGATCGAGTTCTATATTTATTAGGCCACATGTAAACCATTCAACTTATTAACCCTCTAGTGCCCAAATTTTTTTTTTCAAAAAAAAAATTATTTTTGGATTCAGTATGTATCAAAAGTGAATGTTTGTTTTGGAAAAATTTTTACTTTTGCTCGGATCGAGTTTTATATGACTAAAACCTTAGACCGCATAAAGGCAGTTCTGGGAAGATAGGCCAACAAAAAATTAGGTAAAATTTTTTTTTGTTTAAATGTTTATTATAAATGTCATTGAGACTGTCAGCAACACAGTACAATTTTTTTTTCTAATTTTTTTCCAATTTCTAAAAAAAGTATTTACATGTTGTATTTCCTACAAAATAATTATTTTCTCCGATTTGCACAAATTTTCAACTTCAAATGAATACAGCAGCTTGCGCTAGCTCTATTATGTATTCCAAACGCAACGAACTTAATTTTTGGACTTTCCTGAATTAGAAAAAACGGAAAACCGTGTGAAAAGGAATGAAAATAATAAAATAACGGTGTTTTTAACATTGCCCGTCTAGAGGCGGTCTTGGGCACTAGAGGGTTAAGACTTTTTATGCATAACAAATGAGTAGCATCTGTCTGCTTGGAATCATGCAAAAATCCAGCATATGCTGCTGGAAAGTGTTATAAAAATGGAATTAATATACAATTCAAGTAGCCAGAGATCGTGAGTTTTCCTAAACACAAACATAAAGCAATAATGACAGAACTCATTTGCGATTTAGACGGGCCAATGTAGATACATATATTTTTGTTGCTGCCTGGTTCAATAAACGCCAATGGCCAGGGCCAGCAAGGTCAAAATTGATGAATGCGATCATTTGCTTGCACAGTGCAAAAAGTCAGGTCTTAATCAGATAGTTTTGAAGATCGAAAATGGTTATCTTGTGAAGAGTTTAACATGATCTTGATATGCTTTAAGATACACTGTTGTGTTTACATATTAGCAGCTTAATTTACTTTGTTTTAATCTTTAATAATTGTGTTTATATTAAGTTTATTATATATATTGTTCTAGTTACGGTAATATAAAAGATACAGAACTGATAAGAAAATTTTAATAGTAATTTTTTTAATGAAAATAGAATAAATCCCTTCTTTATATAGGTATTGTCAGAATATATACCCTTTAAGGATCCTAAAATCCTTGCAAAATAGTTCTTTAAACTGTTATAAAAGAATTCTTTCTAATTTTTTTACTGTTACCCTAATTCTTACTAATTTTCTCTCAATGTATCGTAACTTCCAAACATATATCCGTTGTGGCTGATGAACCATTTGACCGCTTTGAGTCTCTGCGATTGAGTTCGATTTCATTGCGGGTTTCGATTTCTTTCGGAAACTTAATTGCGTTGAAAGTTCAGCTCCGGGGCAGAGACTATGATTTTCGTTAAAGAAATAAAGAAATTTGACTATGAATTCGTCGTATACAAGTATAGAGCATGATATAAGCAAATGGCATGCAAATGAGTCATCTTCAAATCGCATGAATGGTAGCAAATTTCGAAGCAACTTCCCATTTTGAAGATACAACACATCATGATACGCATGGGAAGTTTCGTAAATAGAGAATAATGGTGATAGCATTGAGTTTGAGTTCGAATGAGAGTTGCTTCCGTGGATACTTATAGTTTTGTCTCTAGACCGTTATTTTTCCAACTCAAATATATACGTATATATAGTACTAATGCTACAGTTATCGCTTGAGCGTGCCAGGCGTCGCATTCTCCATCACACTCGGCTGATTTCAGAGCGCATCAAGTCCCGCTCGCTATTCATTATTGATAAGTATCTTCATCTGTGCATCTTTCAACCTAGAACGTAGCTTAGAAGAAGAGTATAAATACCATATATATGTGTATATATATAATTATGAGCATGAGTTTCTGTGTCTGTGATAATCCAAGCCAACTGTTGGCATTCTTTGGAATTCTATTTTGGTGCCGGGAGTCTGCGTGCAGAGTCCGTCATTTGGGTTAAGCTTTACAGTAATTTACTTTAATATTGTTTTAGTAAACTTGGGTTAATTCTATTCAGAACTTAAACAATAACAATTCTACAAAAGAAAGCCAAGCTACTGGTACAATAAAATAATCTTTAAATTTTCAAATCTTTTTGTATCGATTTTCCCATAATCTCTTAATGCAACTTAACGATTTTCTTCCAATTAGTTCAATCGTCTTTAAGCTTTTAAAATCACTTCATCTAATCGATTTTTCTGGTTAATGATTAACTTAAACTCTAAAAAATTACTTGAAGAAAATTCCCAGCAATCGATTCTTTGAGCTAACGATCCTATGCCACCGATAGACTCATCGCTCTAACCTAACCCCTCCAGGCCATCAATCACAAGAGCAGATCCAAGTCATGACTACCCAGATGGCTGTCATTATCACAAGCCACCGCAGCAATCACTTGGCCTGGCTCCAGCTCCCGCTCCCCGAGATCATTAAGATACGCCAGCCATTCTCCACATTCATCCAGTATCGGAATCGCGATCGCGATCGCAATGCAAGTGAAATCATAATTGCAAATCGAAATCGAAGCGAAAAACTGGTTTAGAGATCATTCTCGATCATGACTGGGATCTTAAGCTGAAAGTTGGAAGAAAGAGGAGAGTCTTCACTGGGGAATTCTAAGCCATTCGTTCATCCTCAGTGCGTGCTGCTGAAGCGGAAATGAGTCGTCTCCCCAGCCAGAGCTTCGTTTCTCTAATACTGATTTCTGTTTACATCTGGAAACATGCATCAGCTCCTCTCCTCTCTTCTCCAATGCCAGGGTGCAGCACTTGACTCCCCGGATCGAGTCACGTTTCCAGAGCTTCAGGGCTCGTGGGTTTCATTTGAGTTAAGTGGAGGATTCAAATTGCGGTCTCTGGCCCTAACCCTAGGCTGTGGTTTAGTGTAACACTAGGTGGTTCCTTCTTGATCGATTTGTGTCTTTTGATGGGTTCTGGGGAAATTATTTTCTAGGCTGGCATTAAGTTTTCTTGAGTGGGTGAGTTTGGGGGAAAGGTGAATGAAGTCTTGGAAATGTTTTAAGTGTATACTTTTAGGCTGATCATGTTTGATGGTGATCAGGGTGCACCCTGGTGTCGCCACTGCGTAGGTAAAATAGTGTGTAAAATTATGGTAAAATATTTATTTTCAATGGAAATTTAATTTTTTATTAATTTTTTAAAAGTATTAAAAATAATAAACAGAAATTTCTATAATTATAAAAATTGTGTGAAGGAAGTATTTATATTTATTTATTTATGAATTTATCTTTCTTTATCAGCAGGGTATGAGATCTAGCAGTCCGCTTGTTCATTTGTCCGTCTGTCCATCTGTTCGTATCAGAAACCATATCTTAGAAACCTTAAAAACTACACCTACCAATTTTAGTCACAACATTCCTATAGGTTATACCCAGATTAAGATTGTTTATATAATTTAGTCACTACCTTTTACGTGCTCCTATCCTTCCTACTTTTATCTGTTTGCTTTTTCACATTTTTTAATATGTTTAAAAATAAACCAACTGCAAGCTTTACCGGACTTGAGCTGTTTATAAAGTCCCCCACTTACTTTAATTTATTTACTTAGCTTAAGTAAATATGGCATTCCCTCAACCGGTGGCCATCGATGCCCTTCAGCCATAACCAACATAAACGATAACGAATTTACTTTTGCTGCTTTTTTTATCAGCAGCAGTTGACATTCAAAAGTATAAAAAAAAATTACAAAATACCCCATAACTGTGATTTTGTCCCCGTCTGGGTTTGTTGGCAATTCTTATCAGCTCAGGCACACACACAAATGCCCCCTATATCTATATATTCCGAGCGCCATTAGTCAGCGGACACATGGCTAAAAAGGCAGCTGATTATAAAAAAGAGAAGATGTAGTCCCCCTGGAGAACTGGGTGAATTCTAGGCAAAAAGGTAGTACTATTTAAGAGGGCAACCCCTTAAGGGCTCAAGAGACCCGTTCAATGGGTTGTATGAGGGTGGCGCCACACCTGAATATCGCACCACCGTGTGAGAGGGTAACGTCAATAATGACGAGCTACCAAAGCTAACACCACCACCGAACAGGGGCTTTTAGCACTAATTGCCAACCTATGGGGGTAGGCATATTTTCCCCAGCGGTTCTGGGGGTTTGGGGTCCCCTGCTGCTCCACCTTGAGGGGGGGGGGGGGTTAGTTGCATGCACCATTGACATGGCATTGCCCGGATCGGTAGATAACAAACCCAGCGATAACCATGGTGAATGAAGTCGGTAAACTCACGCCTCCCCTTTATACATATAGTTATTATTGGGTGGCTCTGTTTGCCGTTGGGTTCGAATACTTCAACTCTCTGAGCAACTTTTGACGGAGGCCGTGGTTGAATGAACCTTGTGCATTTTGCTAGTTCCATGACTCGAAATCCATGGAGCTGTGGGTATGGAGATGGTAAACACTTTGATATGAACTATTTTTGGGCACTGGGTGCAATGAACCTCTCTCTGGGCTTCCTTGACATTATTTATTATGGGAAAATGCCACACTGAACTTGGGCAAACAAATGCGAAAATAGAAGTTCAATAACACCTTAAAGAAAAGTTAATGAAGTACTATCTTAGTACCAATTCATTACTATACTAAACTATATTTAACTCACCTAATCAAGGTAGATGCCCTTGAACTTGTGTTCGTATTCCTTGGAATGCAGAACGTGTCTTAATGACATTAATTACGTTTATGGAGAGCTCCGCTTATAGAAAGGGAAATTGTTACTCACTTTCCAAGGAATATTTCAGCGTACTCTGGGCAGCAAAAAATGTCATACCATACAGAAAAAATAATATGAATTTATTAAGACATATTTACCCAGTAACTAATTTGTATTCCTCTTTTTCTTTGCAGGTAAAATGGCCACCAAAATCTCAGAAAAATAAACAAGGAAAAAATGATTGCAAATTGCTCGAAATAAAAATGAGAAACCAAGCTAAAAAAGAACTGCAATAACTTAAGCTCAAACTGAGATTTTAAGGCCCAGTCGAACGTGGAATTGTCTTGACCCACAGAGAGGCGCCTCCGAGTAAAGAGAGACAGGTATAAACGTCAGTAGAAAGAGACACAATGCGTATGGGTAGCAGACTGAGTATTGGCGGCTTTATGCTCGCCCTGGCCGTAATGCTAACGCAGGCACGTTTCATTGCGAAAAGAGAAACCGCTCAGTTGGATCAAGCGGTGGCTTCCACTTCCATTTCCACTGACCCTGACATTGTTACGCCGGCCAGGGAAAGCGGGAATGTCGGGGCAGTGGATGAAACAAAAGCCGAATTTCTGGGAGAGACCCAGGAAGCTAAGCCTGAGTTGGAAGATGAAACTGTAACCCTCTCAGAGAGCCTAAAGACTAAGCCTACAGAAGAGGAAATCTCAGAAGTCAGTAGGTCATCCGATGGAGAACTGGAAAAAGAACAACCAAAACCAAAGGAGGAGGAAACTTTGGGCACTCAGTTAGAGAAGGAAACCCAAGGAAGGTCCAAGAATGAGGAAATTCTTGCTCATGCGTTTACAGAAGACTCAACCATTATCAACAAGACTCACCTGGAGAATAAACAAAGTGAAGCTCCAGTCAAAGAAGTTTCAAGCACAATCTCAGAACCTAAAGAACTAAAGAAGGCGGAAGTCAATGAATCTCTTTCCAAGGAAGAACCCCCAAAACAGTCTGAAATCCTTGCAAAAACTACAGAAACTCCAGCCAGTACCACCACCGAGAATCTCCTAATAAAACCTGCAACTCTAGGCATTTCCAGCACCACCGAGAGAGCTCCAAATACCACTACTCGATCCTCCGAGCATGGTCGATCCATGCAGTACTCCTCAACCACTGAAGAGGCGATCCAAACCCTGGCTGCAGTAACACCCATGAAATTAAGGGCCCTGCCCATGACATCCACTACCAAAAAAACCATCTCAACTAGTGCTCCCTCGACAAGCACGCCTTCTACCTTTGCCTCCAACGAAAACGCCATCGAAGAGTCTACTTCAGAGTCAGAGCCAGGTCTTCGCCAGTTGCCCGAGAAGCGGGCCAAGTTCATCAGTGAAAACTCCACAAATGCCCAGCAATTGACGCTGCCCAATACCGCAGAGGTTTGGAGTCTGGCGGGGATGAAGGCTGTGCCAAAGGCGGCTCCTCTTCCGCTGATAACAAGCACGACTGTATTGCCACTCCTGAATCACACAGATTTGGCCAATGACATAGAAGGACCCATGCAGCAGAACCGAACGCAGCAGCAGGAGCAGCCCCAAGTGAAGGAGAAGAACCTACTGGACTGGCAGCAGATTGCAATGATGGAGAATCGAACCGAGTTTGTGGTCAGAACTACCTTAGAAGCAACTGAGGGAGCAACGCAAGCCACCACTGAACCCTTGGAGGAGGAGAGTCATCCAAAGAGTGAAATGACTCAAGGATTAGGAGAAACCACCCCTGCGGCAGGTGAAGAAAGTTCCTTTGATGAGAAACCAGCCACGACCACTGCTCGAACGGAGTTACTAGATGTTCCAATGGTCAAAAAGATGTCCGATGCCGCCAACGCCGAGCTAAAAGAGGCGATAATAGAGTCAATAACAGAGGCTCAAAATGAGACAAAAGCCACAACAGAGGCTTTAGTAGACATTCCCCTAACAGAGCCACCCCCAACAGCAGCTGTTACAGCGAGGGTGGCTTTAACAAAAACAGCTGTATCAGGTGAAATGTTACCTTTAGTTAATGCCACAACTGGGGAGCTAGAATCCGAGCAACATAATTCAACTGAAATTGATTCAGAGGCAGCAGCAGCAGCAGCAGTTTCTGAAGCCGTGACATTAGCAACAATTGAAAAAACAACAACTCCCAAGGCAGTCCTAGAAGTCTTAGCAACCACAGAGGCAACACCAACTTTTGCAGCCACAGAAGCAACAACAACTCCGAAGGCAATATCAGTTGTAATTTCTTCTGTTAGTTCAGAAATCCCTGTAATTAGCAGCACAACTGAAATGGCAATTCAAGCCTCTCCTGTAAATGTCAGTAAAATCAGCAACAATAAAACCGAAGCTTACGAATCGGTAAATATTAACAGCACTGAAGGCAGCAGCAGAAACATAAACAACAACGAAAACTTAGCATACGAGGTAGATAATACCAGTAACGACGTCATCGTAGCCACAACCAACAGGCCAGAGAGTGAGCAGAGAGCAACAGCGTCGTCAGTCGTCGAGGCAAAAGCAGAGGCACCGACACAAACCGAGGCAACAGTCAGTGGAAAATTGAATGGCGAGGTGAGCACTACGAGCACAACTCGGCCAGATATATCCGTAACCGGGACGAGTGCAATTACGGGCACAAGTACGAGTGCGAGTACGTCGACTCTAGCTACGCCTACGCCAACGGAAGTGGCTCAAATTAGCAATGAAGTGAATTTGGAGGCAGTGACAGTGAAGAGTGCAAACGAAAACGGCCAAGACCTGGGTGTCTCAGGCCCAATAACGGCCGAGAAAACCGATAACGCGGTCAATAACAGTGTGGCCATAACAGAGAGCGAGTCAGCAGCAGGAACAAGCTCCACAACGACAACAACAACCACAACCGGCAGTCCGCTCAATGACCTCGGTAAACTTAGCCCAGAGCACGAGTCCTCACTGGAAACCAACAACATAGGGGAGGCGCCCGAATCCACAACAGCAGCAGCAGCAGCAACATCTGCCACGGATGAAAGCACACCAACAGCAGGAACAGCAACAGGTGGTCAACAGGTAAAGGAGCCCCTGCACCATGAAGGGCAACAGGTGGTCGAAGAGCAGGATACAGAGCAAGAGCTAACCAAGACCACAATGGCAGTTGTAACCAGAACCAGTTCGACAACGGAGACGCCCTCGATCAGTACCAGTACCAGCACTACAATGCAACCACCGGTGATAAGTCTCCTGGACGATAGCACCACTACCACCACTACCACTACGACGACAACCACAGCTGCTCCTGCTACGGAGGAGTATACAGATCCTCCAATAGTGATCAGCAGCAGCAGCACTGAGAGCAACATGTTGCCCCTAGAAACTACTACCACCACTCAATTGCCACCGCCCACCTTTATGGCTCCTTATCCCAACGAACTGGATCACATGCAGACCAATGCCCAGGGAAACGGCACGGATGTCAATGTAATCATAGCCATCACAGTCAGCGTGATTGGCGTAGTGGCCCTCATCCTGCTGGTGGCCTTCCTTTATTTGATGAGAAAGCGACAGAAGCAGACTTCCTATGGCCAGCGCTGTCGTCCGGTTAGCCTGGATGCCTACTCCCTGGACAATGTCTCAGTGCTGGGCAGCGTGCGAAGGAAGGGCAGGGATGTGAGAGCCTCTAAGAGAACCTATGGCAATGCTGCCTTTGATGATCCTTCGCTAAGGCATAATCTTTTGAATGCCAGTGAGCTGGCCCGCTTTGTGGAGAGGCGATCCGATGTCTTTGAGGAGTTCAGGGATGTGCCACAGATCATAGCCAGAGCGGATGAGGTGCCACCGGGCTGTGAGGATAAGAATCGGTGAGTAAGGGGTTTACAGGGAAAGGAACAACAGTGGATATTGGTTGGAAAATAAGCTTAAAGAAGGTCTTGAAGCTTATAATGTTGTGTTAATTTTGAAAATACATTTAATAGATATGTTTTATCAACATTTCATGAGGTAATCTTAATCTTAATTTGATTAAATGACTTTGCTTTGATTAGATAAGCATAACTTCAATGAAAACATTATTTATTAAAGGTATTCAAGCCCTGAAAGATTACTAATCTCTTGCAGAATCGTATAGAATTTTCTACACAAACTAAAACCCACATAAACAGGACTTTAAAGATTTATTTTTCTCTACCTTTAGTAGATTTCAATTCTCTAAACCAACTTCCCAAGAAGATCCTTCAGGTTAATAGCATTCAAGTTAAGATCTCTCCCTGGGATTAAATCTTCCCTGCAATCAATATCAACCGCAATTAAGAGTTCACTTTCTCGCAACGAGTTCAATTAATTACAATACTGATCTCTACCCATCTCTTCCTGCTTTTTTCTCCCGAAACAATAACAACATCGCCGCCGATGATGACTCAACTCCCAACCCGATGTATACCGACCTCGAACTGGGGAACCGCAGCTACGCCAACGTGATTCCGCTTCCTGAGACGCGTGTGGTGCTCCAGCGGCAAGGCGACGATGACAAAACGGAATACATTAATGCCAATTATGTGCGGGTAAGTAACCGAGGCAGAGTCTCGGAGGTGGCGGTGGCGGATCAGCTCATCCATCCATTCCAGCCATCAAAACAATCGAGTCGCTTTCTCACATGTGGGTGGCTTGTTTGGAGTCATCTTGGAGTGACTTTAGCATACGTGGCGAGCCTTGCATGACGCCCTGCCCTAACTGAAATCTTCGGGGCCCCCTCGAGGGCCATTAAACATGGCGCTGGAATAATTACACGGCCGATGAGACTCACCTGCTAGCGGCAGCAGCAGCTCCTCCTGGTGGTGGCCATGGCTTCAGAGTCTTTGTTGCCCCGATCCAAGCAAGCAAATAGGTTCGAGCAAAGAGCAGCAACTAGTAATTGCTGCAAAGGGAAAGTGTGTGCCAAGATCACCGAAGTGTAAATGCCCTTACATCATGACCCGCAAGCTCAAAGTTGTCTGGGAAATCACTAAATCAGAAAGCTTTAAGATAGTGAATTTTATTATTTATAAAACAAAGAAACTCTAAGAAATTCAAGGGCTATACAGACATGCCTATGAATTTAATTTCTTTTGTTTTGTACAGATTTTTTTGTTAAATAGTTTCCTTAAAAATTCCTTTTAAATTATTTAATCTTTTAACAGTTCTTTTATAAAGATGACAACGTGTTCATTTTATTTATTCTTGTTTTTATCAGTTTTAAAGTCTTTAGAGCTATTTTTACCTGCCATTAAGATACCGCATTATCTTGTTCGTTCATTCTTAAGTCATTTCACAGTTGTTTAAATGATATAATTTATGAAAAAATTAACCCCCAAGATACTGTTCTCAATTATAAGAACCTGGCTTATAATTGTAATGTAGCCATCACATATTTAGTTATTTTTTTTTTTTAGCTTAACTCAAGACAATTGCCTAATTTCAGGTTATTCAGAGTAATTAACGTTCTTACTTTCAATTTTGTTTTATCTTTATTATTTTTAAAGTATAAAATTAGCGTTCTCACCATTGCTAAACTTTTATTTTTGTGTTTTTTAAGTGTGTTTCATTAATTGGCATACGTTTTTTTAAGCAAAAGTCCTGCCTGATGTTTGCAGTTTACTAAAAACGCACTTTAAAACACAACTGCATTGAAGCGTGACAGCGTCGATGCATTGGAGCGAAACATTTTTAGTCGTCCATCGACTTGCACCTGCCGATAACATGGGCTTGTTGAGATTTAAACAACAGAAGTTTCCCCGGCAATGCGATTTTTTATGGTCTTTTATCAGAGAGTCGAGCCGCGTCGCTCACATGATCATCTCCATCGCCAACGCCAGTCATTTGTGTGGGCTTAAGCCGCAATAGGTTTTAATTAATAGTTATATCATCACTCATGCTGGCCAATTGCGCTTTTAGTGACCTCTCTCGGTAGTGGAAAAGAGCATGAGCCCTAAATCCTCTTAATTATACAAAAAATAAAACCAATCAAACCTAATGATTGGAATTTTTTTATTACTTTTCGTGACAGTTTATAGTATGATATAGTTCTCTGAACCATCTCATTCATACCTTTTTGTATATTCTCTTAGATTTGAATTTATAAGTCAAAACCTAACTTTCCTATATGTTATGTTTTAATATTATGTTTTTTTTTATAAACCTAATCTTTTGGAAAGTTCCAATTCGAAAGCTGTATAACTCAGAGACTAATTAAAGTAAGAAAGGATATGACTAGATCGATTCGGCTTTTGAATCTTTAAACCTTTCAATATAATATCCCACATAAGAAACTAACTTTTCAGGCCCATAAACTCATAAACTTTTAATAAAATTGAAACTCTCCCATATAAAATCAATTTATCTACAAACAGGGCCCAACCTAAACTATGAATCATAGCCAAGACCCCTCCTTTTATGTTAATATCCCACACTCAAGACACTTTTTTAACGATATATTGTTTATATTGTTTACTTTTCCTTTTCTACAGGGCCCACGAGATGCGCCCAATTACTACATAGCCTGCCAGGCGCCGCTGGAGAGCACGACGAGCGATTTCTGGCGCATGATCTGGGAGCAGCAGTCGCGCGTGATCATCCAGGCGACGGATCTCAGCGAGAATGGAATCGAGAAGTGCGCCGAATACCTGCCGCCATCGGCCACGCTGGATAATCACAGCAGCTACGGCGATTACCAGGTGACACTGAAGCATCGCGAGGTGAAGGATAGATATGCCATATCCACGCTGGTTTTGAAGCGTGTAGATGGAGAGGAGAGCCGCGAGCTCACCCACTACTGGTACAAGTGGCCCGAGGCGGGAGTGCCCGCCGAAGAGGCACCCATCATAGCCATGCTTCTAGAGGCAAGATCCTCTCTCAAGTCTTACTGCCTAGAGCAGGCCAATGAGCTGAGGGAGAAATCGGCGACGCTGGAGACATCGCTGGATGCAGATGGCGGCGGTGGTACCAAATCAGAGGCGGGCAGCACGTCCAGCAATGAGATTAATGGAAACATTTCCAGCAGGAGTGCAGCCAGAAACCAGCAAGGGTAAGGGATTCTTATCACTGAAGCATTTGTGTCTTGCATGGCTTTTTTTTAATGTTTTGTGTTTCTCCTCTCCCCCCTTAGACCGCTAACCGTTCACTGTTCTCCAGGCACGGGACGTACCGGCACCATTATTGCCTCAGACATGGCCATTCGTAGTCTGGAGACCCCAAAGCGTTCGGTGGACATACCACAGCTGGTGTACTACGTCCGTAGGGGACGGGCCAGTGCAGTCCAGACCAAGGAGCAGTATGAATTTATCTACAAGGTGGCCAGCATGTATGCGGCCAAGATCACAAATCTGTCCAACGATAACTGAAGAACCAAGCCCAGAATCGAGTGGAAAGCGAGCTGATCCCCAAGCAGGGATCACGTTATCAGTAGCAAAAAGTAGCTGTTTTATATACGAAATATTAGTGTAACTTAGTATTATGCTCTGATTTAAAAGTCGTTATATTTGTCGGGCTTTAAAAAAAATATCATTTAAAATGTATGTATTCCTTTATTATTGTGATATAATCGTACATTCTTATATCTCTCGATAATCTGTTGCATATTTATAATGTCAATTTATGTTTGTTTTGTTTTCTGCACTCGGCGCCATGGCGGAACAATTGAGAAATATTTGGAGCTCTCCATTTATGTTTTAAGAAAGTCAAATATGTAATCCAACTATGTAAATGTATCTATTTTAAACGAGCTTTAATGTACGTAAGTTAATTTTAAGTATACACACACCGAGCTGTACTGTACTCATTCATATTATTGTGAAATATAGAAAAAAAGAAGAAAATCTATTCAGCAGAGGATGGTGTTTAGATTTTTGAAATTTGCGGGGTTTTAAAAGAGAAATTGGTTTTAGAGTGACTGTTTTTTGGGAGTGGTTTCCACTGGAAACTTTTCGAGCGCCAAAAACGCTCTGAATGTATGATTGCTCTTTGACAATAAATAAGAGTTATGAGTAAAATAAAAGTTACTATAAAAAAATGTAGCTGAATTTATGCAAACATTTAGGTATTACATATTTCTCGAAGAAGTTTTCAAAAATATGATAAACTTTTATAACAAATTTTTATTTTTTAATTGCGTTTATTTTTAAATTTGAATAAAAAAGATTTGGAATAATGTTTATTTTTCAAATTTCATATTAAAATTGGGTTGTAACTGTTAATTAAATAAGTAAAAAGTAAGTAAAAATAAAAATTATTTACCAATCTTAACTTCAAAAAATTTTAACGTAAAAAAATAAATATTATGCATTCTCTAAAGCAATTAAATTTAACCATAATATTTTATTTTATTTATTTATTTTTGTTGAATTTTTTTAAGCACTGTAAGCATTTTCCTAAAAGCATACGGCCACACTGCTGCCACAACCACACTTACAACTACTTGCTGCCCTGCATATCCAATTCAAAAATCCCAATAAGATGAAGCTGACTCTCCTCCTAATCTTCGCCTTCGTGGCCACATCCTTGGCCGGCGAGCCCAAGCTCAAGATCGGGATCACCAAGCGCGTGGAGAACTGCAAGCGGCAGGCCAAAAACGGTGACCTGGTCCATGTCCACTACAAGGTAAGGCTGCTCGCTGATAACAGAGCCGAGCCTGGAAACCCTAACCTCGCATTTCGGGACACCTTTCTTCCAGGGCACTTTGGACGACGGCTCGGAATTCGACACCAGCTACAAGCGCGGCACACCCTTCTCCTTTACCCTGGGCGCCCGCCAGGTGATCAAGGGCTGGGACCAGGGTATCCTTGGCATGTGCGTGGGCGAACAGCGGAAGTTGACGGTTCCCTCAGAGCTGGGCTATGGAGCAAGTGGAGCGGGCGGTGGCCTGATTCCACCCAATGCAGTGCTGCATTTTGAAACGGAAATGATGAAAATCGAACCGAGCTCCGATGAGCTGTAGAATGATGGATATCTATAGTGTCAGTGCCATCAAGTGGAATGCTGTGTGCCTAAAGCCCAAAGTTTTTATATTAAGTTTTTAAATTGGAATTAAATTTGAGATTTCTCTTTTCTAACAACCGTTTTTGTATATTTTTTTCTTATTTTTAGCCCCTTATCGGTTTTATTGGAAGTATTGTTTGGGTTTCTTCAACCCCAGAGATCAAGTGTGTTTTGTTATCAGTCGGAGTTACACAAAATTAGTTCATTAAAATACTTTTCACTTCCGTTTGTAGTTTCTCAATCATGTGCCTTCTTTAGCTTGAACTCTAAACTATCATCATAAAAAACCATGTATTTTTTATGCTAGAACCTAAACTTTATTTAATTTCTCAAACACCTGTTCTATTTTTGACGCCTTAGCCAGGCTTCCACTTCGTCAAAGTGGCGTCGCATTAGACGATGCTTCTCCAGCGTGCTGCTCTGTATGAATCGCTCGCCGCAGGTGCCACACACAAACGGACACTCGCCCGTGTGCTGCTGGAGATGAAGCTTCAAATCCTTGGCCTGGCGGTAGCTCTTCTCGCAGTACGTACACTTGTGCGGCTTCAGACCGCTGTGGGTGAGCATATGACGCTTGAGCTTGTCGGAGCGCGCGAAATCCTTGCCACAGACTGTGCAGTGAAAGGGTTTCTCACCGGTGTGCATCCGTCGATGGGAGGCCAACTCCGAATGCCGGGGAAAGGCCATCTCACACTGATCGCATTTAAAAGGCTTCTCGCCGGTGTGACGCCGGGTATGGGTAACGAGAGCGGCCGCTGAACGGGTCTCCCTGCCGCACAGGGAGCACAAGAAACGCTTAACGGCCTCCTTGCGCTTCCGATCCCCGTTTACATGGACATCCCGGATGTGGTTGTTGAGGCGGGACTTCATCTGGTAAGTGCGATCGCAATGCGGACACTGCAATAGTGGAACACCATCTTCGCCGGCTTCCTTGACCAGGTCACCAGGTCCAGTCTGTGGCCTGCCCTCGCTGCTTGTGGGTTTGTTGGTAGAAGAAGTTTCGCTGTGCTGCAGTCGCATATGCTGCTCTAGGTTCTCGGGCCACATGAATTTGTAGGAGCACTTGCTGCAGGTATACATCTTGTCCTTGCTGCTGCATTGCCCCAGTCGGTGGTGATCCATTATGCTCTGGTTATAAAGATTAAAAGCTTATTTATTTGTACAATGTTTTATTCAACTACAAACCCACCTTGGACACACACTTGAAGATGCAATCATCGCATTCATGCGGCATTTTGTCGAAACGATGCATTGTCCTTTGATGCTGAATCATCTCGAATTTCCGCTTGCACTGAACGCTGCACAGCTCACAGATGTAAACATGACGACTACCACTGCTCGACTGCATTTCGTCCTCGGTCTCCGAATCCTCTAGCTGCAACTCAAAGCCAGACTCGTTTGTAATCGAATAATTGTGCGGCGAGTCGTAGCTTTGGTGTAGCGACAAGGAGAGCTTCAACTCCAGCTGGATGTGGGCCCGCAGATCCACAATCCGCTCAAAGTGTAGATTGCACATTCGGCAGGTGATTCTCTTGGTTCCATTGGGCCGCGATGTGGCCGCTATTAAGGTCTCGGCCAGTGGAATGTCCTGCTCCTTGAGCCCGTGACGCTTTAAATGCTTCACCAGGTAGTCATGACGATAGAACTTGCGACTACACCACTGGCAAGGTATAAGCTTGGATTCCTCGGCATGAACGCTAAGCAGGTGAACGGTGAGGGATTTCTTTTTGTCAAAAACCCGCTTGCACTCGGGACACTCGAAGGTTTGGTTCTGTGAGAAAGTATTCAAGAAGTTTAGCGTTTTTTTGGATAATATTTACAAAGATAACTTACGGTTATTCTATGCTCGCGGAAATGTGTCTTTAGATTGTGTTTCCACCGGAAGCGCAGGGGACATTTATGGCAAAGGAAGCGTTTTTGAGCATTTCGGCACTGCGACTCGTTGTGATGCCTCAGCAACTGTAGGCTGACAAAGCGTCCATCACACCGCCCGCAGACATGCGGAGCCTCGGACCAACTGTGGCTCTGCCGTTGGTGATCATAGAGCTGATATTTTCGCGGAAACTTTTGCTGGCACAATTCGCAGGTGTAGCGGTTCTTGCGCCGCCTCCTGTTCTGCTGATCCTCGGGCTCACCGTCCAACTCGCTGTCAGTCTCCGAGCTGTCTAGATCCATTTCATAGCCACTTTGATTGGTTATCGAGTAGAAACGCTGATAAATGCCCGAAGCCAAATCCTTGCGGATTAGTACAATCAACTGCTCCTCGTCCAGGTCCTTGGAGTCGGGATAAAACAGTTCCGCCAGCTCATTTGGCTCCACATTTGGACGTACTCCCAGGCTGACAATATCTGGATGCTCTTCCAAGTGCCTGCGAAGATCCGCAATCTTGTTGTACTGACTCTGGCAGATCATGCACTCGATGAGCTTGTAGCCATGCGGCTTGCACAGATTCAGATCCACCGCCTTGGCCTTCTTGTGCTCGCTGATGTTGGCCGAACGCTTGGAGTTTCTGTGGACCTTCAGGTGAGCCTCGAGGGCTTCGCTGCGGCTAAACTTACGCACGCAGAGGGAGCAGGCAAACCAGTGGGTCTCCGGCTGGTGGACACGGATTTCATGGCGCTTTAGGTACTCGTTTCTCTTGAAACTCCTGGGGCAATCGTGGCACTTGAAAACGGACAGACTTCTGGCCTTCCACTTTTGGATGCGTTTATTCAGGGGCAGGCTGTCCAGGGAGCTGCAAAGGTTAAGGTTATAAAGGATTTTCATTGAGTTTGTTTTTGGCAACCCACTCTTCATCCTCAAAGTCTGACGAGGACTCTTCTTCCGCCGGCCTTTCCACGCTTGGCGGTTCACCCTCCAGCTTCACCGTCTCAATCATGGTCAGCGGATCCACAGATTTCTTGCTCTCCACATCCTGTTCACCCGGGTCTGGCAGCTCAGAGCAGCTGATGCTAACATCCTTATCGCCGCCACACTCCTCGTCCTCCGTCTCCATCTTGACCTCCACATGCTGCTCGGCGCACAGCTCCATGGGCGCTTCCTGCAGACAGTCGTTGGCGGTTGGCGCAGAGCCGTTCTTCAAGTGCTTCATCAGCAGTTCGTTGGCGGCCAGCGCCTGCTTCACAAAGCAATAACTAGCCATAAGTTTCTTGGTGCAGCTGCTGCACAAGCATTGCGGCAGCTTCTGAGTGCCAATCCCGTCCACCTGAAAGTAATAACTCATTTTAAATTACGATTTCCAGTGCTTCATTAATTTTCAGTGCTTTGTTTACATGGATATCGGTAAGCTCCATCAAAATCTCCGATAGCAGCTTGTCCGGATACTTTTTCGAGGGCGTGGCCAGCTTGAGAAGATTGTCGGTGTCCGTGGAGTCGCAAGTGCGACACATAACCGGCAGCTTCATGGCAGAGGCGTTTAATTAACCCAGTAAAACCACTTTAAGTGTAGCTATTCCAAAGTCAACAATCAGAAAATCAACATTTTAAAAGGTATGACCTTGATCGGCGTGCAAATAAATACGGACTAGCTGAAAATACTGAAATATAATATCACTTTTTTCAGTATTCACAGTAACCAGTTAAAAATTGGGCGCGTTTAGCTGTAGTTTTTCTAAACCCCAATTGTTTTTTATATTACTTAATTAAATTAATAAAAAATAAGTTTTTGTTAATAGCACTTTTAAGGAAGTTTAAAATAAATTCTTACCAAGGTCAAATGTAAAATCAATGTGTACTTTATTCCTTTAATAACTACGCTAGAACGTGGGTAAATGTTTTCCTTATTCTACGTGGGAGCTTAAAATAGTTTGTGGCATGGCCCGAAATCCGGTTGAAGCCTCCGCCTAGTACTTTTTGATCGTTTTCCGGATCAGAGCCAGGCGCTGCTTGTGCGCCTCCGTGACGGCGGCGCGCTTGTAGGGACGAAGCTCGTCCGTTCCAAATCCTGGTATCCACATATTGTACTTGCGCTCAAAATGGAGCTGCACATCGCGCACCTCAATCTTGTTGGACTTTCGGTGCTTGGCAAACGCACTGGTGGACTTGACGGTGTCCTCGACAAAGTCATCAATGATCTGCAGCAGCAACTCCTCGACATCTTCGTCCAGCTGCGTGGTGGTGTCCACCTCGCGTACGAGCTCCGTGAGACGCGGCTTGGTGAGCATCTACAGGTGAAAGGGTAATATGGGATTAGGACATGGCATAACTAGGAATGAACAGCTTACGGGTGTGTTCTCGTTGCCGGTTGCGGCGTTTGAGTGATTAGATGACTTGCTACCACCACCGGATGCTGTGCCCAAACCAGAGACCGAACCCGCGGCCATCGGACCGCCGTTCTGCGAGGATGAGTTGCTGTTGTTGGTCATCGGACTGTGCTGGGAGGGCGAGGCCATGGCCGATGTGTACGTGTTGTGGTGCTATCGAAAGAGGTAAAGAGATCCGACATTGCTTAAGGATTTCTTTATAAACAAGGGGGGAGGGAGGACAGGTGGAGCCGAAAGTGGAAGGGGTGAAAGGGCGCAACGTAAAGTGGGGGGAAGGCAGGAAAAGTGCAAACTCAAAGCGTTCTTTTATGTTTGTGTTTGTTGTTGCTGTTTTTCTATCTACTGCAGTCGTTGTGTGTGTTTGTGTGTTTGTGATGAAAGTAAAAAAAAACAATTGTTAATTATGTACATGTGTGTTCATAGTGCTAGGAGTGTTTCGTGTTAAAATTAAAGTGCGCCCATATCCAGGTGAGTTTTCCAACGCTCCCACAGTTTGCCCTAACTCATAGTACACTTACACTGATAGCCGGCTTAAAACTTTTCTCTTACACTTATGTTTTACTTAAATTATAATACAAAATAAAAATAAGCAGCTGAAATTTCTGGCCCAACTCGAATAGTGTGACCGGGTTGTTTAAACAGTGAAATGCCAGCCTCCTCTTGGTCACTGTTTGTGGTATATTCAAATAAATACCAATAAATATTCAATATTTGTTGTTACTTGCAGGCATTGATGTTTTTATATATTTTTTAATATGAACATCTATAAAACACCATAATCCGGGTCGCTTTATCTTTCGTTTTTATTTTGAAAATAGTTTTTCATAATATCAGAGCAAGCTGGGCGAACGTGCTGAAAGTAAATTAGTTCGAAACTTCATTCGATTGAGTTTGAGTTTGAATAACAAGTAACAATTTTTCACAGTGATGTTTATTATTGAAAGTGTAAAACAGATTTAGTTTTGCGTAATTTGTTACAAATTTTTATATTCTGTGCTTTTCAAAATAGAATAAAGTGAATAAAAAACCGTTTATTCCGAAAACTGGCATCAACTCGTACCTGAATCGGTATTTCTACCTGCATTTCTGTCGGCATTTATAGTAAAAGTACAGCATTTCGAAAAGCAAAAGGATTAAAATCAGTCTTCTTAAAACCGTTAAAAATAAAATCAAAAATATATCGATTCTATAAAAAAGCCGTGATTATTTCATCGGCAGGCGGCCACACTGTACCGAACCAAAGCCGGCAAACGGGCATACTTTGCGCAAAAAACTGTACTGCGTGAGAAAAATAGCGCTCGTTTTATTTGTTAAAGAAAATTGACCAGGCAAGTTTTCGTTTTTCCCCCATAAAAAATTCTGCAAATTTTTCCCATATTTTTCTACACATTTTAACGCCTTTAACTTACCAACCGACATTGTTATTTCCTTGTATTTTCCAGTTCAATTTTCGGCAAGCACAAAAAAAGCAAGAGAAAAGCCGTTTGTCTCTGTACCTGCGTGTGTGTGTGTGTGCGCGCGAGTGAGAGCGACGGTGCGAGAGTTCGCGTTTGTGTTTGTGTGCTTTTATACGAAGGGACGCCGCTAAAAAGGCGCAGAAAGAACAAGGATTTTCCTTATTCGCTTGCTAATTAAATCTCGGCCAAAAGTCAGCTATGGAGGAAGTGGCAGTTAAGAAGCGCGGCCGGCCCCCAAAGGCAGGAGGCGGCGGCGGCGGCGCATCGACCCCGGCCGGTAGCGGCAAAAAACGCGGTCGTCCCGCAAAGAGCGCCAGCGGTGGCACTGGCCAGCGTGGTCGTCCACCCAAGGCGCCCAAGAGCCCCAAGAACTATGACGAGGACGCTCAGGGCAGCGAGAATGAGAATGATTCCGGCGAGGAGGTCGCCTCGCCAACGCCGGCAAAAGGCAGGGGCCGCCCTAGGAGCAGCGGAGCCGGAGCTTCTAGCAGTGATGGCAACAAGACGCCGTCCTCCGCCAAGAAGCGCAAGGCCGGGCGTCCCAAGAAGCATCAGCCCAGCGACAGTGAGGAAGGCAAGTTTCTAATATTAATCTTAAATAATGCAGCAATTAAGTAACCCCCCCCCCTGCGTCCCCCTACCGGTTACCTCTTGACTTGAACGAAAACTGTACGTAAAATGTGCAAAATCAAACATGTCTTCAGGGGTTTTGGTCTCTTTTTTTTTATTCTCTTTCTGACATTTCTTAAAAAAAAAAATGTATGCCAACTAGTAAAAATGGAGAGTAAACGCCATTTTTTTTATGCTTAAGTTGACCGATGCCCCCGGTGCAGTTAGAAAAATAAATATGATTTATTAGATTAGAAAATTTAAATTTTAATTAATTGAATTTTTGACTGTTCTAGGGTTACTCTCTAACATTATTTATAATTTTTTATTTTAATATATATATATATATTTTTTTAATAAAGACAATTAGCGGTACTTTTTTATAAGTGCAGTTTGTTAGGAATATTTATTACATATAATTTTTGCAGTTAGAAAAAATAATTAGGATTTTTATATTTAAACATAAAAAAAAATTAGATTTAATTTCTAACGAGGTAGTATTTTCTCCCCTCGAATATTTATTTATTTTTTTTTTTAATAATTTCTAATAAGCAGTAGTTTTCTATGTGTTTTTTGTAAGGATTTATTTATTACGTTTAATTATCATTAAGATATTTTGCCTCAGTGCAATTTTTTTGTAGTGTTGCTATTTCTAAGAGTTCAAATTTTGAATAATATATTTCCAGTGTTGCCCTATAATAATGGGATTTATTTTTTCGAGTTTCTCAAGTAAAGAAGGTATTTTCTAAATAATATAAAACATATGTACATATATGCAAAAACTGAAAAATGGGCTTTCTTTTTGGCCTTTTCCGTCTTTCTGTTTGTTTTTTACACCAATCTTAACCGCTACCTGGTTGAGATTTACTCGAATTCTTTTACTTGATGGTAGGTAAAAATCGAATTTCAAGGGTTTCCTTTTACAAAAGTGAATTAGGAATAATATAAATAAGATAGGTGGCATCGCCAGCAATGCAAACAGAATTATTAAAAAGAAATTATAGCTTTTTACAGATATCAAACATAAGATCATGCTAAATCTACACCTTCAAGTTAACCCTTCATCAACCCTTTATCTCTCTGCTTTCCTCACAGATGACAACGACGATGACGACGATGATGATGAAGATGCTCTGCCGGTAGGCCGCCCATCAACTGGAGCTGTTAACCTGAACATAGGGCGCACTGGTCGTGGTCAGGGCAGACCGAAGAAGCAAGCGGTTGCCGAATGGAACGGCGAAGGGGATCCGCCACCCAAGAAGCGTGGACGTCCATCAAGCAAAGGCGTCGCTGCCGCTCCCTATGTGCCCACTGGTCGTCCACGTGGCCGCCCGAAGGTCAATGCCAATTCTGATAAGGGCGAGGATAATGGCGAAGATGCCGATGATGACGATGGGTCGCAAGAAGAGCGGCACCATAGCTCGCCGGAGAAGACCGCAGTGACTCCGAAGAAGCGTGGACGTCCCTCACTAAATGCAAAATCCGGCAGCGACGGATCTGCCAAACGCGGTCGACCCGCTAAGGTGACGTCCAACGATGAGGATGAGGACTCCGCCGACCAAGCAGGGAGCAACAACAAGAAGGAGTCGCGCGGCGATAAGGAAGGATCCCCCAAAGCAGATGGCCTCAAATGGAATTCCTCCGAAGGCGATAACGATGCCAACGATTCCATCGAATATGTTTCGGACGTCTATCAGGATGGTGAATCGGGAGCCGCCTAAAAACTAATTACACATTTCCAAACAAAACTATACAAATCGAAAGAAGCGAAAGAAAAAAAAATTTAAAGAAAAGCTAAGAAAACATAAACCATTTTCTACAAATAAGAAGAACACACACCACACGAGAGACCACAAAAAAATATGAAAATACAGGACAGAACCGGCCCCCCGATTCCTGCGGACTCTGGTCTCCTTTCCCCCTTGCACTGAATCCCGAAAGGGATTCATTTGTAAGGGCTGCCAACCGTTTTCTTTAACTTATAATTTCAAATAAACTACACATATACATATATTAGTTTTTCGTTCGGGAAAGGAAACAAAAGAGAGATAATTATATATAATTTCCCCACATTTCCCAAGAAACCCGGAATTATAAATGTGTTTCATTGTAATAATGAATGTAATTTCATTTGATTGGAATATTTCTTCGATCCGCAGCAAATTTAAATAAACATTAGACTAAAATGTTGTGTTTAATTTGGAATTGTATTATGGTTGGGGGTTGGGATTTTCTCTATGATGTCAGATAAAATATTTTTGCATATATTCTTCATGGGAAGCCAAATTAATTTAAATTAGAACCAGAAATCGGATCATTGAATAGATTTCAAATAAAGCGCCAAGCCTCAAGTCGATTTTATTCGCACTCACGTGACAGCACTGGTCATGGCGCTAGGGATTTTCAGAAAAAGGAAGGTGATTTTTTGCTTAGCAAACTTTCCCACCAAATGATCTGGCAACTTCGACCAGCGTTGCCAGACTTCCCGTGAACCAGATCAAAATATATTCGATATTTTTGTTGGAAATTTATCGAAATCTCGTGACGATTTTTACGTCACGGAAAAAATATTCGATATTTGGGATTTTTTAGGGAGAGAGCCAAATTTTCATCTGGTCACACTGAAAACAAAGACAGCAAAGACAAAAGAACAAGCACAAGAACGGCGTGCTTGTAATAATGTAAATTTTCAAATAAGCTAAGGTTTGTGCGAAAAGCAACAAAGAAAGGGGCTGAAAAGAACGCGGGTACAAAGTTATACTGGCGAAGTGCTTTTCAATTTCCGCCTGCCGGAAAAGCGGAATGTTCTGCGGTTTGTGCGAAAAAGCAGTTGATAAAAAAAAGCCGCAAACAAAAACAAAACAAACACAACTGCGTGTGTATGTATGCGCGAGTGCATGTGCGTGTGACTTTGTGTGTGTGCGTCTGGCGTCTAATCAATTTGGCCACAAAATCGATTGATAAATAATATATAAACAATTTGGATAGTGTAAATAAAATAGTGCAAAGAGAATAAAAACTGCTGGGCTGATAATATAAAAGAAGGAAGCCGAAGTGTGTAATCAATATAAATATTATGCGCGCATGTTAACAAAAGCGAAATAAATTTGTATTTGCGAGAGCGGCTCGGTGCTCTTTGCAAGTTCTAAACATAAATTTGTGCCTCTCTTGTTGCTCTCCGTCGCTCTCTCCCTCTCTCTCGCGGCCCGGCGCATGACCGAGCTGGTTTGGGCCGTTGGCCAACACTGTCGTTCTTGTTCTCCCGTCTCTCTCAGTCTCGTTGTATTTGTATTGGCCGTGTCTTTGCATTTTCGCTTTTATTATCGTTCTGCGACGGCGGCGGCGACGTTGAAGAATCTAGCCGACTCTTCATCATCCTGTGTAAATACTTGTAATTTAAATAATCTAAATTAATACGAAAGCACACACCGTTAAGGGGAAATCCAAGCGCATCGCGAATGCTTTTTTTAGTGCATGTGTAAGTGCTCCTCCAAACAACAAAAAGTTTTTTCCCCGACGAGACCGTTTTTCGTATTAATTTTTGCCCGTGTGCCTGTTCCTTCTGCCTCGTTTTACATTGTCATCATCGGGTTTCCTTTTCGGCGGCCGCCTGCTTCTGTGTGTGTGTATTTCCAGACCGCTTCTCACATATATTTTGTGCATAAAAATAGTTTGCAAAATTACATAGCGTTTTGCCCGAAATGGTAAAAATCAATTAAGGAGGCGACTGAATAATTCATTTGCGTTTTTTTTTCGGTTAAACATTTGATTTTTCCGATTGTGTATGTGCGTGAGAGTGTGTGTGTGTGTTGTGTGTTTCATTATTTCGCCTTGTTGCCTGTTCCATCGTTTTTCTTCCTTGTCAGCGGCGGCCATTTGGCTGCTCTGCTTCTTCTTTTGCTACTGCTTCCTTCTTCTCCTCCTTCTCTTTACATTTGCACAATTCTCTGCTCTCTCTGTTTCTCTCTCGGGACGCCTTGCATTTGTACACACGAATTTTTCCCAATAAGAACGCATAACAACCGTATTATCACACACTCACACAGACGCAAGGTTAACTAACTGAAATATTTAATAATTCGTTTAATTATTCATTGAGCGCGAGCAGGGGGAGGCAAAGTGCCACGCCCCCACCCGCTACGCCTTTCGGATCCTTCTGCCTTTGTTTTTCACATGTCTCTTTTATGGTTTATCTTTATGTTTGTTTTTATGTTCGTGAGTGTGTGTGTGCGGATTTCCAGGGCCTCTCTGCACTTGTTCGTGCTCGCTCGCTCAAAGGAAAAAAGGAGATTCTCGTAAACAAGAATAAAAAAGTTGAAAAAACCGACCCACAGACATATTCTCGCATTCTTCTCGCAGAAAACTTAACCTCAAATGTTGCGGCCGCCTTGCCTTTCGTCTTCGTTTTGTTTCGTTTCGTTTTCTTCGCCATTCGCTCATCGTCTGCCGGCATCGTTGTTGTTGTTCTTGTTCAGTGTTCTGTGTGTATGTTAATTTTATGTGTTTTCCATTTTCAACGTCCCTCTCTATGCGCCCCGCCCCCTTGCTCTTTTCCTTTTCAGCCGCTGTCTCTGCGCTTTTCACCTCCCTTTGCGGGGGGAGTGCCATAATTCTGTCCAGAAGTTTAGGAAAAGTGCCAGATATCATGGTATAAACTCGCTATTAGTGATTCTCTAAACTATACAAATTACCATTACCTACAGTATTTTTACTTTCTACCCTTTAATTTTTGTTTTTACTTATTATCTTCTTGAAACTAATTCAAAAAGAAATATAATAATAAAATAATTATTATTATAATATTTGCAAAATTCTGTATAAGGTATATTTCGTGACAGTGAATATTGTCTCAGCTGCAGAGTGGGCCCCTAAAATTGTTCAATTTATTTTATTTACAAACAAAAAAATATTCATAAAGTATATTTATTAATTCAATGGGGTTACCCATTACTCTTCTAGAGTATCTTGTGTTTCGATCATCTGTGTACATAGGTGAGCTTATTATATTTTCCGTATCTTTCGGGTATGATTCAGCTATGCGTTGTTCTTCTACGGATAGAATTCTTCTTCTACTTGTTCTTGTGGCTCCTGTTCCTCAAGAGCAGCCCCCGGGCTCCCCCCACTCGCCTAGACAAACTTTGTTATTGTTTTCGTAATGAGGAAATTCATGGCTAGTATTTGTCTTGGTCGTCTTTCAGTCATAGAAGAATTTTCTTTGTTTTTATTCGCCTTCGCCCCTTGTGCGTTTTATTTTGTTGATTATTATGCGCCCTGTCTGCTGTCGGTGTTATCGGATTCCCTTCTTTTACTTTTACCATGACCAGCTCAAAGATTTTATTCGCAGAGAAGTACAGTGAGCTTTATATAATGGAATCCAGCATCCATTTATTATATTTAAAATTCTTTATTATAAAATATTAATCATACTTCCATCTTTTATCTTTACAGTTTGTGTATATTTTCATCATTAAAACGTCGTGTAAATTAAAATTCATCCTAATTATAATTAATAAACTACGTTAAAAAAAACCCCGGAAATTTCAAGAATTCTCAAGCAAAGTAAATCTGTAAAAATTCAAATTTTAACCAATTCTAATACGTAATTATACAATAAAGTTCAGTTTTGTTTTAAGTCCCGTAAAAACCACTGTGTAAAATATTATTCATAATTTTTGTGTAAATTTATGTAAAAAACAACCTACCACGACAACCAAACCAAAACCAAGAAATTAATAATTTTTTTGAGCTAAAGTGAATGGAAGAAAAATCTCCCCAAAATCCTGTAAATTAATGTTAAATATATTAAGAATAAAGTGCGGTTTCTCTACGACAACAAACAAGTGAAAATTTGAAGAGAAAATTAAGCCAATTAAACAAAACAACCATTTGTGAATAGTTCGATTCCCGAGTTCAAAACGCGTGTGACGTTGTGAAAAATTTTGAAAAAAGGAAGCTATCCTTATGGTGATTTCGATATAAATCAAAAAGTGTAGCTATATAACCCAGTTGGCAATACGCGCAAAATTGTCAGCTGCGATAGCTAAGAAAAGCCGTCAAAATTGAGCTCCTAACCGCGCCCACAATCGCCATATCGACGCCTTCGCCGCAGCAGCAACATCAGCAGCAGCAGCAGCAAACGCTCTACCAGCAACATCAACAACAGCAGCAGCAACATTACGGTCCGCCACCGCCCTATTTTCAACAGCTTCATCAGCAACAGCAGCAGCAACACCAGCACAACCAGCAGCAACATATGAAGTTTTTGGGTGGCAACGATGATCGCAATGGCCGCGGAGGCGTCGGCGTTGGCGCCGGCACGGATGCCATTGTGGTAGGATCTCGCGGTGGCGTATCCCAGGATGCTGCCGATGCAGCCGGTGCTGCCGCAGCCGCTGCCGTTGGCTATGTCTTCCAGCAACGTCCCTCCCCGGGAGCAGTGGGCGTCGGCGGTGTAGGTGGCGGCCAGGGAGTGCCTGGTGTTGGAGCCGTCGGTTCGACCTTGCACGAGGCCGCCGCCGCCGAATATGCTGCCCACTTTGCCCAGAAACAACAGCAGACGCGCTGGGCTTGCGGCGACGATGGTCATGGCATGGATGTAAGTATATTTTCGGGAACTATAATTGCTAAACTTATGAAACTGCAGGCAACTTTATAAATGCACTAAAAATTATGAATTTATAAGAAAGGATAGATGTGCCTTTAGTATCCTTTTAATTTTATTAAACGATATTTAAAGCTAAAAGTTTAAATATGTTTGTGCATTTCAAAAATGTTTACAATATTTTCCCCATAAAGTAATGTACACTAAAAGAAGCGGATAAAATCGATTGCATTTTTCCAATTAGCATAATTTTAGCGTTCTCTATTTGTTTTGGGTTGGTTCCTTCTTGATTACTTTTTGTGGCTTTTCCATTTAAGAGTGGGGTTATTTGGGATTCTCTCCACTGTCTTAGTTTGACCTTCACGGATTGTGTAAATGTCTAAGGTTGCTCTCTGCCAAAAATGGTTGCATAAACAGATTATTACAATCTGGCATTGAGACAATGTCAAAGGATTATTGTAAAGGAAAGCTATAGATTGAAGGGTGCAAATCTGAACATAAAATAAGCTATTAACTGGGTTTGGTTCTGGACTATAAAATGCATTTACAAACATTTTTATCTGGGAATCAGTTTGGATGCAAGTATCTATTAACTATGTGTTTGTTCTAAGGTTTATTTATAAAAATTGTAGATTTATTTTCCTAAAACCATATCTTTCCCTGTTCTTATAATTCAGAACCCGGACAAATGGAAATACAATCCGCCAATGAATCCGGCAAATGCAGCTCCTGGCGGACCGCCTGGTAGTGGCAGCAATGGTGGCCCCGGGGCCATTGGAACCATTGGCATGGGCAGCGGATTGGGAAGCATGGGCGGTGGTGGCGGTGCTGGAGGCGGTAATAACGGTGGCTCCGGCACAAACGGTGGACTCCATCATCCATCGATGGCAGCAGCCGCTGCTAATATGGCCGCTATGCAGCAGGCCGCTGCGGTAGCCAAGCACAATCACATGATGTCACAGGCAGCGGCAGCCGTTGCAGCCCAGCAGCATCAACACCAGCAACAACCGCCGCATCCACAGCAGCAACAGCAGCAGCAGGTCCAGAACCAGGGTCATCCACATCACATGATGGGCGGCGGCAATGGTATGGGCAATGGCAACGGCCTGGGCATCCAGCATCCCGGCCAGCAGCAACAGCAACAACAGCAGCAACAGCATCCCGGGCAGTACAACTCGAATCTGCTCAGCCATGCCGCTGCCATGGGTCACATGTCATCCTATGCCCAGTCGGGTGGAAATATGTACGATCATCATGGTGGGGGTATGCACCCCGGAATGAATGGAGGAATGCCAAAGCCACCGCTAGGACCACCTCCTGGAGCCGGAGGACCGCAGGACTATGTATACATGGGCGGCCAGACGACGGTGCCGATGGGTGCGGCAATGATGCCGCCACAGAATCAGTATATGAACAGCTCTGTCGTGGCGGCTGCCAATCGGAATGCAGCGGTGAGTTCAAGATTTATATTTTATTAAAATCTTTGTTGAGTTAGGTAAACCATTGCTATTTAGAGAGGATAGTTCTTAAACCCCTTTCCGTTATGTTCTCTCTAGCTCGGTGTCCAACCCTGGCTAAGATCAATACAAATCATTGCTTGGTTGGCTTGGTTTTTTGTTAAAATGTCACCAGAGTATAGGATTTACCTTTGATTAAATCGATAAGTGGGCCATTGATAAGCCTTGCCTACCGTTAATTGGCTTGCCATGTTTGGCTACCAATCGATACTATTTGTTCACATACAGAATGCTAATTGTTGTTAATTATAAGGTTAGTTGATCAAATATTCAGAAGAATTATTTCATGAAGTTAATCACTGTTACCAATACAACAGTCTTCAAACTACTGGGATTACAGGAAACATTGTTAATAGTAGATACTTTCCTGTAACTAAAGGTGACTCATCCACGACATTCTGTTTTCTGTGAAGTAATAAATAACCTTTATAGATATATCATTACTCGCATCTGTCTCATTATTTGGCGTTTATTGTAACTAACATTCAGCTAAAACCAACTCGACACAATAGCCTAAGTTGTCGCAAAGTGGCCCTAATAGGACTTTTACATGTTTAAATCGAAAGTTTATTTCCAAATAAAATAGAAAGCGGAAAAAACTTTAACCATTCAATTTCATTTCATGATATTTTCTTGTTAGGTTAATCAATAATTTTCCTTGTTGTTGATTGGTTTTTTATGGGTTTTCCCCGTCTACTTCTTCGTGGGTTAGAATTTTTGCGAAAAGTTTTTCCATTTTCATTGGCTAACTTTCATTTGATGTCTTTCTATTTTTTCTTAAAGGTTCTTAAGAGCGAGAGAATTATTTTGAAGGACTTGTTAAATTTTATTGTAGTTATTACTTATTTGAAAGTATGAGAGTCATTTATCAACTAATTTGTGAAATAAAGTAAATATTTTGCAGTCTTCTGCATACTTTTCTGTATTACTAGACTTGGTAGAGTTTATAAAGAGTTTTGCGTATTTTCGCTTACTATATACTCTTTGTATATAAGATAAGATATAATTGCTAAAGAACTTACCATAATATTTAGATACTTTGACCAATCTTCTCGCTGGCTCTTCATTCTTTGTTCTTCTCGCTGTGTGTGCTGTGCTGCTTTATTACATGTCTTTGCCCCGCTGTTAATGGAGATAAATGTGGTAATACAGGCGAGAAGAGATGAACGGGGCGGGGCTGATGAGATACTACATGGATAGATCCCAGTCCGGTTGCAATTTTTCAGCCTTATAAAGCCAGAACATTGCACACATGCCTTGGAAACACACCACAGCACACACGCACACCTGAGACTTACCACCACTCACCTGTCTGTCCGTAAATCTGATGGCTTGAGAACTCGACGACGACTGCTGCTACTGGTATTTTAGCCAGAAACAACAACTTGTCGGAATTTAACAAGTGAAAGAATTTAATACGAATTCTGCGACAGGGACCTAATGAGCTCTTGATGATGATGATGATGATATTGCTGACTGAGAAGTCGAAGAAGTTCTCGTTGTTATGTCACAATTGTTTATAGGAAAAGCAATTTTAATTAAAGAATTTCACCCGTCGTCTGGCCTTACGCTCACCTGTTCGTGGCCTCTCCTTTCCACCTCCAGGTGATTCCCTTACTGTCGCATTGCCCTGCAATTTCCTTTTCACTTCCTTCGCAAACACATACAAGTGTCGGGCTGTTGGCTCACAATCGATTATGCTTTTATCAAGCAAATTGTCGAATGAATATTTTTCTTCTAAGATTGAACTCCAAATACACTTTCCTTGTCTGATTGTGAACCGATTCGACCTTGGCGATTGCAGGGGCCCTCTTTGCAACTACTTCTTATATTGAAAGATTAGACATCCTGGACTTACTTTTGTATTTTTGGACTCTAGATTTTATTCAATGTATTTTTTTCACTCACCAGAAAGAGTATTTAAAGTTATTCGTATTTTCCGTTATAACTTTTGTGGCCCTTTCTATTTTTTTTTACATATTTCTTTGCCACAACTTCCTTTTGTGCATACATTGTGCAGTCTTCTCTCTTTGAGAACGAAGAACCACCAAAGGCAAGCTCTGAATAGGAGGAGAATATTTATTGCATTTATGCGAGCGGCAGGAGGCATAAGAAGAAGCAGAAGAAACGGAACGGAAAAGGACCCCCAAGCATGAGGAGGACGACAACAAAAAGTAACTTGGTCCTCTGCTCCTCGGTGTTGTTCCTTCGCCATGAAAAAAGGGAAGATGAATGGAAAGCAGAAGTCGTGCCAAAAGAGAGCTTCAGCAAAGTTTATGTTGTTGTCCGGTCCTCCTGTTTTTCTCATATTTCTCTTATTCCTCTCTACCTTTTAGCGTCTGGCACTGTTACTCTAGTTTTTTTTTCCCCTTTAACTTACTGGATTTGCTCCAATCACAGTATGCATTACTTTGTGGTTACTTAGTTTGAAAATTTGCAGGAAATCTTTTTAAATGATTCCCCTAGATGAATTTTCTTTGGACCGTCAGTTACATTTGCTCATTATGTAATTTAATTATATTTATTTTTCTTTTGTTTATTTTTCATAATTTTCATGTTCTTTCTAGTGCATTTTTTTTATATTATTATTTTCAATATTTCCCAAAAATATCTTTATAATATTATTTAATTCTGCCACGAGGAAGTCCCCTCTGTAGCTTGATACACTTGTTTTGTGGACGATAAGGAATTACAGCAACGGCAACTGCAGCAATTCGCCAAACTCCATGATTATGATTCCTCTCTTCTTTTGCCTCCCCCGCACTTGCCACGTGCTATACCTCTCCCTCTCGCACCTATTATTTTCCTTCCACCCCATCTAGCTTCTAGAACTATGTGTATCTCGCCGTTCTCCTCCGTTCTTTCGGCTCTCGCTTGCACTCACGGTGGGGCTGCGTGTGTTTGGCGCTCTTGTTGATGTCGTAGGTCATTGATTTGCGCTTAACAGCCGGGCGGAACGAACGGAATGGCATGGAATGGAATAGATTGGATAGGGGAGTAGGAGAGTGGGGCGGAGCAAGAGAGGTGCGACGATGATTCTTCTTGCCTCAGTGCTTTTTTTTGTTTTTGTGTTGGCTTTGCTTATTGTTTCACTTGCGTTACTTTGTTGTTGTTGCCCTGCATGTGGCGCATTCGGCTTCCCTCTGGTTCCTACTTCTTATTCGTCTTCTGTGCGGTGTTCTTATTACTTGCGATTCTTTCATGTTGTCTCTGCTGTGCTGTGCTTACTCATCCTCCGCCAATTCCCATCCTCATCCAGTCCACCCACTTTTTCCTCCCGCGCCCTGTATCTTTTTTTTTTTCCTGCGCGTAATGATTTGAGTTTGTGTATGTGTGTTTTGTCTCTGTGTGAGGCATCTGATTTTGAGCGCAGCTTTTTTCCCCCCGTTTCGCTTGCGTTTTCTGGTTGGATAATGGGTTTCCTAATTGGAACATCTCTGTTAAGAAGCTTTTCGAGCATTGTTGTTGTCCTCCTTTTCGGGTTTTTTGTGCAGCAATTCGTTTGAAAAGAATTAAAAAGGTCTACAATTCGTTACTTCCCATTTAAATTAATAATTAGATGCTAGACTTTAATCTTTTTAAATATGTCGTGTAAATGTTGACTGTGTTATATGTATCTTCATTTAGATTATATTGGGTATCTGAGGAATTGAGTTTTTGTATCTTGAAAAGTATTCGAAATAAGAAACATTTAAAAGTCTCAAAAATATTCATAATAAGAGACTGAGGATCGATAAAGATTTGCATTAAATTTGCTTTGTAATATTTCTGTGGCTTTATTTATTTTATCTCTTTCCCATTTTCCGAGTTTGCAATTTCCCATTCTCCTATTTCACGCCAACTTCGTTTTTATTCTCCTATTTCCGTACCACTGCCCCTCCTTGGCCAGCCCCATTCTCATAAACGTTTACGTTCTAATTGAACAAATGCCGATCAGCCATCACTCTGTCTCTCTTTCTCGTGATCCCCTTTTCGGTCGCTCCTGCGATGCTAGCCAATTAGCTAAAATGATTGCCATTTTCCAACATCCAAGTCGCGCTTTGCTTTGATGATAATGATGGAAAATGTGTGTTTGTTGTTATTTTCTCAGGCTACAGTGGAGGTTCTATAAATTGATTAACCACGAATTACATGAGAAATACTTTTTTTTAATCTAAAAAGCTTTTTATAACAAAAATAGTATTTAATGGTTTAAAATCATAATTTTGTATCTGAATCTTAGATCTAAAATTAGTACTCAATCTGTCTAATCGAAAAGGAAAACTTCTCTGAGAGTCTAGGTTCTTGTAAACATTAACATGGCAGAGACTTTATCTGGTTAAAACATTTTACTGGTGAAACGAAGAAAGCTTTGTAAACTCTTCGGGGTGCCCACTGTACTTAAAAAATTAGATTTATGGAAGTAATTTCCATTAGCGTAACGTATAAAGAAACACAACTTATAGTTACGGTGGCGAGATTTCTTTAGATTCGCTGAAAATTAGGCTTGTGGAAGTTAAATTGTTGTATTTGTTGTTGCGTGTGGCAAATGCAATAACGTTAACTTCCATCGGCTTTGATTGATTTGCATTGCCGATTGTAGACCTGGTTTAGTTTCTCTCTTGCTCGCACTTGGGCTCTCTTTCTCCGTATCTCGCTTTCTGGTCTCCACTTCTCACTTGTGGGGTGGTTGCGTTTTTTATTGTTGCCACATTTATCTTTTGGCACGTTTTCCTCGATTATCTCAACAGAAACCGGGTGGTCAGCTGAGATGGAAGCAGCTGCTCTATGCGTCACGCTCAGTCCTCTCTCGGAGTCTCCACCATCTCCCTGTAGAGCTCACCATGCTCACACTCATTTCGTATTAATTAAATAAAGCATTTCAAACGCAGCGGCAAATTGTTTGACAATTTAATTTCGTATTACTGTTTGACTTGGCTCTCCAAACGCTTTTAATTGCCAGCAACTGTCGCGAGCAATTTGATTACTTGGAGGTTAAGTCGGGCAAATTAGAGGTGTAGCTTATTGATTTGGTTAAGCGGTTTGTAACCATTGCTAAGATAATTTAAAGTTTTTTTTTTTTATTTTACGCCCCAGTATATTTATTATTTCATACGACAAGCTCCAAGGAAATAAAAATAAATGGTTAAAAAAGCATATAACTGAAATCCAAACTTTTTTAAATGGCAACAGTGCGTATGAGTAATCAAGAATTTAAGTCTATTTTTCTTGAGACCCTACATTTACACAACTTTGATTTGTGTTTTGTTGAACGTAAAGTTCTTTAAAAAATATGACGAATGAATTTTATAAAACCCTTTCGTGATTTTCTTTTATTCCAAATCGTCAAATATTTTTATGTATAAAGAAAAGGCATTTAAAGGTCTCCAATAGCCCGTCTTTACTTTGTTTCCCTTGCTCTTCGCTTTGTAATCAAACAGCTGCTTGAGCTTGTGTTTGCAAATCATGATCACTTAGTCTGCGCTCACAAACACACACACTTTGTTCACAAAGCCTCAGAGAGAGAGGGAGAAACTAAGAGCGAGCTTGACTGCCCACACAACACCAACAACACCAACGCGCCTCGTAAGCTCGACTCTCTTTTCAACGCCTTGGTCTCTCGAATTACGTAAAAAGCAAGCCAAGTAAGAAAGCTCCAGTTGAGTGTGGTCGACTGTTAGATACCCCTTATCTAAATCATCTGTGGCGAGAGCGTTTTTATTGCTTTTTACTTTGATGTTTATCATCCACATGTACTTCAAATTTATACCCCTATTTAATATGTGCATATTCACTTTAAAATATACTTAATCTGCGTGCAACGGACTATCGGATATTAAAATGTCCGGTGATGGCAACACTTTATAAGCACGTATTCTATGTTTTGGGACCCTTAAGCTTTATAATTTTTTTGGTTACCACTAAGTAATTATACCCTTGTACTCTATGGCTACCGGGTATAAAAACTATGCCAAATGCGGCTTAGCAAACACAAACAGAGACACAGATAGAATGCTAAGCTTGCACGTGTGCGGCTGAGAGGGAGAGAGGCGCCTCGCCTTCTCTCCCCCTTTCGCAGCATAAATTGTTGCTGATTATGTTATTGTCAGTCAACAGCTGCTCGCTCGCTCGCGCCCTCTCACTCCCGCGCTCACCTGCGTCCCCATCCAGGTAGCTCTCTCTCCCTTGCTCTGCCGCTCTCGCTTATAATTTTTTTTTTCGCGAACGCTATGCCGCCGCTGGGGAGCGTAGAATTTTCAGTTTGGCCGCAACAGTTGACTCGTCTGCATGGGATTTAAACAAATGAGAGGAGGAGCCCCCGCCGCCAGTTCGTGTGTCGATCGTTAAGCACGTTTTTTGTTTCTTGCCGCAAAAGAAATAATAAAAGCAGAAGAAACAAAAAGGGAAGAAAACGACAAAATAAAAACCACCGACCGGACAAGTGAAAATTTACTTAACAAAATGTTTTAAGTGTACTTGTTGTGTGTGTGTTTGTACATAGTTGTATATAGTTGGTGTATGTAAATTGGTTTGTGCGTGCGAAAAGAGCAGCTGAGATATTCCAAATTCCGAATCAATATATTGAGTTTGTGAATAAATCATTAATCTATATATACCGAAAAAGATATATATCGTACATATATATGTATATATAAACGCGGTGTTGTCCCCACGAAAGAAAGAAAGAAGAAGAATCACCAGGCCGCAAAAAAGTAAAAAAAAAAAGAAAAAAGAAATAAAAGCCAGTGTAACGTGTTTCGCTAACCCTGTCCCTTTCTTTCGCGCTCGCTCGCTCTCGCCACCCATCTCTGTCGCGCACTGGATCCGTGTGTTCTTTGGGATCTCGCCCTCACGCTCACACAGCCTATCCAATGATGAAATTACTTTACGACGACTTTATGTTGGACCCTCGCACCGCCGAGGATGTTGCACTCACGCAGGAAATGGTAAATGACACATACAGATCGTCTCTCTGTAGTTTCCTTAACCCTTCTGGACACCTGTCCCTAATAATTGGGGGTAAAGGTGTGCAAAAAATGAAGAGGATATTGGGAATTACCCATGGTAATCTAAAATAATTTAATCTTAGAAAAAAGGAAGGACTATGTAAAGAAACCTAGGTCGTTGACAAATGATAATAATATAATGAGTAAAATGTTGTCACAAGTTCACATTTATAAAAAGAAGTTCAATCTAATCAAGCAACATTTTACATTTAAGAAGCTTTAATTTCATCTAATGACTGAATATGTCAGATTCACAAGAAAGGGTTAAGCTGAGACACATCATACACACACTTGCGCAAATGTACTATCTTTTATGGAGAGAGGAATTATGATTGATTGCTTCGTGGCAATTGTAAAGAAGACAGCTAGAAGTTCAGTCCGCTTAGACTGTCTTCAGAGCCAACCGGTTAATGATTGAGTCTACATCTAATTGCTTCTGCTCTTGATATTCGTTAATTGCTTTTAAACGCTGTCATTCCACCTGCTCTCCGAGGTCTGTAATGTAATTTGATCGCAAATGTTTGCCAGTATTTACTTGGCAATGTATACCTTTCGTATGAATATCAACATAACCAATCTGATAAACTAGCTTACTGTGATAAAAGATAGACAACAAGGCAAATCAATCAGCTAGCTTTAAGTTGCTTTATAAATGCCGATAACATATCTGAAGGAATATATTACTGTCGTTGATAATTTGAATACATTTTATTTAATGGAAATAATGGAATACAAATTAGTTGACCGTGTAATTGATCATATTACTACGCCATCGACTGTTCTCACTAGGGCCGTTAATCAGTAAATTGAGTTGAACACTAAATGAAATGGAATGATCATTTAAAGCACTAAAAAAGGGGGAGGGCCATAAAAGATATTTAAAATAATTTAAATAGCTGCAGTTACTTCCCTTTGCACGCACACACTGACTACAGGAGATAAGCGAGACACGTTTCATTCATGCTCTTCTTGTTACTGCTGCTATTAGATAATGGCACAACAAAAAAATGTACACTGGGAAAAATTTATGGAATTTATTTAAATTAAAATAATTAAGAACATATGAATGTTTCTTTAATTCTAAAAAATAAAAAGTGGATATTTTGTGGCTTCAGTTGTGTGTCAATCTTGTATCTTTGCATTCATCAATGCCATTTTTTATGTAAATTGTATAGATATGATTAAAGATTGACAAATAACTGAATTTATTTTATATACATTTGGAGTCTAAATAAATAAACTATTTCAACGATAGTTTTAAGTATTTTCTTGCGAAAGATACACTTCGAAGATCTTATTGTATTTATTGTTTGTTTCTAGTGTAGCCTCCCGATCTAAATCCCAGAGTAGCAAGCAGCGTAGCTTTGGTTTTGCCTCTGTCGCTATTTGCCCGATTGTGGGGCCTGAGTTCTATAGATAAAAGCGTTTTTGCGGTTACCTTCCCCCTCGGAATGTGGCTCTGCCTTCGTCTCTGCTGACTGCAGTTGATTTTTTAGCTTTTTCTTTCATTTCATTCATTCATTGGGTTTGTTTTTTCCACTCTGGCAATTGTTTTTGTATGCATTTCACGTAGCTTTAACCCCACAGAACTGTAAACTGTAAAGTGAGCAGATTCAGAACCAGAAACAGAACCAGAAGAGGGTTCTGTTCCTCGTGAAGGGAGAATGGGATTTTATGCTATCTGCCCCTACCGACCGGTTGGTTTGTTCGTTCATCGTTTTCTTTTTCGCTTTTTTTTTCGAGGGAATTTACATGAAAATAAATATTTTCCGGTTTCAATTATATATGCGATGTTTTTTTTTTGCCTTTGACCGACGAACACAGTGCCCCCACCTTTGGCTGTTTTCCTCCCCGAATTTCCCGTATTTTCACATATTTTTTCCCCCCGATCTATTTCACGCTTGATTGCATTGCGTCTGCCTGAAGTGAAGCGAACTCGCTGACTGATTAGGCTCTATATATGTGGCCCGAATTGGCTTTTAGCCAATTTCAGGGGCGTGGCGATGTCAAACGGCAGATGACAGTCGTCGCCCGATAAGGGCATGGCTCTTATTCGTTTATATACATTTATTTATTCACAAATGGTAAATGGTAATCCAATTTGAATCCGCTTAAATTGTAACCATTGAAACCCATTATGAGGTGACACCTTGGGGGCTGTTTTCCTCGATTGGAATAATGAATCTGAGGAGGGTCCTCGTCAACATTTCAATTGTCTGCTTTGCAATGTTACTTTTGCAATTTTGCATTAATCAACGGAATTCATTTATGACAAATAAATACACATGTAAATTTAAAACAAGAGTGGGATATGTATTCAACCTTACATTTTCATGTAAATTATTACAAAAAAAAAATTAAAATAACTGGATGAACACGACAGCATTTCTAGAATTTAAAGCAAGTCATATAATTCCCAACTGGTTTTAACGTCCTTGCAGTGAATGCAGTGGCGAGCACCTGTGGATACATGCTGAGCTATAATATTTGCGTTATTACATAGTTACTTAAATGACTACAAAATACTTAGCAATGTTATCCATTAAAGGTATTAATGAAAATGCGTAATCATTGCTTGTCTTTTTACGCTTTTATTACATCTTACCAATTTGTCCATCTGCTTTAGACAAGTTGTTTATCATTTAATTTAGTTCTCCACTAAAGCATGTTATTTCTGTTAGCCATCGGTATTCAACTCTATAAATTTACCAAGAGACCTAGTGCCAAAGCAAACTTGAGTTATGTAATAAAGATTTACACACCGAAAGAGATAAAAGATAGCCACAGTGACAGAGCCAACGACAGGCCAGTCTCGACACCTTGGCCAAAACGGATTGACTTATTGTACTCTGGGGACCTAACCAACAGACAGGCGGGACAATTGCCGGACAAGAGGACAAACTGACGGACAAGGCGGACAATTACCGGACGAAGGCGCCGGAAATGTTTGCAGCAGCAACCGTGAAGTGGAGAGTAGAAATTGGTTTAAATAGGAAAGTCAGAGGGGCCAAAGGAGTGATGACAATTCCACAGACAGGCGACGGAAGACACGACAGTCCAACTTATGCGGCGATGGTGGAAAGGGTTGAGGGCCGTGGCTGAATCCAATAACAATAACAATGACAACAAAGTTGCTGCTGAATTATAAGGGAAAGATGGAGAAATGCAACAATTCTTGGTTTATATATATTTTTGTGTGCTGCGAATGCAAGTCACGTGACTTAGTTTAACATTAAGAACTTTTCCCTGTGGCGATCAACTTGCAACTTTTCCCTTAGTTCACGCTGCGCGGAAAATTCACTGGCTTTACAGGTAACTTTTCAAAAGCATCAAAAGTTGCAAGAAAATTGCAGTTGGCAGGTGTGTGATTAGGAGGTAGTTGGGTGATATTTTAAATCAAGTGAAAATTAATATGAAATAATAAATAATTTCTTATTAAATTTAGTTAAAAGATCGTATTAATATGTTTTAAATACGGCTTATATGATGAATATATATTTCAATTTACAGAAAATTACAATTATCAGTGCTAAGAACTTAAAGTTTACCTAACTCAGTATTTTCTTCAATGAATTAAACACCTTGGACAGGTTTATTGCTTCTGGATAATCCTCTTTATAACAATTAATCTTGTAAAATTTATTGAAGCTTAGCTGGCGGCTGCTTTTAGCCAAGTATACACAGCAAAGTAAAACCATTTAGCGTTGCATTGCACTCTTTATTTATATTTTTCTTCCCCTTCTCTGGGTTTTTGTGTGAAAGCCAAATAAATATGCAGCAGCGAAGTCGACTGTTGAAAACAGCAATAAACGCATTTCTCAGCCAGGCTGCAATTTTATTTTTTGTTTTGTTTCGTTTTGCAAACAAAAAGCAATGAGACCGACCACCAAGAGAAACAAAATCGATAGTCGCGAAGAGCCGAAAATAACTGCGAATATTCAGATACAGATACAAATGCAGATACAGAAACCGAGAATATTATCCAGAAATATAATAATATAAATGTGCAAGAGAGAACAGTCTGTCAAATTCAGTGACAGCTGGAAATGTGGAGCTAGATAAAAAGATTTAAATAATAAGGGAATCATTTTCCTCTACACACTAACTAGCATAGGTAATTTACCTTCTGTAAAATAATAACAATTCAGAGAGGAAATTTACTTTGCAAAGCTTAAGTTTCTCTGACATTATATAAACAGAATATCATTACCATAAACCCATTTGGCTTAGCTCACTTCAAGTACAATTTTCTTGATGCAATTATCCCCTTAAATCCCATGTTGCCACGCCCAATTTGGCATATACATAAGTATTTCTATAGATATATATGCATAGTACACTGTCTCCTTTTCCTTACGTGTGTGTGCCGCCTGTGTTTAGCTTTATTTTTATTAGTTTATTTTCGTTTGGCTTTCCGTATGACACGCGAAAGGTCTTTGCACTTGACAACAACAGCAGCGAAAGGTGGAAGCGAAAAAAATGTAAACCGAAAGAGGAACACAAAGTGTTCTCTCGCCTCCCAACAACTCCACCAACCTTCTCAACAAATTTTGCCTTGATTTCGTTAAACAATTTAATCTTGATGTTTGACTCAAGACTTTTCGCACATCTTTTTGAGGCACTCATTTTTTTTTTTCTCACACACTTTTATATTTATTTTCGGTGTGTGTTACACACACAAAAATTCAAAGTCAACAACTTGACGTGCTCAAAATTAAATGTTGTTAATGTTTTCATACTCTGGCTTAAAAGGTATATTAATTTCAAGGCTGGATTTGCAATGCACCGTAATTTTTTATATTTTTTATTGGTCTCTCATGTTTTTTTTATTTATTTCCAGATATAAATATTTGGTAAATTTAATACTAGATGGAAAATGTAGCCTATTAAATCATGGCTCGTTATGTATCGGCCTGTCTCATTTGATTTATAAACGTGTCAAGTGCATAATTTGTGGGTATTTCATTTGTTAGATTTTCTATTTGCCTTTTTTTTTCATTATTCCGAAATGCTTTTTTGGATATTCTAAGAGTTTGTTATGTTTTTATCACAAGTACGTTTCAGCATGACTTATGGGTTGTCCAAATTTGATCAAATAAATTAAAATGATTTTGGGTTTTGTGAATGAAACCCTGCTCTCAAGGCCAGTCATAATTGTACTATTAAAAATGAAAATACAAAATTTAGGATATAATTTTTAATTGAGTGAAAAACTGGTTTTAGATTGTGTGTGTGAGAGCTACTTGGTTATTATTAGATTATTCACTTGACGTTGGACATTATTGCTGTTGAAGAACTGGTTCATTATGGGGCAATTAGTTTAATGAAGTAGCTTAAATATTATGTGTAGCTTTATATTTTTTAAACAAACTTTTTAGTTGAGTTTGTATTATGTATATTTAATACTTCAAAGGCCGGAAACATTTTCCAACTATTAAAAAAGTTTGCTTTTGAGAAGCCAATCAATTTCAGAAAGGAATAACTTCAAAGGAATTTGATTCACTAATTAAAACAGGCTTTAAAGTTTGTGTGCTCATAAAATATGTTGTGGTATTTCGTTTTCTAAAGTTGGTTTACTGGAAAATTTAAGGAATTCAAGTGTGTTATTATGACTTAAATACATATAAATATCTAAATATAATGATATTCATTAAATGTAGTTCAGTTTCACGAAATTCCTGAGCCACTAACAGCCCAAGTCGCTTTCAATCAAAGCAAAAACAAGCATTATTTACATAACCCACCTAAGGCGCCTAAAGAACAACAATAAATTTGAATACAATCGGAAAGAAGCAAAATCAAATCCCAAATGTAGAATGTAATTTAGATTTTTTTTTCCGGCTTCTGACTGGTTTTTGCTATTTATGCCATGTTTTTCTGTTCTTTTCGTTTTTATTTATTTTTTCTTCACGAGCCTATAGGCAAACCTGCCACCCCCTTTGCCACCCTCTTTTCTCCACCTTATTCTTATTCTCTTTTTTAGTATCTCTCTCTTTCTCTCTTTCTTTGGTAAATTGAAGGTTTTTGATATTGAAGAATTATCTAAAATGTATGCTATATTAAGTAAAATGTTATCAAGTCTTATTAATTTATTTAACTATATGTATTTCGGTTGTCTAAGACTAAATATCTTAAATCGATAGATTATAAAATATTAGGTATTTATTATTTGATACCTTCAGACACAGCAACAAGAATTTTATAATCGCTTTAGTTATGTTAACAAGAGTTTATAAAATATTTATAAATTATAATAATATTAATGCTAATTTTTTTTTAGTTTCTTTTTTTTTTTTAGCGAATAAACCCTGTATTTTTCTTTTTATGCGTTCTTCCATTTGGCATTCTAAGTTTTTCTTTGCTCTTTTTTTGGTGTTGTTTTCTAGCTTTTTCTTCTTCTTGCTAATCGCTGATTCTCCTTTGTAGGCATTTTCGTTTGGTTCTCTTTGTCTTGCTCTCTTTTTCTCTCACGCATGTTTTTTTTTTTCTTCTTATTAACAAAGAGGAGGCCGGTTTCTGTTGTCTGTCTCTCCCTGTTTTTCCCATTACACCCCACTTTTCCCTTTCCTCCCTTTTTTCGCTCAGCTGTCGTCTTTGTATCTGTGTGCGTGCGGCGTGTATCTGTGTGGGCATGTGTTTGTATCTGCGTTTTGTGTTTTTGTATCTTCACAGTCAAGGACAAGTTAATGAACGATTTTCTGTTTTGTGTAGAATTTCCTATTTGCGGGGGTGAAGGGTCGGGTGGGGGGTAAACATGTTTTCCTCTCGACTCGATATAATTATGTACATTATTCTCAACTGAAGAGCTTTTCATTCTTGTGGTTTCCTCCTTATTGACAAATTGGGTGAAAAACAAATGTACACATTGTTTTTAACAATATTTAATAAAAAATGATCAATAAGACATTAAATATGTATATATTTTTTTTATTTTTAATAGTTTCGATAACAGAATTTAACTATATAATTTATTTTTATTATATTTCTTATTCTCTATTTATCTTTTTCTTTAAGAACTTTATATAAATAAATAGAAATAATGGCATACAACAAAAATCAACATTCCAATATTTTCCCTTAATCCGCTTTGCTCATTAACAAATTGCCTATTGTTGTTGACTTTTCCGGTTTGTGATTTTGTTTTATTTTTTATGCTTGGCGCCGCGGTTTTTTTGGCACCTCTTTGCCTTCCTTTTCTTGAGCTTATTTATTAAATGCGGTTTAATTAATTTATTTGATTTATTTTTACCCGCAGTATGAATGAATTTTGCTCATTTTCTTGCATTTTGCCTAGAAAGAGAGAGACTGTGACCCATATTAAATAAAATAAATTGCGTCAGCAGTTCGTTGCCTTTATATATTGTACATAATTTTTTTTGTTGTATTGTTTTTCTTGCTTTTTATCACTGCTGTTGTGGAGGCTTGGGTAATCTTTTTGTATCTTTTGTGTCTGTCTGTAGATCCGAATTCGCACTTTTCTGCCTGAAGCTTCTTTTCTTCTGCTCTGTCAAGTTTTGTCTCACTCTGAGCGTTACTTCACGCTCTCTTTTATTGTTTAATATTAGCTTGCTTTATTTACAATTTGTCAGTTTCGTTATGCTAAATGTTTGTTAAAAGATAGTTGGTATTTGGAAATCTTTGCCAGGAAGATCATTGAAAATATAGGAGACTGTAAAAATTGTTCAGAGATCGAGTGGAAAGTGAAGATTTTAAGAAGCTCACTTTATTCGGAGGAGATTTTAAAGACATTAGTGTTTTGCGATCTTAACTTAATATTTTATAAATATTATTAAACTCAAAAGAAGATAATCTTGGTTCTTAAAATAAATAAATAGAATAAATTTGTTGAATCTAGTTTTCTTAGATGACTAGAAAATTGATTTCTGAAAGTATTTTACAAAGCAAAACCTTTTATGTGATATTTTTAAAAATACATTTTTGATATAATAATAGCATTGATTTTCTCGCGTTTTTCTTCTGTGAATATTTAATATACAAACTTGGATGTATGCTAAATTAAGGCCTTTTTTCCTGTTCAGCAAAGTTTTCCTTTGCCTTGGTGACTTGCGCTGTTATTAATGCAGAAGTCGCAGCCAAGGCGAGCTTTTCATTTTCCCAGCCAGCAAACACTGCTCAGCCCCACCTACCTCCCTCCGCGGGGCAATCCCAGTTGATAAGCGCTTAAATATTTAAACTGTGTATGTCAGGATGTCGGGAAGTTGCCAGATGTGTGGGTGACCAAAGGGGAAGTTGGTGGGGATTATTGTGTCGCATTATGACGCAAGGAATTGCCTTTGGGAATGGTTAAAAGCCAGAAAAAAAAAGAAGAGAAAACGAAATGGAAGGAATGTGAGCGAAAGAGAGCGACAGGCGGGAAAAGTTAATTAACAATTTGTTTGCAACGCTTCGTTGACATTTAATGTCGCTGGTATTGTTGTCAATGAGATGATGATGATGTGATTTCCTTGATATTTGCTCTGCTCCTCCATCAGTTGCCAATGGGAATTTATTCGAGAACCCCATTTGGTAGCCTATAATATGTATTTTTTAAGTGCATTTAAAGTAATTTTTCAACCCATCCCCAGACATTTCCATAAAATGTCCTCCAAAAATGAACCTTTGCTTAAAAAGATGACTCAAAATGTCAGTTAAATGGGCAGGAATTAAAGAGAATGATAAACGCTTTCTTGCTAAGCTGTCCAAGGGGATTAGGAAGACAATTTATAATAACATTAGTGAACATTACAAACAAAATTATAATTTCTAAATGTTTTCCTTTCGCTTTTCAGATCACAACATCCACTGCCAAGAAGCTGTGGGAGAAGTCCGATGGCAAGGGCGTCACCTCGGGCACTTCCGGTGGTCCCCTCAACCCGTTGCAGATTCCTGGCATTGGGGATCCCTCGTCGGTATGGAAGGATCACACCTGGTCCACCCAGGGCGAAAATATCCTGGCCCCGCCTCCATCGAGAGCCTATGCCGCCCATGGTGGTGCCTCCGATACTTCAAACAGCGGAAATGCGGGCATTTTGAGGTGAGAATTCTGACACAATAATTATTAGCAAATGCAATCAATCGAGCGTGAAATATAGATCAGAAAATTAATTTCGATTTCATTAGAATATATATTTGTGAATGGAGGGGAGGAGAATGTATAGTAAAGCGTGATTTAAAAGCAGTGATAATAATAATATAATGAGCTGTTACTTAATATTAGGCTAGAAGTAATAATAATAATATTTTTGTTTATTTATTAAAAAATCAAGAAATTATTTCAAACCTATAAATGGGCTAAACAAACTCATTAATTTACTAAAAAAAGTGCGAGGTTTTTTATTAACAATTTAAAGTGACTGTAAAATGTAAAGTATATTGCTTTTAGTCAGCAGTTTAATATATATTTGCAAATTTTAATGACTTTTTGCCTGGTAAACTAATTGATTGATTGATTTATAACTATAATGATCTATAATCTTTCGTGAGAAATATGACATAATTCTTCGAGAAAATATATATTTTATTTAATTTACTCAGCACTTTGATTTAAACTCCGTTTTTAGTAGGATTAAAAAGAAAGTAGATGAAATATAGTACAAATTATATAAAATATAAAAAGGATATACATGAAGTACATTAAAAATGTTATATATTTATAATATTTAAACACTCATAAATAAATTTTAAAATAAAGAAAGCTTAGAAAATATTGCAATTCGGTCTAAAATTGTTTTTTAACTAAGAAAATAAAAACTAGAAACAAGAATTGATTGCTTTAATATTAACTAATTCAATAAATGTTATTTTAAATACTAATAATATTATACTTACAGTCCCCGCGATTCCCAATGTGCTAAGATGGTGGAATACGTTTTGGGTGGTTCGCCCACCAACAAGGAGAGCCCTCTTTCCGGTTTAGAGCCGCGTCTGCGTAATCTCAAATTTGATGACAACGATAAGGTGAGTTGCCCCCCCAAATACTACAGAGATCATGAAATAAATTATATAAATTTTCACATTTACAGTCACACGATGACAAGGAAAAGGCCAACTCTCCGTTCGACACAAACGGTTTGAAGAAGGACGATCAGGTCACAAACACTAATGGTGTTGTCAATGGCATTGACGATGACAAGGGCTTTAAGTGAGTATAGACGACACAACTTTCAATCCATCCACCACAGACTCCGACTAATGCCCAGACTAGACAACGAACTCAGCAGACTCTGGTTGGTTTTGAAAACTGGTTTCCTCAGTCCTCTGTTTGTTGGGTAATTCTTTGCTTCTTCGGTTCTCTTTTGACCGCAGAATGTTTTCATGTTATGATTACTGAAACTGAAATTTTTCCAGTTCAAGGTTGGTTCTTTCTTTTTGCATAAACTTTCACTGGTTTGAGTGTTGTGTTAGGAAAGGAAACGAAAGAAAAGAAAAGAAAGGTGAGGAGTTTTTCCAGTTTCAAGCTGTGATCGTGACTGGCAAATGGCTTAGAAAAAATGATAGACATGTCTAGACATTATTTCTTAGATTTTTGAAGGTTATTCAACAGGGATTACTGGTAGATTTAAAACAAGAAATCATTTTTAATTTACTTGTTAATTATTAAAAACAATTTTTAAAAGTTGATCAATTTATAGAGTCTAGACATAATTTATTTAAATGCAAACCTTGAATATATGTATATTTATTTTTGCTTAAATGTTGACCCACAAACAATTATTTCAGTTTTTTATTCACTCGGTTTTAACCCATATTTCTTATATTTCAATTGCAATTGTCATATCTTTATATATACAACGACGAGTTTGTATTGGCATAAAGCCGCCAAGTGATTGTTGTGTCTGCCCACAGTTTTTGTATTTCCATTTACATTTTTTATTATTATGTTTTAATTGTTATTTATGGCGATGGGGAAAGCTTTTTTCTTCTTCGTTGACGTTGAGGCCCACCTGCGTTTTTACGTATTTTGACGCAACGACACTTTTTTTTTGAGTGAGTTAAATTGGAATTTGTATAGTTATGTTGAAAGATGTATGTAATGTAATGTATGTTTGATTTAATGACAATTTTTATTGGCCTAAAACAAGTTGGCAAGTAATTGGGAATAGGGTTTTCAGGTAATTAAGTCAATTAACTTGGAAAACTTCCACTGAAATCTCTCTAGAGTTTTAATACTTGGAAATACTACTTCCTATTAGATTTAGAATATATTAAAATATTTAAGAAAGTCTTTCAAAATAGCATATACATTTTTTTTGTAAAACAATTAACATTTCTTTTGTTTAAATCAAAGGGCATTATTGATTTCTAGTTACACAATTTGTGAACGACTTCCTTTTGTAACGACTTCTTTTTGTAAAGTAACCAGCTTTAGGCCTACAAAGAAAAGAAACCAGTCTGGGGTTTCTCTCTCTGTCTCACCATCTCTCTCTCTGAGTGTTTCTCTCATTCTCTGGCTTGTGGCTGCCGGCTGTCTCTTGGCTTTGTTGTTGGTATTGTTGCTTCTGCTGACGCTGTTTTGCAATTTCATTGCCGGTTGGCCCAAACATGTTTCAATGCCAAACGTAATAACTGTTATGATGTAAGTGGCAGCGGCCACAAGAAAAGCCAGAGAGCAGAAGAAGCCACGAAAAATCACCTGCTACAAAATATTGGCTATAAGAAATCGAAATCGAAGTATCAGACGATGCATGTGTTACGGTTTCAATTTAATTATAATTAGTTTCGCTACTTTGGATATACGAACAGCGATTAGTTAACAGCTAAGGGAAAGCAAAAAAATAATTAAGCTGTTAATTTGAAGGATAAAAGTATAAAAAAATGAAGACATATTCGTTTAGTTTATCTCTTGATATAAATAAGAATAAAAAAGTATAGAAAACTTATTATTTTTGGTTAATTGTTTAATTTTTTGGAAATTTCTACAGTATTTGTAGTTAAAAAATTATTTTAATTTTTAAATTTATAATAAATAAATAAAAAATAAATTTAAAAAAATTAAAACCCAATTAATTTTTGAAATTCTTGATTTTCAAGATAAAATAAATCATTAAAATATAGCTTAAAACATTACAAAACTCTAGCAGAATCAACTTAAATTTAGATCACTTGATTGAATTTCCAATTAAGGCCTGAAAAGTGGAAAAATCCTGAAAGATAATCACTCAGAGGAACAATGGGAGAGAAAAAAACCCCGCCAGCGAAACGTTTTGTATCATTTATTTTGTAAACATTTTCGATTAGTTTTCGTGTGATATTGCATTACAACGTGGGCTTTAGCTGGAGGTTTCTTTTTTTGTGTTATTTGGCTTTATTTTTTGTTGTTTTGCTGTTTTATTTTTTGTGCTGTACGTTTTGTTTGAAATTGAAGTTGCGAAAACATTGAGAAGCGAAAAGCGAGCTGCTAAAAATAATTTGAGGCAGGCAAAAGTGGACAGTCGAGTGACTGAGTCACACACCGCTACACTTCGCCACCTGTCCGCCAGCCAGGTGACCCAGACAGACAGGTGGTAGGTAACCCATTAACACGGCCACGCCCCTTTAACCCACATATAAGCCCAACGCTGACCTTTTTGGCTGCCTCATTTCTCCGCGCGCACTTTCTTTTCCTTCTTTACACAGAAAGTGAAAATGCTTTTTTTTCGGGGGCAACGTAAGAAGAGGAGCAAGCATGAGGCCAGTGGGATTATATAATCTTTTATTATTGCTTTTGGCCTAGGTCAGACCAGACATGACTCTCAGAATGGAAAGTTGCCAATGAAAACCTGACCTTAGACAAAAATAAACAGAGCATGTGGAAAACTAGAGGGAAAGTGAGAGTGAAAATTAGTTTGTTAGAATAAATATAAAGTGATTTTAGGAATTTTATTAGAATTTCATTTTTTGGGTGAAAGATTTTCTTTAAGTTTCAACATTTTCCCCAAAAGATTTTTCACAGAAATAATAGCATTTTCTTATTTTGGATCACGTAGGAATTAGTTTCCATTTAAAATATTAACTCTTTGATCACGTTTTCCTTTAAATTACGTGATTGCAAGTTTGTAATTTTAAATTGCTATCTCTGGGGAAAGTCCTTTCCAACTTTGTTCAATTAAAAGGAAAATGTAAAAAGGTAGTTGTCATTTTAAACTTTTCTTGTATAGTTATTTAAGTTGAAACAGTGATTAAAATGCTTTTTTGTTATGGTTTATCTTTACTTTTCTTTATGTTTGTGAACAGTTAGTACTTATTTCGCCAAGTTATGCCTGGCTGAGCTCACGATTGAGATTATTATTCACTTGCCGCCAGTTGGTTTAGTAATCACTGGTAGAACTCTGAAAAGCAGCTAAGCTTGGCTCTCAGGTATGACTAATACAGGTAGTCGTCAGTCATTGGATTTCCTTTGTTTTTTAAGCTTTTGCCAAAAATAACCATAAATCAAGATTCCTCTACTAAAGCGAGATAAACGCTTGAAAAATATAGTTGGAATTTAATTTGTTCAATTTTTAATTTCCTATGGTTATTATTATTTTTTTTAATAATCAGGAAGAACTTAATTATTGTTAACTAATTAATGAGATTAAATAATATTTATAAATATTAATAAATTAAAAAGATTTTAATTTTTAAATTGTTAGAAAAATTATTTTTTAAAACCTAAAACACTCTTTAGTGAAACAATACTTTAAATAAACAATTTTTGATAGTTTTTACTTACATAAACATTTAATCTGTAATTAAATTTGCTAAAAATGATTTAATATAAATTATTCTTTAGTGATTTCCCAACCTTAAAGTTTTACAGCCACTGACGTGACATTATTAATCATTTGTTCTGCCACTGCAGCTGCGCTTTTTATCCATTTTCCTGTTTTGTATTGTTATTAACGCGATGTGAATGACCCGACAATGAAATTATAGCTGGCAATTATACACACAAACACACACAAAGTCCATGCAGCAAAAAACTGACGCTAGAAAGAAGGAAAAAAGCAGCAACAAAGTGTAAAGTAAAGGCAAAGTAATCTAAAAAAAAAAAAGGAAAAATAAAAAAAAAACCCATCCCAACAGTTGCAGAGTCATTGCTGCTGGGCCTGCAGTGGGTTAATAGTAATGAATGAATGGCAGATGCTTAGCTGCTGTGCCGGGGAGATAAATGCATTAATTAATTTGTATACGCAGCGTGACTAACTGCGGCAAACATATCCAGTTTTGATTTTATTTGCATTTTAAGCGCCGCTCGTTAATTTTTGTTTATTTATGAACTTTGTTCAGCTGCTGTGCTGACGTCATAATTGGGACATACAAAAAAAAATCAAACAAGTTTGCTGCTTCAGTCTTTTGTTTGCCCCTGCTTTTCAGTTACTTTCAAACTGTTTTGTGTATTTATCTCTACGAATTTGTTGATAAATTGTTAGCCATAAATAACCAAAGAGCTGTGATTTATTGCCTAGATAATTTGTTGGGTAAATAATTGTTTTTTATTTTATTTTTTCAAACAGTTTTAAAGCAATTGTGCTTGTGCAAGGGGAACTAAACAGTTTCCCACTTTTAGTTCACATATTCGGTTGAGTGTCTTGGCTAGGAAAGTGGTTTTGGTCTCTGCTAAGTGCTAGCTTACAGTGCATTCTAAACTGGTGTAAACTGTTAAACCGCTGTTATTATAACAGCGTAATTTTATTACAGGCTGTTAGGATTTTAGGATGCCTAGTTCATGTCAAACTGTACTTGTGAAACTGTTAAGTCTTCAATGATTACAAAACTAGGATTTTATTTAAATGGAATTTGAAAATATTTAAAAAGTGTAAAATAATCAATTTAAATAAAATAATTCTAATTATTTAATTTTTTAACATTTTTCCAGTCGTACCCCTGGCTCTCGTCAACCCTCACCTGCCGAGGAAACACTGCCTCGTCCCCCCAACTTGCTATTCCCCCTGCCACCGCCCTTCAACCACATGCTGATGGACCATGGTCAAGGCATGGGCGGCGGCTTGGGTGGAGTTGTGGGCTCTGGCAATGGGGTTGGCGGAGGCGGAGGTGGTGGCGGCGGTGCATATGCGGCTCACCAACAAATGGCCGCACAGATGAGTCAGTTGCAGCCGCCGATGATGAACGGCGTGGGCGGCGGTATGCCAATGGCAGCTCAGGTAAGATTTAGAATTCATTTTCAATTAATTAATTGATTTGAAATTATTTAATAATTAATTTCCAATCCTTTGCCACAGTCTCCGATGTTGAATCACCAGGCAGCTGGACCCAATCATATGGAATCTCCCGGAAATCTATTGCAGCAGCAAAATTTTGATGTTCAGGTGAGTTTTGAGTTGTCTTTCTCGAAAAAGAGTTTGCTGTTTGGTCGGTTGGTTCCTTGTCCCCAGAGTGACATTCTCATTGTGGTTGCAGCAGCCGAGAATTTGGGTCATGTGTTGTGGGGTTGCACCAACACAATGTGTTGTGCCTGTGTGTGTGACTGTTGGCGCAACAGAAGCTGGCTAATTTTGCACATCCGCCGGATGCTGCTACTGCTGCTGCTGTTGATGCTGTGTCCCCTGGTAGCCATTTCCGGCAGCCAGGCGCATTCTCTAGCTCCCAGAGCTGCACTCTACTCTATGTATCCTTTCTCCCCATTCCATTGCATGCAATTTATTTCGAAACAAAACGGAAATCGGATTTATTAGCCACAAAATTGCTTTTAAGCTTGTGTGCTCTGTTGAACCAGTGGCTTTCAAACCAAACCATTGGTTAGGCTCGCTTTCCAGTCGCATTTCTGTGGTTACAGTGAAACATGGATAAAAGGGAAGGTGTAGAAAATTTTAAAAATATTTTTCAATGTTTTTAAGATAGGTTTTTTACGTTAAAAAAATGTTTAAAAATGTTTTCATATACAAAAATGTATAGTAAATTATATCATAAATATTTTTAAACTCATTCTTCACTGTACTTGCAGTCAGTATCATTTCTTTCTGTCAACTTGGGCTTTATATCTGGCAAAGAACAACAGCAACACGCAGCCTTTTTCCCTTCGCTTGCCAAATTGAAAATCAATATGCGTTGTTGCAGTTTGCCGATGCTGTATATAGGGATATATATACCTTGTTCCCTTTTTCCCCTACGATTTCCCTGTGGCCTTCGACTGTTTGGCCGCAAAGCAAATTGACATTTCCACACTTTAGTCGCCAATCTGCACTTCCGCTTTTTATCGTTGGCTCCACACACACACACACACACATCCACTGCCACATCCTGCAGGCATTTTTGTATCGCTTTTTGTCTTCACTTTTCTTTCCGCCCAAAAGTGGGGGCAAACTTTATCGTAGCTCTTTGTTTGTATTTTAAGTGAGAGAGCTGGCTGGAAAGTATGCTGCACAAAATTGCATCAAAGTGAAAAAGCCAGAGCACACATGCACTGGCAGAAAATGTTGTTAAAAAGCAACAACAAGAACTATATGCTATATCGCTTCTGATCGTTTGGCAAAAGTAGCCGCGGAATGACATTATGGTGGAAAAAAGTGTAGAAGCTGTTGGCAACCTGTGGTAATAGGTGAAAGTTTATTGCGCTTCCTGTTTTATTTTGCACAAAGTTTTTGCATAAGCAGATTTTAAACGCATTATTAACTATATTTAATGCGTTTAAAATCTGCTTATGCAAAAACTTTGTGCAAAATAAAACAGGAAGCGCAATAAACTTTCACCTATTACCACATGTTATATGTAAAGTGTATTGATATTATTATGGGGAATTTTAAGGGGTTAGGAATGGGTTAAGTGCCATTATATCAAGCTAGACCTTGGAAGAAATTATTAATTAGAATTTAAAATATTTAAAAAATAATATAAATATATATTGTTACTTATCAAGTTTACAAAAAGCTGACTTTTTCGATAGTTATAACTTCCTTTACCCTTAATTTACCCTCTTGATAGTGCTATTTTTAATGGAAAACAAAAAATAAACATAATTCAACATTAAAATTCCATAATATATGTGCTATAATAGTAATAATAATTATTATGCACTCATATTCCCAGTGAGAGATAAAGCGACTCTCAACACTCGCCTGCCCATAAATAAACCAAAAGGAAGGACAAAGAAGGCACGGAGTTACCCACAGATATGCATTTATTGGTTTCATGAGAAGGCACTGCCAATATGTTTCCCCGATAATGGATAATGCAAGCCAGGCACTCGTGCACTTTTCCTACCCACTTTTCTCTCTGATTTTCCACTCACACAGTGGATTTCGTGCATATTTCTTATTAAATTGGCGTTGATATTAACACCGAAAAAAAAGAAGAAGCAAAGAAAAGGATTCTTGACGAATTGCATGCAAAGTAACAAAAGAAAAAGAAGGGATATCTTGTAGGGTTTTTTTTTTTTGAGTTTATTTCTGGGTTTTTTTTTTCTGAATATTAAGAGGGCGGCATTATGGCACCGCATACAATGCAACCGATTTTTGACAATGGTTATATGCAATAAATATGAAGACGAACGACTTGCTGCCTTTGTTCGTTGTGGAAGGAGAAAACGGGTAACAAAAAAGGTCACAGAAGATTGATAGGAAATAAAGGAAAATGTGATGATCTGTCGGAAAAAGATATGACCAAGGTATATGTAGAGTCGAAGGAATTTCTTACTAAATCTCTCAGAGATTATTTTTAGATAATCATGGAAATATAAGGGCTTCTTTTGATATATTTAAGTTTAAAATTTATTGATTTAAAATCAAGAAAATTCTCTGCTTACTTTAGCAAAGATTTTATTACGAAAAACTGCAACTAAAAACCATAAAGAAACTAGAATTACCCACATATGGCATACTATATAAACCCCCTTTAGAGTGTCAGCATGTGGAAGACAAATGGATGGATTGCCATTCAAATGGCAAAGAAATCATTATTTATGTGCTTCAGCCAAAGAGAGGGTAAAGCATGAAGGAAAATTCACCACAAAACCAAAGTGTATAGAACAGGAAAATGGGTGGTAAAACTGCTTGGCAAATCGTTGCAAATTAATGCAAACTGTTGCCAAGAAACCATCAATATAAATTTCAATGTGACCAATAACATATTTGCGAAAACTAGCCACGAGCAAATGAAGAAACATTATGGCGAGACTGGAAGCAATTAAATGGAGGAAATATAAGCTAAGATATAGAGAAATAAAAAGTTAAAGATAGTTTAGCAGATTGAATATTGAGTTAAAGATTTAAAAAACTATTTTTAAGAGATATTTAGGGTGAACTTTAATTTTTAGCATCTGCATTATGGCTTTTATATAACTTATTAATGACTTTTAATACTATTTCTACTTATTTTTCTTTGAAAAAAAAAATACAAAACTAATTACGTTTGACTTGGGAAAAGTTTTTCTTTTGTTACAAATACTTATTTTTTTGTTTTGGCCAACACTTTTGGCCGGCTGTCTGTCGCAGACATGCTTCAATGCCTGCCTTTGTGTGTTAATCAGTCAGTTGGTGAGGCTTTTGTTGTCTTCAGCGGGGCTTTAATCGGATAATTGTTTTCGCTCGCTTTTCTCTGTGCCTAATTCGGCTTTGATCTGAAAGTATGTTTAATTGATTTCCAAAAAGCATTGGCTTACGTTGTTGCTTTTCCCCTTGACTTGAGGTACTGTGAAAGTTGAAAGAAAGCGAAAAAGGTTTTAACCATTCATATTTGGCTTTAATTTTATTTTGCAAAAAAAATCTCTTGATTTAAATCTAACATGTTTATGCGAATGCAAATATTTATGGCCAACATTATGCAAATTTCCATAATATATATTTTATATGTATATCCTTTCGAGTGTTTGATTTATGCATTCCTATCGAATAATATTTTTTGTTTTGTTTAAAATAAATTGTATTATTTTTATTACCCTTTTTATTGGTATTTTTGTATAAAATGAACAAACAATTTGTGGCATAGTTTTTAGGGGGGATTATGTGCCATTTACTAATGGGAATGGGTTAAGCAATAGCCATTTTCATTCCACAAAAAATGCCAAATGCATTTCACATTCAAATTCATCGTGCATAATTTATGATTGTGTTAAGTGTGAGCGTTAAATTTGCATAAAAATGCATTTAAATCAATGGAAGTGTTCAGCGAAATGCAACATCTGCTTCTTGCACCGCCGCCACTGCTGCTATCTCTCATTATTGTCCCTGGCATATATTAATTCAGCAATTAATTAAGCGTTAATTGGCACAAAAAGCATACTGCTCATTATGCATGTGTGTATGGCACTTAGTAAATTAATTTCCAATTGTTCCCCGCGTTTCGCCTTCAATTGTCAATTTTCATTTAAATGCAGGATAAATTTTCTTGTTTTGATGAATTTAAAATGTTTTTTGACATAGTTTTGATGATTAGAAAGAGGTTTGAAAATGAGTGTCACTCAGAAATATGAAAAAGTTGGTTCTTTATGATATAAAATTAATCTTTATTATAAGCTATTTAGTCAAAGAGTTTTAAAAGTCTAAAAAGAAAAAAGACCTTCTATAAACTCTTCAAAATGTGTCTAAAAGTATGCAATGTTAATTTTTAGGGCAAATTTGGTAAATTTTTAGCATAATTTTGGATACCTTTTTTAGAGTTTTTAAAACCAGTAGGATTTTTAGGTATATTTCCTTACAAATTATTTGATATAAATGTTTTCTTTTGCAAAATTCTGATAATTCCATCAGGGATTTGCTTGGCTCAAACAAATCTACAAGTTCTTATATTTCCTTAACTGGCTTATAAACTTTAAACTCTACTTTCGAAAACTAAATTTTGCTTAAATTCACGAAAAACACGTTAGTTGCCATTGACAACGATAAATGTGGCTACCTCCTCAGGCACTTGTCGATTTCGGCTTCTGTTATCAGGCGAAAAGCCATAATCAAGTGGTTGTTGTTTTTGGCTGGAGCGAGCCAGGAGGAACAGGATAAAGAGCAGGCTGGGGCCAAGACGAAGAGCAGAAGCAACCAGCAGCAGCAGCATCATCATCAGAAGGAGTAAGAGATCCAGTGGAGAGTGTCATCCAATGCCGTCACTTGACATTTACCGCCAATAAAGCCCAATTAGCGGTCGGCCCCCACGCCTCAGATACTCTCTACTACTTGGTCGTTGTCGTCTCTCTACCCTTGAAGTTTGTGTGGACACGCAAATGCTAATTAGTAAGTGGCAAATAGTTGACATCGGGCTTGTAGCTGTAGGGGCGTGGTGGAGTGGAAACAAGGTGGGGTGGGGGCCAAAGGGGGCGTCGCGAATTTAGTAGCCGAGACATTAATTAAGCGATGCCCTGATGCATGCTTCACAGGGTTTGCGCTTATCAACCGAATGTCCTTGCAATTTGATGATGATCTTTCATGGCTTGGAGATAGTCTTGTTCATTAAATTTAACATTTTTTCTGATGTTCGGTATTTTATTTAAAAAATTAAACTTCGGAACTTAAAAACCCTTGCGTACCTGTTGATTTGCCAGGCCAAGAAACCACCCTTTTCATCAATCAAACAGCTTGCTTTCAACCCCTTTAGCTTGAGCTTTCACCCATTAACACTTCTTAACTTTTAACACAAACTTCACATGAGACTTTTCCAGCCAAAAAAAAAGAGAGAAAACTTCCAGACCAGAGCCAAAGAGTTTGAATATTGGGTAGAGTTTAGCAAATAATTTGCCTTTAATTAACATGCTGACATCATTAAGCAGATGGCAACAGTTTGTGAGATAGTCGAATCATTTGTCTTCACGCCCGCAGGAAATATCATCCCCAAGCTGGTGGCCCCTCACCCAACCAACCCACCAACCCCCTGGGATTGCTATTGGCAGCTAGCCCCACCTTTGCCTTGGCCTTGCTTGGTACTCTCTTTCTTTCTCATTGTGTGTATGTGCTAATTAAATAGAAAAATTAGAAAAACTACGTCGTAAATTTCGCTGAGCGCAGGCTACACGAAGCCTCCGTGTAATACAAAACCCAAAAGCGCACTTATCACACTCCTGGGGGCGACGACGGGGGAAAATCGGTCGCACAGCGCTGACAGAGAGCGATGGGGAAAAATGGAAATGGAAATGGAGAACCCTAAGAACGAACCATAGAACCCAACCTCCCCCCCGTGACGGGTGTGAAATCATTTGACGACATTGCTCTCTGCATGACGCAATTAATCACATTAACTTGGCCCAACCGACCGACCGACTGTGTTATTTATTTATTCGTGGGCCAGACTGAACGGGCCAATTCGCTGCAGACTTTGGACAATCGCTTGATTAGCTCATAAGTGCGCAGCTAAAGAGGCATTGACCTCAATAAGAAAGGCAAATGAAAATGGTATATGTAAATGCTAATTTGGTGATTACACAATTTGCTCAAAATTGCTAAGAATTGGAATTAGAAAGGGGATTCCCCTTGGCGAGAGACTGATCAATTTACTTACTTGGGAAACTGTTTAACTGTTTAAAGGTATTTTTTGTTTAAAGTAAAATTTCAGTAAATTCCTAGATTTGTATTCAAGATTACAACACTTTAATTTACAACCTTTATATCTTCCAATGCATAAAAACCTAATAAATTCCATATTTATTTATTACCACATTTTGCAAATTCCTAAGCTAATTTTATACATATTTGAAGTGCTTATTTTTGTGCTTTTTGCTTGAATTAAAGAGGCATAAAAGTCTACCTAAATAAATCGAAAGCACTAATTTTGTTTAGCCATGCGATTGGCCTCCTAAATTACAATTATTTATGACTATATATAAATATTAAATTATTTGTTATATTTATTTCTTCCAAGAGATCTCTTCCTTCATCTTGTAATAAGCTGATGAAGTTTCACCACCAGTTGTTACCACTTTCAGAGCCTGACACTTGCGGCCATTTTATCCACATTTTCTGTATTTCCCAACCTTTTTTCCAACCAGAATAACTTTCGACCTCTAGCCGTAGTTTGTCAACTTTTAGTTGGTTACGTCTGGGGAGGTTTACAACAACAACTTTTTCATTAATAGTTAACAAGCTTCATAATTAAGCAGCCAGACGAAGGAAAGTCAGGGCAAGTCAGGGTTTCCTTTTTCTCTCTCCTTTTTCCTACACGACAACTCCCCTACTATTTTCTTTTCTTGGCCAAGTTTATACATTTTTTTTTTCTTCCTCTGCAGAATTATGTGCTGATAAAGTTGCTTTGGCCTTAGCTTGGCGCCATTTTCAGGTCTGTCAATGACTTGTTGTTTGCTTGTTTGTTGTCCCTGTCATGAGATTTCCCGGACAATTCCCTCAAAGCGTTTTCACGTCTCACCTTTCATTCGCAGACAGTAGTTTTCCAGCTGCGCTTTGGATGCTCATTTTCCGGGCCACTTGTCAGCTGTCGCCTTGCATTCATCTGCATTTCTTTCTTGCACATTTCTTTCCCCACAGTGTTGATGAATAATCCAAGGAGCCAAAGGCTCGAACATAAAATTCAAGCAATATTTAAAGCTTAATTCCTGGCAGGGTCGACAAGCCATAAATTTAAATTGGCTCATTAGCAAAGGGTTACCCACGAATGCCCCAAGGCAAGCAGCAGCAGGTCCCTTAACCAAATTTGCCCTGCTTTCTTGCCGGGATTTTCCAGCTCCAGCTCTGGCTCTGCTCTTTTTCCTCCATTTTGTCTAGCTCATTTGAGTTTTGTTGGTCAGAAAGCTTAACTAAACTAAAAGCATGTAAAGCACACTAGCTCAGAAAGCAAAATAATAAAAAAGAGGAGAAGAAAGAAAACCGCATGCAGACACTTTAGACATTTTCAGGGGTGTGAGGGAAAAATGGGTAATGGTTTTGTCTGCAAAGTGTGTGTTGAAAAGTTTTTCATTGAATTTTCTACTATACATGGAAGAGAGCATAGAAAACCACACACACACAGCTAGGCGAAGACATTGAGTTGATAAAATGTTGACAGTTTTGGGTTAGTTGTCGAAGCCTTTGAGTGGATTGAAGGACAGCAGGAGCAGCAGGACGACTTCAACGGGGGTGGGGTTGTGTGTAATTGATAGAGTGTTTTGGGTGCTTCAAGTTATTCGGCTTTCAATTCAAGTTATTTTAAAGTTGTAGATAGTTTTATTCGATTATTGGGAATACAAATAAATACTTTAAATATATTTTATTGATTTATTTATTTATTTATTTTTGCTGATAAAATGCTTTATTTTATTTGGGAAATTGATTATTTAGAGAGAATTTAGATTTATTTTCTATTTTTCAAACCATTTCAGGAAAAGCTCAGGTGATGAAACAAGAGGTTGTGGCTTTGAAATGAGGGATTTCTACTAGCTTAAATTAGCTTAAAACCCATAAATTCCCTTCCTGGCGACCGTGATGCTCACTTGAAACATTTTCCATTTAAACTACATACAACCATTAACCCAATTTTCAATTTACCTACACAATCAAATATGAACAATCGGACTATAATTGTGCCATGCTTGCAACAACAATCACGCCAAAAACTAATTGCATACTTTCCAGTAGTGGGTTTTTCCTACACCGTCGCCATATTCTAAATAATTAATACCCCGGCGCCGTGCAATCAACATCAGTTAGAGTTGTCAAGTGACTTCATTTTCGGTGCTCAACGTCCCATGTGCCGTAGATGGGAAATGTTTTTCACGAGCTGACGACACTGGCAAAGTCATAGATTTTCCAGGGCGGCGGAGGCGGTCGGTCGTTCAATCAACCTGTTTTCTGGGTCCTAAGGTTCTGCAACATTTAGCAGGGCAGGCACCTCAAATCCACATCTATATAGTATGTATATATATTCCAATTCAGTGCACTTTAATGGTTCTGTACAGAGGAGAAAAGGGTTTGTGTGGTGTCACTGTGCAATTTAAATATATACTTCCTTGATATTATATTTCTGCGGGCCAACCATCCAGTGCCCCACACTTTTCCACTCCCCCATGAGCCTCGTGCATGTCACACGCAAACGATATCTCCTTTTTTTTTTGTATCCTATTTGGTTTTTTTCTGTCTATAACTCTGTGCTCTATATTTACGCTACATTTAGTCGGAAGTCGCCCCCGTCTGTCTGTCGGTTTTTCCTGCGTTTTGCTGATGGCAGAGTTTTCCCTTTTGTTTGTGGTGATCATAGTTTTTTATCAACCATTCAAATCACTCGCTGATTAATAGAAAAAATAAAAAAAATATGCACAAAACTTGTGTTCCAGTTTGAGTTCTCTTTTGTTTGATTTTAAATAATATTAAATAGTCTTTTATATTTATTTTAAAGATTTTGTAATCTTAAAAAAAAAGTCAACAAGTTTTTCATTCAGAAAGGGTATTAGCCATGCTCTATTAAAGCCTTAGTTTCAGTTTTTTCCTCTCGTTTTTATTCGGCTTTTGTCAACTAAATTTGCCGCATGTTCGAGCAGAAGCGAAACAAAACCCGAAAAAAGAATCAAGTTGATTTTTATGTTCATAAAAAAAGTGTTGTTTTAATGGTTACTTTATTGGTATTCCTTTCTCTATTCTGGCTTTCGACTGTCGTGTGAAAAAAGTCAAAGTTTGATGCTTTTACAGCGTTAAGCTATTAACGATGGCAATCTATATCCAATGAGAATGGTTATTATTTGGCACGCAAACTTTATGAAGACAGGTATATAATTTTGTCACGTGTGCTTTGGAAATTGTTTCACCGAGAAAGTTGGCGAAGGAGTTACGTTACGATATCGTGAATCACTGAACTTGATTTCTTGCCTCGCTATATATATATATTTATATAGTATTTGTACACACCCCAAAACGATTTTCACTAACCCAACTCAATGGGTTTCACTTCCCCTATTGATTCATTTTCTGTTTATTTTTTTACGTTTGCATTTTGTAGTTGCAGCGATGCGCTCCATTGGGGCGTAAATCTTGTTGCAATTGCAGCTTGAATTACATAATCATTTAGAGGCTACTTAAGACAATTTAATGCACTATTTTTTTCACTTCTTTATTACGTATTCACTGTCTGTTTTTTTTTTTTTGTTTTTTTGTTAGTATGAAAATTCATAATTAAAAGTGCGCTTTGAAAGGCCTCCAAGTTTTAGACATTTTCAAGGTTTTCTAAGCACAGAAAATTTTAATTAGTGGTAAAAATATGAATGGAACGTTATAGAGCTGGAAATCTTTTGTGGGTCTTTTGTATTTGGGCAACCCAACATTATAATCATCATCATCATCTTTATCATTATTACCAACCCGATCATTATCGTGGTGTTTTGCGACGCTTAAGCTAAGCTTTTCAAAGTGCCGGCTAATTTACACACATTCAACTTGTAATCCCCATCATAATCACCGAGATGAAGTGAGAAGGTTGAGTCCACAGGGTAGGGTCCCTGTGCATCTCATTAAGGATAAAGAGCAGGATGTCGCGGTGTCGCTAGCGTGTGTGTGTACGAGTCGTGGTGGGTGTGCGAGTGAGTGAGATTGCATCCTTTTTGGGACACTGACACAATGAGCTGATTACCACACTGGCAAAAAAAAAAAAAAGGTTTTTAAAGAAAGTTAATTCTAAAACAATAAATGATAATGTTCATTACATCTTAAATAAATTCCTACTTAAATAAGGCAGGTTTTATTTTCCAATTAAGAGGTTTATTTTTCGGATTGTAAGCAATTTCTTCAAGCTTTTAAGAATACAAAAATCTAAAAAAGAATCAAAAAAGTTCGTTATAATGCGTACAGATCTAGAATGCGTTAGAAAGAGAGTTATAAGGGAGCGAAAATGTCTAGAGAGCTCTCTCTTAAGCATAAAATTACAGAGAGCCAGCAACCAGAACTAAAAGATCGAGTGCAAAAAAGTTAACACCGTTACCCATCTTGCTATGATATGGTTCTTTGGTATATGTAAATGGTAAACACATCCTTAATATTAAAGAATTACTCTTTTCAAGTGCTGGCGGCCTCAAGAATATATATATATTTTTTGTAAAAAGATGGGCGGCAACCCGAAACAGTTTTACGGTCCTTTGTTTTCAATAAAATGTCATTCGCGTCACATTTCTATTGGTGCGCTGGCGGGTGCTGTGGCAGGACCTTTTGTTGCCATTTCTTTGGTTATAATGAGAGTGCGTCTTCAAAATGGCACTCTGTCGGGTCTCTTAACTTGGCTCAAAGGAGCCGGATTGAGTGCAACGACAGCAGCAGCTGTCATTTCAGCTGTCATTGTGCGACATCTTTCATCAGAGCCTGCTCGTTTTTTTTTTGTATGCCCGCATTCGCTTAGTCTTTCACTGTTTTGATAGACGTTTGTCAATCAAAATGATGTGGCGGCTTTCCCTCTTTCTCTGGATAGAACGACCATTGTTTGCCTTTTGGTTTTGTCACTTTAGCTTGGTTTCCTAATGCATCTGCCTTAATTGGCATTTTGGTGTGTGCTGGAGGGCCAAGGACGAAGAAAAGGATTGAATGTGACAGATTTTGGATGTAAAATAAACCGAAAAATAGGGTGTTCTTGGTTTTAAATGAGTTTTAAAAACAGGTTCTTAAATACTTGTATTTGTAAACAAAACTGCTTTCAAAAAGCTGCCAAGATAATAAAGCTAACCTTGTTTATTCCATCAAACCTCAAGGCAATCCTTTAAACCCATAAACTAAAACCTTTAAGCTTGAAAACCACCTCTGGTCTCAATCTCTCCTGTGGCAAAATATTTATTTATTTAAATATCCATGACAATGCCTTACACAAATTGTCGTTATGAACCTTGGGAAGTTTATTAAACTCCTAAAACTCAATTTGTGCCAACACCTTTCTTCTTATTCATCTGGTGGTCTCTGTGCAACGTCTGGCGCTTGTTCGCTACCCAAAATGTATGCAATGCCATGCTCAGCTGCTTTAGGACATAATTACATTTTAATTCCATAGACTACGTAGAGCAAATAATTCGAGAGGTGGAACTGGAACTAACCAAACAGCAAAAACAACAACAACAACAGGAGTGAAATTTGAAGTTTATCCAAAAGTTTGCACTCATGAGGTCTCTTCTGGTTGGCTGAGTTGAATCTGCATGAATTATAATTATGTTTTTCATTAAAATTCACCTTGATGCCGAGAACTTTCTGTGCGATTTTCAACTTTTCGAGATGGAAAACTTTTTGCCCTGTGTTTGTATGTGTGTGTGTTAGCATTGTGTCGCGCGCGATCTAGCGGTGGTGTTTTTCTGTCCTGTTTACATATTTGATTTACATTTTTAATAAGCTTGTAGTTCCCACAATTAGGAGAAGGATAAGGTCTCGTCTCATCATAGAAATTCATGAATTTTGTGGTTTAATTTGTGATTTTTAATTAAATGTTAATGCAAGTGAACCAATTGAATAAATGTGAATAGTTGTAGGAGTGTGACGCACTCACTCTTCCAATACTCCCCAACCAGGTGAGGAGCAGCTATGCTATGCTATGCACACTCTCAAAAGGACAAAGTTTGCCTTACAAACTACAATTTAATTTAACTTTGGATATTCTTTGTTCTCCCACTCGACTTGCTCTGTTCTCTGTTCAGTGTCATATCATTTGGAGTAGACTATAGAGAGTAGTAGTCGCTCCTGCGTTGCTTCACCAAAAGTTTGACTCCCTGCATTCCTGAACGCACTCTGCCAATGTCAGTCTTTTTGATGTTTCCTATATATTTTTTACTTTATTTATTCTTTTTTTTTTTTTTTTTTTTTTTTTTTTAAAACTTTATTGGAAAAAAGTTTGTTTAACTTTTGGTGGATTGTGTTTGGATTTGTGCAAGGTATTGAAATTATATTTATCAGAAGTTTATATTCGAGTTAATCAATGGACGTTGTTAGTTGAAAATAGTAAATGGAATTAAAAAAGTGTTGGAATATATATTAAAAATTTATTTTACCTGTAAAGAACCATTTTTTTTTTTTTTGACATATTCTTTACCTAAAGTTTTCTTTACCATATAAATATCTAATTTAATTTATTGCAAGTTTTTCTATTATCTTTGTTTCTTTTAAAAATATTTTTAGCACGATTCTCTTGGTATTTTATATGCTAAAATTAGTTCGTGCTAAAATGACAGTGAATCTACTTAAAAATTAAATAAAGAATAAATATATGATTGGCAAAGAAAGCTAAAGCATTTCCATGAATTTCAATGGCTAACAATTTTCTTTCCTTTTGCTGATTTTCCTCTGGCAGCATATGCGTGTTGTTTACTTACACATTCATTTTATTTAATATTATGCACATGTTTCATTTATGAAATGCAAAAGTTGCAACTTTATGCGGAAGATGACGACGTGTTTTTACCATAAAATTCAATCCTTGCACTTTATATTATTTTTATTTATTAAAGACTCAAGTTAAGAGTAAATTCAATAGATATTAAAAGCCTTTTTATTGTTTTTAAAATTAAATAAAATTTAAATTCGTTAAGGGGAATGAAATTGTAACTTTATAATCCTCGCAGTGCAAAGAGTATACCTGAGTCTTTAGTTTCGTGACCCGTTTTTTGTGTTGCATTTTTTATGGAATGCCTTGCAAAAAAGTTTGTCATGAGTTTTCCCCTATTTCCTCCATTTCCTTTTCTAAGAAGGAACTGGTAGACGTAGTATGTAGTAGCTGGAGCAGCTGGTAGCAGGAAAATTATTCTAATTATGCAAGTAGTATCTGAGGCAGCTGCTTGACAAATACAAATTATACGGGCAAAAGGTTTCTTTTGCTCTGAAGATACTTCTGGATTCTGGGGATATAAAGCTAAGCAGATGCCAAAAGGATAAATAAGAAATTAGTTTGTTATGGGAAATTGTGGAAGCTGGGAAATGCAGTAGGAAAACCGGGTTAAAAAATACTTTAAAAAAAACTTAACTACCAAAGGTGTCGATATTTATCCAGGTCACTATAAATACATCCAGCAAGCTGCTTCTTCAGTGACCAATTTGTATTAATTGCTGTATTTAGTCTGTTTTTCCGAACCCTCTGCTAGAATTTTCCTGGAAAATGCCACTCTTTTTAGTATCTGCACTTTTTTTTAGTGAGTTACTATGTTGAATTTAATGCACTTGTCTTTGACAATGACTAACGGTTACTTTGTTATGCTTTTACCTCCGCCCTTTGCCGCAATTTTCCGCCTCCAATTTTCCCTTCCCCATTTCCCATTTTCCTGTGTATGTGTATGTGTGTGTTTGCTTCATGAAGCTGCAATAATGCCCCTTTAATAATTCTCAGTCATTTGGAAAATAACAGTACAAAGCCGTGACCATATCTCTTGCAGTAACCAACCTTCAGTTGCCTTCGCCTCCGCGTCACTCCCTCTGGTTCCCGTCCTCCTTGTCGACCATTTACAGGCCCTGTTTCTCTCGGTTGCACCTCGTTGTTGGGCTTTACTTGTTGTTAGCACCACTGACCCTTCGTCTCTCCACCACCTTTGGCTCACCCATCCTGACCATCCTGGGTTGTTTTTTGTGCTCCTCCCAATTCATGTCGAACATGAAAATTTGTGTTGCATGTCCCGTTTGTCTGTTGCTCTTTTCCGTCGCTTTTTCGCTTTTCCTCCTATTTGGTTGGTCCTCATTTTGTGTTTTTTTTTTTATTTTTGGCCCTTGTCCCTCTGGCCACATTTTAAGCTGCTGCTGCTGTTGCAGTTGCAGCTTGTTTCCACTGTTGCATTTTATTTTACATTTTTATTTTCGTTTGCTTTCCGGCTCGTTGCTCTGTTTTTCCACGTCCTGCTTGGACTCCCACATCCTACTGTCCCTATCTACTCGACCAATTGTATTTCTTAGCCATGTGATTTAACTAAGTAGACCTCTGGGCCAAATGTGGTTCTTTGACTTTATCATTATGCAGCTGTTAAGCCTATTTGGTACTAATTTCAATTGTTTTCTTCTTATTTCTTGCAGGTGAGTTGCAAAAATGTGCTTAAATATGATTTAAAAATGTGGTATGTATAAAAAGTAGATGGATTTTGAGTAGGAAAGTAAATAGAGGTAAAAAAGTGGGTTACAAATGTGAACAATGTGTAAATATTACTCATACAACACGTTGGCAGAGTTTATTTTTGGACTTATAAACAAATATAGAAAATACAAGGTTTTAATTAAATTTTGAATATTATTTTTATTATTTTAAGATTTTATATACTTTGTATTTTATAGTGTTTTTTATTATTCCCTGACAAACAGACGCCAGAAACTATGCTATACTTTTTTGCTAAAGCTTTTCCTTTTGCTCTTTCCACCAACCTATACGATTTTTCCTTCTATATATGTATACTTTTAAAAATGAAGAAGCTAATTAAGTTAAACAACAATCAAGAGGCAGGCATAAGGAAACGGCTCTGCATTTTGATGCTGGCTTGAGGCCCACGAGGCGTATGCGTAATATGATTTACAGCGTATCAAATGTGATTATCAGGGAGCAGAGAAAGAGAGAAATACTCACACCATATAGTAGTTGCAGTTGGTGTTGGCAATATAAACTCTTCCCTCCCTGGCCCCTCCTTAGTCTGTCTGTGTGCCTTAATTTAATTTCCATTGCACATTGTGCCAGGACTCTGATGCAAGAAGGGGCCTCCCCTTCGCCCTTTTTGTTGCCCAGCTGCTAAGTGAAAACATAATTAATTGAATTAAATTTTCTATTTAGACCCCTCCTGCCACTGTTGTTTGCTTTGCAACCTAACACTTGGACTCATATATAGATATCAAAATGTATATATGTATATCTGCATTTGAGTTCTTGACTTGTACAGCAGATTAACTTGACTTTTGGTATATTTTCCATTTGATTTCACAATTGTGCAATTAAGAGCAATTGCTTTTGGAAGACTTGGAATTTTCCCATAGTTCTGTTTCATTCCCTTGTTTATTATTGTATTTTCAGGGAGTGTGTGGAAAGCAACTTGTTGCAAATGCAAGAAAAATTCCTAAAAATAATCTCTCCGTTGTCCTTTAGGGTGTAGACTTTTCCCCTCTTTTTCAACGCATGCGTAGGGTATTTCAAAGGATGACGAGAGCAAAATATTGAGATTTTATAAGAGCGTATGCCGGTTTGAAATGACGTAATAGGGTTTCTTGTAAAAGTTATGGTTGGAAACTACCTAAAAGTAACATGAAATAATTTATAAAATTAATAATCATTCTAATATATTTTGATGTATTCAGTTTTAAAGCCAGCCTTGAATTTTTTCCGCCGCCTGATTCAACAGTTAAACTCTACAAAGGCGCAAAGTAATAGAAAAACAAGTGTAGACTTTTCTCTTTAGTTTTTCTTTGATTTTGTAAGAGAGCCTTACAGTAAATCCCTTTTGTCCGAATAGAAATAGATTTTTTTTGCGCTTTCGTTTTCAGCTTTTGTCATATAAATATGTGGCATTATCCCTAGCCTCGCCTGTCACTCAATCAAGCAGTCATCCAGTCATTCAGTCAGTCAGTCAGTCAGCAAGTGTGAAATTTCAAACTTTTTCTTATTAAAAGGTGGGTTTAGAAAAGGGAAAACTGTGTCACAATGTTTATAGTTATATTTTTAAAGAATTGATCATTAAATTCATAATTAAACATTTTAAATAAAATAATTTTTCAGTAGGAAAATGTATAAATGTCTTAAAATAATTGGATAATAATATTTTACAATGCCAAAAAATATATAAAATAAATAATATATAAATTATATTTATTTCAATTATTATTTAATAATAATTTCCATATTTTCAAGCTAACAAATTAATTAAAACTCTAAATAAACCTCTATTAAAATAATTACCTACTCAATGAGATTTTATTGTACCTTTGCTTTCATTCAAAAATTCAGTTATTTCAACAATATTACCTTAGGGTTTCCTCGCTCGTCACAGAAAATAAAAATGAACAAACAATTTTAGAACGATAGGAAATTGCTGGAGGCTCGACTGTTCTCAGTAGCCAAATAAAAATCATGATAAATCAACAGAAAATTCTGAAGATGAACAAATACAAACAAAGTCGAAACCGCAAGCAGCTAAATGATTGAAAAAAAAAAAAAAAGAAAAGCAAAGAAGGCGAATGGCAAACAGGAAAAGCGACATTTGCTTTTGTTACTACAACATTTGGTCAAAAAAAAAAAAAGAAGAAGGAAAGATGCTAGCCTGCCGCCGCCCTCTAGCGAGAACAAACAAGGAAGCTGAGTGAGTTAGAAGCCCCTGGAAACCGAAGCAGAGAGATTTTTGAAAGATATGCCCACCCCCCCCGAAAAAAAGAGAAAGAGAAAATACAGGACCTGCGAAAGGACCAACAAAACGCTTCGCAATTTGCGGACAAGCGAACAATTTGTAAATGTAAACAATGACAGTCAAGTGCCGGAATCAAGAGGGAAATGGAGAAGGAAAAGCCGGAGAAAGTGGAAAGTCGAAGGAAAGGAACTTCTGTCCGGTAACCGATAAGAACAAAAAAAAAAAGCAGAGAAGGGGAAGTGAAGAAAAGGAAGCAAGGACAATGTGCTACAGGAAATACAAGTTAAACGCAGAAACGATTAAAAACGCAATTGTCTATCAAGTAAAAAGTAATGAAAGTTCTAAAATAAATAGAAAGTTAGTTAAAGGAAATATGGGAAAATATATAGAAATTAAATTTAAAAAAACTTAAACTTAACTAAACTTTACACTTACCAAAGAAGAACAAATAACAAATTGTAATCGAAACCTTGCCTTCAATTGAGTTTTTCCTTTACACTCTCTCTCTTTTCATTTTCTTTTATTTTCCTCATTGCTTTCTTTTGTTTTTTTTCGGCTGGCAAACTCAACTCCGGTGACCTTTCCGCCACACCGACCTTACTTCCCATTCAACCACCCATTGTTTTCATTATGATTTCTATTGGTTGAATGGCTCCTCGGTCGGTCGGATTGATGGGAATGGGTAGGCGTGGCATATTGCCATTAAATGAAGTGTGGTCTAAACGTATTGATTTCATATTTGATTTTTATTTAATAGCGAGAAATTGAGTTTTTGGATGGATGAGCATGAAATAAATAGGAAAAAAAAAACCGAGAGCGCAACAAATGTTTCATCGACTGGATGACAGAGGATAGAGGAGAGCACGAAGGAGCAATCATGAAAAGCAAATAGATGAGAAATGGTTGAATTTTTTGAAGATTGTTAAAGACATGAAATATGTATGATAGACAAGGGTAAAATTGAAAAACAGAAGAGGGAATAAGGAAAGTGAGCAGTTCCAGCAAAAGCAATAAATTATTAATTTAGTAATTTTTTGAAAGACATTTAAAATTTTGCAAAAAAAGGGAGTAAGAAGGCTTCTTTTAAAGTAAACATAAATATAAAATAGAATGTAATAACTATTCAGAGAATTATTTTCTTATTTATATGAAAAACCAACCAATAGAAAAGAAGTAAAAGTAAGATTCTCAAGCCAAGTTTAGCTTTTTGAAGGACCATCAATCAGAACTCCCTCTCCATCGATGTCAACTTCCCTTATGCCATTTACCAAGGAAATTTATATGACCCACCATTTTATTTGCATTTTAGCCAGGCTTCCCGACTTGCCTGCCTTTATGGCCTGTTGCTGACTTGGCCCGAACAATCAATCAAATTGTCTTTGCCAGAAGAGGATGATCAGTCGGACTTATTGGCCCATACTTTTTTTTTCTTTTTCTTTTTTGTTCCCTTGCAACATTAAATCATTCTCTATCATTTCCGCCCTTTGTGTCCCGTCTGGAGTCGTAGTCGTCGTCGTCGTCGTCTCGTCTTCGTCCTCTGTTTGTCAACTCCATTCCGGGCATTTTGTGCAGTTTTAATTTTACTTGAATGGTATTTTCCGTTTTATTTTTTATTTCTCCGCCTTTGTTGGAAGGCATTAAGAGGAAGTGGTGGCGCTTAGTAGTGTGGCGTGTAGGAAACAGGAAATGCCAAGCCATTGAGCAGCTAGCTTTTTCCCCCCCTCGCTTTTCATCGCCACCTCCACCACTTCATCTCCATCGAAGTGCATTGAATGGGGAATGGAAATTCTACAAGTCGAGAGAAGGAAACAGCTCCTCGGTTTGCTTAATTGAGTTGCCATTATGTTGCTACAGGGAGCAGGTGCCAATGAAGTTGAGGGAATGCCTTTCGAGAATCCCTAGCACGAGGCAGACCAGCTTAGACTGCAAAACTTTTCGTTTTAAATGCCATTTTGGCTTCTTTTGAACCAATTTAGAACCCACAGCTGCAATACTGCACTTATTCTTCCTACTTATTCACTTGAAGCATTGGCTTACTTAAATGCAATTGGGGCCTTACTGGGGCTTGTAGAGAGTGTGGCCATTTGCATTGTATAGAGATTAAGTCATAGATTTTGGCCAGGGAGTGTTGGTTTAACTTTGACGATCTACTAAACAGGATCTAAGGTTTAAAAGCTACTTGGAAAGGGTTAAAAAAGGACATTTATATTGAAAAACTCGGAGAAATCAAAAAACTACTCTCTTATTAAAGGCCCTTCTATTATTATAAATTTTTTAAACCACTTTACATCAATTAGCTTACACAGACCAGCTTTCTGGTTAGTCGAGGCTTATGAGTAAAAGTTTCGAAATAATCTCGAAACAAATGTGTATATAAATTCGCTATCAACTTACCAACTTCAAAGTAGCTTAAGCTGCCTTGAGGTAGAGCTTAACTCACCTCCATCGTTTTCGTCTTGGTCGTGGTCGTGGTCGTCTCCTCTTTTACTTAACCCACCGAAACACCAAAGGAAACTGAACATTTATGGCATCTGCACCTGCTGTTGGCTGGCTACCCCCTACTCCTTGGCTTCAACCATATTTTCCCCGTTCCACATTTTTCCTCGGCACATGCATGTTAACCTTCAATCTTTTGACACGCCAGGCAGCAGGAGCAAGGCAAAGCTAAAGGAGAGGCGAGCAAAGCTCAAAGTAAAATAATACTTACAAGGAACCGCATTGCTCATACGCTTCACGAGGATCCCAGGGCCGGCAACAGGATCCTTTCTACACCAGATTTTTACTCCCTCTACCCGCCAGATTTTACCCTCCTCCTCCTCCTCCTGGCTTTGGCTCCTCCATTCAAGAACGACCGCATTATGAAGCAGTAATATAAATGTTTATATTCTTGTATTGCGGTTATTATTAAAAACTTTTACTACACCCGACGCGCGGAAACTGAAACTGAAAACGAAAACCCCCGGCAACTTTCACAGCAATATCTTTCTTTTCTTTGCAGTGGGCGTGGCTTAGTGTGTGTTGTGTGTGTGCGTGTGTATAAGTTTGTTTGCTCTGCACTTAAGTGGCTCAGAAAGATGTTTCCATGGGCAAAAAAGTTTTGTGTGCGGTGGCCAAGCAAAGCCAAAGTGATTCGCTGTGTGTTCCACTATTAAAAACTTTGCTACTGTAAAAAAATAAAATAATAAACAACCAAAAGGAAGAGATACATATATATAGAGAAAGAGCGGAGCTTCATTCGATTGCTAAATTGGATTTGTCGACGTTCGTCTTCTTGGAGGAAGTTTAATAAGCTTTGGAATCTGGGGCCACAGGTGAAGATGCGGTACTCCAGTAGTAATTCCAAAATGCATTTAAAAAGTAATACAAATTCAAACCGCAGACAGTCAAAACCAAATAATTCTTTGTCTCATACTTCTTGGTTATGAATAAAGTTTTCTGTGGGCCCTTGTCAAACACCCGTAAACCTTTGACATTTGTCCTGACAGGCGGAACAACAAAGGATGATGATGACATATAAAAGCCGGGGCTGAAACCATTTAAGTCTTTTTGTGTTGCGGTTTCCTCCACTTCATGATGGATTTTCGTCGAGATTTTTCCCCCCACTGGTTTGAGGTACTATGTCTAGTATGTGTGTTTGTCTGTCTGTTCTGGGTTTCTAGTTTAATGAAGTTGTTTGGCAAAAGTTTATGCCCTCCATCTCACCTCATCACCCCATTTCAATACCTTCGCCACCGCCTAGCCGCCTAGCCGCCTGTCTATCCTATCCATCCGTTTTGTGTTCGTCTAATAAGGCATGTCGAGCAAGAGGCTTTAACCCTTTGGTGTAATAGATTTTAGTTGCTTGATTAGGCTGGGGTTTTGCCTTGAGTGGTGGCTTAATGCCAGAACTTGAAGCTGGGAGCACTTGAAATTACAAATGGGTAAGGGATTACAGAGATTTAATGGGAGAATATGGTTAAAATTTTATTGAAAATTAGGTCTGGATAGAAGAAATCATAATCAAATGTATTAGAAGTTTAAATTTAATTTTACAAAAAATACCTTTTATTTATCCCATAAATTAAATCTAAATATTCTCAGTAAATGGTTTAAATATCTATATACTAACACATTTCGACTTCTATAATCTCAATTTCGAAAGTAATCCCAGAGAGCAGCGTTTCCTTTTCTCGACTCGCTTGGTCGATAATATCTTAATCCCATTGTATGAACAGAACAGTTAACCATTCATGGGGCATCCTTTGGATAACGAATGCGGCATATATCAGTGAATGAGTGACTGAATGAATGAATTAAGGACCAAATGACTGAGTGAGAGAGTGAGTTGGAGGATACGTGGACCTATTGTTGTTAATCCTTTGTGTGAACTTGTGCTTACAACTCATTATTATAACGCCTGTCTGTTGCCTGTTGGATATTTCTTCGCTTTCGTCTTTGCTCACAAAACTTTTAGTTTTCCGCCCAAGTTTTCCCTCCTGGCTAAACGATTTTTCGGCAAAAGTTTTGTGGATCCTTTGGTTGCTTTTGTTTTCAATTTAACGCTTTAATTACCACGATGAATACTTCACGAACCTCTGTGTTGAAATTCATTGACAGACAATTTGCAGCTCACACAGAGACTTCACCCTGTCTCCAGCTGGTGATGATGATGTGAAGCCTGTTTGTTTAATAAACTGCAGCCGGTTTATTAAAAAAAAAAAATTGTAATATAATTAATAATTTATGTATGGACCAGAGCAGTCGAAGTCATAGCCATTGTCTGCGTGTGCTTACGTGAATTAATGTGGCTCATTTGGGTATTCGATTTAATTAACATTGAAATATTTTTATGATAAATTGTAATGGGTAAAAAATTGCCACAAATTGTATGGAAAATAAAAGCATTTCACATACACTAGATATTAATTAGGTCATTCGTGTGAAAAACTGATTGGTTAATTACATTTAAAACTTTGAGGTTACGGTCTTTTGATAAGGTAACTAAAATATATATTTAAATTATTTTGGAATTTTAATGTCACCTCAAGTAAAGGGTAATGCAATATTTCAACAGAAATACAAGAATCTTAAGCTTCAGTTTTCATTTGAAAACCTTTTCTCCATTTTATTTGTAAAACAAATACCTGAAATATTAAATATCATTTAAAGGAAATAAAAGGAAGGCAAAGGTTTCTGTGTACTTTAAATTCCTTTGCCAATCGATTTGATTACATTTCAACGAAATCGTTTCATTTCTTCTTTTTCTTTTGTTTAAAAGTATGTAAATTGAGTCACTTTTGGTTGAATTTTAACCTATCTTTCACGTAATTTGTATTTGAATATTAAGTTTGCTAATTTTAAATCGATTTCAGCCAGATGTCCAAAAACAAAGTTCTTGTTTAATTTTAATTTCTGAATTTCTCCCTCTCAAATTATATTTTACTATATCAATTTAATGACATTTTAAAGGCTTTCCCTTCTCTCAAGGGAGAAATTGTAGTCTGCGACAGCTTTTGTCGCAAGAATTTCAATTAAATTCCATCTTAAATGATTAGACATTCAAAATGTCCTTTGTCTTGTCTATTTATGTGCCTCATTCTCTCTTCCCTTCTCTTCCTTTGGTTTTTTGGGGGGCGGAAGTGGGAGAAGTTGACATTTTATGATTGATTGATTTCTGTTTGCTATCAATTATGCATAACATTTTGCACGCTTCGGCAGCTTTTGCTGCTGCTGAGCAGCAGGAAGGCAGGGATGGTCTGGTTTTGGTCTGCTATGGTCTGGTTTCACTGTCATTATATTGTTAAAATTATTTTAATGAAATTTCCCCCATAATATAATTTGGTCGGGCTTCTGCTTTGGTCTTCTCTGTGCAAAATATATATAAATTTGTGTATTTATCTGGCGTGTCTGTGCGCCACTGAAATTGATATAGTAAATTATTCATAGAATACAATTCATTTTGGTTTTTAATTGCCCGAGAAAACTGAAGCGTGTGACTACTGATATTTCAAGTAATTTCGGCATAATGATCATTGATTTAATATATCCTTCTGGCAATTGAAGAATTATTTTGCTTTAATGATTTTGAGGATTAAAGTGGTTGAAGCATGAATTTTTGCAATTAAAACTTAAGTCCTCATCATGTAGCGTAAACCAAATGTCCTTGGACTCTTTTTCATTTCTCTGGCGTAAAATATACCTGAATTGTGTGTACATGCCTCCTAATTATAATATATTTCTCATTCCATCAATACGCACCGACACTTTTCTGTCAGTTTGTCGTTTTTTTTTCTTCTTTCTTTTCTCTTTTATCCCAGACGACCTTCAACTGACAACATTTATTAACACGTTGTCAAATGGCAAAATATTTTCGTTCACCTCAAAAATATAAATATTTAATTTATTAGAAGCATTTTCTAGCCATGACGATTTCTAGCGTTTTTTCAAATGAACTTAATAAGCTGCACTGACCAGTATCTCTCTTTTTTTTCTTTGTGGACTTTAACTAATTAGACAGGCACCATGTCATTGAATTTGAAATTGGGAAAATTAAGAAAAGAAAACAAGACGAAACATACATAGTTTTAATTGGTTTTGTTTATTTTTACAGTGCTTGAATATCAGATGTATTGGCAGGCAGAAAGGTTAAATAAAATAGTATATAAATGGAAAAGAAGAGCATATAAACATATTAAAATGAGTTTAGATAAATTTTACTTGTGTTAAGAGAATAATTAAGTTAAAAAAACTTTATAATCAATTAAAGCAAGTGGGAAAACCTAATTAAAAAAGAAAATAAATGTGTCTCAATCACTGCGTTATAATTAATACTCAAACTTATAAAAAACTTCAATAAAACAGTGCGAAATGCAGAAAAAATGTTTACAATTAAAAAAATTTAAAATATTTTAGGTAGTACATTCCTTTTTTAAATGAAGTTGCCAGCGCCAGGATCAGGATCAGACTCAGCCTTCATATCCCAAGCTGACAGTTAGCCCCAATGATGATGCACAGAGGCACTTGCTCCCATCAGGCGTTGTCGAAACTGCAAGACCACAGAAACCTTCAAAACAACATTTGATTGACCACTCAAAAGCGGCCCCTTGACAGTTTTAGGCATTTTGGCATTTTGCTTATGGCGCAAAGCTCTTCCTGCTGAAATGCACACACACGCACACCCAGCTATATACACGCAATCATGATTGCACAACACCCACACACACACATACTCACTCTCCAGCAAAATAATTGATCCCATTGTGCTTGAATTGTAGTGCGTGTGTGTATGTGGATGTTGGGGATATGTGTGTGTGTGTGTGTTGACAGAAGCAGGCGGCCAGGACATGTGACATCCTGCCGCTGAAGCCCCACAAATTCTCTGCCGTTGACAGTCGCCCCTTCAATTTCTCCACCCCGCCAAAACTCCTACTCTACTTTCTCTCCACCCCCCCCTGCATTGTCATAGGCGTCGACTTGCTGAAATTGGCTTTTGTAGAGCGCAAAAAACGTGGGGCGGGGGAGGTAGCAGATAGATGGCGGAAGCGGGGGGTAAAATGCCAACCAACAATAGCTAAATGCAAAAATATTTTTCGCACAAATCGTCGTCGACGCAGCTCTCCTGCTCCCGTTCTAGCTTTTTGTATTCAATTTATGAGACCCAGTTTTATGGGTGAATAGAGGGCACACACAAAAACTAATGACGGAACGTTTGATTTTGACGTTTTTATTGATTTGTGAAGTGGTGCACTCTGCATACATGGTATATGTACAGTTGCAGGCAAAGAAATAGGTGCAGTAGGGTATTATAATTTGGCAATTCCTTATGAAAAGAGGTTTAAAATTTACAAGAAAAGAAAAACAATATTTTTGAAGAATTTACTATTTAAATTACAGCAATAAATACTTGCTTCATTTAGCAAAATATTTTTAAGATGATATTTTGTTGGCAACAGTTTTATTTTTGTGACCTCCATTGTATAAAAACATGTTTCCTGGCCCAGAGAGATATATATTTGGAAATATGGAATGCAACTGACTGTGGATTGGCCCCGTAATGAGTCCCAAAGTGCCTGTCGAATTGCATTCGAATTTTATTCTAACCAAATTTGTTTAGCCCCAAAATAATTTCAACCCTTTTCACATCTATTTCTATTTTTGCCATCGAAATAATCTTTTTTTTATAGAAACGCAAACATTGATGTTTAAGCGTTTAGCCAGTTGCATTTTTTGGGGAAGCTAACAAATGGATTTTTCCCCCGATTTTTTGTTGGTTTTCTTTCTTTTTTGTCTGTCTGAAAAATCTGTTAGACACATCTGCGCCACCTTTCTGGAAATGTTCCAGACAAATCTGAGTTATGGTTAATGTCTGGGGACAGTGAGGAACACAAAAATAAGGAAGAGGAGAAATGCAATGCATAAAAAGAAAAGCTTTCGGATTTTTAGGTAAATAAACAAAAAGGAAATGCGATGGAAATAAATGAAAAAAAAAAGATATTAAGAGATAAATATAAAAAATCTATAAAATCTATAAAATATAAAATATAAAATATATAAAATATATAAAATATATAAAATATATTAAATATATTAAATATATAAAATATATAAAATATATAAAATATATAAAATATATAAAATATATAAATATTTAAAATGTACAAATTTAAAAATAAACCTAAATAATAAATTACACTTATAGAATAAAAATATAAAAGAATTTGTTATTAAAATTTTACTTTGAAGTATAAACGAATATATTTCAAATTGGCCACTTAAAAAAGCTTTAAATGCCAGACAACTTAAAATACTCTGAGAATTCCACTATATATTTGATTTAGTTTTTCTTTTATTATTCAAACCATCAAAAATGCATAAATGTCAGCGTGTGCCATTAACAAAGGAAGAACGAAGCACATGAAAAAAATGGCTAGAATATATCGTAGTGGTCGGCCAAACGACATGGCCAGTAGGAGCAACAAGACCCAAGCCCGCCCGAGTGCCAGCAGCAGCAGCAGCAGTAGCATCAGTGGCCACAACAACAAGGACAACGAAAAATCTTTCAATAAAACAATTTACTCAATTGGCTCAATGACTCGACGCGACTTTGGAGTTGGTTCTTTTTTATTTTATTCTAATTTTTTTTTTTTTTCCACCGCCATAGATGTTTTTGTTTTGTTTGCAGGTTTTATGTGGTAGTCTCGTGGGCAGACAAAGGAAAAATAGAGGGTTTGGGAAACGTACAAGAGAGGGGAATTCTATTTAGTTATGTGGCTTGTTTCATAGAACATACCGACAACAATAAAGGCGAAATGTTGCGGAGTTAGGAAGAGACTGTTGGAAAAGTGCGACTCAGAGATACCTTCTGGTACTGTTTATCAATTATTCATAAAAAATAAGGATATACAAATTTAAATTTATATTTATAAATTACAGAAATTCCTGTAAAAAAATTTATATAAATTAAGCTGTACCTCTTATAAAGGAAACAATAAAATCCAGTGTTAATATACCCTTTCAGCCCCTTTAAGTACACGGTATCAAAAAAGCCCATGGGGCTGCAGTTTTTATGTGTCCGCTGACGGCGTCGCCGTCGCCGCCTTCTACACATTTCCATTTCCCTTTTGCTTCGACAGCTTTATACTCTGCGTCTTCTATTTTTTTCTTTTTGTGTTTAACTTCTTTCAATTTTGCCAATATTTCTACAGTTTTTATTTCCCTACCTGGGGTGTGCTACCCCCCCCCCCCCCCCCCCCCCCCCCCTTGTCTGTGTCCTGTGCATTGCATGTGTGTCGTTGTCGTTCGGCGCCATTGTGTCCTTGCGCCATCATCCTGCCACCAGAAGTACCTCGCTTCCAAGCCTCCGATACCCGCTCCCCCGCTCTGTGTACTGTTTCAATTTAGCGCATGTCGTCATAGCAGCCATTGATGCATAAATAATGGAGATGGTGTGTGTGTGTTTGTGTGTGTGGGTGGCATTGCAGGGTGTGTAACGTTTTGTTGGACTAGCTTTAACTGTCAGTCAGTCAGTCTGGCAGGCGCTAGCTTCTATTTTTTTTTTATTGTCCTGTGTCTGTGTCCCCACACTGAATCCCCAAAACTAGCAGGATCAGTTTCCCTGTAACTGCATTTTTAGGTAGATATTCCAGTTTCTTTATACACTGGATTTTTTCTCTCGCTGTGCTTTTGTTTGTCCTTGTCTACTGAGCCATTCAGAATTGTCGCTTTATTTGCCATTCAAAACAATTTTTATCGATTGCCCGCCCTGCGCTGGGCTGAGATGTCAAAATGGGTTTCAATGGGGTTTAAACTGTTTAAGTTGACACCTTTAACATTGAATGTCAATCGGAGGGGTTTAATCTGTGATCTACTAGAGAAAGTCAGGAAAGAAATATGATTTCTCTTTGACTTTATCATTATATTTTAATATTTTAAAGAGGTGTAGTAAAATATCATATGTTTTAATGGAAAAGGTAAGAAAATAATCAATGCACTTAATAGCAAAGTGCCATAAATACCTAAATCGCATTTGTCAGTTGAATTTTCCTCAATTATCTACTAATAATAGCCCTCTGAGCAGCCTACAGACTGAAATTTGAAAGCATTCCAATCGAATTTCCATTGGATTTTCGCAATTTGCCACCTACCTTTGCCATCTCACCGAGCTCACGCTGCGTATGCGTGATATGTCTGTGCTAACAATCAACGAGGCCAAGAATTGAGCTGCTTGGCCTCCTGCACCTGCCCCTATTCACCACCTGCCTGTGGATAAAGGTCAAAACTAGGTGTGTCTTCGGAGGGAGGAGCTGAGAGGAGAGGAAAATCGAGGAAAACAGAAGCTGCTGCAGCTCAAAAACTCAATTAAAATGCCTACGACAAGTGAATGAGTGGGTGAATGTGTGTGCTGGGGGCAAGTATATTAGCCAGGTCCGAAACCAAAACCAAAGTTAAACCAAAAACCAGTCAGCCAATTAAATTTTGCAATAAAATTTACGCATGACTCTGCACACAAAAATTTGCTCAAAAAGCTATTAGACAAATTAAATTATGATTTAAATTAAGGCAGAGAGAAGAGAATGGCTTTGACCATTCAAAATCAGTTAGTTCGCTCAGTTGCACCGAACAAGAATCAGATTTGAAGTACTCACAAATGCTTAGACAAGTGGTTGAAATATATTCATAGACTCTGAACCGAAAGCCAAACAAAATTGGTTAAAGGCAACAGGGCTGAAAGACGACAATGCGCTTACGGCTAAATACATTTGCCACAAAAAAAGGTTACAAAATATATATGAACTCCTTTTTATAAAATATAAAGTTATTTTGATTTGCATGTGATGAATTTTGAGGATAACCAAAGGTGTAGATGACTTGAAACCAATTTATTATTGCAGGATAAAAGGCAAAGTAAGCTGATTGCAATGTAAATATTGAAGAGATTGTGCTTATAATTTATGCATTTAAATCTTTTACTTAAGAATATTAATATTTCTGAAAAAATAGAGTCTAGCTTTCTGTTTCAAGATTATTTTCTACATCTCTTTTTAAATTTCATTATTTAATGCTCCACAAATATTATCATTTAACCATAATTATTTCCCACACCCACACATATTTAGGTTGCACAAATGATTTAATTCATTTCTGTGGCTGATTATATTCCACACTTTATCAACTTGCAACCGATATTACCTGCAGCTGATTTATTGACATCATAAAGTGTCTGGCTCTATACTACGTGCCTCACATTTAATCCTGCCAGCCATTTCACTCGAGATTTGCCCTCAATCATAAACAATCAAGGAGGGGAGGAACTTTTGCAGAATATATGCTTTATCCTTTCGAAAATATACTCGGTTTTTATCTTTGGTTTCCATTGGATTTGTCCTGCGGTCACTGGTAGTCTGTGTCTGCGTTTGTGTGTGCTTAAGTCGATGCAACTTCCCATAAACTCTTGCAGTTTTGCCCATTGGCACTTAATAAACGTATACAAGTAACAAACTAAAATGGCTACAAAATGCTTGGTCCTGTATTGTATTACAGATGTGCAAATATAGAGCCAATTAATTATTATGAAATCCGGTTTGGCTGCAGCCCCAGACTCGAGCAAAATTCAAGTGGCATTTGAAAATCATTTAAGCTACATAGTTGGAGAATAAGGATACACACACACACACACACACACACCCTTGGCAAGTAAATATTTTGCCTGCATGTGTGTGTTGTGTGTGCGTAGCGAAATCCCTGAATGCAAGTTTTGTATCCCCAGTGGGAAAGTGTTATGTTTGCTCTGCTGCTTAAGCAGCACTTGAGCGTGTCCTTTCCGAGTCCCAGATGCGTCGTCTTACTTTTAATAAACAATACACATTTACAGTAAATAATTTCCAAGGATTTGTTGTTGCCAGCTGAATTTATTTATATTTTATGTGGATTTTAAATTGAGAATTTTCTTGCTCAACAAAATGTGAATTCAATAAATTGCTTTCAATTTTCTTTCTTTGGATTTTGTGGCTTTGCCCTGCTGATTGCCATGAATTAGTAGAAACTGTCAAAGGGCAAGGATACTGCAAGCCGAAAAAAGAATAAAAAGTAAACCAAGAATCAGCAGAAATGTCACATTAATTCCAAAGTTACTGCCAAAGTCGACCGGATGCATGAATCACATATTCAAAAACAGCTCCCACTTCCCATCTCTCTCTCTCTAGCTATAGTAACCAGACTACAATGCGCTCAATTAAATATAAAGAACAAAAAATGAAAAAAAGATTCCAGCCAGACTTGGCAAACAAACTTTTTGGCCCTGATGGATGCAACAACAAGAACAGAACATAGGGCGACTATGACAATTTTTCTTTAAATTTATTTTCTGGGCGCCACCCGACAAAATCTGTCTACTCCAGTTTCAGTCTCAGACTATTTGTTGGGGTTATGGCAAAAACGGGGGGACAACTCTTAATTAAATTGAATTGTTTGCCATGTGTTTTTGCCAGGCCAGACGCTCTGGACAAAGGCAACATCGAGAGCATCAGAAGTTTGGTGGAGCAACAGGAGGATTGGTTTGTTTTTTGAGTGTGTGTGGGCCAGAGAAATCCCCAAGCCGAAGCAACAATTTTCCTGAATTTCCACGGCAAATTATGAAGGCATTTTCAGATTCAGGCATCAATTTTAGATTATGATTTTGAGAAGGATTTAAAATTCTGCAGACTAAGGAAATTTGGTTAATGGTTTGCTTTTAATATAGCTCAAGTGCTGTGGGGTTTTTTCTTGTGGCAAATTTTTGTTTCTTTAAATTTTATTAGAAACATTTGTAAGTCCTTGATGTTTGAGAACTAAACGTTGATTTAACAGCTATTTTGCTTTTTGGTTTCCTGCCAAACTCATTTACATTTTCATTGGCATAAAAGGTCATAGAAATTAACCTTCAGAAACAATAGTTTATGAAGGGTGTCTGGTCTCTTAAGTCCCTCAAGAACTTCACACTTGACTTTATGCTCTCTTTTCGAATTTTCTATCGTATTTATGGTAATAAATCATACGGTATTTGTTGAAATTTTAACGAATTATGTAGAATATATATATATTTTTTTGTTTAAATCAAAAGACAATATAAAAAGCCTTTGAAAAATCACATTTTTATATATATTTTCCCCAAGTCAGGCACAAGTGTTTTTCATTGGACAATTAAATGTCTTAAATCCATTCAAAAGCCTCTGAAACCACAGGACAAAGAAGCAGAAGAAGCAATGACTTTGGAAATGGAGACTGAAAGAGTGAAATAAAAGGCGAATGGAACGAAGGAGTAAAAACTTTCTTGGCATGCAATTACAGCTCGGGGAACACAGAACAGAGCAGAGCAGTCAAGTCGGGTATTTCCATTTTTGATGCCACTGATGTCAGGCCTTATCCACAATCCACCTCCTGGATTTCCATCATCTCTTCCATCCACAAACCACACTTCCTGTTGTGCTGTTGTTGTTGTTGTTATTGTTGTTGGCTGTGAGAATTTCGCTTTGTTTTGTCGCCGTGCGGTCGCATAAATTAGCGCAACTTTAATCTGATTTTAATTGGGGTGGCGTCCTGGCAGCTGAAATGGGAGGAGGATACCAGTAAAGGAGAACGGAGACCAAAGAGCTTTAGCTGCTAAATCCTTGTTCTTTCTATGGGCTTAGAATTCCTCGCATTGCCGTTTTTGCTGTGAAATATTAATGAAAGGAGAGCCCGGATGAGAGCTTCAAGTGGGCGACTAAGGACTAGAGAAGAGCTTAGGAGCAGCCTCCGCCCCCCATGCCCACTTGCAGCTTATCTTCAGCCTCATTCCCATTCCCATTCCCCAGCGGAAGCTGCGGATGGATATTCCCCGCCCACTCAGACTTTATGGTTGTCCTGTCTTGTCCCCTGTGATATTTATATTTATTTGTACAAGTTTTGAAAAGCGTAATTTGCTCTTTTAATTTCATTTCACGTTCTATTTGCGTGGCTCGTAGTAAAGGGTTCCAAAAACAAGGGTTTCTATTTGCCTGGTGGATGCTTTATGGGTGGAACTCTGTTTAAATAGGCTTTGGTGGGTGCTAAAAATAAGATAAGAATCGGTTGAACTTTTTGTAAGAACATCAGTAAACAAGTTAAGTTTTATGTCATTTACTTGTGCAAAGGTTTTTATTATTGGTTTAAATTTAATTTACATTTTACGCCAAAATAAATAAATTAAATTAGAGTTGCCGTAGGATTTCTGTTACTGTGACAGTGTGACCATGCAGTGCACTCTATTAATCATAACCTTGGTCACATTGAACCTTGATTTAAAAACCATAAATTCATTAAATCCTCCATTTTAGGAATGTATTATGCTTGGCCTAGTTCAGCTAAGCTTCATTCTTCGCTTGCTCTTTTAGTTTCGTGAGAATTTGTGCAAATATTTCAATGAATTTCGAATGCAGCATTTGAAAAAGCCCGTGTGTGTGTGTGTGTGCGTAATGAAAAGGACATGACAATGAATTAACACCCAACAGATGGCGGAGGCAAATGGCGAACGAATCGAAACGGAATGGAATGGAGATGGAAAACGGAAGTGTGCAGAACACAAGCAGAACGAAACGGAAGCTATCATCATCATGGCTTTACCATGACCAGTTGGTGGCTAAAACTCTGGACTATGTCTGTCTCCGCTAGCTTTCAATGGGGGGAACGTGTGTGTGGGTTTTTACACTAAGAGAAAATTAAAAAATATTTTTTTAATGTTTAAAAGAAGTAAAACTAATATTTCCCTTAAACTTTGGTAACAGAATGAACAATGATCAACTTTCTTTACAATAAATATGATTTCATAATAATTTTACATCAGAATTTACAATTTTAATTATTATTTCTAACGAAAAATGCATTCTCCACAGTTGGTGTTTGATTGCTTCTCCCAATTCAAGTTAATTGAACCGTTAGCACTTCCCAATTTCTCTCAGTGCATTAACGTTTGTGTCGTGGCATGCAAGGACTATTCCGAGCGCATTTAAGGGGCGAATTTTTGTCGAAATAAAACCATAAGATGCTTGAAATGCCAAGCGAAAAATAGTTTTGACTGCTGGCTGTTTTTCACATGGGCGATGGTGGGGTTTTCCAGAGGAAAAGCGGCTGTTGCTGTCTGCAGCGTCAGCTATTCCTCTCTCTCTCTCTTGCCAACTCCCTCGCTGTCCTGTTCGCTCTTTCTAGTCAAACACAAAACCATGGCATGTGCAATTTTCATAGTAGTAATGATGGTGCATTTGTATTGGTGTATCTAAGAGAGACCGGGAGTGTGTGTGTTATCAAAGCGCAAACAATGTCCTGCAAAGTAGCAGGATATGCATGCCTGCAAGTGTGTCTGTGTCTATGTGTGTGTGTTTATGGCAGTTATTCAGCGTAAATTCTGCAGCTTTTGTATGCGCACCGTCGTGCGGAAGTGTTGATAAACCCAACTACCTACCGCTTCCCCCAAAAAATTCCTCCTTTTCCCCCTCTCAAAAACCCCTTTAAAAAAAAAGTGAACTTCATTTGCTTTTGCAGTCTTTGCGCATTTTCAGGCAAACAATATGCCTAAGGATATGAGAGGGATCTTTTAGAAATATGAGAATAATTGCCTAAGGATCATTGTCAAATTATTGCTAACTAAAGTTTAACATTGTTGAGTATATATTTTTTAAGAAGCTCTTTATTTGTTCATTAACTTTTCCAATATTCCGCAGTAAAATCAATATTCATTTGGAAAACAAAATTCTAGCTAACAAGTTATATTTGTCCTTAAAAATTCAATAGATTTATTTATTTAATAATCAAAAGCTCTCGTTCACAGAATTTCACAAAGCTAAAGCCACATTTTTTTTTACAATATTTGTTACCAGAAAATAACGCTCTTTAAATATTGAATTTTTGCAGCTCGGACTGCACTTGACACAGTTCCTGTGAAACTGTTTTCTAGGGCTCTGTGTTGGCTTAGCCGCCAAACGAATTCCACAATGCACATGGACACACACACACAAGCCACAGATATGAGTGGGCGATGATGGAAAAGTTTTTTCCCGCCCGTGCATATTTTTCAATTTTCCGCTTGTGCCACCCGCGCTTCGTGTATAACAAAAGTTTTCCTCTTTTTCACGCCGCTGTCCGATGGCTTCAAGGACAAGGCAGGAGTTGGAATATATATATATATATATATATATATATATGTATGAAATAAAAAATAAATTTTTCCTTCGACCGAATGATATATGGATAGGGCACTTGAACGCAGGCCTTTCTCTCTCTGTGTTTTTCTTCTGCATTGTTGGGGCGTTGGCAGTGTTATACGGGTATATACCTTTGCCTTGCTGAAAAGGAGGAGGGGGGTCAGAGGTCAGTGAGTGCAAACGCCATATATAAAATACAATATATATTCTCTGTTTTATTTTCCAGCCAGTTGTTGTTTTCAGTTGATTCTTACACTATTTTTCTTGTTCGAGAAAACTTTAACCTCACCGCCGCACAGCCGACAGCAATTCGCCCTCGGTTTTGCGTAAACAATACTTCAAGGTTCTTGGAATGGGTTGGTTTTTGGTTTGAGTTGGGTTCTCCGGCATGTTATTGAAAATGTCAGGGGTCAAGCATTGTCAACGTTTATGATATGTGCGCGAAATGCATTGATAAAGGAGAACAATGTATCGAAAGAATGAAATATGTGGGTACAAACAGGACTCTCTTGTCGTTTATAGAATTTTATCAAGTTTTATAATTGTATGTTTTCGAATATTTTACAATAATTCAAACTGTAATATCGCTTGCTATTCCTTTGTGTGGCTTTCGCCTGAGTGCATTTCCATTTTAGAGATTGCCACTGTTTTCTGTGTGTGTGTGTGTGTGTGTGTGTGTGTGTGTGTGTGCGTCACATTTAAAGTGCCTTGCCCTTTGGCATGCCACACACAAGCAAGCACACACTCTATTCTCCATCATAACTGTCAAAAACCGACAGAAACTCATTCCCACAATATATGTATAGTGCATATATGGAGCGACACAATTGCAAAACATAAACAGAAAACAGAAAAGTTGTAATCACAGCTGTCCGAACCGAGTGAAAACCATGCCCAGATATATGATGATGGACCATGAGGGATCTATGACTCTTAATGGGGATACAGAAACCAAAGGCGGCACACACAGAGGGATATGGGGAGTGATATGGTGGTTCGTTCTCTCTGCGTACGATAATCATAATCAGCAAACTGTTGTTGCAACTGTCACTGCATCGCACACACACACACTCACACTGTGTGCACATTTTATTTATATTTTTCCGGCCAAGCAGACGCTTCCAGCATCATCGTCCTCGTCATCACAGACATAATAGTCATCTGGTGCCACCACTGCTGCAGTTCTCCATCTGTTTTGAGGTTCCTGCTGATGAAACCACAGCGGCGGCACTCATTCGTTTTAATTGTTATCATCAAAAATGTCACTTTAATGTTTACTCGAAATAGGGCAGATCTAACTAGACAAACTCAACTTATGGCACAGATTATATTTATTTGGAAAAAGGGAAGCGTGAAAAACAGATGCTGATTTAATTAAGGCACTCTTAGTTTGTAAAATTATTTTTATAATTACAAATTTCGCCACTTAAAATACAGTATAAGTATTTTTTAAAAGAACAAATCATAAATAAAAATAAATAATCTTAAAAATGTTATCTTAAAATCTTGTATAAATATTTAATAACGTTCTAAAAGAAGAAAAACATTAGAAATACTTTCTATAGTATTCGATTCTTCCAAAAAACTATTATTTTGTTGACCAATGTTCAACTGCCAGTCTAATTGAGTGGTTGTGTGCCTGAGCTTACAAGTGTGACACAGAATGTGTAATTTGCACTTAATTGTCACAAATAAGCGAAAGGAATTTTGTAATTTTTATTTTTACAATGCGCAATCCTCAATGGAATTACAACCCCCATCCCTTTGCCCGCACTACGCTCTCCTCCTTGGGGTGCGATTAGCTTAGTTTCCATTACGGAGGAGAGGCTTGGCCCAATTTTCCTGGCATTTAATTAGCATTTTGTAATACATTTGTCGTAATGCCCTCGAGTATTTCATTTGCTTTCGCCTCTCCTCTAGCCTCCTTCCTCTTCATGTTATCGTTCTCGTTTTTGTTGTTGTTGGTGTGTGCCCCCTACTTTTCATTTTAATTAAATTGCTTGATTGTCCAGCGGTCGGTCGGATGATTATATACGATTGCATCTGCTGGTGGAAAAGTCGGGGGCGATGGGTTCGACTTTAATGCAAATGAAGCGGATATATATCCCCCAGCACGCACACAGCCCAGAAGAGTCAGCAGATGATGTCACTCGAGTGCAGTTAAGGGAGAAATTAAAAGTAATTTCTATAAAATTAAATCGCAGTACTATAAGGAATTGAATTTTTTCATTAATACTTTATACTTCTTAGAATAATACTTGATTCAAGTTCATCGTTAGCCAATTTATATCCCTAAATATATATTATATTCCTTCCATTTCATCCATCCATCCCCTTAATATTGGGGCAGCAAAGTGTTGAGAGCTTGAGGCGTGGCATGACAGTACACTTTTTTTTTTCTTGGTTTACTTTAGTGGGTGTTGACTGCCCTCAACGCCACCTTTTTCCTGGCAAATGCGAATGTGTTTATCGCCAGCACTTAACCCATTTAAGCCCGGGTCCTTTGGGTTTCCTGGTCCCTGGACTTGGACCTGAAACCACACCCAGCAAATGGAGGAAAGTGCTAAAGCGCTCGCCCCATAGATTCTCCAGGGAATTGATGAACATGCGAGTGGAATATATGTATGTTTATACATACTATATATATACTTATGTGTTTGTGTTTGCTTATATCTAACAAATGACTGTGTCCCATTGAGTGGATGATGACTGGGCAGAAATTCGCCCTGCGGCTGTCGCCTGTGCAACCATATTTAATTGCCACAAATTAATTAAATTAATGAATTGTTTGCAGAGAAGATTTCCAGTCATTTATCTAAAAATTAGCCAAGCCAGAAGAGTTTTCTTTACTCATGTTGTTTAGTTTTCCCACACTCCTCCTGCCAATGACACATGATTTTCCTTTTGCAGTTTACTGCTAATGATTTGTATGAGAGTTTTCCCAGCTGAATTGGAAAATTAATTTTCGCTTCAATAAAATTATTTGCTGCTGCTGGCATATGCGAAACGCAATATAAAACTTTTATTAGGCTTATAAACTTGATGGCAATTTCAGTGTTAAATTGAGATGGACTGGACGACGGGAGACGAGAAGGAGGCAGGCCAGATATCAGCATTTTCCTCCACACTTTTCGTTGTGGTGCCATTTTTATGTCACTTTCATTAAACCAAAAGAGGAAATGGAACATTTTTACTCATTCTCTGTGTATGTGTGTGTGGTTGCGGGCAGATAAACTTGTCATTTCGAGCAGGCGGATTGGATATTGTAGGAATATTGGTCATTGTGATGCTGCGTCCATTATTTCGAGAAAATCAATTACGCCAATGGCGAATAAAAATGTATACATGTTTGCACAAAAAATCATTCAGATATAGCTTTTAGTGTCTGGGATTTAAGTGAAGGCAATTTGTAAAGGATATTTATGTTGCCAGAGCTGCCAGCTTGGTGGGATTTTACGGTTGAGCTGCCAACTTGTTTAAATATTTGTAAAAAGGTACAGTTGCGTTTGGAAAACATGAAAATATAGGTATATTAAAGAAAGAACATACTTTTTTAATTGAAAATAAATAATATAAATTGTTGAATAAAATATGGAGAAAATAGACAAAGATCTAAAAAGAGGATTGCTTATCCATCAATCAATGTAGTATCCTTTTAAGCCCTTTTCGTTATCCTTCTTCTCGCACAGCTCCGTCATGACCTTTGTCAACGATTTATTCATGACCATATAACAAAGCCATTGATCATTGCGCAGGCTCAACTCGAACGACTTTAATCGCAAATACATTTATATATTATGACATCAGACCCACCCAGAGCCCACGCCCCATAAATCTTCCGGCCAAGTCGGGGGAAATCCGCCCAGGCTCACTCTCTCATCTCACTTGTTGCCTTGACTCAAACCCATTCCCCTACTTATTTTCGATGCCATCTGTTGGGGGTAATAAACATGGCGCCTCCCATTCCAAGGATTCTATCCCCGAAAAACATTGGAAGACATTCGCTGTCGTCGGCTAAACAATAAATGTCATATGGTTGACACATCAACACTTTATGTGCTTCGCTTGGCCCTCCCAAAAATGTCCTGGCAAATAATATCCTTGCCTTACATTTTCTCTTCTACGCTCCCAACCCCAACGATTTTCTGGCTTTTGAGACAAGCAAATGAAAATCTTTACACGCTTTTAATTTCGCTATCCCCCCAAAGTATGCCGAGAATGTTTATCACACTTTCTCGGAATTTTATGGCCTCCGAAAATGAAATAAAATTATGACCAGCAGAAAATTAAGAATGTGAAATAGAATAGGAACCAGAGAGAGAGATATATAAACAAAGGCTTCTTCTTGGTCTTTTTGCACGCCCACACTTCATCCCTGGTTCTGTCACTCACTTGGATCTGTTCCATATAAAATGAATAATAAAACCAAGACAGACATCTATTATATATATTTTTATACCCATTATTATTGCAAAAATAGGGTATATACGTTAAATATTATTTAGATAATTAAACACAGCATTAGGATATTTAATAAAATTATAAAGATTTTATTAAATTTTTTCCCATTTTAATAATCTATAAATATATCCTGGGACTTTATTATATAATATGTTAAGATAACTAAAATGGAAACACCCAACTCTCTTTCCCTTTTTACTCGCTTTTGTAGTTTATGGCTTCAATTTGCCCAAATGAGTCGTTAATTTTGACTTTTCATGGGCGACAACGACTCCCCTTGACCCCTCGTCCGTCCTGTCCCACCCAGCAGCCGCCCTCTCCCCTTATTATTTGTAGGACTTGGCATAGACCTAAGTTAGTTTCCTTTTTGGGGCCACTTTTATTGTAATTTTGTGGCCTTTAATTGAATTTTATTAGCATTTGTACTTATTATTTGCTCAGCTCAAAGCCCCTTCCTCTTCCTCTGAACTGCCTGCCCATTTAATTGTACGCTTTATTTGCTGGCTGCGTGGGAGGATTTGGATCAGTTTCTGGTTTCTGTCTATATAGGGTAGTTTCTCCACCCGCCTAAGTTCGTTTCTATTATGGTTTGTTTGCGCATCTAATGAGTGTTTGCTTTGGCCAAGAAAAGTCACAGAAAGTGAATTTTCTGAATAGAAATAAATGTCTCCAAGATATTTATAACCTTCAGCTAGGTTGGAAAAGAATACTCTATTTAATATAAGATTTAATTAAGAAATATTTATGAATATTTTATTAAATTTCACTTTCTTTTTCTTTAATTTCAGGTAAGGACTTAAAAAATACTCAAAGTTTAATAATAATATTGATAACGGGGTAAGACTGCATTTGATTTATGTAATCTCTATAAAATTATTTAATTTCAATCAATTTTTTTTATAATTATAATTAGATAACATGTTTATTATCATAACCTAGAGATGGGTAACTCCAAAAACCTTTATCTTTCAAAGTTTACTTTAATTTAAATACGATATCTTTTGGTTCGAATATGATTTTTTCGCTTCTTTCTCGTGATTAATTTTACATATCGTATTTTCTTTCTACCTCGGGATCGAATGGGCCTTGATTTTGGGCTTTTTGAAGAATTATTGTGAGAATTCGTATACGAGTTCGTGGTGGGTCTGGACCAGCTGTTACTCATGGTGGGACTGGTTGAATAGGGCTGCCAGTTGTCATAAGGATCGTAGTTGGAACTGGATCCGGGATTATTCACACTATCTAGGAAATCCTCCATAGTAGTGGGTATCGAAGATGAAATGCTATTGTCCTGGCCACTAAAAGCCACAGCGGTATCATAACCCTGGGCTTGATCCTCAGCTTCCTCCGATCCTGTGGGATAGTAACCACCATATTTACTGGGTGTACTCATCATCATTACTTCCTCGTAATCCTCATGGTCCTGTGGCTCGTCCTGATAATCCTCAAAGTTCTCCGAGAGATCCTCATCTTGATAATAGTAGGGTTTACTCCTGTAGTTATTGGAGTAGTCCTTGATCGAGGTGTTCTTTAGCTTTGAACTGGATTTCTTGCGCTTTCGACGTCCTCCGAATTTCGAAAGATATTCCTTTTGCAGGGCCTCCAGGAAACTGTTGTTAAGCAATGAGTTGTTTTCCACTTGATTATCCTCCACTGAAGAGGTATCCTCATCATCGGCTTGCTGAGGTGCAGAGAACAATTGTTGCAACATCTGTTGCTGTTTGGTGGCAGCTTTCAAGGCCTGGAGAGGTCTCATTGTCGTTGTCGTTGTCGCCACACTCAATGGTGTCGCAGCATCCTGATTGTAATTGTCGAATAAAGCGGGTCCATAATTGGGCATTAGACTTGTGGGCGATGGCATCATGCTGGGCGTGGCTGCAGTGGCCATTAGCTGCATTAGATTGGGTGCCATTGGTCCCGAGCTTCCCACGGAGGTTGTGTAACCCAAAAGCTGGACATGGGGTTTACCCAGGTATTTTGGAGGCGACGAAGCGATCGCTGTAGGTGCTTGAACGGGCGCAGGAACGGGATGGATTTTCGGGTGATACTTGTAGACGTTGTGGTAATGCGTGTGCTGACGCACCACCTCCGGCATGTGGAGACGGATGTGGACCCTGGGAATTGATTTAAATATAAATCCTAGTCCCCACTTAGTTCCTTTTAAACCTTACCTCTCCCCGCTGCTTGAACCTGGTTTCGCCTGGCAGCTTTCAAGGTTCAATGTCAGCAGGCAGATGATCCAGAGGATGGTAAACGTGTGCTGATTCAGGATATCCAGATCCATGGCTCCATAACTTATGGCTGCTCCGACTGTCGACCGACTTGTGACGCATCTCTCTGGTCAGTCGCCCACTTTTATTGCCTTTAGAGCCGGAGCAGATTCAATTTCATCATCATCGGATGCTCACTGAACGGAAAAGATGCGTGGATGGGTTGGGGTGGATGTGGATGTGGATGCTGAGTTTTCTGCACCTCAACCTCACGTTTCCAATTGCAATTTCCATTTGCTGCTGTGCCGTCGACTCTTTCGCTCTCTCTCTCTCGCTTTGATATTCGATAGGTTTGAAAGTCGAGCGACAGGAATAGCAACAAAACCAAAAAACACATGCGGATTGCCATGGAAAGTCCAGTCAAGTTCGGTTCGGTAAAGCAGCGCATGCGTAACGTTTTCAATTTCAATTTGCATCTTGTTTGTTTTTGTTTACGCACTTTGCTCGCTGGCTTTATTTTGAAGGAAAGAGACGGCTCTTTGATTATTTTCTGTCTCTTTCAGTCGTGGTCAGACCCTCTCTTTCTTAGCAAGTTGATTTATTATACCCTTGCAGGGTATTATAATTTCAGTCAGAAGTTTGCAACGCAGTGAAGGAGACATTTCCGACCCTATAAAGTATATATATTCTTGATCAGCATCAACAGCCGAGTCGATCTAGCCATGTCCGTCTGTCCGTCTGTCCGTCTGTCCGTCTGTCTGTTTCTACGCAAACTAGTCCCTCAGTTTTAAAGCTATCTGAATGAAACTTTGCATATAGTCTTCTATATACTCTCACTGCTATATATGTCGGAACGGGCCGGATCGGACGACTATATCATATAGCTGTCATACAAATGTTCGATAAATTTTTAGAAAAAAAATTATAACTTTGCTGTTTTTCAACATTTTTGCAAAATTTTTTAGATATGGCCATTTTATATTATTTCAGAATTTTGGTAAAAATTTTATGAAAATCGGACGACTATATGATATAGCTGCCATAGGAACGATCGGGAAATTAATAGGAAAAAAAATTATAGCTTCGTTGTTTTTCAACGTATTTTTATCTACTCTGAGATATAAGTTTTTTTATTATTTTAGAATTTTGGTATAAATTTCATAAAAATCGGGCAACTATATCATATAGCTGCCATATAAACCGATCGGTAAATGTATAAAATATGTTAAGGGGGTCTTCTCATTGGGCAATTTTTTTTTTCGATTTTTTTTTTTTGCATTTATTTATAGCTTGGGATGGTATGTATATGTCCCCAAAAGGATTTTTAGAAATTCGAATTACTTTAGAAGATACAGCCTTTTTTGTGAAGCAAGTTCTTCGCAAAATGAGCTTTTTTCAAACTTCAAACGCGTTTATCTCGAAACCACGTTTTTCGAACTGGCGGCCATGATATCTCCAGTTCAACTGAACCGATTTTCATGAAACAAAGTGGAGTCGACGCAGAATTGTCACCATTCTCGGGTGACGGAACAGATTTTTTTTAAATTTTTTTTTTCTATTTTTTTTTTACACTAAACTACAAAAAAAAGCCCGAAATTGAAATTTTTTTTTTGAATGGCCGCCATTTTGTTTAAAAAAATTAAAAAAAAAATCTGTTCCGTCACCCGAAAATGACATCAATTCTGATTATAACCCCGTTTTTATTTTTCATTTCGGACGCTCTGGAGACCCTGAATCGTGGCCGCCAGGACGACACCTTTTTTTTCGACCACCAAGTTTGAAGTCTCATTACTCTTTGAACAACCCTCGTATCGAGGCAAGAACAACTTTTTTAGTTACTTTGAACATTTTTGAATACAATAATTAAAAAAAGTTTTCAATTATTCTTTGCGTTTTCAAATAAGAATTTTTTTAAAAAGGGTCCAAAAAACGGCTTTTGAATGAGAAGACCCCCTTAAGCTGGGAATGTAAAACTGTAACTGTCAAACTTTAAACATAATAAGTATAGGTAAAATTTAATGAAACTCTGTTTTGTGAGTGTTTTCATCATTTAAATCTATAATATAAACATCAAAACCAATCTGCAAGGGTATACAAACTTCGGCGTGCCGAAGTTAGCTTCCTTTCTTGTTTATTTATACGAAAAGAAGTCTGAAGCCTCAGATATGCTTAAATAACTTAAGAGAAGCATCTGAAAGGATAACAGAACTATAAACAGTATATTTTTTACATTAATTTTTTAACAAATAGTGTATTAAATAATTATCAAAGTCTTTGCTGAATTTATAAATGAAATCCTGGGGCAATAAGTACAACCTTCTTTAAATTGTTTAAGTATTTAAAAGCAACATAAACCTTGTTTTTTACTAGCTCTCTTTCTTTTTTAATTAAAATATGAAACAGGCTTTAGTTCTCTTCATTTATTTTACGCGTAATTATTTCCATTTTCCATAGTTTTCATTATATTTTTAAAGCTTTACTTTTTTACAATCTCCAGTTATAGTTTTCCACAACTTTAACGACTTTGGCTAGAAGTCCTTGAATTGAATCTTAAGCAACCCACGCTGGTCCACCTCCTCCTCCCTTTTATGTCCTTTTTTACTTCCTCTTTATCACTTCCTTTGGCGGATTCGTTCTGGGTTTTGTTCTCTGCAAGATTGGGGGAAAGTCTTACTTAACCTTGGTTAAGTGCCAAAAATACGGGGTAAGCTAAACGCAGCTAAACAGAAAATGCAGCCAAGTAACTTCCAAGCCACTAACTGCAGATGATAAGTGGCAGGGTGGCAGGGGAAAGAGAAAATGATGTGTCCTTTTCTTCTGTTTTGGTTGCTTTCCCAACGCCCACGAAAGCATTTTGGCAAACGCCAACGCCAACGGGAGTCAATGAAAGTGTTTTCGTTCAAGGATAACCACAAAGTTTCCCTTCCGAAAGATGGTCTTAAGCTGCTTAGCTGAATTTAACATTAAAGATCGAAAAAGGGCAACTTGGCTTTGACCAAAGTGAAAGGTTCTCCTCTCACAGCTTGTCGTCTAGCCACAATGTCTGTTCAAAGTTTATTGCTCCGTTCGCGTTTATTGGTTAAGTAAAGCTGGCTAGGAAGAGACACAAAAAAAAAAAAAAAATCATGAGACGGCGAGGTAGAAAAATAATAAGCGTTCAATGGCTTTTTGCACTTACATCATCTATAATAGTTGGCGGCATTCGGGTAATCATCTCTCGCAATGCTGATGATAATGACGATAATGCGTGAAAAAGGCAGCAGCAGCAGCAGCAGCAGCAGCAGCGTCGGTACTAAGAGGTAGTAATAGTAGGAACCCAACAGCCGACAACAAAAATAGCAACAATCATCCACCGTTAAATCCAAGCAGCTTAGAACATGTCCAAAATGATGATATGAAAAAGGAAGAAAGAAAGGGTAATTATGAATTTTTGCAAAGGTAAAGTTGAATGCTCTAAAAAAATATATTTATCTATAGAATTATTATTATTTTAATATTTATTATTTTCAAAGTGTTTGTTAGCAACGACGACCTAAACCTTATAAGAGAATCAAGAGGTCCAGTCGCTTACGATTTTCATTATAAAACCAAAACCCTTTGGGAATTATAATTAAAGCAAATTTTAAGATCTTTATTAAAGTTTTTTTTTACAAAATTATCAGCAACTCGTATATACCCATTACAAGAGGTAGTGTATCATACTCAATAAAAAAGGCAACAATTTAGCAAGTGAGAAGAGCAGCGTAAAGATTAACAAGTCATGATTATTAGTTTGAAGAGAGCATTTATTGGGTGATGGTGGCGTTGGCGGTGGCGGAGAAAATTATAGAAAATCGGGAGATGGAGGATATAATCTAAGGAAGTGGGAGTTAAAGTTTCTTTCTTTATTCCTGACCAGGCATGTTAAATTGTTTCGGGATGGGGGAATGATTATCAGCTTCTAGCTGCGAAGCAGTACTACCATGTGTTTGTGTGTGTGTTGCAACTTTTGGCTGACCTTTTTTAAGTGGTTTTTGGTCTTGGCCAAAGTTTTCCGGCATTTCTTGGTGTTGTCGGCTGTTATTTTTCCCCTCACAGCTATTAACAAGTATGTGTTCCTGTTGGTGTTGTGGCTACCAGCAGAGGCTCACGACGTGCAACTCCTGACCTGCGCGTATCTTTTTTGCCAAGGAAGCCAGATTTTTTTTCTTACGAGCCTTGGCAACATGTTGCCAAAGAGGAAAAGAAAAAAGATGTAGATCAGGCCAACTGGTTTTTATTGGTAAGGCTTCCTTGTATTTTATTTTTAGCAGGCTGTTGCTATGCCTATATGATTTATTAAGGTATTAAGATATTTTAATGGATATCAGAGGAAATAAATCAAATATTTTATTCGATATAAAAGTATTCAAAGTGTTGTATATTTTATTTTTAAAATTTTTATACAGTTTCAAGTGAAGCCTTTACCCATTTTAGGCGTCATACAGTCTTAACTTATTTTTCCTACCCTTTTTATTCTCGCTTTATTTTGTAATTGCCAACAAATTAAGCTTGGCAACATGTTGCCAGCCTGACCTTGGCCTTAACTTTGAGCCCCCTAGAGCTTGTCAACATGTTGAGTTGTGGGTTGTAAGCAACAAGTTTTGCAGTATGGTAATAAGATATGTGGTTCGAGTCTTGGCTTTAGGCCTGGGTCAATGTCTCGCTTTTGACCATTGTTGTAGCTTCCTCTTTCACTCGAACGTCTCTTTTACTTATTGTTACGCACATTGCGCTTAAGCTTAATTATTGTTTATGCCGCATTTTGCTTTACTATTATTTTAAATGCCGCCATCATCCATGTTTGTTGTCTCAGTTTTCCACTCTCGGGTCATTGTCCATCTTTTGATCGGCCGTCTTTATATTATTTATATACATTTTTTTTATTTCCCTTTCTGTGTGTCTCTCTTTGTGGCCACTTTTTCCCTTTTCCGCCTGCCTTTTCACTCACATTTAATTGCAATTTGTCGGAACCAGTGTCGATTTTGCTTGACCATTCTTGGGAATCATAGAGTCGTAAAATGATGATGTCACGTTTTGGGTGTTAAGCTCTCCCTCCTTTTCCCCTCATTTTTTTTTTTCTATGTACCTGTTGTACCATATCCGGCGGGCATTGTTTGCTTAGCCAGTTCCATTCATTCCCTTATTATTATGCTTTTTTTATTTTATATATTCTGAAATATTTCCTATTCGTCACGGGCCAATTATGAATAGGAGTCGGTTACAGTCGCCCAATTAATTCCAGTCTCTTGGCAGTGCAGCTGAAACTGTGGCTATTACACCCAAGCAATTTGCTTTACATCTCATTTAGCTGCAAAGTTCCGAAAACAATTTGCATAGTGTGTGTTCCAAGCGAACTGGAAAAACTTGATGGGGCAAAAAGGAGAAAAAAAAAGGTTGGAAAAATCCAACAAGAAGTTGGAAAATGGCAAATGGTAAAGGGAAAAAGAGAAATAGAACAAAAACTTTGGCCACACAGCCATTTGAATAATTACAATCGATGGCAATAAATTGAAGCGATTCGCTGGGATTTCTTTGATGCTACACTTACTCGGGGAAAAGGTGGATAGTTATGGCCTTTAAAGGAAGTTGGTGCTACTTAAATAACTCTTTTAAGTTAAGCTTTACTATATCACTCTTGAAATCAGACGTTAGTTTAATATAATATTAATGTAATTGTAATTCTTTTACGTTTGAATACATTTAAGGAGGGTAAAAAATCAATATGCTTAAGGTTAAGTTTATCTTTCAGACACTTGACAAAGAGGCTTAAAGCTGACCCTTAGTCTTATTACTAGCATTAAAGGCTTTTGGTTAAGTAAAAAACTATGGTACCGCGCCTTCGTTAGCTGCTTTTTGCCTTGTTTTTACCTATGCCTTCGTGCAGCATCAATTTCTCAAAAGTTTTGCAATGTAAACTGGCCTAGAACAACGATGCAAACACACACTTGGATGGTTAGAATGAAAAAGAGACCCCAGGCAGGCCCCCTTTCAACTGGTTAGCCCCTCTTTATGCAGCTCTGTCTGACCGAACATCTGGGCCTTTTTACTGTGGCTTCCTGGTTTGGGTTTCTTTTCTCCTCATCTTTCTTTTCCTTTACTACTTTTTTTTTTATTGGGTCCGCCGAGATTTGCAATGGCACAAAACATGCAAAGACATTATCTCCATGTGTCTGCTGTCTGCAGCTTTTTCTCCACACAGAGCCTAGATGCTGCTTCTGCTTCTGCTGCAATTTTTGTCCAAGCTGTAAATGTCAGTAAGAAGTTGTGAGGAAAATCTGGTTTTTCCTCTGGCAGAACGGATTTTCTTCAGGGGGCTTCCTTTACTTACTATCGACTTGTTTTTGGGTCAATGGCCAGTGGTTTTTATTGGCGACTTTCTAAGCCAACTTTCCTTGGTCTAAAAAGCATCCAGAATGTGCAACAAGCAGGCAATTAAGTGGAACGATAATTAGCATAAAATTTAGCTAAATTTAATTTGTTTTTTATGGTGCTTATTTTTTCGTTTCTGGTGCAAGTTCATTGAACGAATTGGCTTCCTCTCGCCGTCTTCTTTGTTTTATTCTCCATAATGATTGCTTTGATTCGATCCGGGATTCGTGGTTCGTGCCGCTAATGTCTATTTGATTAATTAAATTAATCAACTGCCCGATCTACGATAGTCTTGTGGTGGGAATCAATAAAGTGGGAAAGCAACGCATAAATAAATCTATAAATAAGGTTGATGAGGGTCCTCCTTAGGGGTCCACTTGCTATACGCGATATATCTACTACTATTTGTGTGCTAAACTGTTGACACGGTCGACGGACAATATGTGTGTGTGTGTTCTTTTATTGTGGCCACCAGACTGGCGTTAATATTTCTTTGATGGGTTTCTTGACTGGATTACGTCAGCGGTGGTAACTTAAATAATGCTAAGGGGAAAATGTGGCGAGAAAAGTCATCAATAAAATATCAAAGACTGAAAATTAAAAGCTTAGACTGGTTAATGCATTATGATTTTGGTTTTGTAATTAGTTTTATGGATAAATCCCTCCGATAAATGGTAATTATTTCCCTTAAGCTGTTGTTGAGTTTAAGTGTTGAAAGGAATTATTAAGAGATTAGAAAGTTAATGGGTTGTGCTTTTAGAAAAAGAAATAATTGAGGGACAAATTTAGTAACAAAATGAAAATGTGTAAGGAACTCATTTAAGATTATTAAATTTAAAATATAATTTGGGAAACATTTTCCACACATCTCTAGATTTTAAATACCAAAACCTTCTCTTCCTATTTAAAAAAAAAAACACACCCACAAGCCAAGCAAATTGCACGCCTTTTCAACATTAATTAGAAATGTTTACTAATCTAAACTGAAACTATCATGGACCCAACTCCATGGCTATGTAACCGGAAAAAGGGAAAACTAGAAGGAAAAACTAAGGTCAAAGCAACAAAGCCAAAAACCGAAACTGAATTTCGACTGACTCCTGAACTGAAACTGCGGCAATGACTCCAAAACTGTCTGCTTCTATTACCGCCCACCCACATCACACACCCAAACATACATACACAGACATACAATGTTTGGCACAACCAAACCAACAGGCACACACAGTGGATAACAATTTGTAAAAACAACACTCGAGTTGAACTTTAAGTAAACATGAAGCGAAAACTACATAAATGAGTTTGCTAAAAACTCGGCAACGAAAAAGTTGTCCTCCATGTCCCTAAAAAAGAATAGTACAAGCAAGTGATAGGGGTAGCGTATTGAAGACATATTAAATACACTTTCTGAAAAAAATATACTGCTTTTACAGATTGGCAAAAAAATATAACAAATATTATAAATATAATATTTAGTTTAAAATAAGAAATTAGTCAACCTAAAGTGAAATCTTAAATTAATTTATATTTAGTGGAAACCTCAGATATTAATTAGTTATTTATATACCAGCGAGTCGCTGAATTTGTACTTGGGAATTTTAGGGACACTTTTTGGGAGCAGTTAGAAAAACTATTTAACAAAAAATTAAGCTTGAAAATATTTTGAGTATATATTTATTACATTTTCCAGAAGTTTTACAATACAAAATATTATAATAAGCTAATAATTCATAACTTGTAAAGATAGAGTATATAAAATGTAGTAAAAAATTTAAGAAAAAAACTTCTATTCGGTGTGAATGACACAGCAATGGTTGAATGCTCATGTGAGAGTGTGTGTCTGTCTGTGTGTTTGATTCTTTTTGTGTCTGTCTTTGGGTGTTCCTCTGCCTTTTCCGCCGTGTCCACATTATTCTCACACTTTTCAGAGTGGACACACCACCGATAAAGTCTACAAAAGGGGGCGGCGGTGGGGATAGATTGTGCTTTTATGCTGTGACACTTTTGTAGACTCACTCAGACCTCAGTGCCCCCTACTATTTTTTTTTTTTCTTGTTTCTTTTGTTTTATTTGTTGTTGTTTTTTTGCTACAGCCCAGCACCTAACCACACTCATGATATCAAAAAACTTTGCCGACATGCAGAAGTAGTAGAAGAGGAGCAAGCCGAGACCGAAGCTTGAGATGGCTAAAAAAAAAAGAAGAAGACCCGATGATAGCAGTGATGTGTGAAAAGGGGCGGAGGGGATTTGAAAGAGAATTTCAGATAGACAAAGATAGAGTTGACAACTCTGGTTTGTTTGCCATGCCGCCTCGAGGGGATTCCAATTAAAGTCTATAGGATTTTCACGCCGCCACCTTTATTGATGCCCACAATAATTATAAATGTTTAAACATATTTGGGGGTTAATAATTAAATGAGCTAAAAAATTGGTAAAAATATGTTTTTTTTTAGATTCAAAAATATATAAAATATATTTGTTAGAAAATAAACAATGTTTTAATAGATTTAAACTACTTTCTGAGTCAAAAATATCCATAAATCTATAATTCAAAACTAAAGCTAAAACTTTGATATGCAAAGATCAAAATACTTTCTTATATATCTTCCATTAAAAGAAGTCTTATTTTTAAGGATTTTATTGAAGCTTTATAAGCAGAATTTCTTAACTTTAGCTTTTCTACTTTAAATCTTCCCAGACTTTCGATCATCAACAGGTTTTAAATATAATATTCCTCCTCCTTTTTGTTTTTTGTACAAGATCACATTTTCTTGACTTCTATCCAAGCTGATTTCAAGCATCATTAGGAGGCGAGAAAAATGCTCAGAGTTTCGCTCATTATGATATCGCTGGGAAGTCATCTAATGTGACTTTTTTCCCGCACGTTGGCGCGAAACGAACTGGAAAATCTGCAATGACGAGGCGGCGACGGCAACTACGACGGCAACCACGACGACGACGACGACAATTTGATTTCAGGGCAGCGACAACGGCGACAGCTTTTCACGGCCTTAATGGGTTAACATTAGGCGACTTGTCGTCGCAGATTTACATGCAAATTGTTAACTCATTTTGCACGTGTCTGCGCCCCATTGCGAATGTTTGTCTTGGCTTTAATCATGCCACTGCCTATTAGGGTAACGCGGTGATTTTCGCTACTGGAATTTGGTGTTAAATTAAAGCAATCAAAGAAAATTATTGAAATAGTTTAGGGAAATGGTCTCTAATGGTAGAGGAGGATAGTTAAAGAGAGTAGAAAGAATCCAGGATTAAGTATAGGTAGCAGGACTTATCTTTTAAAAAAATATATAAATTTAAGATAGTTATTTGTTTAATCTAGCTATGAATTTAAGAGATACATCTATCCGAAATTGGCTTTTAAAATTCCAAATATAGCTCTTGTTGATTTTAGAACAGATATATCTTGAAATTGCTTCAGTTTAGTCATTAATTTCAACCCTCCTTACATCGAATTTTCAATTGAGTCTCCTGCCACCCTCAAATGAACTGTAAATCGAATATACGATGTTTTGCAATTTTGTTTTCCCTTGTTTTTAATTTTTTTTTCTCATTTTGCCAAATCATATCAGAATCAATTATAAAACTATTAGAAAGCCACCCTCGATACTCGCTCCAATCCACCGATCCAGTCAGTCACACGCACCAGGCGGCAGACTTGAGTCTCCACAGCTTTTCCTATATTTTCCAACCAATCCACCGCCTCCCCTGCCTTTTTGATCATTCATCCCACCCAGCTGGACGGTTGGCCATTAAGCTTGTCATCAAACGTTACAAATTAATTACATTCGCAGCAAGAGAGAGAGCTTCCAGCCAAAGGGAAACTGCTGCTGCTGCTACTGTTGCCGCTCCTCATTCTGAGCTGAGTTCAGTTCAGTTCCTATTCCTGGTTGTGTACGCTCCATTAAAACTAAAAAATGCAATTACATATAACGCCTGCGGGGCCACAGCGGCGATAGCGCAATAGCAGCAGCGTCGGCATCAGAAAAAAACAGCAGGAGCAAAACCCAGGCAGGGTAGGGTGAGGAGGACCCAAGTAGCAGACGAAGGATGCCGGCGATGAGTTGATGAAACAACGTTAGCCAAGCGCTGATGGCCATGTCCTTGTCCGCCTGATGATGCTTTGCACAGAGACAAATAATCGTGAATATTGGTTATTAATTAACCATAATTTTTAAATAGGGGAATCACAAGAAGAAAATTATACATTTTAAAAATATTTATATGAAGGAGAATTAAAATTTTCTTTTTGTATTTAAATATTATTTGTAATGTCTAAGTTCCTAGATTTTCTTTCCCTGTATGCGTTTAATTTGCAGCTTTTTACTGACATTGGGGAACTGAGTTGTTTCTGCACATTTTTAATTGCATTTGTCAGTTGTTAGTTAGTTGTTAAGTAAAAATATTAATGCGATTTGTGGCCAGGAAATGGAAACTCGTACTATATTTACCCTATTTGAAGACTCAGGAAATAAGGACAAATAACATATGTTTACTAAAATAATGCTGTTAATATTCAAAGAGATATTTCTCCAGATTTCTCATCATAAGATTTTCCTGTTCATTTAAAATGCATAGGAATTTTTTGGTGGAAAACAAATCCACACACTGAATCCCAGTTTCCCAAAATAAATTCCCATTTAACCCGTTTATTCTGGTCTCTAACCCTCACTATTTTCCATTCGCACATGAGATTTATTGTTGCTTAAATTTTGCAACCCAGTCTGACGGATGGAAATCAAACAAAATGCGCAATTTCCTGCGGTTTGTATCTGTGGCACATTGTGGAATGTGAGTCGAGAGTCGAGGAATGGGGGATGGGGAATGAGGATACCCTGAAATTGAATGAAAATAACTGACGCTATCTGGGGCGTTAGTCCGAGTTGCAGAGCTGCCGAGTTTGCTGCTTGGTTGCAGCTCCTGCCGCAGATAAGAGCCGAGTGACATCCTTGAAGGCGATGACGACAGTTTTTCCCGACTCCTGTTGCTTTTCCCACCGCTCTCCTCTCCCTCTTTTACCGTGCTGTGTTTTTAGGAGTTTATTATCATTACTCTGCCATATGGCGAAAATATCCCGCGAATGTTGGAACACAAGGATTTCCTAGGAGGAGGAGAAAGGACACTGGCTGACGTCAGCTAGAGAGACGCGCCGTCACCACTGCCGCCATCATTATCATCATCATCAGGATTCTCATCATCATCGTCATCATTACAATCATCATCGTCCTCGTCGCCATGATTGTTGCTCTGTTTACACTCCACACTTGTCCCCTCTCAACTTGTCTCCGTCTGGGGCTCTCGTCGTCATCATCATCATCATTATCAGCAGTTCTATCTGCATAACTCGTTGGGGTCTGTCGAGGGTTAAGAGGGCAGCATGTGCAGGCTTTCGGGGTTAACTGCCAGCTTGCGTTTTTCATGTTTTTGAAACAGTGGAATATAAATAGAAGGAATTAGTTCTTAGTTTTTTAAATTTTATGCTAATCCTTAAAAAATGTAACAAATATATACGGGGATGGATTTAGGAAAATCTAAAAGGAGGTTAAAACCGTTAAAAACAAATCAAATTTATAATGAGATGCAATCTATAAAAATGCATTGCATACTTTTAGACATCCTTTTAAGAGTTTTAAAAAACAACAGTGTTTTCTAAGCACCCTTGAGTATTATATTATTTTATATCTTACAAGGTTATATTATTAGTAAGCAGAACTAGTTATTAAACGTCTACTGTACTTCATCTACTAGTTAAAGGTTCTCTTTTTATATTGTCCACTGTAATTGCGAATGCCAAAGAGAGATAGAGCGATGCAAGAGACAGGGTTGTCGTGTTGTGCACATTTTCTAAAACGTTTTTGTGTAAATGTAGCGCAAATTTCGCTACCACCTCTGGCAGTCCACCAATCCGACACTCCTCCACTCCATCCATCATACCTTCCCGCATTCCGTCCGCACACTCAAGTCTAGCGCGTGTGTTTTCATAATGCGCCATAAAGTATGCAATGTTATTTTGCGCTTGATGAATTTTTCCACGTTGCGCAGTTTTGCAATAACCACAGACACATACACTCACGCAGCCCCTATAGTTTCCCCCCAACTGACACCCCCCGAGTTGTTATGCGGGTAATAGTGTAAAGTGGCTTTCATGCTAAAGTGAATTAATGTGTATATAAGGCCCAGGACGAGACTTTCCTGCTATCAACATCATATGAAAATAGCAAATGCTGTCGGAGGAGAATTTGAGCGTGGAAAAGCCGATCGAAAGTGCAGTCAAATAGGTGGAGAGAAGTGCACTTAATTAAAGTGGATAAATTATAATGGAAGCATTACTCTATGAAGTATGGTTAGATTTCCCACTGAAAACATTTGATTTAATGTTGAATTATTACCCTTTGCTCATAATTAATTTACCCAAATCCAAACCCATTTTGATTAATAAATAATTTCCCACACCATCCATCAACCAGGATGCTCCTTTTGAACTAATTCATTATTCACTTCCATTTTGCCACCAGCGCTCACTCATTATTCATGCACTCACTTATACGCTCCTCCGGACATTTTCTTCTCTTTTCTATTCACCAATAATCCAAATGCCCTGGATTCTTGCAGCAGCAGCTAGATCCTAGCACTCAACTCTCCATCAACGAGCTGTAATTAATTTCTACTCCTGATATTTACCCCTTTGTCACCGCTCTTATCCGACCTAATGTAGAAAAATTCATCGCGTATCTCCGGGTCTCTTTCTCTGCTCCTTTCCTCAAACTCTCTGATTTTTTGGTCCCCAGTTTCCCCGTTGGGTTTGGTGTGGCTGAAGCTTTTAGCATACATATTAGATAGAGTTTACACGTAAACGTACTTCATTATTATCCAGACGAGTGTGTCGCATGCACAAACATGCCCGAAAAAACCACCAGAGAAAACTTCTCACCCCGTTCTCAGGGCCATTTTCCCTAGCTTTTTCTCCTTCAGGGCGGGAAAGCAAGCGGGGGCGAGAGAGAAAAAAATAAATACATTAAAATGCCAGCGGGTAAAATGAAGATACAAACAAACGCATTAATACGTGACGCTGGAACATTATTAGAAAATGTGTCTCGATGCTGGTTACTTCTGCTTGTGGCTCCTCTCTTTCCCCCAGGTTTCCTGAGGACGCAGTGGAAGGGTGGGGCGGAAAAAGGAGTGTACGTGCGTCTATGCTGTCGAGTCCTTGGCAATATATTTTAGAATTTTTCCCTCCTATTTTTTTCTCTCCAACTATTTGCGGTTTCAAGCTGTGAAGGTGGCGTAGGGGCGCCGAAAATGGGTTAACTATAATTTTAGAATTTTTTAATATTTGTAATTTTCTTACATTTTATAATTTTAAAGGTCTTTATTATCAGTACTTTTTATAAAAATATTTTTTAAATTTTTATTTAATATTTTTGATTTTTGTATTTTTATTTAATTTTTTTTTTTTTTTTTTTTTTTTTTTTGTAATATAAAATAATTTCTCAAGTTGTATTTATTCCATAAGACCTAAAATGTTGTTTTATAGCTTTATTCTTCTCTTCTGTGAGTCACGCCCTCAATTCTTCAAACTCCTTTTCGCCAGTGAAATATTCGCCATCTATCTCCTTTTGCTGTCATGTCTGCTGAGCGCGTACTTTTAATATGAATTTAGTCCTTTAAGTCTTGGCTGTCTGTTCGTCCAACGAAAAATGGGGGGAGGCGAAACCACTGGCCCCGTGTCCTTCTCCTTTGGCTTTGTTGCACTTGCGTTTTCGATGGGTTTTTCTTTTCTCTGCGCCAATTTTACTTTTGGGCTTGCCGCACGTTTGTTCAATATGTCAATATTACATGCAGAGCGGAGAATCCCACGTCTGCCCTCAACCTCTTGTGATCCTTTGCCTGCTGCTACTGTCTGAGTGGTATTACCAAGACACTTGGAGAAATGTGTTGCTTATTGTACAACAACTTTTATACAATTTTACAAGAAGTTCCTTTAAAAATATTTGCGGAATATTTTCCTACTTTATTTTTTATTTAAAATGAGTTTTTTATGATTTAATTTATATTGTTTCCTAAACTTCTCAACCGGTTTTAGATTGTCCAGGAATGACTAGAGTATTAAAACTCTTAAAAATGTGTTTTAAAATAGGCAATCATATTTTCTAGGTATAAAATTCAATAACATTGATTTTTACGATGCAACATTTAAATACAAATTTTTGTACAGTGTTTTTTGTCCTGGCTGGAACTAGCCTTACTAAAGGATACCCTCGTTCCTTTTTCCATCCTTTGCTTCTTTTTTGCCTTAAGTGACTTAATCAAATAACTTTGCATTCACTTTTTTTTTGTTGCTGCTGCTCAACACTCAATTTTTTTTTTTCCTTCTTCAACACATTTTATTTTATTTTTTTTGGTCCTTCTATGGTCTCTTCTCGCCTTTTTACGGTGTGTTTTGTACGCCATTAAACATGACTTTATTTTTGGCTTCGACATTTTCCTTTTCTCTCTTGGCTGGTGCTTCTTATTTTCTTATTTTTGGCAAATTGTCGCTATTGTATATTTGAGAATAGTGGTTTTGTTGTAGTAAGTGACACGTAGCCCGAGACACGACATTAACTAGACTTTGAGAAAGATGGCAGGATAAAATGATAGATAGCTGAAGAAAACCACTTTCAAGAAACACTTTTGTTGGCTTTTTTTTCTCATTTATTTGATTGCATTTTTAGCTAAGTTAAATACAGTGGAATGGCAAAAAGAAATATGATAATAATTATGAAAAAAGTAGATTATTTCAGATAATTTTATGTTTAGCTAAATGAGAGCTTAGTTTAGCTTTTTCCCTCCTTCAAGTTATAATCTTGAGTAAATTTACAAAATATGAATGATTTATCAGCAACTCTAAATAATTTTGTTTGCCAAAGAAAATATGTACACAGGCTTATTATTTATATACTCGAACCACAAAATATGGTTTTCACGTCTCTTAAAAACACACACTTATCCCTTAACCCTATCTATCCGCTTGCCAATCCCTTGGCATCGTAAAAAAGTCTGTCGATTCGACTTGTTGACTTTAGTTTTTTGCTGTTTCGGCGGCTTTTTGTTAGCCTCTCGTTCCCTCATCTCTCGCCTTTATTTTTAGTGTGACCTACTAAGAGATAAGTTGAGAAAAAGAGATAGAGCAAGGGATAGCACACATAGCATATTTTCCAAATTTCATTGCCTACTTTTTGGACATCTAATCACGCACAGAGAAAGGGGGTTTTAGGAGAAGGAGAGTACGAGTATACCCATCTCAGCTTACCAATTCTATTAAAATTCTTTGCCCCAAAAATGGGGGGAAAATAGGGGAAGGAAGAGAGAGAGACAGAGAGAGAGAGAGGCAGGGAGAGAAAGAAAGACAACTACATATTAGAAAAGTATTAAATTACAGCAGCAGCAGCAGAGTCCTGTGTCCCCCTTTTTTCGCCTCATTTCGGTACACGCCTCTGTTTGCACAATGTCCTTGTCCAGGCCAAAAGGAAAATTATATGTCCTAAAACCACCCAGCTCCCCTTTTGCCCCACCTCCGACTCTTCCTATTTTATCCGCCGTCCAGCAAAGTGTGAAGTCATCGCTTTATAATCAAGTTTTCCTTTCAAGTTTTTCCTCTCTTTTTCAGTGTTTTTCTTTTTTCCTCATTCTTTGTTTCTTCTCCATATGTTCGTTCAAATTGTCGCCTGCCTTGTGCAAGGATGCTAGGATATACATATCGTCCTGTCCTGTCGCCCTCCATCCGTAAGGTCCTTTTGCTTTACGAACAGGACCAAATGTCTCTGGTCTTGTGCGCCCGCCTGCCATGAAAATTAAATTGACCGTGGCTGCTTAAAGTTATTAAAGTCGAAGGCAAACGAGAGACTTTGCCCCCAGACCCTATGTAATGCCAATGTTCAGACAGGAGTCCGGGACCTTAAGCTTTAGATAGATGCTCTTTTTCTGTGGAAAAGCGGGGAATTTAAAAGGAATTTTTGAAGACGAATTGAGTGAATTTTTTAAAAATGAGTTTTAGTTTAAAAATGAGGAGTTTTAATATATTAAAAAATTACTACAAAAGTATATATAACAAGTTTTTAAAGAAATTTATACCGAATTTCGGTACCAATTTTGATTTAAGGAAAGAGTATTCAAAAATGCAATCAGAGGGAGAAAGTACCCAGAAAAAAAGTAAAAAATACCGAACTACCGACAAGGTTCTCTTTGGCTCAGTCAGCACTAAAAGGGGAAGACAGGACAGATTTAGTTAGTCCATCTTCAAGCCTATCCGTGTTAGGTGATGGTATGCCTGGACACTGTAGGTTGGGTTATGTCCACTGCCCGGTTGCGGTCTATTTGAGGCGAAGGCGACGAGACCGATGACATCAGCAGAGACCACACGGAAGGGGGAAACTGAGTATGAAATACTTGTGCATATTTTGTTGGCCTTTCCATTGAACTTGCCAAACAAATTCCAAATGAGTTGGCTCATCTGCTAGTGGGTGGATGGGGGGGTTGGGTTGGATTTTTCCAGCCACTAAGTATGCCTCTTCAATATTTGTTGATGAGGCTCATTTTTCTCGTCATTGGCGTGTCACTTTCACTTTACTCGCTTTGTTTACCTTTTTTTTTTGTACGCTTTTCGTGCCTTGGCTTTTCATAATTTTCCTTTGCATACTTTTTGCGGTTGGGTGACTTTGCTGCTGATTAAATCTGCACAAACACAGACACACACACAACCTCGGAGAATTTCCTTTTAATTTTCCTCTTTTTTTTATATACCCAGCACTCTGTTTCGTGTTTACTTTTAATTTGGTTAAATGAGGCATAAGTGAACACGAAAAAAATAATTTTTTTAAGTGCGTTATAATTTTTAATCAACTCAAGAGTGGGGATAAAAAGCGAAAGCTTAAATGGAATTAGTGGAGGAGAATGTTGTAAATTTAAGTTTGCTTTTTTAGATTTTTAGTAAAGCAAACAAACAAACAACTAATGTTTTTTTCGTATATTATCTTATCTTTACAGGTGCGTTTACTTAAAATATCTATACCTCTTATAAATATTCTAATGAAGGAAGTAATGTAAGTTATGAAAGCTACAAATTGAAAATTAAAACAAAAATTTAGTAGTTGAGAAAATGAAAGTTAAATATTTTTGCCTTAAATGTGAGAGAAAACAGATTTTCGATTCATCACTCAGTAAACAATGCATCATGACTCTTTTGAAGTGAAAACGTTGAACTAAATCTAGTTTAATTTCATGAATGACCGATAATTGTGTCAATAACAAAACAATCGGATGACTGTACCCAAACTAGCAATACTTTTGTAATAATATAATATAAGGAGAACTCAAAAAATATATTCCAAGAGAAACCCAAAAGCTAAAAGCATTTTCAAGGTGCGACATCATTACCTTTTATTACAATGTTTACTTAAGCGTAGCTTTTGTTTATCACTTCTCATTCTCAGCTTAAATTTTTGTGAATTCACGTCGCATTGCTGCAATTTAAATACATTTTAAATACTTTTTCTTGACACCTTTTTCGAAGTGTTATTGTTTACTTGTTTTTGGGTTTTTATTTTGTTTTTGTGTCTGTGCCAAATTATAAATTGAATTAAAGCAAAAAAGGTTTTTCATTGTCATATGTTTTGGTAAATATTTGTATTTCTTTTGAATACTCTTTCCCCAAAATTTATAAGAAAGGAATTTATAGTTCATAAAAATATGTTTTTGATTTACCAATTGAGGGAGTTAAAGTATAAATTTAATGAATTCATTTTTCCAGAAAATGTTAAATATTTCCCTTAATATTGTAGGGTATTCTATGTATTACCTTTATTTCGGTTTCACATTTATTTTTATCAGTTGCTCTACGCTTTGACATTCATTTCATTTGCATTGTCTGACATTCGTCGTTGGCTGCCTTCCAGTTTTGTTGGCCAAATATCCATGAAATGTTGCACTTTTTTGTTGCTATATTTTTTGTCGGGACCCTGGTTTTTGTATGTCCTACGTGCTTCGTGCCATCAAAATAGCATTTGCCGTGGCTGCCATTGAAACATACGGCCTGTTAGAATGTTATCCAGAGTCAGAAAAAACCAGCGTGTTTTAATATTAATTCATTTCAACTAATTTCATTTTAATTTGTCGTATACATTTCACACGTTTTATCATTTTTTTCGGAGCTTTTGCAATTGAATTGAATTAAATTATAGATAAATAAATACGTACATGGAATGGGATTTAATGTTTCTTGCGAAATAATTCAATTAAAAGTGTTCTTTTATTTTAATTTGATTTGTTTTTGATGGAGCATGAAACACAACAACCAACCCATACCCAAAGGGGAATGTAAGGGAAAAAATTGCATAATTGAAAAATCATAAAAAACACTTGGCGAGGGGGATAAAAAAAAGGCAAGTACAACAAGTATTCAATTCGGAGAGCAAAAATGTCAAACATTGTACCAAATGTCAATTAAACATTCGACAACGACGAGGAGAGGCAAACGAACAAATAGATGGGTTAACAGTGGAGAAGATGGGGGTGAGTTGGAGCAGAGGGACCGCACCTCCTACCCCCCAGTCAACAATCAAAATCAAATTGATTTTTAATTAATTTTCGCCACATTTTTTCTCTCTTTCTGTGCCTGCCTGTCTGTCTGTTGGGTGCAAAAAATGTGTGAGAAGTGATTGAAGTAAATGAATGAGAATTGCTCTGAATTGGTTGACCAACCATTCGATCCAAGGTGGGTGGGTTCAATACCGTCGGCGATGATGGGGTCGTCCTCCTTGTCTTGTCAACTATTATAAATTCAATTTAGATATGCCATTCGATGAATGCCAGTTGCGAGACAAATGAATCTCGGGGCTGCCTGGCAGCTGATGAATAGCAAAATAAAAATGAGGAAACTACCATTTGCAGATGGGTGTGTTTGGTACATAAAGGATTTTTTTTGTATAGATAGGGAAAACTAATTAATGAAGCTGTCAGCTGGCTTTAAAAATGGTGGGTAAAATAATATACATAACTAAGTTTATTAAAAGCATAAAGAATACGTTTTAGGATGATAAAGCAAAAAGGAATGTCCTTCAAATAGGAAGAAAAACGAGGAGATGTCAGGTTAAAGATATTTATTGTCAAGATCGAATTGAAAACCGATTAAAACGCATCAAGAAAACCCTTCTAATATAATGATTAATCCCAAATATATTCTTTGTTTTTCAAACTTTCAAAAATTCTCTTGTTTTTCCGATAAATCCCTTTTGATTTTAGTTTTCCAATTTTTTTTTGCGACTCATAGCAAAACAAAACGGTTTTCAAAACCCCCACAAACCAGTAGTAATCCCTTTCTAAATTGTGGCCAAAAGCCATTTCTGTTTTGTATTTATTCTTTCATTTCTGTTTTATAAAAAAGTGTTGCAAACGAAAAAAATAAAAATAAATCATGGCGAATTTCGTATTTATTTGAGGACACGTTATTCAATTACCTGACATCCTCTCCCTGCCAGGAAAGGCAGCAACCACTCGACTTCACATCGACTGACACACTTGAAACTCGAATGCAACACCACCCATTGCCACGCCTCTTTAACCCTTTGATACAACGCCCCCCTCCTGGATGTGTACTTCACTTTCCCATAGTGTGAATTGCAAATGAAATGCATTGTAGGTGTGTTTGTGTGAGAATGGAAATGCACACGAACGCGCATGCAGGCGTTGACTTATCGTTATCGATAGGCTCTCGACAGGCTAAACGAATTTATTTTGTCTAAACAAAACCTCTGTCAGCGTCCTAGAATTCATAAGGAAATTTATAGGTGTGAGGTGTTAGCATAATAAATAAAATAAAATATGACAGGAGAAAAAGAAATTTGGAACATGAAAAGAGTTAGAGAGTTGTCATGTTCCAAGTCTTCTTATTCCTGAAAAATTACTCCACCTAAAAGGGTACACCGATAATATCCTTAAGTTTATGCAGTAATTTCAATTAATTTCTGCCAGCCAGAACATGAAATCTTAGACTTTGTTGCTAATTGCCCAAGGCGAGATAAAAAGACCCCAAACGAGCTACTCCACCATACCATGCGATCGCAAGAGAGCAGAAAGAGAGGAGGGACTAAGCTGGCCAAAATGCAGTTAGGCAGGTCGTGGTAGCTTTGAAAATATTTTTAGGCCAAGAACCCGATCACGTTAATGACGACAACGATGCTCGGTCATAATGATCTCATATGGTTTGTTGTTGCTATCCAAGCGAACGAATGTATTTCGTGCGGTTAACGAACTCGCAATCAAAGTTGCTTGACTGGAATACGAAAAAAAGAGTGCTGTGTTCGGGGCGCGAGATCGTCAGCGATCGTGAGCTCGACTGGCAGCTTTTTTGAATGTCATTGCCGAGGCTTTGAGAGCAAGGTAGGTGGTGGTTCCCTCTCTTTTCTTGTCTGAGTCTCTCCTATCTCTCACAGTTTGCATAATTTTCTCGAGACACAGCTTCTTCTTCTGTGCTAATTTCTCAGGTGCTCCGTGCATTGAACTTGTGAGCTAAAAAAAAAAAAATATAAAATAACAAAAACAATCACGTGAGAGCGGAGCAACCAGAAACTACCGCTTAATTACCAACCCATGTTGCAGCAACATGTTTAAGGCAACAAGTCGTTGTTGCTGCTGTCGGTTTGGATTTGTGCTAAGCACTGCAGTTCTTGCACTCGAAAAAAGAAAGAATAGGAAGTATGAGGGGGTTCTTTTTGAATATATAAAATATTATATAAAATATTTAAGATAGTACAAAATATAAATAATGTTAATGTAAACCTAAACTCTTGTTTAAATAATGTGCACAAAAATCCTAAATCTCTACTGTACTTATTATTAATTTTTCAAGTACCTAATTATTTCTCAGTGCACCTCTTCTTGTACGATTAACCGTTAGATTCTTCTGGCTCAGGTCGTCGGCAGGAAAAGGAAGAAAGAATGTTGTCTTGTGCCCATTTGGGTGAATGTAGTTGATAATGGTCAAGAGGATAATGATGCTGATGGTGATGGATATTCCATTTATTGCCAACAATTTTCCAGTTTTCATAAATGGCAGAGGAGAATAAGGCAGGCTCTCTGTGTCTCTTTTTTCTTTATCCTCACTTGCTCTTCTCGTGCGTGAAATCGGCTTTACTTGTTACCAAGTATTACGTGTATCTTGTTGCGTTTGTTTTTTCTTTTCACACTTAAAAAAGCTTCGGCTTTGATGTTGCGATGTACGAACCTTACTTAATTTGTAATTTAGTGCGCTCCAGGTTTTTCGGTTTGCCTCTGATCTGTTCCATCGCCTCACCTCTTTAGCCTTTCCCCATCGCTCGGTTCTCGGCTTAATTTGTTTAGTCACACTTTGTTGAAGAAGTCAACAAACTCCGCATGGGTTTGGGTTTGCTTAATATATATTATACTCGACGCAGTCAACGAAACCTTTTTTTTTCGCTCGCTGCCCGGTTTATGATCATTAAAATGCTTACAAGGCGCCTGAAACTTGTCATCCAGTTGTGTATAATTAATGAAGCTCATTTCGGTTAGAATCACTTCGCCCCTTTCCTTTTTTTTTATGTTTAGCTGGTGAAATTAAGTTAACGGGAGCTGAACTTGTGCAGAGTTTTTGGCTGAGAGGCTCGTTGGCTTTTACCTGTTGGATTCTGAGTGGGCAAAGTGTTATCTAATGGTGGGAACATTTGCATATCTCTTTCTGGCTGACTGTTTAACTTTTATATCAGCAGCAATATCAGACAAAAGCCTGATTATTTATGATTTCATGATTATTCTTAATCAGGCAATTTTTTTGTTATTTAGATTCAATGATTTCACTATTTTTTCTGGTGAATGATGCAATAATATTAAAGTTAATTAGTCATTAATTTTGTATTATTTGTTTGTTTGTGTAATAAGAATAAACATAACAAAGCCTTTCAGATAAAGATAACGGTATCATTGTGAATATTATTAACAACTTTGGGAACAACTTTAGGTACACTTGAAAATTATTGTCAATTTTAAAAGAATATTTTTTGGGTAATTATCAAGAAATATAAAGCATTTATTTTATTTTCTTTTATAATAATATTTTTAAACTAAATAGTACCTTAACTGAGCTAAAACAGTTTCTAACAAATAAATCTTTTCTCTCTAATAAACACATAATTCTCAACTATTTTTTAATATTTTAGAAAGCAACCTGTTAACATTTTGTAATTCTTTAAATTTGGCGGTTTTTCCCCTTTTTTGTAACTTCTGCGGTAAACAAAAACAATGCATACATTTATGTATGCAACCCACCACCCTCCCCAACTCTTTTCCCTTTAACCTTCGCCTGGTGATTTTCTACAAAAGATAACTGCGCTTTTCTGCTCAACAGCTGGCAATGCCGCTAATATAAGTCCCTGTTCTCGTATAAGAGCAGTATACAAAAAGTCTCCACTAGCCAAAAGCAACAGTTCGCTTGCTCGCTACCGAAATCTTTCTCTGTTTTTGTTGCTGCTCACTCTGTTTTTGCTCTCTAGATTTTTTGGGGTGTGCCGCCAAGGCGGAAAAACGTCAACAACAAGTGTTTTTCACTCAGCTCTCTTCAATGCGCTCTCAAAAGGTTTTCTCGTTCCCCCCTCTTATACGGCACCAGTGCTGTCAGGAGATGACTGTTCGTAGAAGCTAGATTTTGATTAAAAAACAATTTACAAGGAAAAAAATAAAAATAAATCAATACAAATAAAATGTAAAGAGTTCTAAAACAATTAGGGAATTCCCTTTACGACTGAATTACTGCAATATAACATGCCTTTCCATATAACATAAACAAATTCTTAATCTCACCTGAAAAAAAAAAACGCTAAACTGGCAACACTGCGTATACGGCACTTGCATTCGTTTAGCGGGTGCTCTTCGGCTCTCACTCGTTTCGACTCGGCTTCCGGTTTTCGGTTTCGGCTCTGCCCGAACCGGCTCGTGTCTGGTCGTTTCTGTTCGGGCGGCTGATTAGCAGAGTTCCTTACCAAGTTCCAAGTTTCCAATCAGTTCGCCATGAAATTCTGAACACAACGGTTGTCTCGGTGCATCTCGTTTCCGTTTTACACTTCAATTTCGCCGTAGTCGCAGTTTTCGTGCTTTATTTACGGTTTATTTGGGTGTTGTTACAACGAAGCCCAAGAATTGTTAAAAACAAGTTACCCCAATTTGATCAGTGCCTCAAACAGAATAACCAAATATCCGCAATATAAATATTTAAAAAATAAATATAAGAAAGAAGCTAAAAAATAGAAAGTCCCAGAGATATTATCCCTAGATGGATTGTGCGTGTCGTTTAATTGATTTCAAGGATTGCCAAATGGCAAAAGTAAATTGAAACTGTCTCGTTTTCCGTTTCGGGGATTAAAAGTGCTGCAGATTATAACACGCAGAAGGAGCCACGAGAGCTCCCCAACTGAATCTGAATCGGAATCGCTTTTGTGGCCGCCGTGTCACGTCTGAAAAACGAGATTCGGCTTAAAATTTAATTGAAACCCAAAAGAAATTCCAAACAAAAAAAAAATTATTTAAAAAACCAAAGAAAAGTACAGTGATTTATCATACGTAAAAGTGTGAAGTATATTATTCCGGCATCATCAGCCGGAAAGTGTTGCGAAAATAACAGCAGCAACTAGGCAAAATAACAACTATCACAGATCCGGGCGATAGCAGAATGGTGGTTTTAGAAACTGCCAGCGCCCTTTTGGGTGGACCATATGCCCAAGGCGCCCCCGCCTTGAAAATGGTCCAGAAACGCTACATTGGATTACATCAGTGGCTGGGACCAATTCGGACCAAGGAGCTAAAGGAGCATATTGTAAGTTAGACTCTGAAATGGTTCTTTGAAAATTAGTTCGATATGAAAATAGAATAGATACTTGTGGATATAAAACTACCAAAATATTTCAATAATAAACAATTATAATTGTTCTTAAACTTCATAAATACCTAAAACCCTTATCAGAAGTTCAAGTATATAATAATTTAACAAATAAATCTTAAACAAAACTTATCTTACTATGCATATGACTGGCTTGAAAGTGATTCACCGGCATAAAATTTGCAGAATATAAAAAAGCAAACGATAACAAAACATTTTGCACAACTGTTCTTGGCTTAATCTTAAAAGAAAGCTTTAATTCGTCATCTTTCAAAAAAGAACCTTTGCAATTAAGCAAAAATAAACAAAAGAAAAACATTCTTAAGCTGTGGATTTAAAAAAACAGGAAAACAAAAGGAAAATAAAGTCAAATCAATATTATTGAAGGCTTTTAGCCAATTTACTAAACATTTAAATTGTATTTTTTGAAATTCCATATAAATTAAATTAAATTAAAATTAACTTCTAGTGTCTTGTAATCATTTCCGTTGATTGTTTCCTTTGTTTGTTTGCTTACTATTTTGTTTGCAACATTTATTTTCCACACAGTTTTTCACTGGACCCGGTTGAATTTCTATTTGGCGATTTCGTTTTTCCGATGGCTGATTGATTGATTGGCACATTGATTGATTATTTTAGTACAGAGCCAAATCCCTTTTATATACGCCAGCGAATGGCGTGCTGCTGCTTTTTGCATACTTATTTCTCCAAAACCGGGGATTACACGGTTCAGTCCAGACTAGAAGAATCTGAATCTTCCGCCCAGGAGACCAGAAGAAACTGGCTTAATCTTTCGGCCAAGACTAATGAGGTTCTGCATTAGTCGTTTTCCTAGAATGTGTGTGTGTGTGCAATGGGTTCTCTATGTTTTTTATTAGATAACCAACCACAGACCGAAAGGTAAGCGGAGAAGAAGAGTTCACTTTTAGCTCTAATTAATGGGGGTGCCTGTGTTGGTCGGTGAATTTATGGCCAAGGCTTAAATAGCATATGAATTATGCTCTGGGGCACAGGAATCGGCCAGCCAGCCAGCCACGCAGGAAGGCAGTCGGCCGAGCAAGGAAGATGGAAGAGAGTGCATTTTCCAATTGAGTGATTTATGCGCTTTGAAAATCCCTGTAAAGTGGTTAAAACACAGTGCACATTCGCATAGGGAGATGGATTATCAATGCATAATCTCATACACAGGGCATACTCACTACGGAAGAAGTCTGTCCATGCAGTGTTTAGCCCAAAATGAGCTAAATAATAGATGTTTATAATTTGTTAGGCATGCTGGGAGCAATCTCCCAACTAACCTCAGTAGCACCTACCTATATCCACACTAAAACCACCCGCAGATTACGTATTCGACGTGTGTTGCTGCGCACTCGGGTTTCCATTTCCATTTCTCTAGCATCTCGCATCTCCCATCTCGCATCTAGGCAACAAAACCGACCCAACTAACTTGACTGACTGACTGACGCATATCAAAGTGCATAACCAAGTACCCAGATCCAAATAAGGCAAACGGGGTTCTTGGGTTGAGGAAAATGCAACTGTTCTATTACTGTTTTCCCGTCCGTTGCTAGAGCTTATTATTTCAAGGGGCCCAAATGAGAGAGAGGAGATGTCATTGTCAAATGCCTGTGACACTCTGACGGTAATTAGATGGGAATTTTAGCCAAATAACACAAGTGGACGACGGGTCGAAGTGGTGTGTTTGTAAGTGAGTTATGCAAATGTATATGGATTTTATGGATCGATCGAATGGGGGTTGACATGATTTTGGTGTTTTGGTGTTAAGATGGAAGTCAAAAAAGCCTCAATGGTTAAAGGTAGACAACATATTTGTTATAAACTTGTCAAGGTTTAAACAAAAATGGGTCAATGTCTAAGACATATTCAATAAAAGCCATAAATTTGTTAGAGTTTCAAAGAAAATACTATATCTCCCTGCTGTGATATCTCTATTTAAACCAGTATATACCCAACTTGGCTGTGATATACCAACAATGGGTGAATTTAAATTAAATTAAACTACAATTCCCAAGCATGTTTACCGCATTGCCAATGGTAGTTTAGGTTTTCCCCCCCACCCAAAATCTCACAACCGTGGCCATAACATATCTCTCTTTTCTCTCGCTCCCTAATTTCCAGCTGACTCCGGCAACTTTTCAAATAGATTAACTTCCAGCCAAAAACTTCTCGGCAACTGCAATCTGCAATCTGGCGTTCATGTCTCGAGTTGACCTGCTTAAAAGGCCCACAGAACCGCAGCACCGCAGGCAGCAGCTGTCGTGGGTTTTCAGAGAGCCGCTGCCACCACCTCACACCCTGAGCCTAACTCAACTCCTCCAGTGGGTTAACCTCCACAAGTGGCCATGATGCCAAAGATGCCTCGCATCCATCCGTCTTGTCTTGCCTTGCCTTGCCTTGTCTTGTCCGAGCTGCAACTCGAAACCTTCACACAAGTTAAACACTGAAAAGTGCTCGAGGCGAATGGCAAGTAGAGTGTAGAGGCTTTTCCCTCCAAAGGAAAAACTTATCTAAGCCGTTGTTGTTGTTGTTGGGCTTTTCTAAATGTCATTACATCAGTTGCCATCCCTGTTGCTCCTTCAACTGTTGAGGGTTTTCCTTAACATTTTTTTGTTGCTCTGTAACTTTGTTGAGCATTTTACCCCCTTTGACTGCAATTTGTTGTTGCCCCTGCCTCTTCACTGTATCTCTATCTCTATCTCTGGTTCTGCTCAAGTGCATTTGGGTTATGCTAAAAAAAAAGAGAAAAAACATTAAATAGGGGGAGTTTCTTGTAGGAAGCGACGAAGCTTAAGCTAAAGTCTCATGTTCGACGGTCCGTCATCAATTAAATCACGCAACTTTCTATGAAATTAGCCGGGCTTAGAGCGTAAATCAAACACGATCACGACTCCTGATTACACAGTTTTCTTTGTGGTTTTCCATCGCCGCTGCACACCTCCCTTTCTTGGGTTTCCACTTTAATCTGGAATCTGAAGTATTAACCTTCTTCTTCTGGGTTCTTGACTCCATCAGTGGTTTTGCATTTTTCTCGAGAATTTTATACTCTATAAAGAGATGCTAAAGTGGGGTATATTGCTGAAAGCAAGAAGGTTGCTTTGTAATCAGGGTAATAATTAGAAAATAATTAGATTTAAGAAGAATAATTCATAAGGAAAACTTTACAAAAGCAATATTGCTAAAATTTGGTTTTAGAGAGGCTGTAAAAATGCTTCAACTTCGCGATTTTGAGTATGCAACAACTCTGATCTATCTGAATGCTTTATTTTCTTGACTCTACCTAGAAAGAGCACTTAATATTCGTTGCATGGATAATTTTAATTGAAAATTCCGCTTGGTTTTCTCTGCTTGCCTTGCAAATTGCAATTTCCAAACATTATTTCAATTATGTGCCAGCGTGTGTGAGGGCCAATACTCACTCATGTATCTGTATCTGTGCCTTGTGTACTTTGCACACCTATTCTGTAACCTCTCTCCTTGCTCCCCTCAAAGCTACACACCTGGCTGAATGTGTGAATGGTTTGTTGTTATTTTCCTTTTTTGTTTTGTTTTTGTTTTATATCTTTTTTCGCTGAATGTGTGAATGGTTTGTTGTTATTTTCCTTTTTTGTTTTGTTTTTGTTTTATATCTTTTTTCGCTTATATTGCAATTTTCCGTTTCTTATTTTCTGCTGGCAGCATTCGTGTTCGGTTGCAGCTGCAAGTTCTCTTGCCCTTCTTTCGCAGTCTCACTCTCTCATTATTTTACACTCTTCATAAATTAAAAGTTAATAAAAACCCGCAGGTAGCTCTAATTTATTTTTAATATTTATTTTCATTTTTCCCATACGCTGCGTGTATAATTACAGCAAAGGAAAAAATATATACTTGTAGATGTGTACAAATGGGGTTAAGAGAATAGCACTAAAAATAAACTATTTTAAGTTTAGAAAATGCTACTATAAAAAACAGTTTTAAACACTTGTAAAATCTTCTTAGAATTAAAGTTATAAGTAGTTTAGAACTTATCTAAAAAATGTTACTAAAAACCAAATTCAGTCCTATTTTCTTAACCACAACTGTATGTAAATATCGGTTGAGGGAAATAAGAAGGAAACTGTATTTATTTCACCTTCTGCTTTTTGTTGCTGCGGTGTTGTGCAGATTTTATGCATTTTTAATAACGAAGGCGAGCGGAGAAGCAGAATTTTCCGTTGGCAGCGGTGAAAATTGCCGCAAATTAGGTGCCACGGATTCGCATTCGCAGAGGCAAAGTGAAAATCTGAGGCGGATGGAAGATGAGACCGAGCGAGCAAGCTACCGACCTCCATTTTCCTGCCCGCTTTTGCCCCCTCTCTCCCTGTTTTCCCTAGATGTTTGCGATGTGTGGAAGGAAAATTGCAGCATTAACGACTCCATGTTCAGCTATGGACAAGTCGGGGAAAACTCGATGAGATGCGAACACAAGAGAGAGAAAAGATTGTGGTTAAGTTTGGTTTTGATTCAGTTTATTTAAGTATTTTTTTTTTTTTTTCTTTTTTTTTTGGTACGTGGCTTAGTTCAGATTTGGATTTGTTTGGTATGGTTGGGTTTTTCTTTTGGTTTTGCAGGTGAAAACTGGATCAAGTTTAAAAAGGGGAAACTCTAACGGATGCCAAAGAAAAAAGCTGAAAAAAAGTTAGACATTAAAATTGCTGTGTAGACATTATTGATAGAATATAAATTTAGGTAAAAGTGTATTTCTTCAATCTTAAACTCTCCCACACTTAACCAAAAAAAGCTTATTTAAAAAGTAGTTTCCCCTCCACCTTAAAAAGCAATAATTTCATTAAACTTTGGCTTCTCTCCTAAGCCAGCTGGCACAACAACATTGTCATTTTTACGAGTCTGGAGCCCCCCAAGCTTTTGAGACTTTGTGAACTAATCCAATCGAATGCAGACATCAACTGCATCATTCGGACCTTGTTTCCACCTGCGACCAAGAGTTCTACCATTTTCCATTACCACCTGCCTGCCCCCTGTCCTAAGAGTTTTGTAATGAACTTAACTCAATCGCAATATCCAACCATTTGAACTGCACAGACACACACACATACTGCAATCGATGGCCAGTCATTATATAGTTTTTGCCGAACAGAGAGAATTTTTCAATTAATTTTCTGTCAACGTTTGCAGAAAAATCGTAGTAGTAGTCACCAAGCAGAAGAAAATCTCTAAGGAACAGCGACAACGACGAGTAAAAAAAGGTATAAAAAATCTGTCTTAAATTTAATTGTTACCAAGGTCCAGAGAGGAGAGGGAAAGAGTCACGTGTTTCAATTTCTGTGAACAAGTGGCCGAAAGGAGGAGCAAACAACAAAGTTATTAACAACATGTGTTGTCTGTCGTCGACAAATTTATACCATCGTATTTTCAGTATTTTCCCCACGCCCAATTTTTTCCCATTTTCCTTGGACAACATCTTGAGCTTATGACTTAAAGTTGGTATGCAGTTGCTGCTTTAAGCCAGAATAAAGGGAAACGACAGAGCCCAGTGACTTCATTAGATCTGGGAAGAGCAAACGGAAGTGAAAAGCCAAGTGAGAGAGCGGAAAAATCATTTTTGGTTACCAAGGAGCTGGCTTGTTGGATTGGAAAAATGGGAAAGTCGTGACACATACACAAAACAAATTTTTAGGAATTAAAAAGAGAGGATAGAAAGTGTTGTGCTTTAGAATTAAAAAGAGAATTGATATAAACTAATCTTCTGGGAGTTTGAACTATATTTATAAATTTATAAAATAAAATGAATTCTTTTTTGAGAACTTCTCACAATTTTCAGAGTACTTAGTTCAGTAATTATTTAATATGAGAAGTAAAAATTGAATTCAAAAAGAGTTAAACCTTAAATTAACATTATTTTTACCAAGTGCACGAAAGTTACCATCAAAACAAGAAGGGATATACCAGCTCTATATCTCCCAATTTTTTTTCTCCTTGATATTCCCACATTGATATGTCATGACACCAAACCTGAAGCTAAAACCAAAACCTCACTTCAGCCTGAAGTTGTGTTTTGCCTGTTTTGGCAAGTCAGCGTTGGCTCAGCTTCAATTTTCCAACAGAATTTGAATCCAAAGTGACATTGGGAGAAAACAGAGGGGTAGTTCTGAGCAATACAGATGAGAGATAAAGGGAAAACCCAACGAAAAGAGAAGCAATCTTGAGTGAAAAGTTCTTCTTTAGCGCAGACTGCAAATTGGGTTAATTAAAAACTGCTCGAGGTCATACGTAAGTCATAGCAAAATATAAAAAAAAAAATGACCAGGAGAGAAAAAATAAGAGAAAACCAGAAAACCAAGACAAGAAAGAAAGAACGCTTCTAAAAAAAGATGCGACAAACTTTTTCAATTAAACTTAATTCTCATTTTTCCCGTCGCTCATCTTTTGCTGCCACTTTTTTTCCAGCCACGCTTTAAACGCTGACAAAAAAGCGTCACAAATTGAATTTTGATCGATATATAATGCATAGACCAGACCCAAAGGATGGGCCAGAGCGAGAGAGCTCCCTCCTAGGCATGGAAAGCAAAATGACAGCAAATTAGCAGAGGCATAAAAAAAGGTCTCGCACCCAAACTGAAAAACTGGTCGGAAAAAAAAGCCGAGATGAAGAGATGAAAAGTTTATTCTTCCTTGGCTCTAGCTCGTTTCTCGAATTGGAAAAAGTGCGAAAAATTCACAGACATTGTATATTGGGGGTGTAGATAGATAACTTCAAGGCTCGATGACTGAAATAATTGGGTTAGCTCAGGGGAAAGCTGAAAAAATAGAATTTATTCAAGGAAATTGAACCTTGTTAAGAGATTCTGGGAAAGAGAATAAATGTATTTTGAAGCGGAAGCTGCTGGGACTATATGACATATTAAAAGTTATTTTTAAAAAGAATTCTTTATCAATTTAACTTTATCTTTAATGTTGGTTTAACTTAATCTTTCTTGGTTTTTTTTATAAAAATCAATTTTAAGCATTAAAGCTCGGCTTACATCTATCAAACAGGCACATAAATCTCAAAGTTATTTCCCCTTTAGCAATCACTTTACTTTACACCTTTTTGAGGTCGTTTTCGCCGTTACTAAATATAAATTCCTCAGTCAGTCGATGACAAAAAAATATTCCCTCCAACAATTTGAATTTCTCTTCCACTTTTTTTTGTTCGTTGTTGCCTTTTCAATTGAATGTTTGACACATAAAACGCCAGACAACGAACTCTTTTTGTATTAGATTAGTTACACTGAAAGAAAAAAATGAAATGAAGCTATTACTGAAAGTGTTGATATTATTTTCTAATATTTTACAATCTCTTTCCCCTGCAAAGTCTTGTAGTTTTCTGTTGGTCTGGCATAATTTGGTCCTACGAGCCTGATTTTTTATTTCTTTTCTTATTTTAAAACATGTTCAACATGCTTAGCAAAATAACAAAACGAAGATAATAAAAACATAGTGCGATTGAAGTAGAAATATTCACGGGCCAGTTTATTGAACCGCACACTCAAAATATCAATGGTGGGAAGGAGAAGAGGGTGGCGCTGCTGATAAAAAGTAAAAAAAGAAAGAAAAGGAAATTCCTTTCTGTCATGCAAAAAAATGTTTGAATGAAAAGTAAGCAAAAGTAGCCGGCGTTTTCCTCCTCCGCCAATTTCCACCCCACCAATTCGCCCCCGAAAGTTTTCCCCCAAAAGAGTTTTCCCTACTCGTGTTGAGAGTGTCATCCATCTGCCATGCTCCGTTGTACAAATGTGCGAGCATGTTACATATGCTCCGCTGCTATGTGTGCGAGTGTGTGTGTGTGAATTTTCCTCTTTCATCAAATGTTGGGCGCATCATTTTCTCCCCCACCCATTTTTCCCATTTTCCCGATTTTTCCCCCCTGCGCTCTTTCACCCAAACCAATTCTGTCTGTGGGTCTATTTGCCAGCACCGCTGTTGCATTTCGGTCTCTGTGCTCTGATGCTGCCGCTGCATATATAAATCGATAATTTTCCGCTCAAATGTGCGGAAAATTTCGTAGCCAGGCTACAAACTCCCATTTTCCTCCCCGTCCTGCCTTATTTTTATTCAACCCTTTGGGGCTACATTGTGGTTGGGTTCTTTATATTTAAAGTTGTTAAATTATGCAAAGGTTTTTTGTAAATTATTTTAATTTACTTTTTAAGTATTTGTTTTAGAATTTAAATTTAGATAAGTTTAAAAGGTAGGTAAATATAAAAAATAGGAGAAAAATATAAGGTTTAAAGGGAAATTTCTTAAATTATATACAATTTCCATAAGCCGCTTGAACTTTTTCTTAAAAGAAGACTTCGATGATTCATTTTATTTTATTATTACAAATAATGTATTTAAAATTTTTTTAATGAAGCAAAGAATTTTCTGGCGAAAGATCAAAAGATTTGGTTTGTTTATAGAATGCTTAGAGAATATTTGAAATAAATCAATTAAGTGGGCAAAAACTTTTACAATTTTATGAAACAATTAAAAAAGTTGGCCAATATTAGAAACATCTTCTTTCTTCTTAAATATTATGCCAATTTTTGCTTGCCTTTGCATGTGTATTTCCCAAGAATCACAACAAAAATATTTACTATTTTTCATTTCATTTAAATAATAACATTCCCATATTGGCTTACCGCAAGCAATTATTGAATCTTTTTCACACATGTTTGCCATTTGGTTTTTATTCAAATATTTCATCATATCAAATTCAAATAAAATTTCTTTTCATAATTTCTGTATCACTTTTTTTTTATATTTGCTCACTATTCTGTGGCTGCCTCAGAGTCAACGACCCGTCTTAAAGTAGTTTATACCAGCGTGTCTCTCTGTGAGTGTGTGTCTGTTGGCCTGGCCTAGCTCATAAACGTGTCTGTAGTCAGCTGCCGGCTTAAAGTTCTTTGGCCCATGTTATTTGAATGCCACCCGTCCCTCCTCGCCTCATCCGAAATAATGACGTTATGGGTGTGTGCGGTGTGTGTTTGGCTAGTGGCTAGAAGTTTATGTCGGAAAAAATATTATGACTTGATTTCTTGGGATCTCTTTCCTCGTGTTTGCCTTTTTTTGTTGTGTTTTTTTTTTGAGATGGCCAACAGCTACAAGTCAGTAAGTCAATTGTCAACACTTGAAACACACATTTCTTTTTCCACACATTTTTTTCTCACTCGTTTTTTTGTGGCAATAAACTTTGGCAACTGGTTTTTTGTGTCTGAGAGAGAGAGAAGTGTTTTATTTTATTGTTATGATTATTTTGCCATTACAAAGTTGACTAAACTTTGGGCTGATGACTGCATTGTAATTTCCTGAGGGTTCAAGTGACTCCAAAGTAGGCCAAAAAATGTATAAAGGGTAGCTAATTTATGGCATATTTATACACGCTTGTTTTTAGCTGTTAAATAAATTGTAAACATGTCACTTGAACTTTTAATAAATTCGCCTTAATTGGTGACAATTATTTAAAAAAAATATTATAATTGCTGTACATTACTGAGACATATTTTAGGATTTAAACAAAGCTTAAGAGCATATTTATGGTTAATAAATATGAGATTTATACTATATATATCTTCATAATTCCAACTTTTTCTTATAATTTTTGCTTTCCCTAATTGTTTGCTTTGTTTTTAATTTATCTAAAGGGACAAGTTGTCGACCTAATTATGAGAACAATAACAACAACGAGGGCCGCAAGAGTTCAAAGCCTCAGAACCAAGCCAAACACAATTATCCCTGAGGGTTGGGTGGGTCAGAATGAGAGAGCATAAAAGTATATCACAATTCAACATAAAAATGGGAAATGATAAACTCGTTTATATATATTTTTTTCAAACTTGCAAGCCATTACTTTAATTAGTCAAATATTTAATGCACTTCTCTGTTCTCTCTCCGCTCTGTACTTTTTTTCTTTTTCAAACCCTTTTTAGAGGAAATCCAAATAGAGAAGCTAGGGGAATAGAAGGGAAGTACAACAAAAAGTGGAAACATTTCCGGCTTCCTCCAAACTGTTTCCTGGCCAACGATAAAATACTTTTTTATGCCAAAGCTAATGTGTATGTGTGTGTGTGTGTGGGGGGGGAAAAACCCCCCCAAAACGAAGCCGTTAATTTGCGCTTTGCCTTTTGTAAAAATGGCGCAAGTTTTGGTTTTATTTTTTTTCCATCCCTCTCACACATTTTGGTGCTGATTTTATTGTATACATTTTTTTTTTCGGTTGTATTTTAAATTGTCTGCACTTAAATTGAAATTAACGAGGCGTAAATTTCTCTGGTATATGATCAGAGGACCAACGCGAAAAAAGAAGAAAGTATCCTTGTATCCTTTTTATTTTTCTGTTGTATATTATGGACGTTGCCTGGGTTTGATTTCCTTTCCCTTTGCCTTTAATTGGGCGCTAAGTGTGGAAATTTAATGCTTTGAATGTTTGTAGAAAAAAAAGAGGGAGGAGAAAAAATAAATAAGAAAAAAAAACGAAAGAAAGAAAGAAAGAATGGCAGACCCAAGAGCTGTCAGTAAGAATTATTATGCCTGTAATGCAATGCGTGCTGCAAAAGGGGGGCGTGGCATGTCACACCCACACAGGCGCACACTAACAGATACAGATACTGGAGACGACGACGCCGTTGCCGCCGCTTTGGTGGAAATAAAAAGCCGCAAGGATTTATCACTTTAGCATCGCTCTCAACCTCATATTCCCTCCTGCAACTCCTCCGATTCTGAATGCTGCTGGTGCTGCTGCTTGCTGCTGCTCCTTTGGTCCGAGACACATCTCATGCTAACAAGTTCCCCCCGTGAACCCCAGCAACATCTCTTCCCAGCCATCTCACTAACTGACTCTTGTGGCTGCCTGGCATGCAAGTTACTTACCTTTTTGCCTGTGGAAGGAGTGCACAGAGAGAAATGTAGTACATTTTAGGATTTTCAACTACATTTTGAAGAGATTTTAGTTTTAGAATTTATCAAATATGCCTAAGAATATTACCATATTTAGCTTTAGAGTTCTTTTAGAAAAAATCTTGCTAATATGTATAACCAAAACCTTTTTAATGTTATTTTCTGTGTTCTAAAGGTGGGTGATAAGGGGTAAGCACCCACGAAGTGAAGGCGGATGCAGAGCACGAGCCGTAGTCTCCTCGTAGTTGAAGCCGAAGCCCTGAGTCTTTTGTGGGTGGAGGATGGCAGCTTAAAATGCTCTTCTCTGCCATCTGTCGTAGCATATGTAAAAGGTATTATGGCTAAAAGCAAAAATATTGCATTCGACAGTGCAATTTGTTAGCTACGACTATTTGAATGATGTCGATGCGGAGGGGGATGGATACGGAATGGATATGGATTGGGAGTGCAGATATGGTTTTGGTTTGCTTCAGTTTGGCTTTGGCTTTGCCCACAGATTCAGGGGGCAAAAGTTAGCCATATTGAGTTAAGTGCGTTTTGGATTTGATTTTGGTTTTCACCGAGATCTGTGTGTCGTGTGTGTATGTGTTTTTCTACGTGTTTGTTTTGTTTTCTTTATGCTAGTGGGCACATTGAATTGATTGGTAGTTAACCCATAAGTCAGGGCATAACTACGATTTGTTATGGGGCTGGGTCTTTAAGTATCTGCTGGATACTTTGGATCGGCAATCAATTATTTGTGTCTTGGCATTGATTGCATTGATTGGTAATTGCTTAGACTTTTAGTTGAAAATTATTGAAAAGATATATTGGGTTATAAACTACAGTATCTTGTAGAACAAAATATAACCCCAAGTATATTTAATTCTGGTACCAACTCATAACACACTCAGAAGTCATAGGGAAATGACTACCATAAATATGCATATTTTGGATAGTGGTGCTCCTTGTGTGTGACAACTATCTGGCAGATACATTTGGCCCAAACGTGCCAGGTACAGTGAGCATGCGGCCTTCTCCTTCTTCCTCTTCTGGGAAGTACATCCCGACTACGTGCACCGTGTATGGGCCCAAAGTATCTGACATGCTCGTGTGCGCGCTGGCTGCCTACGAAACTGACAGAAAGTCAACTTCAGCCTATGTCCAAACGTGCCGCCGCCTTCGTTGTGAAGAGCGTTTGAAAAGTGTCAAAGTATCTGGAAGACAACGCTCCTCTTTCGTCTCTTTTCCTTTATTTTCTACATATAAATGTGTCACGTAAGAACAATTATGGAAAAACTCACACAAGACAAACTGTGTCACCGAGAAAGACAGAGAGAAATTGTCATAATTCATAAATGGCGAGGGGAAAATTGACAAGAAACCAGCAGCAGAGTTACCCACTGTTGAGCACTCGCAATGAAAATCTCATTTCATTGCATTTAATTCGTGGAAATGGCATCCACATCACACACGGGGGAAACTTTCACCCAGTAAGTATCTGGGTATCTGTGGAGTATCCGCAAGCGTATCTCTGTACAAATATTTATGGTGGAAAACTCCAAACAAAAAATGAGAATATAGTTCTACGCTGTTGTGTTGCAATTTTCCATTTTCAATTACTGCAGCTCTCATTCTACCCAGTTTCCATTCCCATTCCCAGCATGATCATGAGATCATTAAGCATTTAACCCAGTTTTTCCCTGTGTGTTTGTGCCCATTTGGCAAATTCTAAGCTTCATTTCCTCATTTTCGCATGGAAAATCGGGGGGAACTGGCCTGACAAACGGAGGGAAAAACAAACAATTAACATTTTATGTTCAAGCGAACAAGATTTAAGTGTGTGCATTTCGAAGGGGAAAACGATTTGCGGCAAAATGCATTTCCCCGGGAAAATAGGGTGGAGACTTTTTGGGGGTGGAAGGAGAGGCAGAAGCAAAAGCGAGCCCATAATCCTCTGGCAGCTGGTGCTCATCCAAGCAATTCATAACTTTGCACTTACAAATTATTTAAGCAAATTATGCTGCTGCTGCTCCACTGCTCCTGCTGCTGCTTCTGTTGAATCTACTTCATCAGGCGCTTAGTAGCCAAGAGCCGCCTAGAGCCTTTTGTAACAGACCCGACCTCCTTCTCCTCCGAATTTGGCTCGTCCTTCCTCTCTCCCAGCTGCCGGACTAAATTTCCATTCGCATTCATAATCGTTTAGAGTCAAAAGTGAATATATAAAAATGAGCAAAAAATGGCTAGAAAATGATGAAGAACTTTTAAATAGAGTGGGGCAATGTTGGCAATTTGTTTTTGGCACCCAAAAATGAGGAGAAAAAATAAGGAAAAATGTGTAATCCAAAAGTTGAGTTCATCTAAGTTGCACTTGAACACTTTTAAAGATGAGCAAAGTTAAATGAGAAATAAGTGACCTAAAAATTGTTATGTTTAAAATGATAATGAGTAAGGGAGGAAAATGAGAATAGAAATGTTTTATTATTACGTTTAGATCTTAAAGTGGGTCAGCAGATTTTTAATCAAGGTATTTTCTAGTGAAATTCAGATAAATAAAATATATTCTTCAAAGAAAGTAATTAAATATGAATATGAATACAATAAGATCCAATATTTTAAATCAATAAATATGATTTAAAAGCTCTTAGTATCACAAACTCACCAATTATATTTAAAAAACCAGAAAAACAAACCATATTTAAACTCTTTTTAAAGCAAACATGCACCACTCCATCCACCACTTATCTAAATCCAGCAAACTCTAACATATTGCTCATTTTATCAGTCAACCACCAAGAGTCCTGCTGCTCCTGCTGTCGTCACCACCCTTGAAAACCCTTTTCCACATATTTTGTGGGCGGAACGCCTCCGCTGACAAGCGTGTAATCTCGACATAAGTGGTAGAGCCACCACAAAAAAATTAAATAAAATAAAATGAGGAGTTTCTAACCCTTTCAGTGCTGACACACGTGGCCTAGACACGTGTCAGGGAACTGTTATCGCAAGGGCTACAGACGGGCCTATGGGGAACTTGCCCTTATGGTTGACAGAATAGAGAGGACTTGATGATGTCTCATAAAAATTCACTTACTCCAATCGCAACAATTTGTGCAAAGTATATTGAAATAGAAACCTCAAGAAGTTGGGGGAAAAAATCGAAGGGTTATAGAAAGGGTCTAAAATCGATCGATAGGAAAGTTTTTATAGCAATGTGATATTAATATCAAGGTATTTAGAGCTCTAGCTAAAAGATTTTCATAAATCCCTTAACTTTATAGTAACTAATTAAGGTCACACGTTTTAAAGAACTTAACTTAAGCGTGAAATTAATTCAGTTTGCCATCCGTCCATAACAATTACGCAATGCAAAAGAACTTTTAATTCCTTAATAAATATTCAATCAGTGAAATTTTCATTTTACCCACATTAAAAGATTATTTGAGACGCATTTTTTGCGCCGCTAGAATAAATTTTCCAGTTGTGCATCAGATAAATATGATTTCCGTGTCACGTGCACGAGAGTTTCTGTTTGTTTTTCCCCCCGCAAGCTCTCAAAGCCCAATCCAGCCCAACTCCCCCGATACCCATCTCTCCATCAATGACAAATAACCAAGAGAAACTCCCCCTCGCTCTTGGATATTTTCTTTTTCCCCCCTCCCCCCACAGCTTTTCCCTGCGCACAGCTGTGAAACATTTTGTGGTCATGTTGACAGAGAAGCAAGAAGGAGGGAATTCGGAAAAGTTGCTTTGGGGAAAACATGTGTGTGAAATCACTTCAAACTTAGAAGCAAAAAAAAAAAAAACAAGCCAAGCATTCCGAGTGTATCTGATAGATACACAGATAGGAAACATATGATGCTCACTTTGGCCACCGCACAATTTATATAATGATGTCGCACTTTTGCTTTTCCCTCTCTCCTCCAAACTCGAGGGAATATCAATTTTGTTATTCTCGGCGTTCGGCAATAACTATTTATTAGATACATAGATACATTGTATCCGCTGCTGCTGCTGCGTGCCTCATTTTTCGTTCCCTTTTCTTCCTTTGACTTCTCAACGCTGCTGCTGCACTGCTCTAAAATGCAATTTTATAGCTGTCAGGGGAATTTAACGCCAAGCGCGAAAATGCCAAAACCTTACACGGTGCCCTGCCCTGCCCTGCCACGCCCCCATTTCCCACCCAAGCGCCTCGATCGCCCACCGCCCATCGTGTCATGTTGTGCCTGCCTCCACATTTTCGCCCATCGCTTGTCTTTTGTTTACGCTGCGCTAGTTTTTGGCTAACGATAAAGTGTCAAGATATTCCTTTTTTTTTCACTCCATTGTTTTTTTATACCCTTGCAGGGTATTATAATTTCAGTCAGAAGTTTGCAACGCAGTGAAGGAGACGTTTCCGACCCTATAAAGTATATATATTCTTGATCAGCATCAACAGCCGAGTCGATCTAGCCATGTCCGTCTGTCCGTCTGTCTGTCTGTCCGTCTGTCCGTCTGTCTGTCTGTCCGTCTGTCCGTCTGTCTGTCTGTCTGTTTCTACGCAAACTAGTCCCTCAGTTTTAAAGCTATCTGAATGAAACTTTGCATATAGTCTTCTATATGCTCTCACTGCTATATATGTCGGAACGGGCCGGATCGGACGACTATATCATATAGCTGCCATACAAATGTTTGATAAATTTTTAGAAAAAAAAGTATAACTTGGCTGTTTTTCAATATTTTTGCATCATTTTTGAGATATAGCCATTTTATATTATTCCAGAATTTTGGTAAAAATTTTATGAAAATCGGACGACTATATGATATAGCTGCCATAGGAACGATCGAGAAATTAATAGAAATAAAATTATAGCTTCGTTGTTTTTCAACGCATTTTTATTTACTCTGAGATATACGTTTTTTTTATTATTCTAGAATTTTGGTATAAATTTCATAAAAATCGGACAACTATATCTTATAGCTGCCATAGAAGCGATCGGTAAATGTATAAAATATATAAAGCTGAGAATGTAAAACTGTAACTGTCAAACTGTAAACATAATAAGTATAGGTAAAATGTAATGAAACTCTGTTTTGTGAGTGTTTTCAGCATTTAAATCTATAAAATAAACATCAAAACCAATCTGCAAGGGTATACAAACTTCGGCGTGCCGAAGTTAGCTTCCTTTCTTGTTTTTTTTTTTTGTCGACACTAGGACTTGCAGGGTATTATGGTGTTCGGTCAGGGACACTTTGGCTACTGTTGGCTATATTTTATGAGGAAATTAAAACCAAGTTCTTTGGGTTTTAATATTACTTTTTAAGATTATAATTTAAATTTTTATTAAACAGTTTTTAAACCTCTTTATTTTGTGACTTTACCAGTTTTCTATTTTGGGAAAAAGTTTTAATTTTACTTTTCAAAATTCTTATTAAATTATTATTTATTATTTACTATAAAACTAAATACGAGGTATCTTTTATTTCACACTCTCTAATTTTCCACTATTTGTCTCTTTTTTTTCGGAGTACGGGACGACACTTGCAACAAACAATTTTTTCTGTTTTTTTTTTCCTTTCTTTCTCTCTCGCTCTGTCTTTTTTTTGTTTAGTATTCTGTGTTATGCATTGCGTGCAGAGCGTAAACAAAAGGGCGAAAGCGAACAACAAAAAATTGCCAGCAAAAAAAGAGAACCTCTCTGAGCCAATATAGAAAGAACTTCCCGTTTGGGGAAAATAGGAGGACCCCACATCACCACCTTCTACCCCATCCCCCCTGGTTGGTGTTGCCCATTCTATAAACTCGCCGCACTGCGTGTGCAGATAATAAAACTAAATAAATTGATGGTCTTTGTGCAGAAACTGACAAGTTGCAGGCTAGGAACGAAAAACGTTCGATGGCCATATTATACATAGATGGATACATGTACATAAGTAAGGTTCGTATAGCGGAAATATTCAAACCGAAAGGAAATAACAATACACACAAAAGATAGCCCAGTTAGATAGATACACACAGATATTACTTAGTTAGATGCATGTGTCGGTTGGTTGGATAGTTGGATGGATGGATAGCTGGTCATTTATCATCTCCAGTGGATGGATGGAAAGCGCATTGCAGGACGAAAGACCAAAGGGAATAGAGAACAAAGGAGAGTTGTTGTTCTGGGGCGACAACAAAGAGGTGAGAAAGTTGAGATTTTCCTGGGAAAATAACAATATATTCTGGGGGTTTTGAGGAAATATTAAAGATATTTATTAAAAATATTTGTGGTTTTAAAATTAAATTTTCATAGCTATTCCCAAAACTCTCGAGCTATCTTTTACCCCATTTCCATTCATTACCAATTATGGTATAATCTCCGGATAACCCAATTTCCTTTCAAGGCCAACCAGTAGCAACTGGGACCACACTCTATTACCGCATACCCCCTTCCATCTCATTCCCATTTCCATTTTCCCGCGCCCACAACATTTTATGAGCATAAATCAACCACGAAAAACGTAATTAAGACATAAACAAAAAGGCTCAGACCGAGAAGAGCAAAGCAAACCAAAGGCAAAAAGTGCACAGATGTGCCTTGCACAAACATTATTCCCCCCTCTCTCTTTTCTTTCTTCTTTGTTTTGTTTTTGGCCATAACCGAATATCTTTTCCTAGCCTGCGGGAGGCAAAATAAATAAACAAAAATTAAGCCAAATTATAAGGGTAAAAGGAAAAAAAGAAATCGAAGCTGCGCTGTCTAAAAAGCTGCAGTTTACAAACAAACATCAGGGAAATTGAAATGAATTTAAAAAAGAAAGAATACAAAATGAAAGAATTTAACTTTTGGTCAAATTGTAAAAGCCGAAAGGCTTAAATAAATGAAATATTAATATGATCAAGAACCCCGAACATGGAAATTACATTTAATTTGAGAAAAAAAGTAACAAACAACTGATGTCAGAAATCAAAGGATAACAAGCGAATGGAAAGTGGGGGGGGGGGGGGGGGGAGGAAAGGGGTGCTAGGGATCAGCAGGAAAAACATACAGGTTTCCCTTTTTGTGGTGGAGATGAAAAGCGGGCTGCTATCAAAAATTTAAAAGCTTTTCATGTATTTCCCGGTGAGCTACGTACGACGACGACCGACTCCTCCGCGGATATGTAAATGATATTTTCGAGAGTGGACGTCAAACGCAGCCATGTTTCCAGCTCAGCCTCAGCCCAAAACCCCTCGACCCCACCCACAAAAACCGCATTTGCCCGGCGGCTCCACCTTCTTTCCTGGATTTTCCCTACGTCGCCAACATTGCGGTCGGAAAAGGCCACAGGGCAAGCGGCATTGGTTTCAGTTCCTCCTCCTCCTCCTCCTCCGCCTTCGTTCTATAAGCCGCTTTGCCGGCCAATTTTTATTTCGTTCGTGTTCTCCTCCCCCTACCTCCCCCTTATTCCCTTTATAGGCATTTTAAATTTTCCATTGCCCGGATTTTCAGCATTTTACAAGCCATGAATTTTTTAATAACCCCGCTCCTTACCCACCAAAAAACCCAAAAGCGACAATTTTCGCGTCAATATTTATGAGAAGCGACCAAATTGAAGTTGACAACCTGCTCAGAAAGAGCCAAGCTTGTGCATCCTGGCCTCGCCCTCGCCTCCTTTGAGCTTCTTTGGTTTGTAAATATTCCTTGGGAAAGCCAAACAAAGCACTAGTTTGCTTTTGTTTTCAAGTGAATGGAAATTTTTAGTTGGCTTTTGAGATGTAACAAGAGTGTTTTATGAATATTTCAAAGCGTTCTTGGTAAGAACCTAGGAAATTTCTCTAGGAAATGCTACTACAAATTGTCAAGATCATGAATAAAATGGTTAGGGATCTTAGGAAAAGTATAATTTAGCTGTTTATTGATAATAGTTTTCTTAAATTTCTATAATTTATATTTCTCCCAAGGAAAAATATTACATTTAATTGATTTACAATCATTAAGAAAGTTTAAATTTATTACAAAACCAAGCAAGCAATCCATTTTCTAAACTGAAAGATTTATTATGTGAACAAATTCTCCCTAGTTGAGTGTCGTTATAAATCTTGATACCTTTAACCGTATTTATTTGTCAACATATCTGAAATTGCATTTTCCACAACCATTTCTCACCCTCGTTCTTTGCCTCTTCTTTCTCTTTGCAGGTAGGTGACAATGTACGTAACTTGTTTCGGAGGGAAATCTCTGGCTATCCAAACCCCCCTTTTTGAATCTCCCTGCCCTTCTTGGTGATGTATATATAATCAGAAAACCCAGATGGCTTCCCCTTTCCACATTAACCACTCAAATTGGCTTTTATTTATTAACAATTGCTTGAGATGATTGTATTATATAATTTTTGGACTGCTTATTTTTGTGCTAAACAAAAATCTTTAGGCCAAGTGCGTCATTTGCCATAGTGGGAATGTGGGTTGGTGGATATTAGCAATTAAATTGTATTTGCTAAACATGAAACTAAGCAACCGAATTGCCGGCTAAACTGAATTTTGTTTGGGCAATTAATGGCAGACCATAAACAGAATCCTCAAACCAGGTGAACACTGAGATATATATGTATATTTCTAACGGATTCTGTTTAGCAAAGAGTGCCATAAATTTTTGGCGTTGCTAAAGATAAATAGTATTTTTCAAGGACATGTGTGTGTATTTCGGTAAAAGCAATTAATACATCCAGAATATATGGAGGTATTTATATGAGGTGGCAGGAGGTTAGTCATCAAGTCGCTTGGGTGGCGACATTATCTTCTACAGCAGGCAAATGTCGCGTCATCAGGTCTATAGAATAGATACCCTGGAAAACGGAAGGTATATAAGATGGAAGGAATTTACTAAATTAATTATAAATACAAAAGATATACCCCATATCTTAGCCTCTTAAAAGTTAAGTATTTCCCAAGCTTTGTTTTTTTTTTCTTTTTCTATTTTGAGTTTATTTTTACACCACACCCATTTCTGTATTCGCTGAGCATAAACCTATTAAAATGTGAAATTTATTTGATTAGGAAAATTCAACTTAGTCAGTCGCTGCCACCTAAATATAAACCAGCTGACTTTTTGTGTTTCCATATGTATATATACCATATAGATAGGCCTCAAATCCAAATAGATAATTTGCATAACAAAAGATAGATTCGAGTATAAGATTTTAGCCGGCCTTTTGAAGGATTGTTGTCGTCTCAAGAAACAAAAGCAAAACAATAACAGACACCATATAAAATATAATATTAATAAAACAAGTTGCTAATTTATCTTCTTGACTTTGAAAACAAGTTGGACAGCTTTTGATTTGATTGCTTGTGAAAGAATTTGTAGCAGTCAACCAGAAATAAACACAAGATGGATATATCAATCCAAAATGTACAAATGAATTGTGTTGCAAATATAAAAAATGCAATTAAAAATAATTCAGACAGATATTAAGCTTTCACCCACAACGGATTATGGCAGCGTAAAATACACAAAATTGCTCACAAAAATCTCGTTTCTCAAACCAAAAAAAAAAGCAGTAAAAATTATATAATTCCTTTTGTTGTGAAGTCAGTCAAAGAGTCATAAAATAGACACAACACGCCATTCGATCTGCCGAAATAACTAACTAATTAACTAGACTAGTCTAGTCCGAATCCAGCTCCTCGATTGAGAGAGAGTCATAATCGAAATCTTAATCTTTAGCAAGTTAGACCTGAATGGAAAATGTCAAGATCGTAAACAAACCTAAGCCAGAAATGTGTGTTTCAGTAAAAAGAAGCTTAGATCAGTTGGAGAAATTACGATTCTCGCAGATACTTTACTATCTTTAGATAATTTCTGCAAAAATTTAGAAAAATTTTAAAGCTTAGATTACTAAATTTTTAACTGGTTGACTTACTCATCATAACATTAGCAATTATATTACTCTACTTGGCACATAATTGAAGTTAATTTCATAATTGTAATTGACGTTGTATAACAGTCACATTTTTTCAACTTATGAAGAAACCCTCGCCATAAGCTTGCTTCATATATTTCACAATATTTTTATTTTTTAATTAGAATCAATTTTTATAACGTTGTCTTTGGCTTTGGATTTTATTTTGGTTTTCTTCTTTTTTTTCTGTTAATTTGATTTGTTGGTATCTCTGCCACAAACACCAAAGAGAAATACACAATGAAACGGACTGTGGTTGTTTAAAAAAAAAAGATACGCCATAAGAGAATTAATAAGCAACGGTAATCAAACGGAAGCGGCCAAGTTGGTTGATCGATCTAAAATGTTTATTGTTCTCCTCGTGGGTTGGCCAATTTCCGGTTGACCGACACAACTCGCGATTATGTAAATTGCGTTGCTTTAGAACGCCTCAATATGCAATCTACATAAGAATTATGGATCATCATTCACTAAGCAACTGTTGTTGTGCAGAGCCGTCATAATGAACGATAATCGCGGCTAATTATTATTTAGATATTGATCGAATTAGTTTATAATTCGAATACAAGATGAGTGGCCAGCGATCCATCAAAGAATTGTGTGTATATAATCAGCAAAATGTGGAGTTACTTAAAACAAGAAAGGAAACTAAGCAGAAATTTGTATACCCTAGGAGTTTGCCCAAGGATCATGGGATCGAATTAAGAATGGAACATAACTAAGTCAAAAGAGCATCAAATTCATTTCGGAGAATTATAAAAGAAAGAAAGAACATATATGTATACTTCATAGGGTCGAAAATGCAACCTTCTGACATTATAAGACCCTGCAAGATTATAAAAAAGATACCTAGAGCACTATCTCAATGCAAAAGTGGCCTTTTATCTCAAGAATCACCTTGTACCTTGAAGATTTCCCCTAATTTGTTTCTCTAATGATGATTATTTATATAAACCCCAAGTTCCATGTGAACGTTTCTGATAAGAATCTCAGCCACCAGTTGCTCCAGTTTGACAAATTTTGCATTCAAAAACAAACAAGAAACCCACACTCATTAACGTTTGTCTGTCGATCCTAATCTTACCGCACTGTCATTCATTTGGAAAGCTTGAAGAACTCAAAGAAATAAGAAAAAGACTAGAAATTAAGAATTCGCAACGTGTGCAAAGAGAAGACTGGCGGGGAGTTCAGAAGAACCGGTCGAAGACGACTCTTCTCTTTTTGCCCAGCGCCTTCAAATGGGTGTCAATGCTGAAGAAGCGACGAAATGAAACCGGTTCTCCAGAACCTCCAACACGAAGACGTGAAGAACTCCCCCCCTTACCTCCCCCTGTCTTCGATAGTACCGTTAAGTAAAGCGGTCAACATAGCGGTGAACCAAAGACAGCGAAGAATCAACTTCTTTGCCTTTTAGCTTTGGTGTTCTTTTGGCTTTGGTTCTGTCTTTGCCCCAGCAGAGATTGTCCGGGGTTTGTTTTGTAGCTTTCTTTCTTTCATTTCATTTAAGTCAAAAGTGCATAAGCCAAAATCTTGTTTGTTTGTTTTTCTTTTTGCCTTTTACCCTCAATCTCTCCTTTTTTGGCCAATTATTTTCGCTTGGCCTTTACGGCATTGCACATTTTTGTTCCAAGTTGGCCTGACCTGATTCTATAGCTCCTGTAGCGCTTCTCTATACATACCCGACTCGACTCGAATCCTCTCCCTCACTCCTATCTCTTTGGTTCTTGTTCATGCCTTTGTGCTTTTTGCGGTTGTTGCAGCAAATCTGTTGGACTTTTTTGTGTTCAGCTTCTCGTCTATCCTTTCAGTAACCTGGCCTTTTTGTTGTTGTTTTGGTTTAACGCTTTTTGACCTTAATACCCGAAGAAAGGCGTCACCTTTATGGGAACAGAACGGAACGGAACGAAAGGCAGGCGAGTGAGGAGTTGCCCTGCTTGCTGCACCCTTTCTTGACTCAAAGTTAGTGCAAATTGAAACTGTCAGTCAAAAGGGCAAGCGTAACCAAGTATCGTCCCTTCCTCCTGCTCGAAAATCCCCGAAACCCTGTCAGCTCTCACTTCACACTGACCCCAAAGCTGTATTTAAGTTGACAATGTCAGTCGGGATTATCCAAGAAGACTTTGGGCAGGCATTGCTGCAATCTGAAATAATGAAAATTGACCAAATTGTTTTGAAAAATAAGGGGATTTGATTCCCTGATGAAATCAGATTGTGTTTTGTCTTAATTTTAAGCAAGAAACCACACTATCAACTCTTTCTTTGATTACATTTTTCAAAATTTATCACATTCACTCTAGAGATTATTAATTATAATACAATTTTATAGATATATACCCCAACCAACTTGAATGTTTTTCTTTCCTTAAACTAAAGATCAATCTTTTTACCCATTACTCATTCTTGTGCCATGGATACACTTTTTTAAAACCATTTGACATCCAAAAGCCAGCTCACAGCCGACCCCCTTTCCGCAGATTTCCCCCCTCAAAAATATATCAACACTATCTGTCAGCGAGTAAAGTGTGAAAAATCGAAATGAGACAGCAAAAACAACGCGACAAAAATGAATATAGTTCGGAAACGAAAATAAATATTGCGCCGTCTCATTTTTAGCTTGCCAAAAAAATTCAAATACATATATACATTTTCGTTTTGGAATTTTCACCAGGTAGATAGCGTAGAGTTGTCGCCAAACTGAAAAAAAAGGCGGTCACCGTGTGGGCGTGTGCGAGTGTGTGTATATATCCCATCAAACAACATAATTCTGCTTGTCTGCCTGTCTAATTTGACACTTTTGTCATGAGTTTCGAGCCAGATATGAGATGCTTTGCTTATAATAATAATGCTGATGATGATGATGATCCGAAAGATGAGAGAAATGCGAAGAAGAAATGTACTTAGTCATAGTTTTCTGGTGTATTATTGTTGTCTTCTGTTGCCTGCATCCGAAGCTTAGACATTGTGGCTAAGGAAAAGTGGGTTAAGATTGCTGCCATTGTTGTGTGTCGAATTTTGGCATCTGCGTTTGCGTTTGTGTTACTCTGCCACTGAAATTGGCATTGAAAGAAAGCCCTCTAGTTTGTTTGTTTGTGTTGCCACAGAAAATACTCTAGATCTAATGAGGCTTTAAGAAGGAAAGGAAATTGCTACCCCCTGAAGCTATTTGAACTTGAAGGAAAGTATATGAACTTTAAGATATTTAAAGGTAAAGACTGGAAAGTTGAATTATTAATTAAGCTAAAGGTTGAATTAAGATTTTCGTTGAAATAAAAACTAAAGACTGCCAGATTAGATTAGTAAACTATTAGTAGTCATTTGCCTTGTTAACACATTAAACAATTATGTATTCATCGTATTCATTTCGAGTTGCATCTACACAGTTTCCATTTTTCTTTGATATTTAAAATTCCATTGAGTCAGCATCTCCTTCTTCTTGGTTTTCTACCACTGAACTTGACCCCTAAATAATATTCAAATTTTCTTTTATAAGCAAATGGAATATATTGATTCAACTCAATTTAGAAGGCAATTAAAATGTATTTTGTTATGCTGCTTTACTTCCGAATTCCGTATGGTTGTAGCATTTATCGTTAAATGCAAAATTATTTGCTTAATTTATTTGGTTTTGTGGTGCAGTTTTGAATTAAGAGTTGCCAGATTGATTGGGGGTTTTTGATAAAAAAAAATAAAGTATTAACTGTTGAATCCGTATTTTTTCTATAGGTTTTTTATTAATTTTTTCTTCAGGTTTTTTGAAATTATTTATTAATAATAGTTTAAATATGAAGTTACCTGATTTCGGTACGATTCTTAAAAAGAGCTGCCAGATCGGCAAGTTTTTTTATAATATTGAAAGTTTCGTGATTAGCTTATTTTTTTTTAGGAAATTTTCCACTCCCCTAAAGTTTATTACTATTCCTATTACCCCCAAACTTAGCCACCTTAAAAGTTTAATAAAGTTTTCTCCTCGCCTGCCAAACCCTAAAAGAATTGCAGTAAAGGTAAATTTTCCCTCTACAAAACAATGGGTGGAATACGAAGAAAACAAGAAGACGAAAAGAGAATCAAGAATATAAAGGTGTGCGGGGTGGAAAGACGGGCTGTAAGTTACCTGTAAAGGTAGCATGACACTCAAAAGTATTTTGTATGTCAATTGCTATTCAAGCTACTCACGAAAATTCTAGACTGGGGGAAAAAAAAAAGAAATGCGAGCCAAGAAGTGGCGGTGGAAGTGCCGGAAAAGTGCCGCAAAGTTTATGAGCAGACTTTTCTTCGAAGAGTCAGGAAAGAAGTTCACTATATTGAAGAAGACAGCGGGGAAAAAAGACGAGGCAAGACCTGAAGAGGTCACCCTCTCGAGTTTGTTAATTAAATTCACGGCAAGTGTGAAAGAGAGACGGAGTTCCAAAAAAAAATACGCTTGATAAATTTAAATGAGCCCCCGATGTGTAAAGCCAAACAAAGACAAAAGCAGGCACTGAGTGTGATGTAATCTAGTACAAAAAAGAAAAACAAATAGGGGAAAAATTAAAAATCAAAAACAAAATACAAAACACAAAAGAAGATACAAAACACTTGCAGTATAAAGTGAAACAATGCCAGAGCAAAACAAGAAAAAGTGAAAAATATGCTAGTTAACCGCCGCAACTAGAATCAAGTCTAGTTCTTTTCATTCATATTTAGCCATTGTGCTGGCCGTTTATCCATATGATATCATTATCATTATGGTTCTTATTATTATACTTGTTCTTTCGCCACTGTCTCAGCTTCGGCCCCTTTCTCTGCATCTGGTTTTACATGTTTTTTAGTCGGTGTGCCTTTCCTTTGGTCGTTGACTTTGGCGAGAAAGGTTCGCTGAACTCTGAAAAACAAAAATTAAAACAAGGGAAGGAAGAAGCAAAAAAAAAAGAAGGTAGTTTGACTTTCAAAGGGAACGGAACTGAACGGAACCTTTCCCCCAACTACTGTCTCTAAGTACAAGGTGTCAGATATACATTTTATATATGGGTCAGGTGGCGGGTTAAACCTTTCTAAAGTCTTGGTCTGGGAAAGGGTTTATCTTTTACTTAGAAAGCTAAGAAAATTTGGCATAATTACTATTATTTTTGACCTGACATAAAAAATAATAAACTAGTTTAAGTTAAACTAGACTAAAGCGTGGAAAGTCTACTTTCTTAATAAGAAGGTTCTGAAAGCTACAAAAATTAGGCAATTTAAATCCCCAACTAAGTGCTTTAATGGCTCCTTAAGCTTGGATCAGTTCCTCCTTCCCCCATTTTGCATTTCCTCCTCCTTTAGCATTGTCTGGACGTGTGTCTGGTGTTTTAGGTAAAAAGGCGTTGATGACGATAATGGACAGCGCAGCAGCATAAAGAACAAGCAGGAAAGAGATTGTGTTGAATTCAGCAGAAAAGCAAAGAACAAAGCAAGAAGATGATGGATAAAAAGAAGAAGGAGGTGCCACCCACCCACCCCCATGCCACGCATTTTGATGGATGACATTGATTGATGATGATTAATAATGTTGCATTTTTATTGCTTTTCATCAAGCAGTCGCCGTCCTTTTAGTTGTTTAAATACATTAAAGTGCTAGGATACTAGGAGAGGAGCTGGAGGTGTGTGTGTCACAGGATAACACCTGCATGGGGCTAACACCAGGATTATTCCTATCTCTATTCTCAACTCTCTCTCTTTCTCTCTCTATTCGCTGGTTGATTATTTCGCTTGAGTGCGGCGCAAACTCATCAAGGCGAATGCTGCCTGAACTCGGGTCCATTGCTCACTTTATCGTCCTGCGTCCTTCGTCCTTACACCCATTTCCGGCGCCACATGTTTCCACGCATATTCGCTCAATTAAAAAGCATAAAATTACATTTTCGCTTAAATGAACTTGAGCGGGGTTCGTCCCTCCTTTTATTTACTTACCTCCTCTCAATTTCGTCAGTCTCCTTGTGCCTTTTCATCGCATATCCTTGCTTGACTGTGAATTTCCAGTCCTGTTCATCATTTTCTACACAGTTTCTTTGTTCCCACTTTTCCGGCTATTTGCTACTATTTTTTGCCGGTTTTTTATGGTTTCTAGTTCTTTACTAACGTTGAATTTTTAAAGAGACTTTAAACTAGTTTTAGGATAAGGGTTTATGAATAAAGTACTTATTTAATTTAGTTACTAAATTGTTATATTAGGTATTTAACTTTCGAGGTTCTTTCTCTTTTGTTAACTTTATGAAATACCTTGTGGTTTGGCTACCGTGTTTTTTGGGCCTCTTGAAAGGCATATAATTTACTTTTTTGTAATATTTTGCCCACCGCAAAAGCATTTCATCAGAACGAATCCCATTCACCTGTCCAAAAAACGAAAGACATCCAAAATATTACCCAACTTGACCCCGTTAAAACTGCTTATTTAATATTTATAAAATTACGACAGAATTTTATTCAGGGCAGGCGAGAAAAAGAATGTTTTTTTTTTTTGTATTGCGCCACATGGCGTATACTTAATTACATTTGGTGTTTTACAAGTTGTTAATTTTCCCGGTCCCTGCCAATAAATTAATATGCAAAACACAAAAACAGAGACACACGCACACGGATGGATATGTGGGTTATAAAAAATGGCTGGCAACAAATAAGGATGAGAGCGGAGGAGCATGAGTGAGCTGGTGGCCATTCATAGCTGGTGGTGGTTGTGATGGTCTCAGCTGAAAATTTCAAATCCTCGGCTCAGTTTAATGAAGCATGGTAGTCCTCCTTAAGTATGCCAATAAGTTGGGTAGAGGAGGATGTGAAAGTGGCAGGGGGAAAGGGTCTTTAAAGGACACGACCAATTTGTTTGTGGGGTTGCCATAGTCACATATGAATTTTTAAGTGCAAACATAATAAGCAGCTTAATGAACACACACATCGCACACCGAAACCCACGTGCACTCGGGAGATCCCTTTGCCTCCTCCCACCCCTTTTCTGGGAGGAAGGCAACCCTTTTTAAGGATGCGCAGCTTGTGTCATGAATTTAACACGTGTGCGTGTGCGTGAGATGGCAACAGAGGGAGATGGGAATAGATACAGACGGGGTCAAGATAGTAGTGAGATAGGAAAGTACTTTTAAAGAACATAAAAGAAAACATTAATATATCATAAATATTTATTAATTTATTTTCTATATTTGATATCCCTTAAACAAACATACAACTCACGCCATAATTTTAATTTCCATCTTTGAACTCTAATAAATTAACTTTTACTGTTTTGTGGAGATCCTAAATGTCACAAGGGGGCTTGTCCCAAACAACAGTTTTCACCCAACTTTATCATCGTTAACACTTTAAGGGCTCTACCTCTAGTCCCTCCCCTTAGCCCACCCTTCCATCTTGTCAGTCAGCGTTGAAAATACCACAAAGAACTGTCAAAGTCGTCGTCATCCTTCCACAAAACCCTCTTAAAGCCCCCAGCCCAAAAACCAGGCATCATCATCAGCAGCAGCAGCAGGAGCAGCAGCAGAAGCGGCTGTGGCTGCGGCAGGATTGTCATCATATCATTCCCCTGTCGTGGATGGATTTTTTTTTCCGAGTTGTTGTTTTGCTGGTCGTCCGTCCTGTCCCTTTGGTTCCTTTGTCCTTGCGTGTGTCCTGTCAGCAGCTCTGTTGTGCCTGTGTCTGTGACTCTGTTTATTTGCTGCTGCTGCCATTGGAGCTGTTGTTTTTGTTATTTTATGCTCGCACAATTTGCATTTTAATTATTTAAGAGAATTTTGATTAAAAAATATATACATATATATATAGCCACGAGACGGTGGGAGTACAAAAAGTTGTTGTTGTGTTGCTCTTTCTATTCGGGTAGGATAGTCCTGGGGTTTTCGGGTTCGATTTGAATTTCGATTAACATTTAAATCCAATTTTTGGGAAATGAAGGGTGGTTTTTGGAATAAATTTTGGGAAAAAGAACAATTTGGTTATGAAAAAAAAAATCTGTTAAGTTTGACGAACATTAATATTGAATAACATTTTTCATATATTTTTTTCTTTAATAAAAATCAACTTGGCTTAGTTTCCATAAAATAATAATATAAAAAACTTATTTAAACTTGTTTTAAAATGTTGTTTAAAAATTGAAAAGAAAGGGTATCCATACTTCACTTATAATATCTGCATAGTATTTGCCTATCAACCCGTAGGCCAAAGCTCTCCTTTGGGCTACTGCCGTCATTCCATCAGGATCAGCTTTTGAAGGATTAAGCCGATGCTAAGAGCTCGTTCCCCCTTGGAAGTCAAGTCCCCTTTTCGTTATGATGTTTTATGCATGTGACGTGGCCGCGTTAATTTTGACACTTTCATCAAATGCTCTCCTTTCATCACGGGAAATTTCCTTTCATTTGTTTTTTCTTCTTTACGTATTTAAATTTTTGAAGGGATTGGGGGAACAACATACAAAAAAAGTGTTGAAAATTGTGCCTTTCTTTTTGGATGGTTGAGCTCATTAGAGCAGAGAATCCCGCGAAGCAGGAGAAATAACATCGGCAACGACATGGACATATCACACGCGGTGCCCAATTTATGAGGCCCCCGAACATTACTCAAAGTGACAGGCTGACTCTACGGCTTTGGCCTGGTCTGGTTCTCTGAGTTCCTCCTTGGAGAATACCTGTCAAGTGGCAGCCAGTGCAACAATTTAGATACCGGAATATACAACCCTCTGCTCTCGCCCACACAATGAAAAAGTGGGAGTAGGGGGCGGAAAAAACAGGAAAATACAGAAGCAATAAACATTTTTACAGCCATAAATTCTTTTGAGGCACTCGCCCCGCTCTCGCTCTCCTCTCTCACTTACTAAATTCTTCATAAATTTCTTATTTTTATTACATTTTTGAACTTACGAAAATTTTGAAATGCTCTCAACTGGCACTCTTGCGTCGTTGTTATTTTTATTGTCGTTGTCTCTTGTTGCATCTGAAATAAATTTTTAATATCTAATTTTTTATTTCCCTTCTTTTCTTTGCAGGTAAGTTTTATCCATCAAACGGAGAGGAGAATTGAGAGCAAACTCCATCCACCGAAGCCTCACATGTGTAATGGTTTTTATTTTCGGTTTTTATTACACTATCAAATGCATTTACGGGGGGGAATCTACTTAGAAAGATTAGATTTGAATTTGGGCAACTTCCTTTTGCATTTTAATGTGTTTCCAGATATTTTTATTGATATTTCCTTGGATAAACAAAATAATCGAATACACATTTATGGCCTTAATAAGAATTTCAAGTCTTAATTACCATAAAGTGTTTATTCGTACTAAGTTATTAATGTTTATTGTGCGAGTAATTAAACAATGAGCTCAAGGCTGTAAAGCAACTTGTACTAAATATTGCCCCTTTTTACCTTATATTACACCATTAACGCACGGCTAATAAAAAATGTTTATAATTATAATTATTAACATACGACGTAAGAGTGCAGTCGAGGCTGGGTATTTTTGCCAATTTTTTGTACCCATGCCTGCAGGGTATTTTGATTTTGCCAACCAGTTTGGCCTTAGTCACAGGTATTTTTAAATGTGATTAAATCTAAAATGATTAAAGCATTTAAAATAATATAGAAATTCCCTGGGACAGGTTTCTTTTCTTTAAATTAAAATTTTTTTAGCAAATAAATTAAGCAAATTTTTAAAGGGTATTTAGGTTTCCCATTCAACACCTTGTTAATATTTTTTCAATATCCCTTCTTTTTTGTTTTGATTTTCCTTTGGCTTTTCAGTTCAGTTTTTCTGTATAATTAATGTCTACTTAAGTGAAATGACAGTCGGTCCGTCGTTCCGTATTTTCCTCAATGCTGCTGCTGCTGCCCACCTCCACCCTCCGCCTTCACTTATTATTTTCTAGTTTAATTACTCACTAAGCAGACGGAATAGATGGGGGAGAATGGGATGATGGCCAGAGCGAAATCGGGCGAGTGGTGCGCAGTCAACAGTGTCTGCTAAAAATATCTCATCACCGCACACACCTGCACGCCGGCCAGTTCGCTGCTCGTGCTCCTCGGGGCTGAGGTAAAAATGTATTTTTAATTTGGAAGAATATTTTCACAATTTTTTCCACTCTTCACGCTGCCGCTGCATATGTGTATTCATTTTTCCTGATATTTTGCTATAGAGAACATTTTTTGGATTTTTATTTCGGCCAATTCCTTTTTCTTCTGTTTAGATTTTGATGATAGAAAAATATTTTCTATTTGGCTTGCATGGCAGGCAATTTACACATTGTTGAAAATTACGAGATATATATATATTTGGAAAATGTCCGAGTGTGTGTATATTTACACACCGAGAGTCTGGAGAATTTTGAGGCTTTTTAATGACAAACAGAATGGAATTTGTAGTAATTGGATTTTATTTTGTAGAAAGGAAGTTCTTTAAAATAGAATTGCCTGAAATAAAACGATCTTATTTGGCCAATACATCCCGTTTCTAGTATTTATGCCGCATAAATTGACCTTTTGACCCTCCTCCCCCCTTTTGGTTTCCTCTGAACCTCGAAAGCTCTCAAGCTAACAAGCTAACATCTCATATTCATCGTTTTGTGGGGCTCAGCTGATAAATTGAATTAACCCAACCAAACAGAGGCAACGTTTTGAATTCAAATTGGTCGACATTGTTGTCGCTTGTCACCCATTCACCCACTCAAGGGTTAAATGGGGTATAAAGGGGACCGAGTCCGGGGACTGAGGGGATGAGAGATGGATACAGAGCTTCATCATTAGGCTACCCATTGATTTGCACTGGACAATTGTCAATTTTAATTGAATGCAGCTACCCCATGTCCACTGTCCTTCTGTGAGTTAATCAGCTTTTGGTCTGAGTGACTCAGTCACAGGTACAAGATATTTCAGTTGCAGGTAGTTTAAGTCTTTAATGATATTTAATTTCAAGTATACTTGAAAATGTTGCCTTTTAACTGTAGTAATTTACATTTAGTGTGGCCGTAGGTTGTATAGCTTGCTCAGGTACAGTTGTGTTCGTTATTATTTTAAAATAAATGCTTTATATTTTCAACGACATATTTTTATAAGTATTATGAATCTCTTTCTATCAAGTGCTGACATCATTTCCGTTTGCAGAAATGCAAAAAAACAAAAAAAATTCAATTAGTGTGGCCGTATGCCTTGGGTTGTGGTCAGTCCACGTATCCCCCTTCCCCTCTTTTTCTTTCAGTGGCCAGATCTTGTTTATTTTTTCTGTTTTGTGCCGCCTTAAATGGATTTTGATTGAGTTTAATTAAATTTTATTAGGTTTTGTCACCCTCTCCACATGGGTTGGAGAATGATGATGATGTGCGTCCGGTCTGAAAAGAGGGTGGTCAACCAAGGGGACCAGACAGAGAGCAAGTAAGAGGGATCTCTGGGATTCTGAAATCACAGCATTTGCTTTTGGCTTATTATTGTAAAGTGAACGGGCGTGATGCAGTCGAGTTTAAATGGGGGAATTCTTTGTTGGAAAGAGATGTGAGACTAAAAAGAGAGGGAGGAGGAGGGTTCGCCCACAACACTGTCGGAGATATATAAAATTTCACTCATTCAATTCAGATTCGTTTGTACGGTCCTCTTCGCGTTGCATTCACATCCATTTACGATGTGTTTATTGAGTCTTTGGTGGCTTTTGAATCTCCTCTTTCTAACCGCCTTAACCCCCTCTGTTTGTCACTCTTTTTTATTGAATTTTTCTTTATCGACAGTTTTTTGTTTAACAGCCAATGAAGTTGTCTTTGCTTTTTCTTGGCCATTTGAAATTGAATTGATGCATTGAACTGTCTTTTTATGGCTCTCAACACGGTTTCGTTTCTTTCATTTGCAACCTGCCAAAGCGGTTTAAGATCAAATATCTCCGTTAATATTTTTTAGAGCAAAATTTAAGGTGATGAAAATGTAGGAGTTTTGGCCTTGTTTTGGTGACCAGTTTGAGTTTAAACTAGTCTGCCTAATTAGCTGAAAAAACTGATTATTGGAAAGCATATTAAGGTTATATAAAGAGATTATTTTGGTAAAAAGAAGAAATGGAACAATAAATCCACAATACCATGAGTGATTAGGAGCTTCTTAAATAATATAATAACTAAATAACTCTATGAAAAACCTCAATTCACTGCCAAAAACCCCAAAGTATTCGACACTTAATACTCACTATCCTAAATCCATTCAATTTTATGAGTGATTCAGTACAAATCAGTCAACCAAATCAGGTAAACACTTTGTTATAATAAGCACTAAAAAAAGGACCCTCGTAGTCCTAGATGATATACGTTGTGTGGTGGGAAAGCAGAGGGTAATGTGAGAAAATACCTTTGTTTACGCTGCTGCTGGGTTTGGTGGCAATTCCATACAAATTTAAGCTCTTAAAGATGACATTTTGATCTGTTTTGATTTCCCCAGAGAGACAGAAAGAGAGAAACCGAGTCTGTGTGTCCTCTGTGTCCTTGCAGTCCTGTAACGTGATTTCTTTTTGGCAGGCTCTCTTATTCACCCTTGCGAACTTATTTTGGTTAACGTGTTTTTTATATATTTTTTGCAGTCAACCAGCATGGATATATATATATCTATATATGTTTGTCCCGAGTTTATTGCTTGTCTGTTTGGAGAAAGAGATGGCAAAGGGTCGCCATCGTCGTTGTCGTCTCGCATATCCTTAATACATAAAATATGTTTGATGGTTTCGCCATGCTCATATGTCAAAGGTTAGCGCACGTGCTCACGCTCCCAAAGCGTTTGTGTTGTGTTGGGTTGCAAAATCGAAATTTAATATATATATCCATCCACCGATATCTGTCTGAGTGTGTGTTTGTGTGTGGAATTAAAGTATCCGGCGAGGGTGGTCCAAGGAGTCCTTGCCAATGCATCGAGTGGCTGCTGAAGGATTACCCTGCTTTTGGTGGCACATCTCGTGAATATATTTCCCAGGGTTTTTCAGCTTTCTTTTTGTTTTTTTTTTTTTTTTTTTTTTTTGAAACACAAGAGTATCTTGTAAATGTTGAATTATTTATGACTGAGACTATGTGCCCTTTTCTGCCCTTTTCTGCCCTTTCCGCTCTGCTTTTTAAAAGATCGATTGATTATTTTGTCACAAAGCACCGACAACTTTCAATTAGCCTCCCGGTTGGGGGGCCCCAACATAATGACAATTGATTGCCATTGTCAGGCGATATCTCCTCGAAATCAATTATAGGCCCCTCTTCTATTTTCAACGTTCGTTTTTCCTCTTTTTTTTATCACCCACAAATGTCATGTAATTGTTTACCTTTTTTCCGGGGACAATTCCATAATTGAAGAGCTCTTCAGAGCTCTGGCATAGAAAGTTTTCGAGCAGGAAATCTCTGAGTGAAAATCTTTCAACAGCAAAAGTTAATTTCTGTATATTGTATTGAAGGAGGGTCGGTAGAGAGAGTGGAACGAAGTCGAGTGTTATTTCTGTGTGTGTAGCCGCAATTGACAAACATTGTTATCGCCACCATTCGTCGTACTCCTCTCGCCAGTTGAGTTTTCTTTATCTTTGCCGCAATGTCATCGCCAATTGCTGGGTAAACATATTTACCCAAACCAAACCAAACCACAGACAATTCGGTCTAGTACTATTTATGCGACAAAGAAAACAAGTTCTGGGTATTATACAGCACTAGATGCCTCACAAAATACACATAAAATATATGTATATAATGCAAATGAATCACAAAGTATATATTTGTATATTTATTAGATAAATATAACACCTTTTTCTTTGAATAGAAAGTGTTAAAAGTTCTAAAAATGAGTAAGGAAATTTCCCATTTCCTTTATTTTCTGTTTTAATATATTTAAAAAATTTTCCAGTAAGTTTAATTGCAGCCATAACAAGTCAGAGGACAGGCTAGCTTAACATTTTATCAGGCCACAGAAGCTATTTGCTATATTTGCAGTGAGATAAATCTGTGCGACTTTAAGTTGCCCCGCGTACGTACGTACACCTGACGTATCATATAACCATCCAGCTCCCGCCCTGGCTAGACGAGGGGAAATAAAGAAAGGGAGCTGTGTGTTACTGTGTGTGCTTGCACAGATTTTTCCTCTTTTTTCCACCAACCTGAACTGATTTGCTTGGCGCGATGCTGCAACTTTTTCTCGTGCGAACAAACCCCAAACCCCCAGAACCCTCGTCACATTAATGTCTCTATAGCTGTCAGTTTAGCCTTTCTGCCCGGGCAGGTGGTTTTTCCAGCGGGAAAAAGTGGGTAGTGGGTGGTGATGTGATGGGTGAAGTGCCTGGAGTTTGGGGTACCCTCATTCGAGGCGTGTCTGTGCTTATCAGTGAAAACATTTGGCCAACCTTCTCTCTGGCAGCGGCTGCGGCTACGGCTGTTTAACGGGTTGCCATTCTGGGGATAAGAGGAAACTTGGCTCGCTTCCTTTTTTTTTTACCCCCATTTTATTCTTTTCTATTCTTTTTTTTTCTGGGTAGTTAGGAGGTGCAAATGTGCGTAACTTGCCGCACTTTCAACACCTCTAGCAGCTTGAAAAAATAAATCAAAAAAAAAAATTTAGAAGAAAAGGGGATTCTAGAAGCCGTAGTTCATATACTCTAGCAGGTTACCATACGAGTTGGCATTATTTATGTAGAAAAAATGATTTTTCTGATATAATATCCTAATTTAGAAAGAATCTATAGATTGTTCAAGGTTTCATCTATATTGAAAGCTCTATTAAAATATTATTTAAAACCTGTTAACATAAACATTTTCAAAAGGTTTCCTCAGAGACTTTAAATGCTTATATTTTATATTGTAAAATCACCTAGAACTTCCTCAATATTTTCTGAACCTTCCTGAAAATACCCTCTTTAAGGGCATGGAAAATAATCTTGTTGCTAAAGGCAAAACTTTCAATCTGCTTGTAAGAGCCCCATGGGGCGTATGTGCAATTTTTGGCGATGTAAACTTTTTGGCATTAAATTGCCAGAGATTTTCTCTGCACTTTCCTTTTTGCTTTCCTTGCTTTTTTGTTTTTCCCTGGCACAACAATTAATCATCAAGTCGGCGCCCTGTATCAGTGGGCCGCCCCTTATTTTTTTCGGTCTTCTTGGTTCCTCTTCTCTCAGTGACAAACATGTGTCTTCGCCTTTGTCATGATTTCTCTCTACCCGGTATTTTTCGCTCACGCCTGACTAATCGTTAAACAATTGTTCAAACATTAAATGGCCACATAATCACATTAATTAGCATTTTCGCTGCGCATCGCTTGGGCATTCATTGTCGTTAGTTTCGGTGGCTAACAGCTAGTGTGTGTGCCAAAAATTAAAAATCTTATTGCTGCGGTTAGTTTTTCCTTTAGCATTTCCCCAGCTGTTTGATTAATTTGATGGGTGTGGCTGTCGGTATTTACTTGGCGATTTATATGCGATGTTATACGGAAAAAGCAAACAAAACGAAAGCCTAACTATTCACAGATGCAAGAGAGAAATTTAAGTTTGAATCTTGTATTTCTCATGTTTATTGAAACAGTTTGGGAAAACTAATTACTTTGATTTATGGCTCAAAAATGTTTATTTGAAGGTATTCAATAATAATTTTTGTGTTTTATTCAGAATTTATAACAGCTTTAATTACTAAAACATTAAATACATTTAAATCTACTATAATTTGGGCCATTTGCAGCTTAAACTAACACAACAAAAATATCCAATAAATTCATAGCATGTACAACATGTACAACGCTTAAATATAAATAACTACTATTTCTGCGTATTTACCAACTCTGCTCATACAAAATTCCGTTTGCCGACTTTTTGGTTCAGCAATTTTGTTTACACTTTGCCCGGATTTCCAAACAATATTTTCTGGCTATTCCATAGACGGTTTTTTTGTTTTTTCTCAGTCTCTGGGTTGCCTGAACCCAATCACTTTTGTTTACCAACGCGTAATTATTGTGTTGCTATTTGTTTACTACTTTCATATGCATAATTACAGATATAATTTCAATTTAATTGCAATTAAATTTTTGCGTAATTTGCGTTGAACAACAAACACACACAGACACAACTTGGAATAGGAGGAGGAGGCTGAAGTCTCACACAAATCAACAAATATTCAAACCATTACCTTCCAGCTCTCCTGCTAATGTTTGTAAATAGTTGCCCAAATCGTTTTTGTTTGCTCTTGAAAGATAAATTTGTGCAGAACTTATTTATGGGATACACAAGCAAGCAGGCAGGCAAATGGATTGATTCGAGTGGAGGAACAAGATTTGGTTTATTTCAAGGGGGCGAAGGCAGGGCACTTAATAAATTGTCCATCATTAAAAGTTTTAGGCACTTTAATTGTTACCAAAAACCCAAAATGCTAATGGAGTTGCCCTTATAAATCTGCGCCGCTAAGAGACTTTTATCTCGCGCGATCGCTGCGGCTAATTAACATGATTTATGCCACAAATAAAAGTCAGTCAGTTGTTTGTTTTTCTATATTTTGCACAACTTTCATGGTAGGAAAATTGAACATAATTTAACGCGCAATGCAAACACAGACATAGAGACTTTCTAACGTCTCCAACACAGGCAAAAAAGATTATAAATAATTGAAACATTTATTGCAGTCATGAGCAATTTTGTATCTAATTATAATTAAGCCAAGTCACCTCGCTCTCACTGTATCTGCATCTCTGCATCTGCATCAATCTCTCTGGTAGACTTCGCTCCTCTAATATATCATATAATGCCATAATAATTGTCATAAATTATGAGCGGCAAATGGCAACTGCTGTTGTTGTTCCCCCCGATTGGGCATTTTTCGAGACATTTACCATACTGCAGCTGTCATGCCTTTGCCTTTTTAATTCTTAAATATAAATAAATTTTGTCAAATACGTTTGAAATGTGAAATTATATTGCACATTGCACAGTTATTTCTCATAAGAAAGCTAATATAATCCGAAATTGATTAAATTCAGACTTGATGTCCTGACAAAACACATAAAAAAGCCAACTGTAGCAGTCAAAATCATTTCATTTAGTCCCTTTCGACAGTCTTTATTAATGGCCAGCATTATAACGCTGATGATTCCAAACAACATTACCTTTTCAGTTAATAACATTTTTATTTATTTTGCCAGCTCTCCTCCACTCCATTCTTCTCCTTCTCAATTCCATCTGTCATGTTTATTTATTCTTCCCAGATTTTCTGTGTTTTTTCGCTCATCTTTTCATTAGTTTTTGATGTTTTTGGTTGCCTTTTTATATGCTCTGTCTCTCTTGACCCTATTAATATGCTCCGAACGTGGCCGTATAAATTTTTCGTAATTTATTATTGTCTTGGCATTTCGTACAGTTAATCAGGCTCAGAGCAGCAGCAGCATCCACCGAGGAAGGCGAACATACATATAGCCAGAGCTACCTGAAAATGGCCAGATATAGATTGGGCCATAATTTATACGTACTAACAAATATATCCCAACATCTATATACACATGTTGTAAAACAGATGCCGTTGCCTGCGATTGCTTTGCAATTTGTTTCGGTGACTTTTTCCCTGGCATCAAATTGTTGGGGCCATGTCGCCTTTGCCGATGATGCCGTCGCTCCTCCTCCTCTCTGTGATGTGTTGCATGTGCAGCTTCATGTTCGACTGCAATTAATGTGGACACTTAATTAATCATAAAAATTGGCGAAAAGTGTTTACGGCTCATTTAAATTGACAAATGCTGTGTGGGCTGTGTTGGGTTCTGCTCTCTTCTGGCCATGTTTGTCTCTGCCATCTTTTCGCGTCTTGTTCTTGCATCATCATCTTCAAGCCAAAAATGATCTGACCTGATTAACATATTCTCTAGCCCTATAGCTCATAATCCTCGGCCCCCTTGGCAATTTCTCTTGCAAGTTATTCATAAGCAGTGCTCATAATTTCGTGATTATGATAACAAAACTCATTTATTTTCCATCTCGTTGTCAAGTCGCATCAGCACAAGCATCTCTGTAGCATCTCGTAAAGTCGCAAGAACAACGCCGACCATCTGGCCCCATGTCTTTTGCATACTAATTTGATGATTTTCGACGAGCTGACTGATGTCTGCCCGGGAGATGCTTATCACTGGATTAGGAGCTCATTGAGTGTGTGTGTGTGCTGCTGGGGTGTATATCATCTTTAACCGCTTTGCGTTTGTTATTTCGACAGAAACACCGAACCGCCTTGTTATTGGTATTCTAATCAGTTGCCACTGTGATGAGGGTTGTGTTGCAGCTTTTTCAGATTTTCATCTCAAAAGGATCCTAAGAAATTTGGAGCAAATTAAAAGGGTATTAGTAACGGAAAGAGGCTTAATGAGGTTAGAAAGGGAAATGAGGGTTTGGGGAAAGTAAAGTTGGTGTAACTTTAACTTCCGACTTTAATAAATATATAAATTCTGGAAATGCTGGTTATTATTAAAGAAAAAATCCATTCAAGCTAGTTAAAGCTTGATTAGCCCCCACATAAGTCCACCCTCATTCAGATATCATCTCTTATAGATTACTATTTCATCTCTCATGATCTTTTTCCTTTCTCCCTAATTATGCGATACAACATCAAAATAAACAAATTTCAACTGGAGCTTCTTCTTTGACTGTTGCTGTTGTTGTTGTTGTTGTCCTATAATGCGACGCACGTAGCGACCCCCTTTTTGCTCATTTCCACCCCCCAATGCCCTTGACAACCCAGGGTCGCACTAATTTTATGGCTTAATATACTCTCACCATGGGTGGTGGTGATTGTGTAACTATGAGGGAATGAAATGAAATGGCTTGGATGCTGGTTCTCCAGCGCAAAATTGGCACTCAACGTCACTGTTTCCCATTCTCCTCCCTCTTTGGAGCCTGTCACTCATTTGCTCGTTCCCTCACCCGCCTCCCCTCTGTATTTTTTCTCCATTTCCGCTGAAACCCCCCTTCGTTTTTCCACGCTTGTCCATTTCCCATTCATTGCGTAGAGCAAGAAAAAAAAGAGAGAAGAAAACGTGGAAAACATGAAGAAGAAAAATATTTGTCACGGCAGCTTGGAATTCTTAATTTTATTACACTTTTTTCTGGGGGAGAGTGGGAGGAAAGGGGGCGTGTCTAAGATGAGAGGATAGCCCTGTTTTTTTTCGCAATGCCTCCCCTTTTTAGCCCGGATTCCTGCATGCAAATTTGGTCTTGTCGGAAATGACATTTTCATGCGTAAATTGAAATGTGAGCGACGTGTTTGGGGATTTGTGTCCCAGTAGTATCGCTCTGTCTGGCCCATTTGTATGGAGAGCCGCCCCCGCACCAAAAGGGAAAATAAAAGCAAATTGTCATTGCTTTTAATTATTTTTTCATTAGGAGTTGGCCATGCCATCATCGTTCGTTGGATGCGGTACTTAAAAAGGGGCATTATTTTATTACCTCCCTCCTTTCGCTGGGGCTTTATTTTAAGGCAATGTCCATTTTCCTTTTGGCCAGGCTAATTACTGTTTAATTGAGTTATTCAATTATTTAATAATATCAGTATTTACTTTTTTAGGGGTCTTATAAGTTTATTTTCCTTACTAATTAACTTAATTTATCTTTCTTTCTACTTTCAGGTAAGTTGAAGTTCTATGAAAACTGAAAAACCAACAGCAGTAAGGCCACAGAATCATCAGGCAGCTAAGTTCCTTGAAAACCTCTTCTATATATATTTCCTATATGAACAAAAATCACTTGCTTGCTTCTTATTTATCAAACAGGCTCGTTTTTAATTATAACAAAACACAAAACTCGTCAACATTGCAGTTGGAAATTGTGTCAGGCTAAAAATGCTTTTGTCGTTGGCTTGTGTTTTTGTGTAGTTGTATATTTGCCCTGATAAGCGTAAAATTTCTATAACATTTCCTGTGTCGCCCGATAAAAACAATGAACAAAATGTGCCTTTGATAAGGCCAGAGGAAGGCCACTACTATACATACATATATATCTATATATACTGAGCTGAACATATTGCAAAGTTCTCACATCTGGAGGCATGAAACCCGCTTCGAGCCTGAGCTTGCATATTAGATTTTCCAGCCAAGAGAGATTCTTCACTTCACCCATATATAAAATATGCAGAACGGGGGTTGAAGGAACAACAGCATAAAGTGGCAAAGGAAGAAACTTTCCCAGACATTAGTTTGCCTGGGAAAATTGAATTTCCTGCTATTGACTTTGGGGGAAAACCCCGACAGCGGACAGCAGCAGCAGCAGGAACAGCACAACTTTCATATGAGCATAGGCAACTAGGGGAAAAAGGAGAAAAAAAAAAATTACAAAAATGTCAAAGCAGCAGAAAAAAAAAGTTCAAACTGAAAAGCAAAAAATTGCAAAACACAAATGGAGAACAAGCCACCGTCGATGTCTGGTACCGAGCGTGGATTCTTGCTTTATTTTTTTGGGTCTTTTTCATTTTGTGTTTTTGTTTTAGCCAGAGACGCCGCCAACATTCAATAAAAATTCAATTTGCAATTGAATTTGTTTTCACTCGATATCCCTTCCGCTTCCACTGTTGCCCTTCTGGGTTGCTCACTAGCTCTCTCCCTCTGACAGGCATTGCAACTTGGTAAACATTGCAAAAATCGCCAATAATATTATATGTTTTTTGCCCCACAACCAATTCACGATGCATTTGGATCCACAGCTCGTGTGTGTTAAGTTAGCTGAAAGGGGGCTCTTTCAAGTGATGAATTAATAGCAGGTCAGATAAAGGAGATTATAAATAATTTTTAAATATATTTCAGACTGATATTTATCCAAAATTATAACCGAGATTAGCCAGTATAATGAACTTTACATAATAAATATTTTGGAACCCCAGACAATCGTTTTTTCAAATATTTTATTCTTATTCTTTAACCTATATAGCACTTCAAACAATCTGTATTATTATTGTCATACTACCGAACCCTCCTGTAATCCATATTATTTCCTAAAGCTAAAGTCTCAACCCTTAACTATTATAATTTTCAGGCTGATCACGTTTATAGATCCCGAGATAATTCTAAAAATATTCCCACAATTGTATACCATTATCTAAGCACACATTATCCTTTTAATATTTATTTCATCAGTTATTGTTTACCTATTTTAGTTGCAACAAAACATTTGCAGTTTGCTTAAATTATAAATGGTTTTCGCCATATTTTGCAATGGTTAAAAAAAACCACAGCACACAGAGAGGTAAACTCAGAGGACGAGAAGCTTATCGTTTGCTGCCGGCTTTGCTGCGGTTTTTACCAGTTTCCGTTCTCGCGTGGCTTATCGATTAAATTCATATCATTGACACGTCATAAACAAAAAGTACACCGTGGGCGAGGCTGGAGAGATAAACTAAAAATAAATAAAAACGACAGCGAGCAGGGGAGAGTTTGTATATATGAGCCAGGATTTTGTGGTTGGAAAACCTTTTAGGCCAGGCCCAGCGAGCGACTAAGTGAATTAGCCCAGAGCGACAGCGATATAGGTAAACAAAGCGAAAATATGAAAAAGTAAAGGGAAAATAACATTAATAAATAGCTTTTTTTATAACAAACAGTGAACACAAGACAAACTTCTGGAAAAAATGGCAACCCTTTTTAGTCTGCATTTTTTTTTTATCAATATGCAAATGGCAGTTGGGGAACAAATAAAAAAAAAGGTGAGGACAAGAGCCAAAAGTGAGCAAAAGCCGCGCAAATTAAAGGCGAAAATGATGATAATGGAAGCCGTCGCCTTGTTTTTACTCCGCCTTCCATTTTGGCCTTCCTGAAAACACAGTCACGTTAAACGGAAATGGCAATGTCTAGACTGTGGACTTTTTGGACTCTAGTCCTAGTCCAGGGCACTCCGAGGGGGGTGAGCAACCGCAGAACAGTTTCCAACGGCACAAAAGGTTTCAGTTTCGGTTAGCCATTTTTTTGTACCCTCTTTTTTCTGTTGTTTTCCCTTGCTTTCCCTAAAAAATATAAAAAAAACAGAAGGTAAGGAGAGCAAACACCCTTTTGTGGAGTTTTAGGTTTTTTTCTGCCTGCAACTGAGAATCAGGCTCAGATACAGGCCCATCGTATGACAAACGCCAGAAATGATGCTTTGGAACGTGTCTGGGAATAAGAAAAAAACACTGTTCTAATAGAGCTTTTTCTTAGAGAAAATTAAAGGCCTTACCCAGGGGTTTACCCTTTAAAAGAATCTCTAAATGCTAAACAACATATTCCTTTAATTGAAATTTAGAAAAAATATTTATCATACGCCGTGTTGTCTCTATGAAAAATTTAATATTTATTTATCATAAATTTATTTTTTAATTTTCCTTTCAAAATAACTTCCATCCCTCTTTTTCGCCCAAGACTATCAACAACAGATAAATGCTTATTTTTTCAGTTTGATTTCCCAAGAAGGTAGACAATGTGAAAGCAGCAGGAGTGGTGGAAAATGGAAAATGGAAGGTGATTCTGGGTCTGAGCTTACGGTTAACATTTCTCAAGGCCTTTCGCATACACACACACACACACACGTTTCTGCCAACAAGAACAATAAAAAAGGAAAATACCTATGCAACCCAGTGACTTTCTCGTTCGTTCTCACTGCGTTTCGCATTTTATAAGCTGCACATTTCTCTTCATCTAAAGGCTAAAGAAAACCCACCTTTGGAAAAACCCATCGTGCACGCCTGTTGGCTGGCAACATTTGTTACGTTACGTCCCTCTAGCCGGCTGTGTGTCTGCTTGTTATATTTTCTCATTTCTTGGCCCACGTTCACCTCCTGGCAATTCCAGTTGTCAGTCTCCTTGTCCTGTACAACTCTCCCAACAGTTAGCTGTACTAGGTGCCCGCCATCCCGGTAGATATGCATATGACAGGTTACAGCACCAACACTGAGCGGAAAAGGTGGATTATTTACATTTTGTTTCATATTTTTAGTGAAGTTTTAGATTAAAATAATATGGTATTTAGTCTTGTTAACTAATTGGTTTATAACACTTACTTATAATATATTTTTGTATGTATTTACTGTAAAATACTTGTACTAAATTTTTCTCTTAGTGCAACCCTTATATTCAACGTGGACATTCACGTCATCGTCTTCACCGCTCGTGTTGCTGCTACCTACCTCCTTTTGATCCTGTTCTGTGTTTTCCCCATGCACCAGCTATAGCTCCCTATTCCCATTCCCTGTTCAGTTACTCATCCTGGCTGCTACGCCCTGCATCCTGCTTTCTGCATTCTGCATCCTGCTCCATCATCGTCCGCGTCCGTTGTCCTTGTCTGAGTTGTCTACTCAACGACTCATAATTTCACTTGAGCATCATAAATGCCAACAGTCGGCAGTTTTCTGTCTCTAGATCCCTGAACTCTCCCTCCTCGGCGTTTTCCCCAGGTTTTCACCCCGTTTTTCCATCCTGTTGGATCACAACAAACATTTGCCTAAACACCAGAACCAAAAGCAAACAGCGTCTGCGTGTGTACTCCACCAGATATGGCAAACATCGAAGCGATCCGATTGCAATTGCATTTTCTTTTTCCTTTTCCCTATTTTCCTTCGCTGTCTCTTCGTAACTTGCTTTTCCCGTTTGCTACCGTTGCTGCTGCTGCCTGAGTAAACAATCTGAAATCCCCTTGTGGATTTTACCCAATCTCTCTCCATGTTCTATCCATGTTTTCCTCGATATCTGGGCTTCCGTTGGTCCAGCCGTGACTTGGCTTTGTCCAAGCTTGGGAATTTAAGTGAAAATGCTAAGGGAAGAATGTAAGAAATTTATTTATTTTTATGTTAGTTATTCAATGAAAATATCATACATAATGCTTTTTAATTAAGGAATTAAAACCACTTAGTAATAAAGTCCTTTGCTTTAACCAAATCATGGTTAATTCCAACAAGGATTTCCCATCACTGCCCTGTTTCCTGGCAAACTTGGCCATCGGCAATTTAGCTGAATCGCACATGGCCAGCCAGTTTCTCCTCCTGGCAATCTCAGCCACGACCAATGGGTCCACAAAAAAAGAGGAAAAAATATAAGAAAAAGAGAAAAATGGGAAGCTGAACTTCGTTACCTGGCTCCAGTTTTTGTGTGGCAGGATTTGAAGGATGGAAGGGACAGGATGTTGCCCACCTCGCTGTTTGTCTAGCGTTATTTCACAGCGAACTTTAAAAATTTACACACACACATGCACTCAACAAAAATAGGATTATATAATTGAAATTAATTTAAATTTTTTCATATAAACTCATAGTTTATATTTAGATTTAAATTATTAATTAAAAGAAAAAGGATTTATGTTGATATGATGATATCCCTTTCCCAGAGATCTTATTTATTTCTTGCTGTGCAGGACAAATGTGAACCATTTTGTTGGCCGTACTTCATGTCCTTCTGGCCCCTTTGGGGTCCTTCCTGTCTGGGTTTTCGTTGATTCGTCCTCCTCCACTGCCCTTTCTCTTCTCGCTCTTCGTCCTCTTGCGCTCCTTTGGCGTTTTGTTCGCTGTTATTACTTACTCGCGCATCGTTAAAGTGACTTCCGGCAATGCTTTCCACGTGTGTGTGTGTGTGTGTTATGGTAATAGCACTTGCTGTGGGTATGTGTGTGTTTCAGTGTGTGTGTTTTTGTGCCTTCTTTTGGAGCATAGCATACATTACGGGGCTCGCTTCACTGTCTGCTGCCTGCTGCCTGCTAAATTATGCAGAGCCTTTGCCTTTTTGGCCCCGGACTCCTAGAAAAGGTGACGAAATATTACAATTTAACCTTCCCTTTTCCTTTTTTTTTATTTTTCTCTGGAGCTGTAGCTCGTGTGTGTATGAGCAAATTTCCGCTAACAAAATGATAGACCATGCTGGAAAAGTGAAATATGAGATTCTCTGACGGCACGACGAGCTCACTGGTTCGCTCTGGACTTAAATTTTTTAAAGTCCCCCAGTTGGGACGTACAGAGATATGGAACTATGTATGGCGTACACAATAAATAACACAAATTGATTGCGAGCCAGAAATTAATTGTCAATAACATTTATTTATATTGTATGTTTGCTTTGGGGCGATTTCCACTCACGCCATTTATTGTGTCTCGCTTTCGAAGTGCAAAGAGTGTGCCAGAAGTGAGATAAAAATGGCAGGACAACACCATCGAATGTGCCGCATTTTATTTATGTCAATTGAATGGATTGTTTCGATTGCTGCAACTCCTTTTTCGAACAATAAAATCTTGTCAACTGGAAATCCTGACCAATTGGGGAGTTTTTGAAGTATTTTATTAGTGTAAAGGTTATGCAAAGTGATTGATTTTGGGAAATATGGTATCTAAGTTGATTTATAAAATTCTCAAAACTAAATTAAACTTATAAATGAAAAAAGGACTTAATTTTAATATTTCTCTCAACAGATATTTCAAAAGACTTACAAGATTTTTAAGCTCTGCTCATATTTGTGTAAAAGAACGTTCTTTCTTTTTGGTCCTTCGAGCCTGATGGTCAGTTTCCTTAAACCCTAATTAAAATAGACACAGATACTTTTAAAAAGCCAAAAAAATATATAAAATATGCAGATACTTTTCGGGACTGCAGTCTCCAGACCTTTTGGGAAGCAAAAAACGCTTGCATACTTCGGAGAGCCACTTGAGAAAGCGCGACCAACAAGAACTGGAAACAATTAAAACTACAAGGGGGGCGGCGGCAGACCAGTGGCGAGACAAAAATGTCTAGGCGTGGCAGCGAAAAGTTTGCCAAACACCCAGGAAAGTGAGATACAAGAGAGAGACTGTGAGCAGGGGAAATGCAAGTGGGAGTTGTCGCGGTAACAACTGCAAGTGACTTCCTCGCCGCTGAATAAAAAAGTTCAAAAAATTCGTGTGACAAATAAGCAAAAGTTGCTGCGACGAACGAGAGACAGGAAGAAATGCTAAGCGGAAGAGGAGGAGGAGGCGCCTGCCTACTTTAGGCAGATGGAAGGGGAAGGAGAGATATAGGGGGGGGGCGGCAGGACACTTTGCACTGCAATTTGCACTTCATTGCCAGCAGCGGCAGCCGCGGGAGCGTTGAAGCGTTTTGGTCTCCTTCACAAAGCACTTTGTAAATTTTTTAAGTGCCACGGGAAAAAGAAGAGGAAAAACTGTGAAAAAGTACCCGGTAACAGAGCAGAAATTTTCCCGCTCTCTCTTTTTGAGCGAAAAGTGTCGTCTGCGGAAATTGCTTTGTTGTAAAACTGTGCGGGAGCATAAAAAGCAATAGAAATGGCGGCCATAACAGGGAAAAATGGAAACGGGAAACTGTCAAAGAGCACTGTAGAGGAGATGCACCAGCTCCTAATGCAGATTCCATGGCATTCCTTTTTGGGCTCCGCCCAATTTTAATTAGGTTGAAAATGCCTCGAAGTGAATCAAAAATGTCCCTTTTGGCCGGGCATTAAATTTACCAATTAAAATTTTGCTCGTTAGTTGCCGCATTCCGATGTTCTTTTGGGTAAAAGTTGTGCAACAACCGCATAATTTCATTTCCACAAACAACATGAAAACCGCAACATGTCCACTTGCAGCAACAATGAAAAAGTATTACACGAGGGGTTAAATATAAAAAAAACGAGGCAAAAATAAATTACAACAGCGTTAAAAAACGCTTGAAAACCGCAGGAAAACATGTCAACATAAAGGGCATAACCACCGTGGCACTGCCGGCCATGAATTTATTGTTGTTCCTTTGGCATTTATGACCAAATCGCATTCTCCAAATTGATATTCTAAACGCGTAAAAATTTATATACATATATTTGTGGCAAACACATACATTGTGCATTTATGTATATCTTTTATGTGGCGGCCACTGATTCTGCACTCTGGGGTGGCTTTTCTTCTACATTTTTTTTTTTTGTATGTGTTTTTGTTGTGTGTGTGGAAAATGGGGCACTGAAAATGTTTGGCGGACATTAAAAATAAATGTTGCATACTTTGCGGTGCCCGCCGCATATATAGCATAACATCAAAAATGGCTCGGCGGCGGCGGCATCTCTTTTCTCGAGTTGAATTTTTATGGCCCAAAATTTGTGAGTGGGCTAAATGGGCTGTTCTTGGCCACGCCCACTTGTTACCCTGATTGCAATTGCCAAGCGGATATTGCCAAAAAAAGAGAAAGAGAATTTTCAAGTGAACATTTTCCAGTCATTTTAAGATTGACAGCGATTTTCATGTGAGCGATATGGCTATCTTACTAGGAAATCTTGAGACATTACAGACAGGAAGCCATAAAGATACACAATGACATTTTTTTCACAATGTAAAATCATTTGAGATTTTGGGAGAATGATTTAATAAATCAAATTTAGAGCTTGATTATTGTACTATAAGAATCATTTTGTTTGTACGTCTGTTTAGTTCTATTTTGCTAATAAATATATCTTGTAAAATATGTATTATGTATGTAATGCATTTAAGTTCCCAAATCAACCAAAACTAAATCATTCTTTTGCTTAGTCAGCTGCTTTATTATGTCGTATTTATATGACCAAATATCAACAAAGTATTTAAGCTAGAAAACATTGTATTCTCAAGAGCACCAAATTGCCCCATTTGTTGATTTTTTAATCCCTAGAAAAATAATGAAACAAATTGCATTTTTGTAATTTGCTTATTTGTTGTCGCCGCTGCTAGAAAAGCATTTTTTCCGCTGCAGCAAATCTGTTTGCGTATATCAAATGAAGGCTAAATGTGTTTTAATTGGACAGAAATGGGCTCAGCTATGCAGAAGCAGAAGCAGCAGCAGCTAAATCAGCAACAGCAACAACAACTGACACAGACCAACAACTGACCAGAGAGAGATGATTTCAATAAATCCGCAACTGAAGACGGCAGGCGGCAAACATGAAATTGTTTTATAAATAGGGCCCAGCAGCAGCATCGGCAGCGGCAGCTGTTTTGCCTCTGCGACAGTTTTCTACCCTTCGCCAACCCCTTTTGCAAAAATTATGACATTCTTGTTTGCACAAATTGCAATTTTTATTTCGCCACGCTCTAGTAAAAGTGTTGACAGATTTTCAATTATCCTAGCCCCGGGGGGTGGTGATGCGACCTCCATTCGCTTCCATCATCCATCCTGTGATGACTCATTGCCTGCAGACGCAGACTGGCCAACGGCATCACCATCATCGTCATCATCATCATCATGGTCACACTCAATTAGACTCTCATTCTTGGGGTCCGTTTACGAGTCCGTAACAAATCGTAAGCATATTTGGCAGAAGGAATTGAGGGAGCAGGAGGTGGTATAGGAGGTGGTGTAGGAGCGACTTTGAATGTTATGCCCCAAAAAATACTTTTAATTCCACAACAATAAACACTCAAAATCGCATTACGAATAAAAGTTTTTCCTGTCCGTTAATACCCTGAAAATGAGAGAGGAGTATAGCATGGGAATATCATGTTATACAAATTTGGGATTTTTAAAGGTTTTTAAGTTTCATGATGAATAAAGTAAAGAGAAAGGATAATAATACAATAAACATATTCTTTTTAAATCATGTTCTTATTAGAATATTCGTTATATATTTTTTTTATAACAATACTAATTAGAGTTCCCATTTAAAAGACTAAAATTAAGAAAGAGTATTACCCACTTCGTTTTCTCTTTAAAACTTCCCTTTCGTAAAAGGCATGGACTATAGAATGCAACATCAATCAAATTTGGCTTTCAAGTCGCGTACGCGGCAATTTGTTTGTATAGAAAATGTTGAGACTTTTCCTCCACCACCCACACTCTTCCGCCTCCTTACCTCTTCCTCCATGGCCACCTATGTATGTATATTGCCATTTGTTGTATAACTTTTAATGTATTTTGGGCACGTCTAACCGCACTCCAAAAAGAAAGAGGCTGGGGGTTACGATGATGCCATGGATATGCCCATTGATATCGGCAGAAGGCGTCGACATCCTCATCATCATCATCAGCGTCATCATCCTCATCACGATGGGCGTCGATATCAACACCCTTTCTCCCCTCGACTGCTGCGGTTATGTTTTGGGCTGCTGCCTGCTTGCTCCTATTACTTGTAATAATATTTTAGCAATTTTATTTGTTGTCATGTCACATATGCCAGCGCCATGTCAGGGTAAGCGTCCTCTGCCTAAAGGATCTTCTCTTTTGCATCCCCTAGCAACCCCGTTTGGGTCTCCCCCTTTAAAGCCAAAACAAATTTGCATTTTTATGCCAGGACATGTCTAGGACAAGGCTCCTTTGGCCCTGGCAGCTGTCGAAGAGAAATTGATTTGATGCAAATTAATGACAGCTTCTTGTCAATTTCATCAAGTTGAGTTTTTGGGGCGAAGAGAAACGAATTTTTACTACTCTTTATTTGATATAGAGATTATGATGGGTAAAATTATTAAAGTAAATAAGTTTTAAAGATATTTAGTAAGCATTTTAGATAGAATTTATATTGTACTTAAGTTAAACTAATAAGAAAGTAGCAGAAGTAAAGTCAAATATAATTTATAGAGTACACAAAACTCTTTTCACTGGACCTCTATCAACTTCCCCTTCCGATCCTGGCTTGTCTCTTTTTTTATAGATTTATGCAAATTTTGTAATGGATTTTTAAGTAGGCCTTTAAATTAGGCAAAAGAAAGCAATTTATTTAAATGATTTCGACAAGGGAACACCAAGCGAGCGAGTTGCTGTGTTGTCCTTGTCCCTAACTGCTGTTCGTCCTTTCCTTGGCCATTTATTGTTGTATGTAAAATTAATCAAAATTTAATTTGTCTTCTCATTCTAGGTAAGTCCCCTCTTTCGCAACACAATCGATCTTGAACAACAAACCTCCCAAGTTTCGGGGTTTCCTGGAAAAAAAAGGACATGACCAAAGTGAAGCCGCAGAAGAGTCTGCATAATTATTTTCCAATTCAATCAGGGGCTTTGGGCTTTAAGCTGCCAGAAGCAGCACAGAATATATATATATATAGAAAGGCCGAGTGGCTAAGCCATATTGAGCGGGATTAGGCGCTAACTGCTAAAATGTGATTACATTCTAGAGCCACAAAATGTCTGCCATAAATTAATCAAGTGCGGGGGAAAATCCTCAAACAGAATGAGTGGCCGGTTCTTCCGGTTTTCGTTTTCGCTTCGAAATCGTAGCCACTGAAATGGGCATTAAATAAAGTGATTTTTGTAGGAGAAAATACAAAACAGGAACACGCACCACCCAGGGCTCATCAAGGATGCGCGTTAAATTCTCTCGCTTCCTTGGCATCATTTTTTAAGCCACAAATGGCATTTAATTCACTTTCAACGCTTTTGGACTTGAGCCTGCCACCTGACCGTTGTCCTTCCTTCCCTCTCACATTCCCTGTGCCTGCCGCTGGCCCATCCTGCGTCGTCCTGTGCGTAATTCTTATTATTTACTTTATTAATTTAAGTGTTTTGGCCCCAAGGCTGGGCACCGCGTCCACGTCCATCCACGTGGGCCGTTTCCTCTTCCTCCCCCCTCTTTCTCTTTCTTCTGACTTCTTCCTGCTTTTCCTTGCTTTCGCCTCTACGGACGATTCTCCTCCTTCTCCTTCTCTTTCTTGTTATGAGGGCCGTAAATAATTTTTTCGGGACAGAGCCGCTCATCATTTTATTCTATTAAAGCCAAATATTTACACAGGCAGAACTCCCACTTTCACAGGCAAATGACCAACAGGAAAAATAGCTAAAGGTAAAAGCATAAGGTTTAAGGGAGGGGGATGCACTGAGAAATAAAAAGTTGCTAAGCAGGAAATATTTGTAAAAGTTGGTAGAGGTTACCAAGATAATTGTATATTTTCCATCTAGATGGATAATTTTGTGATAAAAAGAAGTTAAATCTGAGGATAAACAAATTCAATAATAACATTCCATGAACCAGTTGGGAATTATAAGACCTTTTTGTGGAAAATAAGATTTTACTGAAACGTAAAGTTTATATTTCCAATATAAGGAATATTTAGATCCTTAAGTTACTAATTTCTATAATGAAAATAATATTATATAATATACTACATTTTAGAGCTCAGTGTAGGTAATATTCAGTGCGTTGTTACGCTTTTAGCTGGGTGCGTTCTGCGTTCATTTGACAATGGCCACTGGCCCATGGCCGCACAGACACTCACAGGACCCGTGTGCAGGACACTCCCTGGGGTTTATTAGAAGTAATGACATGCAGCTTGTTAGCAGAAGAGCACCACGACTACAACGACGACGACGACGGGGGCAGGTGGTTTGTGGATGATGGGGGCGGGAATGAATGTTGGACATAGTTATTAACAGGAATATTGCTGCCCGAGGCCGGCGGTGGTGCCACATGCCGAACCCGAACGGGCCTCCTCCATTTCCACAACATACTGCAGGTGGAAATGGCTTCGGGGCCGAATCTCCCGAGTGCCGAGTAAATTAAACATAACTGCCGCCCATAAACCCAGCCCAAAGGAAGTATTCCTAAGCACCGATACCCCCGCTAACCCGATTTCAGGGTGGTAAATTCTCTTTGGAAGCAAGCTTATCCCTGGCCAAATTGCATAAGGAATGCCTGAGCAAAGTTTTGGTTCGGCTTTAGTTTTCTAAAAGTTGAGATATTCAGTGTTTTCAACGAAATAGTTCATTCAAATGAATTTTAATACGGTTTGTGTGTGAAAACTTTGAACTGCTAAACATGAGAATTGAGCAGAGTTTTGGGGAAAAAAAATGTATGTAAAGAAAGGATAAAACAGTAAGACAACATTTGTAGGCCACATTTTCTAATGTATTTTCTTGTTCTAAGAACCAACATTTAAAATTATTCATTAAAATGAATATTTATACCTTACCCACCCCTCCTCATTCATCACATCCATTTTAATTGCCCTGAGAAATTTTATTTACATTGAAAGCCCCCCTGGGAACTACTTTACCTACCTCCCTGCCAGTCTGTCTCACTTTTCATTTAATTATTTGGATCTTTTGTTGTTGCCGCCACTTTTCCGGGGGGCGCAATGAACCAAATGCGACTGAAAAAGGTGAGTGAAGAAATTGCTGCGGGTCCTTAGCAAATATGTGCCATGCATCCCTCATTTTTTGGGGGAAGCCCACATTAAACGCTTTACACACACACACATTCGAGTCTGAGGAAGAAGGCAAACACAAAGAAAAAGCATTTTGTTTGTCAAATGTTTGTCATTTGTAAATGTCAAACGGCGGTCGAGCGTATTTTGCATATATGCCAGGAGAGGAAAATAAAGTACAGTGTACAGTGTTCTGAAGAGTGGAAAATAGTATAATATTTATACATATAAAAGAAATGTATCTAGGGATTTAAAATCTCTTTTTAGTGTTCCCAAAGAAAGGAAATAATATCGTTATTCTTTCGTAAAGTTTGTTTCCTTAAAAGAAACTTTTTTTTCCTTCGTTGAAGGGGATCCAGGGTGATTCTGTTCCATTATTTTTACCGATATCAACCCAATATCAAATAATATCCTTGTTCAAGATCACTTTATCGGACATTCCCTGTATCATTACTGTCTCTCTCACTGGTCCATCTCCAGACAAAGTCAGTTTAGAAATGTTCTTTCAAGTTTCTGGCCCGCATTTCTTGGCTGAAACAAAGAGGAGCATTTTGGGACACCAAGTTCTGGGGAATTTCATGGACTTTAATGTTGGGGGAATGTCGCAGATCTCCCCGCCTGCAAATTATGAGACATATTTTTCGTGCTCACTGTCAGTGGGTTTCTTTCACTCTACGCTCTCCGCTCTCCTTTCCTCCCATATAGAAATCTGACATTTAAATATTTACTTGCGTCAACTTGTGACATTTTACTCATTATACCAGGCGACTTGTAATGGGCTTGGGCTTGGGGTTTTGGGTTTTTCGGTTTCCTGGGCTTTGCCACTGAAATTCCACAGTCTCGGGGAAAACTTTTGTCATGCTCCCCCGCTCTTCTCTCGAGCATTTTCATATTCATAAGCTTTGGCATAATTTTGACAGTATTCCTTGCCCCCGTCGCCGCGTCATGTTGGAATGTTTAGATTTATTTCCTCACTTTAGCCTGGCTGGAAGATGTTCAAGTTGATTGGAGTTTCCGGGGGAGTTTTCCTTGGGAAATTGAGGAAAAGCAAGGGGCAAGGGTGGCTGCTGACTGTTGTGGGCTCATTCATTTATCAATGCTTCCGGTGGATCATTGTTCTTGGTCGTCTGCAAATTCGCCTTGACAGACTGCTGTCTGTCTTTGTGCCTTCCTTGGGCTTTTTGCTCAGTTTTTCCCCACCAACCAACCCACTGCCGCCTCTACCATTTTCTGCCCCCCCTTTTCCTTCCTGCTTGCCTGCCTGTCTGTTGTCGTTGGCCTTGGGGGCAGGTATAAATGCTGTTGTAAATGTATTTTTAAATGTAATAAGATTATTACGCAATTAGTATAACTTTTTGGAATTAGGGCGGGGCTGCAAAGTTGAGTGGAAAATGGGGAAAATTCAGCGGATGGGAGGGGTTATGTCGGTTGGTTTTGATTTGCCTGCGGGCAGGCTTTTAACTGCCTGGATTTAATAGCTAATTTATTTTCTTGATGCTTCTGTAATTATGTGTTTTTGCTAGAGAGAGGGATTTAGCAATGCCTACAGAGGATATTCGATAAGAGGGATATCGGGAGCTTTGTAGAGAATATATTTTATAATTTTATATGGGATATTATAAAAAAGAAAAATGAAGTAAATATAAGGCTTATAAATCTCTTAAAAAATGTCCTATTATTAGAGACTAATTTAAGTTGCAATTAAATCTTTCTACTCTGTAATCGAAGGCCTATAAACTCCTCAAAGAAACCTCAGTTAAACTTAAAAACAATATCTTTGAGATATATAATTATATTACTAATGATTCCCATATCTAAATGGCATTTTTATGCTCTCAACCGAAACCCAAATGAAAGTTTCCCTTTAAAACTTTAATGACTGTAATTTTTAGGTAGGCTACAGAAAATGTAACCAACAATTTTCTGCCATGTTTGGTAGCATGGTTCGGCTAACAGAAAGTCTTAATTAATTAAAAATATATATATAGGGAAATGAACCCCCAACCTAAAGCCGAAAATACACTCCTGTGTGTGTGTGCAACATGTAACATTTAGGGTCAAAAATATTATTTTGCATAATAGCTAAAAAGGAAGGAAGGAAGTCGATGAGTGAGCAGCATTTTCATTAATGCCCAGGCACGAACTTGACTTTCCTGTTCCCTCTATTCCAGCTGCAGCTCCCCCTTGGGCTCTATTCTCTATATTTTCTAGTTATTTTCCCCCTCTCTACATATATTTTCATCTTTTGTTACAATTTTTGCCTACGTGCCTCTCACAAAAAGTGCTTAAGGGCTCAACAAACACAAAAAGTCAAGACATTTACACTGCACTTCAGAAACGGGTAGGAGCAGAGGTCCTTCCTGGTCCTCTCTCCCCTTCGTTTGGGTTATTTCTCACTCTTACCAAGTGTGTGCTAGTATGTGTGTGTGTGCTGGCAGGGCAAATGAACCCTAAAAACAAATCATTATTAAAGGCTCCATATCCTGGCGGCTCCATGTGCCCTCTAATTACGTAAAAAACTTTACCATGCTGCAGTCCTGTTCTAGCCAAGAAAAGAGCCTTTTCTCAGCCCTATTTTCCACCCCTGTTTTTGTCCTGAAGCAAATTTTAGTCAAACATAACGATTCCATGAGCCGGAAAGTGAAATGCATGGCATGCAAAAAGGGGGGCATTCTTCGAAGGGGGCGTGTCTGTTCTCTGTTGATTCACCAACGGCAATTTTGTGCATTTTCCAGTGCGTGTAGGAGTGTGGAAAAGTCTCTTTTCGTTTGCCTGAGTGTGTGTCTGTGTTTGTCTAACTTGTTGCAGCATTCGAGGCGCCAGTTGGGAAGAAAGTAAAACAAAAAGCCCAAACTTTTGGCAATGTGAATAACTTGAAACAGGACTAAAGCTACAGCTACTTCTACTACCTGTTCAACTTTAGCCCGATTTTCCGGGGTTTTCACCTCCCCCCACAAGCCTCTTGGCGGGCTTTTCAAATTGTTTTTGATTGAAATTTAAACAAAAATGTGTTGCCCTGCACTTGTCAACAAAAACAACAAAGAAAATAACAAGAGCTAAACGCCTCTAAACATTAGGAGCTGAAAATAAAAGGGAGAATGTGCAAAGTCTGTTGTACACTTTTTTATTTTATATGAGAAAAAATATATAAATATAATATTATAAAATGTATGCAACCCTAAAAACAAATTAATTAAATATTTTAAAAAGTATAGTTATATAAAAACGATTGTAAACTTGATTTATATATGATTTTAAGAGATAACTTGTTGCCTAAAATAGGTAAAAAAGGAAATGTTACAGAAAATTTGTCTTTCTTTCGTAATATTTTTCACCTTATTATCAAATATTTATCAATAATTTTTATAGTATTAATTTCTTCTAAATATTTATTAAATTAATAGTAAAAATACCCTTCCAAAGGTAGAGTATTATTTCCCTTGTACTCCTACTGGCTGGTTTCAGTTGCTGCTGCGGGTTAAAAGGAAGTGAAACGCACCTTTGTTGTGTCAGGTTTATGCACTGCCTGATGTGTACCTTGTGTGTGTGTGTGTGTTGTGTGTGCCTGGGTTGGTACACTCATTGTGCGTGTGTTCTTGTGTAAAGGAAAAGCTTATAAAGTGGCAAGGCAATGTTGCCACATTGCCGCTGCGGCCCCAAAAGTGAAAGAAAATAAAGAAAAACGAGCAGTGGGTGCTCAATCTCTGTACCCTTTAGCTAAACACCAGGTTTTCCTTACCCCTCTGCAATTTCACCCTTATGGCTGTTGAACATGAAAGCGAAATTCCTTTTATTAGACTTTATTGTTGTTGCTGTTAAGCATCTGCTTTCAATGAAATTGTTTTATCAAGTTGAACTTTTGTGAAATTATGTAAAATATGTTTTTGCGGTTCGTCTTCGCAGTTGAAAATTGTTGTGCATATATCAAAAGGGAAATAAGAAAAAAACAATAAACTGGTGTAATTTTCTACTTGAGTTATTAAGCATTTATGTGCGTCTCTCCCCCTCTCAGTCCACCTGTATGTTATTTCGCCCTCGACAATGCACACTGGTTTGGTTTAATCCCTGGCAACTACTACTACAAAATCCCTGCACTGAAATCACTTGGTCGGCCAGGAGGAGCTTCCGGCTGAAGAGCATTGTGGAATCAGCCAGGGTATTGGTCAATCCCTCCCATTCTCTCCACTATTTTACCCGATTTCCTACGCTTTTGGTAAAGCTCATCATTGTCGGCCTCCTGCCCCGGACAACATCATCATCAGTATTATTGTGGCGAATCCGCCTGCACTTCAGGACCCCTTGCTTCTTGATACTATGATTAGATCCGATTTGAAACCTGGGATGAGCACAGGGGAGCACAGGGGTTAAGTAGAAATATTTATGAATAATATTTGATACAGAAAATGAAAGGGAAGGATATATCAGTTCAAGAGAACTATTTTTTCAAAATTTCCAAAATATTTTTCAAGCCAAAAAACCCAACTAATACATTCAAAATCGGCCTGAAAATCTGATTTAAGCGTTTTATTATGTTTGAAAAATACAAAGCTTAAAGGATAGCCGGAAATTTTCAATTTTCAGCTTTCCTATTATGTCCTGGCCCCCCTTTTTAAATCATTTCATTATATACATCACTGTCCCTTTGCCGCTCCGCACAAACACTTAATTCAATTGAGATTTTCCGAAACATTCGCACCATTCCATTCAATTTGCTGGCCATTATTCCAGGGGAAATGTTAAATACTTTCGCTGCCAAATGAACAAGTTGGGGCCATTGAAATCAAATGAGTCATGCGAGTTTTTCCGGGGAAAAAGCGAAGGGAAGCACAATTTTCTGTAGGCGGGGCGCTTGAAACAATAAATAAATGTGAAATCGACCCTGACAGAGGCAGCAGCAGCAACAGCAGCGGGAGTCGGTGTAAAATGAAGCTACTGAACTTCTGGTTTCTGGTCAACTGAGCCGGACTCTCGTCCCGTCTCTTTTCCCGCCGCATATAGCCCTCTCTTTTCCGTCTTTTTTCACTTGCAGACTATTCATAACACAGAGACCATTGCCGCTGAAGGTCGCCATGAGATTCAGGACCACCATCGCCGTCGTCATCATCATCATCATCGTTGCTCTGCTGTGGTCTCTATACTTCCGTCTCTTTCGCTGCCTTTGTTACTGTCTCTTTCTGGCAGCAGTAATCTGTCCTTTTCAACCGGACGTTGGCAGCCGTTTTGCATTGTTTTTGGCCATTCGTTTGGCGTCATTCGCATTTGCCATTGTTACTCCTCTTTCTCCCACAGAGCTGCCAGAAAGTCCATCCTCTGTCTCTGTTTGCCACTCTCTCCCTCCCTCATTCTTTCGGTTTTGTTTGCTCAGCCATTGAGTTGATGATTTCCGTATGCATAGCCCATTTTATGCACAACTTCCGGAAATTTTCATTGCGGTCCTGCACCACGGATGTTCGCAAAGGAAACGAGTGAAAGAGTGAGATGGAAATTGACTTGCAGAGAAATATTATATTTAGCAGCCCTAAACAGGGTTTTAACTGATGAAATCAAAGTAATAAAATTAACAGAGTAAACTATTTATATTCTCTTTACTTGATATATAACCTTAATACGTTTATTTGTAATATACTGAAAATTATTCATGAAATTTCCCCATAGCTTTTCTGTGTTAAAAAGTTAAAAGTTTTTACCATATTTCAAAAAAACATTATCTGCAATTTGTCGCTTGAAAAAACTGAACCAATTTACAGTCTTTTTTGTAGGAAAATATTTAGTAAAAGCAATTGAATATTTTGTAAATAAACGTTTCCAGTGAATTGTGGCTTAAAAAACACTGATACCATTTATATTCTTTTTGTGAAAAATATTTAGCGAATGCAATTCAATTTGGTGCTGATATTTTAAATATTCATCAAATATGCACCGGACAGCCGGCAGAAGCAGAAACCAAAAATGAATTTGTATTTATATATATGCGGGTGTGTGGGGTAGCGACCAGCGAGAGAAAATCCTGGCCAGCGAAAGCTAAAAATTAATAATGTGCCAAAAAGTGTGTGCTACAGTTTTTGACATGGACCACCCCCTGCAACCCGCATCCAGCATACCCGCTTCAGCATTCCGCAATGCCCGGCTCTGCCACCGGATATGGAGATTACGTAACCGCATTTCCGGCTGCCGCTTGGCCAAAATGGCGACTCGCAGGATAAAGAGAAATGGGAGCAGGAAGCGAAACAGGAACAGCAACAGCAGGCCACACCTGACACTGACGTTTATGCTCAGTCAGGCGCCTAACTGTGTGCCAACTGCCCCACCCAGCGCCACCCACTCTGCTGCAACTCCCCCTCTGGAGCATCCTTCTGTAACGAACCCAGGCAGCGCCCCGTTGCAGGACTTTTAGCCCGGCTCCCCCCCTTAGGTGCATACACATTCGCAATTGCTTTGCGGTCGAGTCGGTTTACACAAAATGCGCTTTTGTGGTTTTTGGCATCAGTTCGAATTGCAGCAAGACGACGGTTGGTTCCCTGTTTTTGATTGAGCTACCCCAGGATGGACCCCCGAATGGAAAAGCATTGAACAGAAAGGACTCAAGTCCAGTCAATATGTTGTAAATTTGATTTTTATAGGCCCAAGAGGTGGAAATCAACAGGGGAGTCTTTAATCAAAGAAAATAGGGTGTGAAAAAGCTGTGAAAAATAAACCGCAAGTTAATATTAGGCAAAGAACCAAATGGGCTATGAAATGTACATAAAGTATCCTTTTTCCCTGCATCTTTAATTTATCTAAAATTGATTGCCTGTCATGGGCAACTCTTTTCTTTATCTGTAATATGCTTTCTTTTCCCCATAATCTTTTTCTTTCTTCAAGAAATGTACCATTCCCTTTTTCCCCCATTAGACCAGCTTTAGACTTGCGTTTGTCTATTTTTTGGGGGTGGACTTTATGCAAGGCATCCTCCATACACCTTTTCCTGGGGTCCACAAAAGCGTCTCCAACTGGCTGGTTAAGATTCCGTCTTTGGTCGTAGACTTTATCCTGCTGCGCTTGGCATTGTCCTGTGAGCTATTGTTGCTGTTTCTAGCCTCGTAGTATTATCATCAAGCTGTCATGTTAAATGACATTTGCCATATTTCATATACATACACCGAACAATATGAATAATATTGTATTGTGTACGAAAAAAGGGAGAAGAAAAAACTTCTCTACCGTTCTTTTCCTCCAGGGGGGCAGGACACATCCATCCTGCTTCCTTTGACCATAGAAAATGAGCCATGTGAACTGTTGCGGCTGTTATAGCCATAGTCCAACAACAACAACTAGAATAAAAGCGGCTCAAAAGCAGCAACTCCTTTTTTTTACCTCCCCCCTAAGTCTATCTCTTTCTAGCCCGCTTTTGTTGCTGTAGCCATTGTATCCGGGTGAATCCTGTTGTCCTGTCTCCGTTTGTGGCATGTGACAGCCATCTCTCTCTCTCTCTGACTCTGCTATCTCCTGGTAGTCTCTTGCTTTTGATATTTATTTTCCATTTACATGCATTTCATCATTTGTCGTTTGTCGCTTGCCTGCTTAAAAGTTTAATTGTCCTGCGATTTAGTCTAGGACGTAGAAGTCCTTATCTTGAGTTCCAAATACCCGGCTTCCATTGCTGCCATTATATAGAACTTTTCCATTCAGCTGTCAGGCTCAGACAACTATTTGAATTCCTAGGGCATAGACACAGTGAAGGCTCGATATTAAAAACCAATCAAAATTCAGAAGGATTTTAATAGAAAGTATGTTTTTGGGAGAATTTAAATTGATATCAGAAGTATCCATGAAAATGCTGTAAAATATTTAATCTTAAGAGTTGATTGTTGAATATTTGAAGATTTCAAATCACACTTTTTGGGTCTACACTGTCCTCTTTTGTCATAGCTTCCAGGGAAAAGGCAATTAACTATGCTCACATCCCTGTAGATCTCCCCCAGCATCTTCATCTTTCGATTTGGGGAAAACTATATTGGAATTTTTAAGCCGGATATTAACAAAATGCCCCCATACCGATTGATGGCTGGCCCATAAAATAATTGCTGCATACTTTGCGGGTCTTTAGACCCTTGGGGAGCAACCAAAATCGAAAAACAAAGAAAAAAAACATCAAAAGTCCCGTCAACGTCTCATCCTCAACCTTTTCCCAGCCAGTAAACGCTTTCACTTTGCATACTTTTGGGAACACGTAAAAGGCACAGAAACCGCCACTAAAGATGAAGATGAAGGAGATGGCGATGGAGATGAAAATAAGAAAATGCCGCCACCACAGCAGCAGCAGCAGCAGCCTCACGCCAAATTAGTTTAAGAAATTGCCCGAAGGTGGTGCTCTGCCATCTGTCTATTCCCCGCAGCCTCCTTCTTCCCAGTTTTTCTCAGCATTTTCTCGCTTTTCTTGCCCTCTCGCTATGTTTTATGCACAAAGTGGAAGCGCGGGCATAAAATGAAATAAATTCCAAGAGGTAAGGGACAAATTTCTATATGAAATTGACAGCTCTCTCTCTCTCTCTGTTTTTCTCTCTGTTCTTGTTGTAAAGATGTTCTTCAAATGAAAAGCAGGAAAATACATCTAGTGGGGTTTCTGTGTGAGTTATAGCTTAGCAAACTTTACCTAGAGGCTTAGTTCTGGAGAAAATTTTTAAATTAAAATAAAGGTAAACTTAAAGAAATATTTAAGGAATTTTTAAAGATGTTTTAAGGGAATTACAGAAATTAATCTCTAAATAAATCAAAAATTTATGGTACAAGGTATATGATACTTATAAATACTTTTTAAATTGATTAGAAATCAATTTAACAGTATTTTTATACCCTTGCAGGGTATTATAATTTCAGTCAGAAGTTTGCAACGCAGTGAAGGAGACCTTTCCGACCCTATAAAGTATATATATTCTTGATCAGCATCAACAGCCGAGTCGATCTAGCCATGTCCGTCTGTCCGTCTGTCCGTCTGTCCGTCCGTCTGTCCGTCTGTCCGTCTGTCCGTCTGTCCGTCTGTCCGTTTCTACGCAAACTAGTCCCTCAGTTTTGAAGCTATCTGAATGAAACTTTGCATATAGTCTTCTATATACTCTCACTGCTATATATGTCGGAACGGGCCCGATCGGACAACTATATCATATAGCTGCCATACAAATGTTCGATAAATTTTTAGAAAAAAAATTATAACTTAGCTGTTTTTCAACATATGTGCACTATTTTTTACATATGACCATATTATATTATTTCAGAATTTTGGTAAAAATTTTATGAATATCGGACGACTATATCTTATAGCTGCCATAGGAACGATCGGGAAATTAATAGAAAAAACATTATAACTTCGTTGTTTTTCAACCTATTTTTATCTACTCTGAGATATAAGATTATATTATTAGTTCAGAACTTTGGTATAAATTTTATGAAAATCGGACAACTATATGATATAGCTGCCATATAAACCGATCGGTAGATGTAGAGAAAATGTAAAACTGGGAATGTAAAACTGTAACTGTCAAACTCTAAACAATAAGTATAGGTAAAATTTAATGAAAAAATATCTGCAAGGGTATACAAACTTCGGCGTGCCGAAGTTAGCTTCCTTTCTTGTTTTATTTATAAAATATAATCAAATCTTCAGGAGTCGGAACTTTTAAATCAATCTGCTTTAGGTCTGCACTTGAACAGCTCAAGACCACAGAGCCTACACTTCTTATCCCCTGGATGGTTGCTTTTTGCTCTGCTACCTTCGAGAGAAGTTTTTGCTTTTCTTTTTTCCTTGGCTTAGCTGCCAAAGCAACAGCCGCCAAATGTAATTATCAAAAGTTTCCACTATTTTCCGTGCTGCGATGCGGGGCGCAAAGGCACAAAACCCCCTAAAAAAAAGCCAAGAAAAGAAGCTGCTTGGTGGCAAGGTAGCTGGCTGTAGCTTAAGGAGAAATGTCAGCCTCAGGCTTGCGGCTTGTTATTCTGTTTGTGTCTGCCAGACGTGAGAGGGCACAAGAAAGTACAAAAAAATAAATAAAAATAAAAAGTAGAAAATTAAATTCGTTTCAACTGCAGACGTCGTCTCGTTGCTCAGTCTTTTTGCTCCCCAACCAAGTTTCTTTCATGATGCCACTGCGCTGCTGCTATGGCAATTTGTTCTTCTTTCTTTTCGGAGATTTGCCACAGGGATGCTGTCTTGTTTGCCTATTTATTACAATTTAATGTCAATTCGGGACGAGAGGCAGCCACGGCGGCTTATTAATCTGTCATGCAAAATTACTGCGACATGGAATCTCTAGATTGCGTCAAAAAGCATTGAAAGCCGACACATTCGGTTGAGTAATTCGAGGGGAATTTGTGCCAAGACCTATTTTTCCCTTTTACAATCTTGTTTCTGGCCTTAAAAATAAACAATCAATTTCCAATTTGTATGCCCCAAACAGAGTGCAATAAAATTATCTTGTCCTTGATGTTGATGCTTTTAACAAACGAATAACAAAATAATTGCCAACAGAGAGCAATGAATGTGGCCAAGGAAATTGTCAGCGCAAAGCACTGAATCCTCAATAGTGATAAAAATAACAAAATAAAGCCAAGAGAGGGAGTAAAAAACAAATAAAACTAAAATGCAAAACAAATGGAAAATGGTTGGGAAATAAAGAAATAAAAAATGAAAATGTAAACGAAGTTCGAAAAAAGCAAATGAAATTGAAATGAATATTTTGTGATATTTTACCAATGCAGCAGCAGCATCGCAGCAAGGCAGAGAGGCTGAATGTCGTTGTTGCATTGTTAAATATTCATGTCAGGGAATATGGTATTTTATTTATACACACCCGGCACATACACATATGTATATATACATATAGGAGCTAGTATATACATATATTCGAAGGGTCTCTAACCAAAATACGCGCCAACATATGTGATTCAACAGAGTCCTGAACCATTTTCCATTGCCACCTACTCACCTCCCCCTGCTTGCCTTTTTATTATTGCCTTGCATATTTGAGCTGAAATCTTTCCACTCCTTTCACAAGCTTCCTTGAGGTGTTTTCAAGGCTCGTTTGTCCGCGTGGGCATGATTTTTAAATATTTTATAACCATTTCTTCTCAGCTTTTCTTTTTTGTATGCTATGAAAATGAAAATGATGGTGCGTGACCCAACCCCCTTTTCGATTTTAACAGTCTCCTTTTCCCCCTCCTTGTGGAAATTGGCAGAGTGAGCGCCTTAAGTGTTTGGACAGGTTGGCGTCAAAGTTAAATGATGCATGGCAAAGGCTTCTAGGGAGACATTTATGAAATGTAATTCACCTGACTTGGAGCGTGGCCCAAGGAAATGGTGTGGTGTATAGTGCCTTGAGAAGCCTTGGCTCGAAGAAAATGTGGAAATTAAAAGGGAAAGAAGAACTATTTAAAAACATTTTAAATTATGTGCAAGAATATATTAATAACAAGGAAAATCATTAAAGAAGTAGCATAAAATTACTTTTTTAATTGATTTAAAATCTATTCTCTTATATTTTATATTCTTTTGTATTAACACCTACTTTTTCCAGTGCATTTATCCTTCTCCCCTTTTAGTAAAGAGCAACCAACTCAACTCAAAATTCACTTAACGATTGGCAATTTGCGTATGCCATGCATCGACACTTGGCCTCAGTCTCCTCAGTCTCATTTTTCGCCATAGTAACCCAAGGAATGGAAGGTGGAGAAAATATGGCTGATGGGTGTGGAAAAGCCACGTGGATGGGGCCAGGAGTTGGGGTGAAAATCCTGTTAGCAACCGCTGTGAACACAACTCGAGGCAGCTTCCTGCCAGCCTGGTTTGGTTTCGGCTTGGTTGTTGTGTTATCGCTTATGTTGTCTCTTACGGTCTGTTGCATTTTGTACAAATTTGCGCCGCAGGTCCACAAATTTGTGCAACGAAGCGTTCCTCCCATCGTCGTCGGAGGACGACCTCCCCTTCACACTCTCACTCTTACAAACAGGAGAGGGGTGGAGGTAAAACTTTTCTAATAATTTGCCCATGCTTCAGGTCTGATTTCTTTTTGCCAAAAAACTTGGAGCCCATCACAAGTTCCAAGTGTTGCTAGGTTTTCTCGCCTAATGTCATTTGAGTTTGATTCGGGTTCGAGTTCGAGTGGCCAAAAATAAATGCCCTTAATTTTGGTCGTCGGGGGAAAGTTTGTGACCAGTTTTGGGATAAGCCATATGCTCAAAGGGAAATCAAGGAAAATCCTCAATAAAAATTACCAATATTTACTTTACAAAATGACAGGCTGCTCCTTCTTTGCCTCCTTGCCCTGGCAAATCCCTTGTCAACTTTGCTACTTAATAAAATATGAGTGCCAAAGCGGAGGAGGACAGGACAAACACGGACGAAATATCCAAGGACGTGCCACTAATGGCGGGCCCGGGCTCAAGTGCCAAGGCGAAAGGAAAGCAAAGGAGCTGGAGCTGGAGCCAAAGGAAAGGAGCGGCCTGGAAAGGGATAAAGAAATAAATAGAAAATGCAAATAGAAGGCAATACATTTGCCAGACTCCTCAGAGATACCGCCCAGGCAGCCAGCCACTGCTGTTTGCCATGTCCTTTCGATGAGGTTGCCTTGTAAAAATGACATTTCCATCGTGTCCTCCAGGAGCAGGAGCAGGCGCAGCAGCGTCCCTTCCCGTATCCCTTTGCCCAGCTCTCAAGGACATCATGCGTCTCACATAAACTGTTGATTTTTATCGAGGTTCGTGACACGACGACCATGGCCCAAGCTCAATGAGAGATACAGATACACTGTGGAGAATATATTGGAAATAGTTTTGATTTTAAAAGAATAAAAGCTGCTAAAGATATTGTATAAATATTCGGGTTTAATATAGGGAAACTTTTAAGACTTAATGCCTTTTTAGTTCTCTTTAAATATCAATCTATGTTTTATTTTTAAAATATTTGAAAATCTTTAAACCATATTTTTATAAAGATTCCCCATTTCTCTAAGTGAAATCCTCTACTATCATAGTTCTCAGGTGTAATTCTGACTCAGCCTACCTCCATTCCTCCCTCCCACATCCTGTTTTTCTCCTCCCCTTTGGGAGGGCAGTCTCTCCATCAGGGTTTCCTTTGACACATGTCAAAAGTCTGACCATTTGCAAGACCCGCAAGGTCGCCAAGCAGAACCATTTTTTTGTGGCTTGGCATTAGTGTCGAAATTATGGCTCTTATATGGCCTCCCCCCTGTACCGCAGTTGCCAATAGTTTTATGTTCTTCGTCCTTCTTGGAAAAGTCGTATTCCCCTCTGAACCTTTGTGCTTGTGCGTTTTACGACTAAATACAATTTGAACGCCATTTCCACAACCCCAGCTCTACACTCTCTTGGTGACTTTGTTGCTGTTTTATTATATGCTTCGGCTAATGTTTATGTATGTTATCCCAGGAGGCAAAAATATAGAGGCTGTATTATGGGTGCAGCTGGGTTAAACAGGATTTATGTAAGAATTTCTTTCCCTTTGTTGAGGGGGAAAAACACATTTCACTTTGTTTAACAATTAAAAAGGGAAATTTTGCAAGCTTCACAAAAGGCAGGAGCAACAGGGAGGGTATAGGTTGTGCTTTGATTTCTATTAAGAGGAAAAATTTTAATTAGAAACTAGTTTGAGGGTGAAAACTTCATAAGGCAATTAAATTCAACATTTTTACATATATTTTTGTATGGGCTCTTATCCTTTTTTTTCCAAATTCTCTTATATTTTCCTTGATCCCATTTTAATTATTGATTTCTCATTAATTATTTCCAGGTAAGTGACGATGTGCTTTCGCTTGCTTTTAACCACAATCAAGTAAGAATTTTTTCGTTTATTATCTTTTATTTTATGGGCTAAGGGACTTTAATGGTAATGCATGCCAAACCCACACCTCAAATTTAGCTCTATTTGTGTGCTAGCTGAGAGGTTTAGCTTCATAAATCAATCAAAGATCAGAGATCCCAGGGAATTTTCGACTGGTGATGGTGATGGTGGTGGTGTGCACAACGACGGCTATTGACGGTACGAGATTTGCAACATTTCCGGCGCATGACGCAAAGCAGTTAATTTGTCAAATGTCTGCACTTTATCACCCATATCTGTCCGGTTGTCCCCTGATCCCCTGCCTCCGGCAAAAGTCCCTCTGGCCTTGCCACGGACGCCGTGAAAACGCATTACGCACTCAGACATTTTCGGGGGCCTCCTCGTATTCGTACTCGTATCTCTGTGAAATGTTGAGCCAAAGTGCAATCAGTGCAGTGGCGCATTTCCCACCGGAGCCGGAGCGCCCCAGACAGACGATGAAAATATCAGGCCCTCCTGGAAGCCCCTTTTCCAGCCCCTTTGTCCAAAAACTGAACCGCAGCCCAGGCTGAAACCAACTCGAAACCTGCTATGTGGCAATCCTCTGCATTGTCAGTTGGCCTCCAGGGGGGGGAAAACTGTTAGAAAAACTCTGGCTCTCTCACTCTCGCGCTGGCAAAGCAATTTAAAGTTGCATCCATAACATCACAAACGGCAACAAGCAACAAAAACAACAGCAAAGTGAGGATGGGCCATCGGCCTGGGGAAATTTCACTGGCTAATGTTATCCCCAGCAGTTCCCCCATAGCAGTCGGTTCCCAAATGTCCTTTCGCAGTCAACAGGCCGTCAGAGTCAGACTTGGAATCGGCATCTAGTTGGCTAGCAAGCACTGGGAGAAATTACGCATAAATTGGAAGTTACTTTTTTAATTTATAAATTTATAAATTCAATTGAATATGTTAATTAAAATTTGTATATCCTTCACCTTTAAAAACTAAATAAAAATCCTATAAAAACTCCTTTTCAAAAAAAAACTTTAACAAAAATATAATTTCTTAACATATTCACATGAACTTAACTATTTTCCCAAGTGTAAAGTGCAGGCAATGTCCGAAAATCATCGGACGAAATCGTAATTAGAAAAGTGCTTGCTTGATAACTCACTTTTCGGTTTCTGCATTGACCGAAAAGGGATGATTAGGAAGGGCATCCTGTATTCCTCTGCACTGAGTTTCCTCCCCCACACCACCCTTTGTGCCCATTTAATAGCTTTCGAAATCAGTCATTAGAGGCGAGTGCACGCGGGGATGAAGAAAAACACACTGACTGACTACGCAACAAGCTGCAATAAAATTAACACAAAAATTCTATTAGCCTGGTTACACTAATTGGCCTGCAAATTGGCTAGTAAATCCCTTACTGGGAATCATCTCCCATAAGTTTCTTATAGCCACCACCCATGCTGCATAAACTTTGGCTCTGCACCAAAAATAGAAACTAAATGTTTATAAAAAATGTCATCAAAATGTCATTACGTGGGTGGCTGACAACATATGCCCCGATTTTGCATTTTTCTCCCTTGTTTTTTGTTTTGTTGTTTGGCTGTTGTGACAGCAATTTAAGGACTTGCATTCTAAATTTAAACAGAAATGCACATTTCTCATTGTGGGGGGGAAAACCATAATAAAATGGCATTTGCCTCCCTGTCACCCTCGTAGTTATTATGCAAATGAATGGCGGCTGGTAACCCATATGGAGTCTAAAAAATTACCATTTTATGCAACAGCCTGCACATAATTTGGCAAAAAGGGAAAATGGAAAATTAACCCTACAAGAATAGGGATTATAAATTATTATTAAAGATCAGTAACCAATTTTAATAATAATTCTTTTAATAATAAATATTAAATAATTGTAATATTTAAAAAAGGTATTCTTTAACTCCTAAAAATCGTTTTCTGACCAACTATTTTGACAGTTGAGGGTTAAAATTAAAGCTTAGTCTGATGACAGTGAAAATGAACGCCAAAACAAAGCAGGCGGTGGGATGCCCAAAAAAAGAAGAGGGGAAAAGGATACAACTAGAACCACAACCTAGCCCGGGTCTTTGGCCCCTTTGTGCCATGTTGTATGCATTTTTGGTCAGTGTGGTGGGCATTTTGTCAACGGAGGACCACACCAGCAGCAGGAGCAGCGACAATGATAGCCATGCAAAACATGGTCGGTGGTTGAGAGTTGGGTGAGGGGAGATGCAGGGATATACTAGAAATGTTGTAGGGCTGCTCTGTTCCCTGGGATAGTGAATGTTGGATGTTAGGCGGACGCGTGGGCGTGTTTCGTTCGTTGGATGCAGTTGTGGCCTGCTCTAATGACAACCACACGTCATCAGAGATGTACCCTTTTGCCTGCTTTTCCGCAACAACAATGTCATCGCTGTCATTGTCGCCAAACGCCCCACTCTGACACGCCCACATACGTGGGGGGGGGGGTATGCCTGTGCGCATCTATAGATATCTACATAAATGTATATATCTTTCTCTGAATACAGTTAAGGTAACAAAAATAATAATAATCCTGTTTAAATTATTTAGAACAAAAAGAAAGGTTCGAATCTTAAGAAAAGCAAATATTTACTAGTTTGTGGGGGCTGCAGGATCTCTTTGGAGGATAAAAATATTGTTTGAATATTTTAAAATGTTATAAGAGGTTAAAATTAACAAATTTAAATGAGGCTTAAGTATTTACTTCGTTTTATTCGCCTTAAAATAAATAAAAGTTGTACTTAAAGCTTCAGGGACTTAACTTTTAATGTGATTTAGTTAAAATATATATCTTTATATCAAAATTTACTTAAAATATCTTTGAATTTATTTACCTACAAATACTTTCCACATGAAAACCCCTCTAGGGTTACAGTTAATAAAATCCTTCTTTTGTCCTTTGTTCTATTATTCTGAGCATAATTGTGAATGCAGGACATGTATCATTGGCATGCAAATTTTTTAAGCGATGGCAGCCGCTAGAGCTCCATCGCCATCCACTATCATCATCATCAACATCCGCATCCGCTGCCGCATCCACATCCCCATCAAACGGGAGGAGCCAAGGACTCGGCGTTGTTGACTCATTTGCATTATCGCATCTAATCATTGTCATCATCAACAACAATGCTGCTCGTTAGGCTTGTCCAGACAAAGGGGGAGTTTTCATTTCTATATCTATATATATATATATATATTAGAGGTTTACGCCGATGGTTAAAGGCATCGGCGGCGGCGTAGAGGTCAAAATGACTCGGCGGCGGCGGCGTAGTAGTCAGAAAGAACCGGCGGCGGCGGCGCGTCAAATAAGGCAAAAAGGCCATTTTAATGAGTTATTTATTTTTTTTTAAGTTTTATAAAGAACAATGACACTGAAGGCCGCGCTGAAGCTGCGCCGATGCCGCACCAGCGGCGCGCCGCGGCGCGCCGTTATTTTCATAATTTGGCGGCGGCGCGTCAAATAAGGCAAAAATCGGCGGCGGCGGCGGCGTGGCGCGGCGGCGTATATGTCTAATATATATAGGGATCTAGGAGCTGCATTAAACTTTACCATTTAGTTTTGTTTTCGTTTTTAGAACGAACGAAAAAAAAATGGAGACATTGTAAAGAGAATTGGAAATGCAAATTGTTGCAGTGGCAAACGATGCGAATTGCAATTAAAACGCATTTGCAATTTGTTGCAATTGCAGCATTTGGCAGTTTCGAATTTAGAGTGCAATTCCCGATGCAGTTGCAGTTGCAGTTGCCATTGCAGTTGCACTTGCAATTTGCGTAATTTGTCACTGCATTTAATTTGCTACTCCATTGCAGAAAGCCACGGGGGCGAAATGGGGGAGTTGCCATAGAAAGCTAGACGGTTTTATTTTCGTTTTGCCATGGTCATTAATCTGTAGCACACTTTTTTGGGCGGAAGGAGGTGGTAGGATATGGAATTATATTACAAAAAACATTTGGTTTTTGGTCATTTATGGGTTTTTAGAAAGGGGGAAACTAAATGTATTTTAAAATAAATTTGTAAAGGGTTTCCTAAGGATGGATATTTAGTTGAAAATGTAATAGCATTATTATTAAATGGGTGAATAAATAATTTTGAAATTAAATAGGGATCATTGATTAAAGGTATTTAGCAAATATAAGTATAAACAAATATTAAATTGGAAATTTAATCTAGAATTTTGAGGAGGAGAAATAAAAAGCGTTAAATAAAAATATAACAAAATGTTAAATCTTGCTAAAAATATATGTTAAGCTTAGGAAAACCTTAACTTTGAGCAGTAATTATATTAGATAATTCTCTTTAAAGTATTTCATATTTTTACAAGATCAAGAATTTCCGCTTCCGATTATTTGTGGATCTTAATCCCAACTATAAATACAATTCAGATTGCATTCGACACACACAGACATGCGTTTTAAGTTTTCTTTTATTTTTGGTTCACCTAATTTGCATGCAGAAGCAATGGGAAAATATTTATGCACAATTAAATCAAGTGAAAGGAGGGAATAAATTCAGCACACACACACACACTCCTCTCTGGCACGCTAGCGAAAGCAGCTGCCCGTTTGGATAGGCTATGGAAAAAAATGCAAATGACATTAAAGCCGGATGTGAGAGTGTGTATGCGAGTGTGTGTGTGTTTGTGAACAATGGGTAACGCAGTAGTTGACCCACATTCACCATCTTTCTCTCTCTTGGTCCCTGCCAGAACTGTGTGCCAGTTTTTAATTTTTCTTGGCTTTTTCGTTGCTCTTGATTTGCGGGAAAATTTGTACGCTCGATTTCACTTCCCCCCGAGCTCCCTTTTCCTCTCTGTCTCGTTTATTTCTGGGCTTAATGTGCATTAAGCATGTGTTTGCCGTTGTGTGAGTAAGTGTGCGCGTGTGCTTGTGTCTGTGTCTCGCTAATTAAGTGGCATTATGTGCTCTTTTTTCCGCCTTTTCCGTTTCCGGTATTTTATGCTGGTCACAGGTTTTCATTCTCCTTTCTTTTTTTTTAAGGGAAAATTTCAAGCGGTTTCGCGAGTTTCTTCCCTAAATGTTTTACGCTTTTTCACAGAGTTTAACAAGTTAATTGGATGCCTGTTTTTTTGGGGGAAATTCTTAATTAAAGTATTGAAAAAGTGAAAAAATTCAAAAGATTTTTTATTTTTTCAATAAAAATCTTGCCGAAATCGGCATTAAATCATAGACCAAGCTTCCTTGAACTTCTAAAATAAATAATATCCAAGATAATTTATATTTTGGCATCAGCTTTAGGCCAATCTCAAATCCCAGAGCACACAAGGACCACCATAAGTCTGTCAACATGCATTTTGTTTATAAAATCCAATTTATGGGCACAACCCACGCACTGGCTTTGCTATTTGGCAGATTTGCTGGAAAAACTCCCACATTTCGCATTCACATTTTCCGCATTACCAGAGAGCCAGCAGACCAGCAAACCGTCTAAAAAGTTTACAAAGTTCATTAACAACAAAAACCCATTTCTGCCGCATCGACCAGCGGACTAATGCAATCAATTTCATTGCAACTAATTAAATATTTAATATGCATTTGCCAAATGCGTGGAAAAAAGAGCTTTCTCGCTAATGTAAATGTAATTTGATTGTATTCACAAACACGGCCGCAACAACAATCTGTTGTAATTTAAATGCGGCATTCTGGGAAAAGGGCGTATTGGTTTAGGGCGTAGCACATTTACCATGTGTTAATAAACCGGATAAAGGGATATTCATCTTTTATAAAACCATTTTTTTTTTTTGTTGCTGCGCAGGAAATGTCATTTTAAATGTGGGATAAATATTTCAGCGATAAGCGTGACATTTACATTTAGTGTCAAGATATGGTTATGAAAATTATACATGTATCAGTTGCTTTTTAAATTGTATATAAATATTTTTAAAATATAAAAATATTGGGAACTTTGTATTTGTTGTTTCAACACTTTAAAAAGCAGCCAAGCAACAATGACAAATTTCTTTTGCGCCTTTAAATTATTTCTAATTATTTTGCCATTACACTTTTCCTTTAACAATTTTCACTTGCAATTATTACGCACAATTTTCATGGCTGTGAAGCGTGAAACATGAAAAATCAAAGCGTGTCCGAGAGTCAAGAAAATAATTAGTTTAATTTACTTTTTCTTCTCTGGTGTTTTTTCTAATTTTTCGTGTTTACTTTTGAGTTTTTGCTAACACGAACCACCGAGAGCCACCAACGAACCGAAACGTGGCAATGATTGCTGGCTCAAGAGAGGCGTTTGTAACTTTCATTTGAAAGCAGGAAATTAGTTTTGTGGAATTGTATTTATTTCTTTTTTGTATTGGCGACTCTTATTGCCAAAATGTAATAACTGAAATATATGTATACATATACTAAAACTCCCGACATCATAATCAAAACTTATGTCTGTCGGCCAAAGTTTAATGGCCAGCAAAATATATATATTTTGGCTGGCAAATACAAATTGTGGCAATGCTGCTGCTGCCAGCACTCAACGCTCTATCTCTGGGCATATGCTGATAATAGTGTTAATTATGCGCCTGTCAATATGCCAAACGTTTTCAGTTTCAGTCTGAAATATGCCCCTGGTCCCTCCTCCTCTCCCTGGATTCTCGTTCATTCTCTGGCTGCATTTTCGTTCTGGTTTTGGTTTTGGGACTCGGGGAATCAGTGTGTGTAAGCCCAACTGAATCACCGGACAAACTAATTGAAGTTTGCATTTAGCACAGTGACAAAACATTTGTACAAATCCAAAAACAATTCCGGGCTGCCCTGACAAAGCCATTCCACAAGTTATCGCAGCTGTTTTGCCTGAGGCCTTTGGGCCAGAATAATGCAGCAGCCAGACACCAGAAACACAGGCGAACAGCAGGAGTTGGGGATATTTTAGATTCAGAAATGGCAACACAATTTTCAATTTTAATTAAAGTTCAAACTTTGCCAATTATCTGGGGAGGCGGCTGCTGCTGCAAAGCTGCTCTACACAGAGTGCGGAGTGGCCGTGATCCCAAATTAAGCGCATCATAATTTGCATACGATTATGTAGGGGTTAGCAAGGGCCATGACTGATAAATCAATTTGTCCCAGCTCAAGTTTTATTTGAAATCGAATGATTTCAGCTGGAATTAGTTGCCAAATTTGTGGGTATTAGAATGGTAATCGGTACTTTGTAATTTAGAATTACTCATTTCAATGGATTTTTGCAGGAAATTATAATGAATGCTAGTCACGAAAACCATAAAAGTAATTTTAGTATTTAGGAAATTCGAGAGAAAAGCATAAATTACTAAATATTCATTTTTATTCATTATTTATTTTACCTTACATTAATTTTACTCTTATAAAAATATATATATTAAACCATACATTTCTCTTTGTTTTCTCTTTTTAGGTAAGTTTTCTCAATTTAATACCCCTTGACATTTTGCCGCAAAATGCTGTAAGTACCACGAGTTGCCTTCAATACAAAAATATTACAAAAACAAAATCATTTTACGTTTCTTGTTTTGTTTGATAAATGAAAAATGTAACAAGCTTTTCCGATTCTGTGGGTAAAAAACTGAAATCCAGCAGATCCATAAAATACACGTTACAACATGCTGTTGGCCAGGGTTGCCACCGCACACCTGAAACTTTACATACTAAAGGCTTTGCGAATCAACATGAAAATGCCATCGCATTTAATGCGAATGCGAAACTAAAAATAAATGCAACGAAAAAGAAAATACCTCGACCCCATGGACAACATGCAACATTTTGAAAAATTTTTCAAGTTCCACAAAAGAAATGAATTGTGCAAACTCCATGGACATTGCACACATTTCTCTTTATCGTATATATATATATATCGTATATAGATTTTTTTCTGTACAAATTAAATTGTAGTCACAGTCCGATTTTAGTTATTTCCTTTCGTTGGGGGTGCGTGTTGTGGCCTCATAAAAATTTCAGCTAAAAACTCCAGAGTTCCCCGAGCACTGTTATGGCAGCCATTTTGGATTAGCCACTCTGCTGCTGCCAGTGTGTGTTAGGGGGGAGTGTGTGTGTGTGGCAATAAAAGGAAATCAAAGTTTATAACATTCACTGGGCATTCACACTTGTGTGGGCGCCGGTGGAAGTGTATAAAGCAAGCAAGTCCTTTGGTTTTATCGATGTCCAAGTATGGCAACTGTAATCACTGTAGAGGGATAAATGGTGGCTAGAAAGTGGAAAATGGATTTTTAGGAAGTGTCTGGTCCTGAAATGTGGGTAAAAAAGCTGACTTTAGTGAAATATAAAAGTTAAATTAATATAAAATAAAAAGATACCAGCTTTTATAGCTAAAAAATCAATTGATTACAATTTTCCCAGTAACTTCGACTTTTAATATTCAAAGAAAACATTTTTAAATAAAATAACTGAAGTTTTTCAGTATTTATAAATTGAATTTTTGTAGTTGTTAAGATATTTTTAATATATGTTAGACATTCTTCTTAAATGTTGATGACTTTAATCAAGAAATATTTTTAAAGTTCAAATTTCCACAATTCACTTTTCAATAATCTTTAATATTTTCTGGATAAATCACATTTATTTTTGCTTTATCAGTATCTGACCATTTCTCTCTCATTAGCCAAGCAATCAAATCAAACAAATTGTTGACAAAATTCCAGCAAAGTAAATAAATAAAAACGCCCGAGGTCATTAAATCAAGCTCACGCACTTCTAACTAAAACGCACCACTACCCACAAGAAGCACCACCTCCCACTGGAGCAACCACGAAATCAACGCAAATTACAATAACTAAATGCTTTAACTTACCCCCCAAAAATAAAAACCAAACAAAAACGAAAAACCGGGCTAAGAAATGTTTTATGTAGGTATAAACGGGAGTTGGTCCTGACGCTAAATAAATAAACTGTTAAAATATGCACCACACCAGGTGTAAGTGGGGGAGAAGGGAAAAACTAAAATACAGAGAGATAAAAGTTAAAAAAAAACTTAAAATTAATATTATATTTTTGAAATATATATACAAGATTTATTTACAAGTCTAAACTCAGTTAAAATTCCTATTTTATAAATAAGCATTCTATTTTGATTTTTAAATTATCTTAATATTTCTACTACCCATTTTCTCTCTCTGCACAAGCACACAATAAGTGTGAAGGAAATTTCCATAAATCACATTTCAGCGAAGGCAACTTTTCGCGTGACAAAAATCAACTAATGTGGTTAATAAAAATAAAGCAAAAAGAAATGAAGGAACAACAACAACAACAAAATCCAAGTAAAAATAACAAAACAGAAAACCTACCTGCTAACTGAGGCGCTAAGAACCGCCCGCAGAGGCCAGGCTAGCGGGAAATAACTGAGGCGGAGGAGCGTGACAAAAGTTTATAGGAAAGTTAAACTGAACTTAAGCAACAAACGATGGGAAAGCCTGAGCTTGGAGGCGGGAAACCCAGCCAACCGCCTTCCACCATCCTCCTCTCCACTCCCACCATGTAAATCACTTTCAGCGCAAACTTTTGCCACCAAACGTTCCTTGAAATTTATGCAAATGTTGTTGATGTTGCTACTGTTATTACACTTGTTGTTGTTTTTGTTGTTGTTGCTCACCACCTGGCGCTGGCAATTGTCGTTGACATTTTCACCTGCTTTTCCTACGGTGTGATAAAACAAAAAAAAACCAACTGAGGAAGAAGAAAACTTTGTGCCCCCGAAAAAAGTAAATGCTTAAAGTGTTTTTGAATATAAACCCCGACACTTGGAAAAGTGTAAAAGTATAAAAAATGGGGTGCCGAAAGGGGTGCAAATGAGAGAAGTTCTCTCCATACAATTTCCCTACGATTGACACTTTTTCTGTGGGTTTTATGACCAGTTTCGTGTTGATTTATGTTTGAAACCCACTGATACGTTTCTGGCATTAATAGTTTTTCCTGAGGGGTAGTTGGAAATAGAGTGACACAGGGTCTTGTTTGGTTAGTAAACCTCTGAAATGTTTGCCCGATAACGTGACAGAAAATCAATGAATACTGGAAATGCGTTCAATTTTGGTTTTTATGAGTACCATTAGAGGGAGGGTAGTAGTGGTAGTTGATGATGTTGAGGTTGCCTGCGATTAGGAAGTAGAGAATGGGTACAAAAATAACCAATAATTCATTAGGTGTCTGTGCCGCCTGTATGAGCAAACACCTGCAGAGGCACACCACCACCACCACCTGAGGGTGGAAAATGTCAAACATATTGCTGGGATGGACAAGAAATCGATTGACAAAATATCCGGAGTGCACTAAAGCTAATGAAAGTTGTGGGACATATATTCATCTTTGATGTATTCTTGTATTTCAGATGGGTTTTTGTGCAAATGGGAAGAAATTTCTTTATATTTTGGGAATGAAAATTCTCTTTAGGTTATAGGAAAATTAAAAATAATATCTAAAAACCATTCAAATTAAAATACTTAAAGTAATAAAGTCTGAAAATTATATTAACCTTTGTTGGCAAACAGAAAATGTATATTTTTATCATTTATAAAAAAGTTTCAACCCGAAACAACCCTTGAAACAATTCCAATTTCCAAACCATCTCTATAAAAACTTACCTATTCCCATTTCTGAATCAAAGGAGTAGTCTGTCACAGGACTGAATAGGATTTTTCCAATATTTCTTCTTTTATTTTCTTGTAATTCAAATATGCAAATTTATATTCTCCTCAAAGTCCTCCTATGCAAATTTGAACCCTTTGAAAAATGCCTTTAAGTCCTCTGTAGACCCACACAAACTTTTACCTAATGCCATTTCATGCTTTAGTCACCCACAGTAGTAGTAGTAGTTGTGTTTAGTTTTCTTTTTTGTTTCACTCTCTATGTGAAAGAGAGAGAGGCGGCAGTAAGGAACAGCCATTGTCCCCACCGCATATGGCAGCTTAATTTCATTTAGTCGTGTGTCCCCAACCACCTAGTCACCCTCTTACTCATGAATTTTTCTCATGGTCTCCGTAAGCTTTTCTAAATGCGAAATTCCCCGACTATAGACGACATCACGCCCACAAAATGCCATTCAAAAAGTGGGCGGCAGCAGGGAGGCAGTGCAACTGCTAGCGCTCACTCATTATGTCCTAGACAGGGCTGGAATCCTAAAGAGCACCGGGGCACACATTAAAAATGTATGGTGTGACAGGGGCGCAAGGCAAAGTGCACTGGAAAAATTGTAAAAATGTTTGTAGAAATATTTTTAAAACAATAAACTATAGCTATAGTTTTCTAATACTGGTAAAGTGCTATTTATAGCTTCTAGCACTTTATAGAATTTAAATTATTACCTATTCTTCTGAAAAATGTATAAGATTTTCTTTCTCTGTCACCGAGATGCGAATGCCTACTTTTTGAGACCGCCGTCGTCGTCGTCTAGTTCAAACACACGGCAAACTAAGAGCAGCGAGAGGGGGTCAAGACAGGATGTACTACACCTCCCTCTGCGGTTCTGATCACGACTATGTGTGTGTGTGTGTGCCTGTCTTTTGTTTGCTTTTGCCGTTGAAAATCAGGCTATCGATTTTTTTTGCCACAAGGAGAAAATGCTAGGATATGGGGGCGTGGCCGGTTACTTGCGCTTTTTCCGCCTGCTTTCTGTTTACTTTTCCACCGAGGAACGGACACGGCGCCGTTGACGTTGAAGGAATAGGAACCACAGGCAGCAGGCTCAACTTTAAGCAGATTTCCATCGGTGGGTGGGAACGCGTAAGCGGAAAAGTGGCCACTGAAATGGAAATTCAATTTGAAAATGCTGCAGACAGGCGGTCAATCAAAGAGTTTGACAGTTTGGCCACCTGGTGTGGGTTATTTAATTTGCAAATAGAAACTAATTTACCGGCAATTAGCAGCAGTAGCAGCAGCAGAAGGAGCAGCAAATAGCACAAGCACAATCACCAAAGGCCAAAGCAAACAAGGACTCGAAGCAGACAGCAGGTTCTGCGTCCAGGATCCCAAACCATTGTGTTGCTCTGCTAAGCAATTAATGATTTTCAGTTAATTTGAGAGGCAAGTCGGGCATGAAATTGAATTTAAGACGCCAAGCACGTACTGGCAATCATAACTGACCAACAGAAAAAAACAAAATACAACGTTCAGAGTCGAAGCATCAAAAGGAGTGCCAGAAGTATTCCTGTCAATTAATGGCAAGTTTGTAGAGTCCGAAGAGGAAGTATTGCCAAGTCAGAAGAGGTGTTGATATCAGGGAAGTCACGTATTCGGGAAGTGAGCAAATGAAACGAGAAGCAGGGCAATTTATGGGGGGTTTTCTACAGTGAGGAAAGCCTCTTTGTGGAGTAATAAAGAGGAGAATGGTAATTGGGAATTGATGAAAAAGGAATGTACTATCAAGTACATCCATGAAATAAACCCAATTAATGGAAAGTCCAGGATTAAGCTCTGTCTCTCCCTTACAAAGGTCAATTTCCCTACAGCCTCTATCCCATCCCTCCCACTTTCCATCACTCTGCACCTCCGCTGAACTCTATTTTTCGGTTGAAATGCTGTGAGCGCAATTTTCGCTCAGCAATTGTCAAACAGTGACAATCATCGAGCTGGAAAACCCCGGGAAAACTACGCACTGCAGGTGCTGCCCGATTTTAATTGAAATTACGTGCATTCGTGTCCCAAGAGAACCAACTTAATTCAATCAAAATGACAGCTAAACGCTCGCTTCCTTAAAGGCCAACCAGCTTCAGCTTTCAAAAAAAGAAACCTAATTGACTTTCTAATAGTTGAGCAAATAGTTGTGTTCGCCTCGAAGGAATGCAACAAAGCTGGCCAGACAATCAAAGTTGGGGGTGCTGAGCTGAGAGCCACGAAAAACCATCCACAGCCAGCCGGAAAATCTTTGCCACACACAAGAATTTTCTTTTCGCTCGCTCACTAGCCTGTTTTTTTTTTTTGTTTTTGCCCAGATTGTCTTGTTTGTTACGGCAAATAGTTTTAATGGGCGGCGGTTTTCCGGCAAGAGCAGTCAAACTTTTCCCCAGGCAAGAAGACAATGGTGGGTGGGGGTGGAAAAAAGAGAGAGGAGAGCAAAGAAAAACTCCCTTCAATTTACAGCAATTTGTTATGAAATTCAAAAGGGATCTGCATGGTTTTACTTCCTTGGCAATTTGCAAGGCAATTAAACTTGACGGCGGCAGCGGCGAAAGTTTCCCTTTCCTTCCCTGCCGCGCCTTTTCCCCGAATATTATTATTTCCTGGCCGCAGCACCACGTTGCGTATGCGCAACGTTTGACCAGGACGAGAGGAGTAGAGAGTTTCTGCTGAAATAAAAACTGCATAAATAAACACTTTGGCTGGAACAGGGACTCCCGACGACTACGACGACTCCCTTACTTTTCCATGTAATTCCGTGATTGCGCATTTATGGCTTCATTTGCCTCAAACATTTTTATGTCCAATTTGTTTGAGAGGGGAAAACGGCGCAGAGATGGGGAATAAATCGGGAAGAGATGGCGAGCAGTGAGGCGGCTTCCTTTTGTGGTAATTTGCAGCGTCCTTTGAACCCCACCCACCCCGCTTATCGAACATTTGTCCTGCGGCCTTTGGCCATATTTTACTTTAAATGTGCTCTTCATGTAAATGAAGACTCCACTCTTTAGTCCCTTATTCGAATCCATATATCAACATTGTATTTACCGCTGCCGCTGCACAAATTAAGGTCACATTTACCGAACATTCTCTCGCGATTTTCACTTGCGTCGGTCGACGTCTGTGCGTCATCATTAAATAAGGGAAAACCAAAAACTGAGCCAAACGAAGAAAGGCAAACGTAAAAAGGAAATTGCGTAATTTCATTAATAAAATAACACTGCCGAGGGGAAATGGAGCGCAATTCGGTGGTTCTTTCTGTGGTGCTAGTGGTGATGGTGGTTCTTTAGTGGTTTGGATTTTACAGAATTCAGTCCTTGGAATTGGAATGGGAATAAAATGGCCATGAAATCTCTACTTTTGCATAGTAAATTTGGCCAAAAGTAGATTAAACTTATGAGATTTTGGGTTTTGCGAGAGAATCTTTGCGGGTTTTTAGTTATTAAATGAATTTGCAAGTCAAGTTTAATATCTAAAGCTTAAATTTAAACTGATTAAAACTTGTTTAAGTGCCTTTAAATACCAGAAACAGAGGTTTCTGTGGCTGACTCGAGTTTTGTTGAACTTATTTGGGCCACTATAAAATTCCCAATAGCCCCGTTCCACGTTGCCAAAGTTTGTCATCGATTTGTGAACTTTTCATTATTGACTTAGGTAACATAAGCCGGCTTAACCTATTTTTCATTACTCCTTGCCTTGAGTGCCTGGAATTTATGGGAGGAACCGTAGAAGAAAAACACGGAAAGGCAGAAAATGGGGTAAAAATATGAAATTCCTGCAAGGTTGCTCTGCAAGGGAAGAATAAAGTTTCACAAAACTTATGAAATATAAGGCAAAGTTGAGGCGTAAATAGAAACTACAATGTCGGCGGCTCCACCTTTTCCTATTTTGCTGCCGTCTCGTCCTCGTCCTTGCTCGTATATTTCCTTTTTGCTTTTGTGGCTCACGTTTCAGTTGGAAATTGCGAGTAACGAGGAAAATTAAAAAGCAATATACAAACAGCAATCACGCACACAGCAGCAGAAAAGAAAGAAAGAAAACCGAAGCTCAAATGAAAGAAAGTCAAAATGTACACAAAGAATAATTTTTAAGGCACTTTTCTATTACTTAATACATTTTATTGAAATGAAAACTTAAACTCTATTAATCAGAATTTTCTTTCAATGATTAGACTTTGTTTTAGATAATTTCTAAAATATATAAAATATACTTTTAAAAGTCCTAGTTGCTATTTCTCTCTCTGCATTGGACATGTCCATGTGGGTGTGCCCTTAGCCTAAAAGTAGGCATCAAAAGCACACGCGTGCGGTCATTAAGTAATTCGGTTTAATGGTCAGCGAGCTGGGCCACTCTTTCGCCTCCAGATCCCGCCTTTCCCCCCACTTTTTCCCACTTTCCACTGACCACTTGTGGGTGGTGGCCTAATGAGCCACACAACGCGAACGGAACAGAACACGCCGAAAGTGCGCTAATGTTTGTTTGTGGCATTAATTTTGTTTACAAGTCGTTTGTGCGAAAGGACCTGACCCGATCCAGACCGGAGCAGACTGTCACTATCCTTTCATTAGCGGGTGAAATTCCCACACACACTCTTCTTTGTTTTTTTGCTTAACTGGGCGCTCTGCTCCTCCTCCCCCACCCATCATTCATATTCAATTTGCGTTCTGTTTTTATTACGCCTTAGCGCAGACTACAAATATTTGAGTTGCACTCATTCTGCCGGGAAAGCGAGGGAGGTGGAGAATGGAAATGGACACTTTCTCGAGGAGAACACTTAATTGATTGCTTTTCAGCTTGAGCTCCATTGCTCCAGAGGGGTTGGCTCTGCGTAATTGATATTTAATTAAAGCGCAGCTCTACTTGAAGTACTTGCCAACTCATGAGTGTCGTCCGGCTAGGGAGGAAGCAAGACAAGAGGGAGGAAGAGTCCTCGCAACCGGAGAGACATTGAGCGTGAGTAATGGCAGCAGCAGTCATCGCAAGGAGGAAAGTGAGCTAGTAAGAAATTCAAGGAGACGTCAGGAAATTGCAAAAAATAGGAAATTAAATCAACTGGCCAGTGGCTGAAATTTCCAGATTTTACTGCGAAGAAGTCATTCAGTTCAAGTAGTTTAAGGCAATCAACTTGTGCTTAAATCTTAATGAAAAGGATTCAATTTCAAATAGGAGAAAGGAGTTCATAAACAAGCAATAAGGGGAATCTTCAAACAATAAAATTGTTCAATCAGAAGTGCAATATTGCTTTACAAATTGATGATAAATGAAGGCAAGATGGTATAAGTTTGAAAGAATTTATTAATAAATATTAAAATGGTATTTTATTAAATTCCTATGAAAACCACCAAACCCATTTTACTTTCAATAAAATTCCCATTCTAATAAAGACTTTATTTAATAAAACTTCCCACCTCCTATCCAAACCAAATATGCGTCAACTAATTCGAAATAATTTCAACAAATCCTTATTTGTCTGAAACAAAATCCACACTTGAGGAAATGCCCGCCACTCGGAAAACAAAACAGAGAAACTATGTCAAAGTGGAAATGGAAGCCAGTTGGGGAAAGAAAATAGAAAATAAAAATAGCAACAGAAACCAAAACACTCCAATTGCAGCAAATCAAGCCGAACGAAGGAACAACTTTGTATGTGTATATGCCACTTGAAACTTTTCCGGCTTTCCCGCAGACAAGGTGAGGTAGTAGGCAGTTAGCCAGTTGGCCAGGTCCTCGAGCTCGTCTGCTTGTTGTTTGCCTTTCGTTGGTGGTGGTAGTGCTGCTGCTGCTGTTTTTTTCCTGGCCATAATTATAAATCAACTAGCTGAGTGCGCCCCACCTGCTACTGCTGCTGCTGCTTACTCCCAACTAACTAATCCACTCAGGCCCAAAGCCAAAGGCAGCATTAAAAGCCTGCCGCCCTCGACATTTCCCATTTTGCCACCGGCGGCGGCGGCGACCCACTTGCAACAAGTTGGGTGGGGCTCTGAGCGGGCATATTGCCATAGTTAGTTGACTCACTTTCACTCGGAAGGGCGTCACAGAGACGAAACTGAAACAGAAAACAGGAGGACACTAAAAGAAAAACAAAAGGGCTTCTTACAAGCCTAGAAATTACTTTAAAAATCTCTTGAAATATTTATTACATTATTTTAGATCGATTTATTTTCAACAACTAAACATCTAAGAAAAAACAATCTTTTTTATTTCCTACTCTGACCCATAACTTTTCTTCCAGTGCTGAAGATAGTGAGTGAAGGAGAGAAGTGGAAATGCGACCCGAGTCAGGGCATTTCCCCTGTGTATGACATCAGCTATAATTTCCATTACGAGAGTCGAGCGCTGAAAATTGTACACCAGGGAGCTTATTAAGCACGCTCCCCCTTTCCATCTTGGTAATGTGCAAATGAAATGAAATAAAAATGTCAAAGCGCGCGGGGTGAACGAAAAAAAATTAAAAAGCAAAAAAAAAAGCTGAGGGGTTACCAGAAACACCAGAGAAATCCAAACAGAAATAAAAAGGAGCCACACGACACCGAAAACTTGGTCAGGATTTCCCATAATTTCACTACTACTACCACTGACTTACTTCTCCTTCTCTCTCACTTGTTGCCAATTTCCTTCCTTCTCGTCCAATTCTGCCCCATAATTCCCATAATACCCTGTGCCCTGAGTAATGTTAGCCTTAGGACAATAACTCGAGTGTGTCATGTGCGGATCGTAAATTTGCCACTGACCCAGCCATTTGCATAAATCAGAGGGTATTGCAGTGACTGTGACTGTGGAGGAATGTAGACTTATAGGGCCATTAAAATCGCATTCAAGAAAGCTTTATAATGAGTTTTTGGTCACACTGGCCGGGCAGTGATTTTTGGGATTTATGGAAAGGGAGAGAAAAGGGGTTTTAATAATGAAATTATTGGGAAATCAGGAAAAAAGTTAAATTTTAGGTCAACATTTTATTAGGAAAGGAGTTGTAAATTACTGAGAAAAGGATATAAGTGTGACCAGACGCCCTGAAACCTTAGTTGGGAATTATAGTGAGATTTCCCAGAGAGGGTGGTGGCAGCTCTTACGTCACTCGGCAACTAAATCAAAGCGTTGCATACTTTTACAGCGTGAAATTACATAATTTTTCCCTCCCCCTTTTACGCCACTCTACCACCGCCCTTCTCCCATTTCACGCACTTTCCCTTTGTTTTTCAATTTCGTTTTAATAATCGTAAAGAGAACTAAGAAGAAAAGAAGTGGGCAACTGGGGATGAGAGGACTTTGGGGAACCATGGCAACCGATGGCTCAGATTTCAACGCTTATTTGGCTTCTGATTATTATTTCATGCTCGTGGCTGGCAGTCGTCCTGAATCCTGGAGTCCTGAGTCCCTGACTGAACCCCGAGTGCTGTTCTCACGCATCACGCGCCCAAAAGCATGCAGGCCATGATATTTGCTTTTTATCGCCTTCGCCACATTTCCACATTTTTCTCCTGCTCCTCCTCCTCCTCGTTTGCTCCGTTCATGTTCCCTTTCCGAAAAGTTTTGCGTGTTATTATTATTTTACTTTGCCATCTTTTTCTGCCACGTTTCGGTTTTATTTGCCCTTTTTGTTCTGCTTTTCCCTGCACCATTCATCAATAATTCACATTGATTTCTTTCTCTCTGGCTCGTGCACTCGCCTTAATGTTAATGGCATCCCCAGTTGGCTTCCATTTGCTTCCCTCTCGTCTTGGCTCGCTTTGTTTACCGCCACCATCGCCCTCCTCCTCCACAGTTCTTTGCAGTGTAAACAATTGACAGGAGACTCTATCGCGGGAGTACTGTCTTTCGAGGATGGGGCGTGGCGCAGAGCCATTGAAGCCATTATGCACATACACATACAGAGATATAGTAGCATTATGGCCCCGCATGTACAGTTATACAGTTACAGGTGTGCGTGGCTCCAAGGGGACTGCGAGAATTTATGCCAAAGAACGACCTGCATTTAAATTTCCGAGGGAATATTCCCAATTCGTTGGAATTCCAAGGGAAAAGCCACTAATTCTCGGGCGCAACATAAAAGTGAATGAAAAGTGTGTGTTAAGGAGAAGGGGTAATACGAAATTTTAAAATTAAAAAAAGGAAGAAAGCTAACTTTAGCAAGTCTAGATTTTATATACCCTTGCAGGGTATACGTTCTATTATAACTAAGCCAAAAAGGCATTAATTTCAATTAAACTCTAACCTACATACAAGTGCGCATTCACTGCCCAATCTGTAAAGCCAATTTTAAAACACTTTATGTAACTTTTAACTTTTTCAAACTGTTTTTTATTGAGTTGGATTTTAACCTTTTTTATATGTTGCTTGCCACACTACATGCAGCAAACAAGGCATAAAACAGGACGATATTGGGAGAAGGGGCTGGGAGCAGCAGAAGAGGCAACAGCAGCAGCAACCGGAAAAACAGTGTAACACAACACTCAGTCATGCGTTTTTCCATACGGCTTGCTTCTTGTTATTCTACTCTCTTTTCTGCATACTCCTCCGCATATATCTCTTTATGTATATCCATCCCCGTGTGTGCGAAAGTATCGCATGCTGATTTGATTGGATTTGATTTAATTTTCCAATTGAAAACACTTTATCATGTTACACGTGTGTGCTCTGGGTGGGTGTGGGCTGCTAGAACAACACTGCATCAGCAGCCCAGGAGCTCACTGGATCTGTTGAGAAATCCTTATGGCAACGGGGCGGATACTTGATATGACGAATAGTCACAGCCAGCTGCGATATGTTGCGCCCTATTAAGCGACGACGGTTTCACGTAAGCCAAAAGAGAAATCCGCCGGCAACAGCAACAACAACAACAGTTATGCCGGATAAAAGGGGGATTTATTGGCAGGAAAAATGATTAAAAAAGAAAAATTCCAGGAAATCACAAGGGAGTTATGTTAAATACATGTGATTGGCTTGTGGCGTTTTATCAGCTACCCTTTATGGAGGAAACGTAAGCCGGGCTTACTGAAGCAGAGTTAAATATATTTAATTAAAAATATTTATATATAATTGAAGCAACTCGAGGTACTCACAGGACTTTATTGATAATAATTAAACCAATAAAGACACAAACTAACCAGCAGTTCCTCTTCTCTCTCCTTGCAGCAACTGTTCCGCTCGCAGAATCCTGGCCTTGCTGCAGTTGCCACAAATGCGGCAGCGGTGGCAGCAGCCGCAGCAGCGGCCACATCCGCAGCAAGTGCAGCGGCAGCTGTTGGCGCTCCCCCCGTTCCTGGTGCACCCAACGGGACCCTGCAACAGTCGCAGCAGCAGCAGCAGCAGCAACAACAACAAATGCAAATGGCAGCAGCCTCGCAGCAGTTCCTGGCCGCACAGCAGCAGGCGCAGCAGAATGCCGCCTACGCAGCCCAACAGGCCACGCCCTACGTCATCAATCCGGGCCAGGAGGCTGCCCCGTACATGGGCATGATTGCCGCTGCCCAGATGCCGCAATACTATGGCGTGGCGCCCTGGGGCATGTATCCGGGCAATCTGATCCCGCAGCAGGGAACGCAGCCGCGACGCCCCCTCACACCCTCGCAGCAGGGTGCCGAGAATCAGCCCTACCAGGTGAGTTGAGATGGCCAGGTGCTGGTCCTGCCCCCCCAAAGTCCCCAAAAACAGGATGTACATAAGGTGTAAATAAGAGAGAGACAAACATGAAAAAGGGCTTTACATTAGCGTTCATAAAAATAAAGCTGCCTAATTAATAAACTTAGCCAGAAAAAGTTGAAAATCATCTATAAACATTTTAAATATTTAACGAAAATTGGTAGAAAAACATGTCCAAAAAAGCACATAATTTGTATTGTATTTATACGCTTGGAAATTACATAAACACTAAATTGATTTTATAAAAGATTCTGTACATTTATAGATTTAAAATTAGCCCAAAGCAGAGATTAATATATTTTATTTAAAAAAAGTAAATAATCAAGGAAAATATATGTTTAATATGTAAATTAAAAAGAACAAAAACAAAAGAATAATAATGTAAATCAGCTTTTCTTGTTCAGTAGCCGAAAACGGAAACTTAGCCCTGCAACATTGTATATTTATGCTCTGTCTCTCTTCTCTTTTCTCTCTCTTTCTCTTTTTTGTACTCACATCATCAACAACACGTTCTCCCATAACCGACCTACAAAACCAAAACAACCAAAATCTAACCCTGTACAAATCGAAATCGCCATCGTGTAAAATATCGTGCCGTGCCGCAGGTGATTCCGGCCTTCCTCGATCACACAGGCTCCTTGCTGATGGGAGGACCCCGCACCGGTACACCCATGCGCCTGGTCAGCCCCGCCCCCGTTCTTGTACCGCCGGGCGCCGCCCGTGCCGGTCCCCCGCCCCCTCAGGGACCGCAGCTATATCAACCACAGCCGCAGACGGCCCAGCAGAATCTCTACTCGCAACAGAACGGTTCCAGTGTCGGAGGTAAGTCCACTAAACATCATCCAAGTGCAGAACAGTGGGGTGAAATGAGTGGCTTTTATAAAATTTATAGAGTTCAGTGATATATTTAAATTCAGTAAATTGATTAAACTTGGGCCACGTGGCGTATGATTGATATTTAAAGGCTCCTTATTTTATAATTCTACCAAAATCGTTTCCAAAACAACAAATGTTCAACAACAGTCAGAAATTTGTCTTTAAATTCTTGAAAAAAACAATTTATATTTAATAGAAAAACATATTTACAATAACTTTAAAAAGTTTCTTTCATTCCTCAATTACATTTCTTAGAATTATAAAAATCTATCGCTCATTTCGCCCAGTGTACTCACCTGTATCACAAATTGTAATTAGTGTAAAGTGTGGCATATCTTCATCAACATCAATTGACCAAACCCGTTCGTTCCTTGTACAGCCTGTATATCTGTATAGCCATTAATCTCTGTTTATCTAACAATTCCCTTTGTATTAGAAGGATCTCAAGCTCGTAAACAGTAATTTTCGAGCCTGCAAAATGTCTTTGAATATGTATCCAAACAACAACAATAATAACAATAATAGTAATAATAGAACAAAGGTTGGGAGGAGCCTTGTCAGCTCCCTCTTCAGACTTCAGTTATAATAATACTATAACAATTTATAAATTCAAATTATCATTTCGATTATTTAGTAATAAATGCTCTGGTTACCCAGTAAGGTATATTAGTTGTAGGAAAAACCTATGGAAGGAGTAGAAAATATATATAAATAGTTTGCTGTAGGTTTTTTGAGGGTTTTTTTTTCATACATTTTTATAATTTAAGAGCATAAAACATTAACACTTGCATTGTATTCCCAAAGCATACATTTTGATAGCTCCCCAAGTATCAATTACAGGGCATACATGCATTTAGCATTAGTTGGTAGCCTAGAATGCGAATGCATTGCACATGATGATGATGATGACGAGGGAAAGCCATGAAAACCCAACTGTTTGTGTCAGTAAATTCAGCTGCTTTCCATACGTATGTATGTACATGCATCTATACATATCTAATGCACAGAAGAGCCATCGAGAAGAAGTAAACTAACAACAATTGCATGCCAGCACGCAAAATGTTATTATTGCCAGCAGAGCAAAGGCGAAGGCAACTGCAAAACTCACGACGACGACGACGTCGACTACTGACTCATGCAATTTTAAATGTAACGCGATGAGTTTGGGGGGGAATTTTCCAGCAGGGAAAATGTTTCACATTGCAAAAGGAGAGAAAACTTTGATAGTTGTGTCTCGGTTTATGCAGGGAAAATTTTATGGAATTTGTTGAGGATATGAATATATAAATTTAAGCAATGTTTTGTCTTGGTATTTTCTACAAGTAAATTTTTAAAGAACAGACAGAAGTTTCTAAATTGTTTTAAAATACAATACATATTTAATATTGTACTAGTAGTTAGCAGTTAAATTCTCCAACTTAAACACTGCATAAACTATTAATTTAGAACATATCCTCCAAATAGTTTGTCTGTCTGTGCCCAAAAATAACAATTTGAAATGGAATAGCTTCTGGGGCCTATCATTGTTTTTGCCAATTCCCTGCCATTGTTGTAAATTTATAGAATTTCAAACTATAATTAATAACAGCAATAACAGCAGCAGTCGTCAGGCAATGAAAGTTTACACTTTTGTGCTAAAACTGTCTGCCACAAAAACAATGTCTACGATTTTGTATCCTTGCACCTATTTTGGGGTCAAGTGAGAATGTAAACGAAATATAAACTTAAATTGCTTAAAGTGCGCTTCACCATCTGAACTTTACAGGCTTCGGAAAAAGCTGGACAGCTCCATTAACTCCATTAACAATCAGGCGAAATCAATTATTACGCTTTCCACCTACCGCTTTTTATTTTCCGACCGCATGCAAAAGCGCTCTTTCCATTAACGAATTTCCCGGGATAAGGCACACAGAGTGAGAAGGAGTTGTTCAGGGAGCGCTCTGGCGTTATTATGTCGTTAATTCATTTTGCCTCATATGGCAGTTTAATGAAGTTTCCAGTTTTTCCGCGGGAACATGACGTATGAGTGATTACGTATTTCAATTCTTTTTTCTGCCTTTTTTGTTGCCTTAAATTGTTTTTCACGTTGCATTTTTTAAAGGCAATGCCGCCGCGCTCGCTTGGCTCTTTAAGAGTCCTCGAGTTAAGTAATTCAGATTTGGTTTCGAACACGAGTGGGGGAAATTCAATTCGAATTCAAATCCAATTCGCTTTTGAGACGCAAGTCAAGCCCTGACATGGAAAACTAGTAAACTGCGATGATGCAGGTGATTAGGCTAAGGGTCTCTCGAGGAGTGTGCCACATGTGCACAGAGAAGCCACGCCTACGCTACCTATTTGGATTAGGTGCACTGAGAGGAATAGTTTTGAATTTAAAGATATATTTTGAATATAAAATAAACTTCAATTTGTTAGATATTCTTTCCTCTGAATTGTGTAAGAACTAATCCTGATTTTATACAGCTCATTTAGGAATTATTTCCCACAATTTTCAACTGCAGTGTAGCAACCATTCCGCTTGCACATTCTCATCTCAATTACAATTAGCACATGGCACCCACAGTTTGTCCTCCGCTGGCACAAATCCCCACTAACAAGTGCAGCATGGCAGATGGCATTCTCGTCCTCGTTCTCATCTCGGTCTCATCCTCATCAGCAGCAGCAGCAGCAGCAACCCACTCATTATGTTGTGCAATCGATGCCTTACAGTGAACACATCCCTCTAACTACTATCCGTCTGGCTGTCTGTTCGTGTGCAATGTCAAAAAGGCTTTTTAATGGAGATTATATTGTTTTAAGTGGCTGGCTGACTGAAGGAGAACAGCAGCGGGAGATCCCCTTTTGTGTCACACAGACAAGCTGCAATTACAAACGTTAATGCGCCTTGGCCTGGCCCCAAAAGGGGGTGGCAAAAAGCATTTCGGTTGTGGGAAAGCTGCTTGACTTTGCAACCGCCAAACCCATTTTGGCCATTGCCTTGAAAACAATGAGGGTAGCAGCAGCAGCAGCAGCACAGCACGAGAGCACAGTAGCAGCAGGAGCAAACATCCTCCCTTTTTCCAGGCTAAATTATTATGTACACCTTTCGCATGTTGGCAACATGTGATTGCATCAGAAACAGGGTACCCTGGGTACCGGTTGCAGGATGCAATCTGGTGGCTGCGGGGAAAGTGAAAGCTCCATCGAAACCACCACTTTACCTACAATACAGCACATTGTTCCTGTTTCTCCTGCTGCTGCTCCTGCTCCTGTCCCTTCTCCTCCTCCTGCTACTGCTCCTGCTTCTGTACCTCTTCCTCCTGCTACTGCTCCTGCTCCTGTACCTCCTCCTCCTGCTCCTCCTTCCCCTCTGCTTTCTCCGTCAGCCTTTTGTGCAAATGAATTCGTTTATTTTGTAAAATGTCAATTGCTGTGCTGGCTTACAGGACAGGATAAGGGTGATATAAGGAAGGGGGCTGAGAGGAGCAGTAACAGATGGAGCAACAGCAGCCAGGGCAGGAACAGGAGTAGGAAGCTGGGCAGGAGGAACAGCCGGAGCCTGACACTTGCTGCGGTGTCGGTAGGTGTTTTGTCGGTGGTCGTGTGTTGTGTGCACTTTACGCTTAATGAAAGTCTCAATGATGTGTACCACACGGCGTATGCGTGACGCAATGCAAATGGGATTGCAGCAGCGCCGCACAACAAAAATAAAAGCAAGGGTTTATATAACAGTGGAAATCTATTAAGACTATTAGTATTTTATCGATTAAATCACTGTTCTTCCTTTAAGGATATTATTTTCAAATTATACTATTTATAAATAATATTTTAATCATTAAAGTCTCAAACAAATGTCCTTTTCTAATTGAAATTAAACTCTCAATATTTATAATTCAAATTAAATTTGATTCCTTTAAGAAACATAAATCAATCTTAGTTTTCTTGCTACATTTATAATCCTTGAACTTGTTTCTTTTTAATAGAAATAAGTAATAATCACTTAACATTTGACATTCAAACAGACAGAAATTAAACATTTATTTACTTTTAATTGTAGCTTCAAAGTAAACCCTAACAATCTGGCAATTAAAAACTAGCAACTAACTCGATTTTAAGTAAATTAAAGCAAACTTTTATCTGTCGGCAACAGTGACTGCAATTTAACTGCCAAAGGCAGGCAGCAGTCAGAAAGCGGGAGGTGGGAGGAACTTGAAAGTTCTGGTGGCAGTAAGCGAAAGGACTAAATGCGAAATCCCGAATGCAATGTTCAGTTTAATGACAGCCAGCGGGAAAGTCGGTAGAAGTTTTAATTCTTGCATTTAAATTGCAACTAATTTGGCGGCTCTCGAGACATAGGATGAAATTTCAAATGCAGACGGGGGAAAAACACAAACAATTTGCATCAATGAAAGTGTTGGAGTTCGTGCAAGTATCCATCCAGTGTGTCTGTTCAGTCTGTTTATTTTATATCCTGGACGGGCTTTCTGTTAGACAGGTGCGTGTAGTAGTTGCGCAATTCTAAAGGGAATTATTCATGCAATTTGTGCGGGACGCTGGCTGCTGGCTGGATTTTTGGGGGGAGGATGATGCTGTAAATAAGGTGGAATATTGCAGCCTCCTTTCCTCGCAGAGAACATGAAACAGGGGAACACGGCCTGACGACACGACCCTCAGTCTCAACTCGAATCGTGAGTGAGAGCTGCTGGCTGGGGAGACCATTTGCCAAATGAAACTGCAACCATATGTGTACACTGAGCAGAAATTTAAACAGAAAAGCAGGGGAAAGAGATTATATTATATAAAGATTTTTAAAAAAGAATAAAGGTTCTAAAGAACTACTAATAAAGTTCTAAAATCGTACAAGATTCTCTAAAATTAAAAGGATTTTTTACTCTATCAAAGAGAAATATGGAAATTAAATATATAAATTTAATTTTGTTTAATAATTTATGCTAAGAATTCAGCTAAAGTTTTTCAAATGCAAAGTTTTTGTTCCCAGTGCCTATGAATCCATGGCTGTAACGTGGCTGAGGGGTGGAGCAGGCGTCTCTGGGTGTGGGTGGCATTAAAAAGACGCCAAGTTTATTGCAGGCGACATTTTGTGGTTTATGCACACGTTCCGCAAATAAGGAGAAAGCGTGGGGATTGGAGAGAAACAGAGAGAGAGAGACGAGTCGAGAGACGAGACGAGACGAGGACGACACTTGGCCGCCCGTGTCCTTAGCTTAATGTAATGATTTTATGAATTATAAATGCACACACGTGCACATTATGCACACGTCTCCCGCTGGCTCTCTATCTCTCTCGCCCACACACACACAATGCGTGGGAAAAAAAAGAAAAAGTGAAAACGCATTAAAACTGCGAGTCATTTAAATGTCGGGAGAAAGGTCGTGAGAGTGGGCAGAGTGGGGAGGCTGCCTGGGTGTCGTGGCAAAACTATTCTCGGCTCGGGCAACTTTGTAAGCGCTGTTAAGTAGGCTATGAAAAAAACGGTTTAAAGAGGCATTATATGAAATGTAATTAGTGCTAAAGCCCAGCTTCAAAGTAACGGAAATGCAGCCGCAGTTAAAGTGTGGCTTTAATTGTTGCTTTATTTAGTATACTTTTTTAATATCAGAGTATCCTTTTAATAATTCCGTTCTTTTTGAAGGAAATTATAATTTTATTAGTGAAGCAGTCATTTCCGACCCTATAAACCATATATATTCTTGATCAGAATCAACAGGCGCGTCTTTCTGGCCCTGTCCGAAAGAAAGTCATATTTTTGCCATTTTTCCAAAATTTGATAAGGGGTTACATCATTAAAATTCTTAAAAATCGACCTAAAATTCGATTTTTTTAAATTTAAAATTTAAGATGCACGTTTGTTAAGATAGAAAAAACTAGCATAGAAATGCTTACCGAATTGATTTTGATGCCTTTTTGGCATAGTTATGATATTTTTGAACTTTGATTTTCCCAAAAATTATCCTTTTTAAAAATTTTAATATTTCCGGTTTTCTTGAAGGGAATTATGATTTTTTGAGTGAAGCAGTCATTTCCGACCCTATAAACCATATATATTCTTGATCAGCATTAACAGGCGAATCGTTCTAGCCATGTTCGGCAAAAACAAATTTTATGTTACTTTTTTCAAAAATTGATAAGGGGTTACATCATTAAAATTCTCAAAAATCTACCTAAAATTCGATTTTTTAAAATTTTAAATTTAAGATGCATGTTTGTTAACCTAGAAAAAACTAGCATAGAACATTTGTCAGAAGTGAATTTGCTGCTTTTTTGGCTTAGTTATTATATTTTTAAGATTTCATTTACTCAAAAATTATTATATGAAAGTTTTCTTTCTTGTTCATCATCATTTAAGCAACAAACTTACCTAATAGTGATTTGTTTTTCCTTTCTGCCGCCTGTCACTATTGATTTCCTCGCGACACCTGCTAACGCCTGTGCTCCACTTTAGGTTTTAGGAACAAACAGTGGCGACATTGTATATTATTTACCAAACAACACCACCACCACACCACTCTGCAACTTTCTACAAATTGCTTAATAACTCGGTCAACAAATTGCGCACACTGTGTGTTGACATTTACGGCCCTCACCTTCTCTTACTCTCCTTCTCCTCTTCCTCTGCCTCCACGGAAAACCCCCGAGTTGGACCGAGTCCTTGCAGCTATCCAGGGCCACCCCCACCTGGAACTCGGCTGCAACCCTTTTGCGCAGCTGTTGTTGCCTTAGTTGTTAAATAACTTAATGCGCCCTGGCCGCATTTATGTGCGCATTTTCCGCCTTTCCCTTAATTTTATAAATTTGTGCAATTAATTTGGAGTTCCCTTTCGGGGGCGAAATGCAACAGAATCTGATGGATTGGGGTTGGGAATGAATTTATTATGGTCGAAGGAGGCCTGCAGCCAGCCAGAGTAGAGACTTTCGCTTTTTTGCCGAGTCGCACATTTCCGGCTCATTGCTTGGGAAAACTAGAATTGCAAAGAGAGAAGAATACGAAGAAGGAGATGCCTGTAAATCCCTCAATGTCTCTCCTCGCTCTTCCTTTTCTCTTGTATCTTTTCTCGCCAACTTTCCCCGCTTTAGAGATGGCAAATCAAATGCCAGTGACAGATTACAACATCAATCAAGTTGGCACCGTCTTCCCGCCCAGCTACATCCACTTATTGCTGCCTCAGCCCGCCCACTTGTATCCTTTTACATATCCTTGCAGCCAGGCTAGTCAGCCTCATGTGTGCGCACCATTAATGCTGTACATTATGGCTTAGGAACTGGGCAAAACTGCCTGGCGGGGGTAGTGAAAGGGGACTAGAATGGATGCAGGATAGGAGAAACGGAGAACCAAGAGATCCCTGCAAATGCCAAATGGCCAAGTGACTAAAACTAAGCCAAGCAGCTGCGCCTTAAAGCCAAGGCAATTAAGTTTTACAGGCGCATCAAAATGGCCTGCTCGTCACCGAGTCGCTTCCCTCGATTAATTACCAAATGAACGCAGTTGGGGAGAGTACTAAATACGATATATATATATCTGGGCCAGCTTCGAATTGATGTTCTGCTGAAGGCTGTAAACTTTAAACTCAATTGAAAGTGCGACCAGCTTTTACGGGCCTTCGATTTTTTCATTTGCAGATTGATTGTCACGGGCTAGGGCTTTAGGATTGAGCAATTAGAAGGAGGATACGAAATAAAGATGTAGTAGAAAGTCTTTGGGTTGTTTTTTCTTTCTTTTTTATTAAATTAATTACATTTCACAACCTGCATATGCTTCTATCATTACCTAAAAAGTAAATTATATACAAACATTATAAATTATAAATATATAACTTATATAAAAATTATAAGCACATTAGGAGTCCTTAAAAATCTATAATTTTATAAACAAGCTTCCATGTACCTAAGATTCCATTACCTAAGATTAACTTCAACCCACTTTTTCCCTCCTTTCCAGGCCTCGCCCTGAACACGAGCTCGCTGTCGGGTCGCCGCGACTCCTTTGACCGCAGCACCTCCGCCTTCAGTCCCTCGGCAATGGACTACACCAGCAGCGGCGTGGCGGCGGCCAGTGCGGTGAATAGCTCAGTGGCCCAGGCAGCAGCAGCTGCTGCAGCCGCAGCCGCCGCAGCAGCACGTGGCAAGTGGCCAGGAGCAATGTCGGGAGCGGCAGGCGGAGCTTATGGTGCCCTCGGTGCGGGAACAGGCAATGCCTCGGCCAGTCCGTTGGGCGCACCACTCACACCGCCACCGTCGGCACAGTCCTGCCTGCTGGGCAGTCGAGCTCCGGGCGCCGAGTCCCGCCAGCGACAGCAGCAGCAACAGCAACAGCAGCAGCAATTAGCCGCCGCCGTGGGATTGCCGGCAACGGCAGCAGCTGCCCAGGCAGCGGTGGCCGCGGCTGCCAACAACATGTTTGGGTCCAACAGCTCGCTCTTCTCGAATCACCTGGCTATACCGGGTACCGCAGCCGTGGCAGCAGCAGCGGCAGCAGCTGCGGCCGCCAATTCCCGACAAGTGGCCGCCACGGCGGCCGCAGCAGCGGCAGCGGTGGCTGCAGCTGGCGGCGGAGTCGGAGGTGCCCCCCAGCCGGGGCGATCGCGGCTACTCGAGGACTTCCGCAACCAGCGGTATCCCAATCTCCAGCTGCGCGATCTCGTCAACCACATTGTGGAGTTCTCGCAAGATCAGCATGGCTCCCGGTTCATCCAGCAGAAGCTGGAGCGGGCCACGGCCGCCGAAAAGCAAATGGTATTCAGCGAGATTCTGGGCGCAGCCTACAGCCTGATGACCGATGTCTTTGGCAACTATGTCATCCAGAAGTTCTTTGAGTTTGGCACTCCCGAGCAGAAGAACACGCTGGGCATGCAGGTCAAGGGTCATGTGCTGCAGCTGGCGCTGCAGATGTACGGCTGTCGGGTGATCCAGAAGGCGCTGGAGAGCATCTCGCCGGAGCAGCAGCAGGAGATTGTGCACGAGCTGGACGGGCATGTCCTAAAGTGCGTCAAGGACCAGAACGGCAATCATGTCGTGCAGAAGTGCATCGAGTGCGTGGACCCAGTGGCCCTGCAGTTCATCATCAATGCCTTCAAGGGTCAGGTTTACTCGCTGAGCACTCATCCATATGGCTGCCGGGTGATCCAAAGGATTCTCGAGCACTGCACTGCCGAGCAAACGACGCCTATTTTGGATGAGCTGCACGAGCATACGGAGCAGTTGATACAGGACCAGTATGGCAACTATGTTATTCAGCATGTGTTGGGTAAGGAGATCTTTGTAATCTTTCTAATTTTCCCAACTAATAAGGAATATCCTTTACCTTTACAGAGCACGGCAAGCAGGAGGATAAGTCCATTCTGATCAACAGCGTGCGTGGCAAGGTCCTGGTTCTTTCCCAGCACAAGTTCGCCTCGAATGTGGTGGAGAAGTGCGTGACCCATGCCACTCGAGGAGAACGCACAGGCCTGATTGACGAGGTCTGCACCTTCAATGACAAGTAAGTAAAGGTAAATTAAAACCCCCAGGGAACCCAACTCATTTTACTTCACCACCAGCGCCTTGCACGTGATGATGAAGGATCAGTATGCCAACTATGTGGTCCAAAAGATGATCGATGTCTCGGAGCCCACGCAACTGAAAAAGCTAATGACCAAGATCCGGCCACACATGGCCGCCTTGCGCAAGTACACCTACGGCAAGCACATCAATGCCAAGTTGGAGAAGTACTACATGAAGATCACCAATCCCATTTCCGTGGGCACCACGGGAGCAGCTGCAGCAGGTGCCACAGGAGCCACCGGAGCAGTGCCCGCCGCCTCCTCGTCATCGGTGTCGACTGCAGCAACTGTCAGCGCGGCAGCAGCAACCACGGCCTGCACCAGCGGCAGCAGCACCACAACCACCAGCACCACCAACAGCCTGGCTTCGCCCACCATCTGCTCGGTGCAGGAGAACGGAACTGGCAGCGCCATGATCGTAGAGCCCTCTTCACCCACCGCCTCCGAGTCCTCATCCTCGGTGGTCTCGGCGGCCGTCAACAGCGGCTTGGGTCCCATAGGACCCCCAACCACGGCCAACGGTGTGCTGTAAGGGGACGGGGAAAGAGTGGTAGTCAAGGGATGCCTTGGGGGCATCCTTCTCGAATGTCAGACTAGGTTTTAGGGGCTAAACAGAGCTGAAAAAGCATACCACAAACCAGAGTACATATAATAATAATTTTAATTTATTGAAACAAGCAGCGAGGGAGGGAGATTTGCTCTCGGAGATTTGTAAAGAGAAACAAGAGAAACACACTCACACGCCAAGCTAAGGAAACAAAAAGAAAAGCTAGCAACTGAAACTAAAAAACAAATTTGTATTTTTACGAACAAAAAGTAATAACAACACACTCACAAAAAAAAAACACACGAAAGAAGATTTCCAAAAATATTTGTACACTGCGCTCGCATGTTTACTTTGTAAAAAACAAAAAGAAATCAAAGATAAAATGTTTAAAAAAGAAGAAAAAACACAAAACGATCGTAAATGTAAAGAAAAAATGTCGAAATGTCAGAGAAACCAATTTGTCTGCGTACATTTTCGTTGTAACTTTGTATAAATTAAAGATTATATAGCAAGTCTATTTGTAAATGATTCAAGTTTCGACTGTAAATTGATAAGGAGGAGACGAAGGAGAAGAAGCGAAGAACGGAGGAGAATGTAGAATCTAAAAGAGCGATGGAGAGCGGGCGCCTAGAGAGTTACACAGAGAGAAACCATTTCAAATATATAACAAAACAAAAAAAAAACGAAGAATAAAACAGCGCGAGCCACACTTAGTGTAGATTGTAGATTAATTCTGTTTATGGAGCCAGCAGCTGCTACCAAAAACAACAACAGAGAAAGTACGAGAAACGGAAACAAAACACACACGAGACACGCCCCCTCACACACACTCTTCATACACTTCAGCCCCCCATTCACGTTGCACTATGTAAAAATTTGTGTATAAACCATGTAAACCATGTAATATTTTCAAAACTGTTCTTTGTAAAATGTATACATATTTTATTTTGTAAATTTCTTTTTTTGTTTTAAGTCGCAAGTAACTCATACAAACACACATATTCTATATTCTGTATACCCCGCACGCATGTAATTTATAATTTTTTTTAAGCATATTACCATTACCTGGCATCCAGGGCCCCAGGATCTTAGTCCTGTGCTCCAGATAGCCGGTAAAGAAAACCATTTGTTAGCCAAGTAAGAACTGATTACCGAAACTATGATTTGGTTATCCGAACTATAAATGATTTTTACCCGAAAAGTGAAACAGAGAGAAAAAAACAACCTCAAATAAAAGCAAAATTCAATAAAACCCAAAAAATGTTTCCAAATTATACAAAATCCTTTTGGATTTAGATATTTCTTGTTTTTTTTTTTTTACTCTGTATGATAAATATTGTATAAATATGATTTATTTCGACTTCGATATACCCCTTGTTATGTTAGACAGAAAGCTTGTTGCTGTGCGAAGCTTGAAATGCCTTCGCTCCCCTCCCCCACTTCCCCTCTTCTCACGTAAGTGTATAAAATTGTTTTAAAATGTCATCGAAAAAAAAACACTTGTAAATTGCAAACAACAACAAAAAATTGTAAAATGTGTATACATATGAAGCGAAATATTGTAAAAAGTAAACAAATACCCCAAGAATTTTGTACATTTTTTGATATACATTTTAGACTACTTCGCGACGCCTTATTCCAAATACTAAAAATATTGAAACGAGTTAGTAGAGATGGTGGTAAGAAAAACGAATTTAGACCTTTTTGTCGGTTTCGTCGAAACACACACACACACACACAGAGAGAAAGATCCATATGTAAAACACACAATTTTTGGGATATCCAAAGTGTAAAGTGTATTTATGCATATTTTTGTACACACAATTTCGTTGTCGTGTTGTTGTCGTCGTCGTTGTCGTTGTCGTGTTTTGTATATAACAAGCAAGCAAAGGATACCCAGTCATTGAACATTTGTAATTTTCTGTACATTTCCCCCATCCAATCATCAGCCATTATGCATTATCCATTATACCCATTATCCCCATTATCCTCCCTCATCGCAATTGTAATTAAAGTGAGCGCATTTCAAGCAAACGGCGCGTAAGCAGGGCTCGGTATTATTTGTTTGGTATTTCCTTTTAATTATTAGTTATTAACTTGTCAACTGCCTGTCTCTAGAGCGCAATGCACTGATAATTTTAATTTAAATAATCCATAGATGAACATTGTATTTAGGATTCTCTGAATGAACAATGCAAGTAGAGATGCTTTCTGTAGACTAAAAAATAAAAACAAAGAAAATGTGTTTACATTTGATGTGTAAAATACACACAGGACACCCAGACTCTCACACAAACAAACACACACACATACACAGTGAGCTGCTTAGCTGTAGAATCCCTATAAATATTTAAAAATATATATAATTATATATACAAACACGCGAATAGAGAATATGTACTACACTTAGTTTTGAACTTGACGTTTTTAAATGAACATGTATATGTAAAACAGTGAAATTTACACGTAAGCTGGCGTCTTCTACACGCGTCCAGTTTTTACCGTAACAATTTTTTGCACGCTTGGTTTAAGGATCAAGTTATATAAAAAAATCAAGATAAATCCCAAAATAAAGTATAACAACCACAATTGTAAACAACAAAATGTAAACTCCACACACACTTGTAAACTTGTAACGTTGGGCGAAGCGAAAAGCTGAACAAAAAACAAAACATTGAGATTTGATTTCCTTCGCCAACTAAATTGTAAAAAAAAAAACAAACAAATTAATGCCCCCTCCGAGAAGGGCCTAAAGTAACCAAAATATTTAAAGTAAATATTATATATACCGCGCAGAAGCAGAAATTTGTAAAATTTTTCTCGACAGCCGAACGGTGATCGATGAATGAACCCTGTAAACTAAGCTAAGGACATAGCTAAAAACCATACACTAAACATAAACCATTTGTAATTTGTTGTAAAAAGAAAAGAGAGGGCTAACCTAACGATGGGAGGAAGGCTGGAAATTTAAAGAGCATGGCAAATGCTAGGGCTGGCGTCAAGTAAAACTATAAATTATATATATTAAAGCATATACATACATATAAATAAAACTATACAGTAAATAATTAATTACGAGAATATTTTGTAGTTACACAAAAACACACACTCAAACACATACACCAGAAAAACCGAAACAGAAAACAAAAAACAGAGCGAAAACCCTTAGTTTTGTAACCGGCAAGCAATTGGCACAAGTTATATAACTAAACATTTGGACAGCATTGCATTCGAGCATTTGATTTAAACTATGCATTAGACTCTTATGTTTATTATTATTATTATTATACAGGATACGATTAATGCTAATTTCTTTGTGAACAAAAATAAAAAACAAGTTTATTATGTAGCAAAAAGCTAAAACGTTTTATTATTTCTCAATTCGACCGATTCCGATTGGCACATGGATATTGGTTGGCTTATTTATTTCCACTTTAACCCCAAAACATAGACCAAAACATCCCAAGTTCAATCTCTTCAACAAGTTTCAACAACAAATTGGCTTCAATAAATGGAAGGCTGCGATGACAACAAATCTGAAATCAAAATTGATATTATACGGCATGCAATTAGCGAGGCATACATAGGCATTACATTGAATATAAAAAAATATAGATAAATAATATACACTTACCATAACCTATAGCCCCCTTCCAGAACCTAAACAACAAATAAAATACAACAAAAGTATAAATGGCACAACAAAAGTGAGCGCAAGTTCGAGGCATTTTATACGGCGCATTTTTTATATACGAACAGGCTAGCTGTCCTATATATAACAATGATATGTATACCCAAATGATCAACTTTTATAATGAGCAGCCAGTAAGTAAATCAGTAAAGAAATATTTTTTTATCAGCCTTGGCAAGCTACACTTTTACCAGGCCCGTAAATTTTAACAAAATTATACATACTTAAAGACAAGGTTAAAACCTGAAACCTAAAACCTAAAACCTAATGCCCGAATGAAAAACCAAATACCAAATCGAGTCAAACAGCTAGATCCATACCATACCATTTTCAACTAGTAGAATTTTTCCAAATTGTAGAAATGTAAACCTTTATATAAATATATATATAAATAGTATATAGATTTGTACTTGGGCTCTCCAAGCTCCGGGTAGTAATATTTCCATTCGACATAACTCGTCACCATAAACTCCTAAGTTGGTCGATCCTCGTAGCACGACGACACTAAAACTGTGCTGCCGCACGCAGTTCATGTAGAAAAACAGCAATAATACCAAACTAAAAGTATACAAAAATAGTTAAACTGTATATAGGGATTTCCACACAGGCAGGCTAGAAACCTCTTCAACTGAAAATCTGTCTGTTTAGGTGAGTGGAAGTGGATGGTTATTTTGTAAAACAAACTTCCGCTTTGAGCCATTATTTGATCTTTGGAATTTCAAGGACTCGATCCTTGCCCCATTCAATCGTCCACTTTGCTTCGAGACAGTGAAGAGAGCCCGCTCTTGACCAATGCTTGAACTCCATTGTATTTTGAACGCCTCTTCTACACCTACACCCCCCAACTATGCCACATGGAAAGAGCAGAGCAGAGCAGGAAAGGATATATAATGAACGAACTTCATTTCAATTATGAATGATATCTAACAGAGAAACGCATAACAACTTATTACCCACATATGTACGTACGAAGGATGATGAACATAACTAATGAACAAAACTTGTAACTAAATACTTCTACATATTGAATAAAAAGAATGATATTAAAAACGGAATTGCCTTTTTGTTTTTTTCTTTTAAGGGTGAGATAAAGGGAAGTTGTGTTTGCTTAAATTACATTTATTATTTAAAAACAAAACATTAATCTTATTTACAATCTTGGTTTTACAATAAATACTCTTCAAGAAGACCGAAAATATTTGAATTCTTTAAATCAACATTTATCTAAAATTTTAAGTGATCATTTTTGGGAAATACAAAGTTTAAAAATATCATAACTAAGCCAAAAAGGCATCAAAATCAATTCTGTAAGCATTTCTATGCTAGTTTTTTCTAGCTTAAGATATCTGCATCTTAAATTTAAAATTTAAAAAAATCGAAATTTAGGTCGATTTTTGAGAATTTTAATGATGTAACCCCTTATCAATTTTTGAAAAAATGACCAAAAAATTATTTCTTGCAGGACATGGCTAGAAAGATTCGCCTGTTAATGCTGATCAAGAATATATATGGTTTATAGGGTCGGAAATGACTTCTTCACTAAAAAAAATCATAATTTCCTTTCAAGAAGTCCCGAAATATGAAATGTTTTTAAATATTCGTTTTTTCGTTTTTTGAATATTCTTTTTTTTTTGTCCCAAAAACTATCCTTTTTTAAATTTAATTGCAGGAAGCTGCCAGGAACTCAAAGCGGATGCCGATGGCGAGACAGAGAGCGTTGGAAAGGAAGATCAGGACGAGGAGGAGCAGAAGCGGACCAGGTACTGGGGCAGCACGACGAGGGTGCTACCAAGACCGAGCCGAAACCACTGGAAACGACCTCCGACATTTCCACATACATATGTACCTCACCTTTTCTTCTTTTATTTCTTTAAAGCTGAAGTAAATAAAAAACCTTGAAAAAAAGTTTATTTTTGACTTATGAGGAGGATGCGGTTTTTTTTTTGGGTGGCATAATTTAAACAGGCTCAATAGAAGGGCATTCTTGCGGTGGACAATGGAAAAAACATCAAATATTGCAAAATTGCTAGATCAGCATCACTGGCAGTTAGTGAGATGCCATTTTGCCTCAATAATGCAAAATAGCTAGATGAGCATCACTGATGCAGATGAGCATCACTGATGCAGCTGAGCATCACTGATGCAGCTGAGCATCACTGATGCAAATGAGCATCACTGTTGGAAGTGAGCATCACTGTTGGAAGTGAGCATCACTGTTGGAAGTGAGCATCACTGTTGGAAGTGAGCATCACTGTTGGAAGTGAGCATCACTGTTGGAAGTGAGCATCACTGTTGGAAGTGAGCATCACTGTTGGAAGTGAGCATCACTGTTGGAAGTGAGCATCACTGTTGGAAGTGAGCATCACTGTTGGAAGTGAGCATCACTGATGCAAATGAGCATCACTGTTGGAAGTGAGCATCACTGTTGGAAGTGAGCATCACTGTTGGAAGTGAGCATCACTGTTGGAAGTGAGCATCACTGATGGAAGTGAGCATCACTGATGGAAGTGAGCATCACTGATGGAAGTGAGCATCACTGATAGAAGTGAGCATCAATGATGGAAGTGAGCAAAACTTTTCATTCCGCTTTCCAAACTGGGGTAACAGGCGAACAGAAACCAGCAGCAAGCAACTGAAAACTGGTATAAACTGTTATAAAAACTTTTGGGCTAAAATAATAATTGGTATAAACTGTTATATTTCATATTATGCATTTATACCTATTTGTTGCCGACAACAGCTTATGGCAACAACAACCTTTTTACAACAACATCCCTACAGCAGCAGCCCATCCAAATTTCCGAACATTTCCATACAAATTGCACGTTTCCCAAATTGGGGTACCAGGCGAACAGAAATCAGCAGCAAGTAGCTGAAAACTGGTATAAACTGTTATAAAAAGTCCAAGTTTCGAACCATTTAAGAGCCGGCGCAAGTAAGCGGAGACTCAAACCTTTTGAATCCAAATTTAGGTGTTATTTTACAACTGCACCTGGGCACACTGAAACTGATCGTCGTTAAATTCAAATTTGACAGTTAAATTCAAATTCAAATTTGGCAGTTAAAATATTTAAAAAAAAAATTGTTTAATTCTAAAAAAATTCTTAAATAAAAATAAAAAATCTAAAAACTGTTAAAAACTTAGAAAAAAAATTTTTAAATTCAGAAAAATTTTAAAAATTTAGAACAATTTTTTAAAAATTTAGAAGAATTGTAAAACATCCGAAAAAAATGTTTAAAAT